>NC_138106.1:13522500-15922500 GCF_964146895.1 Miniopterus schreibersii | reverse complement strand
CGCTGAAAAGAGACAGAGAGAAGGTTACGCTGAGAAAGGATTCACACTGCTTTTGAAATAAGTACAACACGTTCTACCAAACATCGCTTTCTATCGAGACCGGGTGAGGGGCACTGAAGGAATTCAGGGAGGAAGAGAGGAAGACAGGAGGGAACAGCAGCAAGGGGCCGGGGCGTCCAGGCATGAAAAGAACAGCAGCAGGAGGAAGGGGGGAAGGGGAGGAAGAAACGACGTGGTTGACACCTAGTAGGGTCACCACCGTCACACGCGGCGGCTAAGGCCTCCCAAGCCTGGGCCTCAGAAGGTCCTGCGTCCGTGGGGGCCTCAGAGCCCCCTGACCGCCCTCCGCAGCTCTTCAGCTGCTCCAAAGCCTCAGGAACTCGCCTCCAGGAGCCCACTGCACACTCGGTGTTACAGCTCAGGCCATGGCGCCTTGATGCGCTGGGTACAATCAAGCCAGAAACTAAATATAAACTCTGGCAAAACTTTAGTAACCCCTAATATGTATCGAAATTAAAACAAGCAGACTCCTCTACGAACTGTCACTTTTTCAAGACCAGAAGCAAGTCAACCAGTGCTGTATACTTGTTTTATAATTAAATAAGAAGAAACTCTACTGCCTGAGAGCACTGATGTGCATGTAATTCTTGACCTCAGGTATCTGCTTATACATTTCTTAATCCCAGTGAACTAAAATAGTCATAAATGATCGATTTTACTTGGTGTCAAATAGCTCAAATAATCTTATGTTAGAAAAGGTTGATTTCCCTGTTCTATTATATATAATGCTGCTACATGTAAAATACAAGCAGCTCTTGCTTGGGCAAACTCACTTCTGTCCAGTAAGTAGCTGAGTCAGACATTTTTATAAAATACCCTTATTACAAAATAGTATCGCCTAGGCAGCTAGTATTGTAACTCTGAGAAAAGATGAGGAACCTCTAAAAATACCTTCACTGTATAAACAATGCCTGAGTTCCGATGTTGATTTAAACTAAAGCTTAATTTTTTAAAACATATCTTGCCAATATGATTGGTTTGGATAAGAAAATATTTAGCAAACCCCTATGGTAAAAACCAAAGAGAGGTGAATTTTTTAAATATAATATAGTCTGGCTTTAAATATTAAAAATCAATTAGTTTGTTTTTCTGACCCATGTTTTCAATTCCACTCAAAAAAATCAGTTTCAACAATATAAACAATAAAATTTTTTTAAAAATGTGCAAGAGAAGACAGGAAGCGAATATACTCTGCCAGTGTGACATGGTCGAGTACATTGATGAAGCTCTTCAGATTAGATGGTATGTCAGGATTATCATCAGCAGAAATAGAAAAATTGGCAATGGCTTTTTAAAAATAAATATTATATTGCTACTAAAGTATCTTACTGAAGTAATAGACCAGATCATATAAACCATTGTTTCCTGTTGCTAAGCATCACACGAGGATCAATTTTTGATAAATGTGCTCAATTGCATCCCTACACCTAGTCTGGACCCACGGTAGGTGCCCAATAAATTTTTATTGGCTAGATGGTGGTGCTGCATGTGAAAATACACTCCTCACAAAGGTTGTGTCTTGGAGGTGGGGGTGGGAAGGGTTACGGTCAAATACCTTTCTTAAAAATTAAAATGAAATTAAACAAGTGAATTCCTGCATGACTTCTCAGAGCCTTTATTATGCTAATATAAATTCCCAAACTCTACCTTTTTAATGAAATACCAATTTATCACAGATCAATTATTCTAGAAAAATTTGGTCTAACCCTCTAGGGCAAGCTTAATATATCTATAGCCTCCAACCTTTTAAGGAAAGACTCAGATAAACTATTGGCCCATATTTATGTCCACTCAAAATTATAAAGTGGAAGAACTATATATGTATTTCAAATAGCATAGTAGGCTTTATCAAAAGTGGCCTATTTCAGGAAAGGAAATTTTAGAGTGAGGAAAACTAAAACAGCTCATTTAGATTATTCACTTTATAGATAAAGAAACTTGCTCAAGGAAAGTGCCTAGTATTGGTACATAAATGCATTAGCCATTAAGTTTCTTTATGGCCAATGTCCCAGATCCATCCTGCGCAGCTATCTGACTAATAAGACCAGTATCTTACAAATCTGCTTACATGATTATCTTGAATTGAAAAGAATACTCCTGGCAAGAATTAAAGTTATGCATATTAAACAATATCTTAATTTAAAATTCTATACCGTTGTGAAAAAAGGGGGTGCTCACTTAGCACTGAAAGGAGGGATAATTGCTTTTATTACTAGAAAGTCATTTTTTTAAATTACTGTGGCTCAAGTGAAAAACAAGAAGAAAGAACAAATAGTGACAGAAATTCCATGAGAAACTATGCTCCACATACCGAGGTATCTAACTGACTTCAGGACTGGCATCATCGAGAAGTAAAGCCAGGAAAAAATGGAACCTTTATTTACGGGACCTACACAGGATCACAGACCGGGTCACTGGTATGAGAACTAGGTCCCTCCCCAGGACAATGTTCTGGTGTTGAGATGATCAGAAGCCACTTTCCACGGACGCCACCTCAGTCCTTGAGAGAGCAAAGGATACCCTACCCAGCAGGTACCGGCAAGCTGGCTCCCCACGTGCCTCACTCACTCACCAGCATCCATTAGCCAACTCCGCGCTTTTTCTTCAATAGATAAGGTACGGCTTCTTCTTGCCATGGTGCCATGGAAAGGATCCAGAAGGTTCCCCTTAAACAACACTTCCTGAGTGGCTGCTGCAGCACCGAGAGTACAGGACATGCCGGGTCAGCCACGTCTCCTTCCCAGCAACAGTAGCAGCAGCAGCGGCGGCAGAAGCTGCAGCAGACCCTGGAGACCCGGCTCCTAGGCGCCAGCCAAGCACCCTGTGCACCCTACACCCGCACAGACGTCACCTGCGTCTTCGCGCCTTCCCACCGGTGTCAAAGCAGGTGCTTTCCTGCGATCATGCTTAAAAATCTGTTCCCAAACAAGCTGATGAATACACAGTGGCCGTGAAATTCGAAGGTCTTAATTCTATGGAAAACATGTTCTTAAAGGTTTACTTTATTAGTAAGAAGGCCTGACGAACACTTTTTCAATTTTCATTCACCCTTCCCACTCCTAATAAGCAAGTGAAATGCTCTCGAATTTCCTGTTAATGAAAGAAAGGATGTTACCATATTAAATAAATGGCATCGTGTAATTCTGGTCATTTCTTTCCTAATATTCTGTCTTCCTGGCATGGAATCACTTTTTGCAAATGCTAATGTTTTCATAATCTTTACAACACTGCCAACAGATGGGGAAATAGCAGGTCTTGTGATCCTTACGTTACAGAAGGAGCAACGACTTCTTTGCTTCTATATTTTACTCCTATTTTAATGTTACTGATGAGTCTGCTCTTCGGTCCAGTGCTGTGCAACTTAATGAGTGGCTAGAACATGGCTGGACAACAGAGTTAAGTAGGTGACATCAGTAACAAAGCATTTACTTAATTAACAGTCAGAGCTAATACCCTATAGCTATAAAAAGTACCTAGATGTTTTCATTTAAGTAGCTTTAAAAAGAATAAGTGAAAAACAGATTGTTTCCTAATAGTATTTACTTTAAGAGAAGAATTAAAGACTCCAAGATATGTGTTCTCTGCACGGCAGAGAGTAACAATTCTCATTAGCAACACTGAAACCCTACCCACATTATCTGAGGATAATGCTTCTTGTGTATTAATGTTCACTTCATTATCACAGTAATACGAACAATACAGCTAACCCACCGAACAGCCGTAAAGGGCCCGGCATGTGCTCAGTGTTTTACACGTGTTATCCCATTTAATCTTCACAGCAACTACAGAGCACATGTTATCACTGCCGCATTTTGCAAGTAAGGAAACTGAGGCTTAGTCAGGTTACATCACATGTTTAAGGTCACAGAGCTCGCTGGTGACTTGAAACCAGGCTGTGCAGTTCCAGAGCTGGAGCTCTTAAACATTTCACTGAAACTGCAACATTCGTTTTGGTTTTTATCTATTTGTATCCTGTAAGTTTATCTTTACTACAAAGACATTAGAAAATGTTTTCACAAAATTAAGATTTCATAATAGCTAATAAATATGGCATTTAATGTGTGTCCTGAAATTCCATAAGTCCTTTACATGTATGTATTTATTTCAGATTTACAACAGCCCGACAAAGTAGACGGGCTCCCATTTAGGGGCACATCTAAGGGATCAAAGGCATAGAGTGTCAGGTGAGCAGCCAAAGCTCAAACAATTACTAAGAAACAACTACTAAGTAGCAAATGGGAGCCTCAGGTCCAGGGAATGCAGCTCCTGAGTTGCAGTTTTAAGCCTGGGCCTACCCTCTACTGTCTTGAAAGCTGATGGCATGTTAGACACTTAGAGGGAACAAGGAAACTCAGGTCTGGCCAGAACCCTGGTGGGAGGGGACTTGCTATTCCTGTCTCTTTTCAAAAACTTCGTATGTATAAAGTACATAAGCTTATACAATACACATTCTACATCCATTTCTCTTCGTGATGTTTACTAATTTAAGGAGATTAACAAGTGCTTTATGTGATTCTCAGATTTTTTAAAAAGCCAAGGACAGATTCAGTTTTCACCTTTTTTTTCCCAAGTGTATCATATATTCAGAGGCACTGACAGTGACCTTATTATCATCACGGTGTTGGCCATCCTGTTTTGGGGGATTACCATTGCTGGCAGTCATACTTGTATTTTACTCCCATCATTGGCAAATAAATTTAATTATGTGCAGGGCCAAGAAAATAATTGTGAGCTTAGAGAAAGCTTCAGAAATCCAGGGATCATCCCCTGAGATAGGAGCTAAACCATAAGACCATCATAACGAATGATTTTCATGACCTTGGCAGTACTAAGTGACACACTGGGAAGATCAAGGCTCATTTATGCCGTCATACAAATACATATATTTGACTTTTTTCCTGACTGCTAAACTTATCTAGTGCAATTACAGCTCTTACTTCTTGCTGATGTTAATGACAGTGCAATAAAAAAACAGAAATACATGTTTCTGATCATTTTAACACACATTACTTTTAGAAAGGTCAACAGAAGTTAGATGAATACATTAACATCTTCTTATTGTCCAACTCTAACTGGGCCTACTCTCTTTTATGTAATTTCTTCAACTTGGGGCTTTCTCTGGAAAGAAGTATATTAATAAATATCAACTCTAGGCAGTACTTAGGTCAAAACAGGTGAGGCTGCAGTGAGCTCCTAGCTTCTCCTAGAAACCAAACAATGCACCAACTATAACCAGTCCTTAACTAATACTAAGTCAGCCAAATATAAACTGGTGACCTAAAAGTGAAAATCTCTAATTATGCATTACAATTTCCTGAGTCACCTTGTCCTCACAACTTTATGCTTTAAATAAACCTAAACGCTGGCGAAAGAAAATCTACAAGCAACTCAACACGACTTAGTGTTTCCAAACCAGGAAAAGGAAGACTTTTCAACGTTTGAGATAACGTTTGCTTTCTGTAGTTTGGAAAATAAACATTTCCTACACAGCTGTTCCTGGGGGACAGAGTGTGTGTGTGTGTGTGTGTGTGTGTAAATGTGTGTAAAGAGTGAAAGACTTTCTGTGGGTAAGAGTTGAGAGGGGGGAAGAAAGAAGAGAGGAAAGGAGGAAGGGGGAGAGAGATTTTAGCAGTAATTTGGTATTCATGTAAGCGGCTCATTTTGTGCTGGAGTTAGAATTTATCTCAGCAAGTTATGTGCACGTGAGCCATGAAATACTACAACTTATCATAAAATCAACAGGAAACGCGTACCTGATTGCGTATCACATTTCTACGAGCTCAATGATACAGAATATATTCCATATAGTTACATAAAATAATAGAAGTCTTGGGTCTCTAAATTAGATAAATTTGATTAACTCTATTTCAATATACATCAGCCCTTTTCTGCAATTAACTAATAATAATATACTTTTTCTTGATACCTTAGAATGAGCAGACTTTTATCCCGAGGTTATATACTTATAAAACCCTAGAGATACCTACTTTACTTAAATACATTTTATGTGATTTATTGTTTACTGGAGTTACTACAGACTGGCCAAGAGAAGCAACAGCTTTATATTTGTCAAGTATGGATACATACGTAACCTGTCAAATGACATTATAAGATATCAAGGCATCAGTAAGAGCTTCTACTGAAATTGTCCATCTCCCCATGTGTTAGTTGGAAATGCATCACATAAGCCTCTCGTCTACATCTGGACCCAGGATTGTAAATTAATAGGGCAAAATGCCACATCCATATCAGGCACATACCTGGATCTACCAGTTCAGTAAATTCTCTTTGAACAACATTGAGTCGGGTATAATATTATTCCTATTTGACAGATGAAAACACTCGGTGATGCTGAAAACTGTGCCCAGCAAGATCTCTTCCACAAATGCCCAAATACCTTGGGCAGAAACCAGGTACTAACGGGATTCCACCAACCAACCCCGCCCCCACACGTTTACTTTTTTGTTTTCTCTTATAGGGTCTGTTATATATATTTTTGTATGACATATAGAGAGTTACAACTTATATTTTTAAGAATTTATAAAAATAATTTTTAAGTATTTATAGATGGTTACTCCTTTAGTTGTCAGGTTAAGTAAATGTATATGTGAAAATTATTTCAAACCAAGTAGCACACATATTTTAAGATGCCCAGGATACTTTTATTTCATCCAACACTTGAATATAGTAGAACATTAGTTTGTTTTAAAAGAAATACATTTTCTTGGCATTGCTGGCTGGTCTAAGATAAGTCACCTCAGCTAAGGAGTAAATATCATTTTATTTTTACAGGGTTCTCTTAATCCCTAAGAGAAAATTTTGCCCATTTTTAGTTTTGTGTGTTGTTAATACAAATTTTATATTCCATAACGAGATGTGACCAGTATTATTCCTTTGTCCGAAAGCCCAGTTTCGCTAATTAGCTCCTATCTGTCGTTTAGCATGGCACTTCCAGCTGCACTTTCCTGTTTAAAATCTTTCTCCCCCTCCAGCTTTTTTTTCCTTCCAGAAATGACTAATCTTCCTGTTATTCTACTCTGTCAGTTTTCCCCCGTATTCTTTTCATGTTGCATAACATTTACTTTTCACCAACTTCTTTTAGAGTTAGCTACTGTATCCTTGACGCTAGCCTTCTGTTTTCAACAAATTAATCAATATTAACATAGTAGCTAACTTTTTTGACAACGTTTGTGCTATGCTTATCAAGTGTTTTCTTCAAGTCAAAAATGCAACTATCCTTTCAACTGACATAATATAAATATCCATTTATTGATCTTCAAAGTTAAATTCAGTCTAATCCGTAACATCAAAAAACATCCTAGCATAGACTGATAAGCAGAATGTAAAGTTTTCTATCTTTCTGATTTTCACTAAATGGTAAGAACATAAAAGTAGTAAGCCACAGGCCACACTCTCAAATCCTAAGAACAGAGATGCAAAATTGTGATTCATGTGTCAAGACAGTTATAAAGATATGAATTTGGTATACTACAGAAACAAAGGGGCAGGACAAGAGGATGGCCAGGCCGGAGGTGAGGGGAAGCTTCCTAGTGGAGATAATATCTAAACTAAATCTAAATATGTAAAAAGTCTGCAAAACTTCATTCTTTATTTTTTCTTTTTTTGGAAAAGCAAAAGAGGACTGTGGCTAATACTCAGTGTTGCAAGCATTAGGTCTCAATCAATGACCCATCTGGATTCAGCAAAATGCTAAGCACTTAGTAAGAGATCAATAAGTATCTATGAATTTATATAGAAAGAGATAAGACATGGCGCCACCTGAGTGTACTCACTGTGCACCAGGCACTTGGTAGTACACGGAGACAAATGGATTTCTTACTCAGCCGCACATCAATCTTGAGGTAGGGACTATTAGCATCTCTGCCGTACAGATCAGGGCGATGGGGGACAGAAGGGCCAAGTAACTTGCCCAGTCACTCAGCTGGCAAGCGGTGTACGGAGTGAGGTTCTGAGTGTTTCAAGCAATGTGGAAAGAAAATATTTGGAAATAAAATTCTGCATGGCTATTCCACATGGTCAAGTGATTTTTAAAAAGAGAGAGATGACACTGCTACCAAGAGGTTTATACCAAGAGGATGTCTGGGGAGGGGAGGCCCCTGCGCTTTAGCATGTGTGAGTTTCCATGACCGATGTCAAGCTGCCACCAGGAAGTCACTGAACACGGGGCTGGGAGGGGATGTCCGTGAGCCAGCTCTGGCCTATCGCTGCCCGCAGCCTTCAAGGTAAAAGGCGGAGCGAAATTAACAGGCTGCGTACATGACCGCGAGGATAACAAGGAAACCAGAGGACAGTGCAGCTGCTAACTCCTGTTTACAGGACTCTGCATGCAACTAACAGTTCATTTATATTTTAAGTTAATGAATGCCTCAGGTGTATCATGTAATGTTGTGAAAGGCAACGAGGTTAAACAAGTAATTCATAGATGTTCCTCAAGGAAACATACATTTTCTATGAAAGACAGAGTTGATATTTGGAAAAAAGTAACCTTTCAATGTTATTAATAAACTGTGATAAGTAAGTGATTTCCTGCTAAACTATTCGTCCCTTAGGGAACACACAAAAGGATTTATTCCCAACTTAGAGGAGTTGAAGGAAGCTCTCTGATTGGGGTCAGCAACAGACATTACAACCAAACAGGGGAGGGGTGTGTTTTGCATACCCTGTTCTGTACAAACTACCCATTGTATACAAGGTGTTGAAAGATACTGATCAGAAGGAAAGAGCAAAAAAGCCAATCACAGAACCAGATGCAGACATCTTATTTGTATGTTAAAAATACATGTCTATATGGGAATTCAAATTATTAAAATCAGTGTGTTTACATTATTGCTTTAAAAATATTCCTTTAGGTTCTTCATTTAACAATAGTGTTGAATGAGTCATCCTAGTAAGATGAATTTTATATGCATATAAGAGGGAGTTAGAACTATGAACATTAACATATTGATCTGTCTTCCTTATAAAGTTCCTTTACCATTTCACAATAGTGTCCAATGAATAAATACATCTAGAAAAATGTTAAATAAAATAGAAAATCAACTTTTCACATAGAATGCAAATATAATGTTAAAAGAGAAGTAACTGATAATTAGCAAAGCCAGAAAAAACGATTTGACGTGAATCTGTTTAGAGGTCTAGCAGCCTGAAACGGGCAAGTCCCCATTTTTGGCACACAGCAAGCCTCTGCTGGCCTGTGACGGGTTCTGGCTCTCGCACCCCTGCGGCCTACCTGTTCGTGAGAGAACCTGGTTTAAGCGGACTCCACTGAGCACATCAACTCCTTAGCCGTGTTGAGGCTACTTAACGCACATGCAAAACAAACGCGAAAGATGCTTTTGAGACTTGTTAGAGTCCACCCACATATGTTGCTTTCTGATGTTCTTATTTCAATAGTAGGTCCCAGGCATCTTTTATTGGGTCAATTTAACCATTGATTTTGACTCATAATGTTTATAAATGGCAGAAAAATGTCACTTTTTCAGTCCACTGACTTAGGGGGGGGAAATCCACACAATACCTGATTAAGATTTTTTTAATCAATCAACAACACTGTTGCCTAGCACATAAAATAACTCAAGCAATCAATTTTGTTACTTAACTCAGTTGGCATTTTTTTCAGCCTGGTTATCAGACTGACATGAGAATGTAAGTGTGTATTTTTATTTTTGTGATGTTCCCATGAGCTGAGAAGTAGAAATTCAAGTCAAATAGTTTCAGTGTTCTATATACAATGCTAGTTTTCATTTTCTTGAATGAAAGAGGCCTTTCAAAGAGGTGACTGTGTCAATTTTTAATGAAATGTATGGTTTAATTTAGCTATAATGACTATAATTAGTATAAAAGTTTTTAAAAAAATCTTGTGTGGGAGCAAGGGAGGTTATGGCATCGGGAGCTACTATTTCAGCTGGTATTCCATACTCATCCCATTTTAAATTCAATATGAGTAAGTTAATATTTATTGGAAGCTTACCATGTGTCAGGCCTATGGTAGACATTAGAGATGCATGGATGACCAAGGCACAGTTTCTGCTTTTAAAAAGCCTCCAGACAGAAGACATGAAGGTAAAAATCTAACAACAAGGATCTATACTAGGAAAAGGCAGAATCCTAACGTTTCTCTCCTGAAGCAGTAAGGTAACCTAGTAAGTAACATGTGTTTTCATATTTCTATACCAAGGTAATATTACCTGCCGAATTAGAATCATATCTTAAACAGCAATGAATACGTTTTAGATTAGGCATTAAGAGAGAGTTTTAGGTCACATAACAGATATGTCCAGATTAAAACAACCACCAAAAAAATCTCAAGCTAAAAAAAAAAAAAAAATCACAACCCCTTCCAGGTAATTTAAAAGTAGATCTGACTACATGGTTTTTTGAAATGACTACATCACTGTGCCCTATACAAAAAGGAAGCAAGATTTAAAACACAGAAATGCAGAGCTACTGACAATAAAACTCCTTAAAATGTTCATGGCAAAGAAGAGGAACCTTGGCTTAATCCTGTCTCTTGAGCATTTTAATTATTTTCCAACTTGCAAGTTTAGAAAACTAGACTATCCTCATAATTATTGACAAACAAAGTAAGTATAGTACGAAGGTCTTCTCCACCCTCATCTCTTCTGAGCCCTGTATGAAAAACAGGTTCACTGTTCCAGACAGTAAATGCTGCTTCATGCCAAGGGGAGATGCTCTATGGAGTCTGTATATTTTAAAATTAGTATCGAGGCCTTACCTTCTGCGAAAACACACTGTTTGGAAAACCACATGCCAAATCTAGACTAGTGGATCAGCAGAATTTATTTTCTAAGTAGATGACATTTACCAATTGTGAAGCTCCTTGAAGAGGGCCAATAAGTCTCAATGAGTAACATATCTTAATGTTCAAGTGGTGATTGTAGCCCTTGTTACTAGCTACATAATTACTCCACTCTAACCCTTAATGAGCCTGAAGTACTAAATTTTTAATCCCTCCTGATGATCCTCTTCACAGTGGATAAATGTAAATTTCTTAATTGCTAGGACTACTGGCATCAACACATAATCTGGATCATTTTGGATTCTCTAGAACTTTCAGTTCTTTTTAAAAATAGCTTATATAATACAGCTCCTAAAATAACCGTTGGAGGGGGAAAAACTTTAGCAAGTTAACAAGTGGCAGGGGCCCAGGCATTTATGCTTTTCCGAAGCTTGGACTCTCTTTTCTGTTTCAGGTTGAAGATTTGCAGCACTGTCAGGTTTTTGCACTGGGAACACAAAACAAATTTTTGTTTCTAAAATTAGGGTGCACAGAAATCTAAATGTAATAGAGATGCATGGATCTCCCTATAAATATCATGTATTTCTGTTATTGTTATTAAGTCTACAATAAAAACACAATAATTACAGTTGCAGTCTGGTTTCCAGAATGTGCCTCTCACAGTACACTGATCATGTCGCTGCTATCCTGGTAGTATCACTTCTCCCAATGCCACCTCTGAAAGCATGATACTTTTCCAACCAAGCACTCTTACTAACAGTATTAATGCTGTTATCAAAATAACTCTGTGTTGTGCAGTGCCCCGATGAATGTCTCATGCCCCTCTGAGACATGGGCTGTGCAGACAGCTATCTTACCAGGAAGCCTGACCAGGTCCCTGGCTGCACAAGGTAGCACACAAAACACGGCATGAGTCCCAAGAAAGGCCTGTTCCAGAAATTTACATCAACGGAACTGAAATAGTCCATGATCACACCAGGTCAATTTAACTAGATGGGTCCCACCATAAATGAAGGGTGTTGGATTTCTCAGAGAAATAGTTCATGCATAGTTATTAGATGCAGATACCTAACAAATGCCCCATCACATTAAAAAAAATTTCTAAAGTTGAATTTGAAAGCACAAGAAATCTGTTCACCATTATTGCTCATGGTCAGGAAGAAACATGGCTTTCAATTCACCAAACACTTAATGAATGTCAAATATATTCAAAACACCACGCGCACACAGGTGATGACGTAAGCTTCCCCTTCTGGCGAAGCTCAGCTTATACACGAAAGGGGAAAAAGAAACATGCATAAGCGAACTGTACAGTCAGGTATAATGTGATTTATTCTGTGACATATAAAACGGTAGGAAAATGCAGAGAAAAAAGCTGTTCGTTTCATGAAGCTGGTCTTATTTGATAATCATTGTAGGAGGGCCCTCTGATGAGTAAGGGCACCGAGACAACTAAACTCATCTCTCACTAGGCTGGCTACAGATGCAAAAGTTTAGCAGGGGCAAAAAGTATTCTGTTAGGACCAATGGCTAAAAAGAATTTAAAATTCATAATATTGTATATTTTATTATAATTTTAAATTGAGTCCTATATATCTTTTGTACTAGTAAATTGTGCAGTAAATTTAGGTATATACATGCATACTTTTTGGGGGCAAGGGGGATGCTTTAAACAAAACACCATACACCTGTAATGCTGCCAGTAATCAACCCATCAGAATACTAGTCAAGAAAGTTATCCACCTTAATAGTAGAAAATAGTAGTGACCCGGCCTTAGTAGCAGCGTGTCCGTAATGCCATGTTCATGAAATGAAGACAACATATTCTAGGTTTTGCTGTGAGCAACTGACAAGTCATAATTAAAGGTTCCTGGTGATCTCAGGATCTTTGTAAATATTGAGCCCTAACTTCACTGGTGGCTCCTTGGTTTTCTAATGTGAAAAATGAATGGATTTCATGGCATCGTTTCTAAAGACTCTTCCAATTGCAACCCCAAAAACTTACGGATCACTGGAGCTCATTGTTGAAAGTGACAAAGGGAAAAAATGATCTTTAAATATCAAGCAAAACCCTTGAACACTACGTGAACGATCCTTTAAGATGCAAAGTGAACAAATCTTACATTTAGGCAAGAAGAAAAAGTCAGGTTTTTCATGGAGAAACCTAGCACCTGAAGTTTTCATTCTCACAATTTTTAAAAAGATTTAATTATAGTGGAGGTTTGGCTACTACTCAGTGATGTGCCTCTCTCACAGTGACTCTGGTAAAAACTTAAGTGGAACCACTGCTGAATCTCATTCTTCTTTTAAGTCACTTCAAAAATGCTGGAGATAGTTCCAATAGTGCAAATAAAAATAACGTTAGTCAGCTATATTCCAAACTTAAAAATTAACCTGATATTGCAAAGACATACTAATTTCGGGGCACTTTGTTAGCCAGGTTATTACCATTTCAAAGTTGACCACAATCTGTGAATGACTAGAGAGTGTCTATTTTTTTTTTTAAGTGTATTGATTTTATTTCTGTTCTTCCAATTGACATAATAGCTAGTCATGGCTTAGAAACGAGATTTGCAGCCTGTCCTTACGAAGATCTATGCAGTAATAATAAACCCCGTGGTTAGAATCCATCAAGCTCACAATGAGTGTTATGTCACCGGGTGAGGGGCTGCTGCTGGACAAATCATCCAGAATAGAATCTGTAAACCCACAAACAAATGATTTTCCATCGATCAAATGCAGTTTAGAACCACACAGTGGAATAAATTTGCAGTAATTTTATAAACCTAAAGCATTTTATCTTTAAGGTTATGTGATGTAGTTTTATTTGTGCAAATGCAGGGGGCAAAAAAAAAACCACAGTTCAAAAAATAAGGTGGCTGAAGTTCTACCTTAGTGGTTGAATTAAAACGTGTAAAGTTTCTTGTTGAGCTTGAAGACAACATTCATTAAATATTTGGAAACATATTCAGCGGTATCCTTTTAAGGAGTTTTCTCATAAGATAAACACATTTTAGTGATCAAATCACTTTCAAATGCATGTAACTGGAGATTTCATTTTTCTTCCAATGGTGACCTGTTTTTCTCTGTAACAGTTACTAAAAAATACTGTTTAGCTAGTCATAAGAATGACTTCCTTAGAAGCCCTTTCCTTTGTACGATTAAACAGTCTGGAAAATTGCTTGCCTGACTCATTCATGCTGTCAAAATATACTACAGGCTAAGGCTAACCACTGATTTTCCCTGTTTTCCAGAACAACACAAGCAATTTATGTATAAAATTCCAAAGTAACAGAATTTGGGGTTTTAGGACCACTTTCATGTGTTGATAGTTTATAAAACTATACCCACACATGCTAGTACATTCATTTGCTATGCCTGAGAACTACCGCTCATGCAAAAAAAGTTTTGTACATTTAAATTTATTACACTTAAAAAAAATAAAATGAACAAAGTAAGGTCCTTCATTATGACTCATGCTTTTTTAACTTCAGTGCCACACATACGAATTGATTAGAAATTCAAAGAGAAGATATTAGAGTAATTTGGAGAGTACTCTATATAGAGTTATCACGAGACAATAAATTGTGTAAAAAAAAAAAAATTCTTTACAAAAAATAAAATAGTCATGAGGTTAACCAGATCATCACTGGAACTCCACATCTGTTGATACACATTATAAGAATCTTTCAAAAATAACACTCATTGTTTTACCAACTGGCTGTTTTATTATAATTAATAGAGGAGATATAACAAAATGCAGGATATAGAGTCAATGGAAACCTGCTAATTACAATCAATGCACATCAAGTAGCATTATTTCTTTTAGAGAACAGAAGTCACAGGGAATGTTATTTAGAGTGAAATAATTATATCTGAATCAGAAACTTAAGGGGAACATTAATGACACAGTGACTCAACCTTCTAATTATGAATAAGAAATACTAAGTAGGTGAGAAGGTTGTTTTGCTTTTAAAATAATGGTTTAAAATGGATCCACAGTGCTAATCAGAAAGCAAAGCCAGCTCTATGTGAAAGTCTGGATCATGTGAAGATTTCCAGATGGTTTTACCCTTAGGAGATAAATATGTCTTCTATATAGATTGAGAAGCCATGGCAAAAATGCTAGGTTCTCTTGACTTCTCAGCAGTATTAAACAAGTGGTTGTTATCCAGAAGCATGTAGCTTTTACAAAATGTATCTGGGCACATCTCTTGGTTTAGAGATTCCAACTGAGTAGGTTTGGGTGGTGGGGCAAGTGGTAGGAGAAATACACCTTTCCAAGTCTCTTTCGCTTTGCGCAGGAAGCCTGGAAAAGTACCTGAGATGTGTTTGGCACACAGTGGGCATGCCACGTAAGCTGTTGACTCACCTGGCATGAAGTGGACCCTACTGTTAGTATGGTTGATCACCAGGCAAGGGAAAGGTTTGGGTCTAGTAGGTATTTGTAGCAAAGTGGTCCAACTGGCACCATATCCTATACACTATTTCTACTGTTAAATTTCTGAACTGGCAGGTCTTTGGAGGCCAGGGTTTTAATAGGTATTTAAAAAAAAAAAAAAAGCCAGTCATAATTGTTTATGTTCCCTCATTCTTCAAAAATCTTATGCTAGCCAAACAAAGCAGAGGTGGCAGAAAGCCCTGGAAGGTATTAACACAGGGAGACAGTGATCCTCCCTCATCCATACTGAAGAAAATACATTCTGAAAATTTAAGCAAACTTCGAGGCCATGATGTGACTGGGAAGAATTCATAAGAAGCTCCTTTATTCACATGAAAGTTACTTTCAAGCTCAGTATTTCAATATTTTTTCCTGATCTAATAGTTCCATTAGAAGGGAGCGAGAGGGAGAGGGAGAAACACGAGCGCATGCTCTCGGACTGTTGATATTATCTGCAGAAACTTGTCTGCTGGAAAATGTTTCTTTAACTTTGGTTTGGCTCCCACCTTGGAGCTGATGGGAAATAAAAACTTTTCCATGGCTCTGAGCCAACTGAGCTGCTAAAACAAAAGGTAACATTCATTAGAGGATCATGGTACCATGATCTCACTCTGAAGGCTAATGTTTTTACATCAAGTACGAATTGTCTAAAGTTTGGGAAATTCAAACAATGTCAGAGAAAAACAAGTAAATATCAGCCTTACTTTAAATGTTATAATTTGCATGGAAAAACAAATTTAACTATGAAACATGAAACAAAACTGTAGTAGATAAGAGCTCATTTAATTCCTAGCTTAATCATTTAGCTTAATTTTCTCCCCCTGCAATGCCCCCGATATGTGAGCACCCACTGACACACATACACCCTGCTTGTTATGTCTACTTTTGTCCAACAATAGGTAGTTCCTATAGGAAACCATTCTTAAAGAGAAGTGAAATCTGCTCAATCAAACGTGAGCATCTAAAGGTGCCACCTACCCTGATTTTTAAAAGAAAAATATGGAACGGGGCAGGGGCGGGGGTAGAAATCCCAGGCTTGCCACATCTGCTGACTAATATCAGTTGACCGTTAGCTCCGGGGAAGCCTTACTGCACAATGTTTGGCATCTTCCAAAATGCTGAAAACAAATGTAATGTTCCCTGCCCTCAGAGGTTCTCCCGTACTTTCTCCTAATTGTTTCTGAACATGTTAAAGGCCTAAATAGCCAACTCAATTAAACAGACTACAAGCATCTCCTCTGAACACGTACTTGATGGTCCTTCGACATCAAGTAACACAATGAACTCATCACCACACACTCAATCAATACACAGCAGAATGGAATGGGCAATAACCAATAGTCCTGAGGAGAAGGCAGTGCCATGGTGCAGTTAATCAAACAGTAAGTGCACAGCTCACGTTCAGAATCAGAAAGTAACAACATTTAGCCACAACCTAAAAGGCAAATCCAGAGCAGGCCATAGACACTACTAGGCTATATTATTCTTGAAGAACCAATAAAATCGGGGATCGGGATCTCCCCCCCCTCATTTGCTGACTATTTCTAATCAAAATCAAAAGCCTCAAGCTTGTGGATTGATTCGGCAAGCTCCTTCCCATATCTTGGAGCAAAAGAGACCACTGTGCTGGGCTAGAACTGGATCCCTATTAATGCTGAGCAATAGTGAGAGGGAGAAATAAATGAGGGTGTGACAAATAGAATATCATGGAATTGGAAGCTTCTTTACAGCTTTGAGGAACTCGTAGATATTTTACCAAGTAAGTTACTGTAGGTATAAAAAAAAAAGTAGGGATAGTGATAATGTTGAATAAAAAAAGATTTAACCTTTTACTGTGTACAGGTACTTTACTGAACAAATGTGAATTTTATTTTTTGAAAAAAGTCTTAGGTCAGTCTTTTAGGAAGAAATTTCCATAAATAATATATTTATATGTTGTATTACTGTGCAATAATATAGTATTTGAAATACCAAATGTGAATTATTTTAGAGCAGCATAAAGCATTCGTTGTAAATGAAATTAAAAATTGGAACAGATAGTTACCACCACTTTTTCATTCATAAGTAACTGCATTTAGGAAATGGGTTTTCAGGCACAGACAATGATATCAATACTGAATTATTTCATTAATACCACCCCAATGAGCTGAACGTGAAGTGATCTACACATTAAGAGGTTAAGGGGCATTTTCCCTTGGTAACAGGTAAGTAAATAAGCTAGTATGTGACAATGCACATTTATACACATTCCAGATAAAAGTCACTTTTAATTATTTTTAATAAAATAACAAAGAGATACCTGTAGTACACTATTCATATTAACATGACATTTACTCTGACATAAGGCAAAGTTCTTCCTGTAAGGGGAAATATCCTTAAGAGTGCATTCCAGCATTCGGACAAGAACACCCACAGGTAGCACTTATGGAATATTTACACTGAGCAAGAGCCTGCATGAAGTGGTCTACGTTACAGAGCCGGCTCACGGAGCCCTCCCAGGCCTTCAGAGCTGCAGCACTGGCCTCATGTACAGGGGAGGCTGAGCCTTGGGGAGGGGAAGTGGCTGAGGGAATCAAACCTAATGCAGCTGAATTCATGGTCTAGGCTCTTCACCAGGTCTTGCTCTAGGTCACAAAACAGTTGTTTACGTACGCATTTTTGCACATGGCTTTTTGCAATTATTCTGAAGATCCTACTTTGATTAAAAATTCCAAAGCAGAACTGGGACTAAGAGAAATCCACCAGTGGTCACATTCTCATTATTCCTGGTGCCAATATTTACTTGCTATAAAATAATAGTAATTGTAAATGTCCTCCCAAGGAAGAGAGTACAGAGGCAAATCTAGACACTCAGAAAACAGCAACGAAAAAAAAAAGGTAAAGCTAAAACTGACACAAAATAATGAAGAAAATGTCCAAAGAAATAAAATCAAGGACAGTAAATACTGCTTACGTTTCCCTGTGATCAATTTGGTTTTGGACACAATATAAGTCTGACTTATAAACTAAGTTTGAATTTATGTATCAAAGACAATCAATTTGGTTAAAAACATTTCTATATGGCTATTTGACTAAACTGACACATTCAAGAAAATGGCCAAAAGGCACCGAGTTTCGTCTAACCACTACAGGAAAGGTATTTGTAACGCTCGCTATTGACGTCTAAGGTTTCCTTTTCCTTTTTGTCCAAGCTATTATTCATCCAAGTGGGCTGCTCTGTGAGGGTAAGTACATATTTCTCAGAGAGCATTTTAAATCACATAACGAACACTAATGTCTGAGATACATCTCTTAACCATCCAGGATTACAATGTGTGTGAATATTTACTAAATACCCAGGAAGCCCAGGAATTTCACAATCTTGCATTCATGCTTTTCTGAGGGCAAACACATTCTTTTTGCCTTATCAGGAACAAAATGCAATCAGCGAGTCTTATATTTACATATTGTTTCTTATTCCAATTACATATAATGCAAAAGTCTTAAAAAGAATGATGTATTTTTAAATACATCATTAAAATTAAGGCAGTGATGTGAAAAACTTTGTGCTTACTAAATCTAGGTATTTCAGCATTGTTCATAAAGTACTAAACAAACATACAGAAAATTAAAATTCATTTCTAAAATTTTACTCCTAATTTTTAAAATGTAATGTCAAAATTTGTCATAAATACTTAAGTGTGGCATAGGGTAGGAAGACACAATATGAATCATTGTCAAAGAGGTAAGTCAATGGCTTCATGTGGATTTAATTTCATACAACTTACAAAGGTTTCTAAGTACATTTCTGTTTGTTTCCAATATTATTATAAATACCCAGTAAAACTCATGAAATAAAAGGAACAGAATCTCAGCCTCTTACAAAATAATGTCTCATGGTTCTATGCATTAGAAGAACAATAATCATACTACTTCCTTGAATTAGAAAGGATATTCTATTTTATATCAAAAAAATCATAAGAATATTTATTAAATGAAAACCTCCTTATCTGGTGCCCTTTACTTCACTTCTAAGTTCTGTCTTGGAATCCTGAAACTCTCCCTCTCTCTCTCTTTCCAGAACAATCTATTATTTTGATTCGCACTATACTGTTTTCAGTCAGGCATTACTTTTAAAATTTTTCTTGACCTAAGTTTTGGACTCTCTAGATTATCAGACTTCTAGGTTAAAATGCAGTGCAAATTTCCCATATTAAATGAAAAAATATCATTAGTAATTATTCAGGGATGGTTTTCAAAATTAACACAAAGTATAGGTGAGCATTTTTTATAAATTACAGTGGTCTTAAATTCAGGACATGACAGTGATTCAACAAATACTTGCCTAAGTATGTCCATCACTCTACTCTGCAGTCTCACGAATAATTAACACCATATTTCTGTATGTTTAAGATCACTGTGTGGTGCTTCATGACACTGCCACCTTAAACAAGTTAAACTGAGAATCAAGGCTGAAAGCATAGGCTCTGAAGATATGCTGCCTGTGTTGAATCCCGGTTCACCCGCTTCCCGGCTGTGCAACCTCATGTGGATTATTTAATCATTCTGAGCCTCATCATTTTATATAATCAATAGACATGGATCAAATCAGGGGAGTAAAATTAACCACTTCTACATGCTACCTAAAAATCGATCTGACTCACAGAGAAAGACAAATACCATATGATTTCACTAACATGTGGAATTTAAAAACCAAAATAAACAAATAAAACAGAAACAAACTCATAGACACAGAGAACTGGTGGTTACTACGTGGGAGGGGGATTGGAAGGGGGATGGGTAAAAGAGTTGAAGGGATTAAGAAGTACAAATTGGCAGTCACAAGATAGTCATGGGGCTGTAGAGTACAGCATAGGGAATATAGTCAATAATATTATAATATCTATGTATGGTGTCAGGTGGGTGCAAGACTTATTGGGAGGAGGATCACTTTGTAAGTTATATAAATGTCTAACCACTGTGCTCTACACCTGAAACTAATATTGAATGTCAACTGTAATTGAAAACTAAAAAAAAAAATTAATCAGTCTGACTCAGGTTTATCTTGCTAAATTATAGAATATGATAATGGGTCTGGTATGAATCTCTTACCATGGAAAAATTAGTGGTAAACCCATTGTGAATAATACAAACAGTTTCTCTGGCAGCACACATAACTGTAGCTGAAATTCAGCTGCTCTCCCTACATTAACTATGTAATGGATTCCAAAGTTTTACCAAACAAATCTCTCAGACAAATATGATGACATTTAATGCCCACTGTGTCTTACATGGGCAAATCTGTGCTTTACTGGGACATTTTAAAATTAAAAAATAGAAGGGTTAAAGCAATGTTTCATTATTCTATAATCACTATAATCTTCACTGTACTCCTCAGAAGCTTGAAAGCTCATAGTAACAAATAGTCTATCTACCCCCAAAAAGTCAGGGGCTCCGCATGAACCACCCTTGCAGCAAGATTGTCTATCACATTATATGGTACATAGCAAGTAATAAATGAAGAAAAGGGGAGGAAATATGGATTATTTTCCTTTACTTGAGATGCAGAAGTGGCATCTATGTAGGTCTGCAATTTCTTTCAATTCTTAAACCTTCAGTATAAAAGTATGTGTTTCTGGTGAAAATCTCCCCTTTAGTATTATTAATCCTTAATGGGAAATACAGAAGACAAAAGTGTGTAATAAGAATTCTAAAAAATATATATCAAGTAATTTTGCATTTCTCACTATGCATACCTAACCCATTTTATACAGGTTACATGTTAAGCTACTACTGTATGTTAATCACCATTTACAGGCTTTGGGAGAACTACTTAAATTGATTTCACCATGCAAAACCTGCAATGGGAATGACTCTTCTTCAATGTGGATAATGACTCTTCAGTTCATGTGAGTTTGAGGAGGTTTTTGTTGTTGTTTTTAAAATATATTGGGTTCTCTTATGTGGACATTTGTTTTCAATTTATTACTCCACTATGATTCATGGAAGGCACTGTCTGGGAGTAAAAGTTCATAACAGTGAAAAAAAAGTTCAATAAATAAAATCGTGATGATAATCTTTTCTCATGGCTAGATTTAGATTTCATTAGTTTCCACTTAGCCATGAACAGATATGAGATAATGTGAAGAAAGTTAGGTCATTCGGAATGCAGATCTTTCTTAACAGGATTCTTTATATAAATAATGAATTCTTTCGTTTTTTCCTTCCTTCATGGTTCAGTTCTCGGCTGCCTCCCTTGAAGGAGAATTGTTTTATGAGGAGCAACATCATCTACCAAAGAGGAATCCTATTTTGGGCATAATAAATGTGGCTCTGTTTGTCTCTGAAATCTTTTATTTTTTAATTTGGCCCATTTGGTAAACCAACACTATTTAATTATGAGAGCTTCCTGGGATTGGGAGATGTTACTAGACTTATTTTCAGTCTAAGAACAGTTTTAGAATATTAGATGAACAAAGATATCTGAAAGCAAATTATCATCTGAATGCAGTAACATGGAAAGAATGAATTACAGATGTAATTTATCCATCACAAGCAGATCCTAAACACTGATTATGTCCGTGCTTGTGCAGAAAATTGAAAATGATAGAAAAGCTTCTCAGCTTTTCTAACTTTAATTTTCCATGTTTTGCTTTGTGTAATTTACTGTCGACTATTAACACAGATGCTTCCTGCCTTATGTGAGAACAGCCTGGACTTAAGCATAAGTGATTCAGAAATCCAGAAGCCTGCACACAAAATCTGAACTTTATGCCTAGAGATGGTCTCACTTAAGATGCCTGGCGTCCTATGAGGTCTTGAGAACACAGGGTGTTGGGTCTCAGTAATTAGTGAGTCTCAACCTAACGTCACCCGAACTAAAAATATGCACACATATTGTGGAACAAATCAAGGGGGCTGCAAAAGGGTGCTGCTAAGCCTACAACTGTGACCTGGGGTGGACATAGAGGTGGTTCCCAAATGACCAATGATGATCCTGCGCCCATGGGAACTCTCATACTGGGGGTTCCCTCTCCTTCTCTTCCCACTTGTGGTCTCAGGATTAGCAGCTGTGAGAGGGAAGGGAGGGGAAAAGGGACAGGTGAACCACCAGGGCCAGACGAGCCCCTTTCCTTAAGCTCCTCTCCCACTGCCCCTCCGATGCTGCCGAGGAGCTCCCCGTCCAAGCTCAACCTCCGCCACCCAACACGCGGGTCTCCCCGTGACAATCAGCCCGAGGACCGGTTTTAACACCTGCCTTCGCCAAGCTGGACATAGGAAGTGGTTAAGTCACAGTCGGAACTGTGGAACCCGCACCCCTATCATTTATCCTAAGTGTCCTTCTCACATCTGGTTCTTTATTGCTGATCCCTTGACTATATCCTGTGATAAAATGGCCCCCCCCAAAAATATTTTAGTTTGATATTTTCACTATTCAACTATTTCCCTGTAGCTAATACCATTAGAAAGCAACAGTATCAGAACAACAGCTACGCTTCTGAAAATTTCAGAAAAAAGAGAAAGGAGAGAAGCTGGTTATTAATACTAAGTTTCACAGTGGACCAGGCGGATCAACAAGTAGTATATTCAAAAAGGAAGTGGGTTCTTTAGAAAAAAAAGACAAGAAAAGGAAAGGAAAGGAAGGAGGTTACTTGGAAGACATACTGACAAAGAAGTCTTTCCACCCTGGGAAAGCTTTGGACTGCAGCCCCTCACCCCTGCCCTGCCTTGAGTCCCTGTGATCCTGAGCCTCTGTCCTGTGCAAAGGGAACAGCTCCGGGGATCAGGAGCCACCCAAACTTGGAGCTGCAGAAAACCATGGCACTGACTTGGGGAAAGGGTCCCAGGAGTGTGGGAAAGGCCACTTCCCTTGCAGGAGGCCAAGGTGAACTTCTGGAGCCCCACGCTGAAACTTGAAATAAAACGTTCCTATGGAAAAGACGTGACAAAAGCAGTTGGGGTCCATGACGCTAGCAGTACTTAAGATTTATGATAAGATGATACTTATAATGCTTCTGTAGAGCCTCCTGGGTTTAATTAATCACTAGGGTTTCAGGGCGCTATTTGTACAGGACTATAACTCAAGCATCCTATGCGTTACTTTGGCTTCCCGGGTTGGCCTAATGACTTAACCACATTGCTTCTGTGGGAAAATGCTTCCTAAACCATTGACACTTTGGAATACATGCCATTTTTTTAATACATTGGGAGGCAGCTATATAGTTGACACAGTAACTACTTATTGAAGATGATTAATTTACAACCTTTTTTCTATATGGCCATATACTTAGAACAGGTATATAATCTTTCAAATTTGGTGGCAGCGTTCTTGCTGCTACTTTGTGTACACTCTTTGCTTCATTTGCTGAATTTACCTGTAATTACTTTTGAGTATTCACTGTTTTAGGTCCTATGCCGTAAATTTGCCTTAAACACTAAGTTTTATTCTTAAGCACTGCCGTTCAGATGCTTGCTTTGTTGAATCCTAGGATGTAGATGGTAAATTAAGAAGCAATTTTTATAGAAAAGTGGAGGCTGTGAAGTCCGGTTACCAAGCGTGGAGTTTACATTTTACTGGCTGAGTGACCTTGTGCATGTCACCTAACTTCTCTGTATCTCGGTGCATCCATCTGTGAAATGATGGTAATAAAGGTAACTTTCTCAAAGAGTTTTTGTGAGGATTAAATACTATTAAAAAATAAGAAATAAAACACTGAAAATACTGACCAACATATAGCAATTTCAATAAACAGTAACTAATTTTATTTCAGAGGAAATAAAAAACAAATACATTTGTAGAAGCAGCAGGAATAGGTATCATAATAACTATAGATTCTTCCTGCCAAATAAAATCACTGGAGACCTGTTTTATGACATGCATTCCTGTTCTAGTCCAGCTATAAATATGTAACTGTGTACATAAATATGCATTGGCAATAAAAAATAAAAATGAAGCCATTTTTTTCCACATAAGTAAAAACTCAATCCATTTCTGATATGCCAGGTTTACTGATTAAATATATCATAATTTGAAAGAAAAGAAAAAGCCAGCTCTGGTTAACCAGAAGTGATGACAGGTTTGCCAAGATACGAAGATAAAAGTTTCTCTTCAACAGCGATCTCTCCTCAACAACCCCCATACCCAGGTGTTTTTCAGGGAGAGTTACTTGATCCTGGAAGTTTACTGGGGGAGGGGAAATCTCTCTAACTCTCCCATCCCAGTGACTGCCCTCCTGGAAAGCCGTTCTCCCCTTCAACTATATCTACCGAAGGCCTGATTTTAATCCAAGCAACAATTTAAAGACTACAGCTCCCAGCTTTCCCTGCTGCCAGAATCAGCCAGTGAGAGAGCAGGAATAATCGCCGGGTGAAGCTTAAAGGACCTTCATTAAAAGGAGCCTGGGGGAGCAAGGCTGAGGTCTCTTTTGCCCCTGCTCCTTCCCGCCCCCCAGAATGGCAGATACGATGGCTGGCGCTGCAGTGGCCACCTTGCAATTCTGAAATAATCCTAAGGATGAAAGCATGTGCTCCTCGGGAACTAAGGGTGAGGAAACCTATATCCTAATGACTACGGAGTCACCATGTAGGCCTGGACAACGGACTGAAATATAAACCCTTAATCTGTTTGCACCCCGTGCTGGGGAGGGGGTGTCTCTGTTACTCAATGCCAAATGTAATTCCTTAAAGACAAAATGTCTAAATCATTTTTGTGTGACTCCAGAGAAAAACATAAAGAGGGATCAGAACCAATAGTTAGGAAGCTGAACAATTAGGAAGCTGGAAAGACTCAGAGACAAAACACAAGAAGACCAGAGGTCAGAGATGACCAAGGCCAAAAGGTACCCAGGGGACAGTCTTTCAATGAAATTATAATGGACAAGGGGTTATAACTATCCATATTTTTCAAAACACAAGTCCTTATAATATAGAAGGTTTTATCTCGAACAAGTCAAACTTTATCTCAAAGTGAAAATCTTTTAAAAATGTGCCAGAGAACTCAACTAATACTGTAGGTGATGTGCATTTGGTGTTATTTGTATAAGAAACAGAGTATTAGATTTTAAAACTTTGTTCATTATAAATGAATATCAGAATAAGAAGCTCTCACTAGAATTACTCTTGTTTACAGTGAAATTCACACAAAAATCACTATTCTAATAATCTATTACATACATCAAACAACGAAGTTTGCTTAGTTTTCAGTCACTCTGACTGAAGTTGCTACATATTATTAATAACTATCATTAGTGCTAAATCAAAACTCATCTGTTTAGTTATCTGCTTCCACTGACTGATAATTTTTGGCCTGTTAACATAGAACATGGCTCCCCTACCTGAAAGCAGAGAATGTATTCCTGCTAAAGTTTAAAAAAACACACACACAAAACAACCCTCAAAATTTCCTCAATAGGATCTCTTTGTAAGAAAATAAGGAGCTTTATCAAAGTCTGTGGGAAGGCAGAGACACTGCTCAGCATGAAAGGTAATGGATTAGCGATGCTGATAACTGAAATCCTCTACTTATCCTTGGCAAGGAAAATGACAGGATAAGCTTCCCTAACTGGGCCCCGAGGCGTCTGTTCCATTTCTCACCTACCTCTCTCATGAACTGGGCGTATGTCACACACGTCCTGACTAGATTTACTCCACGTTACATGGACTCTTTTGAGTCAATGTCAGTCTTGTATATGGAATTGTCTTGAGGTGCGGAATCAGAATTTTGAGTAAAGGTTAGAAGTCTGAGTTACAATTAAAGTCTGAACTCAACTGTAAGTGCCACATTGCTTTAGGTTTAAATTGTCTTTAGTTTTGAAGCAAAGCTGAAATGAGAAAAAAATAAAAATAGAAGCAGTGTGCCAAAATTGTATGGAAGGAAACAAATTAACTAGTTCTAGAATTAGGGCCTTAGGTAAGCAAGATTCAAAACCTGGCTTGAAATGTGTCCAAATGTCTAAAAACCTATACTCATTTAAAAAAAATTTTTTTTCTAAAAAGCTTCTAATTGTAAGAATATAAAGAGATAAATGAATAAAGTTTTGTTAGCAAAGCAGCTACAGCCATTGAGAATTTCGTTAAGGAAAGGGTCATGTCAAAGCTGATGATATCACAGCTCACTCACAGGGTCTTCTCTGCAAAGCCGTGAACTTTCTGCTTAGACAACACAACTGGAACTTTGACATGATACACACAACTGCACCAGTTGGGCCTCACAGTGAGTTCGTGTCTGGAGTCATTACGGGGAAGCAAGAAAGTGCTGTGTCAACCTGTCACCGACAGACACACTGAATATGTACCTTTATATAACATAAGACGTCAAAGTTCTAATATCACATAGGAGATGCCATTAGCAAACAAAACCAAACAACAACAAAACTCTTGATAAAAGTTATTCCAATTAGAAGCCTACCAGGTCCAAGCTGTAATTGAAAATTGGATGTTTAGTCTGAAACTTGCAGATATCATTCTGTCCGGATTATCAGACTCTGCTGGGGATTTGGAAAGAGCAGCACAAGGGGCAGTTGCTGCACTGAAGATAGTGTGCTGACAGGGGAGGTCCTCCAACAGTAAACTGGAGAAACCTTGGGGACCACTTCATGATGGCGGCATGCAAGCTCGTCCTATGGGAGGATCTAGGACTTGACTGGCCTCGCTGACTTTGGCTTTCTAATTGTCCATTTACCTGGATGTTCACTTGTTTGTGTCTTCTAACAGCTGATTTCTGCACTTCATATATTCTTCGAGGTCTTCAATTACACTTTAAATGTGCTCAGTCAGTGCCCTTGATTTTATGCCACTTGCAGTGGGGTCTGATCTATCTGATCAATTTGATCGGCTGTGCTATCTATATACACTAATGTGTGTAACAGTGAAATAAATGCTTAAACAAAATAGCCTCATGGGATAAGAGAACAAGTGGCTACAGTTTTCAAATATAAAAGAGTCTTGCTAAATTTCTGGCAAAGAGCTAATAAACGTAAAGGTTCTATCTCCCCGCCCCAGCACCTGAAAAGTGAATGGTACTTGAAAAAAAAGAACCGACAAGCAATAGTCTATTTCTGTCCTCATGTGGTGAGAGCTTTTTTATAACACAAATAACTTGGCATCGCATTAAAATACATTCTGTAGGCTTCTTTACATCAACTGCCTACATTTTAGTTGAAAGGTTGCTACTGAAAAAAAATAGGTAACTTGCCATTACCTACTAACTAAATAATAATTTCTGATACGTAATGTTCTAGCGGCAGCTTGCAGTGTTGATATTTTTCTTTTAATTTTTTCTATTCTGTCATCTCTTTTAGAAACCATAAGGAAAAAAATCCTCTCTAGCATAAAATAATGTAACTTTTCAAATATTCAGGATTTCTGATGCAGCCAAAACACTCAAATCTATAGTTTGCAAGCAATCTGATTCTAAATTTGAATATACTCTTAGACTATTGTATATTAAGACTGCAAGTTTAAAAGAAAATTAAGTACTTAAAATATTGTTTAATTTATAAACCAATGCACATTATTACAGCTTTAGCTCTTTCATATTGTTGTCACTCCACTTCTAACATACTTCACATATATATATATTCATTCCTCATTGTCATGTATTTTCATTTTACTTAGCAACACGTTTATTGTGGTACAGAATTCTGTTTTCATGCAGTATATTTAATCTAAGTTCATTACTTAAACTTTAACATCACCAACAGGCAACTAAAATACTATCAGCTATTTGTCTTCCCATTGCCTTTAGTCATATGCCAACTGATTTCTTTTACATAACTACTTTTCCGAACCGTTCAACTTCTGTTCTTAATGGAACAAATTCTCCTCTTCTAAGTAAAAGTCTGCTCTAAACGTAAGTCACCTGGGAGCCTGGCCAAAGTCTGAAACAGCACAGCTGAAGGGTACAGCCATTTCACAGGGTCCTCTCAGAGAGTATTTGGTTTGCTTTTTAACTTGCTAAAAATAGTAGATTACACAGGCTACCTCCATCTCACGGCTCAAGAACTCCGAAAAGGCTGGACTGTGGATTACAGCAACACATAGAACACATTTTATTAAAGAAGTCAGGATATTACAAGTTCTCTCAATCCCTTCCGTTTGCTCTCTGAGACAATACAAATGATCTAGCAGTTACTGGCATGGAAATCTCATAATGCTCCCAAATTTCAGAACTTCAAGCATGAGTCACAGGCTTACTTGAACTGGTTTAAAATATGTTTTTGATCTATTTTAGCCACAAAACTGAACACAGGAAGACTACTCTATAAAAGGTAGGATTCCAAATACTGTGTTAAGAATCACATGTGTTGGAACTATATATAAAAAAAATGTAATTTTTGAAACATGAACATTCGATTACCTATTCAAACACTTTAAAATTAATTCTTGACATAGTTATTTCACTCACGTTTAAGGAACTATTGTTCTGGGAATGAAGCGTCACCATAAATACATTTGTGTTTTCTTCCTCTCCTTCGGATCAAAATATTTTATCAGGTTTTAGGCTCTAAATTAAATTTCGGTTTCTCTTAGAAAGGCAAAGAATAAGAACAAAGTCTGCATTGATTAGCTGCTATAGTGAGTTCATTTCATAAGCAAGTTTAAAATCTTCAAATTATTTGTTGTTTTTTAAAAAAAAAAAAGTCCTTGATGTGGCAGTTGAATCTAGTTAACCACACAGCATGTCTTTAAGCAACGCTGCTGCTGTTTTACTCAAAGGGGGACTGTTCCGCGGCCACAAGTAAGCAGCGACTAAAAAAATATATTTTGAGATGGAAAAATAGCAACTGAATTTTAATGTTTCACAATGTTTCCAAATGCTGTGGAGGCAAGTCTTCTGCGAAACCACTCAATGTCACAGCCAAGTTAAATGTCCTTCATTTTGCAGCTACGAGTGCACCATCCACTGTCTGTAGGATTAAAAATTGGATTTACTAGTAATTGGGTCAAAACAGGGTTACTTATGGACACAGCTGTTTACCGACAAGTGTAATTAGCCCTTTGCCCCTCATTTTATGGATCCCAGTTTCTAATTACACCTAGATTCAGTCGGGGTGAATTTAGGAATACATATTCACAAAGGTCCAACCACTGTGCCCTTCAATGATGCCTTCGGACAGAAGGGGGAAAAAGGGGCCCGATGATAATTTACAGCTTTTGCTTACTGATCTTTAGGACTATGACATTAAGGATAATCTAATATTATAAGTTATCTCTGTTGTTCTTAAGGATAACCTAATATTATAAATTATCTCTGTTCTTAACACCTCCCTTTTTTAACCCTACTCTGAAGATAATATCCTTGAGTCTTTGGAGAACTTTAGCAAAGTGAGCAGCCCAATCTGGACCAAAAATGCAATTAACTGAAATAGTTAAACTCTTTAAGTACACTCATAACATTGGGGTGAATTATGTGTTAACTTAAGAGTTAACTATTTCAGTTCATTCACCCCTGTGTTATTAAAGAAAGCATTATGATTACAGCACTATTTATTTTTGGCAAAACAAAGGATAAAACTGAGACTTTTATTTCTTTATATATGTAGAAATGACAGAGATCCCCGTCTCAAAGGTTCAAAGAGGGAATTATATTGGCACATTAGTATTCGAAGGCAACTGAATTAAAACCAAATAGACAAGAGTACCCAGGAATCTTCACATTTCTAGACTTGACCTTGTATGTCAAAATAAAGACATGTATGCTGTCTTTTCAAAGACCCATTGTCAAACCTGATACCTGAAACACAATGACGTTTTTGAATGTCTAGATATACTAAAGTGATTTTTTTAGTATGCTGGTGCTAACTTTTAATATTTCTAGCTGAGATTGTTACCAAAAAAAAAAAAAAAATCTAAGTGCCTTCATATTCAAATTTTAGAAGTTCAAAAAAATCCCATTAATAATAATACTTAAGAGTTTCTACTTATTTATAAAACTCACATTCAACAAAGTTTATGGCTCAGATAGGGGACTGTAGCAGCAGTTCAGAACCTTACTTCTAATTATATTTTCCACAAAATGCATTGCTTCTGGCCTTAAAATAACATGCTCATACAATCAAAAGGAAATCCATAATGTCAAAATATTAATACAAAACATCTATCCACGTATAGCTGACTTAATATCTGCTATTCTTTTACAACATTACAAGCACCTTGAGAAACAAGCAAAATCAAGTCATCTTCATTCAGCTCCTGCCATGGCCTTGTATATAATCTATGCATATGCTAACACACACATATCTACATTTACTATTCCTACAGACAGACACTGACTTTGTTATTACAGACACTGTCAGCTAAAAAGCTGACACTTTCTGCTCTAGAAAAAGAAAAATCATAGCATTAAAGGACTGATAACGTTAATCATAACAAACAAGTTTGGCCAGGCTTGGTTCTATTGGTTCTCAATAAAGTCCCCCAACCCCAGCATCGTCCATAAGAACACACCATAGAACTAAACTATGAACACAGCAATCCATTAATTCCAAACTCAGTGAACTCTAGGTCCATATCCCCTCTGTTCAATCATTGCGTATCCTTAAAAGAATATAATATTTACTCACTTTCAATGAATCAAAGCAGGCGATTACGCGTCCATTTTCAACTTGGCAGCTTTTCGAAGGGTGTGCAAATTTACATTCCGTGTCTGGCCGTGAGCAAGTCCCCCTTTGGAACTCTCTACACACTTCCAGTGTTAGCCACTTTGTGTCCCGAATTGGTGCGACACTAACAGCCATGTTTAGATTTTACAGGTAGTTAAAATTTTCAGTGAAACCAACAAACCCAACCCCCCCTCAAAAAAAAAAAAAAAAAAAGGCAACTACCAAAAAAAAAAATAAAAAAATGCTGAACTGATAAAACTGTAAAATGATGACGAAACGTCCCCTCCAAAATACTTTTCCCCCACTCCCTGCTTTAAAAGTACATGGAAAATTGTGTTGTCAATATCAAGGAAAAGATCTCCCACTAGAAATTCACAGCATGAAACTGTTAATTCAAAGAAGTTTTGGTTTTTAGAGAAATACTAGGATCTCTTAAGTAGATGAACGTTTAAAAGTAGGGCCTCGGATCAGCCTTGTGCTCTCAGTAACCCCTTCCCAGTGCCAATTTTGAGCCCAAAATGCAAGCATGAAAACGTGGCAGACCCCTGGACACCGGCTCTCTCCAAGCTGCTCTCAGCAAAGTTGTCTGAAAGGGAATCTCCTCGCAGCTGAATTTGCAATGGAGTTTGGTGGTGCAATCGGTATTGATTAGTTTGGCATAGACAGATGCAGCAGTTTAGAGCAAAATCGAGAAAATGATTTTTTTTTTTTTTCTCCTCCTTGATTTCCTGGCAGAAGATATCTTACTTTTTCAGCAAACTTTTCTTTTAAAACTAAAGCAGCCTAGGGCAATGCCAGATACTCAGAGCTTTTCTCTTGATTCTAGGTAGAAATGGGGGTGTCTGGGCTAGAGGTGGAGGGTGGAGGTGCTGTCGTCAGTCTAGCTGGCAGCAAGCAAGGCAAAAGCAGAGACTGCTCTAGAAGCGGTTCCAAGCAGCAGAGACGTCAGGAAAGGCACTTCTTAGTACCAACCTGTAGAAAAAAGAGACAGGTTAAGATTTACTAAGTAGCACTTCACCCACGTCCTACAGCACCACAACCTCGCCATGTGCTACGGGACTAGGTCGTGCTCGCGGCGGCCTGCTCTCTCCTCTCTCCCGGCCGCGCACACCCGCACGCACACTCGCACACACGCAATACTTACGGTGAGGCATATTGCAGCCAGCCATCGTAGATTTATTAAAAAAAGGGGCCGTTTCCCCTTGTGGAGCAATGCATGATAGGGGAGATAACCAATCACAGAGAGTGTTGCAGCAATATTCTGGGCAGAAAGCCAATAGTGGGGGCTGTCTTATGAAAGGTCGCGCCTGTCAGGCGTTCATTACTATGCTATAAGCACAGAAAATGTCCATCAGATGTGACTTATTCCACTGCAAGGGACGAGCATGTGGGTTTTGAATTTACCCAACATGCAGTTAGTGGACTAAACCATGTTAGTTTCAAAACAGCCTCTACGACAAGTCGGAGCACTTGACGATCGTGACCGGGGGAAGGGAAAAAAGCAAGGTTTAAAAGACTGCAGCTGACTTCCAAGCCGCTTTTCCCTGGGGCTCTGCGCAGGGCCGGCACCCGCAGCCTGCCCCTGCTGTCCTGACACGTGAATAAAAAAGGAAAGGGGTGTTTCCAAATGGTACATTCTCCTGACCTATCCAATTCACTTCCTTCTGAAGCCCAAGCCCGGCCCCTCCGCTGCAAGCGGCGCTCACACTGTAAAACTATTCCATTCAGCCGGCAGACACTTTGTCAATATATCACAGGCAGGCGAGATATGAACAAAAGCATCCTTTATTCGTCCATGTTTTAAGCAGAAGCTGAGGTCATGTGGGGAAAATAAGGAGCGCAGTGTTGTCAGCGTGTCTGGCAAATCTGAAGTCGACCTCCAGGGAGAAAGTGATTCCGTTGCAGAAACATTAAATATTAAGTGAGCAATTTGATTTGGGCAGCGTGATGCACTTCAGGGGTACGGGTGAAGCCAGAGGCTGGGGGGGGTGGGGGGATCCCCTACTGCCTAATAGAGCTATTACCTCGGCACTACAGGACTGCTCCTTATAGCGAGGCATTTTTGCTTTCAACAGCTTACTTTCTCTTTCAATCAGAAGGAAATACTTTCGGAAAACGCTTAGTAGTCACAGAAACAAAAGTATGTATTTTTGCTTTATGAATGTTACCAACGAAGTAAACAAGGCTTTAATAACTCTGAGTTTCACACTCCAGAGAGGCAATGACACAGTATTTTAAGTAGTGTCTGATACACTTATTCAAGGGTCAAAAATGGTCAACTGGCATAGTCTGTATTCTGATGTCCAAGTTATAACATCAGAATACAGACTATAATACAGAATATATAACTGAATCAGAATACAGAATATAAATATGTTAAAATATGTTATATACATATAGACATGAATATCTACCACACTTTTTAAAAATTTATTTTAGGATTAATAGTGACATTCTTAACATTAATTTTTTGAAACCTACCAGACACTTGGCTTGGATAATATTGAGAAAAATGAAACAGAACCAATTCATACCAACCAATGCTCAAGAAATATTTTTGTTTTCAAAAAATGTTCTGGTCCTAATTCCTAGCTCTTAGAAAACAAAGTCAAGTCAGTCATAAACTCTAAGATTCATCCACCTTCCGAAATATTTGCCCCAATTCAGAATTTCTCAGTCACTTCATGCCTTGAGCAATGTACCACACCTGAGTCAACAATCTCTTTTGTTCTTCCCTCCAGAGTCTTGAAATACCTCACCTGCAACCATTCACTTCCTGCAGAAGCCAGCTAAGAGGTCACTGCCTCCAAGAAGTCTCCAGGATGCCACTTCCTCCCTCTCCACTCACACTGCCTCCTCTGAGTTACGACACTGCGCCACAGTGTTCGATGTCCTTATAGTCTGATCCACTAGACTACATGTTCCAGAGGGTAGAAATAACCTTACTTCTCTCAGCAACCCTAGCATGCTGAAGAAAAATAAAATAGGTGGATCTCCATAAATGTGGGCAAATCAAATGATCGATTACTCTATCTGGTCCGGAACTGTCTCCAGGGCAAAAAAATGCACAAACACACGTATGAACACACACATGAGCACAACACATGAATATGACCACATGCGGGAACACACCCGGGCACCCCGGTCCCTGCCTCTCTGTAAGTTACAACAGCCCCGCGTGAGTCACGCAGGGCCTCCCGCTGCCTCGGACCCGCCCTGGCCCTGGCCAGCCCCCTCTCGCATCCCACGCAGCAGCCCTCCTAGAGCTTCATCCCTCTCGGGTCCCTCCCGCTATCCACAGGGGATGCTCTCGTATGTCACAAATATGTCCCAGCCAAAACAGTGGTCCCTGGGCATGAGCTCCCTCTCAGCTCCCTGCCACCCACCTCTGAACTGTCTCGTCTCCCAGGGCTTTTCCCTCCGCCTGCCCACAGCCGAGCTTCCACCTCAGCTCACTCCCTTCCTTCTCAAGACCTCTTTCCCTCGCCACGCCCTCCACAGGCCAACCTTCCCTCCATTCCTTCTCAGCCCTCCAAGGCACCGAGTGACTCCAAAAAGGAGGCGGGGGCCTGGCGGAGCAAGGGGCCCTGCTGGCCATGAGCCCTCCTCCCCCGGGGCTCCCAATCCGTCGGTACTGACCAATGTCTCGCGTGTCATCCATCCACACGTGCTGTGCTTCTGCCGCTTCCTCCCCCGTCCACTCTGGAGTCCGTGCCAGTGTGACCCCACACCACTGCTCTGCCAGCTCAGCAACGGCCGTCCACGCCCCCGCAAAAGCCAAATCCAAAGCTTCTCCTTGACCTCTAACACCATTCACAGCTCCCTCTTCCTTTCTTTTTTTTCATTTTATTTTTCAATTACCGTTTACATTCAATACTATTTGGTGTTAGTTGCAGGCGGACAGAACAGTGGTTAGACAATCAAATATTTTACGAAGTGGTCCCCCCAGTATTTCCAGCACCCGCGTGGCACTGTACAGTTATTACAATATTATTGACTGTATCCCCAGGCTGTGCTTCACAGCCCCGGGACTGTTGTGTAACTGCTGACTTGTCCTTCTCAATCCCTGCGCTTTCCCCCCAGCCTCTGGCAGCCAGCCGTCTGGTAACGTCCCGTCTTGAACCTTTCCCCTTGCCTGGAACTGACCCGCTCTACCGTTTGGTTCCTCCCAGTGCTGTAGTCTAGCACCCTCCCTTTGGAGAGGGGCTGTAAAGAGCTGGGGGGCCCTTGGCACGTGCCATGCTGCTGTGAGCTCCTGAGGCTTGCTACACGCTAACCCTTGGTTTGATCTGACGCACACTTCCTCACCCCTTCTATCTGGCAAACCCCTTCTCCTTGTTCAAACTGCTATTCAAACATCACTTTCTCCATGAGGCTGGGCCAACTACGGGAAACATTATTCCCTCTCAGGATATGCTCAGTGCTTTGTATCTCTTAGTTCTTTTGCCCCCCAGGTTGTAAAACCCCTGAAACAGGGTCCAGCACCATGTTTTTACCCAGTCACTACCTAGAACATAATAAAATTTTTAAAAAATATTTCATAAGTTTTATTCAAACTGATAGTAATAAACATGTATATGGTTATATAAGGATATATCCCCAAACTCAAGAAAATATTCCGCATGATCTACGGGGTCCACGCAGTGTGAGAAGGGAGAATGGTACCATTAGAAATGCCTTCCCTGCTTGGCGGTTGTGTCTAAATACAGCTACAAAATCCATTTCTAGAGTTGGTTATTTTTCCTTTCGGTCGTGTTACAGGCTTAGTCCACTCAAGGACCAATTATACTTTACTCAAATGCTAGCAAATGGATGTTCTGGCTATTTTTAATTTCTGTAGCAGAGAAAGTCTATCTACTTCAAAAAGTATTATTGAAAGAATTATAGGCATAATTTTATAAGTTGAAAATACTATTTAGTTGTAAAATATATAGGCAAGGATGATATCAAAATATTGATAATCGGCCAGGCATAGACACCGAGAATCAGAATGGATGCCAACATTTATGCTTGTTACCTAGCTGTACCTGGTGAAATGTGTTCCAGCCCCTGACACAGGGCAAGGGGAGGGCACGAACACATTTAGATTACACTTTATAAATTGATGTGACTGAACTGCGGATATTAGGTTATCTTTCTCTTTGCTTAAATAAAAGAATTTCAGGGCAGACTGAAAATCTTCATCACTGAGTATTTTGGTAAATCATTTTACAGGATTTAGATTAACACCAAATTCCCAAAACATTACTTCAACTAGTAATGGGCTTTAGTTCCATAGAACAATATTGAAACATGTGCGGGGAATGTCCAGACTCTGAAAATTCTTGCAAACACATCAGCCCTAGAAATATGTGTTGTTTTGTAAATCATCATTAAAGGAAATATTGTTACGGTAAAAACTATTTACTAATAGGTAAATTGTGTCTGAGATAAATTTCTGACCCTGAACAACAGCAAAAAGACAAACAAACAAACAAAAAACACAGATTAGAGACTGTAACAGTTTTGCAGTGAGAATCAAACTTTTTAAAGCCCGCCTAACAACAAGCCCTCTCTTACTTACTGATCAAATCCCACACACTCAGCTACAGTTCCTCACATGTGACTTGTTCCGCCACAAGCATATACATTCTGCCACAAGAACCAAAAACCAATTTCTCCTTGAGTGATATCAGAAATCACTTTTATTTTTTACTTTAAGATACAAGGGGGGGGGAATAAAAAGGGAAAAAAGAAAATATAAAAGAGGAAAGGAATTCAAGAAGAAGTTCAAGGATCAAGTAAAAAAAGCGAGGGAAATTGCCAATTACTCTTATAGTAACTGATGCATATTAGCATTAAACTGACAGTGGGTATCTTCACATAAATATCTACCGAAAGGTTACATACATACTTCAGTAGAGGGTAAACAGACGCTGACAAGGTGTGAGACGAAACTCTATTTTGGAGAACTGGATGGCGTCTCTGAGCAAGGTTAAATTTCTTACATATGTTTAGGAATCATTTCAGTTCTTCTGAACCAAACTATAGGCAGGTTGGTCCTATTACATCTCAGAGTGGCTAGCTGGGAATTTTAGGGACTTTTTTTATAGCTTTCGATTTCTGAAATAGGTTACACATTGAGGAAGTTAACTGACTAATTACGAGGCCATTTTCTTTTTTACGAAGACAATTTTAATCTAACTGGAAGAGATGTCCGACTTGACGGCGTGTATTTGGAGGGGACAAGCAGGAGCCCCTGTCCAAAACCGTAACTTCTCACCCCCTTCACTGGTGTCAACAAGTCCATAATTAACTTCAGTAATTTATTTAATGCATTGTTAAATAAATTTAGTAAGTGAATAGATAGATAACAAATCAGTAAACTTATTTGGAAAACCAGTACTTCACTACTAAGTTAGCTCATGGAAAAATCTTTTGTCCACGGTTTGTCCCAAATATTAACAAAGATTTCAGTATACAACCAAGTATTTCTGGAGGCTGTATAGCCATTTCTCTACTCACTACATTACTAAGTAAAGTAACAAAGCTGTTATTTATTATCTGGGGAAAACTGTGATCTGAATGGGTTAACGCAGTCTTCAGCAGTATTGGACTCCATGTAACAAAAAGCTGAGGTCAGTGTTTCTGTGACGGGTAACACACTCCTGGTAGCACCATAGCCATTTTAAGGGACACAAAAACAAGATTTTAACAGATGCACGAGAATAATAAAGCGAGCCCATCAAGCCTGTGATTACACAGGTATGAGAGCTCAGGAACAGGCTAAAGTTTAAAAAAATTTAAAGAATAAGACTAAGTAAAATATTGGCAAAAATCATGAAGGAGATAAGCAAATGACTGGTTTTGGAAATACTGCTGAGAAATTAAGATAACTTTGAACCACACAGTGTCTGGATCGGCACAGCGACCGTCAGTGTGGCCTGCTGGTCGACACGCTGCAAGGTATTAGGGGTGGCAAGCTGCTGCCAAGAGAAGAAAGGCTGTGTTCACCAACTCAAATAAGCAACCTAAGGTCTGTCGAAGCATCCCTTTGAAATTCTGATAGGTCTGATTCCCTGATCATCAAGTGGTCTCCTAACGGAGGAATCATGAAGGAGCGTTAGGAGTGATGCACTATCCACAAAGATCATTCCAAAAGCAACTAACTAAACTGCACTCACATTAGAAAACAATTACTGTCCCTTAAGTATTTATATTTAAGACAAAATAAAACGTGAGTCCTCTAACTCAGACAATGATTAAAAAGCTCATGTTGAATGGATTCCTCTATCAGGCAAAATTTTTAAATTTAAAAGGCTTTAAGATCATTAGAAGATAAACTTATCACAAGGGCTCGCTGGACTTTGTATACTCTAGGTCACTAGCTTTGCATCTAAACAGGCCTTCATCCAGTCTCCACTGCGAAGTTATCTTCCTAGAAGCTTTTCCAGCCCACTATCAAAAGTATTCAACCAGAGGACCTGAACAGAGAAATGTCTACTTCTCCCAAGAAGACATAGAGATAGCCAACAGATACATGGAAAGACGCTCAACTTCACTAGCCTTAAGGGAAATGCAAATCAAAACCACAATGAGACATCTCCTCGCACCTGTTAGGATAGATTATCAATAAGACAAGTAACACTAGTGTTGGAAAGGCTGTGGAGCAAAGGGAACCCCTGTCCACTGCTGGTGGGAATAGAAATTGGTGCAGCCGCTTTGGAAAGCATTAGGGAGGATCCCCCAAAAAATTAAGAATAGAGCTATTCTTAATATATATACATACGCACACAAAGGAATACTACTTAGCCATAAAAATGATATATTGCCTTTTGTGACAATGTGGATGAATCTTGAGAGTATCAAGCTAAGTGAAATAAGTCAGATGGAAAAGGGACAACAATAATACTTCACTCATGTGAGACATAAAGCAAGAGGCAACGAATGAACAAAACGAACCCACAGGCACAGACACAGTATGGTCGTTAGCAGAGGAGGACACCTGAAAATTATGTTATTAGCCAACGCAACCCCAGGAAATTTAATTTTGAAAAAATACCCAACCTTCTGTTCCTCTCAACACCGGCCTGACGTGCTAGCCCCTTCCCTGGCTTTGCTTTTCTTCACACACTTGTTAGTATTCGGCACAATATCACGCACTATCTCACACTCAGCTTTTCATCGACCTTTGCAGAGAAATGTAAGCTCCCCGGCAGCGGGCAGGCCAGTTCTCCAAGCAGCAGCCAGGCCCGCTCGGCGCCCGGTCCGCAGGAAGCCGGCAGTCGGTATTTGCGGCAGGACTGAATCTTTTCTCTGCGTATTTGAACGCTGGCTCACAAGTATTTTCTACGAGTTACAACACCTGGGCTACAGACTCGCAGTTTCAGACACTGCCAGTGTCGCCTTTCTCACTGAACAAAACCAGCCCCAAACCCCATGCACTGGAAAGAGCACGAGGCAACGAAGTTAACGTGGAGCCATATGTATATTCCTCCTTAACTGTGACGTTGCTGAAATGTTTTTATCCACAGAGTAACTGCAAACAGTTACACGCAGCTTTGCAAATTCTGGAGCATTTAAACAATTATCTGTGAATTTCTGACAGAATCAGTCTTCAATTCTGGCAAAAGAAGAGAAAATTTGCATTTTTTTCTGGTGATATTCAAACAGGAAGCTTTTTAACATTTCTTTTAGTCTAAAAAAGAAAAAGTATATTGAAATAACGCTACACAGGCTACTTTATCATTCATCTACAAAAAACAGTAATCCTATTTTGAGTGTTATATTTATTACACAAATAAGCTTTCTTGTTAGTGTTAGGTAGTCATTTCTGATCTGTCCATATCATTTCATAATCAGAATACAGAATTCAACAAAATTAATAATGCTGGTATGTGCTCAAGAGCTAAAGCGTGGAAAAACCCAATGTCACCATCCTGGCAATTTTCAGGAAGATTGGTGCACTGACCCAACGGAATCAACCAATGTGAAATGAGCAGGACAAACTGTGAACAATAAATGGAAGGCAATACATTGTGATAATGTCATTCCCAATGCAATTCCGTAATTACTGACCTTGACTCTGAAGTTCACTTAACCGAGTTATATTTTACTTGGCATAGTAACTAGGGGCCAAGATCTTTGTTTTAATATCCAATCTTTATATCTTCTGACCACCACCACCTATCTTCTTACTGCAACTGGTGGTATCGCTGCCTGAAACATGTTTAAATATGATCTTCAGTGCTTGAGAAATGGCAGCAAATTCATCTGTGCTTCCCTAATAGCATTATTGCACAACTCAAAAATAAGTGTGAAGTTGATTAATGAGAGAACTGAGGCAATCCTCCCATGGGCCTTGCACATCACTGAAGTTTGCTGCATGTGTACCTCTCTGCCCCACTGGTCCAACTTTCCTTCCAAGGCAGAAATCATTCTCACAACCAATGGTCATCAAGGTCTCCATGATTAACTTATGCCTGTTTCCCATTTGAGCATGCTCAGTTGAGATAAACAATAAAGTCAACATGTGAAGAAATTTTAGAATTCAGGCCAAACTATAAAGCATATCTCTATTAGGACCAGATAATCATAATTGCCATACTTCCCAGAATTTCTAAAGCTTTAATGTGGCAATAGCCCTCAATACCATCAACTATATCTGAGCTCAAAAGCTTGATCTTAATAGATAAATCCTGAATTTCCAGATGTCTGATTAAAAACCTAACATAGCAACTTCAATCTAGGAATTTTTACTGGCTTAGTTCTACTAAAGAGTGCCCAAAATATGTTGCTTAATTATTAATCATTATGAGAAAAGTATATAAAAATCTGTTTATAGTTAAATAAAGAGACCTAAAATAATTATTCTTCAGAATATAATAAATGAAACCAGTTGTGAATATAGTATAGTGTTACTTGAATGCATCCTAATTAAATGAATCAGTGGACTTCCCATAACACAACACAATGCATAAACATTTCCTCCTTTCCATTAATCAGTAAAAGTCCCTATAGTTTCACATATGTAGCTCTTATTGCAAATTTTACAAATATTCAAGCCATAAAGGTGTTACATAGTTTAACGTAACAATTCTATTGATATTTCCATTGATTGATATATTTTATCTTAGATATTACCTTTTTAATGAATCTCAGATACTCTTAGTAATACACCAATGTGAACGGAATTGATTCCCATAACAATAAAATATCAGAATCTCAGTTTAACTTGAGCTTTTAAAAAAAGTCGTGCCCAGCGAGCATGGCTCAGCGGTTGAGCATCAACCTATGATTCAGGAGATCGGGTTTGATTCCCAGTCAGGGCACATGCCTAGGGCTTCGGGCTCCATCCCCAACAGAAGGCGTGCAGGGGGCAGCCGAGCAATGACTCTCTCATCATTGATGTTTCCATCCCTCTCTCCCTCTCCATTCCTCTCTCTGAAAATCAATAAAAATATATTAAAAATCAAAAGTCACAAATTTGCATATCTTCACACACAAATAAGAATTGTTTTCCCTGACTAATAGTGAGTCAAGACCCAGTTGTTTTTTCCTGGTTTAAAGGAGGAAGATATGTTACAAAGACATGTGTTGACAACTGCTATTTTCACTACAGTGCAGCTTATGTATTCTTTCCGGAACGTTCTACAGAACTCACATGTTTAACTAGATGAGATGTTGAAAAACAACAAATTATGCTAATATTATTGCAATTGCTATGTAATAACCCTGAGCTTCAGATTGTATTTTGCAGAAGCATAAAATTCCAAAAGGCAGCTCCACAGGTCTTTAAAAGGGTGGTAACAAGGAGGTATATTATATATTTCGTTTGTGTCTACCTCAATATTTCTTATAAGGCTTAGTTTATAAAAACGAAAAACACACCGAGAGGTTCTACAAGTCTGAAAACATAAGATGAACTGGATAGAAAGATAATCTGTCTCCATGATAACTAAATGTATATCTAAACATAAATCGTTTCCCACACGCGGTGTCACAGCTCTGTTTCCTTGAACACCTAACACTTAACTGAAATCTCATTACATATGCATCTAACAACAATGCAAAACTGGAGTCTCTGGGTCATTCATTCACAGTAACTTTGCAAACATACAAGAAAATGCCAAGAGATGTAAAATAAAATAAAATAAAACCTATCCTGTGGTGTGATTAAGGGTGTGAAAATAAAGGATCTCATATCAGAAATGTAAAGGCTCAAGAGTAAATTAAAACTTCAACCAAACATTGTCTATTTAGACTTTGAATCTTTTTTTCTCCTTCTACACCTAGACTTTCTCATCTCCAGTGACCACAATAATCTTAATTATTTCAAAGTCAAAGAATTAACAGTTTTTACTCTTAACTATGGCTCTGCTTTTTTTGATGTATTGGGCATAGGTATAAATTATAAGGCTATTTTCTATATAGAGATGCTACTAAATAATAATGGAAGAGATGGGAAAATATAAGGTCAAATGATGAACAGACGTCTCTAGCAAATAATTTATATGAATCACATACATTAATGCCTGCCTGCCTGCCTTCCCTCCTCCCTCCCTCCCTCCCTCCCTCCCTTCCTTTTCTCCTTTCTTCTTTTTTTAGTTTTGACAACACTAAATGAGTGTGTTTCACTACAATAAATTTAAACTATACAGAAGGGTTTTACTGGAAGTCCAATTGAATTTCCTCTCCCCCTACTGCCAAAGCAGAACCCCCTCATCCCAAGGATACTGACTATTATTAGTATGTGTTTAGTTCTTTCTCTATTCATATACATACATATATACATAAACAGTTTATCATTTTACACAAATGATGGAAACATTCTAAGCATATTTGAGGCTTGCTTTCTACAATAAATGTTAATGATCCTTCTTTTCCAATAGATAGTTCAACGTAAGTACTTTTTAACAACTATGTATTACTCTACTATACGTCCAGTTCTTTACTAGTGGTCACCTAAATTAATACAAATTTTCATTATTTCAAGCAATGCTGCAATTTTATGTACCAAACTATGCTTACATTTGAGTGGGTTTAATAATATAAACACCCAAAACATGTAATATATGCATATATGAACTTTGAACTAGAATAAACTTTGTCCCCAAAAAAATGTTTACCAAAGTGTACTTCTACCAACAATGAATTTGTTAAATTTATGTTAGACCTTAAAAAGACTGTAAATCTAGACTGTAAATTTCTATTGCGGGAATGGGCAAAAGATATATGTCTTTTCTCCTACAAACAGAACTGAAGCCTTGTCATTTTGCAAAACATTTAGAGTTGTTAGCCCTGACATGGCAGCTAATCAATGAAAACATTTGTAAAATCAGTTTTTCAACTCCAATTATTTCAAAATAAATCATTCATTGCTAAAACAATTCCAATATTTATATTTTGTAATTATCTGCCAAAGAACAGGAGTGGAAAGTCTGAATAAATGTTTCGGGTGACAGAGTATCAAAACAAACAATATGTAACTTACTATTCTTATTAATAAAAACAAAATGTGTAGTTAACAGTCTGAGGGGCATGTTCTATTTGGAAAACCTCTGAGAGCCCAATATCTTATGGTTACGGGAATGCTTTTTTTACACGTTATTTCTACTTATGTCAGAAAATATCCTGCTCCACTCCCTCCTTTTTTAGACACTAATTGACTAAAGGAAATGGTTTCTGACAACTGCTATAAATAATGCAAGATGTTATCAAACTAGCTAAGGCACAATAAAACCGGTGAACTCATGGAGGCCCAAACACATTTTCCCATGCGGTCCTTTCCCCCGGGGCTAGGGCTCCTCTTGCAGTCATTTCTGACTCTGGAGTGCAGTATTCTCCTCAAGTGACATGAACTTCCAATTAAAATGACCAAGACAGGTATATACTCTTGTATGATTTTTGCCAATGGACGTATGCCCTGTTAGAAAATAAAATATTCATCCTTCACTTTGCCCTCTTCAGACAGTTCTTTTTCAATTATTAAAACAGTTCATAGAATAAAGAAGTACCTGAAACTGGATTTTTTCAAAAGGCTTAAGATGCCTGGTTGGCAAAATGTGGGCATTTTCACTGCTTTTATTATCTTTTTGTCAATGTGATTTTAGCATGTTGTCAGAGTATAAATAAAATCATGCTTCTCAGGAGATGAGATCAAAGATTTTATTCTTAGGATTTTGTACTTTCCCAAAGAGAATATGTACTGAAACCACAATGAAAAAATTAACGTGGCAGCTTAAGGTCTAGCTCCTTTGCTAAATAGAAAAAGAACACCCCTTTCTTAATTATGTTAATTGTCCGTAAGGGTCTGTGCATTCTGGGACAGCTGTAACACATGAGGAAATCCAAAGAGCCAACTGCACCCTCCTAATGAGACAGTGATTAAAGTTCTATGTGTTTCCAACAGCGTCACATGCATTTAAAGAGCAATGACCAGCTTCCCAAGGTAAATCATAATGCATTGGTAGCTGGCTAAAAACCTCAAATAACTGCCAACAGTTTATCAAGAGCAAAACTTTTTGTGCCGGGATATTAATGCTCCAGAAAGACTCTTAGACTGTCTGAATCAGTCAGCCAGAAGGGGCTGTTAAAGATACGTACTCCTGGGACCTAGCCTAGACCTACTAAGGATAAAGGCCAGGAAGAAATTTACATTTTAACCAAACTCTCTAGGTTATTCTTAATTCCATTAAATGTTAGCAATCAACTAAAGCTAACATACTACTCCCATCAGCAATTATTTATTGTATTTCTACCCAATAATTTCCTAAAAACCTAATTTCTATCCTGAAAAGATGGCTTGCTTGAGATTTGGTAACATGCCTTTGGATTACATTCTACCAACTAGACAGAAAACTGACATACCTGCAAAATGTTATCCAAAGTTCTGCTATATTCATTTTTTAAAATATTATTTTAAATCAGGCGCCATGTATGGCCCTCCACATCACTCTAGGATACTACTCATCATATAATACTCGTCATGTCTCAAATCACTTTTTTTTAGTCCTGCTCAGCAACAGTCCACTCCAAGTCAGCAGGCAAAATCCACTTGGTTTGTAAAAAGAATCCCCCCAGTATATCTGAAGTGATACACTGGATAAATCTGGAGAGCGATCACAAAGCATTCTTCAAACTTTCTATTGCCTTGGCTGGTGTGGCTCAGTTGGTTAAGCATCATCCGCACACCAAAAGGTCACCAGTTTGATTGCCATTAAGACCACATCCCCAACTTGTGGGTTTGATCCACAGCCAGGGTGCGTGCAGGAGGCAGCCAAGCAATGTTCCTCTCTCACATCAATGCTTCTCTCTCTCTCTCTCCCCCCCTTTAAAATCAAATTTTAAAAAATTTTCTATTACATTCCTATTATTGTTTAAATGTCAAATGCACATATACATAAGATAAATAGGTTAGAGAGAGTGATATTTAGTCTCCTTATTTCATATTTATAATAATTTATAGTAGTAAAATTATTTTGCAAAAAGATGAAAAAACAAGCAGCTATACAATCACTACAAAAGGATAAAATCAATTGCTATTAACAATTTAAATAGATATAATGTGAAGTAAGGATCGATGTCTGTATAGGTGTGTAGGTATGAATTATGTTTGCATGGATGTGTACTATTGAAAAGATAAAGAAAAAAATTTAACATAGAAATCAGTGAAATCATGTTCTTCGTATATAACTAAAACCTAGCTCTTTATTTAAATTCAAGTGAAACCTCTGAGTTAAACTTAATAGGGAAAAAAGACCTAAATAATGCTTTAATCTTCTCACAGTAAGAACTACTTTATTTTAGGTAAAACTACAAACTATGCTCCTTCATTAAGTAATAACCCTTAAAGAAATTAACATTTGAGAAATTGGCTTGTGCTACATTTGTTTTCAATTTATACATTAAAATTGGCAAGGTATTCCTCTGGCTCTTTAATAAAAAGTTTCTACTGGAGGAGCCAAGTAGAAAAATGTATCCCCTCCCCCAGAACTTATACATTGTTATTGTTCAATACTAGCAAATAATCTTTTATACTTTAGTATACAATTTCCTTCATCTGAATTTTGCCATCTGCTACTCACAACTTCACCACTTGGGAACAAATAAAGTCGGACTTGCATGGTTAAGTGACCGACTCACCAAAGTCCCCTAAGGTAATTTAATGGAAGAATCAGGACCCCAAATGAGGTCTTCTGAATCAAATCTGAAATTTAATTCATAGCACATGCTGACAATTTCATGCCACATTTTATGGAAACGACAATGACTATAAATATAACAGAAGCCATCAAACAGAGAGATTGGGGGTGGAGTGGGATATGGTGACAGGCCCAGGCCTGCATCACTGTGGCCGGCACCGAGGTGTAAGGGAAGGTGAAAGCCCTGCGAATAGATTCTTACGGAGAAAAGATGATCCCTTCATAGAGCTGAGAGATGGATGCTGCTGTTCTTGTACATCTCTGGAGTATGCCCTGGACGCTGATAATGTACACTTAGAGATGTGAAATTATACACTGCACTATCAGTTTCTTCTTAGTTAAGACTATATTAATCAGTTTTAATCTAATAATTAATACAACACAGGGTGCTACTTACTAAGTGATTTAAAGATTAGCTGTTGAAGAAGAGGTCCTTGAGCATGATTTTATTTTTGTTTGTCTGCCTTCTGAGCAAGAGGAGCCTACATTTTCTTCAGAGCTTTCGTGAGAGCGGCTCAAATGGTAGAAACCTACATAAGCAAAATGGAATTCTGCTCTGAAAGTATAAAACTGAGTATATGTTAAGCAAATATGCATAGAGTAAGGCTGACCTATATCAGCCACTAAAACGGTATTTGAAAAGCAGATGGAATCGCTGTCTGAAACACTTCTAAGCCACGTAGAGTCAGATTTTTTGACAGCAGTTAAAACCACAGAAAATTATACCAGGGAGAAAGCACTGAGGGCTTGAAATGGCATAAATGATATTTTCTTTTACATGTACCAAACCTGTTCTCTTTTATACTAGTTACCTTATGACACAGAGAAATCGTAAATATTAAGTTCCTTTCTAATATGAAAGCCCAAAGTCAACACAATTATAAAAATATTGCAATCCCAGCTCCACTACCCCAAAAGATCTCCTTTGAAAAATAAAATTGCAGACGTTATTCTAACTGTGCCTCATGCTTTTTTGCTATCATTCTTTCTTTCTTCCCTACTATCCTAGAAAAAGAAATGCTCTCCTTAAATCCAAACACGTGCATCCAATACGGGAAATAACCTTATTAAGTGAAAAAGCATATTCATTAAAAATAAACAATATGTGAGTAAAGTATGTATTGATTATATTAAGTTCACTGATGACCCTCTTTTGTAGCCTAGACAGACACAGGGGGGAAACACGGATCCAGATTGGAAGAATTTACTGCTTATTTGGGGATGTAAAACCAACCCGCAAATAACTGTACATTAAAAACGGGGAGAAGTACACAGCAGAGAGAACAATAAAACTTGGGAATTTAGAGAGAGATGTCCGGGGTAGTTTCATGAGTGAAAATACATCTGAGGCAGGCGTGGAAGGATGAGTCTCGTCTGGTTACAGACAAAAAGGAATGGCAACCCAGGCTGAAGGAACACAGAGCAAAGACAGGACATGGAAAAGCACAGACGTGAACACTGCAGAATCGGTCTGTTTAGAGCACCCACGTGCCATGGGATGGAGGGGACAAAGCGGGATGGGGGTGGGACCCAAGTCAGCAAGGATTCTGCCTTCACTTCCTAATTAATTGGAATTCATCCATTCCAAGATTTCACCCAAGGGCAGAGTCGGAATATTTACTAAATACCCTCAGGGTTAAGAATAAGACTGTATATGGCATATGAAGAAATCTTATTAAATAAACTGGGGATTTTCTTACTTCCTAAAGCTTTTGCTTTGGTTGCCAGAAAGCTGAGAGATAAATTTAGTGCTCAGTTTCATCTCAAGTACCGGCTTCATCTCTTTTCCTTCTAATTGATTTGTTACGTCTCTTTTTTACAGTCCTATTTTATGTGCACTTTGCTGTTGTAAGCCGACTCGGGTCCTTTTGGGACGGAGCACCCATCATACATAAATAAAATTAAACCACATTTGTCCTGGTACCAGGTAAGATTATAAATGCGACACCAAGATTCAGAAAAGAGAAGTTAGAATTCGCCCACCGAAGTCAAGCTTGCTCCTCTATAAATGTCCATGAAAGACGGCCATACAGAATTAGGGGACCCTGTTCCAGCGGTTAACAACTGCCCCACGGCGTGCAGCTGCTGGGATCACAACCCATCTTCCTGCCCGGCTGTCCAGCTCGACCTTCCCTGGGAATCGCACCGTTATGCCAAAATGACCTTCCGAAAGGCTCAAGGCTTCCAAGGCTGCGGATATTTCCAGCTGTATCAGCCCGGCTGTCACAGCTTTCTGCTGGACACTGACTAGCAAAACTGGGGCCTCCTGTACTAGCCTGACCTTTTAAACTCCGGATGGCGTGCTGCCACTCAAAACCGAGTTTTCTCTTTCTGCATGACTCTGTGATACTGTTTCTTCCACTAAATCCTAAAGCAGTCATTCTCAGCATAAAATGGCACTTTTACATGAAAATACTTTGCTTATACACAGTCAGCCTAATGTTGATAGAAGCTTTAGAATAAATATTTGCTGACATCTAGACATAATTTTTTTTTAATTACTGAAAATATTATTTAAATGTTGTGGCAACAAGGACCATAATAATGTCATTATTTCTGCAATGGCCAATTTCAGATTTGAGAGATGTCTACATTTTATAATTGCACTCTTATAATTGCATCTGTTTGTGTTAACTATTATATATGCAATGCCTAATACAGTGCCTAGAATATAAAAGAACCCAAATTAATATTTAAGCAGATGTTGCAGAATCTGCATGCTTAATTATACTTCATTTATCAGAGAACTAGTGAACTGAAATATAGGTGCTTAATTTTCTTCCCTGAAAATTAGTACATCGGCATGGAATATTTCTCTTAAAAATTATGCAGGAGGAAAAAAATACACAGGAGAATTCCTGGTACATGACAGGAAACTATTTTTTAAAATCCATTAATGTCAGGTCATTAACAAACAAAACTGTTGCTGTGTGAACAGGTTAAAGTTTAACATCAAGAGAAGAAAACAGTAATGGAAATTAGCTCATTAAGACATAGATTAAAGTTCTTAATAATACTATCTATCAAGTGATCTGAAGCCTTGATAACTATTACAGAGTAATAATATATTTAAATTTATACTTGGATATCACAGTATCTTTTGTTTCTACTTAGTATCTATGGTATACTGCAATTTCACAAGTCCTACCTGTGATCAGTCCAGAGAACTACAAAATGATATTAAGTGTACAATTTGAAGGCAAATTTATGAAATCACATTAATTGGTGAATGATTATCCCTCAGTTTCGTTCATTTATTCTGTTGTTTTTAGCTATAAATTATGTACTACTTTGGGATATACATGTACAACATATATAAGACACGTATATGCACACATACACACAGACGTGCTCTAATTACTTTGGGGAGAAAGTGAGAAAACACAATCAGAAATCTCCAAGCGAATGTCAATTCTCAATGACACATTTGATTATTTGAATGTTCGCAACCGATTTCTATTTTTCATTGTTGAGAGAAATGAATGGAATTACCCCAATGCCTCCAATAATGTAGCTGAATAGATCATAAGACCACTTGCAACACTTTTTGGATTCAAGACATTTCTTACGATGTACAACTTAAAGCCAACCAGTTGAGCAACTGGCAGAGTGCAATGTCATTCACAAGGGACATCAGAAACTTCACAGGTGGTAATGATTTTGAGTCTAAAAGTAGATTTTGCTGATCTTGGCGAGTGCCGGGGCACAGGGTATTAGGTGTGCAAACCACAGAGGCAGATTAGGCCATTTGATACGGCCCTCCTTCCCAAGCCAGCGAAACCTCAAAGCCTCTTCCATCTTCTGCTTTTTTATGACCACAATGCTTCAAAACCTGCCTTTCACACTTTATCTCCTTCGCTTAGTCTTCCTAAAACTAACCTGGATTAGGCCCCAAATCTATATTACTATGAGTATTTATGTACTTAATTGGTACCATACTGATGGAAACATACAAATAGCAAAACTGCTGGGTTGAGACCTCGGCACCCGGGGCACCTTGCCACATGACCCTTGAGCACATTAACTGACCTTAACTTTGAGGAGCCTCCCTATCCTGTGAACTAGAGAGCCAGCAACACACAGATCTCACAGTGCTGTGTAAGAACTGCACACAGTCACATGTATAAAATAAGTTCCTGGCAAGCACGTAACTATTTTTATAATTATTATGATTGCTCATGGCCTAATCTTCAGTGGTTCTGTTTTGTTCTCATTATTTCACCATGAATACACGTTTTTCCTCAGGCCCTACACTTCAGAAAAGCAGAACTATAACCTTAACTTCTCTTATAAATTTCAGTCGGAGTATGATCGTGCAGTTTTTTTATGCAGTGGACTTTAAATAAAGGTTGACGGGCAAGAATGAATTACAGTAAGTGACAAAATAAAAATTCTGAGTTTTCTAACCTAGAACACAGATCGGATCCTGGAAACCAGGAACGGACCCTTCACGGCTGAATGGGGTCTCTGAGAACACGCACGGCTGCACTGTCACCATTCGGAAGTTTGGAAGCCAGCCTACAAAGTACAGCTTTATTTCCTACACACAAAGAAAAGCCGGAGGGAAAAAGAGCATCGTGTGCACATCTGAAACCCTCTGTCATTCAAGTTAAATACAGCGCACCTCCCGCTTACGGATTTTTCTTTTCTGTTAACAAAAAAGTCGCAGGCTCTGAAACTTGATTGTCAGGACCGCGTGTTTTAATCTCCTGATCAGGGACTGAGCGTGAAGAAGCTTTCGATGATTCGTATGTCCCGCCTTTCTCCAAAAGTACCAACAGCAGAAATCAATCAGTCTCTTCTGCCTCATCCAGGGCGACACTATGTTTGGATCATGTTTATCTACCAAATGCTCGAACAGGAAAATAAATGTCTTAAATACTGAACTTTAATAAACTGTGAGTTGATGTTGTCTTTTCTCTAATATGCAAAGTATAGAAAGAGTTCATGTGTCTACTGGATGGTTTTGGGAAAATCCCACACTCTGCCCACAAGCAGCCTATTCTTGGCTCCTCCGTGCCCACTTTGTTTCCCCCGTACATTACTTGTGAATATTTCGATCACTGCACCGGACACTGCTGAGCACAGGGCACATCCCACTCAGCTCTTCACCCTCTGAAGGACACAGCATGGTAGGTGGCCCGTGGAGAACTGCACTCAATAAACATTCGCTCAGTAAGAGTGCTCTCCTTCGAGGCCAAAAGCAATGGCATAAGATTCTTGCATTGTCCTCTAAACAATATACAATTTGACCTGGTATGTGCTCGACATAACTCTACGAAGAGGGGGATTTGTTAGCAAAATGACACGTCTCCAAACAAGTCTTCAATGAATAGGTTATCTTTTCAAATCACAAGCTATGCCTCACCGTGGCAGAGAGCACAGACCGGTGTGTGAGAGCGATGCACCAGAAAAGCATAAACGACCGCGAGAGGATGACAAACGAATTTACCATGCACCCCGGCGTCCCCCCGTCACGTCGCGGTGACGGTTTTCTGGCGTTCCATTACGGGTTTGGAAGTGCATTATCTCCTGGACCTGTGCAAAGCTTCCCCTGAAAAGGGTCCCGGATGCAATGCAACATCACACTAATGCAAGCCTTTATCCTATCTGCTGAAGACAGGAGGCCTTGTTTGTTTTGTTTTGTTTTTTATAAATAAAAAAATGATAAGCACTTGTCAAACAACATGCCATTCATAATCCAACGTTAACGCAAAAGAAAAAAATTTATTCGCCGGCCTATTAAATTAAATTTATACCTTCTTGACTTATGTCAGCTGTTGTCCAGGTGAGCTTTTAAAATTACTGCCTCGTAACTATACCACATTCACTCCTGGCAGATTCCTAAAGGGGAAACAGAGAATGCTGGCTTTTAAGTGAGGAATGACCTGGCTGCTACTGAGTTTGGCTGCTCACCAGCTGTGTGAACGTGGACAGGTAGGTTCACTTCTCTGAGTCTCAGTTTCCTTATCTCTACCTCTATCAGAGGACAGTGGCTCCTGCCACAGAGGCCTGTTCCCTAATTGCTTAGCACAGTTACAAGACGGTGTCTCCCAAAAGAACGTAAGCCAGCAACGTGTCACGTAGAGAAGAGGCACAGATAAGTATGGCACCTACGCTCACGACTTCCACCTGTTCACACCGTTTCTCCCCATATCCTGAAGACTGTGTAATCTTCGGGCCTATGTCAGGTGTCACCTCCACCACACAGCATGCCCCGACCACTCGGTTCCACAAAGGCTTCCTTCTGTGAATGTCCTCCTGTGGCACTCAGCTATACTCAGGTGCACTGCTAACGTTTTCCCTTGTCTGTCTCCCCAGCGACATGCCAGTTACATGCCAATTTCTCATCTTGCTCCCCAATTATAAGCCAATTCCATGTCAAAGAAGAATATAAACTATGTAATTCTCCGTTGGGTCCCTGTCTCCTGACCTACTACAATACCTCATCTAACGGGCGTGCAAAATATGTTTGTTAATTACTTGGCAGGACACAAAGGGTGAAGTCATTTGCCTGTATCACCTTATTGTTAACCTTACAGTTAACCTTCTTGTTAGCTAAGTAAAACAACTTAGTAAGTGAAAAGGCCTCCACACTTAAACTTGATCCTCCATTTCTGAGAAACAGACACAATTTCTTCCTGTATTAATTGCCCCCAAAGCAGTATCTACTTTAAAAATCCCACCCTCAACACTGTATTTCTCCGAGACAGTTATTTCCCACATGCAATTTTCAGTAAATGTGGTACCCCAGAAAGCATTAGGCAGAATTCTATTTGTATATATTTTACCAAGTCTCAATTATTGCTCTGGACATTTCAAATTATTTTTGGGGAAGGTAATACAATACCTCAGAGAGACTCTGCACCTGGGTCAAAGACTCGCTTGTATTCCCTGTTGTTCGCTTTTGCTGTGTCCATCAAAACTCTTAAGAGTCCTGGTGATGGGGTATTTAAGACCAAATACCTTATGCGAATGCCACTAAGTTGACAATGCAGCTTTCCCTGAAAAGTTTCAGCAATGAAATGCAAATAATGGTTGAAAATAATCTGACGTACATTTGTCCAGTTAAAATTTGCCCATTGAACAGAGAAGGCAAACAGGGATTTTCAGTTATAATACTATTTAATCTTAGTTGCTTAAAAATGAACATTTCCTAAATATTATCTTAAACAATATAACAAAACAGATTTTTACCACATCCGTATAGTACAAAGCAAAATCCAGGTAAGGGCAAAAAATGTCTAATAACAGAAAAAGATGTACTAAGTTGGCTTTCACATAATATTAGCACTGTTAATATTATTTCCTCTGCTCTATATGTAAACATACTATATTTAAAGATAGATGAACAGTGCAATTGTTAAATTATCTTTCGTGGATGCAGAGCATTTAAATAAACAATAAGTGGTAAATATCAATCTTTTTTTCAAAACCTGTCTTGATTTCATAGGAATTTCTCCATGTATATTAAACATAATCTATCATTGCTATGATATTTTCCACTTAAACTATGTTAAGCTGTTTACTTCTAAAAGCATGTAAGGACCTTAAGTAAAAAGGCCTACGAGTATTCCTATAAAGTCTTCTATTCTATTTGAAATATAAGTATCTTCACAACTCCAGGTAGCTGTTAACTCAATGCAACTGCTTATTTATTCCCATATGTAATTCACTCTGTTTCTAAGAGTGTCTGATTATTAAAGATTTTTATGTCCAGGAAAAAGAATATCACAGTTATACTGACACCTTCCCTAAAATAGCAAGGTCTGAGAAGTATAAACGTCAGCCACATTGAGCACATTGCAAACTGGTTTTATCATGAATCTCTCTGCCACCCGGTGCATCGCTGAGGACAGCTCCCACTGGCGATCTGTGTGAACTTCAGTACGAGGCCAGGGCTGCCTGGCCAACGATGAGGCCGTCCCTAGCAAATAACAATATACCCCTAAAGATGACGTTATGCTTACTTTAGAATTACTAATTTGGGATAAAAAATTTGGCGATCTTCTATAATTCATCAAATCCAGTGCTTTTAAAGAGCTTGACACGAAATGAAGTGTTTTAAACATTTAACATGTATCTTCTATTTAAGGTAGAGTCCCTGATAAAACATGATTTTAAGTATTTTTCTCTTGCTGATATTTTAAAGTACAGTTCTTTTACAACTAAAAGAGCTCACAAGTAGCAATGTGATGAACAGGGATAACATTAAAATTTTAAATAAGGAATTTTTTAAGAAAAGTTTTTAAAAAATCTTGCTCTGTGTTAAAAATGATTTTTAATACCTCCCATCGCTTTTAATGTCTACATCAGTTGCTACATCCTTTGGATCCCAAGCTTGTGACTTTTCCCCCAGCACACGTCTTCCTTTTCATTCCCATCATTACCCTCAATTAGTAACCTCATCTCTATTCTACAGTCTCTACTTCTTGTGTCCTACTCTTCCTCTAGAAAATGCACTAAAACCCGACTCCCGTAAGGCGGCTTGCCTGGCCAACTGGCTCACGTCCCCCACTGTGTATCAAACTTACCACCTGTAGTTACCAATCCCGTTCCCACCTGACTCCTTTCTCCTTCCTGCCTGTTAACTGCCCCCCGCCTCCCATGCCTCTTCTCTCATCTTAATGGTTTCCCCCCATTCTTCCGGAGTCTCCTCGAATCCTGGAGAAAACACGACTAGAGTATTCCAAAATGCTGATGGACGGTCTCAATCTCCTATCGGCACCCAATACAAGTATTTTTTTCATCTGTTCCTATTCTTTTACATACCCTCATGGGTTCTAGAGCTGGGCTACTTTGGTCCAAGGCTGCACGGTGCAGCTTCTCGTTAAGTAACCTTGAGCAATTAACTGGCCTGTGCCTGTTTCCAAATCTGTGAAACTGAGATATTAATGGTACCCATGCATGTCATGGGGTGCTTCTGAGGAATACAGGAGTTAACTCACAAACCTTCTGGCACAAAGAATGTAGTCCAAAATGTTAGTAATCACTGTTTATAGCTCTCATTGTCCTCACTATCTTTAGATAGCACTGGAGGCAAGACCAAAAAAAAAAAATTGGTTAAAAATATGGACATTGAGATAAAGGAAAAAATAAATAAGACTCATAGCTCTACAAGTGACAAAAAGTGTTTTCTGCCTGGCCAGCGTGGAGCTATGATTCAGGAGATCTCGGCTCGATTCCCGGTCAGGGCACATGCCCCGGTTGGGGGACTCGATCCCCAGTGGGGGGCGTGCAGGAGGCAGCCGATCAAGGACTCTCTCATCACTGATGTTTCTCTCTCTCCCTCTCCCTTCCTCTCTCTGAAATCAATAAAAATATATATTTTTGAAAAAGTGTTTTCTAGTCATGCTACTTAATCTTTAAGGCCTATTTTCCAGCTGTAAAAAGATTAGATATTTTGTAAGGAAATGTAAAACAAGTAGCAGCTTCTACTACTAATTATTATTTATATGTTTATCGTTTCAGAGATGTAGAAATTAAGGAACAGAAAGAGTAAACAGTTTTCCGCAGGCCACGCATCTAGTCAGATCTGCCATGGTAACATAAAATCTATACACTGTGAGGTTGTCTGTGCCCCTCCCCCACCAAAGTCTATTACTCCTTTCAAGATACAGACAAAAATGTAATAAATATATAAAGATATGATCATTTTAAAATGACAATAATATTGATATCACCTTCTACACTTATAATGTGTTGCACTTTTCAAAACGTGCTATCCCCTTGTGGTCTGTTTATGGTTTTACCTGTACTGCAACAAAGATTGGAGCTGCAAAATAAAGGTAGACAAGTATAGTGCTTATAGGAACTGGTATATCTTTTCACAGGCACTTTGAAACTAAAATTTAGTAAACAGAAATATCAATGGGGGGAGGGGTCTTTGGTTGGAGAAACTGAATGTGGCAAGTTCATTCAATGGCTCCCAGCTTTTCCCAAGTTTTCCCCCACAGCAGGCCCTATGCTCTCCTATTCTGGAACTTAACTTGACTCCCACCACCTGCCCCAGACTATTTTTCTATAGCATGAGAGTTAACTGTCCCCATTGAGCGCTGAAAGGCCACTGTAAAGGTAATGCTCTCTCATAATCAGATATGACAGAAAAAAACAAAATGTGAATGTATCATTATTACATATAAAGAAAATCCAGTGTCAAATACAATTTTTTTAAACAAGAATAATTATCTCAAAGGAATGTACTGGAATCATTTTTAAAAAACTAATAATAACATGTAGAAAACTGTAACCGTGTATTTGCTGTTTCTCCGAGGATATAGATGTAATGCTTACAGAAATGTATGTTTTTATAGTATGAAAAACACCACATACAAATTTCCCTACTTCAAATCTAAAAATACAAAATATGTCTAGAGACGTGGAATGCCGTATGTCAGTAGCTCTTCTTGAATTCTCTGCTTTGCAATCAATAATTCTCTAGCCGTTAGTGAATATGCTCCATGACTCATCAGAAATGATATTCAGTGTTCATGGGGATCCTGGTTCCCTCACGCTCCAAACATGTGTTGACACTAATGGCAGCTATGTCTCATATAGTGGGAGACAGATTCAAGATGACAACCAGCCAAAAGGCAATTCTTCGGAGGTTCCCTATAAAATCTGCTGCACCTCCCCCCCACCAAAAAAAAAACTCCACTACATCCCTCCTGTCTTATATCTTTGGCATCCTTCAGGGAAATAAAAGTAAGCATATTTTATATAGATAGAAAAGAACTGCATTTTGTTTTCAGCCTAACTCTCACTGCGCATGGCAAAATGAACTTCGGTTATGAAAATATCTAAAAGGAATGTTTCCAGGACCTATGCCATTGTGCTTTGTTTACCAGTCAGATGATTTTTCAAGAATGTGTTCAAATTATAAAGATACTGTCTCCGCGTATAGGAATTCTTCAAAGCCCGTAACATTACTGCAGAAATGTACTTGTACCTTTTCTAACATTCAAAGCAGAGCTCTCTCCCCTACAGATGAAAATTTTCATCGTGGTGAATTAATTCACCTTTGATTAACATTTGGTCAGAAGTTTGTTTGGATTTATTTGGTGTTTTTATTTTCTAAGGGAGGAAAGTCATAGCAAGGAAAACACATATTAAACATTTGAAGATAATTGTTATTTACTGAAAGCTCTGTTCTAAAATAAATTTTAGTGACTCGTTTATGTTTGGTAACTTCGGGACAATGATAACTATAGTGTCTCTAAAATGTTCCTAAGTAGCAATCATACTCTATTCTGGCCTTTGAGAGGTGTTAACACTCATCCCCTAATTATAAGCCTTTTCTGTGTTATTACTACCTCACCATTAAATCTCTAAACTAAATAGTAGTTTTGAGGAAATAAAAATAGATGTTAGGTGGTCTGTTTTCTAAAATTTTGGTTATAATGGATAAGAATGATGAGGAATTTCTACATATACTAAACGTCTTTAGCTTGAAAAAAAAAAGTTCATTTTATTGTGTTTTGACCAGCAAAGTCTTAGGCTTTCTCCCAGAATAGTGCCTTTGAACAGCACCGTCCAGCAGAAATGTAATGCCTGCCACATTTGTTATTTTAAGTTTTCTAATAGCCACATTTTAAAAATTTAAAAAAAAACAAACCACAGGTGAAATTATATAATAATATAGTCCACTGAAACAACTATATCCAAAATATTATCTCTGCAACATATTTATAATCAATATAAAAATATCAATCAGATGTTTTACATTCTTCCTTCGTACAAAGTTTTCAAAATCCAGTATATATTTTACACTCAGAGTAACTCTCAATCTGGACCAGCCAAATTTCAAGTGCTCAACAGCCACGTGCGGCTAGTGGCTACTCTACTGTACAGCACATTCGAGATTTCCAATAATACGGAGCTTTTGGCCTGACAGGCCACACACTTTAAAATCTTCCTGTGTAACATCCTCTATGATCAGTACCGCTATTACGACTTTATATTGAGCCAAACATTTAAGTAAATGTATTTCACTTCCTTCTTCCACTCCCCAGACCCGCATAGCTACTGCCCACGCTGACGCCTTTTTCTAGAGTATAAGAAACCCCGATCACCCATTCTTTTCAGCTTCGTCCAAGCAAGAGCTAAGGTGAACTCTAATCTGAGCATCTCCTAGCAAAGCAGAAAGCCAGAAGATGCAGCAAGGCAGTTGTTTCCATAAATAGATATACCTAACACAGGCCTGATGTATGGTGACAATGACAAATGCAAGGGCAATTTATTTTTTGCTTACAATGGAGATAGGAAATTTTATATAATGAAGGAACACCTCCTCCCTCAATGAGAAATACAATTTTACTCTTTGCCCCCCACCCTCCCCTCCTCCTCCCAGGAGATACCTTGGGATATTCTGTTCTTTTTCTGGAACAGAACCCAGTGTTTCATTTCCGAGGAATTCTGTGCCCAGAGGAAGAACAGAATGTTGGAAGCAAAATTTAATGAATTCAACTTGGAGACTAAGTTTGCCTCAAATGTGGAAATGTAAACACACGCCATCATATCTCAAACCATGAAACATTTTGGGTGCTCTGCCGGCCTGGCTGCAGAGAGTATCACACTGGATGTGCATCTGCACGCAAGTTTGTTCTTAGTTACATGAGGAGAAAATTAAACACAGCACATGTGAGGTTTTCTGAGTCTCTTAGTAATAAGAAGACCTGATTATTATGTCTTAGATGACGCTGTAATTACAGGCGGATGGAAGGATGAACAGGTTTTCTGGTGCTGACCCAACCTGTTCCCTCAAGCACAAAAGGCAACTTTTGTAGTCCTCAGTGAGGAAACCCCCCCATTACACAAATAAAGCTGAAGGCTCTGTCTACACCTTGTGAGAAGTTCTAACAACACAATAACAGAACAATCGTCCACTCCCATGCAAATACATGTATCACAGACGAAAACGAGAACACCGCCGGTTCCTAAAAAACAGTTTTGAGCTGTGCTTGTCACCCACTTTAATAAAGCAAAGATACAAGTGGCAACAAATGTGCTTTCTCGGGCTACAAAAATAACTTTATTCAGTGTCTGGCTGAAACGACATCTCAGGCATTCTAAGTTCTGAGCTGAATATTCTTAGGACGAATTCTACCCTCGTTCAACTTTCACTGTGACTTGTCTCGGGGATAATGTTTTATCTCCGAGACAGGGAGACACACAGCAACGCCCGCGGAGCGCACGGAGATAACCCGGAGCGCGCTGCAACAGTTACGCGCGAAGCGCCCCGGCTCACACGCAGACCCCGCGCTCACCGGGGAGCGACGCCGCGCCCCGAGTCCAGTTCAGGGGCGCCGCGGGGCCTGCAGCCCAGGGGCACTCCTCACGGCTTCTCCCTGGGTCTGTTCATGGGTTTCAGAAACCCCTCGGGCCCGGCGGAGCCTCCCTCCCGTCTGCCGTCGCCTGTGCCCGCGCTGATGGGCACCCAGAGCCAGGGCAGTGCCCAGAGCCTTGGGGGCGCGTCCTACCCTCAGGCCTGGGGAAGCCCACCCCCCGCGCGGGGCCCCCCCGCAGGAAGGCGCAGGGAGGGGCTTCAGGACGCGGTTCCTCCCCTGGCAACACCCCTGCAGCTGCACAGCGCTGCGCGAGGGGCAAGCCCAAGCTCCCCCAGATACCTGCTCGTGTTACAGGCTCTGCAATCAAAGTATTCTCACATGACACATTACTACCAATAACAGATTCCGGCTCCGTTTTAAAAAAAATTAAAAAAATTGCAGACGGGGGAGGGGGAAGCGCTGCACATATTTGTCCTGCTTTTGTCTAAAAACCAGAACCCGAGGACTAACTACTTTCCATTCCTTTCGGCCTTTCCGGGGAGCGACGCCCGCGGCTCCGCCCGGAGCGCGCGGGGACCCACTCCCCGACCGCGGGGTGACGCACCACGAACGGCGGGGCGGGGCGGGGCCTCTCCTGCGGGGCGTCTTCCGCCCCGTAAACTTGGCAAAAAGGCCGAGGGGACTGAAATACAGCACTCTCCATATAAGGAAGCCCAGCTAAACATGTCATGCGTAATTTATGGGGACCGGCGGAGACTTAACCTTTGCGTGCACATATTTGGCCCAGATGCAAAGCGGGCTGGATGGCAGCCCCGGGCACCGGGATGTGGGACCTCTTGGGACAAACGGTGGCTCCCATCGGATGGACTCGCATCTCCCCCCCACCCCCGACGAAGGTCATTAAGTTGCTCAAATACACTTGCACGCACCTGTTTTTCCCCCACCCCCCTTTCTTTCCCTCTGTCTGTCTGTCTCTCTCTCCTGCCAAGTTGGAAGCCGGCTGCGCTCTGACATGTCCGCAGAGCCCGGGGACGGGCTGCGGGAGCCGGGCCGCCGCTGCAGCCTCCCGCCCGCGCCCCCTCCAGCCCTGGATGCCGCGATCGGGGGGCCGGCGGCCGCTGCGAGCCAGTCCCCGCGCCCGCGAGCCGCAGCCCGGACCGTCCCGCCGCCTCCCCGGCCCGGTCCCCCCCGGGCGCGCGCAGACAATGCCGGGCAGCCGGGCGGCGCGGGCCAACTGCGAGCGCGGAAACTTACCTCTCACATGGTTTTTTCACGGGCAGCCGGACTGCCGACCGAGCGCCCAAGGCATTGTGGGAGTCCCGACTCCGAGGGGCCCGCGATTTAAAATTGAACTTGTCAGCGCCGGGTCACGGGAGCATCGCGAGCGCCACAACTCATTCAGCCGCAGTGGAAAGACTGCTGCATGTCGCCGGGCAGCCTCTTATCGCCGCGCTCGGGTTTCCGCCGCCGCTGCTGCCGCTGCGCGGCCCCTCCCCCCCGGCCCAGCCCCACCAGGAAGCGCGGGGCGGGCGCGCGGGGCCGGGACGCACGCGGCGCGCAAAGGCGCGGCGAGACTTCCCGCCGCCGGGCCGGGGCCGGCGGAGCCCGCGGGGGGGTGCCGCCGCGGGTGGGCGCGGACAGCGGGAGGAGCCCGAGCCGGCGCTGCCAGGCGCGTCCCCGCAGCCGCCCGGTGGTATCTCCCATCGCCCACGTCCCCCGCCGGCCTCCCGGCGCGGGGCGGCGGGACGCGCTCCCACGGCTCGCGGCTCCCTCCGACTCGCCGGGCGCGCGAGTGGGCTCGTGCGCCGCGCAGGCCCGTGGCCGCGGCTTGGCCGGGAAGCCCGCAAGGTTAGGCTGAAGGTGAGAGCGCGGCGAGAAGGAAGCGGCGGGACCTGCTGGGGCCGCGCCCTGAACGCGGCGCCGCGCGCGCGGCTGCTGGACCTGGGTGGCTCGCGGGCGGGAAAACATCTGCAAGACCTGCCGCCCGTGTGTCTCTCTCAAGTGACAGGGTGCCCACAGTTTTGGAAGTCCCTAGTCAGGCGGACTAGCTGCCCATCGAGTTTGTAAGTAATATGTGCAATGCAAAATCCCCTTTCTTGCCCACTTCTGCGTTATTGGATTTATAGAAAGAGTCCCCCAACCCCCGCCACCCCCCAAAAATAAAATACCATTTTCTGAAATACTGGAATATTCCAAGGCAAATAAGTCATATTATTGTTGGCACAAAAGAAACCACAGCCCCGAATCATAATTCACTGGGTGTTACAAGATGTAACTTGGCTTCACTTTGAACGGAAAGAATCCTGGACTAACGTGATGTGATAAAGGTTTGGAGATTCCGGGGTAGAGTTTTCTTTGGATTTAAGGGATGTTGATAACTTGTTCAATGATACTAATGAAAAACATTTGTTCCATGTTTGGACACAATTTGGAACAAGATGGTAGATACAGCTCCATGTTCTTCCTACAACTTTGTTAAGTTGTGTTAAAGAGGGTGGGGCCAGCTTAAGGGAAAAAAAATCATGAAATGTGCTCAAGTACAAAAATACTTCCAGAGGTACTAGTAACAAAGGAGTTCTTGACCCCTGGCTAGATCCACAAAACACTCAGTTAATATTGCACACTGTCCCCCTTCCAGAAGTAATTAATTAATTAATTAAAGGGTGCCACTTTCCAGTGTTAATCATTAAAATCTACCCAAGCTCGCACACAGTTGAAACAAATTAAAAGGACGCTGGCACTTTCCCAGAGAACATGGATGGACATTCCCTACCTCCCCGTTAATAGCTATGAGGACTTCCTTCCAATCCAACATTTATTTCAGCCACTAGAGTGCCTGCTATGCCAGAGATGCAAGAGTGCCCAAGACAGAGTCCCTACCCTCAAGGATAATACCTCTCCTGGAGAAGAGACAAACCCAACCCTGAGGAGAGTCAGGAAAGGTTTCCTGGAGGAGTCACGTTAATGGCTACCTTGAAAGGTGTGTAGAAATTAGCAAAATGAAAAAGGAGGTGAGTCCAAGTCAGGTGGAGAAAAGAGCACGGCAAACACAATGGGTCTTCCTGTCCGCCTGTTGGAAGACCAGGATCAGAGTAGGGGAGTGGCAGGAGATGAGCTAAGACCTGGTACGAGTAGGTCTGTGTTTGGCCAAGGAGTCTCAACTTTGCTCTGAAAACGGCGGTGAACTACAAGAGTTGACACAGCAAGGAGATATGTGGAGTTGGGACTTGTAAGTCGGAAAGATCCTGTGGCAACAGCTTGAGGGTGACTGGAGTGTGGGGTGGCGGCTGATGGAAGAAGGCTGAATGGGTGTGGACAGACTGGAAAAGTGACTCATGCAGGGAATGAGGAAAGGAGGAGCCTTGGGAGGCTTCCAAATCCCTGGGTTAGCCTACTGAATTGTTTGCCACTTGCCCCTCGATTCCTGCAGTTTGCCTCCCACTTCCCAGGACAGCAGGCCGTGCCTTCTGAGCTGGGCCACCTCTGCATCTGCTGGCAGGTCGGTGCCCTTCCTGCTTCCCATGTGCCTCTCCTCAGCGCGTCCAGCGGACAGCCAAGGGCTGATCCCACTTGCAGGAAATTTATTTGCAATTGTTCTCAGACCCTTGCGGAGTTCCAAGTTAGTGCTTTGGTGTGTTTTTGTGCGTGTGTGTTTTCTTGTGGGTTAGGAAATTCGCTATTTGGAACAACATGGTGAAAAACAGGACTTTGAATCTGTGCATGGTGCAAGAGGGGGAAATTATTTTTCCACTGCAGCACTGGAGGAGGGGGGACGTTCTGGGAACAAAAGAGAAATTGAAACTGAGACAAATTTTCTGCTCCACCAAACAGACTACAAAGAAATACAAGAAAGACTCTTGAACGTTAGAAACAAAATAAACATCCCAGTAAATAACAAAGAAAAGAAAAAATGTTATTTTACATCTGAGAAAGGAAAAGGGCTGGCTAAACAACAAACAAAACCTCATATAAACGATCAACTGAGGACTTAAGCATGAGTTAAAGTAAATTGTGATATAAAACTCCACTGTCACTGGTTTAGCTAATTTATCATTTATAATATTATCACATGAATAACGACATTTAAAATTTTGAAGCACTATAACAAACAGCGGATCTCATATGTTAAAAATATTAAATCATGTTGCCAGCTTGCAACTACTAGAGGAATTCTAACTGCACTTCAAATTGTGGGAATTATTAAAAAATTATTATAGTAATAAAAAGTAAATAGTTCATTTAGCGTACCCATGGATATTCTGTCAGTGCCAGGAGAGAATCATGGTTTCTCTTACTTCTGTGAAGTGTACTTATAGTCCCCAGCTTGATGAGTATTACCCATAAATATAAAGAAGATCATTTATGTATAGAGAGGAAAATTATAGAAAACAATGTCAGATGAAATAAAGCTACATTTTCTGACAAAAGAAAGCATGCTCAATGCGGGTTACTGAAATATTTCAGACCACTCAAGTCTTAACTATACCAATTAATCCCAATAGAAATACAATGAAGAAATATCATTTTTAGAAATAATATCAACTCCCTGGTTTACCAATATGTAGATCAAGGAAATGGTAGCATTTACCTTTTTCACCCAAATGGCAGTCCTTAAGGTGCCTGGGTAAGTGTGTGAGTGTCGGTGTTCCGAATTGTATCCTTCTTGTCCGACATACCACATTTATAGCTCCATAAGCTCTCACTGCTCCCAAATATAATTTGCCTTTTCTGCCCCCTCCAGCTCCTCCCCAAAATCATATAAATGAAAATATCCCAAGAAGGTATGCTTTTCCAATATTGAAATATGAAAGGGTCTTGAATCACTGATTTTTATCACAGGAGGATAAAAATAATCCATTGCCAGATAGTGTCAAAACTGAGACCCAATTCAGGTCCCTTGCGTTCTAGTCCATGATTAAATGTAGATGGTTAAGAGAGGAAGCTGATGAAAGGCAATGGAGAGTTGGAAACACTCCTGTATGGAGAATCCATTTTAAGTAGATGGAGCAAGAGCATCTCTGTTAAATTTCACAGCAGGGGAGGAGGCACACTCTTTCGTAGCCTGGATTCAAACTTGTTTAAGAATAAATATACTTGACAGAATGATATGAATTCAGTTTACTTTCAAGGACCTTTATATATTTTACACACCAAAGTTTTTAAAATTATGCCCAGTATTTAAATATATGTATTTTATTATACATTGTGTATATAGAGAGTATAGACATTCCCAACTTAAAGAGATTCAACTTTGGTTTTCTTGACTTTACCATGATGCGAAAGTGATGCACATTCAGTCGAAACCATACTTCAAATTATGAATTTTGCTCTTTTCTTGAGCTAGCAACATGAAGTATTACACTGTCATGATGCTGGGCAGTCACAGAGAAGATTTTGCCCAACTGTAGACTAATGTAGGTGTTCTGAGCACAGTTCAGGTAAGCTAGCCTAAGCTGTGAGGTTGGGTAAGTTAGGCGTATTAAATGCATTTTCGACTTCAGATATTTTCAACTTACTATGGGTCTGTTGGGATGTAACCCCATCCTAAGCCAAGAAGCATCTATATATTATATCATACAACAGATTGTGTACATAGTATATTATGTCATACAACACACTGCACATGTAATATATACCACTTAATGCATAAATCACATACATGTGAAAATATGTAAAAATCAATGTATTTGTCTTAAAGTACTTATAAAGATTAAAACTAAGTTAAAATATTGATTTGATTATGCATTTCTCAATTAAATGATTTTTACCTAATGGTTGAATCTAAATCTTCCAATATAATTATTCTGGCATCTGAATAGAGAAGTAGAAAGCAAACACATTTCAGAATTAAAAGTTTGGAACCACAGAATATTAGCAGGGAATGGAACGCCAGAGACCATCTAGCCCTTTCCCTTGTTAGATGGGAGAGCATCCGTTGTGTAAGTACATTGGCACTGCGACACAGCAGAACTGGCACTAACGTCTTCTGACTCTCTTAGGCCATTTATTTTCACTGTTTTTCCTAAAGACTCTGGGGCAATAAAAACTCTAATAGAGGCATAATGGTTCCCCAACTGTAATATGAAGAGGAGCCACACTAGACTTCTACTATACGTTTTTCTTCCTTTATTTCTTTCCATGTTCTTGTATTCTTTCCATTTTTCTATTCGTCCTTCCTTCTTGCCACACAGAAAACACTTTTTGCACAATGCCTCTCCACTTCACAGATGCTCACTGAGCGTCCACCATGGTTACATCCTGTTCTGGCCACTGTGGTTACAGAGATGAACACACCCCAATGGGAGCTTGCAGCCTGCCAGGTGGAGGCGCAGGCCCTAAACAGAGAAAGAGGAAATCTAAGGAGACAGGTAACTGCAAGAGACTGTTTCAGATGGAGGCAAGTGCCCTGACGTGAAAGAAAGCGGGCTGGGGGTGAGGAGGGGGTGGTGGTTAAGCAGGAGGGGGAAGAACTGAGGCGGCCAGAGGCAGGCGGCGCCCCCATGGCCGTGCGGAATATCTGCAGAAGGCCAAAGCAGCGGAGCCGCAGGCCTCGGGCCTGGGGTCCCAGCTCATCCAATGATGAGGAAAGACCAGCGGGACACTCCCAGGAGCTCACCATCAAGAGAGAGAAGCGACCTTAATCAAGCCAATCATACTCGAAGTGGGAAGCTACAGTCATGATACTTTTGGTCCGTGGAGACCATTGAGGTGTTTGCTGGTGTTAGAGGTGGGGGGTGGTACAGGATCCAGATTTGCTTTTCACAGATATAACTAGATTCGCCTTGGCTGCTGTGTGGAGTCTAATGGCCTAATCTCAGACCCGAATGCAGAAAGTGCTCTGAAAGAGTGGGTCCTGCTCAGAGGGCAAGGGGCAGCAGATGGCTGAAGACCTGGCAGAAGAAAGTGATTTAGGTGAGACCCTTAGCAGTGAAATAAACAGTAGAATCTTACATGTCAGAGCTGCAAAGAAACTGGAAGATGGTCATTTCTATGCCTTGAAGGACATGAAGTGTGTGTGTGCGTATGAAATTTATTTTTTCCTGATAGTCAACACAGTATGGAAAATTCAAAACTACTGAAGATAAAATATATTTATAAAAATCAGCAGTGATTCCAATTCCCAGAGATAGGTACTGGTATTATTACAGTCCTTCCAGGCACTTCTCAACACATTTTTACATAGTTGATATTGCACTATATATGCAAGCTTCTGTTCTGTCATTTCCCTCCATTTCCTCTCATAATATAACTATGTAAAATAAATGGCATCCCCCATGCCATTCATTATGATCTTCATCTGTCACATGAGGTAATGGAGACTGGAGAATTGATCTTTGACCAAACCTCACAGCTAATTAGGGGTCAAGCCTCCTGCCTCACAGTGCAGAGTGTCACAGCCTGTTTCTCGGATCCTAAATTAATGTGTCTAATGTGCAATGTATTTCTAAACACTCTGCCTGGGATATACACATGTCTTCTAATATGGACTGCCATTAAGGAAAAGAAAATATATAATAATGATCTTTTAATCAATAACATAGTTATAAAAATAAATATGAAACAGGTAGTCAGAAGGTGAAAGTGGACATATCACTTCTGCATGTTTATAATATATAAATACATGTAATAGTGTGAGATGTTTCCTACCATCTCATAAAACTGTGTGTTGTGGCTTAGACCAAATCCCCTTATAGTCTTTTAAAATTAGTATCTAATAGGCCTTACAGTACAAATGTGATAGTGTAACTATTTTATGTACTATAATCCAAAGATTTCTACGTACTGATTCTGTTCCATGTAGAATAAAAGCAACTGAAAAATATGACCATTGCCTTATTTGTTCCTAAATGTAAACAAATTTTTGAAAATACCAATAGCGAGGTTGATTTCCCCCCCCTAAATGTGTACTGTATCTGTCTACTCATTTCATGTTTCAGGTTCTTTTCTTATGGCTTCTGTAATATTCCACATCCCTTTCTCTGTTCATTCTACTGTGTGGGTTCTCTGTCATCTACCTGTCATCTGTCTATCATCTATCTATCTGTCTGTCTGTCTACCTATCTATCTAATATCTATCTTTTGTGGGCTTCTGTTATTCCTTCTTACCTCTGTTTCCTGAAATTACCTTCAGGTCATGTCTCAAGAAGTGCCCCAAAGGCGTTTTTGAATAAGAGCAATTTTTATCACATTAATAAATGGTGGGAGCTTCACACACACCTTTTCCTCTTTTCCCCCTCCTTGCGTTGCCCAACAGTAGGGCAACTGAGCAGTACAGTCCAAATTTTATTCTAATATCTTAATGTAGGCTTCCGTATGCTGGCATTGCTCCTTAATTGACTTAATATGTATTTATTGAGCACTGACTATGGGCCAGGAGTTGTGCTTGGCACTGGTGATACAGAAATCATTCAGACTTCAAGGTGCTCACAGTCTGGTCCAGTTGGTGGAGACAGATGTGGGGAAAAAAGAGCCTCACACATTTGGGAAAGAGTGTAGCAAATGAAACAATTCAGTTATGTTCAGCAAACCCTGAGTGCTCACATGTGCCAAGCAGATGGCAAGGCGGGGCGGGCTGGGCCAGGCCTTGCTCCGCACAGACCCCCAAGCAGCTGGCAAACGGTAAAATTACCTGGCACATGTTAGGGCTTCGTGGCAGAAAGAATGACACCGGAAGGTGGTGAAGGGCCATTGGACAAAGGATGATCATGTGAACACTTTAAACAAAACCTTGCCCTTGCAGCCTGAGGAGAAAGTTTGTTTTCCTTAGTTTCCATGCTGCCTTTAGCCTCCTAAGTGTCAAGTCCAATTCCCAGACCCTGGGCTCCCCAGACAGCGGATTTCCTGACCCTGCCCCGGGTGAGTCCCAGGCTTGCCTTGCAACTCTCCCCTTGCCTCCCCAGACTTGGAATAACAAATCCTCAACTAGGTGATAGGAGATTATCTGATTAAAGTCATTCTCACTAAGGCGAGAATGAGGCTTAATCCTTTCAAAGTGTTTGCTTTGACAAAGGACAGCTTGTTAACCCCTAAGGAGCCACTAATTGGCTGTGGAAGGATCCCTCCTCCCCACCTTCCCAGACTCCCCACCCCCACTGCCTTCCCTTTCCAGGAAGGGAAACTGAAATGTTAGGGACTCGTAACTATACACATCATCTCTATGAACCATCACGAGAGGCCTATGAGATGGCACAAATGAGACCGAAACTGGGACAGATGTTCTTGACTACATCTTGGATCAACGAAATCAGAATTTCTGAGAGCGACACCCAGGTGTTGATTTTTTTTTTTTTTTTTTAAGTTCCTTAGATGATTTCAACGTACAGCTAAGGCTTCCTGCCACTGAGCTGGAGTTTAGGAAATGAAATTACCCAGATTCAGTGGCAATCCATTGACCTGCTCCATTTTTTCCCTTTGGCAAGTAGAGTTTACTTGGCTCTATAGAAAGTGTTCTCTGCAGGAAACTATCTTAAACAGAGTTAGGTTTAGGGAGCTCAGATGGTGGGGCACCTTAGTCACGCCTTTGTTGTGCACCTGCTTGTATGTGGCGCTCCTTAGGCAACTGAAATATGTTTCACTTTATACCAGGTAAGGAAGCATCAGTGGCTTGTGGGCTTAAATCAAACTAGACAAACAATCAAGCCCACACAGAGGATAATCCTACATATTCTATAATGCTTAGGTTGCTGTTTGCCTAAAATTCTTTACCTTGTCTCTTCCAAAGAAACTGTGATCATGCGTGCCCCTTGAGAATGACATCAGGGCCTCTGAGAGTCACAAGTATCCTGTTGTACTTCTTTTTGGATTTATTTATATTAGACTGTAGATATATGTTTGTTGTAGACTATGTACATATATGCATATATGTCATATATATGAATTTTTGGAGAGAAAAACTTCTGCAAATTTTAATATACTTTATAAATTCATTTAACAAATATAGTTAAGTCATGAATACAAATAAATTAACAGGACATTTCTCATTTGTATCTCATGTGCAGGTAATGTTAGAAGACTTCATTTTGGTCTTTGTGAATGTGCCACCAGTCCAAATACCCTTCTGGCCACACCTGCATGGATCTGAATGCCCATTTTTCTGCCATAAGCTTAGCAATGAGTAACTGCTGACAGGACCTAATCCCACCTAGCGTTCTCAGTAATGAATGTGTTTTTAGACAATGTTGAACATTCTTTCCCCTTTTCAAGCTTCTCTGGCTGTGGGTCACCACTAACTGCTGGAGTTTCACTCTAAGCCTTTTTGCTATCAACTTTCCTGCCCAGTCCTCAAAGCCGCCTGGCGTAGTTCCAGCCTTTCCCAGAATCTGAGGCTACAGGTTGAGCGCGACTGGGCCTCAAGCCTCTTGAAATATACCATCCAGCAGGGGCGATAGATATGAAACAGTAAAGAATTATAATCAATTAAGTAAATTATATAAATGTGCAAAGTGTAGAGAAAGAGAAGAATGACTCTCAACAACTAAATCTAAACTCAAAAGATAATTATCATTATTTTTATGATTCTTTTGTTCATTGACTTCAAACATCTAGAATTACAGCTATGTGTGTGACAGCCCTCAGTGCTATTTACACCACGTGTCTACAAGGCCTGATTTCCTCTCCAACTGTAAGCTAGAATTCTACCACTGGTGGCATGAAAGAGTGACTTTATGTCTGTTAAGATGCAGGGTGTCCAGCACATAGCCCTTGAGGGCAAGGTTTGAAGAAATCTGTGACTGATCTTTACCACACTGCCCCACTGTGTGTGTGTGTGTGTGTGTGTGTGTGTGTGTGTGTGTGTGTGTGTGTGTTTGCTTTCATTCACTTAAGGCTAAGACAGCTAAGACCAAGCCAGCTTCTCTCTCTCATACTTTCAGAGAGTATGGCATGTGAGCTTTGGAATTAATATATGAAAACCCAATGGGCCCTGGCAGGGTAGCTCAGTTGGTTAGAGCATTGTCCCGATACACCAAGGTTGCAGGCTCGATCCTGGTCAGGGCACATACAAGAATCAACCAATTAAGTAAGCCTAAGTAAGTGGAACAACAAGTCAATGTTTCTCTCCCCCCATTCCTTCACCTCTCTCTTAAATAAATAAGTAAATCAATCAATCAATAAAATTTTTTTAAAAATCCAATAGTATTAACATTTGTTTTGTTAAAGTTAAAGGTTCTTTTTAAAAAATCTTTGTTCTTGGATGTAAAATTATTTTTTTCTGTTCCTGGATATAAAAGGTAATATGTGCTTATTTTAAATAATGTATCAAGTGCCTTTATAGGAGTTCATTGTGTTCAGGTGCCATTGTAAGGATGTTTATGCCTGATTAGACTAGCAATAGAGCCGTAGACTGTAACTCCTGCCCACAGGCTTACTCCCATGCACAGTGTAGCTTCTTTCTACAGCTTCAAGACTCCCACGTTCCTGCAAGAGCACTTTCCTACCTGTCATTTAGTCTCTACAATTAAGCAAAGAAAAAGTTCGCTACATAAAAGAGGCTGGCCACTCTGGGCCTCTCTTTTCATCAAGTCATTCTTCTCTAAAGATAGTCTAAATTACAGACTAAGCCAGAGGAGTTTTTCTACCTTGTGAAGACTTAGAAGTCTGTTTATTCTTACACAGTCTGGTAGATAGGTCTTGGAAAAAGCTGTACATAATTTGTCCTTAAATACTGAGAACTCTCCATGGGCCCTGGGAGGTGTTAACTTTGTTAGATTAGATTTGAACTTGTGGAAAAGGGCAGATTTGGCACTAAATATCCAATTTATATGAGGCAGTCACATCAATTATTAGGAAAAGGGAGCACATGGATGATAGTAGGCATAACTTTGGATATTTTCCTTACCATAATGATAGAAGCAGCCAACTCAAGTAAATCTATTTCATTTATGACTAAAGTTCCAGGTGACTAAGGGAAAACACTGTCTGCTTTGGAGTTACAGACAATAGGTACACACATGCTAAATATGACATACAGGCCATTCTCCACACGGCTGCAATTGGCAATAGGACGTACCCACCTCCCCTCCCCAACTTGGTGCAATGGTCTGTGATGCATCACACTTTTCAGAAGTTTCAGGTTAAAAAAAAAAAAGAGGGTGTTTTTAATGGCTGCTGTTTTGCCCATGGCCTTAATTCCTGTGAAATAAAGACAGTTTTCGGAGTCCATTATTAGGCACAGGATTCTGGACAGTCTAAGTCTCAGCTTCCTGCAAACTTAAGACATCTTCTGCACAAAACTGTGATGATGAATGACATCATGAAAACTAACTTAACATAGGCCAGGCCTTTGAGAAATGATAGCTATGTCTATCATTTAAAATAGATAGTGATTATGAATTTAAAAAATCTAGGCTATTTCAAAAAATAAACTCATGTCAGACTTCAGGTCTCTTAAATACACGGGTTAACATCAAATTACGACTTTAAGAAATTTACGGCTACTTTCAGCAAGAGAAGAAGCAGATCCTCTTACAGTTTTTTGAATAGAGAGGTAAGATATAATTAAAAGGGAATCCACAATGTTCCCTGGAATGATAAACAGGCACTTTAGAAACATCACTCTTAACCGGCAAGTGCACAGCTTTCTTTTGTCCAACTTTCCCTACTGACCTGACAAGGCAAAGCAATGAGAAGGATGAGCCAAGCCAAACAAAAAAGCATCTAACACTTTCAAGACGGGTGTATGATGCACAGTGGCATGGAAACCACTTCCTTTAGAGGTGTATGTGAATTTTTTTTAACTTAGTAAGAACCGCTGCCGCAGGATAAAAATGTAGTTATCTACTTGTTCTTTTAAGTAACACAAGTCAAGAGACCCTTCCTTTCAAGCATAGCTTCCCTTTTGCTCAGCTTTTACTTCTACCTCCCTGAAAAAACGTGCCTCTCAACGTGATCAGAACAAACTGCTCAGAACTCTCAGAGAGAAAAGAATGACCGTGTGTTGCTAAGTACGGTTTATAACAAAAGCCTGGGCCACAGGAATGATGACGTCACCCACAGAAGAGGAACATTTAGCCTGTGAAAGAAATTCTTTTCCAACCAGGGGAACAAAGCCAAATAAGGCAGGAGGAGAGGCCGACGGGCTCCGAGGAAGCATCCTTAGCATTCAGTTCTGGAGGAAGGTCATCAAGTTAACTAAATAGTCCTGTCCCAAGGCCATGTGTTCTCTCTACACTCCACAACTAAAACAACACATGGTACAGCTCTTAGGACAGAAAACCTGCTCCTCCCAGACTTTCCATAGATGTGCTACTTGGTTGATCTGTCCGCCTATGGTAAGCAGCAGGCCCGGGAGTGGCTTCATGTTTTAAAAGCATTCCCTTTTATTCACACATTGCAGATTTTCATGCATTTATTCTCTCACACACATGCCCTGGAAACCACATAGCATCTCACACTTTGCAATGATCCGATAATACGGCGAATCATCATTCCCACAGTTACATGATCGGGTTCAATGCATCATAGTCACCTGTACCCCTCCACACTTCCCAGTGCAGTAGCATCTGGTTTCCTACTTGGACGTTCTCAGGAACACCCCAAAATTAGCTTCTGGCTCCTACAATACCATGTCTGCCTGCCTTGGAGAAATTAGGATTCTGTTCCTCTCAACCCCACCCATCGCCATCCTTCTAGCACACATAGTCCAAGGCCATAGGAGAGTGTTTTCATTGTCAGCTCTTATCCAAACCAGAAATAGAAGCCATACTAGTTGTCATTAACTTTTTTTTTTGCTTCTATAAATATCATTTTTTTCTTTTATATTTCTTTCAAAAACTTTAAATTTTATTTTTCCATTACAGTTATATCCAACTATATTTTGTATTAGTTTCAAGTATACAGCATAGTGGTTAGACAATCATATACTTAACAAAGTGCTCCCCTGATATTTTCCAGTACCACCTGGCAACATACATAGTCATTGCCATATTATTGACTATATTCCTTACGCTGTACTTTACATTCCCAGGACTACTCTGTAATTATCGACTTGTACTTCTTAATCCCTTCACCTCTTTGTCTTTAACTTCTTAAGTATAGGGGGAGGTCATTTGTTCTTTGGTTCCTACCTAAAAGATGTTGACACTGTTCACTTAATAATAACAATAATAATAATAAAGAATATGTATTTTTCATCAAGCTATTCTATATCCCTCCCTAAATCACATTCAACCACCAACTCCCCCCAAAAGTTGTGTCCAACTAAGTCTGGAATTTAAAAGGTAATAATTGGGTCATTTAGATCTGTTGGGATAATAGACATAAATCAGAGAATATTTATAATTACTGTGGAAAATGCCAAGTTATTACTACTTGAGAGAAACAGGTTGATGGTGCAAGGGTCTCTGTTGTCATTGGCACTGAGGCAACAGAACACCTACTGTCTCTGGAGACTGGAAAATAGCCTTTTCCCTAGTCCTTTCGGCTTCCCCTCTATGCAAAAATGAACACGCCTGATTACCCCATTACCAGATATCAATGTACCTATGGTTTATGGCCATCATTAGGCTCAATAATTCCATAGTAAAATAGCTGAAAAATTTTAAGTTGGCAAATTTAAATAATGTTCGAGCCCCTTTCGCTTTTATCAAATGTGCAGCTATTATGGAAATGAAAAGGCAAGAAAACGTAACTAACCTTTGAAGGTAAACACAGCTTACCTGAAACTTCTCTAAATATAATAATTTATCTTCTAAGAAAGCTTTTGACCTATGTAGTAATTCCCGCTTCTCTTCAAACAACAGTTATTCCTGGCCTGTGTTAAACACAGAGAGTGAATGGTTCATTCATTGCATTCCTCTCCCCAGTCCACACGCATGAGCATGTACTTGCAGATATTGGCTCAGAATGCACAACTCCTTCCTTGGCCTACAGCCTAGGTGACCCGGCCCTTCGGTACCTCCTTAGCTTCATCTCCCACTGCCCTCTGAGACTTGGACCCCTTCTGTCTGCTTCTCAGATACAACGGACTCCATCCTGCCCCTGCGCTCCCATCTCTCTTTCTGGGCCATTCTCCCCAGCGTTCTCTGTGTGGCCCTCCCAACCTTCTCATTACTCAGGGCTCAGCTTAACTGTTACCCTTTCGAGAGGCCACCCGGGAAGGCCAGCGAGGCAGAGAAGTTGCCCTCCTCTGTTTCTCTGTCCTTTTACTTTGCTGAGTTTTCTTCATGCCGCTATGGTCACCTGAAATCTCCTTTTTAATCGTTTACTCTTTACTGATGTACTCCCTGTCTCTGCCCACTAGACTGAAGCTCAGCTCTTGGAGGGTAGAAACTTAGTCTTGTCCATCACTGTTTCCCCAGCATCTAGATCAGTGCTAATTGCCTAATGTTTGATATATAAATACATGGACAAATGCATCTCAAAATGAAAACAGAGCCTTCTCACAGGAATTAAGGTCCTTTTTTCTGAGTAGAACCACAGAGTCAGGGTCACCAAACACCTCCTATGGGAGGACCGTAGACTAGAGAAAAAGTGGCTCAATATTAATTTCACGTAGCATGCAAATGTTTTCTCAGTTCTTTGAAATTTTTCTGAATTTGGCGAAAATGTATCATCCCAAATCTTTTCTACCTACTGGAAATTTTGATGTTTCAACTTCAGAGTGCCTTTCCCAGGAGCCTGGTGCCATCCCTGCCCTGGAGGCATATCTCTCAATCACTGTGATGTCTCAGGTGACACTTTATATTTTTCATATTATGACTGAAAATTCACTTCTTTTAATAATTTTCATACTGGAGTGTAAGACTTCTGAGGCAAGGGCCGTACCATATAATCTGTAGAGTCTTAGCTGTACCTAAACCACAGCTTTGCCTTCTTTACTTCTCAATAAATAAGCAGTAGAGGCAGATAATAATATGGTGATGGTCTGGCTTAGAGACGGGCACACCAGGATCAGTTCTGTGACCATTATCAAAGCTCTCTGAAGGTTTTTTCCTTAAAAAAAATTTTTTTTCCAATTGCAATTGACATTAAATGTTATTTTGTATTATTTTCAGGTACACAGCACAGTCTTTAGACAATTATGTAAGTTACGAAGTACATATTTCCCAGGCTGTACTTTATTAAACTTTTAAAAGAATCTGTAAAATGAGAATACTAGTATTTCTTTCACAGGGTTGGTGAGGGTATTAAATTAGTTAATCATGGGAAAGGTTTGACATAAAATGATATTTTAAAATGCTACTAAAAGCTAGTATTAAGAAATGATATGCGATGGTACAAAAATCTAAATGATGCTAAGAAATGTAATAGTAAAATTATTATTATTAACATTGTCATCATTATCTTCATGATCATGTTTATTGTTTGGACCCAGTACTCTTAGGAACCCAGTCATGTTTATAGCCTTAAACTTGATATGTTGGCACAGAAGAAACAGTTTCCCTGCAGTAGCTTTATAATCCACTTCAAGACTAAAAATAGAATCAGGAAATAATTGCAAAACAATATGTGAGCTATATGCTCAGCCGTGAGGCCAGCAGAGACAGATGGCTGATCAGGAAAGGATTCTGAAAGGAGATCGCTCTTCCATCTGGCTTGAGGAAAGCAATGAACCCTAACCGGCAAAGAAGGGTGGGCTCATGTGTTTCTGGGTGGGGAGAGCAGGGGCAGTCAAGCGAGAAAGCAGCGGGGCAGCAATGCAGTGCGATTGCAGCTCAGGTTCTAAGAGACTAGCAGCAGCCACCGTAAACTCGTCTCTTTTTAGCTCAGTGGAAAAGAGCCCACACAGAAAAAAGGAGAACTTCTCAGTCTATTCGTTGGCTTTGGGGCCACTTTTTTGTTTCAGTTCCTTTCACTCAGTGTTAACAGAAGTATCTCCACCTGTCAATGGCATGGTAGTTTAGAGCACTACCATGACCATGCCCCTTCCAGATGACCCTGGGACATAGCTGTTATTTTTTTTATTATGCCCATTTTCTTTGTACATGAGGCTCAGAAATGTGGAGGCCTTTTACTTAATCATTTATGTGAGTATCTACCATGTTCCATGCATTATTAGATACTGAGGATGAAGCATGAATTAAACAGACCAAATTCCTACCCTGGTGGAACTTACATCCTAGTGGGAGAAACAGACAATAAATGATTGAATAAAGAAATAAAGATGAAAATTTTATGTAGTATTATGCGCTATCAAGAAAATTAAAATAGGGCAAAAGGACAGAGAGTGACTGGGTTAGGGACATTACAGTTCAATGTGTAGTTGGTCATGGAAGACATCCCTCTGGAGGAACATCTGAGCAGAGATCTGAACAACGAAGCAATATGTGTGGGAAGAGCATGCTGAGAGAGTGGGAAGATCATGTGCAAAGTCCCTGAATCAGAAGTGAGGTTAGGATATACTAGGGGAAAAGTGAGGAGTGAGTGGAGCCAGAGCTTAGTAAGTAAAGGGGCAAGAGTAAAGAGGGATATGAGAGAGGAGGTGCAGGTGGAGGCCAAGACATATAACCTACAGTGAGGAATTTGGATTTTTCCCCATTCAAACAGGAAGCCATTGAAGAATTATGAGAAGGGAGCCACATGACTTGACTTACATTGTAAAAGGTCATGCTGACAAGGAGGCAAGAGTAGAAAAAGAGAAACTTCTGAGGCAGCTACAACAGAACTGATGGCAACGTCTCACACTGTGTTCCAGGTGGTGAGAGGGGTGAGCCTGGTCGGCCTTGGGACATAGTTTGGAAAAATATATTGACAAACTTACTGATAAGTAGGATGTAGGTGAGGGAAAGAAAGGAATCAATGATGCTTTCACCTAGGTACCTGGGTGTAAGATGATGCCAATTACTGACCAAAGTCATTGGGGATGGAGAAGAGCAGGGAAGGAATGAGGAATTATATTGTGGACAAGTTGACTTTGAGATGCTTGTTAATAGCTGAGTGAAGAAGTGTAATGATCCCTGTGAGGTGTGATTCCAGAAGTTGCCAGAAAGTTAAGGAAATATGGATTTTTTTAAAATGTAAAGTTATGGTGCTAGATATCTGGAGAAAGAAGAGAAGTAACTTACCCAAGATCTGCAGACAGAATGGAAATTGAAAATGAATCTTTTGACATGGACCCACTTTCTCTTGTTACCACAAATATTAACATGTGTTCAGAGCTGTAAGTACTAGAGTAGAATAGGGGGGGAGTGCTGGGGCCAGGAACATTCTAGAATCACTCATATAAAAGGGTGAGAATTTTTTCCAGTGCTTATGAGCTACATAAATTCATGGTTGTTTCTTTCCTTACTTTCCTTACCTAATTATCTAATAACCTCTGGCCCGGCTGGTGTGGCTCAGCTGTTGAGCATCGACCAGGAGATCTTGGTTTGATTCCCAGTCAGGGCACATGCCCAGGTTTTGGGCTCGATCCCCAGTAGGGGGTGTTCAGGAGGCAGCCAATTGATGGCTCTCTCATCATTGATGTTTCTCTCTCTCTCTCTCTCTCTCTCTCTCTCTCTCTCTCTCTCTCTCTCTCTCTCTCTCTCTCTCTCTCTCTCTCTCCCTTCCTCTCTCTGAAATCAATAAAGACACATTTTTTAAAAATTTAAAAACCCCCACAAACATTTGGAATAATAAATTTATAAGGTTGATCAAGTACCAAAGATATCTACTTTCTCATCTGAAATTGTCAGTTTTTGGAATACCCAAGAAGGTAATTGACTCCAGACTAAATATAGATTGAAGAAAAGTGAACTATAAAGACAGAAGTTCATCCAGTAACTCAAACAGTTATTTCCGAATTGTATCAGAATGGTTGAATTAGGACATATGAAGTGTGTTTAATAAAAATGGCTGGGGCAAGAAGCACATAATCTCCATGGCTTAGGGAGAAAAAAAAATAAAGTAAACCAATTCAAAACAATAAAATTAAATCAATAGGAATGCAAAGGGGGGAAAAATGTCCTAACACTGCAAACAAGCTGAAATAAATGAACCCAACTGTATTTCACAGGAACACTGTGATAAGCCTGAACAAAAGAAAGAGCGGGATGGGAGAGTGGGAGCAAGGGAGGGAGGGCGGTGGGAGGAAGGAAGGGAGATAGGGAGGGAAGAGGAAAGGAAGGAAGGACCAGTTCATCCAAATAACTGAGGGACACAGCACGTGGGGGGCTGGGCGCGTGGGGAGAGGCACATGCAGAAACGCTGCATTCTTTTTCAGGAGGTTTGTTTATTGTAGTGGTTTGGGCCAAGCAATTCAGAAGCTATTTTAGGTGTGTTACAGAACTGAGCAGGTGAGTAAGCACGACTATGATGTTAGGATCCGGGGCTCACACTGTGGAAAAAGGAGCACACGGAAAATGGGACAGGGCAGGGCCAGCGGGAACCCTGAGGGGACGGACTGGAACTGGAGGTGTCGGATGAGCTCATCACATCCAAAATCCATGCATATGGATTTGTGTTTTTACGTATACATGCACATGCATTTGTGTGTGCACACCTGTATGTCTGTGTCCCTAGATGTGTGCATGCATTAATATACTTCTGTGAAAGGGCCATGAAGCAAAAGCACTCCGGTGGCAGTGAGCATCCTGACACCCAGATCTCGGCTGCTAACACCATCCCCCGCTGAAAGAAATGAGAGATGAAGGATTCCAGGGGTGGGACAGGAAAAGCACCAGATCAGCCTAGAACATCTTCTGCCACACAAAGCAACAAAGTGCTCGCTAATGTGCGGGGGGGAGGCCGCAAAGACACGGATGCCGGAACAAAGGGGCCCCATTTGTCAAATGTGGACACTCTGAGCACCAAAATAATTAAGGCACTGATAACTATAAACCACTGAAAAGACAGAAATTCAGTAACAGATAGATACATCTATGAATAATTAAATAAATGGGAGAGAAGGGAGTTTTTTGCTTACAGTAGAAGGGAAAAGATCGACACAGAAGTGCAGGGAGTCCTGGAGTTAAAATATCATTATTTTGAAACCGTGGTAGGAAAGATTGCATCAGATGAGAGCATCAATTAATACTAAACCCAAGGGGAAGTTTCTCATGAGGAGCCATCATTATAAAAACCAGGCAGCACCTTCACTAGGCAACCAAAAGGAGCACCACCAGCGTGGGAGAGGTGAGTGTCGTGTGCTCCAGATACAACAGCCCGAGAGGAAGCTCCATCACCTATGCGGGGCCCTGTAGAAAACGCACAGCCGCCATCGAATACGAGGAAATGTCAGACAAGTGCAAAATGAGAACCATTCTGTTAAAAAGAAAAAGGAGCTGGTGAATGGACTGCACTCACTAAAATGTCCAAGTTCATAAAAGACAAATTATGTGGGAATGTGCCAGGTTATGGGAGGTTAAGGAGACATTGCAGCTAAATGTGATCCTTGACTCTAGACTCGACCCTTTTCAGGAGGGGAAATGTCGTAGGGGGTATTATTAAATGAAGATGGGCACCTTAGATAGCAGCATCTTATCCATGAAAATATATGAAGTAGACAATTATATGTAACCACTGGGTAAGCGATTACCTCTGTTTTTAGTAATAAGGCACTGAAGTAAAGGCCTATGTTGTTTATAACTTACCCTCAAGTGGTTCATAAAAGAAATTATGGAGAGGAAAGATATAAAGAGTGAGAACAAATTATAAAGTAAATGGGGTAAAAATATTAAGATTAGACAAGTCTTGTAAGGGTTTATGGAGCTCAATCTATTATTTTTATTTTACAACCTTTTTGAGATTACAATTATTTCTAAATTTAAAATGAAGTATTACAAGCATTTCTAGTGAGCACTTTAAAAAAATCCAGTGCCATCAGACATGTCTTATTTTACTCAGAAAATAGCCTAATTTCACAGAGAATGTTTTTTGCCTTTACTCTAATTCAGTTCTTTTTCTTTGTTCACCAACAAAGAAAAAGAATAAAAGTATCTACTTATTTTTTTTTCTTGTGAAAAATTAAGATAAATTTAACTAAGATATATGTAAAAAAAAAATTCTACCAATTTCATGTTTTTCAGAATGAGAACAAACTGGTAATGTTTTTCAAGATCATATTACTATTTATATTGTTTCCAAATAAGAATTTTTGAGAATGTGATGACCAGGACATATAAAACACACTAAAAGTGAAATATCTATAAAACAGAAAAGTTATGAGGCATGACATTTTGTGCTAGTTCATGGAGCAATGCCAGTAGGTTAACTTAACTTCTGACCTACTTTCCATGACTCCAATATTATTATCTTAATGCCATTTTTTAAAGAACTGGATTAAAAAATGCAAAGTTAGTATTTTCCACAATAATGCTGAAAAATTAAAATCTATTTCCTGTACATGTACAGAACAATGAAAAAATAAAGCTGGAAGGGATTTGGAAAACATCAAATCTAAGTGCCTAGTTTTAGTTCATGTAAAATAATAAAAACATCAATGATGTCAGGTTAGTGTTGGAAATATAACAAGAATGCTCCAACAACAAATAATTGACATTTTACAGATTTAAAAAATAACAGTGTTTTTATTTTCTAAGCACAGATGTATGAATCGACTGCATTGAATGCATCTATTAAATGGAAATATGCAGAAATGTAAAAGTACTTGCATCTGTCTTTGATATTGGCAGAAATTATTTCTTCTATGGAAACGAGATACATATTCTATCTTAAGGGCACATGTACTGCCACAGTGCATATTTTTTGTGAAGACAATAATTTTCCATTTATTTAACACATATTTTTATTAATATAATAAATACGAATATGCTACATGTGGCACTTATTTGGAAGTCCCATCGATTAAAAATAAATAGTTCAACAAATGTAGACGGACACAAATTTGTTTTTAAAGCCAGGAAGACCCACATTATCTAGATTTAGAGGATTTTTGTTTCTGAATTCCATTCCTCTTAGTCTGCACCCAAACCAAATCTTTTTTTCAGGCAACAAAATTTCTTGCCTTTATTTTTGTAAATAAGAAAATGACCAATAGAAGGGAAAACATAACAAACCAACAAACCAACAAATGTTTCAACCTTTGAAAAGTTGTTTTGGAAGTCCCGCCATTTCAAAAACATATAGCATCACTGTTTGAAAACGAAACTATTAAGGTAGGAGGCTCATACCTTGAAGGAGGGAGACACCACTACACTGTGAGATTAGCTGTATCACCCCTGGATATCAATAGCTTCATAGATTCCCAGAAAGATCACCCACATGCCTTATGAAGACAGATATAAAATTTTATGATGCTGTACAGCAGTCATTCAGTTTCTACTTTTATTAGATTCAATGAAAATTTATGTCTTAGTGTTTCACATGATTGTAATCTTAATGAAACGTAGTAAAATTTGCACCTATAGTTCAAAAGTCAAAATTTATATTTACAATATCATTTCACTTTAAATATCTGGATTTGGGGACAGGCTCTAAATGCTTTTTCTTGCCGCAGTATGTGAAATAACAAGCACATGCAATGCGTCCCCTGTTCTCCTAACAATGACAAAAATGTCGCCTTCAACAATCGTTATGTCTTGTGGAAACGTAGTCAGATAGGCACTAATTTTTTCTGTAAATTAATTTTCTCAAAGACAGAAGAAACCCCAAACTTCATTTCCATAATCTGGAACAAACTCTAAACTTAGTTTCCATAATCTAGAACTAGGCTATTCATTCAGAGACTTGAATAATTCTCAACAGCAACAGCACCAACGCATCTGTCTTGCCAGCAGGATGGCATTTTCTCTACGGCTCTGCCCTTATTTGCTGCTCTTAATTACAGTGCTAATCAATGGAGACTGTAATCTCCTTGGGCTATGTTTTCTCTTGGTTGTTATCAGTAATACCAAGCTATGTGTAACACACCCACAGCGCTCCATAGATCATGATAAAAAAATTTCTCAAACTTAAAATTCTGGACATTTAAAAATATTTCCTTTATTTTTTTTTAAAGAGAGCATTAAAAATGGTATTGTTGTAAATAACATAATCAAGTTCTGATGGGATTATTTGTGTTTAATTAGTGTGTGATACATGCACAATTTTTATGGGTTTCTCACAGCTATCAACTTAATTTAAAAATGTCGATCTACTTAGGATGTCAAACATGAGTTGACAGTTCATTTCCTGAATTTATAACACAATCTGCGTTCTTTCCCCTGTAATCTCTTGTTATAGCACCTCACTTCAAAAACACAAACAAACCTATTTTCCAGGTAATGTAATAGGGCCAGTATGATACACTGTTTACCAAAATTAATAAAAAATTAAATCCATTATTTGATGGAACAATGCAAACTTTCTTCTTTGAAAGCCAAGAGATTATTCTAATTAAAACACACATACCCCAAAACAAATTAAGTAAGCATTCAAATACTCTATTACTTGGGATATTTACCTTTTACCAAATCTCACAAAGCAAAGGTGTGATATGTTTCAGCTTCTCAAAATGAGTAGAGCTAGCAGCAAACTGTTCAAACTTCCATATGTCTAAATAGAATAGTTCACTTGCTGCATTTAAAAAATGTATTAAACACCATGATGTTTATACCAAAGTATAAAGAAACCAACTGTTTTTACAAGGAAGATTTGAAATTGGTAAATAATGAATACAACTGTATTAGTTAACATATAAGCATTGCTCTACATTGACACAATCAAGAAAAAATTCTGCTGGATTTAGATTATTTTAATTTTTCACTAATAAGATCAGTTTTTGCTTGATTGTATCTCCAATTTTGAATCCAATTGGTCTTACTTTGTTTTAGTTCTTGCTCCATTTTTAACCATTATAGTTGTAAATTAATTTTATTAAAAAAAAGATGAATTTCTAAAATTGGATTTATTCCTCTTATTTAGGTTCTAAAATCATACTATCTATACTACAAATTGCTTTCTCTATAGTATTTAAATATCATCATGTGATGATATAAAAAATAATACTGAAATGTCACATTGTAGATAATACAATATATTTTGGCATTGGGTAAAAACAAATGCAAGAATGTCTTTTCCTGGTTAAAGTCCAACTGTAAAATGCAAAATTAACAAAAGGATATATGTAGAATTTACAAAGGTTAGGAATAAACTAGAGCTAGGAGAAGAAAAAGCTCTCAAAGTTTATAAATTAATCCAAAAGTTCTTTCAGCATTAAATTATGTGTAAAATTCTAGAAAAAGAAGTATGTTTCACTCTGCAGTTGAAATAATTCAAGATCAGCAAGAACTTTTAAAATCTGCAGCTTTTCAAAAGGCCCTAATGCCAAGTTGAAATTTTGTAAATTTTCTAAACTTTCATTTACTATATTGACTACTCCCTAGAGAGAGGTATCCGATTTATCTAATCTACTTTGTAACCCAGCCAGCATTAACAATGTTGATCTATAAATAGTAACCCAAATAATAAAATAAAAAACAGCAAGTAACAGTTTCTTCTTACCTCTGTCTTGTTTACAGTTGCTTGCTGAGCTGCTTAAATAGTTAAGCTAAGCTACCAGCTCCTCAAAGACCTCTGTTCTCTCCTCTGCTGTCTTCTCGAGGCATTTTTTTTCTCTCTGCAAAAGGCTATCTACCAAAAGAGGAAGTGATGAAACACCAGAGCCATTATGTTTTATAAATGTTACGGAAAGTCATTCACAAGGCTCACACTTGGAAGCACGGTCACAGGCTATAATTTGCGTGGGTATACATATATAACTAACATATGCACACATGTATGTAGCCTATACTTGGTTAAGTGCTGCTCATTTACATGAGGAAACATCTCGTGTGTGGTTCAATGATTATCACAGAAAACCAGAAAATACAGCTCTGTGCGGAAGCAAACTGTCAAGCTGATACACGAGGAATGAAATTGCTTTTATAAGGCTAATTAATTAAAGTCTTTGGAGTATGACCTAGCTGACTACAGATATCTTGTAAAATGAAAAAAAAAAGTGACTTCAGTCAACGGGCATTTTCCTGGAATCTGGGTGGTGGTTTGCTACCTACAAGTCTTAAACTTCCTTTCTCATGAGTAGTTGCCTGTTACATGCAGATAAAGCATTGCAAAACCGAAACTGTTGCTTATCCATGTGCTATGGCCTCTCAACTTCAGCCACAAGAGCGAAAAACAGGTGCACCTCCTGCAATGCTGAGCATGTATCTGGTTAAGTTTCTAACAGATTGGAGCATTAAAAGCACTTACACAGGACAAGAGGGACAATGGTAAAAAAGGGCAAAAACAGTAGACCAGAGCAAATACTATTGTCCACTTCAAATAAAAGGAAATACTCATATGCACTTCTCCCTGGTTACTGCATAACCGAAGCAAATGGTAGCTGCAATTTGTACGCGGCAGCCCCTCCCTGCCTCCCTTGCTCGTTGGGGAGGGGAAGGCGGATTGCAAGAAAAACTTCCTAATTATGCAAACTTCCACACGTTGTAAGAACCACTTTCTGGACTTTACAAACTATCCTACCACACGCCTCTCTGCCTTTTACTTAGACCTATTTTCAAAGGGGCAATAAAGTGTAATTAGGGATGATTAAAAATAGAAGCATTTTCACTTCACCTAAACTCGTACTTAATGTGAATTTGCAGGAAGTAAAAATAAATGAACAAACAATACTAAGAAAGCTGCCCTCCCCCCCAAAAAAACAAAAAAACTCCAAACAGAAAACCCCACCAGTGTGCCATCAATACAAAATTTTATTTGAATTCTTTAGTGAGATACTTGTAGGAAAATCAAGTTACTAATATGAATCACATTGCTTAGATATTATGTATTTTGATAAAAACTGAATATTATTGTAATTTAATATTATTGTATTTGAATATTATTATAAAACTCCAGGCTCATCTGCCTCACCCCAAAGACACAGGCTCACTTTTGGAAGCAAAGGGCTTGATATGCTGGATTTTAACGGGCTCCCTCAGTGTCCGTGTTCCTTTGCCTGGCTGGTGGCCACACATCTGCTTCATGATCCCTTACAGGCTGGTGAATCCGCTCAACGTCCCTACGTCTTCAAAAGCGCTCCTCTGACTGACCTGCCCCTTGCACTTCCCGTTTTGAGAAAGTTGTCAACGTTGACTTCTTTCAATTCCTCATAGCTGTGTGTGTGTGTGTGTGTTTGAATATACGTAAAACAAAATTGACCGTTTTAAAACCATTTTAAAGTGTACAGTTTGGAGGAATTAAGTGTATGTGCATTGTTGTACAACAGTCACCGCCATCCATTTCCAGAGATTTTTCATGCTTCCAAACGGAAACCCTGTGCCCATTAAACAGAAACTGCACACGCCCCCTGCCGCTCCCCGGGCCTGTAGCCGCCGTCTAGTTCTGACTCTAGGCACTTGACTACTCTAGGCACCTCACAAGAGTGAAATTATAGAATATTTGTCTTCTGGTGGCTGACTTGTATCAGTTAGGTCCAACCAGGTTGTAGCATGTGCCGGAGTTGTTTTCCTTTTCAAGGCTGAGTAACTGTCCACCGTGTGTGTGAACCGCACACTGCCTCTCCGTTCATCTTGGGTAAGCACTCGCACTTGCCACCTTTCGGCTACTGTGAACGCGGCCGCCGCGAGTGAGCCTGTGTAGGTGTCTGTTTGAGCCTCTGCTTTAGTTCTTTTGGTACATGCCCAGAAGTGAACCTGCTGGAGCACATGGTAATTCTACGGTAAAAATTTTTTAGGACATGCCAGGCTGTCAAGTCCCCTCACCTTCCTCATGCTTCATCCCTTGGCTCTCTGGTTTCTGACTCTCCTATTCATCAAGATTCTCTTGCCAAAGCCACCAAATGGCCTTGTTATCAAATTCAAAGGACACTTCCAAGCCCTCTCACTTGACCTTCGCGGCTCGTGGCTCTGCGGCCCCTCCTCCGTCTAGCGCCCTCCGGGTGGGTCCTTGGCCTCACTCGCCCGACCACGGAGCACCCTCCCTCTCCTTCGGCCTTCCCGTTGGGCCCCTTCACCGGGTTCATCCATTCAAGGTGGCCACTCTCAGAATTCTGCTCTGGGCCAGCTCCTCTTCTTTACTGGTCACTAAGCTTAACCCTTTCCCTTTGCCGCAGTGATTGGTTCAAAGAGGGGCACATGATTCAAGCCAGCCAAGGAGACTTATTTCTGGAAAATTTAAGCTCTGCTCTTGCTTGGATTAGCTACCTGGAAAACTGAACTCTGATAATATCATTGTAGTCCCTGACTCCTTATCGCTGCTCTTTTCATTTATTGTGCCAATAAATTCTTGGGTTTCTGACACTGACAAGCACAAGGGTCTTTTATATCGGGAAGGAAAATCTGGAGAAGGAGGCAAGTTGGATTTGAAGTGTAGAATATCAAAAAAGCAAGGTTTTTCCAATGAAAAACCCTAGACCAGAAAAATATAATACAAGCCACATAGATCGCTGAAAATTTTCTAATTCCTCCATTAAGGAGAAACAGGTGAAAGAAATGTTAACAAAGTATTTTATTTAACTCAGTATATAGAAATATTACCATTTCAATATGCAATCAATATAGAAAATTGCAGTTTCATTTTAAAATTTAAACTTAAATGAATTAAAATGAACTACAATTAAAACTTGAGTCCTGAGTCACACTAGCCCCATTTCAAGTGCTCGATAGAATTAGCCAGCACAGTCCTAGACTAGATCCTGGAGACAGGTGGAGTCCAAAGAAGCCCAACTGAAGCTGAGCCTGAAGTCAAACTTTAAGGCCTTAGAGTGCGGAACTATTTAATATTTTCAGGTAAGGACATGACGCAGGCAAAACAAAGCCTCGGTGAAAATACACTGGCAGCTACAGCATCCTGAAAGCTTTCCTTATTTCTCAGTCACATTAATGACACCTTTCTCTATAACTGTGGAGTCATAGGCCGCATGTCAGATTCTCTACGGGTAGAAACGCCCAGTTAGAGTAAGGCAGTCTGGAAACTAATCTGGTGTTGAGGAGAATTCTCCGAAGCCCTCATCTTACCCATTCTTTTGTCCCTAATGAGATCTGGACCATTTCCAGGGCACTAAGTGGTGCGCCAGCTTCTGATTCCTGCTTCTAGACTATCAGGTACAGTAAGAATGAGGGAATCGGATGCTAGATGCACAAATGACTAAACACTTTTTTTCCCCTAATGTGTGCATTAACTGAAAGACTGGTCCTGATCTGAGACCTATTCGAATAGGGAAACAATAAGACTCTCATAGTCAAGAAAATATACTACCTGCTGCCAGCTCCCAAGGGGGTGAAATATGCTTTACTTTGTTTTTGTCCCATCCCAGTTTCTTGTTTGTAGTAGATTTCCAAAAACTGTATTTGTTTTAATGAAACTAGTAACTTATAAAATACAAATAATAGTCTTTCAGTTTTTCTTGGATAACGAATATGAAACAGAAAATAACACTTTAAAAATGGTTTTCAACTTTTAACCTATCTCGCATATTTGCATAACTTCTTGATTAATTTTTTTCTAATCAACATTTTATTTTCTTTACATTTTTCATACATGCAAAAACGGTTTAAAGATATATTACTTTTCATTCCTGGGACATTCATTACAATTTCAATCAAATGAGTATATAAATTCTAAGAGCCTGCCATGTCCTAGTAAATGAATTATGTTAATAGAAACTTGTTTTAATAAGAAACGCTCTTTTTCTATAAGAACGTTTGAAATTCCTGAGCAGAGACGCTTTCTATGATTAGTGACACACTTTGCTTCTGCCAGCTGGGAGAGGGCTATGTTTGTTATTTCTATGGTGAAACAAAGAAAGGATATGTTCTCCTTCCACAGCACACAACCACAGCAATACAACCACATGTTTCAAAATGGGCACTGGGTCAAAAAAAGTCTCTGGAGGGAAGTTGCTGGGGACTGGCCGTACCTAAATCTACAGCAGGTAACGGAGCGGCCGTTGGCGATGGCCACAGAAGATCACAGCCCCTGCGGGAGGGCTGTGGCTGCTTTTATGAGACTCCCAGGGAACAGTGGTGTGCATAATGTGGGAAGTGCGTATAAAATGATACATTGGTTTCATTTATTTGCTTTTTGTTTGTTTGGAGCAATGATGAGATATGTATTTGAGAATGTTAGGGGGGTTCCGTTTATGGGACTGTGAGCATCAAAAAGAGAAAGAGCATTTCTTAAGGGGGATTTAATGTCTGCTCTTTGGAAGCAGCTGCCTTTCTCAACAGAGCTAACTACTTTTGAGTTCTGAAGAGCAGGTCTGACAGTTGATGGGAAGTGTGGATGTCATTTGGCTACTATAGAGCGAGCCCTTGGTGGTCATATTGCAAAGCTTTGGATGTGATGGTTTGTTATAAAACACTGACATGAGCCTTAATGTGTTCTGTTCTTCCCCAAAGCCAATTACTAGCAGTTACACAGTTTTTAGAAGTCTTCAAATTAAGTCGCATATGTTTACAGTGTCTGAAAATTCACAAAAATATCAAAGCTCAAATCCTTGGCACACACTGGAGAAACTAAGCCCTTACACTGTGTTCTTAATTAAATCAGGCGTTTGCAAAGTTTTCTGAGTGTCAGGACATGTTGCACTTTTGCTTCCTGAAAATACTTTATATATATAATGTATATATGTGTATATACACACACTATGCATATACATGTTATTTTTGTGTATGAGAGTTACAGAAGCAACATGTCATCATCATAAAACTGTAAGGAGGACAATAAAAATTACTCTTTGTTTCAATCAGCTGGAGATTATTACTATTCAACTTTTATATACACCCTTCCAGATTCATATTCATATATAGCAGAATCCTATATAACTGCCTTTCTATTTTTACTATTCATAGAGTGGGAAAATCCATAATGACAAACCTACTATTAACTTACTAATACTTCTTCACAATATCACCTACGTACATTTGAACATAGTAGAATATATTCTTATAGACCATATATGTTCAGGCTACTGAAGTACCTGTAGGTGTATGAGTTAGCGACCTTTTATGTCCCACACATTTAGAACCACTGATTGAAATCTTTTAAAACAAGCCAAGCTTGTGTGACACTCTGATTGCTCTACGTTCAGGCAATTTCAGCTGCCAGCGCTTCTGTTGTTATCTACAGACACGCTTGGACTATTTGCTACAAACCAAGATAGGCCTCAACTCGCAAGAGACAGGCTTGGGAATCGGCCTGTCTGATTATGTAAGTGGGTGACTTCAGGAATTAAGTATCAGTGGCTTGTGTGTTAAAGGTGAGTGAGAAGTATCAATAATTTCTTTCCACAAAACCTGGAAAGACAAGATCCAGAGGAGATCTTTATAGAAGGAAGGATACACCTTAAGGAAGTTAGTTGGGCAAATGAAGGTTTTAGGGAGATGAATAGTCAAAAGCTAAGAGAACTGTGCAATGAATGTCATACTGAGGATGATCAGGAGATTAAAATTCACAAGGAAAGTTATGTCAGAAGCAGCAAAAGTAGTATTTAGAAAATCACCAATTTTTTTTTAATTTGGAAACAAAATTCTAAATAAAGGTAAGCTCAGAAAATATGATGAACACTTATGTACCCACCCTCAGAATGAAAAACTACTAATGCTTAAGTATCTCTTTGTTAGATGATTTCTTCTTTATGGAGCTCATTTAAAAACCAAACCTTGAAGTACAAGGAATAGGTGAGTAAAGTATTGGGAAATTATTAAAAAAAAAAAAAGACTAGAAAGGGAAAAGTACTTTTGGGAGAAAGAACTCATATGTAATGCAAATGACACACACTCAAAGAACTTTTAGAAAAATGACTCATTGGAATTATTTTAAATTGCAGAGACTCATCAAAGAGGGGAGGTTAACTCTGACATGATTTAACATGCTCTAAGTAATTTGGTCTCCACAGTCATTTGATTACAACTCTTTAACTGATTAATCTCAGAAATACAGACAGACTCCAAGTTATATTGGGATCTGATCCAAAAGTTTATTTGTATCTTAGCTGTTTGAATTTGCTCGCCCATAGTTATAAGGTTATCTTTTGTTAATTTTCTCGACTGGTTCATAACATATAACATGACACAGCCAAGATGAATAGCTCCTTCAGAACCCCTCATACATCATACATAATAAACTGTGATAATAGTGTGGTGGTTTTATTTAGGAAAAAAAAAAGTGTTCTATGGCTGTATAACAAATCACCACAAATTTAGCAGCTTAAGCAGCAGAGTGAATCATCTCACAGTTTCTGTGGAGCAGGAATCCCGTACCGATCGGGCGATGTTCAGAGCTGCTATTCTCTTCTGAGGCACAGGGTTCAAGCTCGAGCAGGTTGTGGACAGAGCTCAGTTTCCTGTTGTTTTCGGACTGAGGCCCCCATTTTCTTCCTTGCTGCAGGCCAGAGGCTGCTCCCTCCCCCCAGAGGCCATATTCTTTGCCACCTGACCTCCTCTACTTTCACACTGGTAACAGAACATCTTGCATGTCAAATCCCTCGCATGTAGTGAGTCACCACCTTCCTCGGCCTCTGACCTCTAGACCTAGATTTAAGGGCTCGTGTGATGAGCCCAGGCCCACCAGAAAAACCTTCCCATTCTAAGGTCATCTGATGTAGGATCTTAATTACTTTTACAAAACCTTTTAGAGCGGTGTCTAGGTTAGTGTTTTATTAAATAATTGGGAGTTGATATGTACACGTCAGGGTCCAGGAATCCAGGCCCCATCGTAGAATTCTGTCTGTCCCAAACCCTATCGGAGAGTGATACACACTGACACGTAAGGATGGAATGATGTGATGTGAAGCATCTGCAGAGAAAGAATCCAACAACAGAGTGAGGAACAGATGCCATGTCATTGGCAAAATATTAAGAGTTGTTGAAACTGAATGATGGATATTTAGGGGTTTATTTTACCATTCTTTCTGGTTCTATCTTTCTGGTGTTTGAAAATATCCACTAGAATTTAAGAAAGAAAGGGAGGAAAAAAATAAATAAATGAATGAATGAATGAATAAATGAATAACTAACTAACTAACTAAATAACATGTCCTTCAGCCTTAATCTTGGGGCCAACCTTGGTTGACACTGAAGTTTAATCTGGTTGAGAATAAACTCATAGCCTAGATTCTTCCTTTCTTCTGGATCCCTTGTCCAGTCATTCCTCAGCCCTTTAAAGCACACAGAAAATTGGGACTGAGTGGATACCAAAGCATAGCTGGTATGGCCAGGATGGAGTATGTTAGTGGGTAGGTAAGGGCGAGAGCATTTGCCATGCTGAAGGGGAGGAGCACGTGTGAGACGGAGATCTCTGGTCAAAGGGACATTTGTAATCAAGTGATCCCTTATATGGTTGGACGGGGTAAGGAACTAAGGAGGCCTGAAGGAGAGAGACTGTCTTCTAAAACAGAAGAATGTTAGCAATAAATGCGGAGGAAGTGATAGCCTTACCAAATCTCTATTATGCAATTCCTAATGTAACGTGAAATTTAGGCAAGGGTATCAAAGATATGCAAGTCACTTAGTAAAAATTTATTAGAGAACAGAATATTCACCAATTTAAAATATCACCCTACATGTAGATTTTTTTTTTTTTAAATTATGAAGAGCAAATGGACCTTCGTAATGAAGAGATCTTACGATTACTATTTTAACTGAGTGATCTAATTTGAGATTACAAATAGTAAGTTATGTAACTCCTGATTAATGCAATGAGAGTTATATACTACGAAGGGTATCATATTTTTGCCCAAAATGTTTAACTTGAATCTAATCATAAAGAATTAATCACCCAAGTCCAAAACGTGGGGCATTTTACTAGACAACTGGCCTGGACTGTCATTAAAAACAACTAAAAAGCATAAGGATTGGTTTAGATGAAAAGACGCCAGTGAGACTTGACCAAATGCAATAAATGAACTTTGATTGGATCCTAGTTTGAAAAAACAAGTTGCAAAAGACACGTTTGAGACAAAAATCTGAATATGGGTGGCACATTAGATGTTACAACTCAATTACTATAAATAACCTTGAGGTTTTTAACAGTGCTGTGCTTTTGTGTGAGAACGTCTTAATGAGAATTGTTCTAAAAGAGAGATGAAGTATCCTGGTGTCCAGCAGCAACTTCAACACACATATGTGTGTGTGAAGTGAGATCAAACAAATTTGTAAATAGTAAGAAATGGTGAAGATTCTGTAGGTGGTTTCTCTACTAGTCTCTAACTTTTCTGTAGGTTTAAATGTTCAAATATAAAGAAAAAAAAATGACACAACCTTTCTTGACTGTAGTTTCTGCATCTGTAAAATGAAGAGATTTAGAATAAATTATCTCTAAATTCTCGACTATTCTTTGATTATATGTAAACTAGAATATAGGACAAGGCAAGAGTTGAATTTTAAGAATTTAATGAAACAGATTAGAAGGATAAGATATGTGATACTGATGATATGAGCAGTTAATTAAAAAATTGTGAAGAGCTTGTACTCTACCATCTTGTACATAATTTGTTTTTTTGGGGGGTTACTGATGGAATTACACTAAATCACTTTGATTTTTTTCAAACTTTTAAATATAATAGAATGCCCAAATTATTTCTAGTTTGAGGATAATAGTTACATGGTTGATATATTAAAATATATCTATTTCATATCCATGGTATATTTTTTGAGAAAAAAGAAATTCATCAGTGACTTCCTGTCAAATATTGTGGACAATTTTCAGAAACTATAGAAAATTTGTACATATGCTATATTAAGTAATAAACAGATTATTACCTACTATCAGTTCTTAAGAAAATAATTTTAATTTTTTATTCAACAGACTAAATTCCTTGGTCCTTTAGCATGTAGTAAACTGGAAAAATTGATAATTCTCAATTGCTGGGCATTAATTAAAAATTATATCTTGTAAAATTACATTTATTATTAGTTAGCAAGATTGAAGGATACAGATGTTCAAAGTATACTCTAAATGCAAGAATTTCAGCTGTTTTCATTAGAAATTCCAAACAATGTTACACGGAGAGTCTGAATAAAAAGTACTGAATGTTGATAAATAATATTCTTTCTCCATAGTGACATAAAATATTATTTGGAAAGATAATAAGGAAGACCTTCTCTTTCAGTTCCAAAATCTTTAGACAAAGGAATATTTTTTAAATGATTTCCTGCATATATTGCAAATATTTATTTATAAACAATTTTTGACATCCTGTCTTCTTTTATTGGTTTACTTATATTGGAGTATTTTATTAAAAATTATCATGCGTTTAAATTTATCATAACTTTATGTTTAAAATTATGCTGAAAGCAAAAAATGAAAAAATCATAGTTCAAAGTTTTTGCTCTCTATTTTACTACATATAATGTCTAGTTAAGACTATAAGCAAAAGTGATATAATAGGATATGGCAGAAAAGTTTGGAGAGAGTATCATATCATTATTGAAAGATTTGATCAGAATATGTTTTCTAAAAAGTACCAATTTTAGATGAAAATGGTGTTTGCTTCCCATTTAAACTCTCCTAGGTTCTTTATAGCTAACCCGAGCATCTACATCCTATATTTAAATCTTTTTACCAAGCAAAAACGTCACAATCCATGGACCTAAGCATCAATGGGTTATTTTGTCTTTGTTTGACTAAAACTTTGTTTTGTTTCCCTTGAAAACATCCAAACTTATGGACACATTAATTTTGTAAATATTGGTCATAATGGTACATTTTGAAATCATTCTTTTTTCTTGTAAAACATGAATGTAAATTTATTGAGTTAAAAATAAATTATGCTTTGTCACATGCAGATCATGTCTTCCTCTGACCCCACAGTGAATATGAAGGTGGCTGCATTTTGACCCACAAGTGTAATTTGTGTCCTACGTCACACAGCACATTATTTACAATTACATATATAAATACGCACCACACTCATCCATCCACATTCAACAGACATTTGACTGAGTGATTCAACGAGTGAGCTATCCTGTGACATTAGTAGGTACTCAAGACTGAGAAACAAGCTCCCACATAATAAATAATTCTTAAAAAAATTAGTATGAGCATTAGCACTGAAGACTTTAAGTTGAGACCAGTAGGCCTTCCTATTGTTTAGTCGATTTTCCACATTTTCGTATCACGTTTCTGTTTGTTTCTCTCTTACTTTCTCTAACAATTAATTACAAATTTCAGAATTGGCAAAACTAAACAGTTTTTTCTACTCAAGCATTACTCCTTGTTCACCATAACAGAATATGTTTGTCATTGCTTAACTAAACAAGGGAGAAACATTGACTCTACCCTCTGTCTACTCATTTGCCAAAGTCACATCTTTGTCTGATTTACTGGCATCTGTTTTATTTTAGCTTGGTCAAGAAAACAATAAAATCACAAACTGTACTACAAAGGACCAGCAGTGTGACTGAATCAATGCACTACCATCCATTACAATAGTTATTTGTGACATGAATTTTGTTCCAAGGCGCTCCTGTACCTGATTCTAGGGGAGAGGGGAATGTGGTGGTGCCTGGGCGGAGTGCCTTGCGGCCCTCCAATGCAGCGATCTCATGTTGAGTAAAACAATTTGCAGCACCCTGACTCTTTCCAGGCAATTTCCCAAATTGTCAAAGGCAAACTTACCACTGTTTATGCTACTGAATGTTTGAAGTTTGAAGATCGCAGTGTTATTGTACTCTGAAATATGTTGCATAAGGTCTCTGCTGTGTATCTAAATAAATTAGTAATTTTACTTAAGACAACTTTTATATATAGATTGGCATTTAAAAAAAAAAGTGATTCAATGTATTTAGAAGGTTTATACTAAACAACGTTATTATGAAACTAAGAATGCCCTTGAATAAAGGCTTAGGTCATTTGAGTATTCCTCTCACTCTGGGGCCCATCACATGTCTTAATGGAATACCTAAAATTAATATTTTAAATGGAATTGCATTATAGAGATCTGAATATCATATAAAAATACTGGCATAATCTTTGCACCATTGCACCCCATAAAACCTGTACATTTTCTAATTCAAATGGAACTACATTATTAAGCTATACTTGTTCACTAATGCTTCATAATGATTATATTAAGATCAATTTTGGTAATAGTTCTACATTTCTCATCTTCTAGTTTAAAAATATGATAATTCCAGCCTAACTAGACCTGCAGCTACTTCCTCTTCCTGATTTGGAATGAATAGTAATTGCAACTTTATAGTGACATTTAAGACCAGGTTTCAAAAATTTTGAAGGCCTGGGGCAGGGGGCAGGTGCAGGGTAGAAATGGTCAATGTGGAAAAAATGGGGACATCTGTAATTCTTTCAACAATAAAGATAAGTTAAATTTTTTTTTTCTCATATAAAACTTTGTCACATCACCTTGAGGTGCCTAGAATACCCAGAAACAGTAAATTGACAAAAATTGCTTGTCATTTGTAGGCATGAAATCTTACTTTTTATCTGTCTCTTGTCATGGTAAGGAAACTATTATTCTGTGACAAGAAAATCCAGTGCATTTGTTTTCCTCCTCACGTTTTTTCAATTGCCATGTCTTCCTGTCTGCCTTATACTTCTAATGGTTCATTCTTCTAGTTCAATCTGCCCAGTAGACATGAGACATCAACCATTTCCATCCACCCCCTTGTACCTGGCTGAACAACTCTTCTACTACCACGAATATTGGCTATAAATTGTCATTCTGAGATGAGAAAAGATTGGATTACACGAACTTCAGAAAAAGCTTTCTGCTTTTGGTGAGTCTCCAGGAAATATCCTTGCCCTAAAATACCTACTTTCCAAGAATCTGGTCACAGTGCCTGAAATCGCAGCATGTTCCTGAAATTTTTAGTTTTTCCAAAGTTTGTTACTAACATACAAATTCCTGGCTACTGGGCATTGATCTGGTTTCCATATGCAGCTATTTTATAATCTAACAGTTTTATCTTCCTGGGCTTACTGAACCTGGAAGGAAAGGGCTTTGGCAACTAAGAAGGGTGGTTTGTTGGGGCCGGGGAGCTTTCATGAAAATACCAGGCTGCTCTGAAAATGGAGATTTCCTTGGGACAACAGGCAAGACCAGGAAAACTGAGGATGCTGTTTGCGGCACTGTGGGAGAGAGCAAACCTGGCTTTGATCCTGGAACTATAACGTTCTCTTTTGTGCCCTTAGACGTATTACTTACCTTGTCTGAACTTCATTTTTCTATGCTTAAAATGGGTCTAAAAGTAACTTATGAGGACCGTAAAGGATGTGTGCAGAAGGCCTGGCTCTGTAGGAAGCACACATTGAGGAAGATGAGAGGGAGTAAGTGTTGGGATTACCCGCTGCCTCTTTGCCACTTTTAAGGTTTATAAACCTTTGGTTTCAAAATAAAAATGATGGAGACACTCAGTGACCTTTCTGTTTCAAGTACTTAGAGTAAGGCGCACAGTGCCAGAGACTGACTTCAGTAGACTTCAAAAAAGTTCTCCGTCCGAGAACTGGCTTGGCTGGAGCAGAGAATCCTTAAGTCAGTATCCGGGGGCGCTGGGAAAGGGGGTTGGAGATAAGATGTAGGGCTTGGCAGAGGGCGCTCTTATGCGTTTACTTTCTATCTGGCAGGTTCCATCAACGACTGGAATCAGAGAGAATGAAGGTTTCCTCACATCTCAATTTCTGGCATCTGTCTGGTTTCAACATTGTGAAATATTGAAGGTTTCTGGACCTTCAATATTCTCTTCAATTACAAAAGGAAATAAGTGTCTGTTGGGTGCCTATCTGTGTTACAATGCAGACATGTCCTTTGCTTTATATATCCATATTTTTTTTTAGTCCAGAGGGACAGAAATATTTAAACAAAAAAATTTATTTAAAAACATGACATGAACTACAATATGAGGCATTTTAGGGGGCAGTGGGACCTGAGGGATATCTGCTCATAAAAAACCAAAAATACAAAACAAACCTCTCCTGTAACAGTCAACACTGAATGAATGTCCTTCCATGCAGCCATGCCTCAAAACAATGATTAATATATTTAATTTATTGAAATATTTTCCCTATGTTCTTCCTATCATATCTTATAAATCACTAGAATCAAATTTAAGTATCTAAGTTATGACTGTCCCAGAAAAATCACAGTAATATTCTACTTAATCAGTGATCATTAATCAATAACCTTGCTCTCATGGAGTAAATCAGAAGGAACCAGTAAAATACATCTGCTATGTGGCTGTCAGAAAGTGGTCTTTAAGATCATTGTTTCTTTGTTTGCTTTGATGTCCCCTAAAGGCTGGCCCATGGTACCCAGTGAGAAATCTGAAGAAATCAGGCACCCTGGAAACAGCAGTGTCCCAATAAGAGCCTGGAAGGAATCTGAACTTTGAAAATGAGTATGAAATGGATTTTGTTGATAAAACTGTTGTCCCAATAGCAAGGCAACATGGAATGCATTTTAAAAGGTTTTCAAAGTGATCAGAATGGAAAAAGAGGCATCTAAAGTGATAAGCTTCCATTATTTGGAGTTTTCACTTATATGGAATATTACTTTTATTGGTGATGATTAATAAATAAGATATTAAGGGGGTCTGGGTGAAAAATAGTGAAGGGATTAAGCAAAACCAAAACCAAAACCAAACAAAACCTCATAGACAGAAAACGGTATGTGATTACCAGAGGGAAAGGGGGTGGGGGAGATAGGAGAAGACATGGGGGGATACATGGTGATGGAAGGAGGCTTGACTTGGGGTGATGAACACATAATACAATAAACACATGATGTATTACAGAATTGTACCCCTGGAACCTAAGCAATTTTATTAACCAATGTCACCCCAATAAATTTTAAAAAATGAGACATTATTTAAAAAACCTTTAGACAGAAGTATTTATGTCTTCAAAATATTTGCCTCTAATTTCTAAAAGCTTGTAACCAAACTATTATGTTTTTCTCTCTAATCTCTGGTTCCAGGGTCAAATGAAAAACCTGCTCTTTAAAGAACATTTCACTGAAAATTAAGATCCTGTCTCATGTAAAGTTCATGTAACAAAAATAAAAATAGAAAGTTCTGGACTCATTTAAAGCAAGTGAATATTTAAAGAGTGACATATGATTTACATCTAATTTATCTCATACTGGAAAGAGGGGCTAAGAGTCTTTCGGGACCAAGAGCTAAAGAACTAAAACCCCAAAGAAAAAGGAAAATCTTCAGATCAGCATTTCCAATTAAACACAATTCTAAAAATCCGCCTTCCAAAATAATTACAGAAGATTCCATTTCTTAGGTGGCAGTTAATTTTCAAAGAACTGAAATTTTAAAAGAACTGACAAAATGTGATCCTATAATGTAGATGTAATAGTAGCAATTGCACCACTAAGGCTGTGATATTAAAACGGGATCTGCCACTAGAAAATAAAGCTCCAATTTAAACTAGAATGTTAGTAAATATTTCATGCACTCCAACCTCATTTTGAGCCTTGGTTCAGCCCCTTTTGCACCATTTCCACAGCTTGCTAATTAAAACATTTTCCTGTCTCTAACCTTTATTCCCTCCAGTGTTTCCTCCTGCTTTGATAAGATTGACCTTCCTTTAGCAATACGATTCTACGTCACTCTCACTCTAAGAAACCTTCAAAGGCTCCCATTTTCAACTGAGGGAAGACAGTCCTGTCAGGCTGGACTACAAATTCTTGTATTCGGTGGCTTTTCAAATGAGCTTTCTGGAATCCTAATGACCCAAAGAGGTGCTTAGAGAATCCCATGAAATTTTGGTTCAAGTGTGAGGAATGCCGAGACTGTAACTATTTATTGTCTATTACCCTGCCGTTCAAATGTCTAAATGTCATTTTACCAGAGCACTGCAGGAGTACCTGTGCTAGATTTGAACTTAGAGAATAATTATTACTTTGAAACATTTTGCATATGAGGGTTCTGCAAAAAATTTTATTTAGAAAAGATTTCGATCTATTAAAACAGTTTGAGAAAAGTTGGTCTATAACATGTCTACAATTTTATCACCAAACGTGCCATAGTTTCCTGTGTCTCCTGTAAAGCTGGTTCCTCCACCAGAAATTCCGCCCCCTTCATCCTGTTCCCTGAGTTACCACGGTAAATCTTTGCACGGCCATCACAGTCTTTCTGATCCATCTACCCAACGCTCTCTTTACTTTGTATCATGTTTATCGCACTCATTGGATTTTTTCTTCCCTGTGTTTCGTCCATACTCCATACTAGATTTATTTTTCTTGAGGGCAGGAATTGTGGCTTACTTAGCATCAGTTATTAAATGACCAACTTTTTAAAGAAAGGCATTCAGTACTAAGATTTCTGAAAATAAAAATAACCACCATTAGCACCATCACATCTCGTACATTTTATAAATTCTATGATTTAAGAGCAGCACCTTTTCAAGAGCCCTGTCCAATGACAAATGTGCTCGAGTTAGTAAAGTATGTAAATTATGATCATTTCATAAGGCACATGCAAAACCACTGATATTTAAGAATGACTCATGATATGGGAAAATATGATTAGTGATACGAATAATAAAAAGAACAATAATTTATCGAATGCTTATCATGTGCTAGACCTTTCCATATATTTTCTCATCTCATCCTAACAGTCCTCTAAAATGGGTAGCACCTCACTTTTAAAGAAGAGAAAGCTGATATTCCAAGAGGCCAGGTCATTTGCTCAAGGTTAGAGTAAGTGGAAGAGTCGGAGCTGAAATAGGGTCTGTGTGGTCCAAGAGCTAAGGTTCATCCCACTATCCCTCAGGATGGAAACAAACAAAATAACAAAAGTAATGGCACATGTATGAATTCTTCATGCAAGAAACGTTTAATGTTATTATTCATTACATAGAGTTTGAGACATTTCATGTTCATTTTAAAATTCTTGCTCTAGGATTTCCCCAAAAAACACACCAGAGCCAGTAGCAACAGAAGGCAACGACTGAAAAGTGGAAATGTTATCGCATTAGTTACAGATGTGAACTTAAAGCTTACTGCTTCTGAGAGTAAGAAAAAAGAGTAAAAAATACACAGTAAATATTAGTTAAATACAGATTCGTGAGCGACTCTAGTATTGCTAATTGAGTAGTGATTAGAGCTAAGTAATCAGACAGAAACAGACTCCCGGTCACCGCAGAGTGGATGAAGGACATTGATCACGATGCTCCTGGAGTCTATGAAAGTTTCAGATTTCCAGCTCCTGGCCAGCTTGCCTCATAGCTTGAACGAATGCCAACAACGTGAGTCTCCTTGAGAGACCTATCGCCTCTCCACTAAGGCAACCCTAGGTCAGTCCTGTGTGTACCTACTCATCCGGGTGGCAGTCTTTCTGATTTCAGTCCTGGCTTTACGTCCTTTGACTCTGGCTAAAAACTGGTTGCTTCATTTCACAATACTTAGCAATTCAAAAATTGTCCTTGGGCCACTGAGCTAAATATTTACCTTGATGGGTCCTAAGTAAGCTTAATATCTTTCATAACGTTCACTCCTGTTTCTTCCTTAATTGTGATCCTATAGAGTTTGAATTCTTAAATATAAGTAGCAAAATAACAGTAGCTGCAATTTATTAACCTCCAGGCATTCTGAAAGTAGCTTATTTGAATATCACTTTGAGACAACCCTCAGGGTACCACTGGGAAGAAAAGAGCCTGAACAACAGCCGCGCCCTGGGAAGGTGGCTTTGGGGAGAGGAGAGCAGAGGCACAATTGTTAACCAGCCCCAGTGCTGAGGGCTGAGCTCCAATTACCCAGGAACCAATTCTCCTAAACTGTTTACAAGGCCTCCCTCCCCTTCTCTCTCCCCTCCCGTACTCCCTTCTCTCTTTCCCCCATTCCTCCCTCCCTTTCCCCCATCCCTCCTTCCTTCTCATTTTTCATACTGATTTTCCTGACCTCATCTCCTCTCTGATCCTATATTGATTGATCTAAAGTATGACTTTTCGTTTCATGAGAACATTTTCCAAAGTCAGAGTGAGCAGAACCACTTTAGACCATGATATATCAAGGTGATGTATCAAACAAGAAACTGTAAATAGGAGATCGTTGTAATCGCTACCCAATTAACAAGATTTCACTTCTATTTAGAAATTGAAGGTGATTTGTATCTATTAAACACAGCCATCATTTTCTTTCAAAATGGGAAAATTATAACTAATGCTTATCAAATTTTCATTATATGACAGGCACTTGGCTAAGTGTTTTACATGAATTTCTCTCTATAATCTTCAAACTGAATACCTATCAGACAATAGGTATCATTATTATTATTACTTAACAAGTGAGGGAATTGAGACTTAAAGAGATTAAGCAATTTGTCCAAGGTCACCCAGCTAGTAAGTATTCAGACTCAGAACGTGAAACCAGATGCTACTAACAAAAAGAAAAAACAACTCTTAATCACACTGCCATAGATTTTAAATTATTAATTTTAAGCTATATCTTTTGGTCAAAACCACCTCTCCAAAAGCTATTATAGAATAAACTGAATGAAATGCAAAAAGCAGACTGGTCAGATTTCACAGAGAATTAGTTTGGGTCAATAATAAAGTCAGTTCCAATAATAAACTCTACTTGAATTTCACCATATTATGAAAAATGGCATTTTTTTCCCCTTGTAAAAATCTTTTCATGTAGTGTGGTAAGATGATCTAAAACACCATATACCAATTTTCCTGTTAAAGTCTTTCTGCAGAAATATTCTTACAATGGGAAAAGCAAGGTTTTGTTCCTGCAGGGAAGTAATCTGCCACACTTTAATGAGAACATCTCTTTAAAAATATGGAGATGATATTTTCACATTCAATACTATACTGACCTTTGGGCTCATATTTGGAGCTACAGTAATATTCAGGATTTATTTATCTATCATATTTTTATCGAATATCTGCTGCAGGCAAAGAGTTTCTGACAATAAGAAGGTCATATGGTCTAGTGTCAGACCTTACTTGCCCTAACTAGACTCACCATGGCAACAGAGACTTGCATATCAAGATTAACCCCTCTGTTCCTGAAACAACCTGATCAGGAGCAAGTATATCAGGAGTATCCCTCCCACCTCAGGTAGAGATGCAGAGAATTAGTTGTGTAGTCTCAGACCAAACTAAACAATGTCTTAAACCCATATCACCATAACCCGCCTATCACTACTGTCTGGGACCTCTCACTGCTATTCCCTGTAGACTAGGCTGACCCCCGTGTATTTATACTAATCTAATCTAGGTTTTCATCTCCTTTTAAAACACTGTCATTGGGGCACTGGATACTTTTGGGGAGCTCATCTACTTTGGGGATCAGTTCCTTTAGCCACAGTCCCAACTGACGCAACAGTTGGAGATCCTAGCATGTTGTGCTGAATCCATTTAATTATGAAACTTATTTGTTAGAAATAGAACAAAACGTAAAGATCACTTGGTGTGTGATTTTAATCAGTAGACTCACTTCTTCATGTAGAATTTAATGAGTGAGCTCAATTTTAAAAACCACAGGACTAAATAGAAATGAAGGTGAAGTTAAAACAATAGTATAGAAATGAAAAGGTCCAAGATCCTCCCCCCTCCCCCATCTACCATACACACCTATATAAGTCTTTAGAGCACAGTCTTAACATTCTTGATTTGTTCCAACTAATCCTGAGCTGCAGGTACCTCGTCCAGAGTCACCCAACTAGTAAGTCTGGGACACAAAATTCAAACCCAGTGTATTAGTCAGGGTTCTCCATAGAAACAAACAAAACTAATAGTATGTGTGTATGTATGTGTGTGTGAGAGAGATTGAGACAGAGAGAGAGAGAGAGAGAGAGAGAGAGAGGAGGGTTGATTTATTTTGAGGAATTGGTGCACTTCATTGGGGGGACTGCTGGCAAGTCTGAACTTTGCAAGCCAGGGTGGAAGGCTAGAGACCCAGGGAGGAACTGATTTTGCTGCTCAAGTCTGAAGACAGCCTGGAGGCACAATTACCTCTTCTTGGGGGAAGACATTCTTTTTCTATTGAGGCCTTCAATGGATAGGATGAGATCCACCCACATTACAGAAAGTAATCAGCTTGACTCAAAGCCTACTACCGATATAAATGTTAATCACTTCCAAAAAGTACCTTCGTGGCAACATCTAAAGTGGTTGGTATTTGACCAAATATCTGGGTATCTTGGTCTAGTCAAGTTGACACATGAAATTAACCATAACTTCACTCATGGTTCTTAATCCAAAGTGCTACGGCCTTTCTGTTATGAAAAAGGGCTCAAGACCCACTAGAAGAGAAAGGACAGTGTAGGGTGTACGGCTTGTGGCTTACCCAATATTTCTTCTCTTCTTCCTAACAAAACATAAAAGTTTTGTGTGAAGGCCAATGAGCCCACCTAAAATATTAAGCTTTTAAATTTTTCCTAGAGTTATTCTAGGCCAGTGAAACCTATGTAGAGGTTACGGCATGCAGCTTTGGGAAAGCTCTTTAAAGGGATGAGCTGATTCAGCTGGTATGTGCCCCCCCCCCCCCGCCTTGGCTTTTCCCTGTCCTTTGTCTCGCCTGGAATTTGGACCTGGTGACCGAAGCTACAACATGCATCTTGTGATCACAAATGTCAAGAGGACCAGAGAGACCTAAGTCCTAACATTTTTGAGCTGATGTAACTATCTCCAGATTTCTCATTACATGAGAAAAATAAAAATAAATTATTATTTTTTAAAGACTGTATTCATATACACAGTCTTCATTGATACGGACAACGACACAGTGAACTACAATGAAGATTTTGAAAACTGAGCAGTGATGAAAATCTTGAAACTGTGGCTAAGCAAGCAGAAGAAATAGTGTTGATATAAGTTAGACAGGGGTTCATTCAATGTTTGCAATAAGCACCCCAATCTTTTTTTTATTTTTTTATTTAAAGGGATGTAGCCATTTGTTCAAAGCTACTCAACTGGTAAAAGTGGTAGAGAATTCTCATTTTCCCTGAGCTACATTACCAGCTTAAGAAAACCACCTTATAGGATGACGGTAATTCTATACACTGCCTCAAGTTGTTGGGGGAAGTATAGGCGAGAGTTAAAACCTGGAGCATTTTCGGCACATCCAAACTGATTTGAATATACTATTATGCCAATTTAGCAACGAATACCTGGAGCCAGAGGAGCTTTGGTGGTACAATAACCATAGAAAGTAAAAAATCAGCATTTTAGTATAGCAGCTTTTTAAAACCATGTGCAGAAATATTGCTTTATACAACAGAATTTATAAAAATGGGGGATTCCATTTACAGCGACCCAGTTCCGAGAGCGAGGACCCAGCGTGATAATGAAACCAGCTTCCCTCGCAGTCCTCACGGTCCGGCCACGGGCCCTGTACCTTTTTGCGGTTCTTTGTGATTTGGCAACCATATGTGGGTGACCTTCCAAAACGGCAGAGAAGGGTAAGTGAGCTGTTTGGTCACTGTTTAATCATAAAACACTTTTCCTACTCTTACCCAATAGGACAATTATATAAGAAAAGATTGCTTTCCATAGTCCCCACAATAAAGAGCTACATTTTAAAACTGCTTTTCTTTGATGGTTCAATGACTTTGTTTTTTAACTTACAATATTCTGGAAGCTGAAAATACATTAAATCTTCAGGTAATATGAAAACTACAAACATTTTAGAAGTTTCATATGAGACATTAGAGGTATGCTGTATTTTCTACCCAAAGGAACTAATTTCTGAATATTTATTTATTAAACAGTAATAATTACAAATATGACAGACACAATCCTAAATTTTCCTAATCTTCTCAGAGCATAAACACTTATAGTCAAGATTTAGTTCTTTAAATTCAAGGCTCTTATGTGTAAGAATTCATAAACAACCTAGTTTTACTCTATTTTAATGTTCTAAAATAGCACTGTAATCTTTTAATATTGTTTTTATGTTTCAACTGTTTAAATATAGCTATCAAAAATAACGTTAAAGTTTAAAATAATCTATTTTTAAATGCCAACAAATTTTTTGATTATATTCAAATATTATTTGCATACTTACACAAAATTAAAAATAGTTTGAAACATCAGCATTCTTAAAAAAGGAAATATTCTCTAATGGCCCCTCTCAGCATCTTTAGTCCATTGCACAGTACCTGGTAAATATTTTATATTCAGTAAAATTTAGGAAACTACTAAACTCATTGAACAATTACGAATTATTTTATTATCTGCTAAAATTTTATATTGATGTTAGAGAGAATCTAGGAAATTTTAACCATCCAAAAATTATAATCTACAATAAAGCATAAGTCAATAATCAAATTAGCCCTAGGTTAGGACCTATTGGTTACAGGACATTTTGAGGTGTAAGTTTATTTTAAAATTTTCCATGAATATCAGCAGTGGCTACAAAGTCCTGTATTCTTGCTAAACATTTTATGTTCTAAACTGGTCCCCTCTGAATGGGAAGTGATTATTATTATTTTTTTAGTGTTAGTTATATTTACATTAGTACCTATTTAACATCTGTCAATTGGGAACAAATTCGTTCACCTACATCAACTTTTCCTGGGATGCTCCCTTTCTTTTTTCCTTTACTGGTTTCCCTTCCCCACAGCACTTCCCTTCTGCCTTCTCAAAAGGACATCTCTACTTGCCCTGCTCCCCCAAGGCAGAGCCAGGACAAGATGTTGTTGCTCCCCACTCTCACCCAGGCTCCATGGCTCCTCAGCTGTAACCCATCAAGACCTTCTCCTTCGAAGCCCTTGTGTTGTTGCTGCTTTCCTTGCGGCTTCCATTCACCGACCTCCAGCAGAGGCAGTGTCTACAATGTCAACACCTGGACTGAACACTGTCTCTTCTCCTGGTAGCCCTTCCACCCCCTTGGCCTAACTGTTCAACACTAGCGGGGACACCCTAGTTACACGGGAAATGGACAGTCTTGGATACAGAAATTTAAAGCAGTAAACTAAGTTACAAAATGCCATGGATGGAAAGCCAAGGGGAAAAAAAAAATCCATGGGTAACTAAGTTTGGGAGGAAATTCCTAGTGGGGCAAGAAGCTAATACAGAACCGAAAGCAGAGGTTTTGTCTTTTCGGGTGTTTGAAGGCACCAGGAAATATCCCAGCCTGGAGCGGGAGAGCATATAAAAGAGAAGTCTAGAGAAGTCCCCAAACCTACAAAAGAACCTACTTCTCCAAATAGTTTAAGGAGTTTGCCTTTGGTTGGCCAAACCACTGAAATACGGAAGAGGCAGGGTCAGGGTTTTCTCTTCCAGGCTCATGTTTTGCTGCTTGGTTTTGAAACAGCTCAGTTTCCCTACAAAGTATGGAGCTGCATGTAAGCTCATTCATTTGCTTAAACTGGTCTGCAAATATGCAGTAGCTCGGCATTTGGAGACAAGGGAGCCACGTGGTTCATAACACTGATTGTATACCTTTTATTAACATGTTTTCCAGGGACTCATTGGCATACTATTTGCATTGCCTTAGCTGAGGACAATCCAGAAAGCAACTGCAAAGCCATGGATGTAGGGAGGAAATAGTGTGTGGGTTAGCTGACAGGTGGTGGGCTTGTTGAAGTGGGTGTGGGGAAGTAGAGGGAAGGAGAAGAGAGGCATGAGGAACTCCTTCTAAGACAGAAAATGAGCACCTACGTTTCTTAAAAACGACTTTTTTCCCAACTTTAAAACTATTTGGGGACCTAGAACCTCAACAGTAGAAATTGTTCTTATAGGAAACAAAGTTCTCTGAAAGAAAACAAAATGCTAAATGCATATCTTGGCACGGGCTTTTATATTTGAACTTAGACTTTAAGATAAATGTGTTTTTGAGACAGGATAAGAAAGCCATTCCAGAAAAAGAATGGTCAGAAAAGTTCCGTTTTCTTTTTATTAAAAAACCCCACAGAGATATAAATTGGTTTATGTCCTTGTTATGTTCCCTTGGATATTACATGGATTGAAAAATTGTAATTAGAAAGTGCGTGAAAAATAATTCCATAAGGCTTTCACACTTACACTTGAAAATCCACAAAAAATGTAGTGACATGATTCAGTAGTCAATATAGGGAGTCATTTTTTAAGGTGACCTGAAGTGTGCATTATTGCAGCATCAGCAAAAAGACCCCACAGCTGGCACTAATTTTTTTTAGACTTGTGGCCAAGTGACATGTTATTCAAACATGCCCTATGTGCCTCACAACTCCACGTACATATCTGTAATTCAAAGCTTATGAATTCTGCAAAATATGTGCAGTCTGTATATACACACACGTATTTGAAGTTACATTACTCAAGCCCTAGCCAGTGAGCCACTTTTAGAAAGAGCAATAACTCACTCTAAGAATCAAACCATTTCTTACTATAACTATGTGTTAGCCAACTTTCACACTCCAAAAATTGCTTTAAAAGACTCAGAATTTATGAAATGAACAGCACATAGTTTATTGTCCCTCCAGAACATCTACTGAAAAAAGAAGTGAAACCTTTCAAAGCTATTACTTGAAATCTCTATCATACTTGAAAACTACCATTGCAAAAGTCCTAATTCTCATCAGGGAGTAAAAGAATGGATTATCATATTTCAACTTAAAGTTAAATTTCAAAAGACTGCATATCACTGTCTGAAATATATTTTGGAAAACATATTTAGATCTTTGTGTGCTACTTAATGGTTGTGTGTTGCTCTAAATCATTTTCTGCTAAACAAAAGTTGCAACTCCTATGTAAAATAGTAACACGGTAACTACAACATTTTTGCAATAATTTACAATCTTCTGCGATGATGTTTCACAACTCCTTCAGTTAGAGCTGGCAAATATAATTTCTGTTACTATTCTATTTTTGCTTTTCAGTGAGTGCCAGCAAACAAAATGATATTCCTTCCCTTTTATGGTTTTCTGCAAGGCCCTGGCCTGTAGAGAAGGTATTTGTGAGGTTGCTAACATTAATGTTAAACAGCTTATATTTAACTACAGCTATTTTGCAGGTTGGATATACACACATTTTGATTCTTTGCCATCAGTTTTGGTGGTTGCAAATAGTAAATGACCGTGCTTTCTTCTTATTTACTTTTATTACTGAAATCATGGCCTCTTTATACCTTCAGAAACATTAGTTCCTAAGAAAAAGGAGATGGGAATATCGACTGATAGGACAATTAAAGTTCAAGCAGTCAATAATTTTTGTTTATTTTAAATAATTCAGAAGCCAAAAAAGGAAATTAGCTCCCTTTGCCAAAGTGCAAGGCATTTTAGGCTTTTATGAAGAAAAAAGTAAACACTCCCATGAAAACAGGCAAACTGCTTAGAAAAAAATGGGAAGGGAAGGTTTTTATTAGAGAATACGGTAGCTTGCCATTAAAAACGGTGGCTGTTCCAGGAAGTCTGTTTGGCTAATGCCAAGGACTCTATCAGCAAAAGTAAAAGAAGCATGCTGCACCTCAAACATGTCCATACATTTCTGGAAAAAGCCTGAGTAATCTTTAAAACAGGCGTGAAACTTAGAAGCCGTGCTGGTCAGAGTCACACGTGAGGGATCTTCCTGGGGAGCTCCACCACTGCTCTACCCAGGCGTCCAGGCCTCCAGCCCCCAGCTGTGGACATGTGACAAATGCAAGCAATAAAAAGCGTTCGCTACAGGATGCCAACAGAAGCTCTCACTTTCTTTCTCCTATGTTTTCACCACACATATTGGCATTGTTTACATATAACTGAAAAAAGTCAAAATTGATTTTGGTGAGAGTCAAAACAGGCATTGCTAACAGGAATATACATCATGATTTGCCTTCATATGATAAGATTGTAACTCCTAATGTACTCCTCAAAAGTAACTTTCTATGGAATAGATTTATTGAGCCAACCAAAAAAAATTCTACACTAGCAAATATTTTAAACTATTGAAATTCGAGATAGTGCACCCTTCCCTATGCAATTCTTATCTTACAAAATAAAGGAATATTTCCATTCATTGTCCTTTACCAAAGGCTGTCTTATCAAAACTAATAGTATTTTGATAATAGGAATTTTTAAAACTAAGCAGGTACTTTTTTTTAATGCATGTTTTGTGCCTACATGGGTTTGTATGGCTGTGCACTAGATTGGAGCTAATTAATTATACTTTTGGTCCCTGGCCAGTTGGATTTATACTCTTTATAGAACTTTTTTGTTAAAACTGAATAAATATATATTAAATATATCTTTATTGATTTCAGAGAGAAGAAAGGAGAGGGAGAGAGAGAGAGATAGAAACACCAATGATGAGAGAGTCATTGATCGAGCCCTCAACCCGGGCATGTGCCCTGACCGGGAATTGAACGCCGATCGCCTGGATCCCAGGTTGACGCTCAACCGCTGAGCCCTACCAGGCCGGGCTGAATAAATATTTTTAAGTGATCATTATAATGGATTACAGAAACATCCACAATAGGGTTCTATATAATTAGTGGCTATAGTTACCCATGATACTTCACGTGATTTAAAAAATTTTTAAATTCTTATTATAACAGATATATAACAGTATATCTTTAAAAAGCCTAATAAAGCTTTTAAAGTGCATTCTTTCCCATTCTCCAAAACAAGAGACCTTATATGATTCCATTAAGCTTTGATTTTAGAAACTGTATTAATTAACCTTTTAGAACATGTAAATTCATGATTTTGGGCAATTATGAGCTTAAGAAATCATATAATTCAATTGCCTTCATTCTGCAGATTAGAAACTAAGTTAGTGAATGAAAGAATTGCCTGGATTCATATAGTGGGTATAAATAAAGAGTGGACAGAGTATTCTGAATATGGAACATAAGATAACTACAATCTAAAATCTGAAGTTTTCTTCCTTCAAGAGCATACCAGGCCCCATCCATGCACCCTACACATTTTGTATAAGGTTGGGAACCAGTATTTCTCTTCTTGAAAGATGTTGTTTTATATCACAGAAATATAAAGATACAAAAGTCATTTTTATTTTCAGTTGCCTCAACAGATGATAGAAAATGACTGACTTTCAAACAATAACAAAAATGGTATGTCAGTAAACATTTCCATGACGATACATAACGTGAACGCATAAAACTGATCCTGAGTCTCTGAGTGATACTGACTTTTTGATATTTTAATTTCTCCTGTTGCCAAATCCATAGCTGTACACTCTATACTTTTTCCAAAGTACTAAGTAAACAATTACGAGACTGAACATGCATTATACCATGGTTTTCTCATTAGTCTTATTTTTCAAGCAATGGTAATTTAAATAGTTATTCATATTGTGGCTCCTTTCACGGGGGGATTGTAAATAAACACATTAAAAAGGCAAGGGTAGCTATGTGATGATATATTATGCAACCATTAAAAACTGTGTTATTAAATCGTCTTAGAATGACAAGGGGAAAAGAACATGATATACTTTCAAATGAAATAAGCCTTAAAAACTCAATTATAAACACACACACACACACACACACACACAGTACTGTCTGTAAGAAAATACTTGAGAATATTAACAGTGTAGGTTTCTTCCCTTGGTTGCAAGATTTTGGAGAGCTTTTCCTTTTTAAAGAAAATGTCTGTGTTTTTAGTATTTTCTACAATTAGCATACATACCTTTATAATCAGGGAAGATTAAAACTAATTTCAAAGAAATGTAAACATTAAAAACTGAATTATGGCATTGCAGACTGCTTACACTTTGCATTCAGGCAGCACCTTTTCTCCAGAGAATGTTAGGACCTTGGCTGGTGTATATTTTCTAAGGAGGCAATGAGACAAAAGACTATTTTTTTGCTCAGTAAGAGATTAGAAACATTGCAAAGCGGAAGAGACCAGTGGGACAGGAAACAAAAGTAAAAAAGTTAAGATAAGGGACTGCTGAGAAAAACAAAAGAGAGTTGTTAACAAGTAGTAAAAACATTTTTTTTTTTTTTGAGGGTTTTGCCTTACACTATTACTCAGGGAAAAGTAGAAGAAAATTATTTCTGTAACATCTGCAGTGTGGCAGGAATTATGCTTCTATCACTTAATTCTCAGTTGTGTCACTTTGGTCTGGTTATTTTCAGGTTAATGAGATGTGGTGTGTCGCCTAGAGAAGTAGCAAGACAACGAGCAATAAAACCAGGATTTAAATCTATGGACCCCAAACTCCTGCTCTTTGCATTTTACCTCACTTTCTGCAGAGTATTTTGGTGAAATAACTGAATATGTAGCCTGTCTTCTAGGATGGTAGTGGCTGTGTTATTTGTAAGAAAAAACGGAATTTGGTAATTTTATTTTCAGATAGGAAACTAGAGCAAGGAAGAAGTTAAACGCAGAGACACGCCTTCCAGTATTCTCAAATCTCCAGCTGAGGGAAAAGCCAGGGATATAATAAAAAACAAAACGGTCATCAGAGTAGACAGACCTTAGGTCCCTGATCCCACAGTTGCTAAATAAGTGACAATGGGCAAGTTTCCTAATCTTTCTCAGTCTTAGGTTCCTTGTGGGTAAAATGTTTTAATGATACTATCTTACAGAAGGGTTGTAATGGAAGAGATCAGAGCACACAGCAGGCCCCCAATCAATGTTGGTTGTTCTTTCCCTGTGTCCCAGCTGTTGGATGCACATTGCAACATGGCATGATTATTTTTTAAAAGTCCCTCTTGTTGAGATGATTTTCCCATGGCGAGTTTCTAGTTTTCTTGGTGAACTTCAAGTTTTCTGCTATCAAAATACAGAGACAAAATTTAATAAAGTCACCGTCATGTGTGTACTTGGAATGTTTAGAATCTCAGTAATGTATAGAAGATCTCTGAGTTCAAGAAGCTAACAGGATGATTTGGGCTCATCCTAGAACAGCATTTATTATTATTATTATTATTATTTTCTTTCCAACCAGAATGCTTCAGGCAGGGTGTATTTCTCTCTACTGCAGGCTCTACCCCTTTCTATTGCAGCAGCTTCTCACATTCACTTTCCTTACCTGGCCCCTGACTGCATGCAAGCCTCTCTTTCAGTGGTCTCCTCAGAAACACTAGCATCATTAGAAGACTTAACAGAAGTTCTTGGGCCTCACCCCAGACCTACTGAATCAGAAACTCTACAGATGGGGCCCAGCAACCTATGTTTTAATGTATCATCCAGGGACACTTGCTACATTTTGAGAATCTGCTTTATAGATAGTTACAGCTGAATCAACCCTAGCACTCAGCGTTCTTGACAATATAACCCAACCCCCAAGCCTCCCAGATCCAGCTTTTGTTTCTTGCACGCTTGTCATCATTGCTTTCTTCAAGGCATTGGCAACAACTTAGTAATGTCTCAGGGTAGCCTGTGCAGGGACGGTTCATTTCTGCAGTAATCTCACCAAACGACTTGCAAAACTTATCTTTTCGCCTTTATGACCTTCCGGGTGATCCTTTCCCTGCTTACCACACCCTGAAGACTTCCAGGGAAGTAGGCAGGGTGCTTAATGTTAGTGTTCTTTTTAAACATTAACATTTAATCTTCTCTTTCGTTGGGAAGCTGTGGATGACTCACTTTATAGAGTAAAAAATAAAAGAAAAACGAAGACAAAAGCAAAAACCCAACCAAAACAAACAAACAGAATATCCCCCAAACCAAGTCCTGAAAGGAACAGAATTTAAGCAGCACACAAATGCCTGCGACCACTGAGTGCCAGGCCTGTATCCCAGGCATATTTGATGTGGGCGACGTTTTGGTTTAAAGAGCAGTTTGTCTCCTCCCCCCTGTTCGTCACTTCAGCATAAACACACAGTGGGCCTGAGCGTCTTCAGCTTCTCACCTGACTTGGCAGCAGCGACCAGTAACCATGAATATGCCCGTAAGGCAACAGAAAATGGACAGAGGGCTAAGTTTCATTTCGGTTTATACTGGTAAGTGGTGCTTTGTTCCACTGGGTTTTGTCTGTCTTCCACAGAGTTTTCCCAGGCCAGGGAAGCTATTAACATTACTGCTCACAAATCCTTCCTGTCTCTTCAAGGTGTGGGAAGCAGTAGTCCAGCTGTGGGCTAGTCATGCAGAAACAAAAGTGTCGTACCTTGTGCAAAGCTCCCTGCAGCCCTTGCTGATGCTGGTGTGCACTAAACTTGGGGGGCACTTACTCATCCCACACAACCACATCCCCTTCTGTGGACTTTCTCTTTTTCCAGCCATGAATATTTCTTCTAAGGTCAAACAGACCATAAACCTTCTGTGCCTCAATGCTTCTTCTATCAGAAGATGGGGGGGAGGGGGGGTTGTGTTAGAAATATGTGGAAAATTTTTTTTTTAACTTTAACAAAAATTAAGTGCATAAAAGTGAGTGCAATGAAATGACTACAACAGAGACAGATTCTTTTTGCAGAAGGCTATTTATTCTCCAGATCTCTCCTCATTAGCTTGCAGCAAAGCCAGTCTTCTCTCTCCAGGGCTATGAAAAGATATCTAGGAATATTGTTTACATGATCTGTACTGTGGTTTTGCTTTACTCAAACCTCAAAAATAGAATCTATGAGCTGCTTGGTATGAGCAACAAAATATCTTTGTATCACTATTGCTTTACTTATGTTCAATATTATTGTGAATAATTATCAAAGGAGAAGATAGAGCACTGAAAATTATTTGCGGGCGGGTATATTATTCTTATAGAATCAGCCTTTGGCACAGTTCTTGGCACATTATAGACAATTAGTGAATGTTGAAATCATTAGTGACTAATTAATACTATACATTAGGTTGGCTAATAATTTGGGTCATTAGAAGAAAAGTTTCAAAATGAATGAAGGATCTGAAGAAGGCTGTGATTCATCTTTACAGATTAACGAGGAGGAGATTAAAAACTGAGCAGCGACAGAAAAAAGTAACCTTACTAGCAACGACATCTGAGTCATAAACCCAGTCACAGAGGCTCTGTGTTTTAAAGCATGTGTTGTACTCATTAAATTTCAACAAGCCTGTTACTATCATCCAACCTCACAGGCCATGTTCAGCATCAGGATGTGAAATGACCAGCCCATCGTGCAGAACTCAGAGGTATAATTCCTTTTCAACATTAATCTAGTATTTTCTTTAGTAGGGAGAGTGGTTGCACTTTTGCTTTACGTCAACACTTGAAAGCACTTTAATAAATATTTTTAAACAAATGCTGATTGAATACACAATGTTTTTGTATATTTTGCAAAGAGTGTATTTGGTTTCTGTTTCATACACCTAATTTACATAAGAAGTCTTTTCCAAGGATAGACATATTTTAGTTTTGTAAATTTTTGTCAGGCCCTGAATTTTCAAGGGGAGAGAAGTGAAAAAAATTTTTTTAATACAAATGCTTCTGAGTAATATGAATTCTAGTGGACGGTTATTTTTTCACTATTCATTTAAAAATCACTCTGACCAAAGAGCAACAGTATTGAAGATTCAGTGTCTCTCTGCAGGTCTGTAAGTTAAAATGATTGAAAGTGAAACTTTGTATGTGGTTGGTGCAAACTGAATTTAAGCATGTTTCTCAAACTAAGTTCCTTATTTAAGCAGATGTATTATAGTTAATAGTTTATTAATTCAACAAAGGATAAGATAGAAAAAGGAGAATGGCTGTCTTAAAAAGTGTTTCTCAAAATGGACAATTTAGATGACTAAAGTGAATCACTCCATTAACCAAATGTCAAGTGTTTTTCTTGCCTTCATATTCGTTACCATGTATCTTCCAAAAACCCTCTCCCTCTATTCAACTTCATGCCTGAACTTTCTTTAAATCTGTTCTTTAGACAACCACCTCTTCTAAAAAACCCACTCCGATGAGTTCATAATTTGCTTAGAAGCACTTTAAAGAAAAATAAAGAAAAATACTACTCTATTTTTCCCCCTATATTCTGCTTTTTTTTTTTTTAAAAAAAAAGAGTTACTGGTTTAAAAAAACAATAACCCATCCAACAACAACCCATAACATTTCTCTGTTACATACACTTCCAAACAAACTGCTCAATTAGGGTCTCGAATTTCCACCCTATGACCCCACCCATCTCCTCAAGCACTTTCAGTTCTATTTCCTACCGTAAATCAAACCTACTCTCCAGCCAAAGTGGACTCTTTACTATTTTCCAGTTAATAGCTTGTAGGACTGTTCGAACTTTTTATTTACATTTTCTCCCTCTCAGCGTCTTAGTCCTTCCTTACTTCCACCTCCATCAGGATATATATTTGGTATCGACGTAACGAATACCTGACATGTGCCACCATGTCCTTGGCCCCAACCTGGGAAGTGGAGAGATGTCAGCGAACAGCTGACAAATGGCCCCCCTCTTCTAGAGCTCACAGTCAATAAAAACAAAATCACCAAATTTAATATAAAACAAAATTATGTTAGACACTCAGAAGGAAAGATTCAGAGTGGTCCGAACAAAAACAGGGAGACCTAATTTAAATTGGGGGGGGGGTCCCTCAGATAGTAACATGGTGAGAGCTAAAGTCTGAGCAAAATTAGCCAAGTAAAGAGTAGGTGGAAATCAGTTCAGTAAGAGGAAGAGCATTTTCATACGAACTGAAGAATTTTCTAAAAAAGACAAGTGTGTCCATTGTATAACGTGAGAAAGGGGATTATACCTGATCGAACACCTTACCCTGGCAGCAAAGTGGATGTGCTCCTCCATTCCTCCTTCTACCAAGTATTAAGCATTTTGAATGTAATTAGCTGTCCTTGACCTAAGGATTTTAGACAAGTCTTATCCCCCCTTCTAGGCTGTAAGTTCCCTGAAGGCAAGAACTATTTTTTATTCATATTTTTCTCCTCTGTATTATGTAGCACAAGGCCCAGCACGCAGTGAATATAAGGATACGCCCCCCCCCCCCCCCCGGGGTGAGATGTGTGCAGTTTCACAGGGCCCTGAGCTTAGAAGGGCTCCCTTACTCTTGCTTTAATGCTCAGCCGTCATCATCATCAATTTCTTAAAACTTTTTGGGAAAAAATGCCCTACATTTTCATTTTTCACTGAACTCCTCAAATTGTGTAGCTAATCGTGAATGCTACAAGTTTTCTGAGTGAATGGGTGATTCAAGAGTTAAAAGGATTTAAGTGGCATAGTTTTGCAGGCTATTTTTTCTTCTAGGCTCCACCTTACTCCAGGAACACCATAGGATTCTCAGTATGTGATGAATGCCTGAGATGGGCAAAATTCTCCTTTAACAGAAGTCCAGAGTCCTCAAGTGCGCTATTTTTTAGATAGTAAATTGAACCCTACATCAACTTGGCCACTGTGACTTATTTAGTTATTCCTAAACCCTCTCAGTTGATGCACATTCTTTCAATGTCATCGTTTTTCGAATCTAGTGACCCCACCACGAGGAGGTGGGTTGTTAAGAGTCCCAGGTTTTGTTTACTGGGCCATTCATCACTTTCATCTTGTGATTTCCTTGCCTTCTGCTGCATGTCATAAGCATGAAAGAGAGAGATCAATGTGGACGCATACGTGTCATTAGGCCCCTGCTGATGTGTCTACGGAAGTTTGCAGAAAAAGCAGAAGCAGCAAAGGCCTTCAGTTAGAAAGGATTAACCGCATTGTAAGTGTGCTGACAGTGAATGAAACTGAACCTTCTAGAGCTGGAGCCTTGAGTTCTGAGGGCGTGAAAGAACTAGTTTAGTTCTCAGCCTAGGCAAGTAAAGTGCTGAGAGGTATTTGCGAGAACCTGGGATAAAGACTGAGTGATTGATTGAGTTGCCCTCTCCAGTTGAGAAGCCTCTTTGAGAATTCAGAAGGTTGTTTAGCTCATTCACCAGTTCACCAAGCTGCAATCAACAATCTGTTACTAAGCTTCCCTATGACAGGCTGAACTCTCACTCTCTGTCCGGTCAGTGGTCCATGGATTACAGCTTCCTTCGTGTGGTTGACAATTTAAACTGTTTTAGCTGAAGAGGAATTTTTATAGTTACTTGTAGCCATGAGTCCAAAAGTTGCCTGCAGAGTAAATAAGACTTAAACAGCATACTTTTCAATTCATTGCTTGTTGACACAGTGTACAAATTCCAAGTTTATTCCTGGGAAGCCTTTTAAAGCCCAGTGGGCAATCTTATGCATGTAATGAGCTTGGGCTTAGGTCGTCTCTCTCTGTTAAACAAATAAGGACAAAAGACGCTTTTCATTTTATCATCTTTCATAAGTAGTGGTTGCAGTGCTAAGGACAGATTGTAAAATTAGTGACTAGAAATGTAATTTTGAGAGAATGTGAAATTTAGACCTAGGCAACCAATCCTGAGTAAATCCAGCACTGAGCCTACTTGGCGATTATTTGGAGATGTGGAGGTACTCATTTCCTAAGAGAGTGCATTCATTTTGTAATGGTGGGAGATAGTGACTCTATATTATTTATGAACAAAATAGCATCCCTCAACCTTTTCTTTTTCTGAACCCCCCTAAGAGAATTCCTCCTTGACAACCTACTCACACACTACATGTTTCATGGCACCGCTTAATCTTCCTGTACTAATTTCTTTTTACCGTTTTATCTTTTTCTCTCTGGCTGAAAACTCCTCAAATGGAGGGACCACTCTTTGAATATAGGGGATATTCTTGATACCTTTAGTCACAGTTCCTGGCAGATAATAAATGCTTATTAAGTGAATAATAAAGAAAGTACGGCTCATTCTTCTTTTAAATCCTGCCATGGCTTTGGGTATCTTCTTAGTCCTGACATGTCACTATCCAGCCTATGGAAGACGGTCTGAGCCAACAGGAAACTTATACCAGGCCCAGAAGCTGTAAGGACATGTGGGGATGTGCCCATGCGTGATGGCGGAGAGCCCTGGACAGCAGCGCCTTCTGTCCTGGAGGCCAGACTACCTCGCTCGGGTGGCAGAGGAGGCCGAGTTTGGGAAGGGAGCGAGCGGCACAGGGCCTGCTTGACACCTCGGTTCACGGGGAACCACATCCTCAGCTGGGGGAGTGGCCTTCTGAAGTGCCTGGCTTGTGCTCTAACATCTGAAAAGGAGCCTCTTGCTTTTTTTTTTAACTCCTGCGCCCAAAATACAGGCTCTGGAGGGGGGATGGAAAGGCACAATTAGAGCCGCCATCGAATGTTTCTTTGTCAGATAATGAAAACAGCTGATAGAATGAAAGGGATTAGAAAGGATTTATTTCTACACTCACATTTCAAATGTACTCAGGTCTATGGGGCAGAGCGCCAACACATTCATTTACGGAGAGATAAATATTTCACAGGTGTGTATAAAAGACATCTTGTAAAGAATGTTTTTTATAAACAAGATCAATCCAGATTGGGCTCTGTTTCTCTTCCACAGAACCAGTATCAGTTCTTTTAAAAAAAGTATATGTGTACATACATATATACATAAATATCACTTACTTATAGTCAAGTTAACTGAAGTAGGAAACTTTAACCTGTGAATCTAATTAGGTATATTGTGTAGATGCTAACTGGAGACTCATTTCATAGGGCAGAACAGAAGAATGTTAACAAAATCGTGTAGTTTTTATAGCTCTTTTTCCTCCTAATTTAGCTGCGGACAGGTATTTTTTTCAAGCAGGTTTTTTTTTCTCTCCCATTTTATTTTTAGTTGCACCAGTTTTCTCTCAACATAGTTTCCAACAACAACATAAAATGCAATATTATTTATTGATAATTTTAAAGTAACTTATTTTATTTTAACTTTCCCCAGATTATTTTAAACCTGAACTTTCTTTTTAAAATTGTTCCTTTCCTTTTGTAATTGGTCACCCGTACCAGAAAATATTATTTTTAAGGGACTGTGGTAAACACTGCTGTGCCCCACCCCAGCTCCTCCCATGCACACAGAGGCATGATTTTGCTAAAATGTTGGATGACCACTCTTTTCCACCATAGAAGAATAAATATTGTTTAGTTTAAAACGACGATTCTTTTTTTTTTTTTTTTTTTTTTTTAGTAATAGGAATGGGAATGGGAACGTGTTACAATTCTAACCAAGGAAAGGCCTGCTAAGAGGACTCTGGAAAAATTGTTATTACTCTTAATAAGAGACAGAAGAAAGAGATATGGCCTTTTGTAGTCTTTTGGGGGTGAGTATGCCATATATGGAGGTGCTGCAGCCAACTTGCAATTAGGTGGAAGAGATAAGCCTGAGGGCAAAGCTGAGGATTTAGGAAGGAAAGGTGAAGAGATGGGGTCAATGATAAAATCTTTGTGAGTTAATAAATCGTTTTAAGCCACTGGAAGTAGCATCCTCTGTTACTTTCATGGAAAACATGCTAACAGACACATAGCCAGCTTTGGAGACCTATGGCTTCTACTGAGAGTGGGGCTATGCGTTAATGCCAGAAGATGCCATTCACTTCAGTATTTTTTATTGAATGTGCAGACTCTGCCAACTAAGCTCTATCATATGATACATAGGATATGAGATAAAGACCAAGTTAGTCTTAGGCTGAAATCCAAATTTAAAGCCCAAATTCCAAATGTTTATTTTTTGAAAATATTTTAACCTTTAAAATTAGTCACAGGGTTAAGCTGCTATGGTCTTGTCTTTAGAATATCATTTACATTTGTAAAACTTTCTCTCTCACCCAATAAATTATTATAAAGTGAATCTAAAATGTTTTGATCCATTATTATATTGAAAAACAAAATCATTTTGGTATAATAGCTGAAAAATTAATCCATAAGCTACAGTTTTTGGGGGGGACCTTGCACAGTCCTGAACTTTTATTTTACTAGGTTCTGCATATAAGAAAATGCAGTTGATAGTCACATATCAATGATCTGTTGAGACGACTGCCATGAGAATAAACGAAAGAGCTACTGGGTAGAGCGTTTGAGGGGGAAAAAATCCTCAGAATATCAAAATTAAAACAGATATTGTGCAGTACTTTGTCAATTTCTTTATTAAAGCTCATTTTCTCTCTTCAAGATCATTACAAGCAATTGTAGCCCGGGAGTAATTCTCCTATTTAGTATCACAATTTGCTGGTATGTAAGTGACATTTTTGTGTTTGGCTCCTTGGTGGCTATGCTTTAAACTAATAAAAATAGAAAAATCTACAACATATGCTTGAATTTTCAAATCATGCTTCATTAAAGTCTGCTAATATTTTGTAGTATTTCTCACTGTGAATCTCTGTGAAGAGTATATGAAACAGAATTCCAAATCAAGGCAGCTTAAAAGGGCATTAGACGATGTTTGCTCTGCTGCAGGTTGATCCTACCACGAGGCAGATCCTAGCTGCCAGCAGCTCTTGCTAAGCCACAATTCTTACAGCCACTAAAATGTTCCAGAGCAGGAGATTGTGTGGCTTGCTGTCCTTCCAGGTTGAGTAGCTGCTCCACCAGGAGCATGTGGAGGGGGAGGAGGGAGCAATACCCCACAGCAGGGTTCCCTTTACAAGAAAGGGTGGCAGAGATTCTTGGAAGGCAGAACATGTCCTCTACAGGAGGGATATTTACAGTAGTTTGCAGAGTTTCCCAAACTAATTTTCCCGGGAACTCTTTCTACTTAGAACATCTGTTACCATTCCTGGGAAATACATTTTTGACTTAACACTTTGGAAAATTATTCTTTAGAGTATGCAAAACATTTCAATACAGATTAAACTCCCTGGACCTTTGTAACAATCTTATTGGATATGTCAGCCAAGTATAACAGATACCTTAGGAAACCCAGATTCAGAGAGATTTAGAGATTTGTGAAGAGCCACAAAGATGACTGACATAAAAGTTCAATCCCAGTCACTTGTCAAAAGTTGTGAGATTGGCCTTGGGACTGGGAAGCAGTCAGTTTTGTAAATTTTCTCTAATTCTCAAAGTACCACGCATGAGGGTCTGCACACGGCATGGTCGATGCCACATGATAACTTGGTCACTATGGCATTTTCTAATTCATTAGTGCAACTATAAAATGTAGGCTTTGGTATCAAACCACTTAGCTGAGACTCCTGGCTGTTCCTTTAGCTGGAGATGTGCCGTTGGGCAAGAGACATTTACGTTGGAACATCATGTCAATAAAAAGGTGGATCCTGTGGGGTTGGTGTTATGATTGATAAAGATAACAAATGCAAAACACTTAAACAGTGGCTAGGAGATAAGTTTTAGTTTTCATTTAGGGACAGTTATCATAATTAAGTCATGTAGAATAAAACATTCCAGAAGGTTTTATATGAATTGTATATTTCTCTCTTAGTACAACCATTGAAACAAAAAGTCTTGATGGCAAATGTATTTCCCCCCTCATCTCTATCTGCTAATATTTTAGGATGGAGGAAAGAGTGTACACACACACACACACACACACACACACACACTCTCTCTCTCAAGTGGAAATCAATTAACCCTAACTTGAAGCAGATGTCACTAAAATGTGCTGTATGTACTTTCACCCATGGACAGCTAACACATCAATTACGGGAAGGCAGAAGCATCCGAAGCCAGATGTTTTGAATGCCTTTGGAATTTATATACTTTCTTAACTATGGCCAGTTGAGTTACTGTATGTTGCTAACTGAAATAACTTCTCCTTAATTGCATATCCGTATAATTTCAAAGTCAGCTCTTGGTTTTTTAACAGTCACAGAGGTGCCTCTGCTCCATGCGAAGCAAATGCCAAGACAGGACCAGATCAGATGCAGACCATACAGAAAACGCTTTTCAGAATTATTTTTTCACAGCAGGGATTCTAATGGATTTCCTTTTGCCAGTCTGCTTTATACCTCAGGGCAGTTGACAGTCTCAAAGGAGCTCACAACCATTCCACACAGGGACTTATTCCAAGTCCGAAAGAAGCAGATACAGTGTAGTATGATTTAGAGTTCGCTGCTGAAAATAGGATATTGTGGCTTAAAGAAATATTTAGACATTACTTAAGCTAACTACTATGGGATTGAAATGAAGGTCTAAATGTTATGACTGGAGCTGAATGCGTGTTTGCAAAGGCTTTTAACCAAGCTGGTAGCTTGCAGAACAAACCTCACTCTGAAGTAGAAAATGGACACACGCACACACACAGACGTAATCAGGCCCAAATAAAAACATAATTTACCCGAGCACAATTTTCTGATCTTTTAAATTCTAACTGGTACTGCTGAGCTCATTAAATACGAATAATTCATATCTAAATAGCCAAGAACTCTCATTGCCCCTGAGAATTTGTACCATGAACCTGTCTGTCAGGTTGTCTTAACTGCATATGATAATCACAGACTGACCCAAATTCTGACTTACTCCACTAGTGGACTTGCAGCAGTGGAAATTTTCCCTGGAGCAACTCTGCTCTTAAATATGACCACTCTTGAGTTTGTGCCTAGTCAAAGAAATCCGAAGCTTCCCATCCCTGTGAAATGAGGAAGTTTGGCAGTGAATGGAGAAAGCGTGTGTCTCTGAGGAATGGAGGGCAGTGTTGGTGGGGGGAGACTGGGGGTGGTTTGGGACTATGGCTTGAAGTTGTCTGCTCCAAATTTGAAATTACTTTGAAGTCCTGCTTCAGCATAAATTCATGTGAATTTCATAATAATTTTTATTCAAGTCCTTAAGCATAATGGTTTCTTTGGGAAAATGTTAGTTGGTGATTTCTCACACTTGCTGGCCCACTCCCACATATGTGAAAACTCATATCCCAGTTGAGGAGCAAGGAAAAAAGTGGAGAAAATGTTTACTTTGTGGGAAGTCTTTCATGGCTCTGAAGCAAAATCATACTCGGGACTCAACTGTTATGCAACTTTCCTGCAAATATTCTTAGGCAGTGAGCAGAAGATAATGTTGCCACACTGCACTAACAGCCAAAATCTTCAGGGAGAGCTCACGGTTGAGTCTCCCAGCGAAAGTAGAAGTAGGGGAAGACAGTGGGCCCACCGCTGTCTGCTGTGCAGAATGATGGCCTTACTCCCTTTTAAGGACTGGGAGGCCGATAGAGGTTGAGTCTTTAACAGAGGAATACAGACCTATATGAGGATCTTTCTTTTCTTACCTCTGACAAAGAGTGTGGGTTCTTCTATATGTGTCTTATAAAGGCTTTTTCAGCCCATTGCTTAAGTGATATAAATAAGATAAGGGAAGAGGAGACCATAAGGACCAAAAGAAGCAAGAAGGACCTGGTGGAGTGCGTGGGTCTCAGGCTGATGCTTCAGTACAGCTGGAAAGATTTCCCCATTGTTTGGGTCATCTCATCAATTCAGCTAATGAGGGCTTGGAGGCAGATTTGGTTATTTGTAAATATCAGCCCAAAGGAGATTTATTGAACAATACGTCCTGTTTTATTTCTTTTATTCCGCGATGTTGAAATGAAGGGGCAAATGACTGAAGAAGATTTTGAGTCTAATATGTTAGAGCCCTAATGTAAGGGGCGTTAAAAACAATTTCTCGCTCTAACTCAGGTGGGTAAAGATACCCCCGACCAACCAGGGCTTGGAAAAAGAAATACTGAATGCCCAATTCAATGTAAAACTTAACCCAACTGGATCATCTATTACTTCCTTTAGGTAATTAATACCCAATTTCTCTGGAAAAAAGGAAAGCTCAGTTTGAGTCACCTCTTCCCCTTTGCTTTTCTCCCTAAGTGATGACTAAGTATCCGGCGTGAGGGGTGAGACAGGGCAGGGTTGCAGTACTTGGGCACAATGCCACCCCCCCACCCCCTCACCCTCAGTGTCTGGGCAATGCCTGCTTTCTACCTTGCTGTGCCTCTCCACTTAGCATGCGGTATGGATTTGCGGCTGGGGTGAGGTGGTGCACTCCCCGGCCTTTCTGACAGCTTCCTAAGAGTCTCCTGGATGGGGTAAAGAAAGGGATGGCCCAGCCCCACCTCAGGCTCTGATAGTGCCCTAGATCCCTCTCAAGTCAGGTTGTGAGGCTCACTTGGGCTCCATCTGGTGGTTTAGTCTGTAGCTCTTTCTAGAAAGTCACCTGACCCAGCCAAAGCCATCCCATCAGCCAAAATTCCCTACCGGATTGTCAATCATGTTCATGTTCTTTATATGTCATATAAAAAACAAAGGTGATGAAGAAAGCTAAGTCTAGGGCCTCCATCCACATGACAAGGCCCCAGGTTGGTCCAGATGATCAAGGCTCAGGGCTTAAAAATATGTCTGATATTGTCCTGCTCTCTGGCCAGCCAGTACCCTTTCTCTCTCCTCTCCCGTCGTCTTTTCCCTCCCCTCCTCCCCGCCACCTCGGAGAGCTTTCCCCTTTGCCCCACCCCTTTCATGATGCTGGCCTCCTCTCACACATCAATGGAGACAGGGGTGTTTTCTCTACACTGGGTGACAACTTTGCTGCTGATCCTCTAGGCTTAGTTACTAAAGTGCAAAAGAATGAGGAAAACAGATTTTAAAAGTTCAGAAGATCATTTTTCAAGACAATGTTCTGGCTTACAAGGCACTTTCCTCACTGCATTATCCTATTTGCATATCAGAAGCAGAATGTCTCCTTCCTTTTTTCATTCTCACTGCACTAAATGGTTTCCTTTAGTTATAAATTCTAATCTTCCTTTAGCAGATGGATACGAGAGGTCTATTAGTGCCAAGCTTACGAGTTTACATATTTAGAAAGGCAAAAGTGGAAAATACATTAATGTTTCCAAGAGGTCAGATGCTATATCCAGACCTCCCTCTTCCAGCTTCGACCCAGAAGGAAACTGTGTTTGATGCGTGATGATAATAATAAGGGCAGTGGATTCTTGCCATTCTTCCCCTCTTGGTACTTGCTATGGAGGATATTCCAGACTACCATGGGGGCAGCTGAGAGGACAGAGTGGCATGGGCAGGCATGTAGAATTTCTAGGATCACTCCAGAGTCTCTTTCATTTTCCATGTGGTATGGGCATTGAGTTGAGAACACAGGCAATTGGCGGGTTGTCAAGTAGAAGGCTGTATTTAGGAGGGGGAAGTGGTATACTGGGCTACCTCCAGCAGGAGCTGAGAAGAAACTGAATCAAGAAGGTAGAGGTACAGCATGCTTCACTGTAGCCAAAAAATACATCATGAGTTCAACAGATACAAGCTTTGACCCTGGGAGCCAGCAAGATATCTAGCTAACAGGATGTTAGGGCCAAGGTAAGTTGATAAATGGATTTATTAATTCAACATAATTAAAAATGTCAGGTCTTTGGCTTTAGACATGACTGGATCCAGGGTTTCTGATTCTGCCATCATGATTCTTTCTCTCATTTTGGACAGTTTTCCTGTTTTTTGGCTTCATACTCGGTAGGTCATTTTCATTGGTAGCAAAATTGGCTATCAATTAGATTTAAGCAGTTTAGCAAGTTCAGAAGAAATAAAGCATCTATTTTCCAAAAGTTCTTAAGTAAGTCTAAGGAAGCTCTCACTGTACTAAAACGATGTCACTTGTACATCCCTCAACACTCCCAGTTATGACAGCCAGGGAAATGGAATTTGCTGATTGTCTGGACTGAGTTCATGTGTGCTCGTTCCTGGAACTATGGGAATGGATATGCCTTGTGTGAATCACATAGTCTTGGGTACGGGCAGAATAATGCCTTAGGAAAAAATCAGGTTTCTGTTATCAGAAGGGAGAATGGATAGCAGATAGATTAAACACACACACACACACACACCCCACAGAAATACACCCATATACGATATTGCCATTTGACCCTGTAGCTTTGATCTCTGAGAAAATGCAAGTTTCTGGAGATTTATTAACTTAATTTGTTTCTAGCCAGGTGACAACTTTATTTCTGGCTTAGCAACTAGCTCTTTGTATGATAGTGAGCAATTCAAGAAATCGAATGTTAAAAAGAGATGCTTCCTCTCAGCACTTTCAGCTGAGGCCTCAAAGCTGAAGGTACCAGGTACCAAGTACCCCTGTTTTCTAATGGGAGGTTCTTCAAAATTGGGGGGGAGTCACAAAATTGGTTCTCCTGTCTGTCTTTAGCCCAACAAAACCATGTGGACCCTTTAAGAGTACGTCAAGGAAGATTCCTTCGGAGACATTAGGATCCTGGTTACTCTCCTTCCCCTCCTGCCAGAGAGCAGGTGGGACTTTGCACACAGACCCAGTGAGGCAGACTTCCATGAAGTTCTTGCGGAGCCTGGCATGCACGCCTCGGGCTGGGTTTCTTGACATGCCTGGAAAGGCAACTGAGACGGAAGCTGCCTCTAATAGCAGAGTGAGGAGAGACTTAGAACGAAGGACATACTGTTGGTTCTCTCAATGTGGTATAGTAGTTAAGCATGGAGCTTCTGAAGCTCTACTGCTTGGGTTCAAATCTCACCTCCACTACTTATTAGTTGAGTGTTCACAGCTATAACTAATATTTCTGTGGCTTTGTGGAAATAATTCAAAGGAGTGCTATGAGAATAAAATGAATTGAAATATATAAAGTGCTTAGAACAGGGTTTGGCACATAATGAGTGCTAACTTTGATAATTATTTCTTCCTCACAGGCTAAGGTAGACTTTTTTATTTTTTATTTTTTTAAAAAATATATCTTTATTGATTTCAGAGAGAGTAAAGGAGAGGGAGAGAGAGAGCTAGAAACATCAATGATGAGAGAGTCATTGATCGGCTGCCTCTTGCACGCCCCCGACTGGGGATCGAGCCAGCAACCTGACCGGGAATTGAACCCCAATCGCCTGGATCCTAGGTCGACGTTCAATCGCTGAGCTACGCCCGGCCAGGCTAAGGTAGACTTTTTATAGTCCCACAGAGGAAGCTGAATTTGAGTTAATTAGAAGGTCACTAGATGGGCAGGGTGGCACAGCAGGGAGAGTCTTGTGGGACACCTGGAAGCAGGGACTGAGGAAGGTGTGACACACATCTGACTAGAGGAGACATCGTGCAGCAGGGACTCTTCAGCAGAATTTCTGGTAATGGTAGGTATCTTTGAAAAACCCACAAACACTTCCTAAAAAATTACTAACTTTTTAAAACCTGCTCATGGACATGGATAGCTAAGAGAGAACTACATAGTGCCACGGCCCCTTCCTTCATGCCACAGAAGGGAGGAGCAGCTCTGTGAACAGGGGGGAGTTCAAAAGCCAGGAAGGAAAATAAACCTGAGCAAATGGATCCCTTGCCAAAACTATAGCTATGAATTAGAGAAGAAAGTGAAGCTTTGATATTGCTAAGGGCTGAATTATGTTGCCCTAAAATTCATATGTTGAAGCAGTAACCCACAATGAGACCATATGTGAGGATAGGAATTTTAGGGGGTAATTAAGGTTAAATGAAGTTATAAGGGTGGGGCCCAATCCAATAGGATTGATGACCTTATAAAAGAAAGAGAGCTCTCTCTTTCTCTGCTGTATGAGGACACATCGAGAATGTGATCATCTCCAAGCCAGGAAGAGAGTCCTAACCAGGAACTGAATTGGCCTGCACCCTGATCTTGGACTTCCTAGACTCCACAATTGTGAGAAAAAATAAATTTCTGTTGTTTGACCCACCAAATTCATGATGCTTTTTTATGGTAGTCCTAGTTGACTAATACAGATATTAAGCTGTTTAATACCTGAAAACTTAGACTATTCATTCACACCATTCATCAATATCTGACAGAGCTAGAAAAGCAATATTTTCAATCTAGGATTTTATGTCAAATCAGGAAAGAAGTATTTGATAAAATAGCATTAAAAGGGCAGTGGTGAGAAGGAACGGACATACTCCCATGAGTTTAGCTTTTCAATAATTTGGTTGCACATTTAACTTCTTTGGCCTATGTTTCATTTCTATAGAATTATAAAGGAGTTGGATTAGGTGGCCTTCAAGTTCTCATTGCCACTCAGATATTTTGTGTTCCATTCAATGATTCATATCCATTTATGTGAATGAGCCTCAGATATTTTCAGGAAAGTGGTTTTGAAAAGTGACTATGTTAGAACACTTCGGTAGGAAGATGGAGAGAAGGTGGACCTTTTAGAAAACTAGAAACCCTACATTTTCTGACCACAAATCACACTTTCCTAGGCTCAGCACTATTGCCAGTATTAGGCATTTCATTTAAAAGGGTCTTACAGCGTAAAATTCACAGTGAAATATCAATGATTCCTGATAACAAGGAGCCCCTAGTGTTCTCAAAATTTTTTGTTGACAGCCTAAACCTAATTTGAACGAATGCAAATTAAGTTATAAAAGACCACACACACACACTCACACACACACTCACACACACAGTCTTGGCCATAATGAACCTAGAGCTCTAAACTTCTGGTTAATAAGACAAAAGCCCTGATTTCAAGTAGAATGTAGCTACCCACCCATGTTTTGGAGTTGTTGAGGTATTCTAAAAGGCAGGGCATTTCATATCTACTCTCAGGGAACTCCTCCTCATAGCTTTTCTTCAAAGGTAACTATCTCTTTCCCACACCACATCTGTCCTTATGCTTGGGGAAATTGTTATTCCAATTTTTAAGGTCTGTCATGTGCTGACCTGAGGTTTAAAGACATTCACTTTTGATGTGTCAAAGTCTTAGGTTTCTGAGGAAGAGAAACCAAAGCAATGAACACCGTAAATTCCAAGTTCAAAAGCACCTGCCTGCATGAGGGCATCTTCACCTTCAGCTGGTGCCAACGAGGTGTCATTTGCAGCCTGCGTGTATAGAAATTCTCCCTTGTAGGCCTGCCTGAACCAACCAGGGTTATTAAAAAGTCTTTGTACCTTTTTCATATGAATCTAGTGCTTCTTAACAAACCTTTTCCTCATGTTGGAGTGATTCACAAAGCTTCTAATCCCATAGGTGTAATAGTACACCTCTCAATTGTGCATCCTGGGGATGAGTAATTTCACAAGCTGAGGGAAAGAGATAAATGCATTAAAATGTTCTTGCAAAACAAGTTGCAGAGAGAGAACAGGATTAAAAAGGAAGTGACTGTAGAAATGATTCGCTGTATTGTGCAGAGAGGAACATTAGATCTGTCGTGGCAGAACTGCTTAATTCATAATTCTGCACAAATAACCCTGGGAACATCAGTGCCAAAAGCCTTCCTAAATGCATGTACCTACAAATGCTCAGCTTCGTCTCTGGTAACTGCGAAGTATGAGAACTGTTAACCACATTTTGTAGTGAGTCATGGGTCAGAGAATCTGTGAGGAGTTACCTCATTATATAATTTCATTCAGGATAAGTTCCATTCGGAGGCAGAGTGGTTGGTTACTTCCAGACCTTTTGGCCTTATCATCCTCAGCTATATGTTGAGCCCCTAGTGATTCTGTTGTGATTAGCTCGTTATTGATAATAGGAAAGGAGCAAAGGGGGAAGGCAGACACTATAGACCTGTCATTTGGGCAGCTTCAACAGGGAGCTGAAATTTTGCACTCCCCAGGGAACATAGGGAAGATAGGCACATGCCCAGTAATGTTGTGGTGACTAGGGAAGGTACTTGCCTGTCAATCAAACCTGGGGACAGAGATGGTTGGCCAGAATGGGCATGGCCACTGCAAGCACGCTGAGATTTGGGACTGCGTAATCCCCTAAACAAAGGAATTCTCTCTCTTGTTGCTTTTCTCATTGCCCTTGCTGCTTGTGTGCTCTCGGCTTCCTTGCATTCACCCGTGTTTCCTCCATAGCCATGTGGTCCTGAGGAGCCCACACGCAATGGACTTAATGGACTGCAGTGGGAAAATAAAAGCTAAGCTAGCCTGATGCTGTTACTGGACCAACATGGAAAGGAAACTCTAGACACTGGCTCTGATTTTAGCTCTACTGAAACTCCAGCTATACTTCTAAGACTGGACAAAGGGAAATAGGGCTTTGGAAACTCAGGGATTTAATTGCATGCAAATAAAAATCACTCGTTCTCCCATGCAAGTCTAAGAAAATTCCTTTTCTCAGGATATTGCAAGAATTCACCCCCAGCAGCAACAGGGGGAGATGAAGCCCTCTCCCATCCATTAACACTAGTGTGTGGGAAGGCACACAGGAGCTGAGTGTAAGCTGGCTAATGACATAGAAGAGCCAGGCTTGATATAGGAAAAGACAAAGAACCACATAAAGCAATATCATTTGTCCTGGGTAAAAATCCTAAAGATATTCAGAGGTAGACACCCAATCAAAGGGTTGGAATCTCTAAAGAAGCCTTCATGGATAAGTGGGCAGATCGAACCTTAGAGGAAAGGTAGTCTTTAAAGAAGCAGAGGTGGAAGATATTGATCTGGGAAGTTAAGTTCTGTTGGAGAAATGGGACCATTTCTATGCCTAGAGGTTGGAATATTTAAAGCATGTTTGGAAAAATTTATATTATTAGATTTAACCATGTAAAATTGTTATTTTTGTAGGTAAGAAATGATCAAGCATTCTCAGCTATGTAAGACACAAGCCTGGCATTCTGGCAGACAAAAGTGGATATGTGGGTAGGAGCCAAATCATGAAGGAATTGGGAGCGTCATGGCAAGGGGCTTGTGGTGAGGTTTTTCCCATAAACCTCATCAACAACACAACATGTGAAATCAAAAGAATTATGAACCTTAGAATTTTCTGAGGAAAGGAACTTGGGAGAATTTAGTTTAGCTTTCAACCCTTGAATCATCCTTAGCATCTGCTTTTATCACCCCAGTGGTCATGAATGTACCCCAATTCAACTAACTCTCCTTTGAGTCAAATCTAATGGTCTGTTTGTTTAATGCTGAACCAAAGATTAGGGCTACAGGCATGGATAAAACTTCAGTCCATCCCTTAAAATAACACAGCAGATGAAATAGTCCTTCCTGCTTTTATCCTTGCGGCTTCATTTCAAGCTACTTAGCATCTAGTTGGTCTTCTTTAGACATGCTCCAATTTTTGAAAGGTTCTCTGAAAGTTCAGTATTTAACACAATACAACATACTTTCTGGTCTATCTATGACTATTCCCACCCTCCTTCTGGACATATTTTCAGATTAATGCATTATAATATAATTAACTTTGCAATTGCCATACAAAGAGGAATTATATTGTTTACTGTTAGCTAAACCCAAATACATTTTCTGCCAAGACTACAAATAAGCCACAAAACCCAGATTTTATAGTTGGGAAAATGGTTTTTGTACCACATTTAGGACTTCACATTACATTCCTGTTAAATGACCTCTGGGTACAGTTAGCCCCTTATTTCAACCTGTTAAGATCAATATTCTTTCCATCAACGTATCTATTGCTCCTCAATTTTTCATCTACAGGTTTGATCAGCATGCAACAAATGTCCTTACAGCCTGTTGAATAAGGTGGGACTCTGACATACACCACCAGATGATCATTACCTGGATTCCCATAAACTGCTTAGAAAAGAACGTTTATGAAAATTCATGTAATCTCACTGTAGTTTGACCAATGTTTCTCATGCTCAATCATGAGTATAACATGACATATTTGTCAGCTCTCTTGCTGAAAGAGTGTATGCCACTGCTTTCAGCATGCTCCATTTCGTAAGCTCTGTCTCAGCATTATCATCAAACTTTTGCTCAGTGGGTTGTTTCTACAATGCCCTTGTAGAATAAAAGCATGGAGGAATATAGTGGCCATCTCAAGTTATGTGGTAGGAACCTTTGAAATGGATTGCTCCCTGAATTACTGCTATACCCCCAACACAAATTATATATGAAAACACTGGTGAGGAAACTTTTTATGTAAAGGGCCAGATAGTCCATATTTTAAACTTTGTGAGCAGTATGGTCTCTATTGCAAATACTTAACTCTGCCATTGTGGAGAAAGCAGCCATAGACAATACTAAACAAATGGGTGTGGCTGCATTCCAAGAAAACAAGCAGGAGGCTGGACTTGGCCCATGCCGTCCTTTGCTGACCCCCGATTGATATATTTGTATTAATACATGGTCAGGGATCATATGTGTAATATCTGAAAGTATAGGGAAGTCCCTAGAAGAATGTGAAGTACAGATGGGGAAACTCAGGGAGGGAATTTAAGATTAAAGTCTTTCCCTGGGCGGAGTAGATGGTTACCCACTTTAGGGAGTCAGCGTGGAGCTGAGGGCTTCAAGGGGCAGAGGATGGGGTCAGCACCCATCCATAATAGAGCGCCTCCCCACACACGCAAATTTCTCCTATTTTGCACTTTTGCTGAGGTTTGGGACAGGTTTCAGTATCGATATTGTTTAGATATCATGCTCAATTCTCAGGAAGCTTGTTATGAAACAAAAAAGTGTACAGCATTTAACTGCCCTCACCTGGAGGTAATTTTTGACTTTGCTGGTGACAGTTAGAAGGCCTTGAGCATATGTATGTAAAATCATATTTAAAGGTACAGTGGAAAGCTGTGTGCAGTAAACCCTGACCTAAGCACTCACAAAGTGCAACTGGGAGTAACGAAAATAAGCAAATAAAACTTCCTCCTGGGGGAAGAGCGACCCTATCATATGAGCTGAAATGGGAACTGAAAGGCTCTTTCGAGAAGTCACTGTTCTCTGCCTTGTATGCAATTCATATGCCATCTGCCTTCAGTTATCAAATACCATAGATTGTAAGATGCCCAAATGGCTTATTAACAGTTTTACAGAAAGAAACCAGGGTGAACTAAACAAAAAACTGATTCTTTACTTGAATAATCATATTTAATCCTTATAACAAGTCTGCGAAATATTCTACAGACGATAAATCAGGGAGTCTAATGACAGGTCACCCAGTTAGGACACAGAGCCCCCCGACTGGACCATAGGCTTCTGGCTCCTGAACCCAGGTTCCAAGTCATCTCAGCATTTCGCTCCCTATTGTAAGTAATATCATGTTTAAATTACTAAGACATATACTTTTGTGCATATGACCAATTACATTTTTAGAATGCTTTCCTAGGACCATAACCACTGAAATTCATTTAATGTTTAAAACAATAACGTTCTAATTAAATTGCTTTCTAAAAAGGCATTACAAATGATACTCCCATGAAAAGTTTATATGTTTACTTTCTCTCCAATGCTGGGAATTATCAATCTTATAAATATTTTGACTATCTAATGGTTCAAAAATATATGACAGAGGAGAAACAAGATGGCGGCGCAGGTAACAGCTGCACCCGCCGCCTCCCGCAACCACATCAAAATCACAACTAAAACACAGAACCCCCGTCACTCAGAGCCTCCTGAAATCTGAGTGCACAGAAGCCCTACAACCAGGGAACTGAAGGAGCACCGAGACCGGGAGGAGGGGCGGAAACGCGGGTGGATCGGGGTTGACTCTTGGAGACGCAGCCTCAGGCCCACACCCGGTGCCGCGGGGTAAACCCGGGAGGACATCTCTGTGGCGGAGGTTTCCCGGAGAAGGGAGGGGTCCCAGCCCCCCAGCAGGCCCCCAGGCCAGGACTCCAAGGCCAGGAAGAGACGCCCCCACAACCCCAGGCTGTGAAACCAGCGGGGACTGTGGCTGAGGGTCGCGGAGGCTGCGGGAGCCCCAGCAGCTCCTCTCAAGGGCCCGGCACGGACTCACTCGGACGCTCCCTCTGAGCCCAGCGCCGGGCAGCAGCCTGAAAGGACCCGGGACACTCGGGGAGGAACTAACCTGCCTGAGATCCGGGCGAGAGGCGGAGGGGCGGCTTCCTCCTGGGCAGAAGGGCTGGCGGAGGCCATGGCTCCTGTGGCGAGTCCTCCCCGCACACAGCCGGCAGGCAGGCGCCATGTTTGAGTCGCCAGCACCTGACTCGCACCTTTGGCCCCGCCCCGTGATTCCCGGAGGCCCCGCCCCTCCCCACCTGCAGCTCATCCAGGCCATTTCCAGGGGCTTTTCTAGGCAAGTGGCCTCTCCAGCCTCATGCTTAGGACTTTCCTAAAATCTCTCAAACAAGCAGCAGCGGGCCCCATATGGCTTGATAAGCGGCCCCAGGCCTGGCACTAGCGGCAGCTGCATTGGCTCATAGCTTGGCCTCTCCTGGGCACCTCCAAGCCCAGCACAAGGAGCAGCCAACTACGGTTTGCTGTGTAGCTCATGCTGGGTGGCCCTGGGCAAGGCACTGGCAGAGGCTGACTTTGTATTTCCCAGGAGGCCCCAGGGACAGTGCACGTGGTGGTCAGACTCAACTACGCTGGATTACAACCCTACCACACCCACAAGTGACACACTCAAGGGGCACACTTGGTGAACACCAAAGCTCCATGAAGTAAATCCTGCTCCATAGGGGTGTCTCCAGCACAGCAGCTCTTTGGCCGTAGTTGCAGCTGGTCCTCACAGCCGATTGGTCTGGGGGTCAGTTCCTCCCAGTGACGCCAACAGCAACCAAGGCTCAAGTACAACAGGACAGTGCACACAGCCCACACAGGGGAGCACCTAGAAGGCCCAGCTCAGGTGACTGGGGAGGCTGAGCCACTGGACCCCACAGGACACCTACTACACAAAGCCACTCTACAAATCCCAGGAGACATAGCAGCTCTACCTAATACACAAAAACAAACACCTGGAAGCAGCCAAAATGTGGAGGCAAAGAAACATGTCAAAGGAAATAACAGAAGAAATCTCCAGAAAAAAAACTGAATGAAATAGAACCAAGCAAGCTAACAGATACAGAGTTCAGAATTATGGTTATAAGGATGCTCAAGGATATTAGTAAGACTGTTAAGAAAACAAGTGAGACCATCAATGACTTAATAAAGTACTAGTCAGAAATGAAGGCTACACGAACTGAAATGAAGAATAATTTACAGGGAATCAACAGTAGAGTAGAGGACGCTGAGAATCAAATCAGCAATTTGGAACATGAGGAAACAAAAAACACCCAACCAGAAGAGCAAAGAGAAAAAAGAATCCAGAAATATGAAGATAGCATAAAGAGCCTCTGGGACAACTTCAAGAGGCCCCACATTCGTATTATTGGGGTGCCAGAAGGGGAAGAAAGAGACCAAGAAATTGAAAACCTATTTGAAAAAATAATAACAGAAAACTTCCCCTACCTGGGGAAAGAAATAGACTTACAAGTCCAAGAAGCACAGAGGGTCCCAAACAAAAGGAACCCAAAAAGACTCACAGCAAGACACATCATAATTAAAATGCCAAAGGTTAAAGACAAAGAGAGAATCTTAAAAGCAGCAAGAGAAGAGCAATTAGTTACCTACAAGGGAGCACCCATACGACTGTCAGCTGATTTCTCAACAGAAACTTTGCAGGCCAGAAGGGAGTGGCAAGAAATATTCAAAGTGATGAAAAACGTGAAACTACAACCAAGATTGCTCTACCCAGCTAAGATATCATTTAGAACTGAAGGTCAGATAAAGAGCTTCTCAGACAAGGAAAAGCTAAAGGAGTTCATCACCACCAGACCAGTACCACATGAAATGTTGAAGGGTCTTCTTTAAGAAGAAGCTAATGAACAAAAGAATCTGATGAACTAAATAGATCCAGAGACATTGAGGCATGCAACAGATGGTCATATCTCAGAGGGAAGAGGGAAGGGGGTGGAGGGTGGGAATAGATTAACCAAAGAAGTTATATGCGTATGTGCATAGCCCATGGACACAGACAATAATGGGGTGAAGGCCTGGGGAAGGGGTGGGAGCGAGGTGGAGGGGGTGAAGGGGGGAGAAAAATGGGACACCTTTAATACTTTCAACAATAAAGATAAATTTTAAAAAAAGTTGCTAAGCTATATATACAAAGATGTTTAGAACAGGTAAAAAGGTAGAGATAAACTGAATTTCCAACAGAGGAATGAATAAGTAAGTGATTGTATATCCTTACAATGGAATGCAATAAAATAAGTGAAACCTCTCTCTCTCTCTCTCTCTCTCTCTCTCTCTCTCTATATATATATATATATATATATATATATATATATATGACAGATTTTCTTTTTTATCTCTCTTATTATCAAGGAGATAAAACATCTTTTCCTGTATTACTGACCTCTGTATTTTTCTGTTCTTTTGTTCATTTTTCTATTGGGTTGTCCTTTCATATTGATTTGTAGAGGCTCTTTATATATTCTGAGTACTCATCATTCTTTTTATTTATTTTTCATATTGTTGCTCAATTGTTGTCCAAAATATAATTTGTCTTAACTTTAAGAAAACTTTTTCTCAAAGCAAATATTGAATACTTTTATGATGAATTCTTGCATTTATACTTTTGTTAAGAAGAAAAGTATATATTTACACACATATATACTTTTATATATATTGTCAAAGTATATATATTAAACATATATAAATTATTAATTTAAATACTTTTATGTGGTTCTTATTTGGTATTAACATCTGCCTTTTTTATCCACTTGGAATTTTTTAATTCATATTGTGTGAAGCAGAAATTTAACTTCACTTTTTACAAACTTTTGGCTGATCTTTCCAACATTGTATTTGAAATTGATAATCCCATATTTTTAAACAAAAATATATAGGTTTTTTTTTCTACTTAAAGTGCTCCTTATGACCATTTACTATAGATTACTTTTTGCACTAAAACATTATAAGCATATTCATTTACATAAAAACCTAAAGATAGAAAACATGTTTTGGCAGTTTTATCATTAATATAGTTATACTCTTTCTTTAGTTTATAGCAAAATTCTTTTTCACAAGTAGTTTTAATGTTACGGTTGTGTCCTTTTGGGGAGGTGTATTTTCTTTTGGGGATTCTTAAGTGGTTGGTGAACACAACATGTTACTAGGCTTTTTCACTGTAACTTTTATGCCAGTTGTTTTTAGTCCCATCTGTCAGCTGATGTTTGATGGAAGCTACTGAACTTAAGAGAATGCCGTTGGAAGGGTTAATATATCTACGCTACAGAGAAAAGAAGGCTTGTAATTCCCAGGGAATTAACTGAACAGAGTGGCCTGACCCAGGCAAATGTCTCTGGGGTCCCATAAAAGTTCCAAGCACTCTGAAGCTTGGTACTGTTCTAGCCTGTTCTTTGGAAGAAAATATTTTCTTTTGATACTTAAAGTTTGAAGATAAATACATATTTTTATGCTGCTTATACAAAAATACCTTGTAAGTTTACTTAGACATTTAAGCAGGAAAATGACTTTATGGGGGAGGGGGATTGAGATGGATTCTTTTAAAGCAATTAGAAAAACTCAATCAACTGTTAGGTATAGATTTTCTCCAAATGTAAAACTCACTAGAGCCTGGAGAATTTGATTGTAAATATTGCTGCATCTTGATAAACCAAGTTCTTTTTTTGCTGTGTCAGGAGGGTAGTAGATTCTTATACAATAAAAAGAAAGTATGATTTGTCTGTTTTGTAAATTGAACATTCATATATTTTATTTTCTTAGGTTAAGATTTACTTGTATATGTTTCTCTGTACACTTGGGAATATTTATTTATTCTGTGAACACTGCTGCTTACAGAACAGTTCACCTCCCTGACTTCAGTCTATTTTTAAATATCTGCACTGTTTTAGAGTCTAACTATCTGGCTGAAATATCATGTGCTACAAACAAACAAACAAACATGAGATAAAGAGTGTTACCAGATTGGTGAGATAATATGCATTTTTTAAAAAGATGAATTATGAACTGTTGGTGTGGACATTAGAAATTATCCTCCTTAGGGGACTTGAACTGTGTGAAATGCTTACACCATTGGCCCTCCTGTTATCAGGCCTTCAGATGAGGCCTGAATTACACAATCAGCTTCCCTAGTTCTCCAGCTTATAAATGGCAGATCTTGAGACTTCTTTCGAGGGATAGATATCTGTTTAAAATTTTAACAAGCATTTTCCACTCTGCCTCTGATTTCCCTGATTGTCCTTACCCGGGAGTACATACTTTGCAAGCTCTCTCCTTATTGCTGGGGTTGCAAACACCGTCACGAATTGAATGTCATCTATGGAGTATAGCTAATCTATAAACCAACATCATGTAATGAAGCTTAACCTTTGACAACTGGCTTCCTTTGACAATTGTTATAGAAATTGCTTTGGTTTTGATCCAGGTCACTTTGAAAACGACAGTCTGCACAGCTTCTCAGGGCAAATCCTTCCTGTGATCTGAGTGAGTTAATTGTAAAGCTCGTTGTATATGTCAGGTCTTCTACTTAGGTAAGTGAAAATGATAGCTGCTATTTATATATTCAGATTACATGCAAAATGTGGAATTTGGAGTCAAAGATATGGATTTATATCTTTACATCTTCCCTCTACCTTTTATTACCTACTTCTTAAGCATATATCTTCACCTATTTGGGCCTCATTTTCTTACCCATAAATTGACAACAAAAATATTTTGTATCATGTCTAGTTCATACGATTATTAGGAGAATAAAATGTATTACTGTATGAGATAAATTTTGAAAGCATAAAGCTCTATTTAGTTGTAAGCTTTTTGGTCTGGATGATTAACCATATATCATATACCAGAGAAAATAAAGAATTAAGACAAATTGGTTATATTTTAAATTGCTACAGAATCTCCAAGGGAAAATTCTCAAGGAAATAAATAGATATTTTTAATATATAAAACCAGTTTATGTGGATCTTATAAAAATTTTCATAGATTTATAGCATACCCACAAAACACACACAAAATTTATTATAAGAAAATCAGTCTTCTCAAAAACGAGTGACCTAGATGTTTTATTACTAGAGTTTATACTTATTATTAACTTAATGTAATGTGTTGACAATTTAACTAATAAAATTTCAAGGTGTTTCAGATAGTTAAATAAAATGGAGAATTCTTTTTATTTCTTTTTCTTTTTTTTAGATCATTGGACCAACCTCCTAATAAGACATAAACTTCAGAAGCTTGGACGAGGGACTGTGAGCCCTCAATGCAAACAGTTCCCCATGACTTTATGGTATGACTTAGCCACAGACAATGTGTTGTGTAAAAGTCTTCCTGCCACATAACAGAAAATAAGCTCTAGTCAATGTAATAGTGTAGAGGACAATGGGCATAGCCACTTAACTGTCCAGAGACGCTCCTTCACTTTAAAATGATACATTGGAGCCAGAACATATAAAAACTTCTAATGGATTCCAAATGAAAAATAATGGCAAAAATTAATTAAAGCTGGAGAAAAAAAAAATAACACTTATTCAAAAAGCATGTACTATGAATCCAAGAGAACAGCTAGGTTACACAGTCAGGGTATGTTTAATGAGGTTTCAGGGAAGCACTCTGTTTAAAAATTGATGGCATGTTTGGGTTATGTTTGCACAAGGACACCCTACTGTTTTTTTAGTTTTTATTTTAAATCTGACTGGAATTCTCATTTTTGCTATGTCAAAGAGACTCTCAAGTGTTTTTGAAATCATCTTATGAAAAAGATTTCTTTATTTGGCTTTTCATGTAGATCCAATCAACCCAAGTACATTGCATTTCAGGGAAACAAAAATTAGAGCCGAGAACCAGTCTCTATTATTTCAAATCTGTTGTATTTACCAAACATTTTTGACTCATTGATGTTATTTTAGGCATCAATATTTATCAATATAGAGCTTCCTGTGTACATGTATTATGTTTGTGCATTATTTTAATTATATATGAAAAGATTAAAATAGATGATTTACTATGACCAAGTTTTCTCATTTCATAAAAGAACTTTATGGAGGTCATTTCTTTCTCTGTTTCACTGATATAGCTTTTCTGAAAATATAGATATAGCTTTTCTGAAAAAAATACTATCAATTATTAAAAATAATTCAAGCTTGTTGAAAAGAAATTTATTATTTTTACTGCCTCACCACACAAAATTTTATATTACTGTTCCACTATTTGCCAATAATCATATAACATTTAAAAGAACAGGAGACAATGAGCATGAGACTAATAATTTAAAAAATGCTTTAATTAAACTTAGCTTGCTGATTTCTCACCGGAAGAATGAATAATTTGAGTAAACAAGAGATTCTTAAGGAACTGCTGTCACTTCCTCTTCTACGTTCCCAGAGAACTGTCTGTAGTCTGCATTCTAGAACTTATGTGCATTACACTAGAATTGTTTCTTACGTATCACCTTCTCTTACGAGAATACTAGGTCCTCAGAGAGAGAGAGAGACTATTTTATACCTTTTTATATTTTCAGTGTATTCAACATGCTGAATGAATGAATACCTCTACATATAAATGATTTTGGTAAGTTAAAAAAAAACTTATCACTGTGATTCACAGTAAAAAATACATTTCACATTGAAAATGCAAAATACAAATATTTATCTTCCTCTCTCTCCCTCTCTCACAAAAAAGTTGTACACTTGAAACATATAATTTTATTAACCAACTTCACCCCAATACATGTAATTTTAAAAAGGAAAAAAAAGAGTTGCAATTCAATACTCATCCTTGCTCCATGCACCCCTGTCTGATAGCATTTCATTTTTTTAAAAATGCCTCATCAATGAACTAAATTGATTTTATAAACCATAAGTGAGTCACCACCTACAGTATAAGAAACTCTGATTTATGGGATAGAAAGAAATGTATAAGAATCAGTTCATTTCTAATTTAACATACATACAATAAGATACCAGAAAGAGATGTATAGATACTGGCCATGTCATAAAATGTTCTGGAAATGCTAACAGTGCAGGACAGATACTTGTAGTGTGAATTTCTGGAGATAGTTTCAGAGAAGTGGTTTGATTCCACTTGAGCTTAAGCATTTTAGAATTTTGATGTATAGAGAGAAGCTGAACATTCTAAGGTGCAGCCAATAAAAATAGAGGGAGAAAAGTAGAGGAGTAGATGACTGTAATGTGAGGAGGTGAGACTGGCTAGAACTATAGGGCTCTCTGACAGTTGGGCTAGGAGACACACTAGATTGAACTCTAGATTGAGGGCTTTATTAGGATCTCAAACAATATACTCCTCTCTATTATTTATCTATCATCTATCATCTATCTATCTATCTATCTATCTATCTATCTATCTATCTATCTATCTATCATCTATCTATCTATATCATCTATCTATCTATCATCTATCATCATCTCTATCTATCTCTATCTAATCTATCTATCTATCTATCTATCTATCTATCTATCTATCTATCTATCTATCTATATCATCTATCTATCATCTATCTGTCATCTATCTATCATCTATCATCATCTATCATCATCTATCATCATCTATCTATCATCAGTCATCTATCATTTATTTTTTAGAAAGACCAATATAGACTCAGCAAGCTATATTTTTCCCTTTGGTGAAAAGAAACACAGGGAACACAATTAGCCTTCTAAAGTGCCATGAGAAAGAGGTGATAAAGATCAGGCACATTTAGAAACAGCTGGATAAAAAGATGCCTGATTGCTTACAAGGTATAGCAAAATCTGGTATTATTAACCCTTCAAGTTGAGAGTCTGGCTACCTGGGGGAATTTTGGCAGCCAAGACAGAAACAAAGAGATTGGAAGTGATGGTCTCTTTTTGTGGGCTGTTTGGAATGTCTTGGAGGCTTCCCCACAACTGAGTATTTCAGTATCCAGGTGTATCTTTCTATATTGGAATGTATAATAGTTATTTTTATTTTACTATATTTTCATTATTTTTCTTCTTGTTCCCTTTTTATTGAATTTATTGGACTGACACTGGTTAACAAAATTATACACGTTCCAGGTACACAATTCCACAACACATCATCAGTACACTGTATTGTGTGTTCACCACCCTAAGTCAAGTGTTTGTTCATCATGTAATGGTTATTTTCAGCTGAAGGTTTTTAATCTCTTTGACAATTGGTAGTTTGTATACTCACCTCTGGTATGATATGATATCAAGATGTAATTTTTAGGCCAAGAACAATTTCTATTTGCATAATTGGTATTAGGCTAAGCTTTGTATCTAGGTAGTCTATTAGCAAACAGACGATTAAAATGAGCTGAACCAGATTGCTCTTGACATTGTTTTCCAAATTTCATGATTTAACATTGGTGAGATCCAACATATAATCCTAGGTTCAAAAAACCAAACATATCAGCAACCAAAAACTAAAATAAAATAAAAACAATAAAAAAATTCCCATGAAACCAACCACTTCATGGAAATATTTTTAATACCATACAAAACTTGACAGAAGTTATTTCTTTCTTTCACAATAATAAAAGTTTGGCCTTGAGCATGATTTTAAAACTATTAGGTTTCTATCTATTAGATTTCAAAACTTCATCTCCCACTATTTTCTCCTAATCTAAATCACTAAAAAAGGGTTGCCTCTGATAGATGTCTTTTGGAAAAAGCTAAATCCAACAGATACAGAAATATAACATAAAGCATTGTTTTATTTTAATTATTTAGACACTCAAGTCAGTCCTCTTTGGGCCTGTTAATTGTTATTTTCATGACTAGTCTTATTATTTGAGATCCACCCATTTGAACAAATCAGAAGTTTTATAAATAATATCTTTCTATGACTGATTCACTTCAAGGTCATGATTTCATGTGAACTGGAAATATCTATTTTGTTAGTTTGTATTTTTTCGGGCTGAAGAGACATCATGATGAGGCAATAGAGCAAAATGTTCACATTTACAGAAGCATTTTGATTTGTTATAGTGTGTATGGTAGCCTCACACACTAGAGAAGAAATGCTCATCTTGCAACTTTAAAATATGTGCAGATGTTTATAGCATACAATGTATAATACTTCATAATTACAAAGCACCTTTCTTGATAGTCTATTTCATATGTCATCATAGTTTCTTTGGTGTTGGTCCAAAGACACGTCACTCTGTTTATGAGAATAAGTGTGACACACAGAAAATTCCTACAAAATTCATTTGAATTGAGAAAGGAGATCAAAAACTAAAATAGCTGAATAGGTGTTTGTGTGTGAGAAAGGCCTCAACTGTTGGTCACCTGCAGGAGTGGTGGAAAGAATTATTTCAGACACAAATGCATAGATATGCAAATTAATGTTTCAAAATATCCTTATTGAATGCTCTGTTCAGAGCCCCCCCCCCCTTCTAATGGTTCCTAACTTGGATTAAAACCTCTGAATGTAAGTGCTAACAATGACAACCTTTAGGAAAAAAACCGTGACATTGTCATGGATGATTAAAAAATTGCAAGAGAAATTTACTACCTTCAGGTAAAAAAAAAAAAAAGGAATTTGGTAAGCATTATTACTGTAGTACTCCTGCTTAGAAATATCATCTTGTAGATTAGTAAGAACACCTAAAATAATTCTTCTCAGATGATAAGTCTTAAAAGAAACTAATGAATTGAAATCTAGTCAGTTTCTCTGTTGGCTCTTTATAGCAAATTGAAATGACAGAGAGAAGGTAATGTTAACTATGACAGATTCCAAGGCCATGTCATCATGAGAGTGTTTGATTCCAGATAAGAGTCTGAAAAATGAATTTGAATCATGACAAGTGAAGTAATGCCAAAGCATTTGACGTGTGACACCACTGCTGATTGCTGATAATGTAATTATAAAGAGTCAACAGAGAGTCTGCACTAAAATATGATTTAGGTCACCTTTCCCTCTTAGTAATGCAAAAAGCTCAACCACAACTAACTTTGCTAAGACTGAAAAAATATTCAAATGAAGCAAGAATAGTGACAAACACAGTAGCAACAGGACAAATCATAAGAGTACTTTTTTGAGTCCTTAGACATTTGGGATTGAAAGCATGTGAAAGCAGTGAAGTTAGTCAGGATTTGGGAAATCCAGCAGTGGTCCACATAAACCAGAGTCCAGTGACACCAACACCGCCACTTGTATTTTTTGAGGAGCAATTTCTTGTGCACAATGCCCAACGTCAAGTCTCCTCCCATCACCATGTTTGGCCCCCTGTACCCTTTACTACTCCCCACCTCCTTCCCTCTGGGAACCACTGCACTGTTGTCTGTGTCTATGGGCTTTTGTTTGTTTGTCTTGTTTGTTCCTTTGGTGCTTTCTGTTTTATATCCCACATATGAGTGAAATCATACGGCTCTTGACTTTTTCTGTTTGACTTATTTCACTTAGCGTGATATTCTCAAGCTCCATCCAAGTTGTCACAAATGGCAGTGTTTCATCTTTCCTTATGGCTGAGTAGTGTCCATTGCATATACGTTCCACATCTTCTTTATCCAGTCATCTACCAAAGGACACCTCTGTTGTTTGCATGTCTTGGCCACCATAAATAATACTGCAATGAACACAGGGGTGCATATATCTTTGTGAATAAATGTTTTCAAATTTTTCGGGTACATACCCAGAAGAGGATTTCTGGGTCATACGGTCACTGTATTCTTAATTTTTTGAGGAGCCTTCACACTGTTTTCCGCAGTGGCTGTATCAGTTTACATTCCCCACTACCATCATATACGTGTCTATTCTGTGCACCTCAGTTCAGGAGGCTGTCAGCAGGCCAGGAGACTTCCACAGACCTCATTGTTCTTCTCCTCAGCTAACTAAATACTTCTCCACATCTCTTAGTCTGAAAATGTCTGATAGGCCCATTGGGCAATAGGAAAGTTTTTTTTTCCCCCTCCCCCTTTCTTTCAGTACCTCTAAGTCTTAGATTGCTCTTTAATAAAATAAAGTCAATATACCAATGCCCTAGGATTGTGGTAAGGACTCACTGGAATTGTTTACAAATTTGCTGGCATCTTTCATCTTCCACATCACACTACTAAAGCAGAAATTCTGCACAATGAGCAAAGATAGTGTGTGGTACCAGGTTCTAAGACTTCCTTCCTTCCTTCCTTCCTTCCTTCCTTCCTTCCTTCCTTCCTTCCTTCCTTCCTTCCTTCCTTCCTTCCTTCCTTCCTTCCTTCCTTCCTTCCTTCCTTCCCTCTCTTTTTCTCTTCTTTACCCCAGTCCATCTGAAGCACAACACCACATTCTCATCAGTCACAGGTGTGTTCACGGTAAAAAGATCCTCAAGGCTGAGTTAGCTGATTTCAAAATTCCGTGGGCATATCTCACTTGCAGATCTCAACAGCCACACAGGTGATCTGGTACATCTGGGAGAGGTGCTTCTGCCCTGCAACCCCTAATGCCACTGTTTCTAGGCAGGTGCTTTTTATTTGAAACCTTCCCTGCTCTACACTATAACTGAGGTAGCTCCAAACAACATATACAATTTGAAAAAGAAATTAAAATCTCTTTTGAAATTTACCTGTCCATTTTTCACAGAAACAAGATAGAAAACTATGCATGAAGGCAGGAGTTCAATATTCGAGCTTCCAGTTATAAACAGAGAATTCTCCAGCTGTCATAAAGTCGAATAAACAAAATCTGGCTTTTTCATAAAAACTGCTTGTACTCCAGTTTCTTAAATTTTCCTAGAAAAATAAAGCCTTTGCTTTTTAAAAAACATATAACTACAAAACCCACAAATCTTTTACACATTTGATATTTACATCAGTTTCAAGTAAAATGCACATTAAATTACTATAAAATAAGGTACAGACATAATTATAAAAATATTGTTGTTCTGAAAACAGTGCTATAAAAAGAGGGTGCAATATTAAAAACACAGATTGCTTAAAATTTCCCCCACAGGCATTATTTCTTACAAAAGGGATGCGCCACACTATTAAAATTCAAAAGTACTTCATAATTTTTTAGACAACAGCTTAAATGTTCCCACATTTGCAGATTTCTAATACTCATAATTTGTTAGTAAATTTAGAACATATGATACCCTTGAGGTCTAAAATGCTGTAGTCAATAAGAATGCTGTTTTCCATGAGAATAAAACTGAGGAATCTCATAGTTTTATAAATTAACAGGTGCACTTTTGACATATATGTCAGTTTATTTTTGATAAATTTTAGCTAATCGACTATATACATGGTGATTTAGTATTTTTATACTTACTAATATTTTTCCAGGTAATTATTTTCTAGTCACTTTGCACATTGCACTTCTAACTAGCTCGATACAGCTTCAGACAGAGCTGGGAGACTGTGAATAGTGAACCCTGCTGCGGATTGTGTCAGAAAAAGGATCAGGCAGCTTACCTAGAGACATTATGTTTAGTTTCCCACATCCATAAAAATCTGTATAATAGCACTCGCTCTTCCATTTATTTAGCAGACATCATAAAGATAAATAAGATAATTAGAGCAGCCTGAACATATGGGAATAAATACATAAACCTGTGGCAGAACTGTTCTCGTTATGATGATGATGATGAACAGCGATCAGATTTGAAGCTGAATACTTAATGCAAACTCCACAGGACCATTTTTTATATTGCACGCGAGAGACTGGGGAAGGGGGAGGAATCCCAGGCCGGGCAGCTGGGAAAGGCTGAGAGGCGGGATCCTGCCAGAGGCGCTGCCGGGTGTGGCCGCTGGCAACACTCCCGTGTGACAACGCCCATGAGTGTCACAGGTGCCAGCCTTTCCCACCGGCTTGCTGAGTAAGCCTCCTTTTGACTTGGCACCAGGCTTGCTGGCCCTCTCTTCTGGCAGGAGCAAAGCCCAGAGGCCGGATGGGACAAGCGGCTTTTCTTCTCTGATCCTAGAAAGTGTCCCTCGCTTTAGGAACTGAATATTAAAGTGGAGTTCCCCTGTACCACCTTGACTTACAGGGCTAACATGTGCAAACCCCGGCTTCGTTATTAGTCAGGTGCCAAAGATGAGAGACACTGGGTCGCCCCTGAGACAAGGCTGTTTCTGCATCACGGTGAGTTGTTAGGCCTTCCACTGTTTGCACCATTAAAGTTAGACATCCCCCTTTAATATAAAAATTTCATTTTAAAGTGAGTGTTAGAGCATCTCTGTTTCCTTCCATTTAGAACATCAGGTCCGCTGGCACTTCCACAGGGAGTCTCTGCTTATGTCCCCTTCCTGACCAGGTTTCTCTCCCGATTATTTTCTCCATCAAGGGCCCTGTACTTACCCTTGGTAACACATCTCAGTGAAAACTTTTCACTTACATGCAAGACTATTTGATTTGTATCTGCCTTTTCCAGTGGACTTTAAATTATAACAGATCAGGGACAGTGTTTATGTGTTACCAGGGCTGTCATATTTAGCACTCATGCATGCATAAATAAAATTAAATAAAGTAAAAAGATAGCAGGATACTCAGTTATATTTGAATTTCAGGTAAACAGTGTTTATTTTTACTTATGCCACAAAACAAGTAAGCCACACCAGATATTTTAATTTTAGAGTAAGGTTTCTGTTATGTGGCATAGCTGTCAATGACTTCACTCCTCTATTTAAAAGACCTCAAATACAGGGCATGGATTTTCCTCTTCCTGGAATGTTTTCTATCAAACCTTCCCTTGATTTATTAGTGTTTATCCTTTAGACCGCCCCTCAGTTCTCATTTTCCAAAGGAAGCTTTCCCTGATTGCCACAGGGTACTGTTACTCACACCTGTAGGGCTCTGTGCTTCTTTACAAAGCTTTTGACAGTTGTGATCAGGTATGTCTGTCTTCCTCGCTAGACTGTAAGCTCTGTGGCAACAGAATTACCTGTTTCATTCACATTTACTGATGGTTACTATAAGCCAGGTACAGTGCGGCACAGTTATTTCCCTTAATTTATACAATTCTGAGTCAGATATCATCACTGTTTCTCCATTTATAGAGAAGGAATATTTCATGAAGACATAAATTAACACAGAAAGTGTTGCACACTGAAATATAGGAAAGCCAGGATTGAGATCCATGAATTTTCACTCTACATTCTATATTTTAAAACCACCCTATATGATAGATACTCAATGATACTTGTTAAATAAACAAACAAAACTTTAAATGGTTGAGAGAACACTATGCTATGCTTTACAAATACTACTGCTCCCCAAATTACAGATAATAATCTTCCATACCAAAATTCTACCTTATCTTTTACAAACAAGAATATACTCCAGAATCTTACTGAGCTATAGAGATACTAGTAAGGGAAACTTATACCCAGTAAAACTGCCAGGAATACATCATGTTACAGCATATGAAACTGTTATTTTGAATAAAAATAAATAAATAAATAGTTCATTATCAGTTATTTTATATAGTTCTACCCAATAAAAAACATTTTTGGGTTTATAGAAATCCAAATAATCACTTTTTTCTCTAAATTCAATTAACATATGAGGCAGGGCTGGGCCCTCTATAAGAGGACAGGCTTATGTCAATAAGAAACTTATTGTCAGGTTAAAATACAAAGAAAACCCATCCAGAGAAATTTCATAGACAAATTATCTGAAGGGAAACCACTGCCCTTTGCTCCTTGGAGCTTGTTGAGATAATTGACATCTTGTAATTGGATGTGGTGCACACTCAGAACTCTGGTGCTTTTCTCTTCCTCAGTGTCCTTGAAGAAATTTTAGCAGAGGATCTTGAGGCCGTGCTCTCACTTCCCTATAGTATTTACCAGTGATGAAAAATAGTAAACAAACAAAAAGCAGCAATAACAAAAACCCCAAAGTTAATAGTCACCTTTAAATTTTCAATCAAACCCATCTCAAAGACCTATCATTTATATATGTCAGCAGCACATTTGACTGAAAAGCCAAAGCAGAATGAAACAAAACCCCAGATGCTTATTTATGTTACACAAACATTCTACTTAAATTCAAAAGTTAAAGTTTCTTTTGAGTTCACACCAGATTCTTTGTTGAAGTAGTTTTAGATCAAAACCAAACCGAACCAAAGTGGAGCATATTTTTATTATTTCCTTTGAAATTATTGCTGACTTCAAAGCTTTCACCACCTCGCCTTTCCTGAGAGCCTGGGTTCTAATATTATCGGTTGGCAGGACCTCTCAGATGGAGTTTTTGGAATCTGAAATCCATCAGTCATCTCTGAGGACATTATTATTCTGTGTTTTGTAAAATACTATGACTTTTTTTCTAATCCTGAAGATACTTTTAGAGGAATCGATGCAATTGATATTTCCTTCCTTGCTGACAGTTGACAGACATGAAGACGGGCCAGGTGCTGGAAGGCCTTCCCCGCCCGATGCTCCTTCGCAATTCTTCAGAAGTCTGTCCCTGACATTCTGGTACCGTTCACAGTTTATGCTTAATGACTATGTGACACCTCCCTCCTCTTAAATGACCCAGACAGAGCATGGGTTTGGGAGTAAGATTAATTAGCATGACTCCATCGATAATATCAGCTATTCAAAACAGTATTGCGAGGATTAAATGAAAGTGCTGTGTAAATTGTAAGTGCAGGGTTTCGGTGCCCACGGATTGGACATTCAGTAAGAGTTTTCTTTCCTTCAGTGCGTTTTGCCCTCCAGATGGTCCACCGATGGCTCTCAGTGCCTGATGTGTGGTGTCCTCAGTGTTTCCTCTATTGTCTCTCACATCTAGAATTCTGTTCTCTATTTGTTCTCATAGGTATGGAAAAAGTTCCTGGCCTTTCTTTAGCTTTCTGTTCCTTGGAGAACCTTCTGGAAATATTCATGTTTAGCCTCAATTCTTGGTTTCAAGTGACACCATTCTTAACTATTGGCATAATCTCTTGGCACTTGGGGTTTCTTTAAAAACTAGCTGCCTAGACCTCAATTTTCTTCTATTTTGCCAAGAAACTCTATTAATTTTACTTATAGCTGAGCTTTCTGTGAAATGTGACAATTGCCCAAGAGAATGTGGAAAATAACCCAAGAAAGTAGGTTTGTAAAACTCTATTGAAATTTACCGTAGACCCTTCATGAAGCCAGCCCCGTTACTGGCCCCGCAGCAAACTTCATCTTAGGCTGATGTTATACAAGTGTGTGGGGCGGTCCTTGGAGGGTACTGGTGAGAGGTGACTAGTCTGGTTCCCCTCTGATACTTAACTTTATATATCCGAGAATTTAGCCTCAAATTTTCTTTTTGAATGTTGTCTATTTATTAAATATTCATACAGTACCTACTATTGTCAAGCTCTGTGACAAGCATTGAAGATTAACAACAAGCAGCTTATGGTTGGGATTTAATAAGTTTATTATCTTATTCTGATAATAAATTAACAAATAATTTTTATTATGTAATAAGCACTATCCTAATTACTATACATAATGGCTCTTTTACTATATAATATGAAGTCAGTAGATAACTGTAATTATTTCCATTTTACAGATGAGGAGACTGAAATACAGAGAGGTTAAGCAATTTATTTTAGGTCACACAGCTGGTATGTGGCAGAGCCAGGATTTGAATCTTGGCTGTCAAACACTGTTAACATCCTGCCACAGAGTTCCTTGGCCTACTTCTGAGTTCATCTGATGTGGAAGTACTACATTTCCATGATGCTACAGCTTCTTACCACAAGAGTCAGTGTCTATATTATCAGCCTAAGAGCTTTCTCTGATTATTGAGAGTTTGCTCAGCTGTCCCAGAGGGAAGCTCAGAGGTGACAGCTCTTTAATGCCTCCAGCAGAAACTCTGTGGGGAATGGATATGGTGGATGAACACCCTGGTCCCTTATTTTTTTGGGAGTGTGGGAGAGTGTTATTCTGAGAAATGCTCCAAAGTTTTTTGGGGGCCACACTGGCCAGGGCACACTGGCACACTTTTATCTCTCTTTTTCTTTCCCCACTCCTTCACCTGTGCTTCCTGGGATCACCTCCCCAAAAATGTACCTACCCCCAAATCTTTACCTCAATATTTGTTTTTGAAACAACCCAAACTAGGGCAGATAGTGCTCTTCACATAATTTATTTGCCTCTCCACAATCTTCACTTCTTTCATTCACTTGGTCTCTGCTCAGAAAAGCCTGCCCTGTGCACATGTTATATACTGTGATTTGTAATAAGAAGCAGATATTTGGTCTTCAGCTTTGTTCCCAGCACAAAACTCTTGTGTACTCTAGAGCACGGTTGCACCTCCAAGGGGTCAGAAAAGGAGAATCACTCTGGCATTTCAAAAGTATGTTAACCTAGATGCACAAGAACAATGAACTCACCTAAGGCAAAGATAAACCTTTTTCTAAAGAAATTATATGCCTGAGGCTTGACTACCCTCCATGACCTGCCCGGTTAGGAATTTGTGATCAGATCCCCCTGTGAGGCGACTGGGATGTTGTCACTTAGAGCAAAATGTACAATGAAGGTGTATAAAGCCAAGGGCAGAAACCTGGCAAGAACAAAGGATGAGCCATAGAAGACAAGAGGGTCACAAAGGAGTTGGAGTACATGAAGCCAGAGAAATGAAGCACAACCATGAGATAGGAGAATCTTTGAAGAAAGAGAGGAAATTATGATATTTAAGCTCCTAAGTACTTAAAGCTAAGGAAGCATGTGACCCAAGTGCATAAAATCACAAGAGGTGTATACAATTAATAATAGGCCAAGCATCATAAAAAGCAGTGCTATTCCTAGAAGCTTAAATTACATCATTTTTGTGCACATATACATACATAATATACAGCAAAGTCTAAATCTTGTGCCCCAGACTCTATAGAGTTTGAAAATCTAAATATATTATATAAAACTCAAGTAAATTCCTGAATTTTTTAATTCATTTATCCACTTGACAAATATTGATTGTGCTCAAGACACTGAGCTTGAATATTTGATAATCTCTCTTCTATAAAATCCAGAAATTCTGGTGGCAGTTATTTCTATCCCTCCTATAGTAGAGATGCCCTCTGGAAGGGATTGTGGTTTCCAAAGAGCTGGTGCTATGGCTCAATCTTCTGGAATACAGGAATTACAACAGAATCTTGCACATAATAAAAGTACAGATAATGTTTAGTGATTGGATGAAGCATGACTGGGAATAGAGGACTTGGTGGCTGATTGTATCCATCAGCAAGATTCCCCAGACATTGTTGTCAGAAAGAGCACTTCTTGCTAAATGACCTGAGTCAGAACAACTTTCCATATGCTACTTTGGAGAGATGCTGTAAGGTGATGGATGATGACCGTGCTCAAGGGTAACATGGCAAATATGCATGACAACTTTAAAGAGCCTTTTTTAATAACAAAATTGTGCTTATAAATACTTCTAATAAATAGAAGTATTTATTAAAGATTGGTTCTTAACACTTTTATGACTTCTGAGCTATTTATAATTTCTCTTTAAAATTTCTTACAGTTCTTGTTTTATTTTCTGTTCATTTTATCCAGGACCTGTGGCAGTGGGAGGCCTGGTCAGTCACTCTGGTTATCACCATAGCAACGTTAATGCTAGTGTATTTCTTAATGGTGATCTGTGCAGCATATTCTCTACACCTTCATCCTACCTGACCAACCAAAACTTGTTGCCAATACTTGCTACCTAAATAATGTATCACATCATTTTTGACCTTTTATATCATTTCTAATTATGTTATTGTAAAAAAAAATTTTCTCCTGCCTTCCCACTCTTTAAATATGTTAATATACTTCAAGCTGTACTCTTTAGATATAAATTAACCTGTGTTAATTTTTAATTTTCCTGAAATTACCGTTCTCAATTAAATTACTAGTGATTGTAGTTGCTCTTCTGAAATGACAATAATCTAGATTGTTTCAGTATTTGGGTATCAAGATCTGAATACCTAATTTCATGTAAATTTCTGAATGGTGTTATCAAATGCATTATTATTTGCAAAACTGTGGAGATTTTAAGCAAACATTTTTAATAGATTTTCTTAATCTCTTAGTTGCTAGAAAAGTACCTTTTATTTTCTTCTTAAAGAAATGCTTTGTCTTTTGTGACATTTTCTTTATTATATAGAATGTGGTTCTTTTTAGCTCCAAAAGGCCAGGTGTATATGGAATTCTTTTGAATTTTATATATGTGAAATAACTAATTAGAAGAATTGTTTTCTCTTACATTTGCATCCAACCAACATTAGGATATGCATGACTGTCTTCCACGCTTCATGTACTAGGTATAAGGCACCTTGCCGAGTATTGTGGGTAACACCAGGTGAATTATTCACAATTTCTGCTATGCAACCACTCACTTTCAGAAGTCTAATATATATCAGAAAAGGAAAAATTGTCAAATGGGGATACAAAATACGATGGAAGTATGCATGAGTACAAGATAAGATAGAGCGTTATCAATAATGTCTAATTTCATGGCTGAGATGAGATCTGAATTGGCCACAATGAATAAAAAAGCTTCCAAAGATATCTATCAAGGACAGGGAAACAGAAAAATGGACATTGTTTGGAGAAACAATGACTAATCTGTTGTGCTTTCAGCATGCGTTTTAGAGGAAAGTAGTGCAAGATAAGATGAACATTTCTATGGAAAGTTGTAAATGAAACCTACACAAAAGGAACACCATGGAACAATATTAAGCAAAGATGTATTCTTTTCTTTTCTTTTCTCCACGGCATTTATAAATGAAACAATGGTGATACATTTAAATGGGTCTATTAATATGATTTTCTCTTTGTAATGTCCTTGGGTGTAATCCTTTTATTTTGTTCATATTGTTTCACTCTGCCTGCAGGAAGATTAGCATTGCTACACGAGAGAACAGAAGAGTGTGAGAGAGAACATCAGTACGAGGTTTTGAACTGCCTAGTTTTATTTTTGTGTTCAGCTCAAGACAATAGCCTTACACTTTTAGTGTTGTGGCAATGTGAAAAGAATTTCCAGATTTCTATAGCTCCTCTGGAGGGATCTGGAGCCAGGGGCCGGGCTGGGTCACAGCACTCCTTCCCCGTGCGGGATGCGTTCTGTCAGAGGCCGAGTCCTGGGAGGAAGCGAGATGTGAGGCAGGAGAGGAGGCAGAAAGCCCAGCCGACCTGCTTCATCAGGCTGTGGGGAGACGAGAAATGCCTGGTCAGAAGAGGAAAGAACATTTATTGCAGAGACACTTTCCTGGAAACATTGTGGCCTTGGGCTGCCCCCTCTGCTATCTCCACCTGACTCAGAAATTCATTTATACCCAGACAGCATGTCTCCAGAAACGGATGGAGGAAGAGAGGACATCGGAAAGACTTACCTGAGACAGAACCAACCAGGAGAGCCATTTCAATGGGGAATAGATGAAATAGTAAAACCTGGGAATTTTAGAAGTGTTTTGCTTTCTGTTTTACTCTCAAAGTGGTAAGAATCTTACAGGAAAAGTCTGTCAGTCATAGAAAATAAAACAACATTTGTTTTGGATTGCTGAATGTTGTTGTAATTGTTCTATCTATTAAAGTGTTTCTATTATAAATTAGTATTTATTTTAATTAACCACACAATCATATAATAAGAGCCTGAAAAGATCTCAAGCCGGTTTATCGAGCCTTGCAGCAACTTGGTTTTCTCACTTGCTGCCTGGATCACAGGTCAGAAAAGGCAAGTTATGCCCAAGATGAAGGTTTCTAGTGAGTCTCTTGACCCTGAAGAGGAAGGCAGCTGATAGACAGGAAAGGGGTAAAGGAGATGGGAATTAGCACGTCTGGCAGAAAGAAGGCTGGGTATTTCAGGACTCAAGTCTAGATTGTCCGGACCTCGTGATGACCCCTCCAAGTTAACTACCACCACTTTGGTGTACATAAGACCACACTAAATTTATTTACTGTTTCTTGAATTTATTTTTAATTCACTCAGTTCTGCAAAGTAAACTTACAATATTCATACATAAATTGTATTTTAATAAAGTTATTTTAAAAATAAAATAATAGAGTGAACAGTAATTTTGCCTGTGCTTGAGGAGGGATGCTTATGATTTCAATTTCTGTTAGGGCCTTACAACTGAGTGCCCTTGGGCAAATGATGACCCCTCTGAATCTCAGTTTCTTTATCAAGTGGAGTTAACAGTAATATCTGTTCTCTAGGGTCTGTATTAAATACTCAGAAACCTAAGCATATATGTTCTTTTTTACAGGCAAAAGGAAAGAAACCATTATTTGTGCAGTTGATCCTGGAAAATATATGGAGTTTGTATGATGCTGTCTTTTAAATGCCGTCTTTTAAAGGTTAAGAAACTGTGGTCAGTCCTGGCCGGGTGGACCAGTGGTTGGAGCATGGTTCCTTACACCAAAAGGTTGCGGGTTTGATTCCCGGTTAGGACACATACCTAGATCTTGGGTTCTCTCTCTCTCTTTCTCTTTCCCTTCCTCTCTCTCTAAAATCAATAAACATATCCTCAGGTAAGGATAAAAGAAAAAAAAAAAAGAGAAACTGTGATCTTATCTGCAAAGCACTTTGGAAGAGGTCCATCACTGCACATCCTTAACTATGCCTGTATAGCCAAGTTAGAGCTAATAAGAACATTTGTACTGATAGACCTGAGTAATGCAATCCCAATGATAAGAAACAGTTCTTTGATAAAGTGTCTAATGTATATGTGTATACATTAAACACACACACATATATATACACACACACATATAGTACATATATGTTATATCTAGTTTTTTCTAACATAAAAGCATTCTTTCCTTATATTTCATTATTTCAGGAGAAAATATATTTAGTTCTCACAGAAACTTTGAACGTAAAAGGAGTTTTTAATGGCCTCTTAGTAAATATTACTGCTGTGTGCTCATAATGGTCATGTTTTCTGTCATTGCTGGGGTTGTAAGTACACTATACCAATAATAAAAACTATAAACTTTATTAGCTAATACTATTAAGCATAACTTCCTTTAAAAGTAAAAGATCTCAGTCTCATCTTTGGTTTTGTAACCACTTTTGGAATGCTCTCCTGCTGAATTCTTTTAAAGCAGCCTAATTTATGGTTCAAAGTATCATCACTTCAGGATGAAGTTAATTCATTTAAGCACAGACTAGCTTCTGCTTCTCTTTTGATTTACATTGTATCCAAAGATGGTATGAAATAGAGTTACTCCCTTAGAATAAAATGATAAGAGTTATTGCTCTTGGCCTCTCCATGACTGTTCCAGTAAACAAATATGTTGGCCTTTTAAAATGTTGACTAAAAAGCTCCCCATCTGAAAGCTAGGAAAGGAATGAGTTTATCACAAAACATTTAAACGGATTTCACCAGAAGCTAAGGAAGACCAGAGAAAAATAAGCTCTTATTTGTTTGCAGCTTACATTTTACATCCATTTGCTTGTGTAAAGAATTGGAGGTGAGGCATACAGCCTTGCACATTGTAGACACTTTAAAATGTTTGGGAAGAAAAAGAGGAATGGAATCAGGGTTGGTCTACTGAATTATTTTTATGTATGCTAAATATCTTAGTTCACAATCTTGTGTTTCTTCTATGCAAGGAGGATGGAAAAGAAAACCTGACCATCACACCTTTGCATAATTGCACCTTATACCTGTTTTATTTATTTATTTATTTATTTATTTATTTATTTATTTATTTATTTATTTATTTATTTATTTAATTTTTTAAAATGTATCTTTATTGGTGAAAGTATTACAGATGTCCCCTCTTTTCCCATTGATCCCTTCCACCCCACACCCACTCCCCTCCCCAGGCCTTCACCACACTTGTCTGTGTCCTTGGGTTATGCATGCATGCATATAAATTCTTTGGCTAATCTCTCCCCACCCACCCACCCCCATCTCCCCTCTGAGATTCCTTGTCCATTCCACACTTCTGTGTCTCTAGATCTATTTTATTCATCAGTTTATTATGTTCTTTAGATTCCACATGTAGTGAGACCATGTGATGTTTGTCTTTCTCTGCCTGGCTTATTTCGCTTAGCAAAGCACTCTCCAGGTCCCCCCATGCTTTCCCAAAGGGTATGAGATCCTTCTTCTTTATAGCTGCCTAGTATTCCATGTCTAAATGTTTTAAATAGCTCCACAGTTTTTTCTTGACCAAATATACTTGACTACATATGCCTTAAATAAAATTAATTTCTTTCTCTAAATGTCCCATTTCTGAAAATGTGACTATATTTTCCCAGTCTTCCCTTATAGACACTTGCATTCTCTTTGGTAGTGGATTACTCTAGGGGTTTCTTATCTCCATTTTTATAATTCAGCTGTGTTTGGCCATCACCAGTTGTCTACTGGACAATTCCAGAAGAGGGATAACTGCACGTGAATACTGCATATTCAACACTAAAGTCATTGTCTTTTCTCTTATCACCTCTCCTTTCCTTATGTTCTTCCTTCCAGACACTCAGTTTTCTTCCTAGATCTCTTGGAGATCTTCTTGATGTCTATTACTGATCCAATTCAAATTTCTGCTTCTCAACGACAACCTTCCTCTTGTATTACCATTTACACACCTTTCCAGCCACATGACAAGATGATTCTTACCTGCACATTTTCATTCCTGCTGTTTACTCCACTTGGAATGTTCTCTGAACAAGCTACAGTTTCAAAGCTCAGCTACAGTGTCAGTTTTTCCATGAGGCTTTATTTCTTGGGCAGGCATTTGGATGTTGTGGCAACAGCTGTCCTACTTTCTGATATAACTAATGCTTTTCCTTCCCTGAGGGGATCAATGGAAGGCAGGTGGGCTCTGTACCTGATACCCTAGGTTCTCTTCTTAGTGCCATAACTTATCAGTTTCTTTTTCTACAAAATGGGGTTAATGTAATACCGAGAAGTTGTTGATATAATTAAATAAAATAATGAACTTAAAAATTCTTTAATTGAAAATTGCCACATACTTAATAATTACTTTTATTATGTTTTTTCATTTGAATCTGTTATGACCTAACCCTAAAAAAGTTACCTGCATTGTTTGTTCTAAAATTACTTGTATATTGACTGATCAGACTGCAAATTTTACAAGATTATTGGTCCATGTGAGGAAGAAATATTTAATGTTTCTGAGGAAAATACACATCAAGTCATATTTAGAAATTTTTTGTCATTTCTTTTTGAAATTTAGAAGTAGCTTCAAAAGTGAATATCCTGAATAGAATGCCTGTATTTGCCATGAAATGAAGTTAAGAGTAAAATCAAGCAATAGGGAAATAAAACTAGGACTTGGCACATGGTCTGGCCAGACTGGCCCATTTCTATAATCTCTCTAGTTTTACTGCTTCCAGACTTTCCCTGCTTTGATCCTTCAATGCTCAACTCAGAGATAAATCTTCTGAAAACACCCTTCTCCTCATGCTGCTTGTCCTGATTAAGGACCTGCAGGGTCTCCCATGGTCTGGTGCATCAAGACTCCAATTCTCTGCCAGAACCTCTGATTCAAGGTTCTTTGTAATTTGATCTCAATTTATCTACCCAACTTCATGACCAATTATTCTAGCAGATGTGATCTGTAAAATATTTCTATCACACAGATTCAATAGTTTACCACCTAGGATCTGACATTTATCAATGCCTCTAGGACCATCTAAAATCGTCTTTACTGAAAACTTCCTTAACTATTAGAACCAGTATTATTAGTATCTGAATTAAATATCAAATCAATATACACTTATTGTTGCTTAGAAAATGTCAAGCTCTATGATGGAAACTTTGAGGAGCATAAAGGTCATAATCATCACTGTTTTTGCTTTCAGTCTATTACCAAGCTTAATGGGACCCAGAGAAAGTACTATGAAAATGGAGAGAAGAGTAATGCACGTGTGTGTGTGTGTATATGTTAGGCAGTGTGCTCAGAGAAAGTTTTCAGGATGAATTAACATTAAAATTGTGTTAGAGGAAGAGTCAACTAATCCAAAAGTCACAGTAAACAGTGCCTATGGCCCATGATACCTTTAGGGAACCACAAATAAAGTTGTTTTAATATTAGTTTCTTTAAAAATCAGAAATATTGAATGTAATAGTAATGGATATATGGGAATGAGCTTAACTTGGATATATTTGTCTTTATACCAACACAATAATTTTTAATATTTTTATAGAGGAAGGGACCTCTGAAGACAAAGTGACTTGAGATCACAAAAGTCACATTGTCACCCTGCCTCGGAGAATGGATGTAATATAAGTGGGTAGAGATAGAAAGAGGAAACAATAGGAGTAAAGTTCGTGTTGTGGGAAAATACAGGGTGTATGTGGGGAATTCCTGGAGAAGGAGAGCATGAATTAAACATGACAAAGAGAGGCATGCTAAAAGGTAAACACAGATGGTGGAATGGAACCAGTCATACTTCGGAAGCATTATTGGTGGCAGTTTTAAAGAGATTTGAACTTGCTGATCTGTCTATTAAGGGCTGTTGGATAGGAAGGAGAGTGACATGATACCAGTTTTCTATATTTAATGCGTTCACTCAGCAAATATTTATTAAGCACCTACGAGGAGCTAGACATTGTGCTAGGTACTAGGCATACAGCAGTAGAAGAGGGAGTCCCTGTCATTATGGAGCTGACGCTTCAATGGGGTCAACAGACAATAAACACAGAAACTATCAAACAAATGATAGTTTTCAAAAGTAATAAGTGCTTTGAAGACAGCAAAGAACTATAACAAATAGGCCAAATGTAGAGTTGTAAGTGTAGAGTAAATTGTGGTAATTGAGAGGGTCAGCATCCCAAGTGGGAGGAACACAGCAAAGGGAAGAGCAAGTTCCAAGGGCTGGCACGGTGACAAGTTTGCAACGAGACTGGTGTGACTAGGGTGCGGGCATGAATGAGCTTGGGGAGGAAGTTTACATTTTTGCTCTTAATTATATAACATCTGAATTCCTTACCCATGTTAATATTTCTTCTTTTAATATGTATTTTCAACTTATACTGACTTGTTTCTTTTTAATTTATCTGTGTAAAACGTTTTTGGAACAAGGTGGTGGGTTTCAAATTCTCTTCTCTCCTGCCCAACACCTATCAGTGAGGTGGGATTATGAAAGACATTTAATGAACATTTGTATGACTCATTTTAAGACCCCAGATATATTCAAATACCCTATGAAATTCCACTAAAAGAAGCCAGAAACTCAGTTTGGGTTCAGATATCATAAATTGTCATTTAGTTTGACATAATGGTAAGAATATCTAAAAATAAAATAAGTAGTATCATAAAATAGTGCCATCTGCTTCTTTGGTAAGTTTATTTAGCTCTATTCCAAGAGTACGTCATGGTTTATGATTCAGTTTGGAATTTTATTCATTACCCTGATAGGCCAAAAAAAAATGCTATCTAGGAGCAATACTTAGAAATGATCTTTGGAAGTTCCCACATAGATACATATAATTTCTCTCGGTGTTTCCAAACAAATTTAAAGAAATAAACTAAAGAAAAAATTTAATTTAAGAGAAAGATTTTTTATATTGATACACGTTTTGGAAGCTTCAAGAAGTTGTATTCAGATTAATCATCAATCTACATTTGTGGACGTATTAAGAGAAACATCACATTAAAAAAAAAATAAAAAGCCCAGCCGGGCGTGGCTCAGCCGTTGAGCATCGACCTAGGATCCAGGCGATTGGGGTTCGATTCCCGGTCAGGGCACATGCCCGGGTTGTGGGCTCGATCCCCAGTCGGGGGCGTGCAGGAGGCAGCCGATCCATGACTCTCTCATCACTGATGTTCCTGTCTCTCTCTCTCTCCCTCTCCTTTCCTCCCTCTGAAATCAATGAAGATACATTAAAAAAAAAAAAAAAGAAACATCACAATACTATATAAGTGTAAGATAAGAATGCGGCAAATCTGATAGATTTGGGTATATTCTGTAAAGTATATAGTATCTTTATTTTTAAATTTTTTAAATAGTATCTTTAGATAAAACAGTTATTAAGGACTGTAGCAATATATATATTTGTCAAAATCATTGATTCTAACTGCTACTATATTTTGGGGGGATTATTGGAATTTTACAATTTATTTCAATATTTGTTAATAGAATTAATCTGATCCCACTTGTAAATAAAAGATTGATTATATGGCGTTTTCACTTATGATAAACTTGGCTTTTGAGTGATGAATAAATCTTAATAATATTATATTTGGGTAACAACCGACAAAGGACTAGACAAATACAAATTAATCCTTCAATTAGTCTGTCCTTAAATTAAAACTGATAACTTCCATTTTCCAGGAGATCAAAGTGAGTGAAGGAGACTTAATCTTCTGACTTTGTGTAAATGTCACAACTTTCTGAAGAAACATTAACTTGTAATTTAGAAGAATGGAGATTTTAAAGTGCAAATAGAGTTATGACTCTTGAAGGTGGAGTGATTTATTGTTTCTTTCCTCTTATCCTTAAGTATATACCAAGGCATTACTCCTGCACTAAAACCCAGAGAGTTTATATTAGATCTTCATTTATAATTAGGTTTTGTAGACCTAATCTGGAAATTTTATTATGTAAATATATGTAGCACATTCAATTTCATCAAGTATATTTCAATATGTTATTATCATAGAGAGCAAACTTAGAATTATTCTGTGTCAAGACAGAATTCTGTATGGGAAACCAATTTTTAAATTTTGCCCAGTTGAGGCTTATATGTGACCTTCTGGTTCAGGAATTTATATTAAACTCTATATATTTCCATGTAATCCAATAATATGCACACCTAGAGATTCCAGGGAAGGCTTGGGATTTTTAAAGACAAAAATGTGGCTTAGAATCACTGCATCACATATTTTAGGGAGAACAACACAGAATTTTTAATCAACTCTAACATCTATATGATAGGATTAGATATCAAATACCAATTTCTGCACGCTAAGGATTGTGGGTCTGCCTGGGCACAGCCTAAACCAGTATTGATAGCGGAATGACCCTATCAGAGCGATTCCTGCCACTTTGGGCCCTGATATTCTCGTTGTACCTCTGTGGTTTGTGCTGAGGTAGCTTCTTGCTGTTGCACAGCTTTACTTACTGATCGCAATTCTTGTTCTTGTCCTGTTATCACTGAGTGTTGCTGAACGAGTCTGCAGTTGTCACTGAATTTTTTAAGAATGTTTCTGCTTTGAAACAATCTTAAACTTGTAAAATTAACATTTTCCTGAGCCATTTGAGAGTGAGAGACCAACACGATGTCTCATGGCCCTAGAATAGTACTGAACAAAGACATTCTCCTATAGAACCACAATTCAACCATTTAAGAAATTGATATGATACCTCAGTACCATCTAATCCTTAGATTCCACTTAAGCTTTGTCAGTAGCCTCAATAAGTTCCTTTATAAGAAAAGGTTCCAGTCTAGAATCTTTCATGATATTTAGTTGTCATGATACTTTAAAAAAATAGTTCTTTGGTCTTTCCTTGACTTTCGCAACTATGATAGTTTTGAAGATTATAGGCCTATTATTTGGTAGACTGTCCCTCAGTTGTGTTTGTCTACTATTTCCTCATGGTTAAACTGAGATTATGCAAATGGGGCAGGCATAAGACAAAAGTGACTTTGCATCTCTTGTGATATTAGGAGACACATGGGTTTGATTTGTTTCATTACTGGTAATGTTAATTTAATCATTTGATTTAGGTGGTATTTTACAGGCTTCTCACCATAAAGTTATTTTTATCCTCTTTTATAATTAATAAGTATTTTCTGTTGAGGTACTTTGGAACTAGGTAAATATTCTATTTCTCATCAAAATTTCAATTTACTCATTGATTCATGTCAGTATGAATCAGTTTTGTTTAATAGCTTACAGTCCAATATTCTCATAATTTACTTTAAAGTTAAAACTTTTTCAGATTTGATCATTGGGTCCTCTTTGAAGGAGCCTCTTTTGCCCATTTGGCATTTCTCCTTCATTTTCTGAAAATTTCCTTCTTTCTGACACAACCAGATTTTCTAGGTTCATTTTGTAATTTCCTTACCCAATTACAGATTGAATCACTCTCCTTAAGTGGATAATGACATTTAGAAACCAAGATCTGAGTGCTATGTGTGCTCATTACTATTAAATATGGTTGGTTTGCTGATTCTAAGATTCTCAGTGGCAAGACATGGGGAATATATGTTAGGCATATATGTGTGCATGTATATATACACATATAATTTATAGTAGGTAGGATATATATTTATATATGGATTTACATTTATATTACTTTTATATTTATATACATGGAGTCTATCTATTGATCTGTCTATCTAGCATTTATCTAGAATATTAGTAGGTCACATCAACATCTCCACTTCTAAAGCAACACCACAAAGTTTATTCTAGTTTTCTCCTTTTTCCTATTTGTAACTCCTTTGTCTGACATTGAAAAACTAGGCTCTCATTATTCTCAATGTATTTTATTTAATCAATTACCCTTATGTATCCAGTCTCCCAGGGCCACCACTGCCCCACCCAACCTGCATGCCCTCATAACTCATGTTGGGCTCTAATAAGCTGTGCAAAACCATCTCTGTCACTGGCCCTTTTCCCATGCACATATTCTGCTCACTCCATTCAGGTTTTAACACCTCTCATCAGGCAGCCACCACCATCCTGGACAGATGCTCTCCTCAAACCGTTTAGATTCTGAGTCTTGTCAGGGCTAGGACATACCATCCCCACTCTTCCTGAGCTTGGACAATCAGCAGTAACTGTTCCCATTCACATGGGAACACACTCTTGGCTCTGCTTTGACTCTTGCCCACCATAAATAAACACTGCTCATCCTTTTGGGGATTTTGTCCCCTTATGCTAGGCTGCTCTCTCCCCTGAGGCCTACCTCTACATGGATATTCTCTTGCTATGGGATGAATTTTATCTCCTCAAAATTCATATGTTGAAGCCCCAACTGACACTGTGATGGTGTTTGGAGATTGGAACTTTGGGAGGTAATTAGGGTCAGATGAGGTCATGGAGGTGGGGCCCTCATGATATGGGACTGGTACTTTATAAGAATAGAAAAAGAGAAGGAGATTACTCTCTCCATCATGTGAAGATACAGTGAGAAGGTGGCCAGGCATCTGCCAGCCAGAAAGAGTATCTTCACCAGGAACCAAATGGTCTGATACCTTGATCTTAGACTTCTCAGCCTCTAGAACTTTAAGAAATAAATGTTTGTTGTTTAAGCCACACAGTCTAGGGTATTTTGCTATAGTAACTCAAGCAGACTAAAACACCTCTTCATCCAATAAGGCTGGAATCATCATCTCCCTTTTGTATAGATTCTCTCCTTCATATTTTTGGACTTGCCATGTTTTATGTCTATTTTTCTTGGCACTCCCTAATGGCTTTTCTACAGAATTGGCCAGGAAGGGAAAGGAAGGAAGGAAAAAGGAACTCTGTGTGTCACTTTAATCTGCATAAATTTTCCTGCAATCCCTTTACCACCTGTCTCCCCCAGATATGTTGGAATTCTATTGAATGGACATAGCCCTTGTGATGATCATGAGGGGCAAGACTTATGCAAATTCTTTGAATATAAAAGTTTGCTTTCTGCTTGGAATTGTGCTAAAATAGATCTTTCATGCCCACAGTGTCATGATACATCCTATATAATATTATTAAACATTAACCTAGTGGTAATACTTTGAAGTACTGTCTAATTACATTACACTTCACATTGTATGTGTTGTGTTTGTACATTCATATATGTGTGTTGACCAAATAATAAACATAGTTACCCTAATTAACTTTTTTTTTTTTTTTGCAATTCCACTGTTAAGTATCCCACCAGGTCTATGATGAGGGGCAGGATGAGTTAAGGTCAATTATGTTCTATGTCTCATTTGATAATTTCATAGAATGATAAAAGTTTAATGGCTTGTGAAACATTAGAAGATAATAATTTCGGAATGTCTCTCTTGGGAATGGAGACAGATTCTGTAAGCCTGGGAGGTAGTATTCTTAGTGGTTGAGAGCAACTACTAGATATCACACACATCTGGAAAGAAATCCAAGAAATTCCCAATAGTTATGAAACATTTGTCAAGTCCTTTACTGTCTCTAAGCATTAATTTTCTCACCTGCATAATGAATGTATAATTAATACCTAACTCACAGGGTTGCTGTGAAGATTAAATGAGTTATTGTATGTATATCACTGAGTTTACTGCACAACCCTTAAGAAGCCATTTGCCATTTTTTGATAGATTTGAAACTTTCCCAAATTTCTCTCTTCATATAATTATTTTCAGTTAAACAATTCGCCATGAGAAAACTATGGTTTGGAAGACAAATATATTACCAGTATTAGGCAATGCTCCAGGAGTCATTAACAAGTTAACCTACATTATTTTTCAGTTTCCTACAGAAAGCATGGCTCTAGGCCATAAACATATGAAAAGTTCATTTGAGTAGAAAGATGCAAAAAGGCTTTCATAGTGGGAAATATCTGGGAAAATGGGTCTGGAACAAGCTGACACACTGGGGAACCATAATTTCTAGAGCCAACTTGGAGGGCATGGAACATTGTGCTTTCTAAAGATGGGCCAGAATAGCATCTCTCATTCCACATGACATTTCATAATCCAATGTTTCCCTGTTAAGAGGTGTAGTCTAATTTGGCCCTCATTCCCTTAGATCTGGGCTGGCCTTGGTGACTTGCTTGGCCAATAGAAAGTATCAAAAGTGATATTCTGTATCTTTTGGTGCTATCACAGGGGATCTTTCAGCTTTTGCCTAAGACTCTTGGAGTGTTTACTCATGGGATGCTCCCTCTGGGAACCCAACTGCTGTCCTGTGAGAAGCCCAAGCAACACAGAGACAACAAGAGTTGGTGCTCTACTTGGCAGCCCCAGCTGAGATCCCAGCTGACAGCCAGCATTGACTACCAACTACGGGAATGGGTGATTTTGGATGTCTAGCCAGTTCAGACTTCAGATGATGGCAGCCCTAGCTGAAATCTGCCCATAACTTCATATAAGACTGTAAGTAAGAACCACCCAGTTGGACTCAATAACTCCACAGAATCATGAGAGGTGATAACATTATTGTTTTAAGCCACTGAGTTGTGGTATGGTTTGTCATGCAACTATAGACAACCAGAAAAGTGAATTGGAAGGACAGAAGAAAGAAAGCAAGAATCAAAACACCTGAAAAGAGAGTTAATACCAACTTCCTATCATTTTTACATCACAGGTTTGTCTGGAACCATCCCTAATATACTCAGAAGACAATAGACATATTCAACTGCTTGGACTATTGCATTTACAAGTGATTTTATACAAATTTTGACTGCATAATCTATACAAATCTACCAATATTTATAAAGCTTGATTAAATTAAAAATGTAAAACTAGTTCTTTTTTTTCTTTCTTAATTTTTGAAGGGACCTTGGGAGGTCAGTTAAATTGTACATCATTTTGCTTATAAACAGGGTCCCTTTTGATCTGTGTTTTGTTTTCCAAGGAGCTGCATTATGTTTGCATAGAGAATCAAAAAATATTCAAGAATGAACAAACCATATGAAAATTTAATTTCCCCTCAAACATTCTTCAACCTCATCTTGCTTTGAAGGTAGAATCTATTTAGCCCTCTCCTGCAACTTCTCTTCTCTTTGTGGTTTGGCCTGCCTCTATTCTTGGATGTTGTCAAGGCCAATGTATTGCAGATTTATTGCCAAATGAAGCTCCAAGCTTTACAAAATATACAGGATTCCATGGAAACCATGAAAAGGCTATTAAAGAAAGACTTATATCTCATTTGAAGCCATTGGAAATGAGCAGTTAACAATGGGAGGAAAAATAGTTAACAAAGATGAGGACAGGATAGAAGTTTCAAGAGAATGATTTAAAAATCAAAGGATTAAGAGAGATCTTTGCAAAAAATTGATTAAGTGTCTAGATATATATACCTTTCTTATTATCATGCTAAAAGATCAGTTTTGTGCAGAATATTGTACAAGTTTGTCATTAAATTACACCAGGAAGAAAACAATGTTCTTTGTCTTTTCTAAGAATTAAATTGTTTGGAATTGCAAACTAATTCAGTTAAATATTAGATTATATTTCATCATATTTTTACAATTTTGTTTTTGTTTCAAACTAAAATTCCAATTAAAATCTTATCCTTATTTTGAAAAATAAAATTGTGATGCCAATTTAATGTTGACTCATTTTTTTAAATGTTGATTCATTTTAAGTGTTTTTGCTTCCTAAATTAAACATATTAATTATCCCCAGATGAAAAAGCAAAATAATATTTAGCCTGCCACATTTGTGAGAAATAATTTATTTGATAATGGTTTTATTGTCAAATTAATGGAAGATAAATTTCTTAACTCAGAACTTGCGAGCAATGGGTAAATAGATTTTAATGTAACAAGCTTAGGTATTAGTTTACATGACAATTAACATCAAGATTATAGAAAATATAAATTTCTATCAGGGAAAGATGAATTCAAAAGAAATTTTATACTTGATTTTAGATATTATAAGAGAATCACAACCCTAGGAGGTATGTCATAGTCTATATGAATGATACCCTCTAGAACTGTGCAGTGCCCAGCCTACATTTGGGTTACACAATGACCTGGTTTAATGACATATTAAACATTAAACCAGATTTAACATTACATTATTGTTAAACAAAAGAGTAGCATTCACACAAAACTATATCCTTAGTATAATCCTAAATGTATAATTTATAGATTTCATTTACAAAGATTATAGAAATATATGTCAAATTATAATAGATTATCTCTGGATATTGAAATTATGAGTGATTCAGGAAAACTTTTTTTGTATTTTCTGTTTTCTTCTATATTAGCACATACTGTTGGAATCAGAATAAATGATATTTTATAATTTTAATGCTCTTATCTATTCATCTGTTAAAATAAACATCAAACACTGGGCTTATAAATGACAAAGTCTTCTATGACACCTCACACCTAATGTACTTAAGTATCACCTTCATGGCAATTGTGTGGCTATGCTTTATATTAACATGCAATTACTAATTTTTCTTTTATTATTTAATATTATTTGAGGGATACTTTTATTTATGGATTCCAAAACTGGGTACTCTTTTGTAATAAGGATCTGACCAGACTTGAATATACTGACAGATACTTCATGTTGATTGCAGTCAATAATTCTGTTGGTATGATGTATAATTCCTATTTCACAATTTCCCAAATGCTAGGAAGAGAGGATTCTCCAAAGATTTTCCCAAGTCAATATAGGCTTTGATTTTTCTGGGCTATAAATGGCTTTAATCTCTAGATGTACTGATTTTTCCATTTGCAAACTGATAATGTGTAAATCTGCCTAAATGGCCTCTGGGGATATGGTAAAGATTGGTGTAATTCAGGCTAATAGAAAATATTAGACTCAATCATGGCATAAACAATTAAACAAATTTGTGAAATGCTTTACAGAAAGAAGCATATTAAGGGAATTGGGAACACTTGATGAAATATTGACAACAGAAAAGTCTAATGGAAAATAACTTAGTTCACACATTGAATACATGTATGTCTTCTACTTAGCACAATATAGTTTCCCACTGAGTTATAAAGGAGGGATATAAATAATCTTATATATGAGAACTTCAACTATGTAATAGCATGTCATTTCCTATACTTGCTTTGTATAAGAAGGCAGGGTTGTTAGGAAAAGACAATAATTTGGGGAAAATAGAAGGGAGCAGGAAAAGAGGAAGACCAGTTATGAGATGGATAGACTCCATAAAAAACCATAGTCATGAACTACAGGAGTTGAGCAGGGCTGTTGAAGAAGGGGCATTGTGGACATCACTCATTCATAAAGTCGCCAGGAGTCTGAGCCAACTCAACTTATGTTCTCTGATAAGGTCCATGTCCTGGGGCCAGCCAATTGCTTAGAATATAATGCTAACAATCAAACGGTCACAACATGAGTCAACATCCAAACACTATGCCAACATCAAAGGCATGCATTTCTATTACTAATTTGGTCTTTCACCTTTAGACAAATGTTACTAATCAAATAAATAATAACCATGTATTATTGAGCTCCAGTTCTGCGTGCCCACTCATGGTTTCAGTGCTCTGCCATTATTTCTAATCCCTAGAAAACTCTTTAAGTAGATTTTACCTTCATTATACAGAAGAGGAACAGAGATTTAAAATGATTTGCCCAGGGCCACTCATTTGGAGTTAATCTAGCATTCAAACTCAAATTCTTGAAGCACAAATTCTTCCTCTTATATTATACTTTGATGATTCCTTCCTATAACGAAGATTATAAAAGTGAGACCCTCAGTGTCAATAAAAATCATATCCTACTAGAAAACAACTCACATATAGTTAATAGCTTTATCTCTGTTTATGGACAATATATTATAGCATATTATAATATACTATGTAATATTTCTTTCCAATAATTTTGAGGATTTATTATTTTTCAAGTGGTGTGCATTAGTTATTTATTGCTGTATAATGAATTACTCCAAAATATAGCAGCTAAAAAAACACACACATTTATTTATAATCTCCTAGTTTCTGTGCATAAGAAATCCAAGCATGGTTTAGCTGGTTGCCTTATAGGGTAGGCCTTAATCTAGTATGAACTCATTTTAACTTGATTAGATCTGCAAAAACCTATTTCTAAATAAGGTTACACGCATATATCCTGGGGTAAGACTTCAACATATCTTATTGGGAACACAATTTAACCTACAATTCTAGGTCTTAGGATTTTCTTTTTAAAAATTTGCATTAAAAATGAGAACTTTATTCTAGCTCCTTGTATTTCACTTTATTGGTTCCTTTGAATAAATAAGAATAATTTACAAAAGGAAAGTTAAAAATATCATAATTTGGTTAGGTCTCCCACTTTGCTAACCCAGTATTTTATGAATAAATCTCACATTATCATGGGTGTTTTTTAATTAGAAATGTGCTATCTAGTTTTAAAGTGTTAAAATTTTTTACCGCCTTTCTAATTTATGCTAACTGAATGATTTTTTCTTCTACTAATGCACAGCCTGTAATGCAGTTTAGGTGTTACATGCTTAATATCACCCCACTGTGCCAAAGAAACCTATTTAAACAAATCACAAAGCTATGACACAGGACAGAGCACCCAGGCAAATACATTTTTAGTTTCTTCCATTTAGAGTCACGCTGGTATTTACAAATGCAGGCAAACTAAAGGTTGCAGCTAGTGCTTAGATCACCCTTCTTCCACACACCTTCTGAATCCTGCTCCAGATAAGAGCTCTGCAGCTTCGGCCTTCACAGCAACATTGCACTGGCCTGGGGAATTCTCTGCCTGCCCTGGTTTGGTAGCTGGTCTAGAACTGAGGTTTTGCATTTTGTTATTTTCCCTTCAGCAAGACCAATGGTTTGTATTACATTTCTCTCAGATCTGTAAATTTGGGTTAAATGATCAACCTGCTAAATTAAAATATTTTTGTTTATCCATTCAAAATATCAAGAGCAAGTTTAAACATTTTTGCATAAAAATGGAACAAGTAGAAATCAAATAATGATATGACTATTGTATTTCTTCTGTTCTTCTATTTCCCCACTCTCTTAGCCTGAGGACCCTAGGACACAGTCTGAATTGAAGTGTACACACTAATGTTCCTTGGTGGGGGCGGGTGGCTATGGGTAAGGCAGTGAGAGTGAAGGAAAGAAGGGAATGCAGCAGGAAAGGGAAGCAGAAATAAATCCAGGTGTCTGCGACTTCACAAGAGTGCAGTCAGTGGTTTAGTCGTATGGGATAGCCCTGGACAAGTTTCATGAATCACTACATCTGGAAGGTGTCTCTTAGGTAGGAATGGGGTTGGGTGAAAGGGAGAATAATTTATCTGGTGTTTCTACTGTCTTACTGGTCAAGTCCACTGCTGTGTGGAAAAGACATGGCCTCCACAGATCTGACCTGGCCAGTGGTTAGGGACCGTGGTCTCTAATTCCCAACTGGGGGCTTTTGGATCTGTCATGGTGATGACAGTTGGAGTTTATCACCCCGAAAATGTGTCAGTCAAAGCTGGGGCTGTTTAAGCCATGAACAAAAGCAAGTACATAGTTGGAAAAGGCCTAGAGAGTAGAAGTCAGAGGAACCTACAGGGCAGCACATGACTGGGTCTGGTGAACCACCGCAGCTACGATATTCCAACCTGAAAAGAGTTGCTGATTTTTATAGCCAGATTGACCTTTAAAAATCAGTTACTCCAAATGGGACTTGAAACAACTGAGACGATATTTCCATTTTCAGTGAAGATGAAGTAGTAAGTTGGCTTTACCCTTCCTTCTGAAACAGTTTCCCTCCAAAAAGGACAAAAGATATAAAACAACAGTTTTCAAGACACTAGACATCAGGCAATGAAGTATAGTGACACCTGTGAAATAGAAAACAAATAATGTGAGCCCAAAGAATTCTGACATTTACTTCCTAAAGAGTTTCCAGGCCAAGGGAAAGAGACCCGGCAGGAGCCCAGTAGACTCCCTGTGTAAGGTGCAGTTGAGAGTGTGGGGAGACTGAGGCAGCTAGAGTTTGCAGGACTGAGTAACACAGAGAAGAGAGCAACACAGAGGAGGGCTCCAGAAATCTGGTCAAGATATCCCTTGTGTGTGCAGCTGAATACTGGCTAACATGCGTGACAGGAGGCTGTCCAGGCAGAGGAAAGAGCCACATGATAGCATCGGCAGTAACAGTGCCCACCACATACCAGGATGGGGAGACATGCCTGTTACCACCAATCAAACCGAGAAACCTCAGGATTCAAAGAACATTGAGTACAAAAAAGATACTTGCCTGAGTGGTGGGAATATTTAATTTTGACTAAGCACTGCTCTAATTCTGGCTAACAAATTATAAAAGCAAGAGCAAAAGGGAACAAAATGTTTGCAAGCAACTTAACTGCATAATGAAACACAGCTCAAGAATATTTGTGTGAAAACAAAACTATCCAGAATTCAATAGAGTAAAATTTATAATTCACGGCAAAAAACAAAAAATAAAAACCTTATAGACTTGCAAAGAGGCATGAAGAGGTAGGCCATCTTGAGGAGAAAAACCCCAATAAATTGAAACAGGTCTAGGACTGTTACGGATGTCAAAATGAGCAAATAAGGACATTAAACTCTGTCATTATAACTGTATTTCATATGTTCAAAGAGTTAAGTAGAGACATGGACAATGTTAAAGCCACCCAATGTCTTTATTCTTAAAAGTATTTTAAAATAACATAGATTATTAGATCTAGTGTAGTGTCTATATGTGATCTATACACTTTAAAATTTTAACTTAGATATGAGAATATAGTTTCATAATTTTACCTGGTGTGTTTAATTCTTTACTCCTACACTACCCAACTGAAATGGCATCTCTGGTATTTTGTGGCTTAATTTAAGAACATAATGCCCATCACAGTTCTTGTTGCAGAAATCCTTTAACATTTTATGTTGTGCTGACAGCACTAAGGTACTTATCTCAAGGAACTGTATTTTGATGTCTTTATCGTCCTTTCCCCTCAATAACTCTAAATAGATTCAGAAGTGAAAATTCTTTGTTCTTTGTTTTCATGCGGTAACTGTTAAGGTGAGACTCAGAGAGTGTATTCAAAACATACGGTCTTAGTGACACATGAAGAGAATAATGCCTGTCTTTATGGCAGCAATCAAATTCTAATTAAACACAGATTTAATTAAACAATGCCACTATGTAGTAGTTTGAAATAAGGCATTATGCTTAGCCTTGCACATCAATGTCATGTTATTTTAACATAAAAGCAACTGCTAGAGAGATTATTACTTTTAAGCTTCAGAAAATTATTGAGGCTTACTGTTTTATAACTCACCTGAGGATGGCTGAGAGTAACTTGTTCATGGTCACATACAAAGCCAGGGATGTGGTTCAATTGTTAATTTATAGTACCCTGTGTTAAATTCCACAGTTTATAAATTAGCTATAGAAGTTAGTGAAACAAAACATAGTTTTGTCAAACTTACTCTGAAATATAAAGATTAATAAAAATTACAAGATTTCATCATTGCTCACCTTCTATTGATGAATTGTTATGTAATTTCTGACTAATATTTGTCTTCTTTTTGCTCTGATGGACTGTTAAGTAAAATAGTGAAGCAGAGTGGGTGGCTACCTACTGTAATAGCAGTGTTCAATCTAATACAATAATGCATATAAATTCTTCAAAGATTGTCACAAGGATATATACACCTGGCTGAATAAGAAAGTGATTATGAAACAAGAAAATATGAGAAACTATAAAATGAAATATAAAGAGATATGACTGAGGTGGATGTAAAAAAAAAAGCAGAGTTTTTCCAATTTCATTTTCAACAAATCAGGAAGTCTATATAGAACAGGTGACATTTCCCATTGACCAGTAATAGGTATTTTGATCAACTGGACAAGAGGAAGCATTTTAAAAGCAAATATGTAAACATTCCAATTTTTGACTCTGTATTTTTTTAATTTGCTGATAAAGTAATTAGAAACTAATGTAAAATTTCTCCTCTGCTTTAAGACCTTGACATTTAGCACTTTATTTTAACAATACCTTTTATACAGTATCATTTCCTTCTCTAGTCATTACACTTACAATTTTTTTCTTCTTTTGCAGGAAAAATCCTCAGTATTATAATAACTGACTATCAAAGGCAACAAAGGGGCCCTGAGTTGCAAACAGAAAAGGTAAGTTACATAGTGCTCCTAAAAAATTAAATTATAGTTATATAAATACAAATGGCTAAATCTGAATTATCTTTTGTTGATCCAGCAGCTTATTATTATGAAAATACTGACAATTACAAATATAGTTCTTTCCCTTCTGCTAATGGAGTGACATATCTTCCTATGAAAGTCACAAGTGAGAAGTGAATTTGACATCTTGGATAGGAAATTGCATAGAGGCAAGAAATCAGGTAGAAATTCAAATCTCTCCCCTGACTCTCACAGGATCATATGAAAGTGACTTCCATAATGGCAAGATTTTCTGAGAACATTGAGTTAGAATTTTAAGGACACGCTTATTCCAAATCAATATGACTCAAGAGATTGAAAAAATTATGCCTTTTGAGAACAATGCGTAAATGTCATTCTGAATAGGCAAGCTATTCTTATGAAATGTCCTCAAGAACAAAGAATATAACAGGGGGAAATAGCAAATTTACTTTTATTACAAAACATTCCTAGAATTTAACTTAATTTAAAACTAAAATAACTTCATTTTCATTATTTTTAGAATCACTGATGAATGTTCATTGAGTGACTACCAAGTACAGAACAGAGAATTGAGTGTTGCCAACCCAAAGAGATATGATAGTCTCTACACACTATCTAGCTGGAAAAGAGAAAGTAACTTTCAACAGACAGATGTTCCTATTATTTGTATTACTCTCTTGCCCTCTTTGGAACAATACAATTTTAACAATTCTTTGGATTTTCATTTTACACACGTTTTTATTTCTTCTTGGGACCAGATAAGACCAAGGAAGTGGTGGAAAAATCTACCTCAAATCTTAACGCATCAAATCCCACCGTGTCCTCAGCAGAGACTTCCAATATCAGTAGCTTATGAAAATCAGAACTCAATGGTCAGTGTGCTTTAATTTAAGTTTGTGCTACAGTATTAAAAGTCCCCAATCTAGCAGCATTAGGGAAAATAAGGAAACTCTTAAATAAAACCTACCTTTTAAATTTTTTTATAGCTGTATCATTTGCAGAATATGAATCACACTGTGTGATTTATTTGATGTGAAATTTTAACCTAAAAGAGACATTTTTTCCCCATGACTAAATTCTATTTCAAGTTTATCACATCTAATTAATTTTCACTTGATAGAAACCATAACAACTTGAACGAGAATCGGCAGGAGGCAGATCTGCTTATAGAGAGAGCTGCAGTGGGGACTAAAGCACCAGATGCTGGGTGGCACTCGGTGCCTCTGGACATGTCAAAGATGTTATTTCATGGCCTATGTTCAGAATGAGAGGAAAATCAATGGGAAATATTACTGAATTAAACATCATAATAAAAAATTTGATGTGTCTTTCTTGGTCTTCTACTTTTCTGGGCTTTCCTGTCATATAGCACTCTTTATATTTTATTGTCACTACATGTGGTGTGTTTGTGTTTCCTTCTACTCTACTACTCTAGGAAACTCTAGGCTCTTGAGTAGAGCCTATATTACTTATCCAGAAGCAGGCAGAGTGTTTAGATCACAGGAGATTTAAAAAAACGCTTAATAGATGAACAGGAGGAAGACCTAAGATGGCGAGGTACTTTTCAGAGAAAGAGTGTACAAGTAAGTAAATAATGTCATAGAATCTTGAGGCCTATGATTTTATAGAGCCTGATATAATTAAGGACCAAGAAGTGTGAGGCTTGGTATTCATCTAGAGATGGAAAATTACTAGTCACAATCTTGTAATTTGTTGAATAAATATTTTGTGGATGCTGAAAGAATGAACAATTCCCAAGCAACCCTGGCATTCATAATTTGGAGTTATTTGAATCTTATGTATTCGGTGTGAGCTGGTGAGTCACTTCGCTGGTGATGGAGCCCAGCCTTGAACATCCAGCCAATGTTTTGTCACAGCTGTGAGCCCTGAGAGCTTGGCCCTCTCAGCTCTCAGGCGGTAATGTTCTATGCATATGTCCCAACACAAGAGTAAAGGGAGAAAGTGCCAACTTAGTTGCTTACCAGCTATCTCTCAGGCTAACTTTGATTTTCTCTGCTCAGCATTACTTACACAGTAACTCCCCCCCACAAAGGTATTAAAAACTTCCTTTGAAAGTTGTAGTGCAGGAAAACTTCCTGTGAAAGTTAAAAAAGTTGTGAGATAAGATGAGGAAACATGTGTTCTCTCTGCAAATAGACTTTAACTGAAAGCCAGGAGCCTGGATAAATGTTGTGATATGGATAAATTTCAAATTTCAAGAACACTTTGAGATTTATCATTCATGAATTTCACAAGCTTACTGTGTTTGAAAGAATTTTAAAAAAAAACAACATTTGGGAAACAGAGGAAATGTATTTATTGAATACCCAACCTAAGGACTCCTATGAAGCCCTTGTCTTGCAGAGGAAGAGGTGATTTAATGAAGTTCAGAAAATTTGACTCTTTTCCAAAGGTACAACAATAAATTAAACAAGAGGTCCATTTTGGCTGAGAAGAAATCAGACAACAAAAAATAAACATTGAATAAACTGACACCATGATTTCTAAAAATGAAAAATTAACAAAAGAAAGAAGATAAAGCCAAAAGCAGTGAAAGCTTAAATGGGAAACAGTATGCCATCTCATTAGAATTGTCTTGTGAAAATTATATCAGAAATTTTCATAGGAATTGCAGGTGTGTACTAACTAATCTAGTAATAGAAATATATACATTTCCTTAAAAAATATAAAAATTAAACTTGTGATGATCATCAAGAATATTCATAGCTCTCCTGTACACTTGTCACAAATGTGCTTTATCATTTGGATGATTATTGCTATAATGGCAATTTTTCCAATAGACAGAAATCTCCAAGAGGTAAAAGCCATACCTGATTTGCTCACCATTGAATCCCCAATGCCTAACACAGGGTGTGACAGAGCAGGCACTTAAAATACTTCATTGAACTTGTAAATGAACAGTGATCTGCATTGGTTCTGAGGATTCATGTGTAAACAGAGCTATTTTTGACTACCATTAAACATTTTAAATTTGAAAGTAATCAGTGTTGTGACTCCTATGCCTCTAGAACAGGTTTGCTTTGGGCAGAATAGAACCAGGAAACAGGGAGGGTGAGATGAGTGTCTGACGGGTGTTTCCACTGGGCTGCTCGGATGCTAGCTTGCTCCCTGCCACTTGGGCATATGTGAATCCAAACCTAACTGCTAAATAATCAAATTCAGCTGCATAACTGACTTCATTTTCTTTCAACCTAAGACACTTGTCTTGGTGATTCTCAAACTGTGATCATTTATACAACAGTATCAGCATCACCTGTAAACCTGGTAGAGATGTGAATTTTTCAGCCCAGTCACAGGACTGCTCAGTCAGAAACTGGGAATGGGGCTCATCAATGTGTGTTTAATAAGCCTCCAGGTGATTCTAACACAGGATAAAGCTTGAGAAACTCCAAACACTAAGTGAAATGAGGATTACTAAAAACAGACTATTTTATAAATTGTCATCCCACAACCCTTGTTAGATAGTCCACAAGAGGCAAACTTGTAGCTATGGCTGTAGTGGCTCCTTCAGCTCTGGACACCAAGTCTTTCAAGGGCCATAGGAGTTTTAACAACTGGAGTTATAAAAGAACATCCGTTAAACTTTTACTCCTAAAATTCCAGTAAATAATGTATCTTGTTTTATGTTCTTCACCCATAGTCCTCTTGTTTTTGTACAGTTTTTCTTATAATGTATGTTTCATGATTTCTCATTCTGTAATGCATGTCAGTTTTGAGATTCCATTAGATGTATATGCATTTCTCCCCTTCCCCTTCTTTCTTGGTATAGTGCACATATTACTTTAACAGGAACAAATTTTGCTTCCTTTGGATATTCTCTTCAATGTTCAGGACATTTTAAAATAAGATTTATCTTCTGTAAGACAAGTCCTTAGCTAAAATATACAGATATAAATAATCTATTTGTAGACAGGCTAATTATACCAGTCCAAATAGCAAGAAAATTCCTTCATATTTGGATTTGTCTGCTGGCAAATAAATGTAAGAAGCTGGCCAAAATATAATTTAATTCCTTTGGGATTGCTATTTAAGGGAAATAAAACAAAAATGCTCAACATAACCAGTTCTCTCATATACTCCTCTCTGGGCACATAAATGATAAGAGCAACTTATCGCACAGGGATAAATCCATGTCCCCCTCCACAACTTTTTTTTCCCCAATAAGGGACAAAGCAACTAAGTAGCACATTATTTTTTTCATGTAAATTTGCCAGTATTTCTAAAATGTTACATAAGAAAATTTTCACTAGTATATTGAGAAAAATTCCAACTTGGTACAATATAATCTGCATAACAAGAAGTCATGCTTAGAGGGAAGACCAAAGGTAAAAAATTTGGTTCCAAATTTTTTTCCAGTTCTGATAAAACAGCTTGTATCATACAAATATTTCAGTCAAAAGCTACTATAAAATCTCAGTCAATTTTTTTTTTTTTTAGCTTATTTAGACATTAGAAAGCAATTAAGGCAGCCAGGAGTCAAGTTACAGATCCAAAAATGAAGGGAAACTTACAGAGGGAAGCTACAATTGTTTAGCAGTCTTTCTCATTGAAGAATTTGCTATTATTTGCCGTTTCATACTGTGGGGCTCAGAGTTTAAGCAGAAAGTGTCTGCCCAGAAATTTTGTCAAACTCTTGGGATGAAGAGATAAATATGTAATGACTACCAAGCCAGACCCAAATGCCCAAGGTCTAGAGAAAATGGGTTTGTAGAAAAGTGAAGCCAACGTTCTTATCATTGAGGCATTTGTCAAGCATTACGCTGTCAGGGTGTAAGAGACAGAGAAACTAAGAAGAAAGTAGGCAAGTAGGTTAATGGTCTCACAGCATTAGAGGAACTAGTTGGAGTTTAGAGTCTGCTAAGGGAGAGAGGCAAGGGTAACACTCTAAGTTTTCAGAAATATGGATGAAGAGAAATTATTACCGCTCTCACAAAGTTTGAAACCTATTCTCAAACTTTACTAATCTTGATTAGAGCAAGGAAATCTGCCCCTACTTCTACACATGTTAAACCATTTCCAGTGTTCCTTATGTCTCCTAATCTCTTTTCTATAATTTCCATCCTTCTTTTCTCTTTGTGTTTTAGTCTGGTTATTTTCCACTGCACTACACTTCTATTTTCTTGTATCTTGCACCTAATCTGCTGGTAATTTACCTATGAGGTAGAGAATTTCAGTCAGTATATTCTTCAGTTCTAGAACTGCCATTCGATTATTTTCTGTATATTTCCATACTCTGAAATTCTCTATCTTGACATCTATTTTATTGAACATATTAACTACAGTTATTTTTAAGCCTCTTTTATCAGTTCAGTACATCATCTGTGAGTCTGTTTCTAGCACCTATTCTTTCTCTTGTTTCTGATCATTTGGTACTGTTCTTTTGTGGGCCTGCTGTTGATTTTTTAAAATTGAATGTTGAACCTGAACATTGTATATAAAAGACTGCCAAGATAAGAAGCTCTGGACGACATCTTCTTCAAAGAAGATTTAATCCCTCTTCTTGGTATCTACCTGAAAAATTTGAAAACATAACATTTATTTGTAAAGCTATATGTACCCTTATGTTCATTGCAGCATTATTCATGGTGGCCAAGACATGGAAGCAACCTAAGTATTCTTCTATGGACAGTTGGATAAAGAAGATGTGTTACCTTTTTACAATGAAATACTACTCAGCTACAAGAAAAGATGAAATACTGCCATTTGTGACAAGGGTGGATCTTGAGAGTATCATGCTAAGTGAAATAAATCAAATGGGTAAGAACAAGAACCATATGATTTCACTCATATGTGGGAAATAAAACAGAAAGCGACAACAAACAAGCAAAACAAAAAATACCCTGTATACAATTGAAATTTATATAATCTTAGTAACCAATGTCACCCCAATAAATTTAATTTAAAAATTAGGTTTTCTGCATTAAATATGTTTCAAAAGACAAAAAGTTCACAATATTTTTCTTTAACATAAAATAAAACTGAATATAACCCATTGCTGGTATGATGATTCGAAGATTACCATATTCATTCTCCATTTATATATTTTCTCTATCATCACATAGTAATGACTTCCATCTTTAAGGCAATTTAATATTCAAAACCCCTGCTGGGGCACGAGCCTTCACATTTATTACTGAAGACTGAACACCGGACAGCAAGAAGGGGGAAAGGGAACAAAGCAAAATGGAATTACTACCCTTTAAGGAACTTTTCTGGGAGTCTCTTCCCAAAACTTCCACTTGCAACTCAATGGTCAAGATTTAGTCACATGGAAACCTGTAGCTGAAGGAAGATTAGGAAATAAAATATTTTTGTCAAGCATATTACTGCTCCAAATAACACTGGGTTGTTTTGCCCTAAAGTAGGAGAGATTGACTATTATGTAGAAATCCAGTTGACTCTTTCATGGATAGAAACATGGGAACATAGTTATTTTAATAAAATATTACTCACTCTCATATGCCAGCAGAATTATAATTAGCCCAGTGTGGTTTTTGGTTATGATTTATGATTATTTGTTTCTTATGGTGTTTAGGCCATGGATATATTAATAAAGATGAGAAAAAAACAGAGATTCAAGTTGGCTATTTTATCTTAGCTGGCCCTAAATCTACTTTTATTTTCCTCTATTCCCTAAGGGCATATGTTTTAAAAAAATAAAACTGAGAAAATTACTTAAACTGCAAATTTGACTCATTTGCAAAACAGCCTGTAGATGTTGCCATTGACTACTTAAGAGACTAATGAGAGCTGCATAATAATTTCATAAGATTATTCCCAAATAGAAATAATAAGTTTGTATTCTTAATAGTCTAAGGTCCAGAAAGTTAGCATGAGACACTGCCAATTCAACCTTATTTCCAGTTACTCATATTAAAGACATACCTAAATAAGTTCCAGAAGCACCTTAAGGTTTCAATCCCATTATGCTTCTTTCCTGTGGCTAATTACTGGTAACAAAAAGGACTGAATGTCTCTTTTACATACTAGTTTTGTAAAGTTAAACTCTGTTAGAGAATTAATAAGAAGGATATTGATTACTTCCCAGCTCCAACTTTTCTCCCCGACACTAGAAAGTAAATTAATGGTTAACCCCTTCTCTGAACCAATTGTTCAATTTCTTGAGTACAGATAGGAGTTTTATAATTTGCAACATGCTTTCCCATGTCGTATCTCACTTTCTTCCAACAATCCCATAAAGTAGACAATTTTCTGTCACTATAATGACACGTATCTGTCATTATAGATACGTGAGGCTCTGAGGGGTGAAGTGAATTGCTCGAGTTACTTGGCCTATAAATCACAAACTTGTGGCTATGACTGATTTAAAAAATATTTTTTCCTGTAATTATTGGCCTTATCTACAGGATGAAGTCTTGAACATTTTTTCAGTGATATTATTTTCCTATGCCGCTGTTACCACCACAAAGAAAAGAAAAAATCCTTCTACATTGCTTCCAACTGCCCCCTTTTATTTATATTTATACACAGTCTCACATCTCTCCCTTTTCTTCTGCTGCAGAGCAATTTGTCTCATGGCTATTTTCTAACCGATGCCCATTCTTTACTGGGTATAAAGGGCAGGAATGAAATATCAAAACTTGCTTTGTAACTGTAGGTTCACACCTGCTGTGCGGTTCAATGAAAGGAATACAATTTCAATTAAGCAATTACCTAGGAGTGCCACAGAAAGCCTCAGGAGGGCAACTGCTCCTCTCCAGGATTTTTGTAGCTCTCATTGACCATATGTTGAATTTCCATTTTTCCCGGTTCCCTCTCAGGCAAAAATCTCTACATATTGACGTGTGTGTAAGGGAACAGCACCGTGTGAAGCCGGGTTTGTGTTTGTCCAAGCCCACTTGCTTCAATGTCTGTGACAAGAGTAGAATGGGTACCAGCAAGAGGCCCCACATTTTCGAAGCCCTGTCACAGCCTGGCTGTGATGACATGGAAACGGCTTCTTTCTCAGTGTGCAAGCCAAGCTCACATGTGGATCAGCCCTTTGAACACCAAGTCCATATCTGTGCTTTCATTGTCAGTACTTGTAAACCAGACCCCGGCTACAGAGCAGATACTCCTGTTTCCACCCAAGTAGACCGACTTTGGTGGCTTAAGAGAGGAGAGACATCAAAGTTCATGAGGATCAGGTCTCCTTTAAGATACCAACTGAGCCACATTTGTTCATGTTTCCTTGTCTTTTAACACACAAACTTCAGTTTCTAGCAAGTTGGGAGCACAAGCTATCACTCTATAGACACGTAAGGCGCTTAGAATTAACAATCACAAGTTTACCCACTGGCATGTGCTGGTTGTCAGTTTTTACCTTCCTTTTCACAATCCTGTTTCCCCCCAAAACAACAGAAAATTTCTATGTCCCTCTAATAGTAATCTTACTGAGGTACAGTGCTCAAAGGTGTCACTTCCTCCATGCCAGATAAAGGGACCGTTAGAGAGTTGACGTTGGTGTTGGGCGAAAAGAGTATTTAACAATGGACTCACTCAACTTTTCACAAGTAAAGTGGTTTTTAATTCATTTTTTAAAGTTACATTGAAGCAGGATCTAAATGATCAGCTTAACATTAAAAATAAGTTTTAAAAAATATATTTTAAGTGATTTTTTTTTTAGAGAGAGAGGAAGGGAAAGGGAAAGAGAGACACCGATGCCAGAGCGAAACGTCTATCAGCCGCCTCCTGCATGCCCCTGTGTGGGATCAAGCTGAGGCCCAGGCACGCACCCTGACTTGGAATTGAACCAGCAACCTTTTGGGGCCCGAAACTGCACCCAACCAACTGAGCCATACCGGCCAAGGCGAAAGTAAGTTTGGATGATAGTTTTTTATCGTGTATCTCAATGTGAGTTAGTTCAAACAATTTTTTGTCAATGCCATAATAATGCCCATCTATTTATTTATATGAACAAGAGTTTTTAGCACTTACATCTATACAATAATTTAAAACTATAATTATTGTTAGAACCTATCTATATTAGAAATAGATAATATTTATCAATACATACATGAACTAATGAACAAAAAAGACTTGTACATAGAGAAATGCATTTTCTTTTTGTCTGATAATTATCAACATGTTATTTTGCTAGTGGTTTCCTAAAAACAGTTGGCATAATAGCTCAACCCATAAGAAAACAATATTTAATAGTAAGAGCAGTATATTTTCAGGAAATAAAAAATATATTAATTTATAATCTTATTTTTGCTCAATAAAAATATAATAAGAAAACCAATTAAAGAGAATTCTGTATTTAATCCATTCTGAAATTCTTTCTATTCTAAATAGTTTGTACTTTCTGATGAAATGTATTGTTATTCTTCTTTTGCCTAGCTAACACAGTCTCTGAAAAAAACATTTTTAATATTCCAAGTATAGGCTAAGATCCTGTCCTATGTGGTCAAATAGTAGGTTTGGTAAAGCTAAGTTTATGCTAACAGTGAGTTCCAAAGGGATCCTTGAGCCATAATGGGAATGCATGAACTGAAAGCAGCCATTAAATAGGCTAATGTATTTAAGAATAATGCACTTAAGAATTTAAGTATGATCGGTTTAGTCAACAAGTAGAATTTCACTAAAGTTCAACTTTGCCTTTATTTTATTTTTTATTGCTGACACTATTACAGATGTCTCCCATTCCCCTCCCTGCCCTTTGCCCCCTCCACCAAGTCCTCCCCACCCCAGCCCTCACCACACTTGTCTGTGTCCATGGGCTATGCATATATGCACATATGTTCTTTGGCTAATCTCTTCCAGTGCCCCCACTCCCCTCCCCTCTGAGATCTGTCAGTTTGCTCCATGTATCCACGCCTTGGTATTATTTTGTTTGCCAGTCTATTCTGCTAGCAACAGACATTATGGCATATGTGTTTGGATTTGGCCCTAAATCACCATGAAGGAGATACAACTGGTGATGTTCCTTATATATACAGGAGCATAAATTTTTCATTCCAATGACTCATGTTCTATACAACATTCTATTTATTTATTTTATAACATTTAAGTTTCACTCTCTTAATATCTAATTTGCTAAAGAATGGAAAGGTAACATTGGTGCTGAAGACAATAGTTTCATGCATGACCTTGTAAAGAGCATTACAAGGCACTGTTGAACTTGTCTGATTTACCCTGCATAATTCAGATTCTTTTATATTTTGTCAAAAAGAGCCTTTCATGCATTTATTTTCTTCAGCACATCATTAGCCTAGAGTACAATGTACCAGGATTATTATATTTTTTATAATATTTTTTATAACACTGCAACATTTTGGAGTAGAAGCTTAATCAACTTTAACCAAAAGGTTCCTGAAATCTTTATTAATGTGACATGTGTCATATTAATGTGTCATGTATTAACACATGTATAAAGTAAATAAAGCACTTGCCTTAAAGGCTAAGGAAATGTTTACATTACCATGTGCTCTATATGGAAATATAACTTGGCTGATATTTTGGAGACATACAAATATTTTAAAAAGATTCCTGAACCAGTTTTGACCTGTATATAGGGCTCTACAACTTTTGGCACATTCTGAGATAAAGTGATTATAATTCACATTTTAAAATTCTGTTAATTGATGTAGCAACAACCCAGCTAGACTAGGGTTTCATGGATTAAACATAGTTACCAACTTGCATTTCTTTTTCCAACCTAATTAATTCAAACAGACCAAAATTCAAGGGGAAAAATACACAGAAGCAGCCAAGGAAAATTTTCCAGTAGTTCATCAGAATCATTTACAGTGAAATTATACACAAATGCAGTCATTAAAAAATGAAACTAAAATGTGAAACTCCTGGTAAATTTGCAGAGACAGATATCAAATACTCCATGAGTGTTTAGTCTTATGATATAAATTCTTAAATTATATTTGTTTAGACAAATTCACTCTATAGCAGTTCATGTTTTCTTTAAGGAAAAGATTAACTAAAGACTATTTAAGAAACAACTTGGGATAGTAATGTTTAACATCCTTAGTGCTCCTCAGCTTAGAAGTTCTAACTGGTGTAAAAACAGAAGCAAAATTGACCCATAATTTTCCTAATGTCAAATCCTGATAAAAAAATGTTAGTGACATAAATTTTCATATTGCCTTAACTTTTTCTAATTATAAAAAGTAAAAAAAAGTTAAAATTCAAATGTTAAGGAAATGAATAATCTAAGAAGTAAAAGTCCTGTAGCTTTTTTTCTGTATATACACTAACATTACTGTTCTATTTTTATAGAAAGATGTCAAGTAATACATAGTGCTCTGAAATTTGACTTTTTTCATTGAGTGATATTTCTTGAACATTTTTCTGTGATGCTAAATTTAGCTCTATCTTATGTTTAGTGGCTTTATGCTGCTGCATTTAATAGGTCTATAATAATTCCTGCTGATGGAACTTTGAATTCTTAGCTATCTTAACTAAGCAGAGGTGAAAATTCTTGTTGCCATGCTTTGGTATTTATTTCTGGAGGACAAGTATCTAGAAGTGAAAATGCTATGTCAAAGATATGATCATTTCAGATTTAATCAATATTCCCAAAATATTCTTGAATTAATATTTGTACTGAATCTACCAAAGCAGTAGAAAGCTCCCTTCCCTGTTGGTTGGGGATTTCAATTTTATTTACCTTAGTTTTATATGTTGATATGGGGTTATATCATAATAAGCCTTCCCATTGAAGGGCATAATATTTCTCACCATTTATTCAGGTTGTCTTTCATGTTTTTAGTAATTTTTATGTACAGAACTCTTGCATATAAATTTGCATAATCTTGTACAATTTATTGTCATGAATTGCTAAACTCCCATGTTTTGATTCACATTTTGTGTTATAAACTTTGCATGTTTTGCTGATTAGATTCATTCTTTTTGAATATTACTATATTCATACTTACGTAGGCAACAATGAAATCCTTCACCTTTACCTTTGTGTTCTAAGCACAAAATCTAATGCTTGGTGCATAGTAGGTGCTCAAGAAATTCTTACTGAATTGGTTAATAAAAGTTATTTACCCTTTTTTATGCATAAGGAAAACAAGGAGACACTGTATGAAAAAGAGGGTGAAGCCAGGTTTCTCGCACCTATCACAATTACTCCTTTCCATCACACTGCACTTGTTTATGTGAAATATATCTCAGAAGAATGACACAGTAGATTTCACTTTTTTGGTAGTGGGCAGAGAGGCATGTAGCCCATGGAAGAACTGTATGTACCTTTGGTTGCCACCTTTCTCTTTCCTCCCCAATTCTCCTCTCCCTGGGTTTGTAAACAAGTACCACTAAACAAGCTGAAAATGTCAAGTCGTGCAAAGAGTTGTTTAAAAAGCTGAACATTTCAATGAGAGGTTTCCCTGAAATAAGAAACTAAGTGCAATTTTCATGAACCACCAATAAAGATTGGATAATATTATTCATGCTGCAATTGAAAGTGAAGCAGGAGGGAAAGCAGACTGACTGCCACTGCATAAATCACCCCCATGGGAGTGAGGGAAGCACTCAGAGAATGGAAAATGGGAAATTCGTGACTCTTCCTGCTCAACAGTTCAGTCTGGGGTGAACTGCAGTCGTGATTTTCTAATAGCAGCCTCTCACGGAAACAAGACATGTTTCCCTGCGAAGATAAAGCTTTTATTGTATTCAGAATGGTTTGTTTTACGTAAGACACAGTTTGTGAAACTGACGAACTTGGTCACTGAGAACAACAGTTTATGCAGATAGGACTTGGTTAGTAGGATCTTGCTATTAACTGACACAAAACTAAAATGTAGAGCCCATAACTGATTTTAATGAAGAGATAAAGTATCAAGCTATGTCCTCTGACAGGAAAATAATACCCTCTAATTGAAGAAAACAAACACAAGGATGCTCCTAGAAGCATCTCAACCCTCTAACTGTTTCTTTCCTGTCGTATGTGTTTAGTATGGAAGAGGTTGGAAAGGAAAACTAAGGATCAATTAGCTTAGACATAATCAATTAAATAATTGATGGGATCCCTAGGGTTAAGATAGCAGCTGTTGCAAGATATGCAAACTGGAAAGCTTAATGTTCAAACAAAATTTAATATTTATCTCAAATTATTCTTATATTTTCCTTAATTATCTCACCTGGAATTATAAGTCATATTACAAAAAATACCTGAATGGTGGATTAATATTGATTAATATTGTTTAAGTAATTAAACAGCTAAAGCAGTGGTTCTCAACTGGGAGTGGTTCCTCTCCCCCCTTCCCCACCTACCTCACCCCAATATATTTGGCAATCTCTAGAGAAATGTTGGTTGTCACAAATGGTGTGGGTGGGGGTAGGGAACAGTTGCTTGTGGCATCTACTGAGTTGCTAAACACCCTACAATGCACGGGACAGCCCACAACAGAAAGTTATCCAGCCCCAAATGTCAGCAGTACTGCTATTGTGAAATCCTGCACTAGATGAATGGACAAAATATCAGTTATTTCTTTGTAATATGACTTATGATTCAAGGTGAGATAATTAAGGGGAAGATAAGAATGATTTGAGATAAATATTAAACTGTATTTGAAAAGTATGCCTCTGTCAGAGAAAGACAAATACTATATGATTTCACTTATATGTGGAAACTAAAAAACAATATAAATGAACAAACAAAACAGAAACAGGCTCATAGACACAGAGAACAGACTGATTGTTGCCAGAGAGGAGGGGCCTTGGGGGACTAGTTGAAAAGAGTAAAAGGATTGAGAAGTACAGATTGGTAGTTACGAAGTAGTCATGGATATATAAAGTACAGCATAGGAAATATAGTCAATAATATTCTAATAACTATGTATGGTGCCAGGTGGGTACTGAAAATATCAAGGGGAACACTTTGTAAAGCATATGATTGTTTAATCACAATGTTATACACCTAAAACAAATATATAATATTATTAAATGTAAGCTGTAATTGAAAAATTAAATTAAATAAAAGTATGCATTTAAATTGTTGCAAATAACATTTGCATTGAATGGTAGATTAATTTTGATTCATCTTATTTAAATAATTAAATATATATTTTTGAATGTAGGGTAACAATTCAGCATTATTAATTTGCATGGTTTTGAGTAGAATTTAGCATCTGAATCTCACACAAATTATGTATTTCTTCATTCAGACTTTGTGGACAATGTCTTACTGGACACCTCATGGGTATTTACCCAAAGGAGTTGAAAATGTATGTCCACATGCAAATCTGAACACAGATGTTTATAGCAGATTCATTCATAATTGCAAAACTTGGAAGCAATCGAAATGTCCTTCAGCAGGTGAATAGATAAACTGTGGTTCATCCATACAATGGAATATTATTCAGTGTTAAACTAAGATGCATTATCAAGCCATAGAAAGGCATGAAGAAAACTTAAATCCACATTAATAAGTGAAAGAAGCCCATCTGAAAAGTCTGTATATTGTGTGATTCCAACTATATGACATTCTAGAAAAGGCAAAAATAGGGAGACTAAAAATATGAGTGGTTGTCAAGGGTTAGGGGGTAGGAAGGGATGAATAGGTAGAGCACAGAAGATTTTTAGGGCAGTGTACATATTCTGTATTATACTATAATGATAGGTACATGTAATTATACATTTGTCCAAACCCATAGAATGTACACCAGAGATGAACTGCAATGCAAATTATTAACTTTGGGTGATTAGGACGTGTCAACATAGGTTCATTGATTGTAACCAATGTACCACTCTATAGAAAATATTGATAATCGGGGAGGCCATGCATGTGTGGGGTCAAGGGCTATATAGAAAATCTCTGTGTCCTCTGCTCAAGTTTGCTATGAACCTGCAAACTGCTCTAGAAAATAAAGTCCACTAAAAACAGATGAGAATCCTACAAATTTATATGCTTGTGGTCCCCCTTTCCTTTAGTGCTTCTTTTCTACACTCTAGAGGGTTAATGTTTTCAAGAAAACACTAGAAGCAATTTCCCTTGTAGATAGGCCATAGACACCAATAAATTATTTGGTGCAGATTTGAATTATTTGTTCTTTTGAGGTGTCATTAGCTGTCCCTTCTGTTTATATATGAGAACAAATAAAGTATGGTTAATTATTATGTTTTGGGAGATAATAAATGGTTGTTGAAACTAGTTCCTCTTCTGTTTGTTATTCTAACACAAAGTACTACATCTTCTGGCAAAGGATGGTAAGTCATTAATAAAACAAGAGTTGGTAGTATAAGGAAAGTCAAGTAGTCTGGTAAGCGACTGGAACCAGCCTTCATTCTGAAATTGCCTGTGAGTTTGAAAATGTGAGTCCTGGAGAAAAACTAAATATTTGCTATCAGTCATTTTGTTTCTTATTGTTTAAAATACAGATGTTTAAGATCAATATTTTAGGGAAAATCTAATACAGAATTTATATTTAGCAAGTTTTAAATTTAACCCTCACCTGAGGATATATTTTTATTAATTTTAGAGAGAAAGGAAGGGGGAGAGAGAGAAACATCGATGTGAGAGAAACACCTCTGAGCAGCCTCCCATATGTGCCCTGACTGGGCATGGAGCCTGCAGTCTTCTTGGTGTATAGGATGATGCTCCAGCCAACTGTGCACCCGGCCAGGGCAAGTTAGCAAGATTTCTTTCCTTCTTGTCTTCTCTGGGCTCCATGACATACAAATGCATGCATTTACTCATATCATTATGAGCGTGGAGTACACATGGGAACTAAATATCATTCTCTTGAAAATTAGAACATGGTGGCCATGTGATCCTAAGAATGTGATAAATTTAAAAAATTAATGAAATTTATATTAGCAATAAAAAGATTATGAAAATTAGTTTAATTCATTTATTAGTAATAACTTAATCAATATGAACTAAATAAACCTAAAATAATCCTTTGAATATTAATTCTGAATCACTGTAGTCAGGTATCTGATAAATTAGGACTAAAATATCAGGTCTGCTGCTAATAGATGTGAGACTCTGGGAAGGTTATCGAGTCTCTGGATTATGAGTGACTTAATCTGTAAAGTAGAGATGACATTGATGTTTTTGCAGTGAGAATTTATATTCTAGGTGCTTTTTATTAATGAATTACAGAATGGTATAAACCTAAATAAGACTCAATGACAGGAAAAACATTGCATTGAGAAATGACATGACAGGCTACTAACCACGCCATGAAGACGTATGACCGAGAAGGAGGAAAGAGTGTTAAATCTGAAAATCATGATGGCAGGATTATAGTCACCATCTCCGAGGTTCCCCAAATGGACCAATGAGAGATCCAATAAAGCTGACCGAATAACCCAGCATTCTGCCATAACCCAGCTGATAGACCTCAACCTGTTTCTTTCAATCTACGGTCACACTGCTAGTTCCTGGGTCAAAGTAGAGGTTCAACATGTATTGATTGAATAAATAACCATACTACTTTCCCTATAGTTTACTGAAACTTCTGTCTTCTTTGAAGTTTGCAAATAAGATAAAATATACTGAGATTTCTAATAAATTAAGTATAATAAATATGAATTATGCTTCTGAGAATTGATAGGGGAAAAACCAATGATATGTTTGTTGCTATGGGGGGCAGGTGTCATGGAGCAGGCACAAAAAGTAAAAGCTATTAGTGCCCATAATAATGTAAATATTATTTCCAAATGTTTTTCCAGTGAACCTTGAAAATGAGTTTATTTGAAGGAATGAAAAATAAATAATAGTATAATGTTAGATAGGTAACCGTCATATATGTGTATCTATCTAGATCTTTATAACTATTCATCAGGGAACTGACTAATCAAAACAGATGCTGACCACTGTGCCGTACTGGGTACACTGGCCAAAAACAACCATGCATCTGGGATGATCCTTGATAGACTCCTGATCAATAGATAGATTACTCATATGAAATGCATTTCCATCTTCTACTGGTCATGGATGGAAAGGTCATCTTGTTCCCCAGAGCTCTTTACCCTGCCAGACGAATAAGAAATAGATGACATAAATAATCAAGAATGGAAGCACTTAGGAATATGTCTGTGTATTATTAGTCACTCATTCATTATGTATGAACTAAAAATGCATTTTCAAAATAATAAAAATGAAAATAATAGAGCCCAACAATGGAGAATTTGAATAAGAAACTGAAGTGTCATTTATCAAGTGTTTGGAGGAAGAATTAATCTAATGGAATTATGTATTTTGGCAGACAATTGTGACAGCCTGAAAAGATGTATTTTTTATTCTTTTAAAGTAAAACTTAAAAATTTTCCAAGTCCAGCCAAGTGATTTATGTTTGGTGAGACAGATGTGAAAATGTCATTCTATCTGTTCCCTGAAGTAAAATTTACTACATGAACTGATATGTGCATTAAGGCTTAGGGTAGGTTGCAGTGACTACTAGGTTCTCCTTGTAATCAGAGGGACTGCTCATTCAGACAGCTGCTTCCAGACCGAAGGAGACTGCGATGCAATTGCTCCTACAACAGGCCTGAATCCTCTGGCACTTCTTCTCAGATTCCACAGAGCATGCCCTGCCGATTCTTAATTAGAGGGACAGGACAGAAAGAAATGAAATGGGGAAAACAAGATGTCATCATACATTGGGCTTTGTTCTCGTAAATTCTCTGACCATGTATTGTAGTTTTGTTCTCACGACTTAGTTTGCTTAACTGGAAATAACTTGCTTGACAAAATTATGCTCTCTACTCCAAAGGCTTGCCTAGGAGCTTGCTCTGAAATACATGATGCCTGGGCTTGGGAGCCTATGGGAAGAAAACAAAATTTTCTTGGCTTGGTATTTGACTTACTGCTTTGCATAGGCAATCTGATACCCGTAGTTAAGCCTCAGTAAACCTGAACTTTACCACATTAATCTTCGCCTTTTACTCAAATGTAGAGTTGAAAGATCAGCCAATGAAATTACGACTTTTGCCAATCTCGTATGTGTGAGCGCTTGTGTGTTTGAGAGTGCTTGTCTGAGGCTAGTTTTTATAGGCGTTATAAATCATGACTGCAGTTGTAAATTAGCAAGAATAATTTAGTAGTTAGAGGACAGAATTTGTATACTATGTACCACATTTATGCAGACTTTAAAAACAACAACGCAGTGTTCATTTAGTGGACCATTTTGGGTGGCATTCGAGATTATGTCCTTTGCTTTTATATAGTTTTATTTGTAATGCTAGTTTCCTATCAAAATTAATCTTTCCTTTCTCTTTTTCCCTATAGGCACTTTCTTGTATCTCTAGAATTTATAATCTGACTTGTAATGTTGTTATTTGTTTATATGCCGTTCTCAGCCCCAAACTTCTTGGTGGCAGCCCTATCCAGACAGTGCCATAGAACACACAGAGAGAACTCAGTAACAATTTTTAAGTTGAATAATTTTGTATAAGACATCCTGCTGAAAATAGATTCCTCACAATTAAAAAATTTACATACCCAAAAGGAGCCCATTTAAAATCCATGGTGAAGCCCTAGCAGGTTTTGCTCAGTGGTTAGAGCATCAGCCCACATACTGAAGGGTCCTGGGTTCGATTTTGACCAAGGGCACATACTTTGGTTGCAGGCTCGATCCCTAGTGCAGAGGTAACCAATTGATGTGTCTCTCTCACATCGATGTTTCTCTCTCTCTGAAAAGCAATGGGGGGAAAAATCCTCAGGTGAGGATTGAAAAATAAAATAAAAGAATAAAAATAAACAAAATCCATGGTTAATAAAATAGTCCTATTTTTTATTCATGAATATTCATATATTCTTTCTCTGCACCAGACCCTGTGGGAAGTTTTAAAGGATAAGGGAAAATATAAAATGCATTAGATTGTCCAAGTGCTAGTACATAAAATAAATAACAAACCAAAAGGTGCTGAAAATATTGTACTGAGTTCAGGTCAGGAAGGTCAGAGGTATTTCCTTGGTGATATGACGTGTCAAGACAGGTTTCAAAGAGAAGATGGTATCTGAATTGGGCCTCGAGGTAAATCAGAAGGTTGAAAAAGATTTCGTCAAATAAACAAGAGAATAAGGCAATTTCAGGGTTAGAAATCAACATATACAAAAGTCCAAGAGATTGAATAAATAATACAATTTATGAGATTGAATAAGAGATATCTGTGTTGTGGTGGGATTTTCTGGATGAGGAGGGGCCAGATGTAAAGTTGGGCAGTTTGTATTTTATTCTATAAGTTGTAATAGCTTTTAATATAAGAAGTGACGAGGCACAGCCTGCTAGCCTAGAATGGACAAAGTGTGGCACAGCAAATGAGAAGGTCACAGAGACCAGAGAGGGGGCATGCTGAGTGGCCATGAGAGGGCAGTGGAATGGGGTTGGAAAATACAGAGGCATGAGAGGGTTCAGTGTTAGACTGACAGACTAGAAAATGTTTGAATATAAGTGGTTAGAATGGAGTCAAACACAATTCAGCAATTTTTTCCTTGAATAGCTGGACAGGATTATCCCACTACTGAAGGGATCTGGGGATCTTTTTCTCTTCTCTCTCTTAGGAGGGGACACTGGGTTGGAGGATTAGAATGAGTTTGGCCCACAAGTTTCATGTGCCTATGGGGCACTGGAATAGAAACATAGTGTTCATTCTAGCCAAGCAAGTCTTCTCTCTTCACTCATTTCTTATTCTTGAGACATGTCTCTCCTTACTTCACATGGTTCGGAGGCAGCCGTCACTGGCACAATAGACACTTGCTGTGGCCGGGATGGACTGGTTGAGGGTATTATTTTCCTGGAATGGGCCAGTAAGAGTCCTTCCCTCAGATTGTTAAACTGCAACAGAGAAAGCAAAGCAAATCTCCCTCTGGCTGCCTGAAACTATAGATATGTAAACTTGGTTCAATATGCAAAGGAAAATATTCAGAAAATACTGTTAAGACTTAGGTATAGAGTTAGACATCATCAACATAAATTCGGGAGCTGAAGCCCTATGAGAAGATTAGAGTGTCTAGAAAGAGCAAGTAAAGTGAAAGAGCAAGTAAAGTGGAAAGGTAACAGGCATGAGCGCAAAGCCGTCATAACTGCCAAACTTAATGACACACAAAGGGCGAGACGTTTTTCAGACAGCAAGAGGAAAGGGTGAAGTGGGTTGACCAAGCCAAAGGAATTTCAAAGGAAAAGGAATTTCAAATATGAGGTGTGGATACCTCTGCTAAATATTACTGAGGTCAAACAGGCTGAGGGGTAATAAGAAGCAGCTGAATTAGGCAGATAGTTATTGTTCACCTTTACTGGATGTAAACAGTTTAATTAGCGTGAGAAGGATGCTGCCGAAAAACAGATGAACAATGAACGAGAGAAGACTGCTCTTGCAAGATGTGTGACAGGAGGAAAAGAAAGATGCAGTAGTCAGGAGAAGCAATTGCATCCCCCTTGGCCAATGTTTAATTCCTAGGATGTGCTAGGTACGAAACTAAGCTAAATGCTAACATAGATATAGTTTCTGCCTGCAGCAATTCAGTTGGGGAAACTCAAAATCTAAAGTGAGTGGCGAGAGGAAAAGGGGCTAGAGAAAAATGTTTTTAACTCCTCAACAGTTATGTGGTCACGTTGTATTTGATGTCTTAAAAGCACACTAATTCTTGTAGGCCTGTGCATTTCCCTGCTTGCACACACACATACTCATATACAAAACAGATGGAGTCTAAGCTGAATCAACTAGTTCGTTTAAGAGCAATCAACACGGGGACCAGTTCTAATCCACTATACAACAATCTATCTGAGAGCACTGTTCATATATCTGTTGTCAAGAATGAATTCTTTCTCTTACATAACAACTGAACAATGTAAGGAAAGAGTGACCTTAAACATCTTCCTCTTAGACAAGGTGTGGCAGCTACGTTTGTCAAAAGAGAAAGCAATACTCAGTTGAATCACACCAGTATTATTAGTTTTGCTAATGATATATAGAGAAATATTTACAATATTTCTCTATATTTACAATATTTACAATATTTACAATATTTCTCTATATTAAGGGGGAAATATATATTTTCTCCACTTAAGGGTAATAATTTCCAAATAGTACTAAAAAACTTTCCACAGATAGATGTTAGTATTTTCGAGGACACACCCCTAAGTTTCTAGTTTTTCCAACAAAAGGATGCCAAGAATAAAATTTTTTAGAGGGGAGGCTCCTGTTTAGGAGTCACCCATATTCTGTTCACAGATATTGAAAAATAGCTCCTCGTTGTCTTCAATTTTACAACCTGGCCAGGGTTTCTGACCTTAGCAACTTCGAATACTCCTTCCCAAGACTGTTCCAAACGTGCCAAAGGCTTGTGATAGTTAATCAGCCGTGACACATTCTTATTTAGGTCTTTGTAAGGTTGTTGTGCATTATATACATCTCATTCCCTGTTCCGTCACTGTGTGGTAGTCAGAGAAAGTCCAGTTGATGAAAGCTAACAACAGATAAAATATGCAACAGATAAAAATACCGGAATAACTTGGAATGAATTCGGCCTACTCATCAAGCCCATATATTTTAGACAGAGAAACCATAACGAGAAATGTAGTGCATCAGAAAATTGCATCTAGTGTAAGATAATTATTATATTAAAAAGTATATTTTCTGCTTTTTGCGTGGACTGGACTTTGATCAGATCAACTCACTATTTTGTACCACAATGCTTATGAGTCTGTTTGCCTGGTTGTTTTCATTCAGATTTAAAAGCAGAATTGCCCCAAATATCTCAAACTTAACTCAAATCTCTTCCTTTTTCATAGCTTTTCCTCAATTTGGTGACTTTCCTCCCAATCCATTCAGTTATTCCAGCCACACATCAAGGTGTAATGCTTAATTCAGTTTTGTCTCAAAGGCAGTTATGAAATATGTCATATTTCTATAATTCCTATCTCTAAAATATACCCCAAATATATCTTCTTTGCTCCAACTCTGCTGCTACCACCCTTAGCAAGCCCCCTATTCTCTCATCTGAACTCCTGCGTTAATTCTAATGTGTGCGGCCCGCCTAAGCCCACAAATCATTCTCCGTGCTGCAGTGATCTTATAAAATGTGAATCAGAGCACATGAGTGTCCTGAGAAGACCTTTTAGAGCTCTTAGAATAAAATCCAAACTCATTGTGGCCTATGTTGCTCCCTATGGCAGAGGCCGCTGACCCACCCTTACCACTGTTCTCTTCCCTCGCTGCACCCCACCCACACTGGCCTGTTTTCATTCGTCAAGCCCCCCACACTTGTTTCTACCGCAGGGCTTTTGAACTTACGCGTCTCTCTGCTCAGAACATCCTTATATTTAAAAGTACTGCAAAATTTGACTATGGCTGTGATAAAGAATTTAGGTCAAATTAAAAAGAAATCTTTTATTCTATACAATCTGAGCCAAAAGTTCAGTGAAAAGGTGTTAACGCACAGCAATGCTGGTTGTTTGGTCACGAGTTCTTAAAGGGAAATTACAATTATAGGGACAACATATTGTTCCAGTTACTATAGCTGCATAATAAACAATCCCAAATTTAGTGGCACGAAACAAAAATTTTATTATGCTCATGGTTTCTGTGGCTTAGGAGTTTTAAAAGGGTTCAGTGGGAATGACTTGACTTGGCTTCACATCTGCGTTCTTGGCTAGGAGGGCTTGAAGACTGGGAATGATGGGAGTGTGGCAGACTGGAACTGTCTGAAGGCTCATTTACTCACATGATTAGTGTGCGGACGCTAAAACCTCATCTGGACCTTGCAGTGTGACTGTCTGGTCTTCCTCACATTATGGTAACTGCATTCTAAGAGTGAGCATCCTGAAAAATATAGGCAAAAAGTATATGCCCTTTCAATATCTAACCTCAGAAGTCACATTGATTCCACTCTGTTCACAAGCCTGTCCAGGTTCAAGGGAAACAAACATGTGCCTTACTTATTAATGAGAGGAGTGTCAAAGCCGTTTGGTAAGACGAGCATGTATGGTATGGGGGATATTGTTGCCATCATATTTCACACATGTCTTACCCTGAGTTATGGCGTCATGGAAAACAGTGGAGTAACTGGCTATAAAACAACTACAGGTGTCACTGTCAGAGATGGAACACTGGGTACAATGGATCCCTGGTCTTACCCAAGAGACAAATATTTTGTATCAGCTAGTTTTAAAGAAGTCACATCACTTCTTAAGAAAGAAAATTCTTCATTTCAATGAAACAGGGTGATTTAATAAATCAAGGGTGACTTATTGATTTAATAAATCAATAAATTTTCTTCTTAAAAAATTTATCTTTACTGTTGAAAGTATTACAGATGTTCCCTCCCCCCCCCCCCATTAACCCTCTCCCCCTTCACTGCACTGTTGTTTGTGTCCATGGGTTATGTATATACATTCTTTGGTTAATCTCTTCCCCCACCCCTCTCCCTGGCCCCACTTCCCTCTGAGATTCGTCAATCTGTTGCATGCTTCTACATCTCTGGATCTATTTTGTTCATCAGTTTATTTTGTTCATTAGATTCCACATGCACTTACAAGCTGGTTCTACAAGTGACAGCCGCAGTCTCCCACCAGGTTGACACAGGTACTGTTGTGTCCATTGAGAATGTCAGTCTTCTACTGAGCACCATGGTCTCTGCCGCTGTTCTGATGCAGCTACTGTAGACAGTACTGAGATGCACCAGACTGAGCTTGTATGGTGCCGAGAGTGGGAAATGCTGTACAGAAAAGGGGAAAATTCTCATCTCTCCCATCCTGTTTTATGCTTCGTCACTAGAGACATAAACAGCTCTGCTTGTGTTTCCATATCTCAATGACCTTTTATAAAAACAACTCTTGTAGCCCCTCTCCCTGAGGGATTATATTCCATTCCATGGGGGTTATCTTCACTTCTTGTTATTCCCAATCACAGTAGATAACAATCTCCAGTCTTTTCCTTTTTGCTAAGCACTAAGAAAAACATAGCCCCTATATGGTTGCTCTTCATTGTCACCTTCCAACCCATTCAGCTCTGCAACCAGGTCATAGACATGGTCAGAATGAGGAAATCCCACTTGGGCTGAAGGTACAGTGCCTACACTTCTTTACACATTTTCAGCTTCCGATGATTATAAACACTTGAAGACATGAAACAAGACCCTTACCTGCTTTGAATTAGAACTAAAAAATAAATGTAAACCAATCCTTAGACCAATCCTTAAAATATAAAGTTAAGCAAATTATATGAAGTGTTAAGAACTGTGATTTTTCTCTGCTTGCAAGCTAGCAATTTAACCTGCTATGGTACTATGGGAACTGGCAAAGTCACAAAACACCTGGGTCAGAAAGAAAACAATTCATTACTCACAACACAGTCAGAAGCAGGAGCTTCACATTTCCATCATGCAGCTGCCCTAGATAATACTCTAGATGTTACTCTAGGCAATACCAAGACGTACCAGACTGAGCCTCCTTGGGTGCCAAGGAGACGGATGTCCTTTGCACAGAGGGACAATGTGTTGTTCCATAGCAGAAATGTGTGTGTCACATCTGAGAAGCCCCAAGTTTAGGGAACCCTACTATTTATAATGGGTTGCAGAGCAACCTGCTGAACTTTCACCCAGAGGAAAACATTATCTTTATTATACTTAAGAGTAAACAAACTTGCACTCTGCTCTGGGGCAAGAATCTACTTCTACAAATATCCTTGCAAAGGTAATCTTTTCAAGGCTCAAAAAAGGTAGTCAGTGCCTCTATTCACAAGACATGCAAAAAAACTGTGTCCCAACAGTATCACAAGTTAAAGTGACCTTCTTATGTTCCCAAAGTCAGTAACTTACCAAGGCCAGACTCAGGTCATTTGACAATAACCCAGTAATGTCTTCAAGTGAAGCAGCAACATAAAGGAATAGTATGATATTAGTTCAGATTCTTTTATTAACATGGTTAAGGGCAAGTAAGGGCTTTCCAAAATATACTTTAAAAGCTCTAATATTACTGTGGTGATCTACATTCTGTAATGAGTATTATAATATTAATTGTATAAATTCCAAGCTCTTTGTCAAACTTCTATAGAATTGACATATTGACAAAATTTAAAACAAAAAAGCAAATAAACAAACAAAAAAAATACACAGTTAACAGCAAAGACTTCACTCTTGTTGTAACTCGGTGGAAGTCTCAGTTTCTCTACCCCATCTTGTTCAAACCTGCTTTGTATTCATGGCCTTCAGGCTAACAGCTTCTGCTTAGTCTTGCATATAGAAATACTAACCATTAGAGGAATTCTGCTTGCGGCTTGAGGAGATAAGGGATGTATGTATTGGTTATGAAAGATCTGCAGGGACCTTATGACCAAACTCACAGCAACTAGCACAATCTTCCTCAGACCCCTCCCTGCTGGCACCCAGATATCTATAGTGTTCAGTCACCTCTTGCGCCTCCCATTTCCCCTTCCCTTGACATAAAAGGAGACTGAACTCTGTACTTTCTTAAGATGTATTTGAGGAATCACTAGGTCTCCCATCTCCTCAGTTGAAGACTTCTAGATCAGTAAACCTTTCCTTACTCCAAACTCTGACGTTTTGAGTTTTGACCCTTCAAAATGTTGAGCAAATGAACTTTGGATGGTAACAGTATATCTAGGACACAAGATCTGCCTTTCTAAAAAAATTAATTTTTTCCATCACCATTTATCTCCTCTTTGCCCTCTTCTATCTCCACCCTCCCTTTCCCCCTCACCCTCCCTTTCCTGCAATTGCCACACTTTAATCAGAGACTTTAATCAGAGATTTTAACATCTAAATCATGATATTTCCAAGTGCTGGGGCCTGAGAGTCTCAGCTCTGTTTTTCTGAAGCCATATTTCAGAAATAAGCCATCAGAACAAAATGCAAACTCAATAATCAAGGAGGTCATATTTTATGAATTAATGTCTGGAAAAAAATTCACCAAAGTTAAACAGTTCACGTTACTGTAAACACAGTCTTTTCGGAGTTGTTATCCAGACTGCTATTGGGTGTCGCCTCAGTATTTTATTGTATAGCAATGAAAAATCATTGTCATGGTCACTGAGTTCTTCACTGTTAACTCATTAAATCTTAGCAAAAGGAACTGTTTTATGATGGCTCAGCCTACAGTTCTATTCTCCCCCTTATATTCTTCCAGGTACTTTCCAGAGTCACTCTGTGTATGAATCCAAACAATGAATAAGAAAATAAGCCCTGGATGGTGTGGCTCAGTTGGTTGAGTATTGTTCCAAGCACCGAAATGTCTCTGGTTTGATTCCTGGTCAGGGCCCGTACCTAGGTTTCAGGTTCAATCCCAGGTCCAGGTGCATATAGGAGGCAACCAATCAATGTTTCTCTCTCACATTGATGTTTCTCTCTCTCCCTCCCTCTTCCTTCCTCTATCTCTTAAAAAAATCAATAAAAATAAATTAAAAATAAAGTAAGTACAAGTTAATAGACAACTGCAGATATATTAAAAAGAACTCTGGACTGAGAAAAAGAAATTTGGAAATTAATTCCCAATTTATAAAGCATGATGATAAACAGATAAATAAAAGAACAAAATGAGCACTTAGCTACTTTTCCTATGTAAATTGTCCCTAATTTTAACCAAAGAATTGACAAATGTTAAAGATTAAGAGTTGATGAACACATTCAATGTCACCATGGGATGCAATCAATGAAATCTGGAGTGCAGGATGCTCTACAGATGTGGGTAACTTAATTTTACCAAGAAATAATTTGCAAGAAGAGAGAGAAAAGAAGAGAGAGAAAAGAGATGAAAAGGGGTTAAAAGAGATTTATAATACATTAATTACATTGTATGACTCTTATTTAGATCTCAAAATATTAAATTAAAATTCTTAACGGTTTAATTTGGAAGCCTGGTAAAATTAACAAGTTATTGTCATTTTTAAGGTATAATTATGGAAATGTGCTTAGATTTAAAAGAATAATTATATTTTTTAGAGATACAGACAGAAAAGTTTTCAGATAAAATCATGTATTATCTGGGATTTGCTTCAAAATAAAATAACCTGCCACCAACTTCCCAATTTATTCTAAAATTTCTTCTGATTTTTTGAATCCACTGACTCTGGAAGGCAGTAAAGGAGGGAACCCAAGTCCTTTCATATTTGTTAAAAACTACCCTTGGCTGAAATCATACCTTTTCCTGCATTCAGTGATAAACAGCTTCAAAACCTTTACAATATAGGTGAAACAAAGCTCATTGTTAATAGAAGCATATCAAACTCTAAACCAAGGGTCTGTGAATGAAGCTTTTCTGTATTGTACAGAAAATTATCAGCAATGTATGGAGATTAAAAGAAACCAAATAGAGCGATTTTGCTATTGAAATATTGTGAAACTTACTGAGTGGCTAATAGTTCCCCTCAGATTTTTGTTGAATTAAATCAGTGTGATTCTAAGGTGTAATTAAAACATCACTGTCTTTTCTTACCATTATCAAAGAATTATGATAACATAACCAACCTACAAACTGTAAATAGAGCAATCAGGAATCTGCGTGGGAGAAGTAACAGATCTCTTTCTGTGTAGAATCCTGCAAAGATTATCTATGGGAGCTGGTGGAGCAAAATACAGAGGTGGTGCAGTCTATTTTTGTCAACACTAGTGTGGTGTCATCTTTGAGTTGCTGTTACTAACATTTGCTGGTCTTACTTCACCTAAGTGTTGATCCTTAAGGAATAGTGTAACAATTTTTTTTTAAACTTTGAGTTAGAAGAGTTATTCTCGGAGATGGTATGAGCTCCCACGACTGGAATATCAAAATTCGATAGACTGTGTTCATGTTTCTCAGTGCTCTAGGCAATAGGTGTTTTATTCAGACCAATGTTGACATGTAGCAGGCTTGTGTGGCTTACTACTGGCTTCTGCTTACCCTGGACAAATCAGAAGTGATTGTTCACCTCAAATGGAGGATTTCCTCTTGTAAATGAGCCAGGAGAAAACAATCACTCATTTTGATTGCTTTAGTTGGAGATGTGAACATGGAAAACCTATCTGGAGAGCATACAGAGATAAAGTAATAAACTAATATTCTGTATGAAGTATAAGTGTCTCCTAGGTCTTGGTTTAAGTTAATTTGGGGATCTGATTATAACAGCAGCAAATAAGGGCCTTGCATTCAGTGTACACAAAAATCATGAGGCATATATGTTGGGTGACATATAACTCACTGTCCAAACTAGGACACTTTTGAGAATGGGATGGGGGTTATTAGTGGTCATGCTGTGACTGTCCCAGACAAACCCTGAGGTATTATCACCTTTATATATGCAATTATTCTAAATGTACCTACCAAATGTTGAGAGAAGTATATTGTGCTGAATTTTACCCATCTTAGTATATTTTTTGAAAAATAAAATAAAAATAAAATGCACTCAAAGTCAATAACTTATTTCATTTGATTTAACTGCAGGGTATTTTTTATACTGAGTGTTGTAATTTAAGGAACAACAAAATTAAAATTTTGATATCTTACATAATAAAATCTCATTAATAGAAGTAATCACCAGAGGTAGTAAGAGATTAGTCAGATAGGCTAAAAAATGAGGTTATCTGAGAAAAATAATTTTACTCCCTAAATTGATTTCTCTCCTCTTTAATTGCTTTTGCATCTATTGTACAATTTAACACCAGAGTCATCAAATCCAGCTTACTTATTTTACAGATGGGTGATTCACTTCACTTTCTCAGAGTTGTAGGATGTAGCCTGGATGGGAAGCCAGGCAGTTCTTTTCCACCCTGGGAAACTGCCTTGCTCCCAGCACTGTCATCAGGTGCCAGTCTGCCCTCACTGTGCCCCAACGGCACCTGCACAGTGGGGCTTCGTGCACCTAGTCAGTGCCCCACCGATATGCAGAGCTCAGCACCTCTGAGTCCCTATACAGAATGAGAAGAATATATATATATGTGTGTGTGTGTTTGTGTGTGTGTGTGTGTGTGTGTGTGTGTGTGTGTGTGTGTGTATATATATATATATATATATATATATAATATTCACTGATACATATTTGCTGGGGAGACAAAAGAGAAGTTTAACAACGGACACCCCCAGCAAACAAATTAGGACTCCTCTGTTAGGCACATCTTTGGTAGGCATTTTGGGAACTCACTAATACCTGGTTTTCCTCATTCCGAATACATGAAAATCCTTACTTTGCAGCCCCATTGGGTTGGGTAGAATCCTGTGACTCGTTTCTGTCAGGGGCTGTGACAAAAGTGAAAAATGTTACTTCAAGGCTGAAGCATTTTACTGCAACTACAAGACCCCTGCTCCCTCTCCACGTGGACTGAAGTAGCACGGACCTAGGAGGTCCTGTGGGTGCAGAGGGCCCAAGGCAGCTGGGCTCTAGGCATCTTGCAGGGACCCCAAGAAAGTTGTCCGCAGGGGCAGTGAGAACAACCCAGCAGCACAGCCTGCGGGTGCACCGTCTGCTGCGGAGCGAGGGAGAGGGGGCTGTGGCACCGAACCCATCAGGAAGAGCGTGGGCGGCATCCCCGAAAAGTCAGAAACCGAGGTGCGCTCCTCAAACGACTGACGTTTGGGTCCTGGCCACAGCAGCATCCCAGGTCGGCTGCGGTCAGAAGCTTATAACTTCCCGCTCCCGGCCAGGAGGTGCTGGACACAGCTAAACAGGCTCCTTCTGTACCATCGCCCCCCATCACCAGCGCAGGTGCAGGGACACAGAGTAATACATTTTAACATGATTAAGTACAGAAAGGAGATTTACATTATAATATCCATTTGGTCTTGAAGTCACTGAACTGGACTGAATACATCAGAAGAGCCTGAAAATCTGCTACTTGGCAAGGTTAACTTTTCTCTCTATCTATCCCCATTACATCTAGCTAGCCCTTGGGGATGTGGGCTCTGCAAAATACTATTATTCATTAATTGAGAGAGATTTGAGATTCTTCAAACCTGAAATGCTTTTCAAAGATCGACTTTCTTTATATTCAATATTCTACATCATGTTAACTTTAATAACCAATATACCTAATATTGAGTTATGTAGTAGAGATTTTCTGAAAGAGCTGTGTGTTAAAAATATCTTTGGATTAAAAGAAACTGTGAATAAAGTATTTTATAGAATCAGGGATTCATTTCAAATTTATTATTCAACTCTTTGTTGGGCAGGTTAGGTCTTCTGAAGTCCATCAATTCCCTGCCCCAACTAATAAATCCAGTAGGCGGTGGGTGCAGCACAGCAGTGAAGAATTTAGTCTCAGGAGCCAGACTACCTGAGTTCAAGCTGGCTTCTTAGTGACTTCTTAGCTTTGGGGATTTGGGAAGTAACTTATCCCATCTGTGGGTCAATTTCTTCATTTATAAAATAAAAACAATAATAACAACTGCCTCAGCAGGTTGTTATGATGACTCAGTGAGTTAAGATATGCCAAGTCCTGAAATAGAGCAACTGGCACCTAGCAATGTTAGCTGCTATTATTATTATTACTATTACTAGTATCATTGTCCTACATGCACTCTAGTGATATGAGGACCTGATTAAGAAAATGTTAGGCATACCATTGTATTGGCATGCCATTTTCAGTTGTGCCAATTTTAGCTCTGCCATTTAATTCTCTGAAATTCTCTCATTTCTCTATGCCTCAGTCTCTCCATTTATTAAATGGAGAAATCACCTGGTTAACATCTTCGCTGGGCTGCTAAGAGGTTCTAACTAACTGCTCTGCACATGTGAGTTGTTAACCAAGGAGGACTGTGAGACACAGAAAGACCCTGGCATATGACATCTGTTTCTACCTCCGCTTTCTTTCATTCTTTGGCCACAGTGGATTAGTATGTCTGGTGGTGTTGAATCATTAAAATTGAAGGTAATTGTCATAGTTAGAATTCACTGCGTTTGTACTTTGTTTCTATGTCAAATTTGCTTTTTGTATTTTGATATTTTCACAGCTCCTCACTTATCCAGTTGTTTTATTTTCTCCAGTGTGACAGTTAATTTTATGCGTCAACTTGACTGGATCACAGGATGTCCAGAGAGCTGGTTAAGGGTTTTTTCTGAGTGTCTGTGAGGGTGTTTCAGGAAGAGATTAGCATTTGAATTAGTAGACTGAGTAACACTTATTGACTGCCCTCTTGTGAGGGCCTGAATGAACGAAAACTTTGGAAGAAGGCAGGATTTGCTGATTTGCTCTCTGTCTCTCTGTCTCTCTCTGTCTCTCTGTCTCCCTCTGACAGCTTGTGCTGCAACATCAATATCCTGCCCTTGGTGCCCCGGGTTCTCAGGGCTTCAGATATGGGCTGGAATCTGTATTATTGGCTCTCAGTTTTCAGGCCTTCAAACTTCCACCACAGTCTTTCCTGAGTTTCCAGGCAGATCATGGGACTTCTCAGCCTCCATAATTGCATGAACCAATATCTAACAATAAATCTCTTTATATATGTATAAATGTACATATACACATAGTACATATACATATCCTATTGATTCTGTTTCTCTGGAGAACCCTGACTAATACACCAGTTTTTCTCCTTGCAAATTATAGCATAAATGGTAATTCCCAGATGTCATATTTGTCATTTCCATAATTTCTCTCCTTAACCTCTAGGACATTGCTTCCCATATTTTAAGGTGCATATGAACCATCTGGGAATCTTGTTAAAATAAAGATTTTCAGTAGCTCTACATTTATAACAAGCTTGCAGGTGATGCTGACACTGATAGTCCAAAGAACACACTTTGAGATTCAATGTTCTAGAGAAACAATGATGATAATAATAATAATAAAATAATAATAAATGCCAATGCCTGCGTAACACATCTCCCAGCACTCTTCTGTGTGCTTTAGGCATATTGACCTCCTTAATCTTCCAACAACCCTATGAGGTAGGTAACGTGCTATTTTTTAGAGGAGGAAACCCAAGCACAAGGAGCGATGATGTTGAATTGCACTGTCCAATATGCTAGTCACTAGTCCAATTTGAGATGCGCTGGAAGCACAAAATATACACTAGATTTAGGGGACAAAAATGGAAAAAAGAATGTAAAATGTTTTCTTAATAATATTTTATAATGACCACATGGTGAAATAATATTTTGGCTATATTGGCTTAAATAAAATATACTTTAAAACATTATCCCCAGTTTCTTTTTCTTTTTTTTTTTAAAGAGGCTAGTAGAAAATTTAAAATTCTACTTGAGACACATTTTGTTTCCATTGAATACAGGTGGTTGAGCATAACCTTACCCCACATTTGCTCAACGGTAAGACTCACAGGCCTTCTTTCAGCAGGAAACAGGACACGTCTCAGGCGCAGGGACTGTGGCCGGTCGCGGGTGGGACAGGCGGGGAACCAGCTGGCTGCGAATTGGCTAAGCTGCTCTGCTTTCCTGCGGCTTCAACAGTCATCGCTGTGGCAGTGCTTGCAGTTTTCTTAAATTTGTTATTACTGACAAATGACTGAGTTCGTGTGTCTGGTTTTAACATGAAAATTCTTGATTCAGGCCACAGAATAAAATTGTACATTCTTCTACGAAATTAGTTTCTTATCTACCAACTGAGGGAGGGGACTTTTAAGATTCTTTCCAGATAAAATGGCATAATTGTTTGTTGATAAATGCAGGAAGATTAAAAATCTCGACCAGGCGATGTTTTCAATTCCGCAGAAGCAGGGCAGAGAAAAGCCATCTACCTTCCACACATACGAACAAGCATAACAAGCCAAACACTTTATGCTGCCTAAATTCACGAGCTATAAATCTTGGGCAACCAAATACTTAGCTTTCTTTGTTTTCCGCTAATGAAAGCATGTTCAGAGAGGTAGTAGACTACGTCTCCTATTTTATTGCTGAAGTTATCAAGTGACATGAAAAGATAAAGAAAGGACTTGTTTTATGCCTTTAAATGAGTCACCAAAAAATTCAATCAAATGGGCATAAATCAAGGGTTCCGAGTTAGCTGTACTTTTCTTATGAATTTTGAACCACACCCAGAGGTGGAAAATAGCTGAACTGGGGCTTATTTTTCCTATTTGAAGTTCAAAGTTAACCCTGTTTATTTAAAAAATGCTTCATCTCAGAGTTAGAGGTTTGTCCTTTGAGAGTGAAATCATGTGGACATGAGATTTTTAAAAGCTGTCTAATATTACATGAAATAATAGAGATATAAATAACAATTATAGAAGGTAACGAGTGGCAGTAATTTTTATCTAATCTTTGGAAAACAATAGTTTTGATAAATATAATCCCTGACCTACAAAGCTTTATGTTGACCAAAATGTAAACAAATTTTTAATCTCTCTGGAGTTTCTGGGACTATTAACTTGTTCCTATTAGTTTTCCTTGTGCTTTGAAAATAATTTATCATAATGTAATCTAAAATATCTGGAGTATTTTGTTCAGTAACTAGTTAAAAATCCTCTGACAGAAGAGTAGGTGATAAAATAAAACCTAAGAAAAATACAAGTCCTGGAAGCCAGCCAGACCTCCTTGGATCCCCATTAATTTCAGGCTTTAGTTCTATCCTAATTTGCACACATGTTTGTAATTGTTAAGTCCTTACTCCAATAATGGCAGGTCATTTTAATATCAGCTCATTAAACAGAGAATGAGAAAAGCAAAGGCAAATAAGTTTTTGGATAACTTTTAAAACCTTGAACTTGTTTTAAATATCAACCTGACATTTTGTATTTTAGGGTTTGGCCTCAAACACAGTTTAAACCAGATGGCAAAAGGACACAATAGATTATGACGAATTCTTAGCAACTCTTAGTGAAGCACTCAGAATATAATAGGATATAGTTACTTAACCAATTCATCATATATTCAAGTTCGCTTTTGTGGTACATTTAATAAAGTCATTTGGCATGTATTTCTTTGCTTACTTAAAAGTATTGGACCAGTTCATTTCTACAGTATTTTTTGTTTGTTTGTTTCCTTTATAAAAAGCAGCAAACTTTCATTTTAAAAGGGATTCACCTTTCATTTCAAAGGTTATGTAAGATAAAAGAAAAAAGTCCATGGGATATTTTTGTTTGCAGAGCCTTATAAGGAAGACCAAAACCCCCATTATCTACGGGTGTAGTCTGCGATATCAGCAGGCAGAGGCCACCATCATTTATTAGATACGTATTATGTGTCAGTCACATTTTTACTTGCATTTGGATACGTGATTCCACTGATTCTCTTTTAAGCCTGTGAGATGAGTAGATATGGAATCCAAAGCCAAGAGAAGTCTAGAACTTTCTCCACGGTCATCACAATAGTAGTGGTCAAGTCTTTTGACCTCAAAAACAAACCAAGTTAATAATTAACTTTACATAACAGCTGTTTTCAAGATATTCTATTAGTGACTTTTCCTTTCTACATGTAAATGCAGCTAGAGCATTTAGAAGCGTGAGATATCAGACCACAAACTGGTAGGAGCACAGTGCAGTTCCTAGAGACTGAAGGGCTCGCGTCCTGGCGCCCCGAAGCACAATCACCCGCACAGGAGCCTGCGGGAGGGTAAGGGCCTGTGCGCAGGGGAAGCGCCAGGCCTGGCACTGGCTCAAAGGCCGCGCTCCCGATGGCATTGTTCTGTCTGGTTTCGTGCGGGTGTGACCCGTAGGGTCATTTGCTTTCATGGGTCTGGGGCTGAAACATAACTGAAGTCTCGATGTTATCTTCAGTTTGACAGAAACTCTGTTTAGGTGGCCAGCAGACCCCAGACTTTGTTCTTAGGACAGTTTGATACTGACCAGAATCTTATGTCCTAAGGGCTGAATGATTAAGGCAGGGAGCGGACAGACAGAAGAAAGGGTCATGTTAGAGAAATGGAGTTTCTGTGCGGTTACAATAAAGGGATCCACCACGAAGTGGAAAAGATCTACTAATCTAGGAATAAATGCAAACCTTTCAGGAAGAATCACAGTTGTTACAGAAGCAGTTTATTCAGAAGAAAAGCAATTTATTCAGAAGAAAAGCATCTTCCAAGATGGTAAGAAACGGGGATGGAAATACTGGGGGAAAAGAACAACACATCTTTTGAGGCTGAGTTTCTCCCTCCTTCTGTAAGGACTTTGTCAAGCCATAGGCACCGTTTCTTTAAAAGGTCAAATTAAATTTCTTTACGTGTGGTGGCCTGCCCTCTCCTGGACCAGAGGAATATACAAAATATCCATTTGATTGTAAAAAGAAACTCAGCTCCCAAGGAATAAAGCACCATTCAAATGAACTTAGTAATAAATCTTAATATGTATTCAGGAATATAGTAGCTTCTCACAGGTTGTAGTGCTTGTTCAAATATTTGAGGAGTTCTTAGGTGTGGCTGTTCCACTCATTTCCTTCTTATCTCCCTTTACCCCTTCTCTTTATTGCAAAAGAAACACAGCTTGCCACCTGACATTTTCTTTGATCTCTTTTTAAAAAGTACTTTAGAAGTAACTCATAGGCAATGAACAGAATTCTCCTCTTTCCCCACATATTTTCTCATTAGCATTTTCTTTATTATACGCATAATATAAATTTGTTAAAGAAAAAAATGTGAAGGATAGAAAGAAAATCATTCAATATGGCTTGTAATTCCATCACAATGGTATAATTTTTATTTCTCTTTGGCAGACTAATCTGAAGACATTTGTGATGTTATATATATATACCACATGCATATATGTAATATGCTAACCCAAAAAGGTATTTTTTGTGTGATACAGAATACATACTTTTGCAAACCTTTGAAAAACTGAATACATAAAAAATATTTGTTTGGTATTTAAAAAACTTTTTATTGCTGTTTAATCAGTGTAGTGCTCCGTGTCTCCTTTGTTCAATCAGACAGTGATCTCCGTTGGGACAATCAAGTTGAAATTTCTATTGTTAAGCAAACATTATGTACAAAAATATATATTCACTATTTTGGAAGAATCTAGTATATATTTTGACAATGAGTTGTTTTCCAAAAGGACAAACAAAAAACTAAATTCCATCTCCTCAATGTGTCATTAAGGGTGAACCATGCAAAATGAATCTAGGCTGTGGGTGAGATCAGAATTCCAGTATAACCATGATTAAAGTAAATGATGTCGCGCATACAAAGTCATTGGATAGATATGATAAAATAAGTATTTGAAATTAAAGAGGTGATTCCAAGGAAATCTTGTTATTTCTCCTGTGATTTCTGTGTCACCCTTCACAGTTCTGAGTGGTTAGAAAATATCTGCCAGGCAGTCTTCTCAGCCCATGAGCCTTCTCTTCGGTATGAGTTAGGCGCAATCCACTTACCGGTCGGTACACAAGTTAGACCCCAAAATATATTACTCGAATAGACTGAAAGTTCAGTTTGTCCAAGTAACTGTAAAGAGTAATTTGGGAAGTTTGACAAAGAAGCTCTATTCCATCTAGTGGCTGAGAAATCCAGGCTTTAGAAGTTCTGCCAACTTAAAAATATCGCTTCCAAGGTCACCCTATCCAGCCTCAAAAGGGGGGAAATATGAATGAGTTTTATAAAGGCCCGTGCCTGGAATTGGCTCCCGTTTCTTTCAGTCCCATTCTACAGGGGACACTCCACCACTCTGCTCTCCCTAACTGTAAGACAGACTGAGATGTGTAGCTCAACTGTGTCCCTAGAAGAAATGGAAACGATACACGGTGGGTCGGGAGCTTGTTGGTAATGTGAGGCATCATGAGGCAGCTACACAGGGGGTCATTTTATGATTATCCTGCATACCTTTCATATGCTATATAGATGCAGGTGCTGTATACACACACATGTATGCATGACTTGTGTGTGCACAACACAATCCCAAATTTAAAAGAGTCAACTGGAAAGGGAAAAATAAAAATGAGATCCCTTACCTATTTAAATGGATACTCTTCAAGAAAAATTAAATAGATATGTGTGTAGAATGTTAAATAAGTATAAATAAAAGGGCAAAATGAGAATAATTATTCATTTTGTTTATTTGTATATTGAACATTTTTAGAAATTTACACAGGAAACTGATAGCTAGATTGCCACCCAGAGGAACTAGGTATTTGGGACAACTTACGTGGGAAGGAGAATTTTCATTAAATGCCCTCTTGTAACTTTAAACTCTTGTGCAGAGCAAATAAATACAGTACAATTATTATAATAATTGCAATTATAATTTTTAGATACATTATACTATCCTACCCAAATTTGCCAGTTAAAATAGGACCTATGATGTATCTAAATGGGTGGGAAAGAAGACAAATCTGACCTAGTCTCCTAACAAAGGACTAAGGCCTTCTACCCCTGGCCTTCTTGCCCGAGGGCACAGCACAAGGAACGGGCATATTCTTTTGTTGCCACAAAGAAAGACAAATGGGGAAAGGCATGCTGTAATTATTATTTTTACAAATTGCAAATGATAAGCATGAAATAGTAGAATGAGACAGAATTCAGTTAATGCCGAGCCAGGAAACCACACCAAATGTCAAATTTTCGCAGACGTTCTCATTAACAACACTTATGTCAGTCACATACATTGGTTTCTGCAGAGACCAACCAAAGTTTCCAACAGTCACCGGCTTTATAATTGAACTTTCTAACAAAAACCCACTTATTATATCCGTCCGGAGCCCAAGGTTGAGCAACACAGAATAGCAGCAGCAAAGAGTGAATGTTGTGAGCCAAAGTAAATCCATTTATTTATGATGTGGTTTAACCAATTTTTAAAAAGGGATAAAGCAGGCCTTTATTTGTTTGAAGAAATGAAAGAATTGACCCACTTAGTTAAGTTTCCCCATCTTGAAAAGGATGGGTGGATCATAACACTAGAGACAATTTATTCTTACTTGGCTTGTTGTTCAACTTTCTGTACTGTCATGAGGGTCGTTACTTTAAAATTTCTGAGGTAGTGTCCAAAAAGAGGTGCAAAAATGACCAGTCTTGGTATATTATATAAGCTAACAAACGTTTATGTGCCTACTCTATGTAAAACACTCCACTAAGGTAAAAAGACATACATGAGAAACTGTATAGATTCTGTTTTCCAATAGATTTGTTTGTTGGCAGGAGAGGGCCCAGCTGTAGTGCGATTGGTTTATGAAAAACAAGCACAGGAAAAGTAAATAAATTATTTGTGTGCACTATCTTGCTTGGGTTTATTTTTAAAAATCTGATATTATTTGGAGCTATCTAAATTCTACAAGGCTGCCCTGGACAGTTTTGTTCAGTGGTTAGAGCATCTGCCTGTGAACTGAAGGGTCCCAGGTTCGATTCTGGCCAACAGCATGTACCTAAATACGGTTGAATTTATCAAGTAGGGAATGGATTTCATTAGGAAGATGGCCCAGAAGTTAGCCATCATGGTGGGCCTTAACCAGTAATATTGACCACTGAATATAAAGGCATTGGATATAAAATTATAATTTAGGCAGAACACAAAAGAGTTGTATAGGGTAATACAGTAAGAGAAAATAGAATCATTTTTATAAATCATCTGCCTGATGGATGGGTTGACAGTGCCAGGAGCTAGGGGCAAAGGATCCATATGGTCCTGTACCTGGCCAGGAGCTCTTTCACTGTGCCAGTGCCTGAGAGGGACCTTGGATGGCTGAGGAACCGACAAAAGTATCCAGTTACTTCGCTTTAACAAGCCTCTGTGGAAATGGGAAAAGTCCAGGCAATGTCAAAGGAGCCAACAGTTGTTGTGGAGCACACACAATGTATTCATCCAGGTTCTAGGTTTTACAGATTACAGTTAAGTTTTTACCACGATGTATAGTCAACATTGTACATTTTAATGGAAAACGTGGTTGTATCTAAGCACAATATTTTGATATTTCCGTATCTTATCATGTTGGCACGGGAAAACACAAATTTGTTTTCATGAGTTTACTGCATAATCAGTTGTTACACATGCCTTAATTTAAAGATAATTAGCTTCTTTTTTGTAATTTGAAACATGAGGAAGAACACTGTAAAATATCCCAAAGCAAACCAACCCAGTTGGCAGAGTAAATTAGTTTTGATTTACATGGGATTTTCTATGCTTAGAGATTTTGGCTGGAAAAAACCCTAAACTTGTTGAATCTGAAAACGATTTTAGTTCATCTTATTTTTTCTGTTTGCTTAACATTGACTTTATTGCTCTCAGCAACTTCCCCACACCTTTAAAAAGTTGAATTTTTATTTCTCCTATGGTCATTGGACTTTCCAAAAGAATAATCCAATTCTACTTTGTAGAAGATGTGTTGATTATTTACAACTTATGTTGCAATAATTTCGCTTTGTGACATGTACAATAATAAAAATCGTTCTTACTGAATTGAAAAATCATGGTTTTTGGCTAACCTCTGTTCCTGACCCTGAGGCTGACATTCCGCTGTGACCGTGCAGTCCCCAAGCGAGGGCTGACTTTATAAAGTAGTGCTTCACCCAGTGAGGAGGGTGAGTGGAGGAAGGGCTGGGCAGGGTGTGGCCCATTCTATCTGCCAAAGTTTTGGAATTGTTGCTTTTGGTATCACATGAGCAGAGGAAAAGAACACTGGGGTCTCTTCGTTGCTTGTTCATTAAAGCAAGATTCCCAACCCCAGTTTCTTACACTAATTTTATATTTTAGCTATATTTTACTTATTGTATTTACCAGAAGCAGAGGCAACTTGATGTTAGTAGCCCCAAAGCTTTCAATTAAAGCTTGGCATCACCCCTTAATAAAGAATGTCCATGAATAATCACTGACTGTAGGGCAATGTTTCTCTCTCTATTTTGTTGTTGTTGCCGTTGTTTGGCCATGTTGGTGTGAGGAGACTGTGGACTCTTTCAGAAAATGATGAACAGGACAGGCAGTTTTCCCAGAGAAGTGCACATCTGTACGTGCGTTCACAATCACACAATGTGAAGGCCGGCAGGCAGGCAGGAATTTATGCATAGATTGGAATATTACTTTTCTTAGTTTCCAAAGAAGTCATTTTTCTTAAAGGTTAAAATAATTTGGACTAAAAGAGTAATTCCCCATCCCAGGCACTCTCTATTCCTCATTCCTCTTTTATTTGTCTCAGTTGGATTTTTACCTGGAATATCTCTATTTGTTCTTTATCTGTCTCCTCCTACTGAAACATCAGCACCAAGAAGGTAAGAATTTGTTTTGTCCCTCACATATCCTCACAACCTATAACAGGACCTGGCCCCAATCAGATACCCCATAAACACTGAGTAAATAATTAAAAATCCGAACAATACCATATGGATGCAGAGTAGAAATAGTCCCACTAAACTGGAAATCTATGTCTTTTAGTTCTCTGTGTCCAATGCCAGTTTTGTGGATTTGTCTTCATTGTAATATCTTCTAACCTTATTTCCTTCCTTTATTTCCTTCATGATGATTTTGGATTAGATAAACTATAATATGTAATGCCAAGTCCTTTTGTCAAATTCTACTCATAAACATTTTTAAGTGTTCATTAATCAGTTAGAATCCATGATAAGAAGGGTCATTTATGAAAATTTCTTATATTCTGTTTTGTAATCCTTCTAAAAAGGCCTTTGCTTCTGGGTCAAGAATATCTTATATTTTCTTTAAAGATTACAAAATCTCATATATATGCAGGTCTGCAAACTTAAATTCAGATAAACATTAATACCTTTATTCTGTGACAATTTTGAAAGATATTAGCCATGTCTCTAAGTGTAACGAGTGTCTTAGTTTATGAAGTAAAGTAAAATAGACATAGATCAATTACTTGATTTTATGAATGAGGACACCTTTGCTCTAAAGATACGGTATGAACAATCTACATTTGCAATTTTTCATTACTCCAAGACTTTCACCATTTACCTACATTATATTTACATTTCTTTACTTCATTTCCTCTGCAGCTTTATATAATAATAGTCTGATTTGGTTCTGTTTTGTACATGTTCTTTAAAAATGTCACCTTTTGAGTTCATTTTTGTAACGGGAAGTAAGTGAGTTATTTTCAGGACAATCAGAGATATATGAGGTAGGTCATATTTACTCTCTAAAACTCCTGCGTCTTGTCCATTTAGAGCAACACACCGCCCCATTCACTAGGTGGGGTCTGAAGGTGAAGAAGCCCCGTGGAGCTCTATCTAGTGGGAAAAACAGATACCCACCTGCGAACACTCTGCAGCTTAGGTTTTGTGGTGAGAATGAGTACAATGTAGAAAACAGGAAAAAGTGACAAATGTCGGCATTTGAGAAGGGAGTTGGGCAGACAAAGGATCATTTGCAAGGTCACAGGGAGCTTTGGCGCATGAGAGATCACACTGTGCTGGGCAGCCAACGTGGCTGGAAATGCCTGTTGTACCAGAATGTGAAAGGTCTTGTTTGTCATGTTAAGTTGTATGTAATTTTCCTTTTGGATAAGGAGAGTATTCAGTGGTCCTCTGGTAGTTAAATGTCAAGAAATCAGTCCCACCCATAGCCTGTTGGTCAGTAACTACTGTGACTATGGGCTTATTAGAGAATGTTTAGTGTAGTTAAATGATCTCAAGCATCAGAGGAAAAATGAATTATATATCAGCCATCGCTACAGTTAAGATAATGAACATATCCATTACTCCCAAAGATTCCTTGTGTATTATAACTATTTTGTATAAAAATTGATAAAAGGAAACAATTGACATATATAGTCCATTTAAACATTTCTAACAAATTCATTGTGCACAAAAAAATGTGAAGAAAATTGAGTTTCCCTCTTACTCAGACTCCAATCTTTCTCCTTAGAAATTACCCTTAGCAGATTTTTATGATCTCGTCCCCAAATTTTAAAATGTACAAAATCATATGCAATTTTAAAATATATAGAATTATACCAGTCCCTGTGTCTATGAGTGTTTCAATTTTGTTTGTTCCTTAATTCTGTTCTTTAGATTTCCCATGTAAGTGAAATCACATGGTATTTGTGTTTCTCTGACTGCTTTATTTCACTGAGTATAATATCCTCTAGATCCAAAGACACCAGCCCTGGCAGATTAGGACCCCACTCTTATGACTTCATTTAACTTTAATTGCCTTCCTAAGGGCCCTATCTCCAGATATAGTCACATTGGGAGTTAGAGCTACAACAGATGCATTTTCAGGAATACAATTCAGTTCATAACAGAGTGACAGAGTCTCAGATACACTTCGTAATTAAGCAGCATGACTCAGGCTTTATGTTTCAAATGGCCCAAGAGAATCAAGTTTTGCTGACCTATAATCCATTTTTGATATAATTTTTCAAATCTGTTTTAAATTTTACTGTATAGATGTCTTTTCTACCTAATTCCCAAGTTCTGAGGCAAACCTTACTTTTGACCCACATATTGGCTATATTCAATTGCCTGGAAATTATTTCTCCTCTGTCCATGTTTAATCCACCCTGAAGCAAAGAATGCAGATTTCACAGGTCAACTTTAAAATCGGTTTACATTGCTACCTGGTGTTAGTATTGTTCTTGGTTTGCTGACAAATCAGGTTCCTCATTTTCCAAGGTTATGGTTTGGATCCTGAATGATGGTGAATTCACCAAGACAATTGTGATCTTGTAGGTCCTTATTATGGTAGGCGGTCCCTCCCTCCCAAACTACACTTATTCATTTTACTGTATATAATTAAAATAAGTTATTGATTACTATGCAATTTAAATTACTTAAAAATCCAGAATCAGGCAGATTTTATGTCAGGCTACTACAGTAATTCTCAGCTGTATTATCAGCCCCACTGTAATATAATATTATAATAATATAATCTTTATAGTATAATGGAATAATGAGTTTTCAGAATATTGGTGATTGGAAACAATGCCCTGATTTTCCAAAAGGGTATTCTGGATGCGGACCTCCTATGATTTTAATGTATAAGCCTAGCAAAATTCTAGGTAGGATTTTAGAAATAGTATATTCTAAAGTCCATAAATATCTGAAATCTATCTGATACAGACATAGATAAATTAAGAAATGCTAAAATGGAGTATAATGAGAATGGAATCATCAGGAATGACTAGGGAGTTATCTAATAAGTCACTAGGGAGTTACTTAATAGTTTAGGAAAACCAGAGAATAAAATAAAATAATTCAAAGTAAGAAATTGATAGGTATTGTTATTTAAGACATTAAAAAAGTGGTCCATGATTTGTCCACCTCAATTACAAAGGAAGAATAAGAAAGAAGCTGAGGTTTAAGGAATCTGCTGGTGGGCACTGAGTGAGAATTCCTATTATCATTATCATTGTCAGCCTGGTAAATGCCAGGCTGGGATGGCCTAAGAGAACTTAGGCTAGACCCAAAGGTGCTAAACATGTCAAATATAAGATAAAATTCAAGGGAGAAAGACAGGAAGAGAAAGACCTGGTTTATATATACATATAAAAAACTTCATAAAGGCAAAACAGGGAGGCATGCATGAATTTACAACTCTGGAGACAGAGGAGGGAGGGGAGCAGTGAGGGACAGGAGCAGAAGGTCATCTAGGGGGAAATTGTCTGACCTCAAGATCTCTAGGAACCAATACCATCTCTCCAATATTAACATAGCTGTCTCACTGGCATCAACACCCCCACTCCCAAAACCATTAGGAGTAAAGTCAGTTATTCACAGAATTATAGAACCTGAGTCCAGAGTTGTAATTATCTCAGCTAGAAGGTTATGTGACATCTTGAAATTCTTCTCTAGTGCACAGGGAACATTCTTAAGGATAGACCAATGTCGGGACACAAAACTAGCCTCAACAAACTTAAGACTGAAATAATACCAAGCATATTCTCTGACCACAATGCTATGATACAGGAAATCAACTGCAAAAAGAAAGCAGGAAAACCCACAGTCCTGTGGTAAAGACCCGGGGGGATGGGGGAAGGGGGAGGGGATCAATGGGGGAATAAAGGGGCATTTGTAATACTTTCAACAATAAATATAAATAAAAAAGACACATAGAGATAAATGAGACTGACATATCAAAATGTTGGGGATACAGCAAAAGAAGTAGTAAAAGGAAAGTATATTGTTACAGGCCTATCTCAGGAAACAAACCAAATCCCAAATAAAAACCTAACATTACACCTTAACAGACTAGAAAAGAAAAAACCAGTGAAGCCCAAAGTCAGCAGAAGGAAGAAAACAATACAAACTAGAGCAGAATTAAATGAAACAGAGAACAAAACACAACAGAAAAAAATAATGCAATGAAGAGCTGGCTCTTTGAAAAGATTAATAAAATTGACAAACCTCTGGCTAGACTTACTGTGCAAAAAAAGACTCAAGTAAACAAAACCAGAAATGAAAGAGGAGAAGTTGTGACAGACACCACAGGAATGCGAAGGCTCGCCCAGGAGTGCCATGAAGAGACACTGAGACGGCTGTGCGTGTAGAAGAGCAGAGCAGGTCGGGCGACGGAAACGTGGGCACCTTTTTACAGGAGAAATAGTGAATAGACCCGAAGATATTTCATCTTGGGGTGAGATTGTTTTGAGTTAAATATGAAGGTTCATTTATTGAATTAAAATATATAAAAGATCAGTCAGTATGTGGGTGTCGGACTAGAATTCTCTACTCATACATTATGTTTGCCTAGCTGATTTCTGCAGAATTCTCCAAGCCTAATATTTTATAATTCTAAAAATTAAGGATTACAATGAATCTCTGACAAATTATTAAGAATAACAAGGGCTGAGTTTTGGAAATAAGATAGATTTGAACTGATGTAAAAACTTTCTTAATAGAATCATGATGTGCATGGGTTAAGAGTATAAACTCTTGAGACAGACCATCAAGTTCAAATCCCTTCTCTGTTTATTACTGTATGACATTTGGCAAGTTCTCCTTTCAGTGCCTCAGTTTGCCCATTTTTAAATCATGTATAAAAGTAGCACCTAAATCATAAGTCTATCTTGAGGAGTTAAAATGTAGCTTAAAACACTGCCAGGCATATAGCAAATACTATGTGTTAGCCATTGTTATTATTAAAGTTGCTAGAAAACAAAACAGGATATCTCACAAATAATCATCGTAGGTAGCAAAGTGTCCATGAACTCAAATGAATGAATAAATGACAGTTATAAGAAAAAGAGGTTATTAGGTGTTGGAGTAGCCTAGAAGACTTCATAAAAGACATGAAACTCAGGCTGTCATTGAGGACACAAGTAGACTTTTGTTAGATAAAAAGAAGGAAAGTGAATTTGTCTTAAAAAATAGAATGAGTGGAGAAATGGGGAGTGATATCTAAGGTACATCAGGGGCAGAAGCAGGTCCTTGGGGCAGGAGAGGACACATGTTGGAAACCTGCACGTTGCTGCCCTGTAGGTATCGAGCCATGAAGGACAGGCCCCAGGAGGAAGGCCATGGAATTGCCCAGAGATTAAACAACTCTTCTAAGATTCGTTTCCAAATCAGCACTCTCCCATTATGCCTATTTAAATGCATTTTGTAAACTGTAAAGCACTGTGCATACTTTACTTACAATTTACTTTTTACACTTCTGTGCAGTTTACAGTCAGGCTATTTCAGCCCGGGAGCGCTGAGCTGTGGCCCAGGTCCTATTGTAACACAAAGACGTTTTAGTTTGGAGACAGGTAATTATTGTTGGGCAAATATCCATTGCTAGTTAAATTAAAAAGAAAGGCTTATGCAATTTTTCCTCTTTTGACTGGCATTATTCAAATAATCAAACTTAATTTGTCTTTTAAAAATAGAACTGCAATCGCCAAGTTCGCTAGCACTTCTGTTCTGTCTGAGAAGCCGTAACTCAAGAGGAAAATGGACTTCAAGGAACACTTAGGAGCAGCGCAGCGATACAAATCGTATACATGTCCTCCCACGAAAGCGGTTATGCTTAAAACTCTTACAAATCATGGTTCATAGTGGATGTTTTAGAACAAGAAACAACTATATTACTGTACATATCCTTTTATGGCTTCATAAAGATAAGCACTGCTTAAAAGTATAAAGGGGTCATTAAGTCAACTAAGTGACTGCTCTTCCCCTAGAGTCAGTTTTAAATATCTGAGCTCAGCAAACATTTGCCAGCTTATCCTTGCCCTGAATTTAGAGAGACAGTTCTGAAAGATATTTTACAGTGCTTGCTCAATAATTAAAATTAAAAAAAGCCTCTTTTTTCCTTTGAGCACCAGCAAATTGAGCTGCAGATAATTTTAAAAATTAAATGTTCGTAATTACTGACCTGAGAAAATTGTCAAGCAGGATTGAGGCACTCCTCACCTGTTAATAAATCCAATTATCTTTTCACTGATTCCTCCCCTTACAAATTTTCTATAACACACTTAAAAGATAAAATCTACCAAATAAGGAACTAAATGATCATTATCTAGGAAGGTCCATATGACTGTCCTTCCAGAGAACTCAACAGATTTACTCAGAGCTCCTGCACTCTAATTCCGTTCCACGTAGCTGCCCAAATATTCTCGAGATCAACTGCTACATGCTGGACGTTGTTCTAGCTGTAGAGGCGACAGAAATAAGTCATGTCTTAGTTCATTTCCTCAAAGGGTTTTCAATCAAGATAAAAACAAGAAACACATAAATCGCTAACTAGAATCCAGGCCAGGAGAGAGGCCTAAACAGGCTGCTCTGGGAAAGCCAAGGGAAGCAGTGACTGGGGACCGCAGAGAAGCAGCGAGGAAGGGGCTCGGGAGGGGGCTGCAGCGGGAAGGGCCAGAGCAGAGGAAGCACAGGCTGGGGACAGAGCAGCCTCTCTGAGGCAAGATGCTTCATAGTCTCAGTGCAGCCCGACCTTGCGGGGTCCCCCCAGGGAAGGACGGCTGGTACCTGGGCGAGGCTTTCTCCTCTTGCCCTGTGGTCCACGGCAAGCGGTGTGCAGCGGTAGCAAGACCGTCGCTTCTGCAGTCGCGCAGATTTGGGCCCATAGTCAGCTCTGTTACTTACTAGCAGATGTGCAGACATGCAGCTGGGAAAATTAATTTTTAAAACTCCACAGAAAGCAGCTACTAGAGAAGCCGTACAAAGAGATACTTCAAAAAACAAAATAAGCATATCAAATCGGAATCCTAAAAAATGTTCGATAAACCCACAGGAAGGCAAGAAGAGAAATGGGAAACAAACAGAAAACAATAATAAAATGTCAGACTTAAGCTAATAACCCCAAAACTTGAAGCACCTCAGATGCCCTTCAGTGGGTGAATGGTTAAAAACATCCCACCAGGTACATATACCATGGAATACTACTGACCAGTAAAAAGGAATGAATTCTTATTTTTTATTGACCTTAGAGAGGAAGAGATGGGGAAAGAGAGACACATCAATTCGAGAGAGAAATATCGTTCATTTGCTCTCATCTCCCCCCCGCGACTGGGGATCCAACCCGCAGCCTGGGTATGTGCCCTGACTGGGAATCAAAGACGCGTCAACCAACTGGGCCACACTGGCCAGGGCAGGAGTGAATTTTTGATGCAATCAACGACTTGGAAGAATCTCAAAGGAATTATGTTGAGTGAAAAAAAGCCAATGCCAGATGTTGTATATTGCATGATTTTATCTATATAACGTTCTTGAAAGGACCAAATAATGAAAATAAAGATTAGTGGTTGCTAGGAGTTAAGGGTTTGTGGTTATAAAAGGACACCCCAGTGTCCACTAACAGATGACTGGATAAATAAAATGGTATATGCATACAGTGAAATATTATTCAACTTTTAAAAAAGAGGGAAATTCTGACAAATGCTGCCACATAGATAGAGCTTGAGGGCATTATGCTAAGTGCAATAAGCCAATCAAGGACAAACATTGTATGATTCCACTTACATGAGCGACTATGAGCAGTCAAATTCATAGTGACAGAAAGTAGAAGGGTGGTTATCAGGAGCGGGTAGGAAGGGGGAATGTGAAATTATTTAATAGGCAGAGCTTAGAGTTTAACCCTAGGCATTCGGATACCGGTACAAGAATGTTGATAGCAGTATCCTCTGCCACAGGAGAAAAACAATTTGGAAGCAGCCCAAATGCTTTTGATGAGGGAAGGAATAAACTAATTGTGCTGCATTAACAGAGTGAAATATTCTGAAGCAATGAAAGGTGAATGAACTGCAGCTAAATGCAACAATGAGCCTTACTCTTTGTACACTGTTTCAGTAAAAAAATCAATTGCAGAAGACTAAAACTAGTGCACATAAAAATGCACAATATATTCTGTAGGCCTGCATATACTTGAGATTTATAAAGCAAGGAAATAGAAAATACAAAATTCTCAAAAAAATGATTAGCTCTGACAGGAAGATGAATGGGTAGATATGGATCTAGGTTAGGGCAGGAACACAAAGATGAATATATAACACAAGTTATTGGTAACATTGCAGTTCCTGGGTGGAGTGTTTATAAGTTTCATCTTTTCTAACTATGGATAAATAAATACATGCTATGGGCTATTTATATTGGTCCATTTATGATTAATTTAATTTTTTATACCCAATCTCCATAAGAGAAATAAATACAATCTAATTTTTACATTGTGATGGCCCCACTGTCCCCATAGAAGCCATTATTACAGAAACCTGCTGACTTGCAGACAATTCAGGTTTCCAGTGCTCAGTGAGACTTTCTGTTCTGCTTCTACTACACAGAAAAACAGGAGGTCTTTGGGAATCCCCAGTGCAGTTCTGGTATCACTAACCTTTCCTGATCTGTGTGGAAATAGAAATAATTCTTCTAAAAGGCACAGGAAGGCCTTCCTGTCTACAGGGATATTTTAAATGTCACTAAAGCTCCTTCACTTTTAGGAAACCTTATTTTTACAGCTATCACTCAGCATTGGAACCTATCAATCACTAAGTCAGGCTTTTCCATTTTTTCGGTGATGAAGGTCAAACCCATGGAAGTGGAATTGCCTTCAGTAATGATCAAATCGCTGAAGTGAAAGTCAGTGAAAATAGGTCAATTTTTATCTCTGGCCATACTGAAATCTGTGACTTCCCCGACCAGGTTAGGACTTCCGTGATCTGGAACAGCAACAGTGGCTGAAAAGTAGACTGAATTGTGGTTTTCATGAGTCATCAATGCTAATCACAACTGGTTTCCAGGCAAACTCCAGTGGCATTTCTGGTCTTGTGGGAATGCATTAAATTGTTCCTTTTTCTGACAGCATGTGCACTCACTTTCCACTGGGCACTTTCCAATCTTAGTGGGTTAGCATTTTAATAGCTACCTTCCTCAGCCAGGAAACAGTTTAAGCTATAACTCCTTCAAATTGGTAAAAATAGATCTTCCTGGGGACTACAACTTGCAAGTCAATTGAGGAAAACAACTGAGCAGAAGTATAAAGAGAAAATATAACAGCTAAACAATAAACACAAAGCATTTTATTTGATTGGGAGATAATTTGCAGTCAAACTTTTGCAATATCTCATAACTTCAAGATAGAAGTAAAAGGCCAACTTTTGATATTATTTTAAATCGTGATTGTGATGGTCTTCTGCGCAAACCCTAGGAGTGTTATTTAAAAACCAAAACCAAAACAAAACTAGCCCTGGTAGAGACTAACTGAGAAGGTAATGCCTCAGAACATTCAGTTTGATGGAAGAGAAGGTCATTTTGCATTTATTCACTTATCCATCCACCCATTCATTGATTGCCAGGTGTCTTCCATATAGAAGGTTCCATATAGGAGCAAGAGTTTCTGTCTCTTAAGATTTATTTTCTTATGACAAAGATACATTGATATTTTGATCTGTCACTATACTACCTAAAATTTCTTTTATAACATTTTTCAACATAGTATTGAAGCTCGAATATCATACAAGTAGGAGAAATAAATTTAGACATTGCTTTGTCTTTAGTACCTTTGCCATATGCTTAAAAATTATATCAAACTATCATATTTCAGGGCAATACTAAAGAAATAAATCTAGAATATCTTTGTGAGTCAATATTACTGAAATTTGTTTTTAATATTTCTCATTTATCCCACAGCATTTTGTACTGTGTATTACATTTAAGACCTTGAAAACCATTCAAATTGAAATGATGTTTTTGGAGGAGGGAGGGATTAAGTAGAGCCCATTGTAAGTGCAATTCCAATTTTATTCTCAAAGATCTGATCCTTGGAAGTACCCTGTAAAACTAAGAAAGGTCAAACAGTGACACTTCATTGTAAAGATAGCATATTAGCCATCTACTTATTACTAATTTGTTTTTTATCTTAAAAATCCCTTGAAAGCCTGTGAAAACCTTATTGCTACTGAAGAATATGCCTATAGCACCCTAAAATAAAGGAAGATACAAAACATTGATGCAAGTCAAAGACTACAGGTCTCTAATTTCTTATGACAGGTTTGACTTCTTGTTGCAATTAATTTAAAAGATTTGCAGCATATTTTTTTTCATCTAAAAAGATGTAGCTAAAACACCATTCATAAATACACCAAATGGAAATAATAAGACCACGGACCATGATACTCTCACTAGGGAGAGCCAATTTTGTAACAATTAAAAAAATAATAATAGAGAAAAATGGTAAGTCAAGACGGTTAAGGAGTCAGACTTTGGCAATACATATCCGGCTTTTCATTTTTTCTTTATATTTGTCTGTATATGCTGCACTTATTTAATTTTTGATTCCTCATGAATGTTATATCATTAAATGAGTGAGGAGAGTATAAAACAAACACCAACAAAAAATAAGAAAACCCAGGAGGAAGCCAAACATACGTAGAAAATCATTAATTGATTGAATGCATATATATTGAGTGTTCCATGTTCAAGATAATATATTTACTGCTTCACGGGATATAAATACCACTGATTCTTCCCTGAGAGTCTCAGAAAATTCCTTTTCTCGTGACGTCGCAGGAAGCCCACTTCCACCAGCAACCAGTGGGGACACGGAGAGCACCCCACTGTGTAATAATAGACAATTACAGTAATAATGTGCGTGTAGTCATGTCGAAAACATTCAGATCATAACTTTGGGGGGGGGGGCAAAAACCAATCAATGATAGAAAATGGTGCATAACATGTGATCTCCAATATGTAAAAATAGATGCTTAGAGAGAGGAAATATGTGAAATGTTTCCTGAAGCTTTTCCTTATTTGGCAAAATATGAATGAAATTTGCCCTCTTTTTTTTTTTTTTTTTATATTCTCTGTATTTTTCAAATTTCGTAAAATAATCCAATTTTCTATTTCAGATGGTGATTACAAATAATAACTAAATTTTGTTGACAGTAGGTTCATCGCAACAGAGTTTGGAAAGGTTTCAATGAGATTGTAAACCTATTAAAGGAAATAGTGGCTAAAGAGATTATGATCAGTATGTTGATTATACCCTTAGGGGAAATTCCTGAGCGTGATCCCCACTCTCCATGGCATAGAACCTTCAATTTTAAGAGTAAGACTATTTTTCACCAAGGATTTTTTAAAATAGTCTTAAAGAACTACTTAAGCACCTAGTCCTTTTATTTAGAATATTTTAACCTGTGACGAAAATTAGATTTAATACATAGACCATTTGATTTGGCTATTTTATTTCATAGCCAAGCTCAAACTTTTCACTCAACACGTAATAAAGTCATTCTAAATAGTAATAAAAGTTCAAGCAACAGAATTTCTATTCTCGTAGTCCCATACCTGGTGTCCTTTTTCCCTGAGTGATCATGAGAGTTCATTTTCATTATAAATTTACTCTAAGTCAAAAAATAGTATGTGCTCTTAAATTCTAGGAAATTTAATAAAACTTGCTAGGAGTAAGCTGCTGCCAAGAACAATTAGTTAGTGCTTTTCTTTTCTCTATTATTATATTTTGAAAAATTTCAAACTTACCACAAAGTTGAATTATTGTACGGTGACTATATAACTATAATATTTTTCCCATTAATATTTTCTTTCATCACCGACCTAATGCATCCTTCAAAATGCATCAATCCAACAAATCTGATTTTTGAGTACATTTCAAAGCACAATTCTCTCCACATATCTCAGCATACATTATTAACCAGGATTGGATATCTGTATTTTCTTCTTATTTAAAACTTGGACACAATAAAAGGGGTAAATCTTAGGCATATATTTGTTCAGTCATGACAATGAATATACTTATGTAACCCATATTTCTATTAAAATCCACAATATTACCATCCCCCTGTCCTGTAACATACAACCCCCGGACCCCATGTTCCTTCTCCACTTCCTAGGAAATCAGTTTTTTGACTGCATTATAGCACAGATGAATTTTGCCTGTTCTAGAGCTTTATATAAATGTAGTAATGCAATGTGTGCTCTTTTGGGTGAGGCTTCATTCCCTCGGCATAATGGTTTTGAGATTCAAACATATTTTTATGCATCAGCAACATATTGTTTTTTATTGCACAATAGTATTTTATTGTACGACTATCCCACAGCTAGTTAATTCTTTCTCCTGTTGTGGAATCCTAAACTACTTCCAGTCTACAGTCCTGCAGTTGGTTCATTGGCGCTGCTGCGATAGGCCTTTTAACAACAGAGTAAACTCCGGTGGCTTGATTTTCAAGCAGCAGACGGAAGGCAAGTGCACTAAAGAACGAATAAGGGGGGAAATGCACGGAGAGGCACAGGTCCTAATGGGGAAAGCTTGTCTTGCATATTCAGAAGAGAGAACACAGGTCAGGTAACAGTTTTACACACCTATGAACATAAATCTTTCCAGGCCCCACTGACTGTTCCCTTTAAGGATTTTATCAGACAGTACAAAACACCCCTCCACTGCCCCCCCCCCCCCAAAAAAAAAGGATATTGGTGAATGTTTAAGAAAGTAGCAATCTTTGGGATACATCATCCAACTCAAACTTCAGAGGTGCGCTGCTGTCAAGGGGAGGGCCCTCCAAGAAGGCTTTCTAAGTGCAAGGTGTTTCCTATCACTGGGACACTCACAGCTCCTGACTTTGGACAGACCTTTTATCAACTAATTACCAGAAAACTCAAGGAGGCTTGGCCACTTAACTGCAGGGGAGCGTTGAGGCCCTTTTGATGTCTGTTCTTGGCCTGCCAGGGGGCAATTTACACAAAGATAAAAAGCATTCACAGCACTAAAAGGCTATTCTTAATAGATTAAAGCTTTATAGCTGGTTCAATGACAAGGTCTTTCAATATATATTTTCATTCTCTAGAGTAACATCTTGTGCAGGTAATAAGAGAAAATTACACCAGTAGAAAGAAAACCACAGAGTTTTATGATTTGAAGGCAAATGAAACAAGATGAGGTGAAATGAAGTGACCAAGCCGATAGAAAGACAATAGATGTTTTGCTAGAATAAATTTAATTTCTTATCCCCAATATCCCTTTATACAATTTTTAGAATACTAGATGCCTTTCCCATAAGCTCTTGGTTTGAAGGCGGCCTATGTGTTATTTACTACTGAGAACTCTCCTTCTATTAGATACAGACAAAGTTATCACCAAAAAGGAAATTTAAATGTTCTCTCATCTTGCAGGGGAATGAGAGTAACAGTAGAAGGTGTTATTAGGGATCCAAGGGAGGCACAAAGCATAGTCACAACCTTTAAGGAATTTACAGAGCAGCTGAGACTAAATTAATATATGTGGGACCTCAGGAAATGTGAAGAAGACAATAAAAGCAAGTGAAAGGTAATAAGACATAAACTTTAAATACAATAATTCAACAATGCATATGGGAGGTGGGTAGAGTCAGAGGAAAGCCGGACCCCAGGAATCAATTAGACTTACAGTAGGCCTTAGAAAATGGGCAAAATCTGAGCTAACTAAGAGAGAGAGAGAGGAAAAGACATCATATAGAGGCTGCATAGAAAGTTGAGCCGATAAGAGAATATCAACCTTTGGCTATAGTATTTTCTGCTGTTCCCATGTACTCTAGAGATTAGATATTAAAACAGTTACAAAATACTTGTTTGCAGAGATTATTGAGTAGTTTATTAACCTGCCTGTTCACTTTGCTCTTTGTTCTGTGCTCTTCAACAGGATTTTACAGCCTTTCAATAATTAAGCAATGTTTTTCTGAAAGAACTCCAGGAGCTAGCCATTACACATTAACAGAAACCAGGAGAGTACTCATGGATCTGGATTAGGAGGCTGTTGGATTAAATTGGGCAGAACATACACTCTTGTAGAACACAGAATTTAACACCTTGGAAAAGACCCTGGGGAGATGATACATACACTCAGACAGCTTTTAGAAGCATGGAAAAGCAATGGATCACATTAAATAAGAAGAAAAGTCCAGATTTGCCATGATAGATGGTGAGCGAGGGATTAAAAGGCCCGGAGAGGCAGGCATTTTAGAATGAAGACGCTTTGTGTGACTACAAAACCCACAGCGGACTGTGTCCCGCACAGTGACCCAGAGGAACACGCCGATGGCCAGGCCTCAGCATCACTAAGTTCAGAGGAGGCTCTCCTTTCTAGGTCAAGGCTGACAGTAGGGAAAATGTTCACAGGACTGGGTTCAACTGCAATGGAGATGATAACAATTGGAAACAACAGAGACCAGGTGTCAAGGTGACACTGTCAGAATAGAGGTGAGTGCAATTATCATAATGTTTGGCAAAGCTGGAGGGGCAGCAAAGTATACGCCTCAGGGTTTGCCAGAGTTTTAGAAGGTGGTTAAAAGCACATGGTGAGAGTCTCACTTCCAAGCTGAACAGTGTGAGGAACATCAAGGATCCACTCCCCAGCTCCTCGTGCCAAGAAGGCAAGAAGGGGAGTCGACATCTTGCTAGGGGTAACTGATTCTGATCACCAGGTGCCGGCAGAGCTCCTGGCGTATGCCGGGAACAGACAGGGATGATTTTGACACCTGCATGATCCTCTTGGAGTGTCTTGGTACACTGCCTTCCTGAGGTTTGAACGTTCATAGACAAGTTCAGCAACACTGCCCTGAGAAGGGTACATTGCTGGTGGGCCTACTCACCTTAGGTCTAGAGCGTAGAAAAGTTAGTCCAACAAGTTGATAAAACTTTCTAGGATGAGATTATAGCAGATTCATAAACACTATCTGCCACTTGAAAAAGGTGTATCCATAAAAGTCACAAACTCAAAGCCACAGAGACTGGTGGAAAAAGCGTTAACGGGATTATTGCTGGAGGCCATCTTTTTCTTCCTTCACCACTGTTTTCCTGGCCCTCCACTCTGTCCCCAGACAACTGGCTTACTTAATCACGGCCAGGTGCTATGCTATTCTAAATGTATAAGGAAAGATTTATTTCCCAAATAAATGTCTTACATCTTCTGGATTTTAAGAGAACACTGGAAAAATGGTTTTGTATTTGTTGGCTTCTTGTATTATTTTAAACTCCTATTCCTGTTCACACAATAAAGAAAAAATGCAACAAGATGATTCTTCATAACACATTAAGTATAGAATAACTTTTCTATATGTGTTTCTTATTTTATCTTCTATTTTTCTAAAGGACACCGAGTTTCTCTTTGTTGGGTTTGGGTGTGCCTTCATCTCCATGAGTAACCCTGATTGTGTCAAATGGAACATGTCTTTGATGCCAAAGAGCACTTGATTCAAGAAGGGTGCATGGCTGAAGTTTGGTCAGTTAGGTTTCTGGACGCAATTTTACTCTTTGGAGGAGAGATCAGGGGATTGAACTTTTGCTTTCCCAAGGTCTTTAAATGAGGAAGCATTTAAAAACCCTATCCAAGGTGAATTTACCACAAAGCCTCCCGAGACTGGACCCAGCACCAAGACAGCAAAGCTAAAGAGTGGATAACCCATTTGAACTTTACGTAAAGCTTCAATTAAATCTATCCTTGAACTACTCAGGTCTGGGAGTCAATAACTTTTTAATTTATATTTTTTCTTTTGTGGTAAATTCACCATGGATAGGGTTTTTTGTTACTTACAACTCGTAGTATCTTAACTTATACCTCCTTATGAAGCACCACCCTTGAGTACAGACAGCCATAATGACTCACGTGCGCAGGATGACGCATCTGCAAGGGTTCATTTTTTTATTATTTTTTAAAAATATATCTTTATTGATTTCAGAGAGAGGAAAGGAGAGGGAGAGAGAGAGCTAGAAACATCAATGATGAGAGAGTCATTGATCGGCTGCAGCCCGCAACCCGGGCATGTGCCCTGACCGGGAATCGAACCCTGATCACCTGGATCCTAGGTCGACGCGTAACCGCTGAGCCACACCCGGCCAGGCGCAAGGGTTCATTTTGAGTTTACTTTTTTAGGGTGCAGGCCCTTGGAATTTTTTACCCAAACAGCCAATCCTGCTCTCAGGCATTCACAGGCCTCTCCCCCAGGTCTATCCTCCCAAACCTGACAGTGCCACAGGTGTGTATTACCCTAGTTGTGAGGGAGTTTGCTAAGGTTGCTTACTGAAAGGATGTGGGGGAAGATTGGAGGTACAGAGGGGGTGTCTATATGCATGTAAGACCCCTCACGTGCTAGATGGAGCATGGTATCACTTATAGAAGGAAGAGACAAGCTGTGGATTCCTATATTTCTACTATATTTACCCTGCCATATACTTTTCTTATAGCAATATATCTTTTTCTGATTGTCCTTCAGTAGTGGTGAATGCTTGGTGGAGAAAGCCACAGAATCATCGATCATGCAAATATATGTTTATGATTTTTCAACCTCATCTGGTTCCTCACCTTCCTTCCCAGACCCCATTGCTAGTTTGCTCCACAGCAGTAAATCTTTAAATGCTCTGTACCCTCTGCCCCTTATTCTCAGGAGATGGATCCAGCTTCAATTTTCAGATTAAATAGAAGACATTTAGTTTGATTTTATTTCTCATCATACTTACTATTTTTTATTCACCAATTTTACCTCCTACTTCAAAGAATAGGAAGCTTAGAATCATCCTCGAGAGCATGGACTTTGATGTTACATAAAGTCAGTTTCCAATCCTGGCTGCAATATTTAATATATGTGTGATTTATTTTATTGCTACTCAATTTCTTAAAGTCATTTTTCTCCTTTGTATGATAGAGTTAATAATAACTATCACATGACATCGTTAGCAAATTTGAATAGAGAATACATTAAAGGTTGTTAACAAAATGCTTGGCACATCTAAAATACTTAGTAGCTATTAACTTTTAACTACAATGCAAAAAATATTCTAAGGTATATTTTTACCTGTATCTAAATCAGTGCCATTGATGAGAACCACCATTGGACCTGAGCAAGTAGGTTTCTGCACTAGAACCCTTGCCTCAGGGCACCCATACTTTTAAATGCCTTAGTCAAATAGGTTTGAGTCTCTCTCTACTATGTTTGGGACTAACTGGGGCTGGCAGGAGAGTTCTCTGAGGCCAAACTTGGTTGTTCCTGAGTCTGGCTGTTGTATGTACCAAACTCAAAATTTTCTATGTCCCTCTCCAGTAGTTTGGACTGTGCAGTACCTGTGGTGCAATTAGGTGAGGTGCCCCAAGTTTGAACCAGCTTCTTATTTCTCCCTTTTGGGACATTCCCTGGTCTTCTACCTCAGATATGAGGTTGACTAGGTATCCCAATGAATTCTCCAACTTAAAAAAAATATATATGTCTTTATTGATTTAGGAGAGAGCTAGAAACGTCAGTGATTAGAGAGTCATTGATCGGCTGTCTCCTGCACACTCCCTACTGGGAATTGAACCTGCAACCTGGGCATGTGCCCTGACCAGGAAGTCAACTTGGATTTCCTTGATCATAGGTCTATGCTCAATGGCTGAGCCATGCTGGCCGGGCTACTCTGCAACTTTTAACAATAGGCCAGTAGGGTGTCCTGATGGGCAAATCCCTCTCATTGATTGATGAGGTATTTCTTTCATGGGATCATGCCAGAATGCTGATGACCTGCTGATTTAAGCTGACTCACTTATGTTGGACAGTGGATTTGTTCAGACTTCTGGGGCTACCAATGGTTTATTTCTGACCTTTAGGTTTAGCCAGCTGTGTGGGTCTGTCAGTTGGTTCTCACCCATGTCTGTTCCCACTGCAGTGCTGCCTCTGGTCTACAAAACCTAAGGAGAAGCAGCCATAACTCTTTATAATGTGTACCCTACATTGCTGAGACCCAGGATGGTTATTACATCCTCTCCACAGGCTCTGCACTATGTGTCAGACAGTCCTCTGGGATTGCTAGCTTAGCACACATCTCCTTCAAGGGCTTTGAGACCAGCCCTCCACAATGCTGGTAGGATCTCCAGTTCATGTCCTCTCTTGTCTCTGATCGATGTGGTAACAACGTATTCTTCTTAAGCTATAGTGCATGAAGAATGGACATTCCTTGTGCAAATGGGACTGACGTTCTCACTCTGTTCATGGGCCCCTCCTTTCTTTGCCGGTGGTGTGTGGATAATGAAGTGTAGTTAATAATGAAATAAATAACACTCCTAGTGCCTAATGAGTTCAAGAAAAGACACAGTTGGAAGATGTGTTGTTCAATATCTATAAACTTCTGAATGATGAATGGAAAATAATCAGAAAAAAATTATCATCTATAATTCAGCATACCCCGAGTAAGACTTACATTTATGGTCATCATCATAAAAGCAGAGTAAGAACTTTTGAAACAATCAATAGGAGCTAATATTCAGGTTGGCACAATGACTGATTTAGTACCATGAGTGAAAAAGCAACTAGCATTTCAATTGTATTAGGAAACTGAAGAGGTGAGGAGCCTTTGTTACTTCAGTACAAAAAGGCTGGGAAGAACCATGGCACTGTGAATATCAACAGCATTGCCCTTTTCCTCAGGGTGGGAGATTTATAATTTTGCAGAAATAGCACATTTGATGATAGTGAATACATTTGATAAAAATGAGATGGTCCCTAGACCAGAACAGGAAGCAGTAGTGTCTGGGCACTATGAAGAGTCAAGTGCCCCTACTGGCAATAATGTCCATGTAAGCACCTCTTCTTTATTCTTTACTCACTTTTTTCATTGAAAAATTAAAGGATCTCAAGTAGGCCCTTGAATTTTATAATACATTTCTTATCAGGCTGTTTTTATAGACAGATACCCCTCAAAACAATTTGCTCCAGCCCACACGCATTTGAGGACCTACTCTATTCTTGACTGCACCTAGCCATGCAGGTTATACACATTCAAGCACAGGGAGCCCATTCTCATAGACTTTAAGGAGAGTGGCACCAAATTATGCAACAGAGAATAACTCCATTTTTTAATGCCTTTTATGTACCCCCCCTAATTCTATTAATATTTGATAGCAGCCTTTAAGACACTTTTTCCTTAACTTTTGAATCTTCTAAGAGGACACTGCCATTTCTCTTCACCATCACTGCATAGTAAGCCAAAAAGTTCAACAATCCAACCTCAGCCATGATTCCCAAATTTATCCCATCCTGCCCATCTTCTTTAAGGACTAGGTTATTGAAATAGGCTTCCCCTCTGCGCCCATCTCTCTCCAACCCCCATCTTGCCATGGAGGACCATATTGCTCTCAAGTAACCATTCTATAATGGATATCCAAGCTTTCCAAAGACTTCAGGATATGTACCTACCCCTCTGTTAGGTACATAGGACTTTTTATAATCTTGTCCAAAACTTCACTTATTGTTTAATCTCTTTATGTTAATATCACACACTTGACACTTTGTTCCCATGGTCATCCTCTGAACAGAACAGAAGCCTTAACTATTACCCACATGCTGACTCTTTCTTTCTAGAAAACCTTTTCTTGCACTGTATAGGTCCACTTACCCTATAAAATGCAGCTGAGAGAAGTATTTTTCTGTGAAGTTTTCCAGGCTCTTCTGGCAAGTTTAGCAGCTCTCTGCATCATGCCCTTACTATTATGCATTTATCATATTACATGTGAAATTACTGCTTGCATTAGTGTTGTTGTGCTAGATTGTGAACTACTTGAAGCCTAAGATCCTGTTTTATTCATATTCATATTTGCAATGCATAAGAAATGGGTGCTCATTAAATATATATCAATGAATGAATAAATCCCATTGGATTCTCCCATGTATTTTCCATAATCCCTTTGTAGAAATGTTGTTTTTTAGCCAAGTTTATAGTAAATGAACTTGAAAGTAAATGAATTATAGGCAAAATTCATTATTTTCTAGAATACTCATCAAAAATTATTAATGTACAATTAACAAAAGATATAAGCAAAAGAATTGAGACAAATGACAATATTTTATAAAACTATTTGAATCAAAGACTTTAATTATGGCTATTTCTGAAAGACAGTTTCCTGAAATTGAATCTTTTTTTTTACTAAATCCTACTCATAATACTAAGTCAGAGTTGAGAAGACTGGGGCTAGGAAACCCATCAGCAGGAAAGAAGCCTACATTCTAGACAAAAATCTAATTAAAATGCTAGAGTAAAAAAGTTTGAAAAATCTATCATAAATCAAGCAAGAAGATAAAGAAGAAACCAGATAACACATAAATATTAATGCTTAAAGTAAACAGTGATTTAGAAAGGCAGCCAGAAGATCATTTTTTAAAAATGGGAGGGGAAATAAAGTGAGGAAGTTGGCCGAAGCTCTGTAGATAAATGATATATAGGAGACAAAAGAGTGGGATGAAGTAGAGAATACTACAAATTTAAGGCTTCAAATATCAAGACAGCTTTACATTTAATGACAACATTTGGCCTCGCCTCTTAGGCTCTTCTGACTATGGCAGAGCCAACTGTGAACATCAGATGAGTAAGTACACTAATTAGAACAAAAAATTTTGTTAAAGTGACTCTGACATGACCTTAATAAGAGCAAAGATATCAATTCATTTTTAAAATCTCAAGATCTTACAATAAGGTGGTTCTGAAAATTCACAGTTTGGTAGATACTCTCAAACATACACCACATCAAACATATAGGAAAAATAGATGTATAAATATAGATGACCAAAATATCACAACTATACTATAGACAAAATTTTAAAATGTATGAGAACTTTAAAAAACACACAAAAAGGAGTGATCAGGGATAAAGATGAACCTGGCTCAATTTAGGGACATGAAATAGGTAATACACCAGCTCAAAGGGATAATGCACCATGAGAGATGTGATAGGGGTTTCAGTTTGCTGTGAAAGCCAGGAGATGGAAAGTAGTGGGGTGAGCTCTCCCACTTATAAAAAGAGAAGGAAACATAGTTATATTTGGAGTTCTAGGTTATTGAGAGGTAAATACCTGGGGAGGCAAACGGATGCTGACTCATTCTTATGACTAATAACTGAAGAAAGAGTGAGCAAGAGCCACAATTCAGTCAGAGGCAGTGTCCTGAGTCACCATTTTCAGACCTGATTTTGGACTGAGAAACATCAGATTTGAGCCACCATAAATCTGCTAACCAGGGACAGGAATGCAGAGGGGTTGGGGTGAAATATAAAAGTAAACCCCAAATACTCAAATACCTTTTCCCACAAAATGAGCCTACAAAGTGAATATTACAAAGCACAACAAGAAAGCTGATGATTTAAAATGTAACATTCACACTGATTAGGAGGACATTTCAAGAAAAGAAAGAAAGAAAGAAGAAAGAAAGAAAGAAAGAAAGAAAGAAAGAAAGAAAGAAAGAAAGAAAGAAAGGAAGGAAGGAAGGAAGGAAGGAAGGAAGGAAGGAAGGAAGGAAGGAAGAAAGAAAGAAAGAAAGAAAGAAAGAAAGAAAGAAAGAAAGAAAGAAAGAAAGAAAGAAAGAAAGAAAGAAAGAAAGAAAGATAGATGTTGGTGAACATGTGAACAGATTGGAACCCTGTTCATTGCTGGTGAGAATGTAAAATAGTGCAATCACTGTGGAAACACTATGGCAATCCCTCAAAATATTAAACCTAGAATTAGTATATAATCCAGCAATTCCACTTCTGGGTATACATATCAAAATAATTGAAATCAGGAATTCAAACAGAAATCTGTACACCTATATTCATAGCAGCATTGTTCACAATATCCAAGTATTTATCAATTAATGAATGGATAAACAAAATATGTTATATACAAACAATAAGAACATTATTCAGCTTTAAAAGGGAAAGAGGGATTCTAAGATGGTGGTGGATTGAGTGGAAGCTACACTGACACTCTCCCAGGACCAATCTGGAATTACAACTAAAATATAGAAAAGCTATCCTGAGTAATCAACTGCTACTGAAGACGAGCTGAAGAGCACCCTCATAACCAAGGAGGAAAAGTGGAGACCACATAGAGACTGGTAGGAAGTGTGGATGCAAGGGGGCTGGCTGGGCTCCCACAGGTAGCAGCTTAAGGTCTGGAGGTGTATCTCAGCTGGGGGGGTTCCCACTGAGAACTCTGGGGCCTAAACCCCAAGCTGGGCTTTCCAGCCCAGAGCACCAGAACTGAGAAAGGGAGCACATAGCATCTAGCTGTGAAAAGCAATGGGGTTTCTGTCTGCCAGGGAGAGACAGCTGGAAATGCAGGCCTCTCTTAAACAGCCAAAGCACAAACTTTCATGTGCAGCCACTCACCTTGGGCTCTGGAGGAAGGAAGGCAGACTGGACTAGAGCTGTGTGAGGAGAATCCAGAGTGCTGGCTTGGGGAATAGAGCTCAGAGGTCAGCCATCTGGATTCCAGTGCTGAGTCATTCTACCACAGGGCAGAGGACGTCTTTCTCAGGCAGACATACTTTCCAAGCAGCTTTTGCCTGGGGAGGAAGCAATAGCCCCACCCTGCTGGAAAACCTCTCGCCCTACCCTGTGGAGTTTCTACAGCCTGAGGCTAGTTAAGAGACTGATAACAATCAGCTGCCCCACCCTGTGGAGTTTCTATAGCCTGAGGTTCATTAAGAAACTGAATAACAGTCAGCCTCTGGGTGCTTTGAGTCTTTGTCTGCTTCGATTCTGGACCCAGGGCTTGGAAAAGTAGACATTAGTGCCCACCTTGGTCTTGTACAAACACACCCAGCCTCAGCAGAAGGAACAATAAGCTGTGGAGCGTGCAAAACTTCAAACAGGGTACTCAAGGTCAGTCGCAAACAGCGTCTGACATTGGCCTGCCCCAGAGACCATCCAAAAGACTGGGAGTCCTGGCAGATCTACCTGATACACAGAAACAAATCCAAACAGGCAGCCAAAATAGGGAGACCAAAAAACAAGCCCCAAATGAAAGAAAAGAAGAATTCTCTGGGAGAGGAGCTAAATGAAATGGAGACAAGCAATATATCAGATATAGAGTCAGAATACTGATTGACCATAAGAATGCTCAACAGCAGGAGAAAAGAAATGGAAACTATGAAGGAAATTAAGAATGACATAGTTCGTAAAAAAAACATTGGAAGGAATAAACATCAGATTACGGGAAGCTAAAGATAGGATCAACAAATTAGAAGACAGGGTAGAAAAAAATTACTAAATCAGAGAACCAAAAAGAAAAAAGAATTAAAAAACAGGAGGAAAGTTTAAGGGAGCTGTGGGACAACATGAAATGTAAGAATATTCACATCAGAGCAGTGTCAGAGGAGGTCGAAAGTAAGCAGGGGTTAGAGAACCTGTTTAAAGAAATAATGGCAGAAAACTTCCCTAACCTGGTGAAGGAAAAAGTCACACAAGAAGAACCCAACGAGGCCCATGCCCAGACACATCATAATTAAATGCCAAAAAGTCAAGAAAAAGAGAGAATATTAAAATCAGGAGTTTATCACCACCAAACCAGCACTGCAGGAAATGTTAAAGGGACTGCTGTAATGAGAAGTAGAAATAAAGAGAATGAGAAATGTGGGCACAAAGAAATAAAATGGCGATAGATAAGTACCTATCAATAATAACCTTAAATGTAAATGGATTAAATGCTCCAATCAAAGGGTGGCTCAATGGATAAGAAAACAAGACCCAAAAGTATGCTGTCTACAAGAGACCCACCTCAGAACAAAAGACTCACAGCCTGAAACAAAAATAAACAAACCAACAAACAAAAACTTCTGGAGGACTTTAAAGGAGAGATTGACAGCAATACAGTCATAGTAGGGGACTTTAACATCCCACTGACTATAGAGGATAGATCTTCCAGATAAAGAAATCAACAAGGAAATAATAATTCTAAATGACACATTAGATCAGATGGATTTAATTGACATTTACAGAACATTTCACCCCAACGCTGCAGAATAGGCATTCTCCTCAAGTGCACATGGGACATTCTCAAAGATAGACTGCATGTTAGGACACAAAATAAGTCTCTACAAGGTCAAGAAGACTGAAATCACATCAAGTATCTTCTCAGACATTTACACCATGGAATACTATGCAGCTGTAAAAACAAAGGGTCCCTTACCCTATGAGACAGCATGGCGGGACCAGAGAGTATTATGCTAAGCAAAATAAGCCAGTCAGAGAAAGACCAGTGTCACATGATCTTACTCATACGTGGAATCTAATGAACAAAATAAACCTATGAACAACATAGATCCAGAGACAGAAGCATGGAACAGACTGAGGAATCTCAGAGGGAAGACAGGGTGGGTAGGTGGGTGGGGAGACACTAACCTAAGAATTTAGGCATAACCCATGGATACAGATAATCGTGTAGTGAAAGCTGGGGGTGGGGGAGTGGTGTAGGATGTAGGGGGTCAATGAGGAAAAAGGGGGACATTTGTAATACTTTCAACAGTAAAAAAAAAAATTAAAAAAATAAAAGGGAAAAAAATGCTGACACATGATATAACATGGATGAAACTTGAGAACATTATGGTAAGAAATAAACCAGTCACAAGAGGACAAGCTATACGATTGCACTTATATGAGGTTCTGGGGTAGTCAAATTTATATAGACAGAAAGTAGAATGGCAGTTGCCAGGGGCTAGGGGAAGGCGAATGGGAAGTTACTGTTTTATAAGAACAGAATTTTAGTTTGCAAAGAAAAATAAAGGTCTGGAAATGAATGGTGGTGACTGTTGCATAATACTATAAATGTGCTTAATATCAGTGTGTACTTAAAAATGGTTAAAATGGTAAATACCCTGTCTTGTATATTTCTTTTCAATAAAAAGATAACAAGCAAAATTAAATATAATAAATTATTCCAGATTAAATAATATTTAAGCACCTGATAAAATCTAATATAAGTATAATGAAGATATTGACACAAATGTCAGGCAAAAATACATTTGGAAACTAAATGATGTCAGTGGGAGCCAAGGTTTTACTAGATTTCTGTAACATCATGTCATATATAGCCCCACTTATATATCACTTCATGGACACAAAATTGCTACTGCAATTCTGGAATCATTTCCACATCGAATGCAGGAGGCAGGCAGAAAGAGGCCCACAGGCTTTCTTTGTGAGACATTCCATTTCAATCAGGAAGGGAAGGGCATCATAAATATTATGCTGATACAATTCTCTCTTTGTGACCAATGCAAATCCCCAACTTTAGACTAATCACCAGTAGAAAGAAATAAAATCACTGGCTGAGATAAATTATGATTTGCCATATGGAGATGGAAAGGTGCTAGACTTTTCCGCTCCACCTCCTCCTCCTCGGTTTTTGGAAGAACCGAGGTTACGTTAGCAGTTAAGGAAAAGGGAAATGACTCACGGTTATGTAACAAAGAGAAAATGATGCATTTATCAGGGAGAAAAATGAACCCAAGAGAACATTGTGGGCTACATGAAAAAACAACAGTAAAGACATTGATAAATTGTACTGGTAAACCTAGGTCTTTTTGTTACAAAATATCTATTTATAGTGTTGGTTTATAAAAGTAATGAACTAAATAAATAACTCAGTTGCTTTGTAACAGAATAATAAAGGGGTTTATTAATTTATATACGAATATTTAATTAGAAAAATATGTAGTTAATGTTTCTCACAATTAAAGAATGGAGTCTTCTGATTCTAAACGAAAACAGAACATGCAACAAGACTGTCTTTAGGAAACTTTGTCCCTCCAAAGAAGTTCTAACAGGAGGAAAATACAAAAACAAAGAAGAATGAAAAACAAGCAAGCAAACAGGAAATCCATTTACTAAAAGACAAAGATTATCAGCTTAGGTAAATATTTTTCAAAAACCTCTTAGAACTAATAAATGTACTCGGTAAAGTTGCAGGATACAAAATCAATATGCAGAAATGTGTTGCATTTCTGTACACTAATAAGGAACTCTCAGAGAAATTAAGAAACAAATCCCATTTCTAATTATATAAAAAGATATATGTGTATATGTTGTACATCAATGATACCTTAATAAAAAATTATACACATACTCTAAAAAAATCTAGTTAGAGTTGTCTATAGAGAAAAAAACATTAAAAAGAATGAAGCCACACTTGTTTTCTACCTTCCAGCTGGGAATATTATGTTATTAATAGAACTAAAACCTTTTTGTTGACTGGCCCTGAAGGCATGCTAAGCCCTCCCAGAGCTCCTCGTAATCCCTCTCCTGAAATATTTGTTCAACTATATTTCTATGGACATCTACGTATAAGAATGCATTCCTGAAAATATATTTGTCATGTTCATATCTTTAAAGTTTATGTGTACGGGAACACAGTATCAAGTCTCCTGCCACATCTTGCTTCTACATTATTTTTGTAAATTTATCTATGTGGGGCTTTTCCATTGTCGTTGATGAGTAGTATTCTACCGTTTGAATAGATAACTTTTCATGGTAGATATTAAGGGGTTCCCCTCCAAGTTTTCTGTAATTACAAACAATGCTGCTATAAATTTTCTGATACAAATCTCCTTGCCCACATATGTAAGAAGTTCTTTGGAATACGTAACAAAGAGTGAAATTACTGGGTTACGTGATGCTTGTATATTTAGCTTTACTAAGATTTCATCAAACTGTACTTCAATGGAGATATCTCAGATTATATTTCCACCACAAGTAATGAGAATTCCATTTCCATTAATTTAGTATTGCAAAATTACTTAATTTTCCCTAATTTTATTAGTGTGAAATCATCTCTAATTGTGATTTTAATTTATCTTTTCCTGCATTTCAATGAGTTGGAGCATCTTTTATGCTGTTATATTGGCCATTTGGTTTTCTCATTTCCTCAGTTTCTCTTTTATATCCATTGTCTATTTCCCCTTTGGTTTGAGGTTGTTGTTTTTTCCTGACTGGTAAGAGTTTACTATATATCTGCATAATTCTTTGTGGAATATATGCATTTCAAACAACTTCTCCTAGTTATCTTTTCACTACACTTGTGGGCTTTTTGGAGAAACAAAATTTCTTAATATTAGCATGATATAATGTGCTAATCTTTCCTGAATAGATATTCCTTTAGATACTTAATAAAATTCTTCCTTAGATCGAGACCATGAAAATATTTTATTCGAAAAGGTTCAAGGTCTGGTGTTATACATTTAGGTTCTTTAATACACCTGGAGTAATGGCTCATGCTGAACCCTTCCTTTTGCAGACAGGAGGACAGAAGCAAGGCCTTTGGAAGCCATTGTTTTGGGAATTAGGCTCCTCCAGCATCTTACTGATTTGAGTGCAAAGCTTTGCAGTTCTTAGCAAACTGTTCTCTCCTTTCTAATCCAGGTCTGCTTGCAAGGGACAGCATGCTTCCAGAGCTCCTGGTGATCATTCAAGCTTTTTTCCCTTATCCTGTCTCTCTCAGTCTCAGATAACTGACCATTCTTAGAATGGGACTCTCTTTTCTTCAGGGCAGCCCACTGCACTATCCTTCTAAGAAAGAGTTCACTCAGAAATTTCCATGCCTTCTCCTGATCTTGCCTATCGTGTGACCTGTCCAGCAATTTCATCCACCAAACAGAGAGGAAAATAAACTCGCCAGGGCAACCTCTAGGTTGGAGTGATGTACTTTATTCTACAACCTTTGGGTGCTTTGGCCAGCCAATAAATAAATGTTACTTGCACTCAGTCAATCTAAATTTTAATAGCTCTTATTTTCTTACTTTACCAAATCTATAAGTATTAACATAAAAGTTTCTGTTTGCCCAGCTGTGTGTGGCTCAGCTGTTGAGCATCGACCTACGATCCAGGAGATCGAGGTTCGATTCCCAGTCAGGGCACATGCTCGGGTTGCGGGCTCAGTCTCCAATGACTCTCTCATCATTGGTCTTTCTCTCTCTCTCTCCCTCTCCTTTCCTCTCTCTGAAATCAATAAAGATATATATATAATTTTTTTTTAATTTGTTAAAATGTTGAGTCCTATCTTTATAAATCAATATGTCTAGAGAAAGAGTGAAAAATAAAGCTCCTAAGTTGAGCTCCCCCAAACTGATGTATTTTCTTACTCGCTCTGACTCACCAGCAGTCCGGTCCTGGGGCTCCCTCTGCCCCCTCAGATACCCCCATCACTATCTGAGGAGCCTTCACATGCCAGGGCTTTTACAATGCACAGAGAGGCCGACACGGCTGTGAGTGCCCTTGCTTTGACCCCATCTGGCCCTATTATCTTATATAATAGGTTTAGGACAGCGGGCAAAAGAGAATGAATCGTCCACCTCCTGTCACCAGAAAGTCTTTACCAGAGGTAGGGAAAGAGAGCTATGAGTAATGGAAGTAATTCCAAGCTCTGCTCAAACAGGAAATCATACGTGGTGCTTGATAGAGCCTGGAGGTGAAAGACAAGACTAACAGATACTTCACAGATGTGCTTCACTCTGCAAGTCAAGGCCATTCTGTTCCAGGTCAACAGCTAACTGGAAATGCTGGGATTTGAATCCTCGATTTTATCGAGATAAGTCAGGTCAGCTTAACTAGTGCCTTTTATAACCAAGCAAGTTTGTGCACCAGGAGCAGATTGTAAACAGGGGCCTGACAAAGACCATCCTGATTTGGAAGTAGAAGCCCTTTAAACACAGGAGACAATGCCTTGGGAAAGGGAGTTAAAAAGAAATCCTCAACTGTTTTCACTTAAATGAGGAAAATATCAAGAGCTACAGAGAGGGCGAAGAGTCACAGGTATGTCTTGGGAAAGGCACAGAAAGCTAATTTTCAGGGCACTCTCGGTTGTTTCTTACAAATCAGAGAGTGAGGAAAATTTGGACAATTTAGGACTATCTGCTATGAGGGGAAACACATTTGGGGTTCACTTTACATCTTCCCCATCCATTACATCTCTTACAATTCGATGTTGCTAATTAAATTCCAGAAAGCAGAAAAGAAATAAAAGTTAGGTGGAGACACTTGGAAGGCAGTTTCACAAGAGGTTCAGGAGGAATTGTGTAGGAGAAAATACTGCCCCGGAAGAGACAGGATAGAAACTGAAGCTGTTTTTGTGATTGGCCTGGAGAGTCCTCTTAGGGCCTACTTCCATCTGGAAGTACAGATAAACGACGTTCAGTTCTGTTACTGCATCTGTGAGGACATATTTGATGAGGTAATAATAGTTATGGGAGGGAAAATGTATTTTTTATGTAAAATAAACACAAATGAGGCTGATCAGCAAACTAACTCTCAGGATGTAAATACTTATGTTCCAAACAATTCTTGTTGGAGGAAAATTGATAAAGAGCCCCATGCCTGCATCTTCAGGAGAGTTTGAATTATAAAATGATGCAATGAATTAACAGCTTGGGCAATAAAGGGAGAATTTACAATCTCTTGATGAAGCTAAATTTTCAAAAGGCAAATGAGCCAGATGAAAAGAAAAAAAGAGTCATTTGGTGAGTCGGGCAGCATATTACAAATATTTATAATAACTTAAATGGGAAAATTAGAAAATGAAACAGTTTAAAAAAATAAGTAATAAATATAAATAAATGTTAATTACTTTATAATTCATAGTTTATAATGTACAGATTTATAATATATAGCTAAGATGTAGTAATTCTCTATAATTTGCAGTTGAAAAGAATCTCTCAATAGCACACACACAATATATGTTATGAAAGAAATGCAATTTTTAAAAATGTTTCTGCTTATGTTAGGTAAAGAGAGGCTCTCTCTTTCAGACAAGAATAACTGTTTATAGATACACAGCGGATGCAGATATTATTTGTGAAACATGTTCTAAGACAGGCAGAGTGGATTCATTTACTAACCAAGGTATTTCAAGGGTATGATGAGGGAGATGCTCTGAAAAGATTACCAAACTCATTTTCTCATTTTATTGTTTGAAAAATCAGAAGATTAAAAACCTATTAGTTGAGGCCTTGGTTCACTTTGTGCTTCAACTGGTCCATAAGGCATTTTTTCAGAGATCAAATGATTGAACATGGAGAAACATCCTACAAGAGAATAACACTTTTTCTATTAAAAAGATCTCTCCAACATCTGGTGTGATGTTCTGTACTCTCAAAGCAGATACATTGTGCTTTACAGATGTATGTTCTATTAAACATGAATTTAAGTTAAGTGTCAGTATATGAACTCTACTTTGTATAACCCACAGACGCAGACAATAATAGTGTGGGGAAGGCCTGGAGGGGGATACAGGGTAGAGGGGATTAATGAGGGGGGAGGGAGGAAGGAGACACCTGTAATACTTTCAACAATAAAGATAAATAAAAAAAAAATAAAAAACACATCTATTTATATCAGCTTTGTAGATAAAATAATAGCTTTAAAAAACTATGAAAAATTACCAATTTATCTTTTAAGAAGTATTAGGGACACCAGAAAAAATAAAATGGAGATGTTCCATACTCTCTTATAATTCTGCAAATAATCAGAGCTTATCATTTAATTTGAGAAGCAATAACTCAATCTGGCTACTAATTGGAGCATAGGATATATTTCTTGATGCAATAAGATAAATAAGCTTCTATATTCAAGCTTTGTTTTGATATTTAATATTAGGTTTGAAGATATCGATATGCTAAGTAATTTTCATACTTTCTTATTTAACAATTGCTTAAGGGTAGTATGTGACATAGTGCAGTTATAACAGGTTTTGTGTGTGTTTGTGTGTGTCTCATTTTTACCAGACTTTATTTTTTAGAGCAATTTTTGGCTCACAGCAACATTGAGAGGAAAGTGTAGAGATTTTCCATATGTTCCCTGTCCCCACACATGCAGAGCCTCCTCACTATCAACATTCCCGGAGAATGGTACCTTTTTATAATTGATGAAGCTATACTGACACATCATTATCACTCAAAGTCCATAGTTTACATTAGAATTCACTCTTCATGTTTTATATTCTGTGGATTTGAACAAATTTATAATGACATGGACCCACCATTGCAGGATCATACAGAGTAGTTTCACTGCCATGAAAATCATCTGTGCTATTTATGTCTCTCCATCCTTCCCTCCCCCATAACCCCTGACACCTACTCATCTTTTTACTGTCTCCAAAGTTTTGCCTTTGCCAGAATTTCATATAGTTAAAATGATATAGTATACAGCCTTTTCAGATTGGCTTCTTCCACTTAGCAATATGTATTTAGGGTTCCTCCATGTTTTTTCATGACTTGATAACTCACATCTTTTTGGTGCTGAACAATAGTTCATGATCTTTGTTTACCATAGTTTATTTGTCTATTCGCTTCCTGAAGAACATCTTGGTTGTTTCCAAGTTATAGTTATTATAAAATAAGCTCCTATAAACATTTGTGTGCAGGTTTTTGTGTGGACATAGTTTTCAAATCTTTTGGGTAAATACCAAGGCATGCAACTGAGGGCTTATATGGTATGAGTATGCTTAGTCTTATAAGTTGCAACATTTAAAAAATAATAGAATTCTAAGTTAGATGTAGGACACTATTTTTATATTAGGATTAAAAAAAGTAAAAAAGGGGGCAATACTGTCAAAATGATTTTCCTTGAATGTAACTAGGCAAGCAAAGAAAATAAATTTATGTTTGTCTTCTGTGAAAAAAAGTTAAAAGTTCTTTACCACCTAGATGAAAAAGTTAGATGCACAAATAAAACCAACTGAATAATAATCTGGGATTTTAAAAAATCACTATTAAATACACAGAAAATTGCATTTCCAACTCTATGGTGAGTTAGTTTCTCAGATAGACTCTTTCAATGAAAACAACTAAAATATCAGATAATTTAAAATAAAAAAAATGTTTTAAAACCTTAAAATTTTATAGGAAAGTAAGAAATACATAAGCCAAAACCTATGAAGGCAAGAATCTTGAGAGCTAATTACCACGGGTGACTGTGAAGAACTGGAGACTTCCATAGCGTCTAGGTCATTGCAGACTGGAAACAAAGCCTTGCACACCTTTATCAAGTTGAGGAGTCTAAAAGAAGAGTCTAACAAATTCTTGCTCCCAGCTTCAAGATAAATGAATTAGCATGAATCAAGACACTGAGGAAAGAAAAAAGTTAAGCATGCCTCTAAAATAGAATAACCACAAGCCTAGTCTTATGTCAATTTTGAGTTAGCATTTACACTACTTATGTTACCTGAACAAATTCATGTCAAGTTTACCTTCATGTGGCCTCAAGTTGGTAAAACACTCAGACAACTTCCAGAAACAAAAATAAATCCTCTCAGGAGAGTCTACTTTTATCCCTGTTCTCAAAGAATTTCCAACAAGTGGGTTCCAGAGAATCGTAAACCTTGAGAATAAGTCACAAGAAGGGAAATGAAGAAGAGACAACACACAGCAAACACAAAAATACTTCATGAATCATAATTGCCAGACACAGACTGTGAAATAAAAATGTTTATGATGATGTAAAAAATAAATATAACTTCAAAACAGTCTTTTCAAGGACTATGCAATTATAAAGGATGACAGGGTTCTGGTTCTGGGTGAGATGGAATTAGCTCATTTCATTTTCCCACCACATGTAACTATGAAACCAGAACAGAATGCATGGATGAACTATGTGGAGCCTCTGAAATATTTCTGCAGGAGGCAGGAGGAGAGCACCAGAATTTCAAAAAAACACTGAATAGGCAGTAAATTTACCAGTTAACCATTTCTTTCCCCCAGCACTCCTGCCTGAAGGCAATGCAGCTGGAAACTCGCAAGGGAGCCCTGTGGCCCAGAGCAAGACAGGGCTTCAGAACGAGCTCTCTGATTCTGGCTTGAAGAAGACCAGAAACAGGAACGCCTCTTGCTGAGACGGACTACAGACATTTCTCATTTCCTTCCTTCTCTTTTCTTGGTTCTATTTTCTTACACTAGCCCCCCCAGGAAATTCTTTTGCAGGGAAAAAGACAGCAGCTATGGAAAATGGCAGTGTCCAAGCTCTGGTGGAAGGGCACTTTCCTCTCCTTTGTCTGTAGCTCCAATTTCAAAAGGGTGGGGAAAGCCCCATGGCTTTTTCTGTCCCATTTTTCATGTCCTCATTTCAGTAGGACCAGAATGTGAGTGCCATCGGGGGAGCGCTTTACAGGGCATGGCGCAGTGTGTTCATTAGAGACCCCGCGTGGAACAAATGTAGCCCCTGGACACCAAAGTACTGGGGAGATCGTGAAGAGAGAAGCTCAAAAAAGTGATCAAGAGAAGTAATTTAGGAACAACAGAAAGTTCTGCATGTTTGTGATAGGATGTACAAAATGACCCAAACACTTTACACAATAGGATGTAATTCCACAGGGAAGATGAATGTGCACATAATGTGTGATCCAGGGATTTCACTCCTGGAGTAAATATACAAGAATAACAAATTACAGGAAATAAACAAGATGTCCATCAATAGTACAATGGAAAATACATTATAGACTGGCCTTAGAATACTAGTCAGCAGAGAAACTGAATGAAGGAAAGCTACACACAACACCAATGAATCTTCTCCAACTCTCACATTGATTGAAAAATGCAAAACACAGGATATGTTATAGAGTAGGAATTAATATTCATTAAGTTCAAAAATAAGAGAGAGAGATTTATAGGTGGTAAACTTATTTAAAAATAAAAATAAATGGGATAATCATTATAAATGTCAGCATGATGAAAACCTGTGGCTGGAGGGTGAGAAGGTGATATTACTTGAGGGGGGCACACAGGGGACTTCAAACGATCTGGGAGTAGACACAGAAGTGCATAATTTATTAGAATTCTTAAAGCCAACATGTACATTTATATGCTCTTCTGTATGATATAATTTTAATACAACAAATGGAAAACTGCAGAGTAAAGTAAATAAATTTTTATGAGCTCTCCAAACCGAATTACTGTGCTTGTTCAAAGAGTTGTATCCTGATATAGTATTTGGTTATAATTTTTCTCATGCTAACATATTCCACTTGGAATTCTTGACTTGCCTAAATGTCAAATATAATTATAATATGGCATTTTGTTCAAGCATGAGCAATTAGAAAAGACACCACTGAATCGTGGTCGTATGCAATGTCTTCCAGCTGCTGGAGGTGAAGAACATAATTTGGTGTTGCTTATTTGCTCCTACTGAAAACCCTTTACTTTGTAGATTTATGTAATATTAGAAAGGTCTCCTTCATTTTACCAGACTCCCTATCTGGGTTTATAGGTTAGAAGTGAATTATTGTTTAGTATAGAGGTCAAGAGACTGCCTCCAGAGTGCTTGTATTTTATTGTAAGAAATACTATACTATACAGGCATAAAATGGCCAGTTTTTGAAGCCAGGTTGCCAGTTTATTACTGCTCTTTTTGTGCAGATTGGCATATGTCAAGGATGTGGAAGCTACAGTGAGAAGGGCATTTTTGTCCATTGATTAGAACATGAGTTTAAGTGGGCGAGTGGAAAAAGTTCATACCAACCAATTATAATCCCACTTTTCTACCACACTGTCTTTTATATTAGACTATGTGTTTTCACAGCTCAGCATATTTTTCTTTCTCATATTTTTAAGACTGTGTTCTATCTTTTAAAACTGGGAATGTAGCTTTAATTTTCTCCCCTAGATCAAATAGGTAAAATTCATATTTCTGTGCAGATTACAGATCAAACGCAACCTTTAGATTTACTTCTCTTGATAAATCTTTTAAAACATTTTCCTTCCATGTTCACATCAACTTATAAATGGACACATTTACCTTAAGATTTAAATTGATCACTATTTTGCATAACATGGTAGAAAATGGACTTTTACTTTGACACTGGCTAGGTCTAGTGCTCTCCAGTCCTTTTCTGTTTAAGTCATAAATATATTTTAAGACTATGTTGCAGTGAGAATGTAAGTAGCAGTGTTTTCACTGAGTAATACAATAGTCACAGTGTTCCCTGGAAAGTCTTGCTCTGCATTTAATTCAGCTTGGGAGAAACCACCATTCCTCCAACGAAGGGTGCAAATACTGTGCGTAGAAATCTACATAGAAAATACGCTGGCTAGAGTTTAAAACATGCACCCTAAGTTAGATCAAGTTTTATATAAATATTTTGTGAGGATTAAAAATACTTAGGACAGCCCTAGCTGGTCTGGCTCAGTGGCTAGAGCGTCAGCCCATGGACTGAAGGGTCCCAGGTTCGATTCCAGCCACGGACACATACCTTGGTTGCAGGCTCAGTCCCCAGCCCTGATCAGGGCACATGCAGGAGGCAACCAATCGATGTGTCTCTCTCACATCCATCAGGTTTCTCTCTCTTTCTCTCTCTTTCCCTTCCTCTCTCTCTCTCAAAAGCAATGGAAAAAATAACCTCGTGTGAAGATTAAAACAACAACAAATAAAAATATTTAGGACAGAGCTTTAACAATCCATACACAGACACCCATACGCATGTGAACACATATGTGTGTGTTTGTTTATTTATTTATCTTTTTCCCAATTACTCACTTTGAACAATCAGTGATTGAGATGAAATCAGCCTGATTCTGAAAGAAATGTAGCTTTCATTTGACACAGGTAATATGTGAAAATAAACCCCTGAAAAGCCTGAATATTAAAATCTTCAAAACTTATTTTAGAAAATTTTAAGCCCTGATAATTCAAATCAAATGACTTTCTTATTACATTTTTTGAGCAAATTATATATACACACACAAATGACTTTATTATTACTTTTTTAGAGCAAATTACCTGTTTTTGATGTATAGATTAAAAAATTTTCACTAAACAAACACACCAGTGCAACCAGAATGTATATTCAGAAACTGAATATTACCATATCCCAGAAGTCTCCCTCATACCTCCTTCCAGGCAATGCCCTGGATCAAGAGGAAGCCACTATTTGACTTTTAATACCATAGCTTAACTGTGCCTGACTTTGCACTTGATGTAAGCGTCATGTACTCATTTATGTCTTTTTTCCACTCAATATTATGCTTGTAAAATTGATCCATGTTGCTTTATGTATTTATATTTTGCTCATTCACCTTGTTGTTTAGTATAAAACAATGATTTTAAGGCATCATCTACCATGAGTATAAACACTGTGTTAAAGACATTGTATTTAGTAAAATAATACTTCGAGGGTTACTGGCTTAAACCTAGCAGTATAACAAGGCACCTAGCAGAAATCCCCAGAGGTCAATGGACTTCAAACATGATTATGATCCCAGCAGTAACAAAATCTCTTTCTACATCTTCTTTTAAACAGGTAGACTATGGTAATTATAATTCTGAAAAGGTTTATTGTCTCATTAACAGTTTCCCACAGACTTTTGGTCTCTGGTTTGGAGGTTTAGATGTTAGGGGAACATCATTTAAAAGTTCTTTGCTTCTCCTTTTGAACACTGATTACTCCTTTTTGTACCCATTTATTCTTTTTATTAAAAATTTTTAATGGGGACATTATTGCAGACTTCCCCCAGCCCCCTACCTCTTTGCCCACCTCCACCCACCCCAGCCACCCCCTCTTTCGGCCTTCAGCACACTATTGTCCACGCCCATGGGGTACGCATATATGTTTTTAGCTAACCCCTTCACTTTACCCAGTCACCCCCAACCCCTCCCCTCTGACACTTGCCAGTCTGTTCCCTGTATCCATGCTTCTGGTTCCATTTTGTTGACCAATTTATTTTGTTCATTAGATTCCACATATTAGTGAGACCATATGGTATTTGTCTTTCTCTGACTGTCTTATTTCCCTTCGCATGTCCTTTTACCTCTCCCATACTAGCTTTCTATGGCTACATCTAAATAAGAATATTGGACTTATGCTAAGTTTTCTTTCGAGTTAAAGCAAATCTGGTATCTTAAACTATAAATCAATATATCCCCCAAAATATTTCATGAGTATTTGGAGTCTATCTTATAACGTGGCATCTTAACAACTTATATTTCTTATGTTTGTGATGAGACCATGTGCTATGTTGAGTTGGTTTAGACGATGCAGTTAGAAAACCTGTCTTCCAATTCCATTGTTAGTATTTTAGTAGAGAAGTTGAGGAATCCTAAGAAAAATGTATGTAAATATTCCTCCTTTGTTTCCTCATAGAAGCACCATTTTCATACAAGTAAGCACCCCATTAATGAGTTTTTCTTTGTTTTAAAATATATATTTTAGAGCAGAAAAGTTACAGAGTTTGGAGGTTTAAGGAATAATTATATGGCATTTGTGAAACTGAAAAAAATCTCTGCATACTCAGACCCCATGCTTTTCATCAGTCTAGACGACTTTAATGGACCTCATTCACTTAAACTAAAAATCACATTGTGGCATGAATGATGACAACTATTTCCCAGGAAAACCAAATATGAATATTTATTCTTATAAACCGCTGATTGCAAACAGAAGGGAAGCCTCAAAGAGCTCCGTTATAATCTTTTTAATGTACATTTTCCACATTATATTGAAATTTTAGAATTTGATAAATTTAGGAAGATAAATAGGAAAATAAAATCCCATATGAAAAGAAATAGATGAAAATATGCGTATTTTCCAAAGATGAACAATAATAGAGCTAATACTCGTGGACAGACTATATCCAAACATGGTGTAAGAAGAAAGCACCTATGTCACTTGTAAGCAACGCTTTGACTAGCTTTGGCACCTGAACAGAAGTCGTATTTTTGGAAGTACAAATGCCTTCTACACGGATAGGGTCTTATTTCATACCAGGGGCATGTCTTTTCTCTACTTACAGTAGAGAAAATAAGGACATATTTTGTAACCAGTCTATGAATAATGAAATACCTTCTCATGAATGACTGACTTCAGAAGGTTCAGGATTTCGACCTGGGTAAACAAGTATATATTTGTCTGTCTGTCTAAGTTTATATTTACCTATCCAGCATTCCATAAACCATCCTACAAGACAGTTTCTGAAGCCCTCTCCTGACTCTCACTTCCCACATTTCATTAATGGGTGTGGGTGTGGAAGGGGTTGCTTTTCATAGAAGGATTCTAGTGAAGTGTTTCTGTCTTGAGGCCAACCATAGGCTACTTTAGAAAGTAGAGCATATACTCTGTCAAGATATTTCCCAAACTAGTGACATCCTATTGGGAGATGAAAGGGAGTAAGTGCTCTTAGTTTATCAGAGACATTCTAGAGGCTTCTTGCCAGTGGAAAGGGTCAAAGACTGGTGATTGTAAAGTAAGATGAGAAAGGATACTTCTCTGTTCTCATAAAGGAGGAAGGACATGCGTAGATGGTGTGTCAGGGTAGATTAGTGGTCAGCCACAAGAGTTCTCACCTCTAGATGTCTATGCCTCTTGTTTCATTTGGCACTTAATTTTTTTATTCCTTCAGTTATGTTCAATGCAGCTTGGTGAAAATGTTCAACTAACCTCTCACAGTTGCCTCCCTATGCAAATATATACGGCTAGAGCTTGTCCTGGACTAACCCCCTGGACCAGTCTTTAAGGCCCCCTTTCTTCTGACTTACCAACGAGCCAAAGCAGTCCAGCCTAGGCTCTCCTGTTGCTTCTTCCATGCCCTTCTTTATTTCACTGTCCTAAGCATATTTTTGCTGTGGTCAATAAATTCTTGCTTGCTTTTCTACACTTCTGTCTCTTGGTTGAAATCTTTCCTTCAAGAAGGCAAGAGCCAAGGTCTCCTCATCCTGCCGGTAGCACTCACCACTGTTGTTAGATTTTAAGAGAACACAACTCCTGGCCCTAAAGAGAACACTTACTTTGGCCATGAAGTAATCCTTCTTGACCCCTTCATTTTGCCCCCTAAATACAAAGTCCCTTTGACTCTACTTCCAAAATGCACTGCAAAATTCTCCCACACTCCTCCATCTTCGCTGCCACCGCCCTTGTCTAATCCTTTATCATCTTCACCTGGACTAATAAAAGAGACTCCTGACTAGTCTTCCTGCTCCCACTTCTGCCTCTCCAAAAGCAAAGAAATGGGTGTTAACAAATGATTAGATTTTGTTCAGTCACTATGGCCTTGAACCAATTTTGAGCCTGGCAATTTTCTAGGCACTAGAACAAAACCAAGTTCCTCTGCTCTTGAAACAACTCACAGGTTCTGAAGTTCACAGGCATTTTCAGGCCTCCATGCTCTTGCTCAGGCCATTCATTCTGCTCAGAATGCCTTTTTCCTCACTTCTTTGCTTGGCTTATTTGCACCAGATTTTAAAGACTCAGCAAAATGGTCTACTCTTTGAAGAAGACTTTTCTGGGCCACACCCTCCCCCACCAGGCTGGGTTCATGCACATATTTGTGTTATCAAGGTTGCCCGCTCAGTTTTATCTCTCAGCACTTACCTGCACTGTGTTATCATAGCTAATTACCTTTCTGTCTTCCTGCATTTGACTGTGAAATTCTCCTAAGTAGGGACTCTGTGTTTCTATCTTGTTTATTAGCTGATATCATGACCCATAACCTATCAGTTATTGAAAGAGCGTTGGAAAAAAAAGGGGGGCCAGAGAATTTAATTTCAGCGTCATACAGGTATGAAGCAACAAATAAAAAATCTAATGAAGAGTCTCAGGCTCAGAAATCCATTCTGGGTTTTCTTTTATATCTTCTGGGTAAGTTTTAGGATCTGGTTGGCTTGGAATTACCCTAATTGCAAGAGGGATCATGTAAGAGGGATCAGGTTTTTGGAGACTAGCATGGATGGACCTGAAGGTTATTATGATAAGTGAAATAAGCCAGTCAGAGAAAAACAAGTATCACAAGATCTCACTTATATCTGGAATCTAAAGAACAAATAAACTGTTGAACAAAATAGATCCAGAGACATAGAAGCATGGAACAGACTGAGGGATCTCAGAGGGAAGTTGGGGGTGAGTGGGTGGGGAGAGATTAGCCAAAGAATTCATACCCATGGATACAGACAATAGTGTGGTGAAGGCCTGGGGCGGGGGTTAGGTGCGGGGTGTAGGGGATCAATGGGGAAAAAAGGAGAACATCTGTAATACTTTCAACAATAAAGATAAATTTTTAAAAAAACACCACAAAACAAAACAAGCACAGACAATATTAAACCCATTGTTAATCTTCCAGCTAGATGATTCTCTGCAAATTACATACATAAACATGAGACTCATTTTTCTCATTTCTATCCCCAAACTGATCTGTTGGTCATGAAATATCTAGTTGGGTTTCCTCCAGGCAGATGCAAATGTGCTGTTATATCCATGCACGGTGAGTTTTTATTTATTTCAATCAGTGGTAATTTTCTGACTCTTCTCTGTGAAGTTTTCACCCATCCTTAGGCTTGTTCACCTCCATCGCTCTTATTTTTCCAAGCATAGAAATGTGGTAGGGTGTGTTAGACAGTGGTTTACAGTCAAACATAATTGCTTGGATCTTTCGGAGAGTATGTTTTTCTGAGATTCTGTCTGTGGAAAGAACATTGAATCCACATGTGTTGTTTTCTGTTGTTGCCATTGACATCCAGCAGTCAACATCTGGTCTGTTTTTAGCTTTAAAGAACGTTTCTTTCTTTTTGTTTTAATGTGGTTTTCCTATTTTCCTAAACTTACCCCAGATGCCAAGATTGTCTAATATCTAACCTTTTCTCCGGGGCTTTATTTTGTATGGATAATGGGTCAGTGAATAATTATTATCACTTTCCTCTGTAAAATGAAGGATGATAAACTTTATTTATGTTCTCTTGGGCTTTTCTAAAGATGAATTGGCTGTTTAAAACAAAGTGTTTTAAAGTTGAATTTTATGTTTTTCTAATTAAAGGGGTATTTTAAAAATAATTGAAAAAAGCTGGCTTAATATATCAGAACAATAATATATTCTTCATCTTGGCTCAGGATGAATTGGCTTGATTTTGCAAAGGCCAAAGGATTTATTTTTGTCACTGTGGAATTCATTCACCTTCTTAATCTTGATTTAGAGTATAGAATATTGTGAGTGGAGTGGAGATTGGGGGACCAATAACACCTCTTTGAGTTTTAATAGGAAGAAATAAAAACTCATATTAAGACTTGCCTTGGAATGACTCATAGATTCAATAGTGATCACTCTCCAAAATAAAATAGTCCTATGTTTAGGAGAAAAAAAAATGATTAGAGGCTCTGACTAGTCTGAGTTTTAATTCTAAAAAAAATAAAATTCTCTGTTTCATCTTAATCTATGTGAACTTCTTGACTCTTAGCTGATTTTATTTTACAACTGGAAAGTACCAGGACCAATCTGAAAAACACACACAACAGATGATAATTTCATCTTTAAAAAAATCATTAACTAAATTTTTATTTCTCAGGGAAAAGCTTAAGCCACAGACATCCACACCCAATAATTAGCTCATCTACTCCAAATGCCAAAGATGAATAGAAAAAAATAGAAAGAGAAACTAAAGCTTTTACCTACAATTTGACAGATATATGAAATACTATAACCAAATTTTGGTTGCCTAGAGCATAGATACTTTATACTTCTTAGGTTTTAAATATTTAATAGATTTTTAATTAAAATGTTGGTATATAAAGTGCTGTTTAAATAATTCCCTTAGTGTTCTCATTCCTTTTAACCTATGACTAATGGTTGAAAAAGCATAATCATTTTGCTCAAAAATTATCTGAAGCTATTTAGCTTCTTTACCTCAAAATTAGCATAGATGTTACTGACCATTCGTATTTCTTATTGTCTTCCATTAAGAACATTTCACATGAGAAGGTACAAAAGGGGATATGAGGTAGTCCATAAAGTGTTCATACTTCAAGTGTAATCTTGTCAAGTGTTTTAGTGTTAGTATGTCTATAAATCATTCTATGCATACATTTTCTAATTTATGCCACCATATTCCAGAAGTTTCTTCTACAAAGCTGATTTATATATGCAATCTTATGAAATTGATTACAAATATTCTAATGCATATTCTTGGGCACATCATAAGGGCTTGCATATGTTGACTGATTGCTCAAATTTGTAAATTTTACAATTGGAGAAAATAGAGTCAGAGTGAAATATGCTCTGCTGGTAAGGATGAGAGTTTTTCACAGAAAATTATAAGTAGAATACTGTCCAAGATTGTTTTACAAAACACATCATTGTCCAGAAGTCAACTCTATAAACACTACAGAGATGTGAAAATCATTCCCCTAGTAATGTAAGACCCCTCATTAACTTTCAGGTGGGTGATTTTTCAAAAGGATTGAGTAGAAAAGATTGTCATTAAAGGCTGTCTCCCCCCCCACACACACACTTTGTTTTACCCACTGAAGGCTGGCTTCTTTTTTCTTGCTTTGTTTTACCCACAATAAGTTGTGTTTTGAAGCAAACTCTATTCTGAATTTCAGGGTTTGGAGCAGAGATAAAATTAGAGTCTTGTCTTCCAAATCATGTTCTTTCTATAAAAATATAGAGTCACACAATTCCTGGACCTAGATTCTCATGAGAGTCACAGGACTTCTATAGTAAATAATGAAAGATGACTAGAAATAAGATATGAGAAAGATAAAATGACCCTCTTAAATATTATATCATAACCAGGCACTCTGTGATATATTATTAATTTCTTGGAAAGTAACTTCTGAATTTTTAATCTTTATTCAAGAAATTTTTATTGTCTCATCTTCATAGCTTCTTGGGATTAAAAGAAAAGCTTCATGTTATAGGAAGTAGCTAGCATTAGAAACCAAAACCTGCCAAATGATGCCAAAGATATCAATGAAAATGACAGCAGTGATGATGTTGATGATGCAGAAACAGATATAGGCCTATATATAAGTGCAATTGTATCCACTTGGTTTTACCAGAAAAATTCTCACCAATAAATCCTCACCGAAAATTCCAGATTGGCTTCTCCAGCTGACTTTCCAGAAATATGATTTCCTGCTTCCTAGCTAGTGACAGAAATATTCCCTGAGAGGAATTTTAAAAATCTTTTCCTTTTTCGGATCAGAGCACGAGTGATAAACATTTTTTTAAACAATTAAGCTTGGATTTTATTCTTGTCTGTCTGCACAAACCTTCTATCAGTGTCATGATTGCTTCTTCCAATTGGGATCTGGTTTATCAGGCCACAGGACTAAGCCGCCTGCTCTCCTTTGATGCTCTCATCTTTGGGTTAGAGACTATCACAGCAAGAAGGGACATTAAGGCCACTTTGTCCAACTCCCTCACCTGTAAGGTGATGAGATGCTATCAGAGATGTGAAGGGACCTATTCGAGGTAACGCAGCTAGGCAGTGGTAGGCTTGGTTTAGATTTTGGAGGGGGAGGACTCTTTGTTTACATTCATTGGGTTATGCAGCGTCTTCACTTCTTTATTATTTTAACTGTTTCCTTTGTAGATGTTGTTGAATCATGGCCATCCCCCCCCCCCCCCCTTTCTAACAGAATAATAAAGACATGATCAGCTCTGATATCTGTCAAGCTTTGTACCATTGGTGATACTGGCTGCCTGACATGTGCATTCCATTCCTTCTTAGGCAAGGAATGGGGTACAGAATTATCTGCTACTCTTGATGTCCAGAAAAGTAAGAAATGGCAGGTGCTGGCTTTTGCACAGCTTTTGCAGCAGCTACAATAAGGCACATAACGTTGACATTGCCAGTCAGACACTTGTGGCCAGTAAATCCAGTCTGGAGTGAGTGATAGGAACAAAGGAGATTTTGGTGTTGGTGCAAATAGCAGAAACAACAGCTCCAGAGTCAGAACTGGCAATGGTGCCAATGGCAAGCAATGCCCAAGGTTGGCAGGAGCAGCATCTGGCATCCTGCAGCTGTGGCCATAATGTCCATCCTGATGCTTCCTGAGGGGTAATTCTAACTATGTTTCTGGTGCTCAGTCTTTTTTGGTTCCTGCTGGTTTTTTGAGACAAATATTTTAGCTTTTCTGCAAACTCTGTATCATTGGTGTAGTAACATTTTTTTAAAAAAAATTCCTTTTATATTTAACTCATTCAGAGTTCGTTTTGATTACTTCCATTGAGGAGCTCTGATCGTTACCTGACTTAAATAGGGAAAGTAAGTTTTGCATTCTGGGTCTGGCAGTACCCGTGAATACACTTACTCTGGCTTAGATTTCACTAGCAATGAGCCAGCTTAATTTCTCAGCTGCCAATAAGTCCTGGCTGTCCGTTCTAGCCTCTCCAGGATTTTCTCTATACAATCAGCAAAATATTACAAGTAAAATATGTTTCCTCTCTTCTTTTTTCAGATAGTGGGTTCAGTTCTTCCTTCTTCATGTAAGCTTTCCAAAGGTGTGCTAATAAATTATATATATCATGTAAAGACCTGAAAAAATTTGCTAATGTTTTGTTATACTCATAATAGTCTCCTTTCCTTCATCACTCTTTCTAAGTAGCAGGAGTACTGGAGGGGAAAGCTGGAGAACAGAAGCCTTAGTCTTTGCTTTTTTCCCAACTGATTTGCCACTTTCGTACATGAGTTTACCTTCCTGGGTATGTTTCCCGTGTGTAAAATGTGAGAAAGGAAACCTAAGGAAGGTGGGCTCTATCACCTCTTGCATTACTTCTTACTTCACAGACTCTGATTCGATAGAAAATGTTGCAACAAGAGAAAGTCTGTCTTGTTCTCTTCTCTCGAACCCTTGCAAACAAACATTATTATCCATCCTTTAATAGAGTACAAGAGGGAAAAAAAGACATACAAGCAGAGGAAGAAAACACACACACCTTGTTTTCTTTTGATAGAAGCTCATGAAATATAGCGACTCAGCTGTAATTTGCTGGAGCTTTGCACAATCAATTAGTTAAACTTAATTATTGCCTAGAGAAACCAAACAGGCGCAATTCCAAGTTTTTAAAGAATTCCATTCATTAAAATAAAGGAGCCAGCATAGGTAGAGTGATATTTTTACAAAGCACTAGACTTGTAATTTTCCAACATCTGTAGGGAGTTAAAAAACAATCACTGCGATCATTCTAGCTACTCTGAAGCCAGCAATATATGCGTAATCCTTGGGCGCTTTATGGGTCCTACAAAATCCTCAAATGGATTTTCAAAAGTGTTTGCAGTAAGAACCACACCTCTTTTTTTTCTGGGCATGGAAAAACCATGTAAAACAGACTCTCAATGAAGCCAGCATTGTAAGTAACAGACGTGGAGTTTATTTTTAGAGACTGGGTTACCATTGGTACATCGTTGGATACTTTTTAGTCTGACTTAAACACCTAAGAAACACCTTCCTGATCATTTAGAGAGCAAGGTCTTGTCTCCACCCTACACGGAACATAAAATAATTAGGTTCTAAGAATAGGGACACACTTGGTAAGTGCACTGATGGGTGATTCTCTTTCGACCACTTAATTTTCCCTAAGCAGTAGCTGGTCAACGTGGCCTTAAACCTCAGAATACATAGGCCTACTCTGCCCTCACGTCAACGTGAGGCAATGGCAGGCAGCTCTCTCAGCTATTTAAGTTTACGTTGGACCCTTTTCCTATCTAGTCAATGTCCCCTGAGTGAGAACGGCTCATGGACTTCCAGCTGCCTGTCGCCTCCATAAGAGTCTGCTGAGCTGCCACAAGAGCCCTCCCTTTATTGGAAGTTGACACCGTTCTAATAGGAAACTGCTGGCAAACAGCTGGAATTAGGAAATTGAAGCTCGGGAGTATTAGGAACAGGCAGCTTGGTCCTGGGTTAGCTTTGAGCATTTTTAGAAGGTGTGAGGCACTTCTTGCTTCTAATTAAAACCGGAGGAAAGTTTGCAGGCAGGCAAGCCTTACACACAAGGAAGAAGGTGAATATTTGGATGGACGTTCTCCTTGGTACATCTAAATGCTTCATTTAGATCCCAACTTTTCAAATTTCTCTAGTAGGGAAAACCCACTTTCATTGAACTTTTCAAACTGAGAACTAAAAATGACCATGTCCCCAGGAGAATGGTACAATGATTTAAATTCATATTTAAGGCACACATGACTGACATTGTTTTCTGGAGGCTGATTGGGATAAGAAAAGAGGTAAGAAGGAAAGAACATTAAGACATTAAGTACAAAAAAATTTTTTGGAAGTTGGTTATGAAGCATAATTCATCCACAAAGAAACACAGGGAAGGTAGGTATTTAGGAGGCAGTTGTGAGCTAGCTTGTTGCTTACCCAGTAGGTTTACAGAGAAGGTAACTTCTGTTTTAATGGGGAATCCTTGGTCCAGCCTGACTTGATGTCCAAAGAATACATAAGGTAAATGTTGGCAACAGAAATCCTAGTAGGATTTTTGTGATTGCCTGTCTTCAGCTCCAGTCTGTGAACTTCTGGGGGGTAAGGAATATTATTCACCAGATCCCCACCACCTGATAAGTACCTGGTACATGATAAGGACTCATAAATACTTGTTATAGGAAGAAAGAAAGATAGAAAGGAAGGGAGGGAGGGAGGGGGGGGAGGGAGGGAGGGAGGGAGGAAGGAAGGAAGGAAGGAAGGAAGGAAGGAAGGAAGGAAGGAAGGAAGGAAGGAAGGAAGGAAGGAACAGGGGCCCATTGAGACTACCTAGTGACAAAATATTTGGGGCATGTGATTTCCAGTGGTCCAATGAGCATGCAGCTCTCTTCAAGGAGTGTCACTGTGGAGTGTACAAATGAATTAAAAACATCTTCAAGGGAGTGTGGTTATTACAGTTGACACAACATCCTCTTGGCAAAGTTTGTCCCTCTATGTTCATTCTCTCCAAAGCTCCTTCTTCCTTCTGACCTACCTCCCACTGTTTAGTTCCTCCCTCTTGGAGCATCCACATGTGTCTGCACCACCCATCATGCTTCTCTTTTACTTGTATATGGCTGCTAGTCCTCACGATCCTGTCTTAATTCCTGGAATCTACCACAGGGTCTTTAGACACCCAGTCTGCACAACATTTATGAGTATCCAGGTGTTTCAAATTAAGCTGCTAACTTTTATTCTCAAGCATGTTCCCAATCCAGCCACTGCCCAACCTTGTCAAGTCCTGTGTTCACCATGTGGTCTAAATCCAAGGGTGAGATTAGGTCTTCAGAGGAGAAAACTAATGGTTCACCTGTGAGGAGCTGGCAGCAGCAGAGACTGAGGAAAGGGGAAGAGAGTAGAGAGAAAGGGGTTCCACGGGACCTGGGAGCACAGATCTGGGAGCATGGGAGTGAAAGAGCTCCATAGACTTTAAAAATCTCTCCCTGAATTTGTTCTGGCTCAGATGCTGAGTGTACCAGCCTTTAAAACATCTAGAGAGATGCACAACTATGTAAGCAAAGCACATTGCCAACCAGTTTCAGCAATTGCTCAATGAAGGGATTACCCATAATTCTTTGTGAACCTCCTATTTTGCAAGCCCAAAGGGAAAATAGTTTGTTCTAGACATGTATTTTATTGCTTGTCTCACCCTCAGCTAATTCGAAAGGAAGCCACCCTTGCCTTCAAGTCCCTGCTAAGCATGCATAACCATGCTCATTGGCCTCATCCATAAAATATGGTCAAAATAGTGTCTGTCTCCCAAGTTGTTATTGGGATTAAATGACTCATGTCTACAGCGTTTATGAGATTGTCTGGGACATAGTAAGCATCCAGCAAATGTTAGCAATGATATTGACTGTGATGATAGAGATGAGTGATGATCATGATGATGTTGACAATACCATTGGCTGTGACTGGTTGGACAAGACATGCTCTTAGTCAAAAGCTACCAATCCAGAAGCTGCACATTGTCTAGTTAGACCGATCGGAGCCCTTTCTCAGCAAACCAACCAATCATGGTTGATAATGGTCATGGCTGGGATGGCCACAGTATGGAAATGTGAAGGTTAAAATTGCAAGGGGAAAGTAATGAAAAGACCAGTGAGTGAAAAAGAACCTTTGTAAGAGACATGCACTAAGAAACAGAGACACTCAGATAAAGTAAGAAAAAGAGAACCCAGCACCCTACCTACCTTTTAATTCTGCTGCTCTCACTGTGGGTGTCTTAAATGTCTCCTATATTTTAACCCTCACTCTTGGCCATTAACTTTAAATCCACTTGGGTTTGAGTGTGGGTTTTTTTAAAGTTTCATGAGCTCAAAGAATCCTGACTGGATTTTTAAAATACTTTTTATATTATAATTAATCATAGTACAAAAATGAGTCAGATATTATCTGTCTACAAGACTTCCTTTCAACTGTGGTTTACAAATTTTAGAACATACCAATGATTACAAACTCTGATTAACAGATTCAGCTGTTTATGAACATTGGGCTTTCTATGGGTAGACCCTCCTAATGTAATTCTATCTTCATGTTCACTATAAAGAGATTTCTAAATGTTAGTGATCTGAGCCAGTGACTGAAGTGGCAGGACAAAGTGTCAGGAAGTTCAAACTCAAGTGCCTACTGGGGACATTACTGCATAGACCGCACACAATATAATAGAGAGTGGGAGGAACTCTGCCAACTAAAGAGACATGTCATCTTCTGCCTCCCTCAGCCTCTCCCCAACAAGGGAATTTATCTTCAGATCATTCTTCTGTTGATTGATGGAAATATGTTTCCAATAAAAAAGTGAAAAAAACACAATTTTTAATTTTGATTCTTCTGATTTTTAGATGTTGATTATTTTTTTCAAATGGGTATGATACAAAGAAAATTTGTCTGCAACAAAACTTTATTTGTGGCTGCCAGTTTGCACCCTCTGATATAATAAGATGGAAAATACATTCTGGCAAAGAACTGGATGCCTTACACCTTGTCACATTTCCTACGCCCTCAGCCAACTATGTGGTTATGCTGTAAAAAGACAAGAGAGGGGAGGAGACATTATCTTGAGACTTTTTACCAGAGGGAAATGAAAAATGCCCATCAACTTTTGTCTGAAGCTTCAGTGAGAGTTGACATAAGTATCATCAAAGTATGGGGCCTAGTGATTAACTATGGTTAGATAATAATGCATTTGCTATTGGAATGAGATCACATTAAGTCTCCTAGCACACCTGTACGTCATTTTGCAATTGTATTTTAGATCATGTACTTTTCAGTAACACTTTCTAAGAAATCACAGTTTGTGGGTAATTTTCAAAACTTTTTTTCTATTTCTAACAGATTAATATTAAATCTTTGACTTTTAAAGTTGTATTTAAACCCACACTTTGATTATAGGAAGGGAGTAGTTTAAGTGGTATGCAGATATCTTTTAGCTTCCCTAGAATAATGTGCTGTAGGTTTTTTAATTTTCCAGACAGACCTAGTTAATTGAAAAAGGGTATACATTTTCGTTGAAGTGCCAAATGTGCCCAAAATGATAAAAAGCATGGCTTTCTGATTATAACTCAGTGAAAATCTTCTCTGTGTCTGCTGCATTTGTCCTCTTACTTATTTTCAAAAGAATACATGAGCACCGTCTGTGAAATGTACATCTTTTATATTCTGTTCCTTGCTCTAAATCCTTTAGATTTAAAGCAAAGTGTTTATAATGGAGAGATTAACTTCTTTCCACAGTCTCTCTCTTAAAAACTTCTGTATCTAACCCTGGAGACAAAAGATGTAAGGGATTTAGTTACTGCTATTTAAGATCTCTAGGTCTAGTATAAAAAAGTTCTCACTGCCTTTGGTGTTAGTCCTGACAGGTAAAGAGCTTAAAAATCATCACTCTTGTGCTTGGGATAAGAGAAAACTGAACTGAAAGTCAGCAACTATTTTTAGACTCATTAGAGAACTGGGGACAAACCATCCCTGAATTCTTGAGAGACAGGTGGTGGTGAGCAAAATACGGGCTGCCTAAAGAAGTCAACATCCTAATATCCCTGGAACCTGCGAAGGGAAATTAAGGTTACAGATGGAATTATGGTTGCTAATCAACTGATATTAAAACAGAGATTGTCGGTGGTGCCCAGTGTAACCACAGGGGGCTTTAAAAGCGGAAGAGGGACGCAGAAGAGAATCATAGATGTAGCAATGTGAAAAGTACTCAGCCCTATGTTAATGGTTGAGAGATGAAGAAATGGCTTTACCATCAAGGAATGCAGGTGGCTCTAGAAGGTAGAAAAACATAAGGAAACAGACTCTCCCAAAAGCACCCCAAAAAAATTTAGCCCTGTTGACTCAGTGAGACCCATTCAAACACCTGTCTTGCAGAACTATAAGAAAATACATTTGTATTGTTTTAAGACATCATGTTTGTGGCAAATTGTTACAGGAGCAATAGAAAGATCATGCACAGGTGAGTCCAGAATCAGGGCTGTGCATCTTCACTGGAGCTGAGACCCCTAGAACCATAAGCCCATAGGAACACCAAAGTGGTAATTTTAACAAATTGCTGGAGGCTGGCTGTGGACTGATTGAAAATGAGAAAGTCCTGGGGGCCCTAGTTTTCGAGAGGCCCCAACAATTTCATGGGTTTTACCTCTAGGAACCCCACCAGGTTCTCACGATGAAGATCTAAGAAAGATCCCTGTGGCTCCGGCAGGGGGAGAGGGGAACGAAATAATATAAAAAACACCCAGAGTACGCTCCACAACAAAGGCCTACTCCTTAGGTTTACCCCTATGCGAAGTATAAATTTACCGCTTCGTGTGTGTGTGTGAGATTGTGTGTGTGTACATATGTATATATTAAATTTGTTAATTTTCCCTTCTCTTGAGGGTAGAGAAAAGTGTGTTCCTCCCCAAGGAAGCCTCCCAGGACGTTCTGATGCAGCTAAAATTTGAGCAAAAGGAGGTTTCAGACCAAAGAGGGCCCAAGACAGATCCCCTGCATCTGTTGATTTACTTGAACTTGTCAACAGGCTCTCTTGGGATACGAGGGCATCTAGACATTTCTTGTGCTTCCTGGGGGGACATGAGGAAGAAACAGACCTGGAATGGCCCTACCATGGTCAAGAATAAATGCCCCAGGAGCAGAAGCTGCGGGCAAGTGCCTGAACCCGGGGAAGTGGGAGAGGGCGTGGCTGAGGCTCAAGGGCTGGCAACCACAGAGAGAGCCACGGAGAAGCAAGCAGCGGCGAGGTGGGCCAGCCAGCCAGCTCTGCACAGACCTCGCACCAAGGGGGGCGCAGTGGGCGCCTGGGAGGTGGGAGGGAGAGGGGCAGACAGTGCCCAGGAGAGGGTGAAGCAGACACTCTGAACACGTGTTGGAAATGAGCCTGTTTCCAATGCTTTATTTGGAAGATGAGGTTATCCCCAAACTCTTTTCCTACCAAACACTGATCAGCTGACTTAGAGCTTGCAAAGAAGTTACAGATAAATTTTAAAAATACAGAACCAACCTGGCTCAGTTGGAGAGTCGTCCCATACACCAAATATGCTGCAGGCGACTGATCCATGTCTCTGTCTCACACCAATGCCTCTCTCTCCCCCTCCTCCCCTCTCTCTTTCTCTCACTTCTTCTCTCTCTAAAATGAATAAACATCCTCAGGTGAGGGAAACAAGCACACCCAACAATTTTGCAAATCAGTGGAGTGGACATATTTCAACACAACTACATGAAGATACTTGGTCCATTTTATTATTTGATTATTTAGAAAATATTTTGGAATTAAAGGTCATTATTTCAGATTTCCTTTGTTAAATAGCCTCTAAGATGTGAATTTGATTGAAATACTGTTTCCAAATGGTTAGAGATGTTGCAGTGATCAATTAAAACCACTTGAGGGCAGTAAAAGCACAGTTCTTGCCTGTAAAAGCTTAAGTCATTGCAACTTTATAATTAAACAGGGCCAAGATGCCTTTTTTTTGGTACTTCTTCCTTGGTCAAGAGTGATTATCCTCCACGTCCACAGTTCAGGTTCCTCAAGAGTTTCTCTCATCTAAGTGGAACAACCAAAAATATTTTAAATACATTCTTTTTGTTTCTTTTATTGGCTCTGTTTCACTGTGGCTTACACCTCATGTAATTCTGAGACATTGCTCAGTTAACTCATAAGTTTAATTTCTTCACCTCAAGTAATCTTTAAGGCTTATGTAAGTATATCTTAATGTCCCTCTATGTTTGCAGGCGCATGCATGTGTTTACCTAGAAAAGTTTGAGTAAATAAATAAAAACAGTTGTAACCATTAAAGTGAATAAGCAGAATTCTTTATTCTTTCCTGTCATTGCCCTCCAAGCCCACTGAGTGGCTATGCCTGCTTCTTTATGATCAGCACCTTGGATAAAAATCTTAGGCAAATTCCATAACTTCTCAGATGTCTTAAAATAAGTTTTCAAGTTACTTTTATTTCTGCCCCCCCCACCCCAAATGATCTCATTTCAGTAATTCAAATGTCCAGCTTGGATACTACTTAAAATTCCAAGCTTCTTGTAAAGTTAAACATTTTTCTTTCTTTCTTTCTTTTTTTCCTGTTTCCCACTCAAAGCCTGCAGTGGGGAAAAGTGATGAAATGGTCACAAACATTTAAGTCAATTTTCCTCCTTGGCTTCTGCACACCTTCCCACTCGCTCAGCTACCTCTGACTCCCGGAGGGTTGGAAGAGAGAAGAAACAGGGGGAGGTATCTTCTTTCATTGACATCTCACTCCACGCTCATCTGTTCCTCTGCATCAGCCCAAAGGCTCTATTTCTAAGTCCTTACTTTGCACCTAGAGAGACACTAGATTTAAAATTATGTACTGCTCACCTGCTGTTGGTACAATCTCTGGTGGAAGCCCCAGGTTGTCAATCACACCTCTGCCCACCCTTTTTGAGAAGCTCACCCATCTTATACCCAAATGGGGGCTCAGTGGTCTGAGGGTGAAACTGCCTTACAGAGCACTGCCTCCTCTGGCTGAACTCTGGCCAGTAACAAGTGATTAAATTATACTCTTTTGGTTAGCCAACCTTATAGTATTATTCTATCCAATTTACAATAAGTAAGGACATCATTGAGACATGGAAGTGTTGTTACCAGTCTGCTCTTGAAAAGACTCTCAAATATATACACACCTTACATTTCAACCACGGAGTCCACTTTAATGGTAAAAAGTCTAGTTTATGAACCGGAGGGTTGAGCTGCTAGCCATAGACTAGCAAACGCCAGAGTTTTGTCTCTCTGGTTATTTAATTTTTAAACATATGAGTATCACTCATAAGACTTATGAGCCAGCATCAATGCATGATGTGTAATGCTTACCATGTTCTTTCCTCCTACACTTCTGGTTGCAGCCCCAATTCCCACCCTTCAAGTAAATGGCTTTCACCCTTTGGGGCCTGGGAGGTGGTGGTGGGGGGTTGGAGAGGGCATATGCAGCTAGCGGAGAAAGAGGAAATCAACTGAGTTCCTCAAGAGATGTGTTAGAACTCCTATGAACCAGGCATTTTGAAAGCCAAGCCTTATAAGAGCCAAACTTTCTGAATCACCAAGGATTTTTGAGCTAGCAAAGGTTAAGTCTCTGGAGGCTGAGGAACAGGGAGTCTTGAGGGTAAAGTTGGGGGAAAAATGCATGCTGAGATAAGAGTATTTTCCCACACACAGGAAGATGGAGTTTAATAAGCGAGTGGGGAGAATAGTATCTGAGGGGAAGGAGCTAGAGTTTAGAAACTGAGGGTGACGGAGATGGCATGTTGTGCCCTACTCTCAGCCCAGCCAAGCTCCGGGTGTGGTAAACGCAGGCCGCAGACAGCTTTGGTAGGGATCTTGGAACAGAGGAGACAAGTGCTCTATGTAGCCTGAGGGAGTGCAAGCCTATAAGACAAGTCCCTTCAGTGTACACATTCCATCCTAGTCATCACCATCTAGCAACAGAAGACCAGAATCAGAGGTGCTTCCTTAGAGATGGCCACAGACACCCTATTCCAAGACTCTCACAATTTTTGGAGAAGCGCAGACGAGTTTTCAAAAGTTTTTCATGTCCTGAGAAAGGTACAAGAGAGCTGCTTGAGAGTTTGGATAGACCTTACAGGTGGGATAATCAGGATGCAGTGACCTTAGAAGTGGCAGAGGGACCGAAAAAGGGGATGTAGATATTCTGACAGTGGGTACAAGTGGGCTAGAGGCTGATGAACATACAGCAGCAGGCCCATTGGGCTGAAAATAATGAAAAGAACCAGAAACATCTGCCTTTCGGCATACGCCAATGTATATTGAACCCCTTCCAAAAATTAATTTATGCCATCCTCTAGAGAAAAAAGGAGAAGGGAATGAAAACAATCTGGGATTGACTGTTTACCCAAAAGAAACAGAGAAAAATCTCATAAACCTTCTATATAAATACACAGTGACCTCCAGTGGAGGGAGGTGAAATATCCTTCAGTTATCCACAACATGTTGCCAAGTCAACAGGATGTTTTGAAGAAATGGATTCTGAGCAAGAACAATTGTTCCCAAATTCTAAGAAAGTGCTAAAAATTGACTAAAAGAGTAATCTTTGAAGAGAGCATAGAAGGAGCAATGTGGTAAGATAAACTTGGCGATGATAACTGAAACTTCCTACTGCCCTCCAAAAAGGTCCTGATGCCCAATCCTGGAGTCTGGGCATTTATTTGAAAACAAATTGTCAATTGGTTACCACTCATGGTTAAAAAATTCCTATTGCACAAAAAGAAATACAGAAAACCAAGGCTTGCTAGTGTAAGAGCCAGAGTTATGACAAATGAAGGATATTTAAGGAGAAAATTCCGAAAATTTAAAGACCATCAAGCTTTGAGATTAGCAACCACAAGAGGAAGAATGTATGATGATTTAAGGGTAATTTTCTCAGTCAAGAAACAGAGGTTGAACCTGTGGTTGGGAGAGAGAACCCCACAGGGCACAGGACTAGACCTTGGAGGCTTGAGCATGCCTGAGAACAGGAACATTTAGCCTCCCTCCTCACCTCCATTGATCCTAGAGTTGTGTGCAATAAATACAGTCAAACAGAATCAATGTTACCAGAGTGACATAAACTATATACTCTGGGTAGTCAGGCTCACAAAAAGCAACCACAGCTTATATAGACAGGTGACAAGTGGAATGAAAACATTAGAATATTTGTGAGGAAAGTTTAATTATGAAACTTTCAAACATAGAAAAAATAGAGAACAGAAAGGCACCTGTGTATCTTCCTCCAAAATTTATCAAAAATAAAAAATTTACGTAATTTTTATTAGATTTTTAAAAAATTAAATATAAGTAATTCAACCACACCCCTACTTTACACCAGCCTATTCTTCCTTATTTAAAAGACAGTGTTAGCTTTAGCTTAGACGTGACTCCTAAGGCAGTAGGGGAAGGAAAAAAGAACCAGGACTCTGGAGTCAGCTTGTGGGGCCTATGCCTGGGCCTGGGCCTGGTGTTGGGCTGGAGTTGGGGCTGAGGCAGAGACTGAAACGAGCTGGGACAAGGCCTTATACTGGCCTGGGTCTGAGGTTGTGTCTAGTTTTAGATTAAACCTGAGCCTAGAGATAAGACTGGAGCTGGAACTAGGCGTAGGTCTGGGCCTGGGCCTGGGCCTGGGCCTGGACCTGGGTCTTGATCTAGGCCTGGGATTGGGTATGGGGCTGGAGCAGGGCTTGGGGTTGGTCCTGGGGCTGGGGCTGGGGCTGGGGCTGGGGCTGCGCCTGAGGATGAAATGTTAAATTTCTGCCTATAAGAAGTCAAGGATACTGCAAAGTTACTAAGGCTGTGGTCCTGATTAAGTGGGTAAATAACAGGGTTCATGTCCAGATTCTCTCTAATAAGGTCAATGACTGAGAATTTCTCACCAGCAAAGCCATTAACTACTTTCACACTCAAACTCCCTTTTAAATCCAGATTTTTTTAAAAAAATTATCTTTATTGTTGAAAGTATTTTAGGTGTCCCATTTCCCCCCCTCCCCCAATTAACCCCCTTCACCTCACTCCAACCCCCTCCCCAGGCCTTCACCCCATTATTGTCTGTGTCCATGGGTTATACATATATGCATATAACTTCTTTGGTTAATCTATTCCCACCCTCCACCCCCCTTCCCTCTTTCCTCTGAAATATGATTGTCTGTTGCATGTGTCAATGTCTCTGGATCTATTTAGTTCGTTAGAGTCTTTTGTTCATTAGCTTCTTAAAGAACACCTTTCAACATTTCATGTAGTACTGGTCTGGTGGTGATGAACTCCTTTAGCTTTTTCTTGTCTGAGAAGCTCTTTATCTGACCTTCAGTTCTAAATGATAGCTTTGCTGGATAGAGCAATCTTGGTTGTAATTCCATGTTTTTCATCACTTTGAATACTTCTTGCCACTCCCTTCTGGCCTGCAAAGTTTCTGTTGAGAAATCAGCTGATAGTCATATGGGTGCTCCCTTGTAGGTAACTAATTGCTTTTCTCTCGCTGCTTTTAAGATTCTCTCTTTGTTTTAGCCTTTGGCATTTTAATTATGATGTGTCTTGCTGTGGGCCTCTTTGGGTTCCCTCTTGTTTGGGACCCTCTGTGCTTCCTGGACTTGTAAGTCTATTTCTTTCCCCAGGTAGGGGAAGTTTTCTGTTATTATTTTTTCAAGTAGATTTTCAATTTCTTGGTCTCTTTCTTCTCCTTCTGGCTCCACAATAATACAAATGTTGAGCCACTTTAAGTTGTCCCAGAGGCTCCTTATACTATCTTCATATTTCTGGATACTTTTTGCTCTTCTGGTTGGGTGTTTTTTGTTTCCTGATGTTCCAAATTGCTGATTTGATTCTCAGAGTCCTCTACTCTACTGTTGATTCCCTGTAAATTATTCTTTTTTTAAAAAAGTATATCTTTATTGATTTCAGAGAGAGGAAAGGAGAGGGAGAGATAGAAACATCAATGATGAGAGAGTCATTGATTGGCTGTCCCCTGCATGCCCCCAACTGGGGATCGAGCCCACAACCCAGGCATGTACCCTGACTGGGAACAGAACCCCGATTGCCTGGATCCCAGGTTGACGCCAAACTGCTGAGCCATGCCCTGCCAGGCTCCCTGTAAATTATTCTTCATTTCAGTTCATGTAGCCTTCATTTCTGATCGGTACTTTATTATGTCATCAATGGTCTCACTTGTTTTCTTAATAGTGTTACTAATATCCTTGAGCATCCTTATAACCATAATTCTGAACTCTCTATCTGTTAGCTTGCTTGGTTCTATTTCATTTAGTTCCTTTTCTGGAGATTTCTTCTGTTGTTTCCTTTGTGACACGTTTCTTTGCCTCCACATTTTGGCTGCTTCCTGGTGTTTGTTTCTATGTATTAGGTAGAGCTGCTATGTCTCCTGGAATTTGTAGAGTGGCTTTGTGTAGTAGGTGTCCTGTAGGGCCCAGTGGCTCAGCCTCCCCAGTCACCTGAGCTAGGCCTTCTAGGTGCTCCCCTGTGTGGGCTGTGTGCACTGTCCTGTTGTAGTTGAGCCTTGGTTGCTGTTGGCGTCACTGGGAGGAACTGACCCCCAGACAGTCAGCTGTGAGGACCAGCTGCAACTACAGCCAAAGAGCTGCTGTGCTGGAGACACCCCTATGGAGCAGGATTTACTTCAGTGGGGCTTTGGTGTTCGCCAAGTAAGCCCCTTGGGCGTCACTTGTGGTTGTGGTAGGGTTGTAATCCAGCGTGGTCGAGTCTGACCACCAGGTGCACTGTCCCTGGGGCCTCCGGGGAGGTCCAAAGTCAGCCTGTGCCAGTGCCTTGCCCAGGGCCCCCCAGCATGAGCTACACAGCAAACCTTAGTTGGCTGCTACTTGTGCTGGGCTTGGAGGTGCCCAGGAGAGGCCAAGCTATGAGCCAGTGCAGCTGCCGCTAGTGCCAGGCCTGGGGCCGCTTATCAAGCCGTATGGGGCCCGCTGCTGCTTGTTTGAGAGGTTTTAGGAAAGTGCTAAGCATGAGGCTTGAGAGGCCACTTGCATAGAAAAGCCCCTGGAAATGGCCTGGATGAGCTGCAGGTGGGGGGGCGGGGCCTCCGGGAATCACGGGGCGGGGCCAAAGGTGCGAGTCAGGTGCTGGCGACTCAAATATGGCGCCTGCCCGCCGGCTGTGTGCGGGGAGGACTCGCCACAGGAGCCATGGCCTCCGCCAGCCCTTCTGCCCGGGAGGAAGCCGCCCTCCGCCTCTCGCCCGGATCTCAGGCAGGTTAGTTCCTCCCCGAGTGTCCCGGGTCCTTTCAGGCTGCTGCCCGGCGCTGGGCTCAGAGGGAGCGTCCGAGTGAGTCCGTGCCGGGCCCTTGAGAGGAGCTGCTGGGGCTCCCGCAGCCTTCGCGACCCTCAGCGACAGTCCCCACTGGTTTCACAGCCTGAAGTTGTGGGGGCGTCTCTTCCTGGCCCTGGAGCCCTGGGCTGGGGGCTGGGGCCTGGGACCCTCACTCCCCGGGGAAGCCCCCACCCCCGAGATGTCCTCCTGGGTTTACCCTGCCGCACCGGGTGTGGGCCTGAGGCTGTGTCTCAGGTATTCAGCCCGGATCCGCCCGCGTCTCTGCGTCTCTGCCTCTCCTAACAGTCTCGGTGCTTCTTCAGCTCCCTGGTTGTGGGGCTTCTGTTCAGCCAGGTGTCAGGAGGCTCTGAGTGACGATGGTTCTGTGTTTTAGTTGTGATGTTGATGTGGTTGCGGGAGGCGGCGGGTACAGCTGTTACCTGCACCGCCATCTTGTTCAAGAATGCTAAATCCAGAAATTTTGATATTGGAATTAAAATAAAAGTTTATCAAGAAGAGCAAAAATGAAAAGATAGCTTTGTTTATGGCAGTCTTAACAATTAGCTTGCAGCTGGAAGAATTTTAGTTCTTTTAAATCTTAAACAGTTTTTAGTTATTCATATTTTATGTGTTAAAGTAATAATTAGTATTTTAATTAAATGTTACTTTTGTCACCATAAGGAAAGCCCAAACCTGTAGAGAATTTTTATAAGAGCGTTTATTTGAGCCAAACTGATGACGTATGCCAGGGAGCAAGATCTCAAGTGCTCTGGAGATGAATAGTCTTTCAGCTTCTGAGTTTTGGAAGTTGAGGAGGGGATGTAAGGAAGACTGGAGAAAGCAAGGCGGGGATTGGGTTACAGGATAGTTAACAGGATTATGTGCTCTCTGGAGGGTTAATAACGCTTTCTAGGGGTACTACTTCTGGTATTTCAAAAGTGTGTTCATCTAGATGCACGAGAAAAATGAGCAGGGCTGGCTTAAAACCTTCTGACGTTATATGCTTGGAGCGTGACTACCCGCTGTGACCCACTTGGTTAGGAATTTATGATCAGATCAATCTGTAAGGTTACCTTCCATAAACCCCTCCTTGTTTTCTATTCACATGTTTGTTGTTATTGATATTGTTTTGGCGACACAGTGATTATTACTGCAAGTTTCATTTCTAAAATGCTGTGGCTCTATGATTTTATAAAAATGGATCACGGTTCATCGTTATCCATGTCGGAGATGGTGTCATATGCGTTGAGAACAACTGTTGCCATTCCAGCTCTGCCTTTAATTTGACCTTGGACATGTCGATTTCTATTAGAACCTCGCTTTTGACTTAACAGCATTGTCTCATGAAATTGTGAGCAATCTGTCAGGTAGCGAAAACAATGCACAGAACAGACAGGCTGTACTGCTTAAGTATCACTTCCCTTCACAGGACCACCATGCACCACCAGGCCCAACTATTGGAGTTCTCCGAGAGAACACAAGCGACTTTGATCAACTCAGTTGTTTGAGTTGAGCAAATGTGGTTGTGAATAATCTGGAGAATGTAAAATTTCCCACGCTAGGTTGCTGAAGTATAAGTTACTCTCCCATTTTGGATTCATTTTGTTTCTTCTGTTCTTGATCTTGGGAAGAGAAAATCACTGAGTTTTCATGATGTATCTGGCACCTGAAACTCATTTGCTCTCTTAATTTTCACACTGACCTGCAAAGATGTGTTGTTATTCCTATTTAATATGAAGAGTAGGAGGCTGAGAGAGGTTTAACCACTTGTCCTTAAGTAGGTATATCTGACTGAACCAGGATTTTCTGTAAAAGCCCTCTTGCCAGACACAGGAGCTGCCTGATGTCTCCCTGATCTCTCATAGCTGGGATTGCTTAGAGGCGACATAGAGCCCTGACCCATAATCCAATGCTTGCCTTTGGTTTCTGACCCTGTCTAAGTTCTCCTGACCCTCAGCTTTTCTTCAGTGTTGTGACTTAACTCCTGTCTTGAATTCAAGCCTCATGTCTGTGATTTGCTGTAAGCTCTTCTCTTGGTGTGGTGCCTAAAGCTAGAGATTTCAATGTATGTAAAAAATTGATCTACTTTGGACTTACATACTGATGCAGAAATTAAGATATATGATATCTAAACCAAGAAAAATATGTATAGAAATGCTTAATTTTTACCAAGTGTGTGTGTGTGTGTGTGAGTTAAGATAAATTAGAAATCCTGGGACAATTTCTTGTCTTCATCTGGTATAACACACAGCTGGCTGCCTATGCCAGTCTGTTTGTTTTAAAGGATGCAAATTAATTTTAATATTGAAGCAAGAGATTTTCAAGAAAGGAAAAGCTGTTGCTAAAACATCATATGATTCAGATCTCATTTGTATTCCGTTTTGAACAGCATTGCCTGCGGCATCGCTTCACCTAGTGGCACAGATGGTTTGAGTGTTTATATACAATATTCACAGTTTTTATATTTCTTACCAGTCTTATTTGTAATCTTGGGCACTGTCAATGGGGACAGTTTATCTTATTAAGATTCTAAGATATGTGTAGAACTGACCTGTTTAATTGCTCTGAGTAAACAAGTCCAGGAAATTCGGGTCATGAGAAAGTCATTAGTCATGACCTAGAAGAGTTAATGTAGCGAAGATCATTAGGAAGAAAGATTTTGTCCAAAACAGATTATTACTCAATGCCATGTTTTTGTAAGAAAACAAGTATTGAAAGATAAAACAGAAAGCCTTATCAGCAGTACTCTTCATGTGCTCAGCATGGCAGACATAGTGGTAATGGCTTTCCTAGCTCCCAGATTCTTTGTGGGACTCTGTCCTGCAAGGAGTTATCAGCACCTTGGCCTCTGGAATTACACTGAAAGAGAAATGAGGACTCTATTTGATTTTATTATTTTTTATGAAATGCAACATCTGGACGGTAAACCTTTAAACTATCTTGACTAAGTACTGGTTATTAAAAACAGAACGCTAAAGGAAGGAGGCAAGGAAAAATGGCTGGAGAAACTTAATACATATCATCAAGCCTTATTAAGGTAGCAGTGAAAAAGAAGTTTCCAGTGAGAGCTAGTTTATATATTATAAATTGTTGAAATGCTAACCTGTTATAAACTCTGTGGTATTGGAAAAATAAAACAAGAAATTAAATTATTCCTAAAATCTCACACCATCTTTGTTTTTCCTTCAGGTTAGTGTTTTGAACTCTAATAAATGCTAATACCTCTCCCTGAAAGGTAATACCACACAGTAACTAGTCCCAGGTTTCTTCAAGGAGAGCCTGAGCAGTGTGGTGAGTGAGCCCAGGAGGCAGAGTCACCTCTCAAGTTCATATGTGCTGATTTGCTTTGGGGGGCTGCCAGTTCCTCACACCAGCATGAATGAACATCTGAGACAAGTTTTCCTAGAAGAGAGAGCGAGCAAAGTAGAGTTGGACCACACCCAAAGAAATAATGACATGAGTTGAGTAGACTATAGCTGCACTAAATTAGATAAAGAACATAGGCTAGCATAGTGTAAGAGTTAGCTCTACAAACAGAAAACACTTGGCTCTTGGTAGCTATTAATTCTACTATTACCATCGTCATCTCCATTGCATAGTAGGAGTGTGGGTTCTGGAATCAGACTATTTAGGTTCAAATCCTTTCTTTTTCATTTTCTAACTCTGTAACCCTTGGCAGGATATTTACCCTTGTTGTGCCTTGATGTTCTTATCTGTAATATGCAGATAATATCTGCCACATAAATTTGTTTGGAGAATCCAATGATAATACATGTATAGCTATTAGAACCATCAGATCCTGCAAATAGTAAACACTCTAAATGTTAGTTGGTATTCCATCTATAATTCCATGTATAATTTTAAGTGGGATAAAGGAACTCTGAATAGGCCATCAGTGCCAATTTGAATATAAGAAAGGGTGCTTTCAGCACAGACGAGAGGGAATTATTTTTCCTCTTTTTTCTTTTTACGATTCTCCAAACTAACCTTAGGTGCCCGAAGTTTGGGATTAATTTCTTTTACAGGACTCTGTTATGCTTCGAGCAGTGCCTACAGCAATAGCATCTCCAAGGAGGAGGGAACCCAGAGTTCATCCAGGCTCATCTAAGACCTGCACACTCTTTACAGCACCTCCAACAACACAGGGCATATAGCAAGTGGTGGGGAACACATGACTTCTCATGGCAGCCCATTCAGTTAGCACGTTTGTCCTCTGGAACTGAACATCCCCTCACTTCACTTCTAACCACTGGACACCCTTATACTCCTCTCCCCAATATGTGAGTCTGAGTTTCTCTTTTCTGGAAGCTGAGTTCCTTCTGTTTTTACTTGTGTAAGAGCAGCAGTGAGACCTTTGGAATCAGATTAAGTGGAAATCAAATGTCCATGTGCTTAAATGGGGCAGTTTATTAGATCCCCTAACGCTTTACTGCTTCATGCAGATGGGAGTGGTAATACACAACTTTAAAGGTTGCATTAGGGTTTAAATGTATAAATATATACATAACTCCAGACACAACATAGGTGTTCAATAATAATAACTATCCTAATAATTACTGGTTTATGTAGAATGTTTCTCCAGCTCTTCTGGGCCTTCTTTGATCAAAATGTTCAATGTATCAACATATGGGAAGAGAGTAAGATAATTACTTATTTCTGTATTATTCTTGGATGTGGTCTAATCTTAGATTTTAGGACTCTCACAGAGATATCTGAAATCACTTATCAGTAATAGATATGGTGATACTTACAGAATGCCCATTATATGTCACTTACTGTGTTAAAGTGCATTAGATGTATCAAAAACTGTCTCCATTAAAATAATACTATGAGGCAAAAGGCATTATTATCCCCATTTTGTAGAAGAGCAAACCGAGGTTCAGCAATACTAAAAGAAACTAGTGCAAGTTCACATAGCTAGTAGTTGGCAAAACTAAGATTGTAACCGAAGTCTCCCTGATTTTCTTTCAAATCCTCTTCTTTGTTACCTGCCTTTCCTCCCTTGTGGTATGACTTGGTTAATGTTCACAATGTAAGAATGGTGTCATCTCAGCAGTTTGCTCCCACAAGAACAGATAGAGCAACTAGGAAAATAAACAATTCCATGTGAAGATCTGCTACCAAACTGGGAACAAAGTATTCCCACAAACCTTGAAATCTAACTGGGAAAATGATGGCAATGATACTGGAGTGGGCAGAAGTAGAGGGAAGCAATTTGGTGTCTGATGAATCTGAAAACAGGAGAACCCCCAAATTGCCAACAATTACTCACTGAAAGTGTGATGGGCCAATTTGAGAATAGTAGCTACAACTGGGGAGTGGGGGAGATTTTAAATTCTATGTCTTGAATAAGCACAAGTGGGTCTGTGGTCAAGTGGGATGCTGCTTGTCCAATGAGAAAAGGAAGGACCTGGGGAGGTGCTTTTCATGTCCCAGAGCTCCCCCTGCTTTGCTTGTGTCCCTTACCTTGAAAATATTAGTAAACCTTGATACTGGAGAGTGTTTTTCATTGTATTTGACCTGATTTGAGACTGATTTAACAATATTTAAAAATATTTAAAGTGTCTAAATCATGGGATTTCCCAATAACTATTATGAGCTATGTGACTCATAGAAGAATGGATGCTAACGCTCTGAGCAGTTACTTACAAGACAAAACAAATATCTTCCTTTTTGTAAGAAATTATAAACAATGATTAATAAAAAGATTAGAAACTACTTCTAAGAAATATAAGTTGTATTTATCAATAAGTGCACCTACATTGATTTATCAATGTTATATACTGAATATTTTGGAACCTCTACAAAGGTTGTTTGCTATAATTGAAAATAGAATAGGTATTTCTATATTTTGGCATGCAATATTTGAAACGAACAGACATTCAAAGTGATTTCTTCACTTCAGAAGGGGCATGAGACTTTTCAGGAATTTGAAAAAAATAGTTTGAGAGATTTGCAGATGTTGTTGACCTCAAGCCTCTTCTCATGAACCTTGAGAAAGACTGCTATAAGCAGTTAAAGGGTGACACTCATTTATCTCAGTTGCTTAATTACTTGATGCCATAACTAACATGATGCCAATATTTCTAAAATATTTCTCTTTCCTGACAGTGTAGCTCTAAAAATCTTGAAATGAGATTTGAAGATAAAAACCAGCCATCCCTGTATAGGTAGCCTAAGAATCAATTTAAGCTCAGAAATAAGATATAAATCAATGAATGAGACTGAAATTTTCTGGGGGAGAAAGAGTGAAAAAGAAGAGGGAGCTGAAAACACCAATATTTAAGAGGTGGCTGGGATCAGAGGGCAAAGCTGGCAGGGCAGTGAAAGAAAGAGCAGGACAAAGTAGGTAAAATGAGTAAAACAGTTTAGTAAATTTTATTTCCTGCCTTTGCTCAAGTATCCATAAAAGAAAACTTTTTGGAAAGTCCTAGTTTGAGTACTCTTGAGGGGTTCCACGCATTCTGCATTGCACGCTGGACAGCATTGGCTGTGTGTATGGTTTCTCTACTACCAGAGACGCACTGTTCATCTCATCTGAAAATGCCCACTTACACAAAAGTTGATTCCTCATTGGCTTTGCCTGCAAATGTCCATCTTCAAGGAATATATATGCCTTTGTGCTCAGTGCCCCGTTTGCTGCCCTGCTCATCCTGCATGCTAACCCTCAGCAGGATTAGCATCACCTCCCAATCATTCCCCACTTTACCGAGTAGAATTTTGACCTCTCTTCCCTGCACTTTTAGCAATTTGGGCACATCTCTATTTTGGCCCTAACCACTTCATGTATATCTTTTCACACATCAGTGTTCCCTCTAAGACCACAGGCTAACTGAAGGAAGGAACTATTTGTTATTCATGGCGTAACAACTTCTGGCAAACACTGGGCACCCAATGAATATTTGTTGAATAAGTGTATTTGATATATAAGTGTATTTGATATATAAGTGGCATTCAGAACCCAAAGCACATCTCAGTTTAAGCCTCATCAATCTCTTGTTACAGACAAAGTTTAATGAGACAGTGTGACAGAGGAACCAAATGCTTGCATGATTGATGCAGTGAGCTTTCTTTCTTGTTAAATGTGTAAAATATGTATATTTTCCCCCTCTATATAGCAAATGTATATATGTATGTCAAGATTTTCTCCAGGTCCATAGGTCTAGGAGTGCAAACAGATTCATAGAATTCCAATGTTGTTTCTTACCTACTTAGAATTACAATGTTGTTGCTTCACCTACTCAGCATGTCTAAAATCCAGCCCAGGTGCATATTTATGTAAGGCCACTGGGTTCTGTCTCATTTATGCTCATAAATATGCTCATGCTTCCTTCTCTTGTCCCAGGTTCTTTTTCAGGGCATCCTGCTGGGATCGCTGAACACAGATCTGACTAACCTCTTTGTTCCACTTAGATCAGGCATCATGTGTTCTAATGGGAACCACCACCACTGACTGCCAGTGGATATTATATCACTCATGTTTCAAAATAGCTTGTTGTTCCAAGGTTAAGTGTGAGAGAACTTGTCTTCTTTATTTTTATCTTGCAATGTATAGTGGTTTGGGGCAATGTGTGTGTGTGTGTGTGAGGAGAATGTTGCTCACAAAGCTAGGCTGCTTGTGCCCAATGTTTTGTAAAGATTCTAATGAAACAATGCTTCTTGAATGAACTTCTACCACTTACTGGCTGTATGAGCTTGGACAAGCCATTAAACTTCCCATGTCTTGATTTCTTAATCTGTAACCTGTGTAGGGTTTGGTGAGAGTTGAATGAGTGAAGTTGTATAACGTGCTAGAGCAACTGTGCCTAGCACATTGTCAGTGCTACCTAAGTGTTTGCTATTATTAATCATTTGTGGTGGCTGTTTAGGATGAGATCTGGTGCCTGAATCTTGACCAATCTTATTTTTTTCCCTCTAAGACTGTTACATAAAGAGTATTCACACAGGAATCCCAAACAAGTCGAGATCAAAGCACCTGACTCCATACTGAGAAGCCTGGATTGGAAAGTGAGCTTGAATTCAAGACCAACATGGGGTTTAAACATATAAATCTAGTCAGAGAGATGACAATTGGGAAACCTTGGGCCTTTTCTTCATTGTTATAGGGATATAATGAAGAATCTCACATGGTGGTAGATGGGTCTAAGAAAAACAATACTTACTGTTATATAACTGTACATTTGTAAATGTTTTATATCCTGGCATATTCAATACTTAAAGTCAATAGCTATTATTCCTAACTGACTGACTAAATATAAGACATGATGTCAGAAGAGAGGTGGTAGAAAGTAATAAGAATTAACTATGCTGGGCTCAAAGTTACCCTCTTAGCTAAATATGTAAATCCAGAAAGAAATTTGTAGTCTATCTAGCATGAGAAAACAAAGGACAAGTTCAGGGTGAATTCAGCATTTGGAGAAAAGAAAGTTACAGAAAGGGAACCTCATATCTTGTGTATAAACTCTGCTCAAGTCTTTAGTTGACCTCTGAGCTATGGATGTTGGTAGATTCTAAGCAGTGCAGTTAAAGTTAGTAACTGAACTGAGATTGTAGAATTTGGAGTTTGTGTTCCATTGAGTGCTCTTCAATGGAACATAACAAAATACAGAGTCTCTACAACATATTATTTATAACATCCAGAATACAATCCAAATTTATGAGACATGAAGAAACAGGAAATTACGACCCATACTTAAGAGAAAAGGCAATTAATGAAGACCAACTTCAAAGTGACCTAGATTTGGAACTAGCAGACATAGAGTATAAACATCCTTTAAAACTGCTCAAAGGTATAGAGGAAAATATAAGGGACAGGGCAATGGCAGATGGCACATAGACTTGTGTATATACACTTTATTCTTTATATAAAATAGCATTACTTATAAAGTGGGGATGACAGAAAATAGTTTGACCATGCACACTCAAAAGGTACATTGAATTCAAAGTTGTTCTGTAGTCCATTTGTTCATAATTAACCATTTAAAACTTCATAGACCTTAGAATTTTCTTGAATTTAAACAACTATAACATAAGGTGAAAAATAATGTGTTTTATAAAAACAGTGCTTACAAGTAGTTTGAAGTCCTCGAGGTAGATAGATTCACTTCCAGATTTTGGGAGTAGAAGATATGAAAGAATGGTTTAAGAAGGAGAGGCAGATGTGATAGACCTTAAAATATACTTAATTATTTTTTAAATGTGGGCATGAAGGAACAGGGGTAAGCATTCAGGTGCACACTGTGAAGACAGTTCTGAACATAATGAAATGAAGTAGCAATCTTTGGCTGGAGGATATAGGTTATGATGACAATGGCAAGAGATAATGTATGAAGAATAGAAGGGTCCGCGTAGCAAAATGCTGGACCAGAGAGTTTACACCTGATTTTGAAGACACTCAGGAGCCAATTAAAAGACAAGGCACAAAAACCCAATATTATTTCCTTTGAAAATCACAAACCTCAAAAGGATTTTCATTATTTACTGTTTGTGATTCTTACAATCACCTAGTACAAAAAGCAAATGGAATACCTCTTATAATCTTAGTGCAGTTCTGTTTAATCTCTTAAAACTTAAGTTACCACATGACAGATTTGAGCAAGAAAAAGATGAAGAAATTTTCTATGAAATTAACGATTTGGTTGCAAAATGTATGTAAGAGTTTGTGGTTTTACAAAATATTTCACTGTTCTATTAAAAAGAGTCCCATCCTGCCACTTTTTGGGCAAATTTAATTTCATCTTTACAAATTTAAAGCCCATGCATAAGATACCAATTATGATTAAATTTTATTTTGTTAAGTTTGCAGAAATAAGCAAATACTTCTTTCTTAAGGCCCGGTTTGTGGCCTTTTCTGATGAAGAAATTCAGAAGATTCTGTTTTCAGTTTATTATCAGTTATTAAATTACATTGACAATTTTAAAATATTAACAAAGGCAAAGTATGAAAATCTTAAAGTCTAATACTAGGTTAGAAAATAAATCCTTTGTGAGCAATGTGTTTTTATAAGATTTCAGTTGCTTGCAGTAAAAGCATTGACTGGGAATATTTTAGATTTTTGGAATATCAGAATATAATACTACCAGAGTACTTTAGAACAGGAAGGACAATAAATTTTATGTCTCTGTACTCATAATATTTATTTTATTCTTCATGTTACTTACCCTTTTAGCTGCTGACATCAAGGAAAGGAACAGACTTGTGGTCATAGATACATTCTGTTGCATATAATACGTGAATTATCATGTGATACTTGTTTAACTTTAAAAAGCCAATGCAGCACCATTTTTTTCATGTTTTGTGGCATGGAATGGTATCTAACCTTCCTGAGATAATCTATATTGATATGTACATAAATAATCCTCCTGTTCTACAATTTCATGAAGTGTATTTTGTTTAGAACATTTCATTGTCTTATGTAACACCCTATGAAAACAAGGCTCAATCCAGATGTGAGTCATTCTCTCTAAGATAAAGTTGTTCTTGTAAATTATCCCAGTGCTTACAAAATAATGCGTTGAGGAGGGCGGGGGAGAGAAAAACTATGATTTTCCTCCAAAAGGGAAAATTAAGCCAACAAATTCTGGTATTAACATTTCAGTTCCTCTTATTTGCTGGTTTTGTGATATTAATATACTTTAAAGTTTACTATTTCATCAAGAGCAGCAAGGCTAATAAGCTTTAGTATAGTTCCATGCATTGATGATCAAAGTGTGATAATTAAATGCCAGATGGCACAATCATCACACAGACTACTCACTTTTGTGTTTTGTCTTGCTTTGGGCTTCCTGAAAGGCACTCTGTGTTTCATAACTGAGGTTTTTGCAACTTTCCTTGGTATCTTTCTCTAGTATTTTGATAAAATCATTTACATCTAAATTCCCTTATAGTCAAGCTCAAACATTTATCTCCCTTTGTTGAAATATCTCTATTTAATATGATTATTTACACTACAAACCATACAAAAACAAAAGATTGATCAATTAAAAGTTGACCCAATTCATGATCAATGGAAAAGAATATATAGGCATCCTTGGACTTGTTATATTGCTTTCCTGCTCACTATTGTTACTGTTTACTTTACATTTTCTTAGGAGCACAACTTTTCTTTTTAAATATGTTTTTATTGATTTTGGAGAGCAGAAGGGAGGGGAAGAGAGAGTTAGAAACATCAGTGATGAGAGAGAATCATCAATTGGCTGCCTCCTGCATGCCCCGCCCCCCCCTGTGAATGGAACCCAGGCATGGGCCCTGACCCGGAATCAAAGCCTGACCTCCTTGTTCATAAATCGATGCCCAACCACTAAGCCAGGCTGGCTGAGCACGAGCACAACTTTTTTAAAAAAAGTATTGATTTGAGAGAGAGAGCAAAACATTGATTTGTTGTTTTACTTATTTATGCATCCATTGGCTGATTCTTGTGTATACCCTGCCCGGAGATTGAACCCGCAACCTCGGTGTATCGGGATGATGCTCTAACCAACTGAGCCACCTGGCCAGGGCAAGAGCACAGCTTCTAACAACATTTAATAATGTATGTATAATCTGCTGTTCAATTCTTATGTCAAGTTATAGGATAATATGAATAAGAATAACAGAATTTTGCCAAAACAATTTCTTTTTACAATCTGACCAATGATTAAATGCAGACAGCTTGCTGCTTCTTACATTGATTGAGGTTTTATGACACCTAGGATTTTGGACTTACATGCCCAAACATTCAAGCTAGTCCAACTTTTTTCAACCTGTAGATGAACAAACAAATACATGCTTCTCATCCCCTTCTTTCTATGTGCTCTGGGTACAGCATGTCTTTAAGCCGCTGGTGGATCTGTGACCTGCTCTGGTTTACATCTATGAGTTAATCAAACTCTAACTGGCCTACAACTGCTTGTTTAAAGTGTTCTGTTCCACAGGAACCTCACACTTCTCTGATTGAAAACATTAGTCCACCAGCTCATCTTCTAAAGCATGTAAGGGATTTAAAGTGGTGCCTCAGTTTATTTGTCAACATCTCCCTGAATTGGTCTCCCACGAGGAAATAGAAGACAGGGTTGATGACACTATTCAGAAAGGCCAAAGGCCGAGTCACAATGTACAAAGAGTGGATGATGGCCTGAGTACATTGGGGCTGCACCCACAGGCGTGAAGCAATTCTCACGTTCCGCATGATGTGGTAGGGAGTGAAAAGCACAGAGAAGATCACGACTGCTAATACGACCAAGTTGAGGGGCTTGTCAAAGGGCAAAGTGGTCGCCTGCGGCCTGATTCTCTGCTTTAGGAAGACAGCGATCTTGAAGTAAAAGAAGCACATCACAGAAAGGGGAATGAGGAATCCGGAGAAGGTTAGACACATGCTGTAAATGAAGCTGAGTTTAGGGTCCCCAGAACTTGCATAATCATTACACTTGGTGTTACTGTCCATAGTAATGGGCTTGATGAAAGGCAGCATGGGCATGAGCTCTAAGGTCACCAAAACCCAAATGGCCAAAGAGATTAAAACAGCAAACTCTTTCCTCTGCAGAAGGTGCCCTCGGAAAGGATGCTTCATGAGCAGATAGCGATCGATGCTGATGAAAGTGAGGAAGAGAATGCTGGTGTAGAGGTTGGCATGCAGCACGTATCGGTTGCTGATGCAGAGCACGTCTCCATATGTCCATTCTCCATGGGCATAACTTTTCATCAGCATGGGCAGTGTGCACAGAAAAGCCAAATCAGAGATAGAGAGGTTAAAGAGATAGACGTTACTGCTGTTCCAGTTCTTCAGACAGAAGAGGTAGCCAAAAACAACAGTGCTATTCCCAAGGACTCCCAAGATGAACTCAATCCCGTAAAAAATGGAAAGGTAGTACTTTTCCAGGGCAGCCTCTGCTACCAGCCAGTTTTTGCAAGATGCATTCCATGCCTAAAGAAGAGAGAGAAAATGTAAGGATGAAACTCTAGGCTATGACTAAAGACATAACTGCACTTAGCATAATAGTAATTATAAAATAACACTTAGAAGTTGAGCTATATGGAGAGTGGTTTACATTAGTAAGGAGTACATATGTATACATACATATATATGTCAGTAATGTTTTTAAAAATACTTATTGATCCCTTTGAACTATGGGCTAGACAGTGAGAATAACAGCAGTGAGTGAAAGTTTCTAATCTCAAACAATTTATAATCTCTTGAGAAGAATCAGGAAATGAAAAAGTGAGTGCATGCCATACAGGGTGGGGCGAAAGTAAGTTTACAGTTATTTATATGGGAAATAATACAATAATTAATAAATAATAATATAAGAATAAACTCTGTGTTCCACATGCTCACAACTGTAAACCTACTTTTGCCCCACCCCATATATGGTAAAGAGTATTTTAGACATAGGGAAAGGCATGTGCAAAGGCCCTGAGATGGAAACACACATAGAGGATTTGAAAAACTGCAGAGGCCAGTGGAAAGTGAAGCAAGTAAAGAGGAAAGTCTCCAGGACCTACCATGGTCCCCAGCATATTGTAGTTGTTTGACAAATTCTGCTGAGTAAAATTAGATCGAACCATAATCTAGAAGAGGAAACAAGGATTGTTATCATTTCAGCCTTAATATCTTAACAGCTTTTACTTTGTTTCTATATTGTTAAAGTATTATGCTTATTCTAAATTTGTGAAATGCAAATCCAGTTTTAAAACATCATTTTTTACAATTTAAAATATAAAGTTGAAAATCTTAATAATAACAATAGCAGCCACTATTAACTGAAAGCTTATCGTGTACCAGGCACTTTACTCACCACTTTCCAAGAACTATCTCATTTAATAATGAGGTGGGGTCTGTTTTTATTTTCATTTCACACATGAAGTCACCAAGGCTTGAAAAATTAAACATCTTCCTCAGGTCATACATCTAGTAAAAGACATCCATCGTAGCATCTTCTGAATAGGGGTCATGAAAGTAAGCACCCTGATTCATTCAAACCTCATATGTGTTGCTCACCTGACATGCTTTCTCCTATAAGAACAGATCGTTGGTGGTTGAGTAGGGTACTTAAAGAACTTGAATTTCTTAAAAATGTAATGACTTGCCATTGTTAATACTGAATCCTACTTCTTTCTAGTGATGAGAAAAGTAAGATAGAAAATAAAATTTTCCAAAAATCTCTTCATCAACTAGAACTCTGAGTGTTAGTTGTTGCAATCAAATGTTTCAATATCGTATTTTGGTTAATAGAGCAAAATAACATCAAGTGGCCTGAACTGCTTTCTCTGGGAAACATGCAAACATTGAGCAGAATTCACTATCATGAAGGCATCTGGAAAACTCATATCTACTTTTGTCAAATTTAAGTGGTCTACTTCAGTAAAAGATTGCTGATGTTTTGGGAGTGTTTTGTTTATGAAAATAATTCATGGAACTGTAGATATGACAAATTCAATATTTTGATGTTATTTTTAATCACTCTTTAAAACATCCTAAATTCCTTTTAGCCTCTCCTCAAGTCTTGCCATGGCAACCTCCCACTGAGTCCAACTCTAGACAAAGCTGCATAGAAACTTCCCCAGGCAGCAGGCACATGCACCCTGCTGAACTGAGCAGGTTGGCTTCACTCCATCTTAAAGCTTATCCGATTCTATTGCTCTCTCACATCTCCAGCAATTTATCACATTTCTCAATTTCATATCTCTTCCAAATTTTCAAGCCTCTTCCACCTACTCTGCCCTACTTATCATTAGCAGATGCTCTGTCATCAAGTATCCTGTGTAGAGCCCATTCATGAGATGTCCACTCTCTGGTTCCTGCCTCCATACCTGTCCTCTCTTCCTTCCTTCCCGTGACAACAGAGAATGTCTGTTCCTCCGGACTTACTCCAGATCCAACTTATTCCCAAATTCTCAAGATTGTTTTATGTTATCCATCCTCTCTCTTTCCTGTCTCTTCAGGCTTCTCCTGCTCAGCTACATCTTTTCCATCAGGATATAAACACTCTCTCTTGTCTTAAAAATCAAGAGCAGACATAAACAACTCTCCCTGGTTCCAAATGTTTCTCTCATTGTCATAGCTTGATAAGCAAAAAGAACTGTCCTCACTAATTGTTTTGATATCCTGACATCCCATTCCCTTTACTCCAGTTTGACTTCTGACCCACCACTCAACCAAAACGGCTTCCACTTTGCTCAGCCCAATGGTCATTTCCGACTAGTCTTCTTTCTTGACTTCTCAGCTACTTTTTTATACCATAACTTCTGGAAACACTCTCTTCCTTCACCTTCTATGAAACGATAATTTCCTGATTTTTCTTCTTTTTTTGCCTTGTTCTTTTCAGGCTCTTTTGTGACCTAAGCCTTCATGAGCTAAGTGTTAAGTGTTGAGTTCCTCAAGGCTCAGTACTGAACTTCTTTATCTAGATGCTGCATGAATGATCTCATCCACTTTCTAGCTTTAATGATCACCCATATCAGTGACTCTCAAACTTGTATCTCAGCCTGGACCTGTCTTATAAGCTGTAGTTGTTTATACTTACTGCCACTGGTAGATCACTCACAGGCACCTCTGCCTCCAGAAATCCTACACTAAACTTCAGCTTCCTTCCTGATTCTGCTGTACCTCCACCTAACTCGATCAATGGCCCCACCATTTCCCCAGGCCATTTTATTTTAGAAATATAATGGCATCCTTGAAGTCACCTATAGCTTACCTCTGATCACAAATAAACTACCAAGTCTCGTAGACTATAACATATGGATATGTCTCAGTGCATTTCTGTTGCTCCGCTCCTTCATCACCGTCCTAATCCAGGCCACCACCATCTCTCTTGGACTGTTCCATATCCTCCTACGGTCTCCTCACATCTCCATCTCCCTTTCAGTCGGCCTTCAACATGACAGCTAAACAATCTTTCAAAACTACAGCCGAAATTCTGATCATATTACTCTCCTCAACCAAAACGCTTCAATGACTCTCCACTATCTAAGGAATGAACTCCAAAATCTTTAGGGGACTGCACAGCCTGCAGGATCTGTCTCCTGTACTCCACCTGGCATTACTCACCTCCTTGTTCTCCTTCCTCCCTGTTCCTTGAATGTAAAGATGACTTTCACTGAACCTCTTTTCACTGACGGTCCCCTCTGTGGTTCTTGCCATATTCTGTCTTATACCTACACTTCTTTCAGATACCAGTTCAAGTGGGTGTTTCTCCAGACTGCCTCTCTGACCCATCCGTGTAAATTAGGTCCTTACATTTTATGCTCTCTTCTCTCAACTTGATCTTCCTCAGAGTTGATCTATACCTGGCACAGTGACTACTGGATAGCCGATGGTCTGTAAATGCTTGCTGAGTGAAGAGATAAATATAAACACTTGACTGTTTAGAAAATATTTTTATAAATATTTTCTCCATGATCAGATAAGTAGTAAGCCCACCAACTTAAACCCATTGCTCTATTTTACGATAAAAGCTGACACTGCAAATAATATGACTAATCAAAAATGGCCATTGTAATAGTGGTAGGTGTGATTCAGACACACATTTTTAGAAAGAAAAATGTAATATATATTTTCTAGGATCACTTTTAAAAAATTTAGGATAATTAAAGACTTACGAATGCACATCTAAAATTAATAAGCAATAGAAAGACTAGGACATGTACCAAAGTATTAATAGTTTTATCAGTAGTGATAAGATTCCAGATGATTTTTATAGTGTGTAGTCTCCTTTTGATTTATCTGCTATTTTATTTTCCCTACATCAACATGTATTTGATAATATTAAAAATTAAAAATTCTTAGAAATACAAGAAAAAGGTTAATTTTTTTAAAAGATATTTTAAAAATAATAGCCCTTATTTTTTAGACCAATGATAACTTTTCACTATTGCTTCAAACTCTATTCCTAGCTGCTTTCAATTACACGACTTCTGGAAGCACTCTCTTCCTTGCCGTCAATGACAGGGCAGCCTCCTGTGGTCCTCCTTTCTCTCTTTGTTGCCTTTTTTGTGGCCTAATTCTTGTTTGCCCAGGCTTGACATGCTGCAGTTCTTCAAAGCTCGGTTCTGGGCAACTCTGTTATTTTGTGAATACTCAAAAAACTAGCACACACGCTCAAGTGAATATTAAGACAATAGAGAGTTTTCTTAGGACCAAAAACTTGTTTCATTTTTCAGTTTCCACTTCCTACTCACAAGCCTTAGCTTTTTGCCTAGTCAGTTGTTAAATGCACTGTACTGATTTGTCAGTAGCTTACATGCAGCAGAAAGGTTTGACTGCCATGAAGGAAAAAATACAGCTCTGTGGACTATAACTAGAAGGCAGATTACCAATAGCTAGCACTCGGGCAAGGCTGAGGCTGCGTTGAAGCCATGGAGAATTTTTCTGCCTTTGAGTTGTCCACTGGGATTGGAAATTAGAGAGATACTAGGGATAGAAAATATCAGGGCTGAACTAAGAAAATGAATGGCTAGTCAACTTTGTCCTGCTTCTCAGAGTGCTTACTTCACTCTTTTTTTTTTTTAAACACAAAAACATTTTATTATGTAACGCTCATAAAATGCAGATAGGCAAAAGGAAGAAATAAAAATTTCTGAAAACCAATGACTCCTAATATTTGGATACCCTCCTATAGTTTAATATTTATTTGAATTTATTTTTATAGAAATGTGATGTTTTTTATATCTGTTTTTGATAGATTTATTTAAAAATATTATTCCTAAGTCCATAATATAAATAAGTTGTGGTTTTATAAATGTAAGGCTGTCTAATATTTGCAAACCAGTTTAACCTCACCAGGATCCACAAGGTCCAGAGTAATAGATTCCAAGTTGGGTGATATTTGTAGTTAAGTGTGCTTTTAGTTTCTACAAATTGATGAAATAAGCTGATCCTTTAAGCAAAATTCCCCATTGAAAAATTAATATTCTCTCTTCACTTTCTAGTAGTTGGATTTTTAATTGTTAGAAAATAAAATTTGTAATAAATGGGTTATATATGATTTGAATGAATTATTTTTTAACAGGACTTTGGTTTTTAAATATTGGCAATTAAAGTGAAACTATACCTGTTAGAATTATTAAACTACAAGCAATATTGAATTTACTCACATACCAGTTCTTAATTTTAACTTGAGAATATTTCTTTCATTTTGATTATATTCAGCCCTTTAAAGGTGTACATTTTAAAAACTGAAATTAAAAAACATATTTGATAATTTAATAACTTCTAAATTATTTTTTCTTATATTCATCATAATAAAGAACATTTGTAACATATTAATTCTTAACTGCTTTATTAAGTCAAATTTACACAGTAATATGAGCTTTATTTTTACCAAATTTCTGTTTTCATTAATAAACCACTTGAATAAAGGATATATTCACAGTGAATATATATAATAATTTAATATTGATGACTTATGCTTTATGTATTGCAGAAATTACACCAGAATTCAAAGTATTAAAATATTATAGTATGGTGTCAAATTGTGTGCCTATGAATTTCTTAAAAATATCTTACCAATTATAAAAAGTTTTGGAAGGCATAATAGCAATGGTTTCTGCAATTTTCAGTTTTTCCTTAGTGAGTTATATTCTTGAATAATGCAATTTTAACAAATATAATTGCTAAATTTAAATTTCAAAATTTCCTCTAGCACCATTAATTTCTAAACATATACACGATAGTTGTTTCATGTGATTTAGAAACTTTAATTTTTTTCAAGTAGTTATTTTCATTTAAGCAATTCTCATTACTTTTTCTGATGAAATATAAGGTACCAGGACATAAGCAAATATAATGAACCTCTTTAAATAAAATAAATTTAATATTTGGCAATTAAAACAAGACATTGCATTTGTTAAAAATAAATGTAAAGGAAAAATTATGACTTCCTTTTAATTTCTTTTCCTGTCCTACATGTACAGATGAACAACAGTTCAGACAGTTCATTGAAACATTGCTTTAAACCTTAACTGCACACAAGCCACGTTTCAAAGAAACCCCTAACAAGCGGGAGGTCTGTCACTACTTTATATACCTGGGCAACAGGAGTTACATTACGACTTACTGTTCTGTTGGAAGGTCCTGGTCCCTTGACAGAAATCCTTTGCCAGCAACTTTGCCAGCAGCTTCTGCCCCAGTGCTGCGCCTCTGGACATAGTGAGAGCAGGGTGATTTGCATGTCATGCAGCCAAGATGAATAATGTCGAAGTCAAGGAATAATTTACTCAGTCAAACCTCCAAGCCAAGTTCAAGTAAGGGAACTTCCTGTGAAGTCCAGACACAAATCAAATTGCTCATTGCACAAATAGATTTTGAAAAGACTGCTGTTGAAATATTTTTATTCTCTATCAAAACAACAGAAAAGCATGGGTTATTTTTATGTTCATTTGCATATTTAAACATTAGTACTGTTTATGTTGGGTATACAATTGCTTCTGCTTTTTTTTAAACCAGTTTATAAAAAGGCTGTGTTGAGATATAATGTACATAACCATAAAATTTTCACCCATTGTGAGTATACAATTCATGATTTGTAGTAAATTAATAGAATTGTGCAACTATCACCACAATGTAACCCATATTTTTCACTTTTTCTCCTCTTTTTATTGAATTTATTGGGGTGACACTGGTTAACAAAATTATACAGGTTTCAGGTGCACAATTCTACCAAATATCATCTGTACACTGTATTGTGTGTTCACCACCCCAAGTCAAGTCTCTGTTCATCACCATTTACCCCCCATGTCCTCCTCCACTTCTCCCTTCCTCCACTTCCCACCCCCCGAAACCACCACACTATTGTCTGTGTCCATGAGTTTTCATCTCCTTTTTTTTCTTTATTGATCAATCCCTCCCCCCTCCCCCAGCCCACCGTCGGCAGTCAGCCTGCTCTCTCTCTATGAGTCTGTCTCTATCTTGCCTGTTAGTTCATTTTGTTTATTAGATTCCACATATGAGTGAAATCATATGGTACTTGTCTTTCTCTGACTGGTTTCTTTCACTTAGCATAATAGCAGCATTATTTACAATAGCCAAGATTTGGAAGCAGCCCAAGTGTCCATCAATAGATGAGTGAATAAAAAAGCTATGGGACATTTACACACTGGAATACTACTTGGCTGTAAAAAAAAAAAAAAGAGAGAAATCTTACCCTTTGTGGCAGCATGGATGGGCCTTGAGAGCATCTGCTTTTTTTTTTCCCCATTTTTAAAATTCAGAATTTTTGGTGAATTCTCTGTTGAGCATATAATAACTAAATAGCTGTTATCAACAATTTTGACAGAACTATAAAAGAAATTTTGGAGGCAAATCTGAATATACGTTCTGTCAGTGTAATAGCAAAAGGGATACTAGAGCTTCAGGTATTTCCCATTTTATTTTCCATGATTAAAATCAAGAGACAAAAAAAATACATCAGGTTGCTCAGGATTAGGGAGAGAGGTAGAGTCTAATTAAGATAAACTCAACACAAGGCAATTCATACATTCAGTGCTCTGCATAGCACCTGGAACTGCATCACCACAGTTTCAGACAGGAAACACACCTGGCTTTTCTGAGGATTATATTAGATTTATACTCAAGTAAACACTCGATCTACCTGATGTGAAACACAGGCTTCATGCTATGTCCCTCGGTGTGCAGGCAGTGGTAATTTAATTTGAATGCCATAAGAGCTAAGCATTGAGTTCACAGTGACAGACAAAAGCCCCAAAAGAAACTCTATAAATGATTCAAGCTTGGCCTAGGAAGGGGGCCATAAAAGTGGAGTGAACTGTGTGGGAGGCAGCCGATTGACGTTTCTCTCTCATCGATGTTTCCCTCTCTCTCCCTCTCCTCGCCTCTCCCTCTAAAATTAAAAAAAAAAAATTTTTTTAAAATAGAGTGAACCGGTTGGATTTAAGACAAGCAGTGGAAGTAAAGCATGAGGTAACAGGTTGGACGTGTAGCACGAGGGAGAAGACCTGGTCGGGAAGGCCTCCCGAGATTTTGGCGTCAGCGCCGAAGCAGTTCAGGCGCCAGTAATCAAGACAGAAAGGATCTGGTTAAGAAAGAGCTCTGCAAGGGATTCGACCTCTGCAAATGCCTCACCCCCTCTGTAACTCTGTGACATTTTGATTTAGAGTTATCTTACGTAATATAACTTTTGTGTATTTTATTATACTGGAACAAAGGTTAGGTTTACCTTATAGTTACAAAACAGAAAATAAAAACTTTATACTTTAGCGACTATGTGTGTGTAGGGAAATGCTGTGTGTTAATGGAAAACTATGCAGTATTTAGGTACCAGGGTAGACTCCTTCAGTGTATTTGGTTCCTGTTCTATGGAAGCTGCTTTACAACTATGTAAGCTGTGGGACATAGCAAAGCAAATCTGATGATAAGAAGGCAAATGCAGTGGTAGCAAAGCAAACTTAGGCCTCTTTAGTATGTCTGCAATTTTTGGCCCAGTTTCGCCTCAGTTTGCATGTTTATTTCAATATTCCTCTTCAGTAAGTGTGTTCTTTGAATAATTCTCTTTTTAACTGGTTATAATATCTAGCTGGTTCTTTTGTTGATTGTGAGTAAAATAAAAAATTTAACCTGCCCCCAAACGAAAAAGGAACTCTATTTATTACAGCCAGTCTTCCTAGCCAAACATTTCCCCTTCTCCAACATGTGAGAGCCTAAGATTTAGAAAGTTAAAAATATGTTGTATCTTCTGTCTATCTCCACACACACACGTATATATACACATATGTAATATACTTAAAAGCATATACATGAATGAAATATATTTATACATAAAATGTATGTATATTTATCAAATAATGTCTCTATAATTTGTTGAGTTCTTATATTTCAGGTATTGCACTAAGCACCTTCATGTGATAAATGCTTGTAAAAACTCTCTGAGGTTATTATTTTTTAACTTTTTTCATTTGACAGTTTAAAAAACTGAGCCTCAGAGAGGTTAATTAACTTCCCCAAGGTCACAGAATCTGTGAGAAGAGGGACCTGAGTTTAAATCTATATATTTTGATTATAAAAGCACCTTCTTTGATTCTTGACTGCCTGCAAGACTGAATGGCAATACCTTTCATGTACACCACAGATTAAATCAAAGTCGACATTTTTTTTTTTTTTTTTCAAAAATGCAGTTCTTCTATGCAGTTCTTTTAGAAGAAAGAAGACTAAAAAAACGCTACTTTTGATTATAATTTTAAAAGGCCAAAAGCAAAGCATTTGAATGACCAGTGCAAGGTTTATTATTTTGAAGCATAAATGAACATGGACACCTTCCAAACAACCAAGGGGCATGGTTATGTTTCACAGGTCTCTGCCACCATTCTGGGGGGGCACAAGGGAAACTCCCTCTTTATGGGGTTGGTGGGAGTTCCCCAGGGCTTCCTCTTTCTTTCCCCACATCCTGCTCCCATCTCACCCTGGACTGCTAAGATAAAAAGTGGGCTATGCTTCTCCTTTCTGAGAACACAAGTCTGCCCTGTGGCCTGGGAGCTTTGCTTTCCTCCCCAGCTCTAAATCATGAAAGGTCCCATTGCCTCGGGATGCTCTCCATGGAGAAGCTAGAGTGATTCTGGGACAGACTTAATCAACGGTCTCCAGTACTTCTGTTCTTTCCATATCGCAAGACTTCGTTCAAGTCTGTAGGAGGATAGCTGCACAAGGTCAATGCCAGGTTCAGGGCTCTGGACCTGGTGAGTAGGGCCCACATCATGGGTATGCAATCTTCTAATCACATAGGGTCTCACAATTTAAAGGACCACAGACTTGATTTACTGCTCTACTCTCAAATTTTAATTGAGATTCTTTTTATTTTTTAAATTTTTATTTATTTGAGAGAGAGGCAGAGACAGAGGCAGAGAGAGACAGAGAAAGACATTGATTTGCTGTTCCACTTATTTATGTATTCATTGGTTAATTCTTGTACGTACCCTGACCAGGCATTGAACACGCAACCTTGGTGTATATGGACAATGCTCTCACCACCTGAGTTACCCAGCCAGGGCTTAATTGAAATTCTTAATAACTTTTTAATAAAAGGCCCTATATTTTCATTTTGCACGAGGCTCTGCCAATTATTTGGCTGTCTTGCCTGTGAGAGTATAAATCTAGAAAATGATTTCTATTTAGCGTGTAATATTTCAATGAGGCAAAGTTTTTATTTTTTGGTGTGTTTCTTTCTTTTTTTTTTTTTAAACAATGTGATGTTGAAATTTACTGGTTAAGAGCACGGGGCTGGTGGCAAACTGCCTCTTCAAATCCGGGCTTCATCTCTCATTAGCTCTCAGTTTTCTTATTTGTAAAGGAGGTCAATTGCATGGAGATATTCTGTATATAGTAGAAGTTCATAGTTCATTCATATAGTGTGGGGTCCAGATCAATTGCTAAATAAATGCCTGCTATTATACATGTTTACAACAAGTGAGAAGCAGTCTTCTTCAGAATGACCATGTCAACCTAATGCCATCAATATTAGACTATTTGCTGCCCAGGGTGGTCTATTTAAAATGACCTTATAAAAGGCAGCATGGTGAAAAGATTAGTTAATTTTCATTGTGGTTTTACCTTTTACCCACTGTGTGCTCTTTGAAAAGATAAAGGGGATAATAATTGTTACCCCATGAGCCTCATAGTGTTCATCGTGTCCAATGAGATACTGTGTGAAAATGCAGTGGGCTAGGAATGCAAAAGCAGTTCACATAAACCAGGAGCATTCATCGGGAAATTCAAGAGGAAAAAGAAAAGAGCGGCAAAGGTGATCAAAGTATTAATTAGCTCCAGTGTTAATAACTTTCACTAACATTTTTGAGCACTCACAGTATAACAACAGCATGTGTGCATTTCCGTTTAATATTCACAAAGATTGAATGCAGTGCACACTATCAATATTCTTGGTTTTCAGAGGAAGAAACTGTTGCTGAACAAAAATTAAATAATCACCCATAATCACATGGCTCATAAATGACCGGGTATAATTTAAAGCCTTGCCTGTTGGACTCCTAAACTGAAGCCTTTGACTGTTTTCTGTCACAGGGTAAAAAAAAAGTGTGTGTGTGTGTGTGTGTGTGTGTGTGTGTGTGTGTGCCTGCGTGCTTGTGAAAACATGAAGTGAGTGAGACTGGATAATTTTTACTTTAAATATGACAATTTCATGTATTTTGACCTAATAATAATAAGTTTAAAACTAACACTAAGTTTAATGATTGGTTATCAGATGTATTGGTTATCAAATTTAATTATTTAAATCTGCCATCTAAATAGATTAGAATATTTTAGATAAGAAACCAGGCCTGTTGAAAATAAACAATTAAAGTAGCCATAGGAAGGGATTACTAGAAAAGTTTCTGGGCATGTTTAGAAGACAAGTTCTTTCAATAGCACAAACAAGTCTATGTGGAGGATAAGCTGATCTGAGGGTCACACTGATCCTCAAGGAATGACAGGCAGGGAAAACGGTAGACAGTTAATGCAATTCCAGGAATTTCTCTTAAACCCTTAGGGGTGGTAATAATAATAATAATAATAATAATAATAATAAAAAAAAAAAAAAAAACCCAAAGAGGTTGAAGTAAATCAAGAAGATTATTGGGGAGAGTATTTTGGTGTTGCTCTATTGGGTGGACTTACTCAAGGCTATATGGTTATTTTTCTATCCAAAAAATGGTTTAGATAGGAAAAAAAGAGAGAACAGCAAAAGGGAAAATAATACATAAAGGTTATATGTAATTGTCTCTAAACTCTTTCAGATTCTAGAAGCCAAACAAACTGTTTCTCAAATTTCCTTTACCATGTCAAGTTGTCCCTTCAAGATGACCACTCAAGCTGTGGCAAAGCAATCGTCTTCCTCTCTCTATAAAAAGTCTTCTCATGTGAGAGTCACATTAGTATAGGTATTTATGCAACATTGTTGCTTTTTTCTTTTATCACATAATTTTTAAAAATGTGTCATGTTTAGTATCTTTTTGCATAACTCAAAGGAATTGTATTCTGCTGAATTAAAATATATTAACTGTTGGATGGCTCTGGTTACAGCTGAAAAGATTTTAAGTTTTCTGAATCATTAATAGTTAATCTAGAAACACAGCAAACTCACCTTTTTATATTCAAACACCAACAGATAAATGATTTTTTAATGATACATGGTAAACCTTAATCACAGGTGTTGCCCTACAAAAATAATGCTGTCTTGTTTCCCTGATATGAAATTCAAACATTTTTGTGCATTATGGAGACAAATTTTATTTTTAACAGTCACTGACCGAGGCATAGCCTTTCTGATAAAAAAAAGTTTGCCTAAAATACTGAAATAATTTATTCATTTGATAATTGGCTACTTAACTACTCAGTCTTTTCCAGTCACATCTACTGCATTTTGTACAAATTGGCTTGAGTCTTAGAATATTTTGCATTATTTATGAAAACACAATGAAACAAAAAACAACTAGTTCATGGTTTTGATGTCCGCATAGACATTTTTGATTGGGCACTAATTCACCACTCCCCACCTTGTACCCATGGCTTCCTCCAAGATTTCATTTACCCTTCAAATAAAGGACAAGAAGTCAGTCTGTTTAAATCACGCTGAGCATTTTTAGTAACTGAATTGAGAGGTTTTCAAAATTCCCTGGAGAACAGAAAATATGTTCATTAGGAGAACTAAGTGCTTTGTGACTGTTATGAATTAAATTAAAGAAACTACCTGTTCCCATTAATACAACATTTAGTGGTATGATTCTCCTGTATTACTATCTTTACCTCTACAAAATACTTACTGATGCAATTATTACATTAAAATACATTTAGTGCTGACATATACTGCAAAACTAATAAAATTTGATTTTAACTGTTGTCACTATTGTATTGTAGTACGAAGAATTTTCAGATTGTAACAGTTCTGGCAATTACAACTAAACAATGTAAAAGTTTAAGAAAATATTCAGATACTTCCTTTTAAAACATCCCTCTACCCAGTACTACTTATGTGTCTATACATAGTATTTTTTTCATACTAACCTAACTTTTAAAACCATTGCTTGTATTATTTAAGAGTTGTTTCTGGTCAAAATTCCTAGTGTGGGCTGTTGGATCTGGGGACCTGCTGAGAAATCATTGCATAGAGTTACCTCACCCTAAGCAGAAGGACATCAGGCTCCGAGTGGTAGGAGGGGTATGAGTTTGACCACAGTTTGTATATTAGTTTGTAGATTCATTTAATCTGGTTTTTATATATCTGAAAGTTATTATAAACTGTATCAAATACTTTTTGCTAAATATCAACTTCTAAATAATAAGTGAATTAATGTTTCAGTGATTATTCTTTGTACGATCTTTATAATTTTATTCAACTCACAGGTATCAGGTGTAATTTAAGTAATCCAGAGTGTTGGTGTGCTGACTGATTTAAAATCCAACATATAGTGCTGGGAATTTTCACAGTTCATTTTTGTAATATGTGGATTTGTGACTAATGCAAGGGCCTTGTCCATCTTTGGTTATTACACAAGCCTCCTTTTAAATAGCAGTAAGATTTATACAGATCAAGGGGCAAGGAGAAGTTTCTAAATATTGCTCCCTAGAGAAATGAAAACCCAGCTTCTTAGATAATCTGTGGGGGGAAGGGCATGCAGGAAAAATAATTCTATCATATAGTGCTACACTTTGTGAACTCAGGAGAGGGTGAAGAAAAAAATAAATCAGAGAAATGAGGGGGAGACACTTAGGATGGGGGTGGGATCCAGGACATCAAAGAACGGTGCTGACACAGGAATGTCTGGAATCACAGAAACATGCATGTCAAGGTCAAAGGGCAAGAATTAATGGGAAGAATAAGGACCGCGCCCAGTAAGCAATAAATACACTGGTGATGGTAAAAATTAGCAAAATTCAAAGAATGTGGCTTACCTTTCCCTTAACTGGGCCTGCTGCATATTTATTTTAATTAAGACAGTCTGCTTCCTCTGTTAACCTTATAACTGTCCAGTTTTAGTTACACAGATGGGAAAGATTTTGCCAGAATTGGTGTTATTGTTAATTTTAATTTGCATACCCTACCATTACCAAGTTGAAAATATTTAGCAATCATAATTTAAAAATTTTATTTATAGGTATTCTGCAATACAAAGTTTTAAATTTACAGATAAAATTGTATTATTTTTAATTCCAGGGAAACTTAAAAATAATAAAAGTATATATTCTAAGAGGAAAGTCAGTAATGTACCATCTACTATAAAACTGAGGAATAAAAATTAAAAAAACACACACAGATTCAATTGTGTGACATAAAGAGGGTGCAGGAGAATATTACATGTATCGAGAATATTACATGCAACTCAGTGAGGGCACTAAAGCAAGTAATATGAATACCTCCTACAAACATGTTTCAATTTATGTAAGCATTTGTATTTCATAATTTTTGGTTCATTCGCAGTGTAATGTGTGTTTTTTTAATTAAATGATTTATTTAAGATGATTGTAGAGTCACATGCTGTTGTACAAAATAATACAAAGCAATCTCACATATTCTGTACCCAGTTTCTCCCAATGGTAATATCTTATAAAGCTATAGAAGAATGTTACAGCCAGTACATTGCTATTGATACAGAGTATTTGCCTCACCACAAGGATCCCTCATGTTGCCCTTTCATGGCCATCCTCACTCATTAGCCACTTCTGCCTCCTTAAACCCTAGTAACCACTAGCCTGATCTCCTTTTCTATACTTTTTGTCATTTCAAAAAGGCTTTATCAGTGGAATCAAGCAATGTGTAATCTTCCAGGGCTGGCTTGCCCATTCAGTGTAATTCTGCGGCGACTCATCCAGGTTGTTACATGTATCAACAGTATGCTCCCTTTTACTGCTGAGTAGCATTCTGTGGAATGGATATACCACAGTTTGTTCATTCAGTTGGTGAAAGACATCCGGTTGTTTCCAGTTTAGGGCTGTTAGGAGGAATAAAGCTGCTATGGACATCCATATACAGATTTTGGTGTAAACATAAGTTTTCATTTCTCTAGGATGAATGCCCAAGTGTAAAACTGCTGAGTTATGTGCCCGTTGCATGCCTACTTTTTTGGGAAACTGCTAGTATGTTTTCCAGCATGCCTGCACCATTTTAGACTTCCCCTAGCAACGCATGAGTAATTCAAGTTTTTCTGCATCTTCGCCAGCATTTTGTGTTGTGGCTACATTTATGTTAATCATTCTGATAGGTATTCGGTGGTATCGGATTGTGCATTGCTCCACAATGATATGGAACATAGTTGATGTGCTTATTTTCCACCTACATCTATTTTTTGCTGAAACATCTGTTCATGTATTTTGCCCATTAATTTTCCAATTGAACTATTTCGTGTATTATTATTATTATTGAGCTTTGAGTGTTCTTATATATTCTGTAACCCCATTCAGCTCATTAAGTGAGAAGATAGTCCTTCCTTTCACTCCCCGCTACAATAAATTTGTTTAAATTTCTTAATACAGAAAGACTTAAATTGCCTGTCTAGACCTAAAAGGAGAGAAAGCTACATGAAATAAATGCTGGGTGTTGATTTACTTTATTCCTGGTTTCCTTCAGGCATTTATCAGTTAAATTTAGAATAATAAAATATCTGTACCATGAGAAATCATGATTTATGATTAGGATCATTAACTTTGAACTGATAAAGCTTCTGCTTTCTGTGTCTTATTATTGCCTTTAAGGAGCTAAATGATGCATGACTTGAAATTGTGTAGCTTATTTGAATCATGAAATTTTAGATTATTACCTATTGTCATCACACAAATAATTGTCTCACAATTGTCAGAGGGAAATTTATGTACATCCTAGATTTGCACCTGCCTTAGTTTAGTTTAAAGTTACATATTGCTGTTAGATGCAATCATAAAGCAAATAAAATTTCTCCTGATAGTGTTTATTGTATTGACTCATTTATATAATTGTGTTTGTAAATTTCTGCCAGTCTAATGTATCTCATTTCAAACTGTGCAAGTATTGTAAAAAGAAAGAAATGAAATACAAAACAAGTTGTCTTAATTTTGGCAATAAATGCTTTATAACTTCAAGATAGGGTTGACTAAAATAAATTAGAAAAAGAATGCTGCATTGCTGATCTTACAAAAATGTCCATCCAAGTGAAAACGAAATGTGCCTTAAAAATTCTTCTCTGTCCCTATATGTCCAGGAACCTAACCAGGCACAACCTCAGGAAGTCAGAATAAAGGAGGCCTTATCGGGGCTAAGAGAGATGAGTGTTCCATGTTGAAGAATTGGGCCTCTCCCTCTTGCACGGGAGAAGTAAACCCATGCTTCATTCCAAAAATGTTTCTAGATGAGAGCAGAGCCACCACCCTATGTCCTCTGTTACAGATTAAAGGGCATATATGCTAGGGATTTTCTAATCTCAGTGATTGGCACCTTCCACTGCCACAAGGACTCAAGCCAATCGTGATGATAGAAGGTAAGAATATGAATTACGTGCTTATTCCACCTCTCAGTGGTCTTTTCTGTTAAAAATATGACATTAAATCATATTTAGTTTTAAAACAGAGGAACTGTCAGACCCATAATAAGTCAGCAAGATATTTCAAAATAGCTTATTAACATTTTCCTAAAACAGTGTCCACATGTCTACACACCGAGGCCATTACATCGTTCCCATGTACCAGAGGTCAAGCCTGAAGTGATGGAGCCCCATGGGCATAGTGCTTTTCAAATTCTGGATTAGAATTAATTGTACTAAATAGAATGTTTCTTTTTTAGACCTGCATTTTCCCTCTGAGATTTAAAAATCTGAGATTCAATGTTTACAGGCTAAACAATGCAACTTTTTGTAATGTCCATGTTAAAGACCCACTGAGGACTATGATTTTGAATGGGCAACATGTTATTGTTACGGGTACAATTCCCTAGTGAGTTTTTCTTAATATTAGCACTTATAAAGTAATATCCATGAATAGTTAAAATTCTGCATGATGGTTTTAAGGGTCTTTTAGTCACTGGCATTTTTACGTGCTATATATTTTTGTCTTTCGCAAAGTTTTCTTGTGTTTCGTAGTTGCTATGTCACCATGTCCTATCAGAGACAGTTCCCTGACCTCTTGTGTCTTTATATTCCCACAGCTCTCAACTCACTGATAATCTCCTTCCAAGGCCATGAACTCTATGTCTCCAGTTGCCCTTGGGAATCTGAGTTCCATGTAAGGCAAGCGATGGAATGACTTGCTTGAATCAGTGAACCAATGATGCACAGTGTAGACACTTTGTATTTTGATTGGCAACGTCTTTAGAAATAAGTGTGATTTAAAAAACATGTTAATATTTCCATAAGAAATTACCCACCACTTTCCATATATATTTTGAAATAAATAAATTAATAATATGTTTAAATTATTCCTGTTACATTTAAGTGCTATGCTACTTATGCTGAGTTAAAGACAGATAAATTAAATAACCCCTGCCTTAAAAAATTGCTTAATAATGTATTTGAAACTATCAGTTACCATCCAGAAACCATAGACGTACGGGACTGAGGATAGAGCTAGACGCTTACCGGGAGGTTTCACTTCTTCCACCTTTCCTCAAAGACTAGTTGACATGCAGAATACTAAATATAGGGCTTAAAAATTGTCAAGTAATTGCGTGGCTCTTAGTTTCTTAGCGCACTGCATTGCATACTCTTTGATACGTTTTCTTTATTAAATGTTATACGATATGTTAGAAGGGCTTGCAGCAGAGAAGCACACATGACAGCTTAGCGGCGCCTTTTCCTGGTTTCTGGGAGGATTAGATTAAGTGACATAATTTTGTAATCCATGAAATAGACATGGCCCTTCATGTCAGGCCAACTCTGAAATAAGAGACGTACATATTTGAGATCCAAGCACGTGACTGCTATGTGAACTTCCCTGCAAGAGCATCACCCTAAACTTGTTAAAGTGTATTATCTGTGATGTGTTTGTTGAGCATGCGTAGTAATGGCTGTGTGAGAGTCCTTTGGGGATTGCAGAAAACAGAAGACACCAGCTAGAAAGGTGGTGACACCCACAGTATTTCAGTCAGGGCATATCTGGTTGCAAAGGAGACTTACTTTAAGGGTTCAATCACAGATAAGAGTACCAATGGAAGTGCAGGTAGGCCTCACTAATATTTTGGAATTTTAAAAGTCAGCAATTAATGAATGAAAGGTAGTCTGTCTATCTTTCTGTTTATCTATATCTATATCTATCATCTATCGATCTATCCTTCATCTATCTATCTATCTCTATCTATCTGTCTATATCTATCTATCTATCTATCTATCTATCTATCTATCTATCTATCTATCTATCTATCTATCTATCTATCATCTATCTATCTATCTATCTATCTATCTATCATCTATCTATCTATCTATCTATCATCTATCTATCTATCTATCTATCTATCTATCATCTATCTATCATCTATCTATCATCTATCTATCATCTATCTATCATCTATCTATCTATATCTATCATCTATCTTTCTATCTATCATCTATCTATCATCTATCTATCTATCTATCTATCTATCATCTATCTATCTATCTATCATCTATCTATCTATCATCTATCTATCTATCTATCTATCTATCTATCTATCATCTATCTATCATCTATCTATCATCTATCTATCTATATCTATCATCTATCTTTCTATCTATCATCTATCTATCATCTATCTATATCTATCATCTATCTATCATCATCTATCTATCTATCTATCTATCTATCTATCTATCTATCTATCTATCTATCATCTATCTATCATCTATCTATCTATCTATCATCTATCTATCTCCATCTATCTATCTATATCTACCTATTATCTATCTATCTATCTATCTATCTATCTATCTATCTATCTATCTATCTATCAATCATCTATCATCTATCTATCATCTATCTATCATCTATCTATCATCTATCTATCTATCTATCTATCTATCTATCTATCTATCTATCTATCTATCTATCTATCATCTATCATCTATCTATCTATCTATCTATCTATCATCTATCTATCTATCTATCATCTATCTATCTATCATCTATCTATCATCATCTATCATCTATCTATCTATCTATCTATCATCTATCTATCTATATCTATCTATCTATCATCTATCTATCATCTATCTATCTATCTATCTATCTATCTATCTATCTATCTATCATCTATCATCTATCTATCATCTATTTATCTATCATCATCTATCATCTATCATCTATCTATATCTATATCTATAATCTGTCATCTATCATCTATCTAATCTATCTGCGCGTCTACCATCTCTACCTTCTATCATCTCCCAGTATGTGCTCCAGTGTCTTCTCTTTCTGTTTGGCTCCAGTAAGACTGCGTAATCCTTCAGTACAACTTCCTTAGTCTGAGGACCTTACTCCCAGTTTTTGACTGAGGGGGTCTAACATCCCAAGCTCACCTTTTTCAGCTGGGTCTATGGGTCTTGCTTGAGTGAGAAGTGACAGGGCACAGGGTCCCACAGTACATGCTGAATATGGTTTTTCTTAGGAAGGGGTGTGGATGGGGTAAGCAGTGAAAGGCACTGCTTATAAATAGGCACCTTACCCACAGCACACCTAAACCCAGACTCACCTTTCTTTTCTCCACCGTCTTCCTCACCATATCGACACTATACTTGACTTCTTTGTGTCCCCCATCTTACAGAATAGCTTCGCTGTTCGTCTAGTTGTCCAGTCAAAAAGAAGAAGGGACAGGAGTAGTTTTTCTCATCTCAACATATCCAATCAGCTCTTCATTTTGTGACATAAGTGCCGTTCAGTTGCTGGCACTTTATATATTATTTCAATATCAAAACAGCACAACTTTCATATAGTGCCCATATTTTATGGACAAGGGAACAGACACTTGAAGCAGTAGAGTAACTTACTCGAAGTGACCGAGATGTAAAGACAGAATGGGGATCTGAGCCTGGGCTCTCTGACTCTGGAGCTATCTCTGCAGTAAGCAGCACCTTGCCTGGTCTAACACATTATTTGGAACCAGGAGAGTCATGGAAACTTGCACTTGCTATAATTATTTACTCCTAATGTTAATCCTTTGTAGGGGTAAGTTACTGATTAATTTCTGCTAGAAAACTAGCTGAGAAGTGATAAAGTAATGGCGATTTGATTTTATGTCTGTGTTGTTTCCTGCTCCCATTCCCTTTTCCAGCCAGGATTTCTTACCTTCCCTGGTACCGAGAATGCCCTGCTCGGTTCAATGCTCGGGCCTCTCTGCTCTAGGAGGCCTCGAAAGGACAAGTTTAAATACATTTAATCTTACTTAAGCTCAGGAGTACTACTACCTAGAAATAAGATATAGAGAAAAAGGCACAATTCGTTAATCTTTCCCGTATTTTAAAGAAATTTTGGATCATAGGAGCAGGGAATTATATCTATTCATTCGTTCTATATTTTTAGTTTTTTTCTTTATCTAACTTGAGACCTATTTTGGACTCAATTAATCATTGCAATCTTTTCCTCAATATTTGGAATAGAACAATCTTTATTCCTTACAAATATTTGTTCGTGATAATTGTGCGTCCCAAGCCTTCACATGTATGTTTGTGCATATGAGCGCCTGGGTGGGAACGAGTGTAAATCATGTAACTAGTGTCGGGCTCCTGCTAACTTAACTTGAATAATGAGTATCTAGTTGTTGCATATTTGTTATGACATTGATGGCTAAAGCTATGATTCATCTGATGCTGATTCTTGGTCTGATTCATATAGAAATCTATGACCAATTTTATAATGTCCCACTTTCTGATTCATTTCACAGCAATGTATTTATAGATACAGTTGGTATTGTAAATACAAAATATTTTCCACTCAAAATTATAAGACCCTGATTTGTGATCTGTTACTTATTTCTTAGAGAAAATATGAATTGGCTTATTGGCCACTGTTTTGTACTGTGTGCTTCCTTACTTCCTTTTAACCAACTTAAAAACTTAGACTTCCCCTAGTTTTTTTTGTTTTTGTTTTTTTTTTAATATAAGTTTGTTAGGACACATAATGCATATGCTGTATAAGTATAATCAGTTTATTCTTTTCCTTGTTAAAGTTCTAGAATTCCTCTTATAGGGAAAATGTACAGTTAAAGCTCAATAAATGTTTCCCAAATTAAAGTAAATCATCATTCAACTCATTGAATCTTATGCTTATTTTCCTATTTCCTAATTTAAAGGTATTTTTCTTTGTTCTATAATTTTAGAATTAAACTCACAAATATATTCATTAAGAGTTTCAAGGGACATAAGGGTACATGCTGGCAAACCTCTCTGATTTTAAAGAATTCCATATTTTTGTCTATTGATTCTAAAAAAATGAAAGTTTTGACTCAAACTTTTTATGTCAACCATAACATAATATTCTAAGTAAATTTTGTGTTGGACTCATCTCTGTAGTTAAAAAAAAAAAAAAAAAAAAGCATATTCAAATTATTTAATAAATATTCTGCTTAATTCCTTAATTAAAAACAAAATTGTTTCTGTTGCTATTGTTTCTTCTTGTTTTCTGTTCATTTTATCCTGTTCTTGTTTTATTGATGTTGTTTTTTATACTAATGAATATATTGATTATAGGTTGGAAAAGCTTTTTTCTGCTTCATGCCTCATCTTTCACTCTTGATGTTCTTCTTTTGTACATCGGTCTGGTTTTCTTTCTTTAAAATTTCCTCAATCATCAAATGACCTTTTTTTCTGTTTATTTTAATAGTGATGCGCCATAAAACAGATCTCTTTGTCCAGTGAAGGGCTTCACCGTTCAGTGTGATCAGGCAGTGGCTAAGTCGGTTAGGGAAGATGAATAACAGTTAACTTTTGTCATTCTCAGTTCATAAGACAATAAAATTAGAACAATTGCACTTCATGGAATAATAACAAAGAACACTGGCTCTGGAGTTTGTAAATCTGGGATTGAATCTTGAATGCATTGAAATGGGTTTTTCTATCTTTAACAGTTTAAGAGTCTTCATCCGTAAAATAAGATTGCTTGGGCGCATCGATTCAGATAGTGTATGACATTTGAAATGCTTTTAGACTATCGCATACTATAACATTGTGCTTATTACTGCAGTGTAGCAGTATCCTATCAAATAATGCTTTGAATAATGTTGGAAAACTGGAGCACATTAAAAGACTTCTTAAAACTACAAATACAAGTCTGTTGTGGAAAATATCAGAACAAAGGTGGCTTCTGTGGACAGAGGGCTGGGATTTACTTGAAAAGGGGCATGAGAGAGCTTTTTGGGAGTGATAGTAATATTCTATATCTTGATAGGGATAGGATTTGGGTTGCCCAGGTTTATGCATTTGTCAGAACTCAATGGATACTATATTTAAGATTTATGCATTTCATTGTATATAAATTTTACCTCAAAGGAAGCAAAAGCAAAACAACTACTGTACTCTAGTTAGTGCAATGCCTGCAGAATGGTTGGGGCTGGAATGTAGTGAAGTTTGCAACTTTGGAATGCATCAGAAAATAAGTTGTATTGATGGATCAACTGAGAACGAGTAGACGAAGAGAGAGCAAATGATGCAGGTGTAATGAGGCGCTTCTCGTCAAATCTAGGTGGTGTATAGGTGAGTGTTGACGGTAAAATTCAATATTCCTGTAGGTTTGAAATTTTTTATATTTAATGTTGGGAAAGAAAGGACAAAAAACTGAAAATAAAAACATACCTTTCACAGAAGGTATGTATCCTGTCACCAGATCTTCCTTAAGGGGTGATGTATTGGCCTAAACGTCTGTATTTGTGAAACAGACAAAACTTAACTACTGCCAGTAAGCCTTCATCTGGAGTATAATAGTGTTGTTGGTAAGAAACAGGTGCCTCCACGGGATCCTGAGAAAAGCATTTCAAGGATCCATGCAGGGAAGATTGAGATGTGCCGTGGTTTATTTGTCATGCAGTATCAAAAGGGTTCTTCTCCCAGATTTCCAATGTCCCAGGTCTCTCCATTCCACCATGGAAAAAGCCCAACCATGTCTTCAGCAGGGCCAAAGCAAAGGCCAATGCCTATAGTTTCTGCTTCATAGTCCTTTGGGGCCTGAGTGGTCTTCCATGGGCTCCAGGTGACCCCTAGACCTGCATGGTTACATGCTCTGGGTGGGAAAGAACAGGAACGAATTGGGCAAGTATGGATCATGAGCAAGAAAGAGAGAGAGAGCTTCTTTGCTCATCTGTATGCTCAGGCTTGGGAGGAACCAGAAGCTTTTTCAAAATAACCAATCAGCTTCCCAGACTTGAAGGGGTTCTGATGAGGTCCAGCCCTAGACAATGATCTGTTTCCCAGCTTAGACAGGCAGGACTCTAGGGTCAAGCACCTCCCCCTGTGCCATTTGACTGTATTACCCTTGTGCTTACCTTCCCTGCCCCTCCTCCCACAATCCAGGAAGGTACAGGATCCGGGAAGGGAGGAGTGTTAATCCTTCTGGAGGGACAGTGCTGTCCTTCCTTGGGGTTCGAAGCTGTAGCTTCCTGGTAAAGCAAACAAGCCCCTGCTTCCCAGCTGAATATGTTCAACAATATTTGCTTCCTTTTCCATCAGTAATTAGCTAACTATGGTAATGATAGGAAATCAGAAAAAGGAAATAGTGAAAGAGCAGAAGTATACAAAACTGAAAGCAAATGAAATTAAGTTATTTGAATTTCCAAATAGACAAAGTATCCACCTAGTTAATGGAAGACAAGATATGATGTGTCACTAAGTAAACTAAGAACTAGAGAAAGGTTATACATTAGATAATTGAGCTATGTTTAAATAATGCATATTTTTATTTCCTAATGGAAATCAAAACCATCCTAAAAATAGAGAATAGCAAAAATTATATCAAATGGGGAATGTGGCAGGAACAATAAAAGGGGAATTAACAGGAAAAAAGGAAATAACTTTAAAAAGAAACTGCATGGGATTTTTCAAAATTTTCTACTGAGGAATAATTTTTATGTTACGAATATTTCTCCAGGATATAAAAAGCATGGTTTATTGCCTGGCTTCCTTTACCAAGAATAAATGTGGTTTTTCTCCCAGTCTTGATCAGAGCAAAACAGAAAGGTATCAAGCTAGAGACACAGAACTGAAATAAAACCTTAGGAAATAGTTGGAAAAATTTTTAAATGAAGTGTTAAAAAATATCTTAAAAACTAGAATTTAGTCTGCAACCTGCTAAAAATTTTACTTGGAAAGTGACATAGAAAAAAATATGTCAACATGTTATTTGCAAAAAGTATAGGTAAAATTAGGCTCTACCTCTGAATATGCAAAGAAGGCTTCGGATAATATTCTTATCTACCTCAACAAAATAGAAGCTTTTGGAAAGAAATGTACAAGAAAGCCCACTCACACTTAAGGGATCCTGCTCGCCCGAAGCCCTGCTGAGAAAGGAAGCTCTTACCTGAAAGCCGTTAGGGGCAACCACTCCTGGTTTGGCCTGTGGTATAAATGGCCTGGTTTGGAAAAGTAAACCCAACAATAGGATTGCTCTTTGAAAAATTTGGGTAACTGAGAAAATGGGACAGCATCAAGAGAAGAAGCCAAAGAAAGCATATAACGAGGTTTTCTAAGAGGTGAAGGGTGTTGCTGTGTCATTTATTCAATTTTAAATCAGAGTCTCTGGACTCTGAAGAGGAGGCCTCCTTTGGGAGAATCAAACCTGGGTTCCCAAGGGTGGTTGCCTTTGGTATTTCCATGAGCTCTTACTCTATGCTGTTCCTGCCCTTTGCTTTCTAAGAGCTATTCGTGGTATTTTAATAATCTTGCTCCCACACTCTTCTCCTTGAACCGCTTATTTAGTTGGCTATAATGTGTTTCTTTTACTTGAAACCAAAATGTCCCCAACTAAACAGGATGAACAAAAACATAACCATTATATACTTGAAGTGCCTGACATATAAGGGCAGAACAAATATTTGCTGAATAAATAAATTATAAACTAGAACATGTGTAATTAATTAAAATTCCAATGTGGAAATAATTGGCCATTTCGACATCTTTTTAAAACAGTAAACGATATGGAGAATGATTAACTTTGATTCATACCTTACTCAGTCATAAATTATAGCTAGGTAAAAAAATAAACATTTTAAGAGTTTGTTAGTTTTGCTTTAATGAAACAATTCTAAAAGCTTTAGTCTCTACATCTGTATGTGACATAGTTATGGTAGTTTCAATTTATAAAAAAATAAATATTTGGTGAAGTAAATTCTCCGAGGACTAATATACATTCTATTAAATGAAATAAAGATAAAAGTATAATACTTTTCATTTTTTTTTAGAGGAGGGAGCTAACTTTATATATAGAACATTGTCATGTATGTGAAAATCCAACACACTAGATTTTAAAATGCAAAGTTAACTTCTTAAATATCATATTTTCAAAACTCATTTTTTTTAGAGTTTGAATATATTGTTATATAAGAAATGAGAGATATCCTATTTCCAAAAAATAATCAACATTATTTTTTGTGAACACGATACTGAGACTTGTTTGAATATAATCACTTTCTATTTATTCATTCTGTAAACTGATTCAGGAAGTATTTATTCAATTTTTAAGTACAAAACACTGTGATAAGCATCAGAGGGGAAGAAAGAAATGGAAAAAGGTGAGTTACTACTAATAAAAAAGGAAACAAAATTAATTGTCATTGCAAATAAGTAAAGTTCTTATCAAAGAAGTCAAGGAAGACGATTGGCTTTTGAGCTGAATTTTAGAGAATGAAATGGGTTATGTTCAGCCAAGTGGTGTTAATTGACTAAAGACTTGATGGGGTTTAGACATAATTTATTTTGTCATTTTTATCATTTGTTTCTAGAAAAGGAATTGTAGGTTGCTCAGTGGCAGATGTTGAACGCAAACAAAAATAGATTTTAAATGTTTGATAATTGATAACACTGAGGAGAAAGCAAAATAAACACAACTCTGATTTTAGCCTAGTATTGGATGTAAGTAAACTTGGAAACAGCACATTTTAAGCTTCCCATTTTTGCCAAATCCTGTTGATGTGTTTGATTTATACCTCTAGATTGTTCTGCTTCTTGCATGATAACTAGTGAACATTAATAGTCAGTTGACTAGGAGTGAACATGGTGAGAGGATGGGCATCGGGAGAGGAATGATTAGGACAGATGCAGAGCACAGGGTCTTTGCAGCAGGAGACCTGTTATGTGTCCTGTAGTAAATACTGAACAGACACACCACTGACCTCCCAACCTGGGGAGGCCAGAGGGACTGAGCTGAGTCACCTCGGAGCTTGATCTGAAATTTGCATTTTTCTATGTAAAGTGCCTAAAATGTTGAGTCTAAGCCATCATCAGTCTTGGCCTTGTTATAACATGGCTCTCACCCTGCATTTCCCAAGCATGATCCTCTAGCTGATGGACAGACATCAGATGATTGTAGGGGATCCTGTGACATCTGCTCCAGTACTAAGAAAGGTATCATCTTTTTAATTGGTTTTCAACCTTTTGGAATACATCAAGGTGTCTGGTTTTGATTATCTCGAGTCTTTAAAAGAGGATATGAGGCCTCAGGCTCAAGGCATTGATAGGCAAGAATACTCAGCGTTTATTGGCATTCTGTGTCCATTGCATTTATGGCAGTGATACTGGTTTCCTATTTATGATATAACATGAAATTTCATTTTTTAGAATAAATGTATTTAATTTTAAAATAGTTAATTACTGCCCAGCCAGTGTTGCTCAGTGGTTGAGTGTTGATCCCCATGAACCAGATGTCACCAGTTCGATTCTCAGGTTGCAGGATCCACCTCCAGTAGGGGGCATGCAGGAGGCAGCCAGTCGATGTTTCTCTCTCATCAGTGTTCCCTTCCTCTCTCTCTCAAAATCAATAAAAACGGCCCTGCCGGGCGTGGCTCAGCGGTTGAGCGTCAGCCTAGGATCCAGGCGATCAGGGGTCGATTCCCAGTCAGGGCACATGCCCGGGTTGTGGGCTCGATCAATGACTCTCTCATCATTGATGTTTCTCTCTCTCTCTCCTATCCTCTCTCTGAAATCAATAAAAATATATTTAGAAAAATAAATAAATAAAAAATCAATATTTTATTGATAAAAAATCAATAAAAACATATTTAAACAATACTTAATTACTAGAAAAAACAAAATTAGTAGTAGAGGTCACGCACAGATATGGCAAAATCATGAAGCAGTTACACAAATTAGTGCAGTGTTGAGACATGGGCCTGAACTAAGGAGAATGTACAGGCTTGTGCTGTAGGTTTAACGGGGCTCAGGCAGCTGGAAATCCCAGCACGGAAATGATACGCCCTCCTCTCCTTATGCCTGCAGCCCGGGCATGAAAAAGCTGCAGGTCAATGTTAAGCAATCCCGTTCATGATAGATGGCTTCGGGAAGGCCCAGCCAGCTGTTGCTTTTAACCCTGTGGGCTATAAGAGCATTGAGAGAGATGTTTGCTTTCTCTTTTATTTGTTTTGACGTCAAAATAAAATATGGCCTGTTTTGCTGTCTGTCTTTGAACTCTGGGTCAGTTGTATTTTTCCTACGAAGCTGTTTAAGCCGGTTATTTTCCCATTATTGGTAATTGAGGAAGGGGAAGATCCAATTTAGATGTGCAACTTTTGTTTTTATCTAAATTTTTGTTTCTATTTTGGTTGTGCTTGATCAGAAATGAATATAGAGGGCTATAAAGAGTCCTCTTCAGTATTTAAAAATATTCTTTATAAAGAAATATTATTGCTTTTTAAAATTAAAGTTCCACTTTCATTATTACTTAGGAGTTCATCCCCTCTATAGATGCTATGTAGAGAAATAAAACACATATGTTAATAGGAAAGAAATTAACTGTAGAATATATGTTTAAATAAAATGCTTATTCGGTTATGGGTTTTTAATTCGTTACAACATTTTAACCATTATATATTTTTGAAACAGACTCATGATTGTGTTATCAGACCAAATTAAATAAAACTAAAAAAAAGATCAGGAAAGCAACATCAATATAGTAATTAAATAGTTGGGTAGTGAATTATATTGGCTTAAAAATAATAAATACTATATTTGACAATTTTTGAATACTGTTTTTCTTAGTGATCTTAACAGATTTGTGGATCGATAAACTATCTGTTAATGGAGACAGAGTTTGAACCTATTATTTCCATTAGTAGATTATCTTAGTTACAAGCAAACACGTGTTGGAAGCCCAATAGATACAATCTTTTTGTTTACCTCCTACTTCCTTGTCAGGAGTTATTCCAATTGATTAGTCCAAATATGCTAAATCATCTTCTCCTTTGCAGTATGTTCATTCTGCACCTGTTCAGCTACCAATCTTTTTTTTTTTTTTTTTCATCATTTGCTCTTATTTACTGTTCAGTCCATTTGTCTATATAACCTTACTTTTGCATAAGCTTGATTATTTTAAAGGCTTACTGGAATGCCTTGTTGTGCTTGTGGAGTGTATTTCCTCGAATCTCTTGACATTCTTTGCTCCAATATCATTGACGTTGCAAATATTTTTATTTTTTGGCGTTGTTTTCCCTCAGGGTTCAGGCCATCTCTTTCCCCACCCCACCGCGGAGCACCCCAGATCAGCACCGTTAGGCTAGGAATTTCAGCAAGCACCTCCAGAGGTTGTCAGTTTTATTTTGCAAACATTATTGCAACTTTGCTTTAGACATCACATAACTTACAGCCTTCTAAATTGGTTTGCTTCTTTTGAAATGCTTATAGGAAATGAGAACCCCAAAATAAAAGAAAAATTGTTCTTTTGCCACGTTCTGCCCTCTGCTGGCAGCTTCATCTGAAGCAAGTGAATATCGTTCTAAAATAAATATTAAATGCTGAAAGGAATTTAAGAAATGTTTCTCAAATTTAAACACTTGTGGACTATCAAGAATACCTTTGAGGACCACAAAGATTCTTGGACTAGCTGTTGAGAAATTCATTTTTACAAGTTCAAAGCCTCTGATTTAGATTTTGACTTCAAGGCCATGCCCAGTTGTAAGGTGGCCATCCAAATCCTCACAATTTGCGTGTATGGTTAAATTATCACAATTATGAAAACAAAACACTTAAAAATTTTCCTGGGGGACTTGTGGACACTTAGAAATAGATCTTTAAATCTCAATTTGAAAAAATACTGACCAGCTTCTATAATCATCTTACAGGCACGAAAGCTAAGTCCCAAAAGGTGAAAGGAACTTGACCAGGGTCACCAAGGAGTTATAGGCAGAAGCTTTGTTAAAAATTGTGTGTGTGTGTGTGTGTGAGTACGTGCACACATGTGGGTGTATGTGTGCCTGTGTGTGTGTGCATATAACATAGTTTGTGCCTGCCTGGTTTCCTTTGTTTTCAATTTTGAAACAATGTGCTGTGCTTTCCTCAAAGGTTGTGTCACACTGATACTACTTGGGCAAATGCACTACAGTTGCCACGTTCGTATTTATTCTTTCCTTTATTCAGTTCACTGAAGAACCTACTCACCCATTCAACATGGAAAGCGGAAAACCAATCGCCCCACCAAAAAAGAAAACAAAACAAAGACAAATCCTCTGGTTCATGCAAAAATGGTGTGTAACGTAAAAGATAAAATTAGCAGTATAGAATAAGTCATAAAAACGAAATGAGGCATAGCATTGATTAATCATATCATAGTTCAGAGGTTACCCACTTAAGTACTCAACATTTAGGATCTTATAATACAACATAAATACCCATCTATTAGTTATCAAAATATGCCAGGAGATAGTTATCACTAGACACTTTTTACAACCTACACACGTTGGCATTTAATGTTGAACCGAGGAATGAGAACAGCATCAGCAGTGGAGCCCACACCTGGCTCCTCACAGCTCCATCAAAGCAATTTCTCAGGACAACAAGCCGCAGTACTAGTTCATATGCCTCTTCCTCTTCCAGGTAATAATAACTCAGTTTATTTTGTAAGGAAGGGAACAAGAAATGCTTTCAAAATCTGTTCACGGCCCGGCCAGGCGTGGCCCAGCGGTTGAGTGTCGACCTAGGATTCAGGTGATCGGGGTTTGATTCCCGGTCAGGCCACATGCCTGGGTTTCGGGCTTGATCAATGACTCTCTCATCATTGATGTTTCTTTCTTTCTCTCTCCCTCTCCTTTCCTCTGTCTGAAATCAATAAAGATATATTAAAAAAAAAAATCTATTCAGGGGAAATTGAATGAATGCACATAATCCCTCAGCCAAATTGTTTCATATAGTACTTTTTGACAGTTTCTTCAGAGATCTAATTTCTATAAAGTTCATAAAAATAAAAATATTGACATTCTTAAAATATATGTAGTTTATATAGTATTTGCATTCTTAAACAGAATTTTAGGAATTAAAGGAGATCTCTTCCTTCAATGTGTTCAAAGGTGTTGGTTTTGAGGCATTTATTTCCAGTTTTAAATATGTTTTGTAGGCTCAATTAAAGCAGGCTGAGACATTTTTCTAAGCCAATTTAAAAGAGATATTAAAAATTGATCTTACTAGGTATATAGAATAAGACTATTCTATAGCTTTGCCACTTTACCTTATGCTGGGCAACAGCTTTCTAGAGACCAAGAAGGGTCAGACTAAGAACAAATGAAAGAAAATGATCCTCAATCTGTAGCCTCTTTTATTCTGGTGAAAAGTTACATTTAAAATGATTGAATTTCATTTTATTTATTATCTTTTCACTGAATTTTATCTTGTTTTCTCTTGTGAAAGTAATTTCAGTTTCTTAGAAAATTAATTTATCTGTTTTTTTTTCTCTAAGAGATAGAGTAACTATGTTGAAGTCATACATTATTCTGGAAGCATAAATTTTCATAGTTTCTACTTTGTTATTTTCCACTAATTAACTTTCCTTATAATAGTTTCTTTATTTTCAAAAGAAAATTTAAACAACATTAATAATAACTAATGTTTTATTTATTATTATTAAATGTCTTATTTGCTTTCATATTAATTATATAGATCAGTATTTTTATAATAAATAGTTTGGGTGTTCTTATATTTCTTTTATTTTTATTGTGGCTTCATAGTTTGATTGAAACTTTTAAACACCTCAATATTTACTCAAAAATTATTTGATTAGTTGGGAAAATATTTTCAGACAAGAGCTATTTTTTCAGTGAGGTATTGCATTGGTGTGTGCTCATCTAACTAGAAATAATAACTACTGTGTAACAATTGTGGGACTAAATGATTGAAAACCATTCTTTTGCAAAAGAAGAAAAAGATAACATTGGCATTACTCCTTAATAATTAAAGAAATGTTCAAAAAGGATCTTCACTGAAGATAGTCATCCTTTTGATCTACTATAAATAAATCTGATTTAGTCAATATGTTAGTCTATATTACATCTAATCTCAACTAGATTTAAAAGTGGAAGTTTTCTAACAGCCTACATACTTAAATTTATTCAAGTGAGGTGTTTCACTTAAATTATTATAAAGTATGAAGCTTCCAAGTCACTTAGCCCATCTCCAATTCTGAAATATTGATTGAGGCCTAGTCCAGATATAATGTCTCCTACACTCCAAGTAGCCACAATTTAATTTCACTGCCAATTCTTTTGTTTGAGATTTTTAGAATATATATGTTTAAATTTGGTATTTAACTCATAGAACAAAGGTTTAAAAGTTATAAAATTGTAGTTAAATCTCTAAATAGACACCATGCATCCTAACCTAAGGATAGAGAATGAAAGAGCAGAGAGTTACTGAAATTTAAACTCTTCATAGCTGAAAGGCCAACTCACATGTCATCTTGTTGAACTGACCCCTCCCCCAACAAGTTAGGAAATCCCAGGTCTTTTAAAGGCATAGAATTTTAAGGCCCAAGACAAAAGCTGACAAATAATAATTATTGCACAGATCCAGCCACTTTGGGGAACGAGGGGAGTTTAATCATCATCAGGCAGCATAATTTTGGAGACTCTGTCAGGATCAGAAGAATGTCACTTTAAGTGTTTGTAGCTCAGAGTTAAAAAGAATATTGTTTCGTTTTGGATTACATAATCTCATACTGGAATGTCTGGTTCACCCAGAAGTAGTTGGAACATGTCTCTCCAGGTCTTGGAAGTAGCAGAGACTGCAGTGTTGCTGGGTCTTATTGACATAATAGTGGGGTGGGGTTCACTGAAGAGTGAGTCACCTCCTGAGGACTCGTGGGACGTCAAGGCCTTTTGAGGATCTGAGGCCTCAACTTGGAAGAGAATGGTGACATCATGTTGTCAAGACACAAAATGGAGTGTATGTTTGTCTGATAGAGTCGGCTATTTAGGGCTCTACTTGGGGGAGGGATCTCTCGCTCAGATACACCCTCCAATGGATTCAGCAGATGTTCCTGGAGAAAAAATAGCGCTTGAATAAAACAATTCTTTGCATGCAGACACATCTTCTTCAGAGCCTTAAATGCACAACACCCCCTTCTGTTTTCAAGAAACTGACAAATGGGTGAGAAGCCCGCCCTTGGCCTCCTTGCCTCCTTTCAGATTTCTACTATCTTTTATTTTTATTTTAAATATATCTTTATTGATTTCAGAGAGAGGAAGGGAGAAGGAGAGAGAGAGAAACATCAATGATGAGTCATTGATCGGCTGCCTCTTGCATACCCCCTACTGGGGATGGAGCCCGCAACCTGGACATGTGCCCTGAGCTGGATCCAACCGCAATCCCCTGGATCATAGGTTGATGCTCAACTGCTGAGCCACACTAGGCCGGGCTGAATTCTACTATCTTTTATAAGGGACTTGAGTTTTAAGGGAACTTAAGCTTTCCAAAAAGGGCTATATTTTTATTTTATAATGATGCCCTAGCTTAGAGTTTAAAGAAAAGGAAAAGCTGAGAATTTTAGAAATACCATTAGAAATAATTCCAGCCCTAATCAAAAGAAAGAACTGAATACCAATCCTGAGAGGACATTCTTATTTAGAGGAATGCTTACTGAGATTAGACTCCATTTTATTTTTTTAATTTTTATATATTTCTTAAAATATATCTTTATTGACTTCAGAGAGAGGAAGGGAGAGGGAGAGAGAGAGAGAAACATCAATGATGAGAGAGTCATTGATCGGCTGCCTCTTGCACGGCCCTGACTGGGGATCGAGCCCGCAACCCGGGCATGTGCCCTGACCGGGAATCGAACCCTGAACCCCTGGATCCTAGGTCGATGCTCAACCGCTGAGCCATGCCCGGCCGGGCAAGACTCCATTTTAAACAGTAATATATGTATTTAAATTTTTTTTTTGAAAAAACATGCTAAAATATGGAAGAATTTAAAGACTAGAAGTTAGTTATAAATTATGGTGCACAATCGAGAATATTGGGGGATTTCCTGGCATTTGGTAGCAAAGAGCTGCCGTGATTGAGCTAAAATGTTTTAAGTTCACCAGCCACTGCTCTGTGGCTTCCTTTCCGCTACTTCCCTTAGGTTGCCAGGAAACCTTCTCCTCAAGTCCAAGTTGAAATGTTCAGAGCACAGGGGAAGTCCAAACCCGATCTCCTGGTTCCTGGTTCCTATGCCCCTCCGGAGTCTGGCGACTTTCTAAATACCTGAGCACCTTCTTTGTAGGTGGGTGTTTGTGCAGCTCAAACACTCTCCTCTGCCGCCCCAACATGCACACTTAGGGCAAGGACCAGCCCGAGCCTCGTGGGTCTATTAGGAAGAATATGTAGGGCTACTTGCAGTGGTTATTTTGCAGAGTGCGAAATGTTGTTTACACTGCTGAGGTACATCAGAAATATGATCAGGGTGAAGGTGTTGATTGGTTATATAGTAAACAACTAAATATAATTACCTTTTAAAGATCTACATGATACATTATCCACAATGGGACTGTGCAGTTTGGGGCCGACCCAGGAACCCTGAGACTTGCCCGAGGTTATCTGGGTAATGAACTGTTCCTTCCTCTCCCCACTACCCTCCCTGAGGAAGGGAGGAGTAGCCTCCAGTGTTATTCAGTAATTGACAGTACAGACTTTGAAGCTGGATGGCCTGGGGTTTAATTTCCAGCTTTGCCACTTTCTAGCCATGTGACATTTGGAACCCACATAACCTATTTCTTCATTTTCCTTTTCTGGAAAATACAAATTAATATTACTATATACCTCATGAAGTTGTGAGAGAAAACTACATATATATACATCCTTACACATGTGTGTGCGCACACACATGTATATATACTTATATACATATGCTCATTTAGTTCTCTCTATTTTTAAGTTAAATTAAGTTTTATTTTTTTTATACCCTCTTCCAATCCTACCTCTCCTCCCCCACGCCAGCTGTTGTATGTTCTTTTCTCTTTTCCCCCCCCTTTTTTAAAAGATTTTTTTTCTAAGATATTCTAAGATCTGTATCACCTAAAGTAAGGCCTGAAACATTTTAAGTGCTCTCTAAGTGATCCTCAGTATCACTGGGAAATTGGGTCATTTAGCTAGAGTTGGAATTCTGTCTGTGAACAAGGAATACTCCTCACTCTCCAAGGCGATGTTTCTTAACCCATCTCACAGTGGACTCATGGAGAGAGACCAGTTAACTCTGTTTTTTCTCTAACAATACAGAATAAATTTTCTCTGCTCCTTCCAAAATGTTAGAATGCACGAATGCACTAAGGGAGTAGTATCTGGCACCATAAATCCCCTGCATAAAGCTTTACTGTTTAGAAATGTCCTTGCTTGCTCTTTCGAAATAGATAAGGGAACTAGTGAGCACAGGTTTCCCATGAATAGAGAGCACAATACCGGAGTATACTGTGACCGATTACCGGGGTTCCATTTCCAACACTTATCCCAACCATTGACATTGGCATAGTAACAATTCAGTCACTACTTAAAATTTGCCCATTGTTGTGGCCCATTTGTGAAAGAAATCCAAAGGAAATTTCCAGCAATGATATCTTTATTAATAACTTTTGTCTGTTTGTTAGTTGAATTATTTGTTTGATTTTTCTCACTTGCAAATGGGAACATTGATGAGAAAAGGTAGATTAGCTAAGCAAAGTCCCTGAGATCGGAATTTGAGAAACATCAAAGAGTTCAGAGTACCTGGAGTGTAAAAAGCAAGCATAGCATGAACTGAAAGTAGAGATAAAGAGTAGCCTGGATAATGCGTATACACAGCAGGCCATTGTCTGAACTAGCTGACTGTCATTGTAAGGATTTATCTTACAATCTTCCTGAGATGAGAAGCCTTTGGAGGATTTTGAGCAGAGGAATAACATGTTCTGTCTTTCATTTAAAAAATATCATCTTGTTTGGTATGTTAAATATAGTATCCAAGGGAACAGAGTAAAGCCAGAGAAAACAGGATGCTATGGGAATGATAAAAGTGAAAAATGATGGACAGCAGGGGTGTTAAGAAATGGTTGAGCCCTAACAGGTGTGGCTCAGTTGGTTGGAGTGTCGTCCCCTACACTGAAAGGTTGCGGCTTCAATTCCTGGTCAGCGCGTACCTAGGTTTCAGGTTCAATCCCCAGCCTTGGTTGGGGTGTGTGCGGGAAGCAGCCCATTGATGTTCCTCTCTCACATTGATGTTCCTCTCTCTTTCTCTCTCCCTTCCCCTCTCTCCCTTAAAATCAATGAACTTGTCCTCCAGTGAGGATTGAAAACAAAAAAGAAATAGTTGAATTCTCCAAATACTTTAAAAATAGAACCAAAAGGATTTGATAACGCATTGATACATAACAGAAAGAAAGCAATCAACTTTGACTTCTGTGTTCTTTTGACCTGAGCCAACAGGAAGAATTCTGGAGTTTCCATTTACTAAAGTGAGATAACAGGTTATCACCAGAGAAGTGAGTGCAAACAGAGAAGTCCAAGTACTGAGACTGAAAGCACACTTGGAAGAGTTGAGAGGTACATGCAGTCACTGAGATTTAGAACAAGTTGCCCAAGAGGTGGGAGTCTAGGATTACTTGATGACCTGGAGACAAGTGAAGAAATTATTTTAAGGAAGAGAGAGTGACTGATTGAATTTAACAACATAGAGATTATTATTAACCTTGATAAGACAATATTGGTAACTTATGAATGAAAAATTTGGACTAATTGGAGTAAATATAAAAGAGAATGGAGTGAGAAAATAGAGATAGCAAGTACAGAACGTTCTTGGGAGTAAGCTGAAAGGAAAATGATGTCAAGAACGCTTTGTTGCATTTTGCTTGCTATTTGTTTTTTAAGATGAGTGAAAAATCCATTTGTATGTTAATAGGAATGATCCAGTAGAGAGGGCAAAATTGATGACCCAGAATTGAAAGGAAAGAACTCCTGGAGTAAAGCCCTTGAGAATCCACAGAAAGGTGGGACCAAGTGCACAAATAGAGGGAAACTGGTGTGGCTCAGTTGGTTGGAGTTCTCTGCTCAATAAGATGCTTGTTTGTAAGTATTCACATGAGCATCGTTGCCTCTTGGCCTTGAGGAGATATCAGATGAAACGATAGCAAGTACCAGCAATGGATGGATTCAAGAGTTTATTCCAGAGACATCAGCACATTCTTTTATTTGTACATGGTACAGAGATGACCAATTTGAGACCACAGATGGAGCATATATATTCATTACATTTAATATGAACTTTCAAGTCCTTTTACTTATTTACTCAGAAAAATCATTCCACAATTGCTTTTTAACAGTTTACTGCTCTGTGTGTGTGTGTGTGTGTGTGTGTGTAGCATGTTCTCCTAGTTGCCTGTTATTTTCTTATTCCTCAGCATAAGATAATGTAATTTGCCAAACTACAAAACTCCCATTTTGAAAAATTCCTGGTAGTCCTAGAAAATGAAACACAAGAAGTCTATTGGTTGAAGTTCCTGGGATAGCTTCTGATTTCCTGATAAAATGGAATAGCCTTAAGTGTAACTCATCTTTTGCCATCCCACATTTCTGCCTAGATAGAATATTCATGTGAACAGTTATGATAAAATGACATCATAATGAAGCAATCACTATTGAAAAGAGTTGGCACGTAAATCAGAAATTAGATGTATTTCAAACATAAATGTGCTTTGATTAAAACCTTGACATTACTTAGACAAGCAAATTAAAAAATAAAAAATAAAAAAAGAGTCTGCAAGAAAATAAGATATTTTAAGAAGAAAGATTAACAATGTTAAGAGGAAAAATCTTACAGAGCTAGCAGATACAGTGTGGAAAATTGAATGAAATTCCTCAGAGTAAAAAGGAAAAGCAGAAAAGTGACCATATATAGTAAGAATTATGATGTTATATGTGGCTCCTATATGAACCATTCCAAGAAAGACCAATTTCTAATGTCTAGATTTTCTGATGTCTTGAGATTTACTTTATTTTAAAAATATATCATTGATAAATATTTTACTATAGATATTCACTTAGCCAATTTATATACCGATTTATCATCCTGGAGCTAATTTTAAATTTCAGTAAAAGAAATGATCCATGGAATCCATCTTCAATGTGGTTATGGGTCACTGGAACTCCAGCATTTTGAAGTCGGGTGACGTACATGATTCCATCGTCTCTTAAGACATCATATTCACAGGTGATGACATGAGTCCGAGGTAAACCACGTAGCTTCTTGTCATCAGCCAAGAGGGGGGCTGCCCTCACATCCAGGAAACCTGGATATTTTTTTGATAGCTCAGACTTACCATAAGTTGGGTTATTATAAACATGTCCTTTTATAAACCTCTCAGGGAGCAAGGAACTCCAATTAACAAATTTGAATAGATGACTTGATTCCACAGGTACATGTTGGTGGGAAAGCATGGCTTTCTCAAGTGATCTATCAGTTGTAAAATACTCACTCCAGTACCTGACCATGGTGGATTTGAACAGAGGTGGAAAATGTGAATGTTCTCGATATGATGGTGTATCTACATCAAGAGTCTGAAGGGCAGGATAAATTAAAGACTGGGTCTTGAGTTTAATCTTGACATCTGGGTCATCTAGAAGCTGAGAAATAATTAAGATTACTTCCTCAAAATCCTTTCATTTTAAAACAATAAAGCAACCTTAACAAAATGAGCTATATAAAAATTCATACTCTCAGAAAAACAGTAATAATTGAAATATACCATCTCAACAAACTTTCAAATATTAAAAATGGGCTTCTTTAACTAGATAGCCTTTAATTAAATGATACTTTTTAAAACTAATGTACAGATCACATACCATATTACATGAATTTCAGGTGTACAACCTAGTTATTCAACATTTATACACCTTACAAAGTGATGCCGGTAATGAACCTAATGATCTGCCACCATACAAAGTTATTATGATACTATTGGCTGTATAGTCTATGCTGTGCATTAAGCCCCTGTGACTCTTTTATAACTAAGTTTGCACCACTTATTCCCTTTCACACACCCACTCCCCACCCCTTTCCTCTGGAAACTATTAGTTTGTTCTCTATATCTCTGAGTCTATTTCTGTTGTGTTTTGTTTTTTAAATTCCACATGTAATTAAATCATATGGTATTTGTCCTTTCTAGTCTGACACTTCACTTTCACTTAGTATTCTACCCTCTAGATCCATCCATGCCATCACAAATGGCAAGCTTTTATTCTTTTTTATGGCTGAGTAATAATCCAGTGTGTGTGTGTGTGTGTGTGTGTGTGTGTGTGTGTGTGTGTGTACATCATGTCTTCTGTGTTCATCATTCCTCTATTGATGGACATTTAGGTTTCCATATCTTGATGATTATGAATAATGCAGCATACATCTTTTTGAATTAAGATATTTTTGTTAGAATAAATACCCAGAAGTAGAATTTCTGGGGTATATGGTAGTTCTACTTTTAGTTTTTGAGGAAAAGGGTACTTCTAATTCAGGGAAATGATTAGAAAGTAAATGTCCTATCCTTTCTACCGAGAATAACAGTCAGAAGAACTGTATAAATTTTAACTTTTTACTCTTCTGTTAGTGTGGAAAGTATATTAAAATATACTAGTATACCAATAAGCTGTGCCATGGAGAGGCAGGATCACTTAATAGGGATTTCTGACTTGGCTTTGGTAGTAAGTGACATATTATTTTTGATTTCTGCAGATTTTCTGTGTGAAACATTCTATTCAAATCATTCTTTCCTATTCAGGCCTGAGTACTAGTATTTATAAAGGTTAGTGGTCTGCAGAGAGAGGTGTACAGATATCAGAGAAAGACAAAAAAGTGACCATAGTTAGAATAAAATTAGAAGATATATTTTAATTTTTGAAAACATACACAATAAAATGTAGTTTTATGTGTTTCCAAAGAACATGATATACTATATGGTAAAAGATGTATATAGCTACTACATAAAAATGAAGAGTTTAGTGGATCTCAAATAGTTTGCAAATTGTGGTGTTTATCCACATTGTAACTATAATGGCCAAAAGAGACCATTTTGGAGACTTTGTAGACCATTGCTAATGATCATTAAAGCTTACCAGATATTTTTATATAAATTTATGCATGTGACCCTCAAAACTACTCTGTGAAGTTAAAAAGGTTCATTTTGCTTCATAGATGAGGAAATGGGTGCTTACAGAGTTTAAGTTTAAGCCAAGATCACACTAGAAATTACTACATCTCAAGAAAATCCACGTCTCCTAATGTCTAATCTAGTGCCTTTACTGCTATATTATGAAACCTGTAGCAATGCTCAGAAATACTCTCTGAGAGGTTTTGAATTCCTCTTTCATATTGTGGTTGGAATAAAACCTACCCATAACATTCTTCCCTTTTGAGAATATTGTCCAAAGGACTCTCACTAGAGTCTAAACACTTTTAGTATAAAAAATATATAAGTAACTCCAACAAATGAAAAACATAACAGCAATGTTTTTGATTGCTTAAAATCTTTACTTAATTGAAATCAATTAATGTATACAAATTTCTATATCTGTAGTTCATAGGTAACTTCCCCTTATGGCTCCCATTAATAAATGGGAAAACAGATTAATTTTTAAACAATTAATAGCAGATTTTGTTTTGGTTCAGAGAAACAAAATTTATTTTACATACAACAAGGAATGAAAAGTCTTATTTATTACTATTATTCTATTATCATTATGAAACGACCTATAAAAATAACTGATTTTATATAAGCAAAGAAATATTTTGAATTTACTTTCTAAGTAGCATAGAATTCTTTGAATGTGCTATTAATTTTCTGAAAATAGTGTGATTTTTATGGCAATTAAAAAATACTCATATACTGAAAACTACAAAGCATTATTAAAAGAGATTGAAAAAGATGCAGTGAAATGAAAAGATATTCCTTGTTTATGGATGAAAAGAATCAACATAGTTAAAATGGAAATATTACCCAAAGCAATATACAGATTTAATGCAATCCCCATCATGTGGGGATTAATCATATTAACAAGGGGTTGTATCCAAAAAATATATATAATATATCCAAAATATATACAACTCAACATCAACAATCCAATCAATTAAAAAATGGGCAGAGGACCTGAACAGACACCTCTCCCAAGAAGACCTACAAATGGCCAACAGATAAATAAAATGCTGTTCAGCCTCACTAGCTCTCAGGGAAATTCAAATCAAAACCACAGTGAGATACCACCTCACACCTGTTAGAATGGTGCTTATCAACAAGACCACACCTGGATGGGCCTGGAGAGTATCATGCTTAGTCATAAAAAGCGAATGTCAGTCATAAAAAGCGAAGAACCGTATGATTTCACTCAGATGTGGGATGTAAAACTGAACCTCACGGACACAGACAGCACTATGGTGGTTACCAGAGGGAAGGGGCTGGGGAGGGAATGGAGGATAGAGGGGACAAAATATTTGGTGATGGAAGATGACTTGACTTGGGGTGGTGGATACCCAATGGAATATACAGATCATGTATCATAGAAATGTACACTTGAAACCTATACGAACCTTTTAACCAATGTCACCCTAACGATTAATTAATTGATTTTTAAAAAGAAAAATACTTTACTGGAGATTATTAGACCTATCTGAACCTCTAACAGCAGGGTAAGATTGTTGTATGGTCTTGCAAGTATGTAATCTCATTCACCTGACTAGTATAATATCTTTCTGACACATATATAATTTTATGTCAACAATCTATCATTTCACTAAAAAAGGAAAAACTCCGTGGCAGGAGCACAGATTGGCATTTTTGATGTTTGAAGCATTTCTTCTCAATATTCTCTTTAATATCCCTCCCCCCAGTCACTATCCTTATATTTGCATTTATATTTATCTATGCATTAAATTACTGTTTATTAGTAGACACTTTTTTTAAAAAAACAGCATAAAAATGATGACCATCATCATACCTGTTGTGCTACAGCTGCAGCTAAGTTTGCTCCTGAACTACCTCCGGAAACACCAATTCTCTCAGGGTTCACGCCATATTTTGCAAGAACTTCTTTACGTAGGAACCACTTTAAGGAATTATATGCGTCTTCAAATTGAACTGGGAAGTGATACTTAGGCGCTAATCTGTAGCTATATAGTGAAAACATAGTTTCTATGTCACTTACATTTTTACTTTTTTTATAATTGATCTTAAAGAGAGGAAGAAGGAGAGGGAGAGGGAGAAGGGAGGAGAAGGGAGGAGAGGGGAGGAGAGGGGAGGAGAGGGGAGGAGAGGGGAGGAGAGGGGAGGAGAGGGGAGGAGAGGGGAGGAGAGGGAGAGGGAGAGGGAGAGGGAGAGGGAGAGGGAGAGGGAGAGGGAGAGGGAGAGGGAGAGGGAGAGGGAGAGGGAGAGGGAGAGGGAGAGGGAGAGGGAGAGGGAGAGGGAGAGGGAGAGGGAGAGGGGAGAGGAGAGGGAGAGGGAGAGGGAGAGGGAGAGGGAGAGGGAGAGGGAGAGGGAGAGGGAGAGGGAGAGGGAGAGGGGAGAGGAGAGGGAGAGGGAGAGGAGAGGGAGAGGGAGAGGGAGAGGGAGAGGGAGAGGGAGAGGGAGAGGGAGAGGGAGAGGGAGAGGGAGAGGGAGAGGGAGAGGGAGAGGGAGAGAGAGAACATCCCACATGCACCTGACCAGAGATTGAACCCACAACCAGGGTATGTGCCCCGACCGGAAATCAAACCCACCACCGTTTGGTGTACAGGACTATGCTCCAACCAACTGAGCCACACTCACCAGGGCTGCATTTTTACTTTTCATTAGAGTATAATATGTGTGCCAGACATGCACATATCTTGAGTGTACAACTCCTTTAATTTCCAAACAGGACACAGCCCTATAGCCAGTATCTGGATCATGAACTAGAACATTGCCAGTACCCCAGAGCCCTCATTTAAACTCTCTTCAATCAAGCCTCCTCGACCCCTGAGTGTCCACTAACCTGATACAGAGCATGGATGGATTTTGCCTGGTTCTATTCTTTAAATAAATGTACTCCTATATCGCTGGCTTCCACTGTAAAGCTGTGTTTTTGAGCCACATCTCCTTTTGCTGTGTGCCTCTGTCTTTCTGTAAAGTACATGGCATTTATCCATTTAAATGTGGATGCGCATTTGAGTTGCTTGCAGTCTTTGGCTCACACAAACTGACTATTCTAGTCCATGATTTCTGGTGACCATATGTATGTATTTCTGTTGATATATGCCTGTAAGTGTTATTGATGGTCACAGAGTTACACATTTATGCTTACCTTTACTTAATATTATCAACTATTTTTGCTGAGTCGTTGTACCAACTTATTCTTGAACCAGGAGTTTATAGAAGTACCCATGGTTTCATATCCTTGCCAACGCTCAGTATTTTATGTCTTTCTCCTTTTAGCATAATATTGAGCATATAGAATTATCACCTTGTCATTTTAATTTTTACTTTCCTGATGTATGTTAACTTTTCTCATGTTTATTGGTGATTGAGATATCCGTTGCTATATGTGGTCTTTTCTAGCCTTTTCCCCATACTATTAATGGATACTTCATGTACTTTGGATAAGAAAAAATGGGTATAAATGTAGATATATACTTTTATATATATATATATATACACACATACTTTCTGATGAACATAAATTTTTAATTTTTAACATACCCCCTTCATTGCAATATACATAATTCACACACCATAAATTTGTTCATTTAAAGAGTGCAACTCAATGATTTTTGGTGTTTTCAGAGAGTTGTGCAACCATCATCATAATCAACTTCAGAACAGTTTATCACCCCCGGAATAAACTCTGTATACCCATTAGTAGTTGTGTCTCATTTTCCCTCGCCCCCACCTCCAGCCCTAGGCAACCACTAATCTGTTCTCTGTATCTACAGATTTGCCTCCTCTAGAGATTTCATATAAATGGAATCATACAATGTGTAGCCTTTTGTGACTGGCTTCTTTCATTACCATAATAATTTCAAGATTTATCCATGTTATAGCATTCCTTTTTATTGACAATTAATATTTGGTGTTCATTCATATGGATACACTATGCTTAATTTATCCATTCATCAGCCAATGGGCATTGGTTATTTCCACTTTGGGGAATTTATGAATAATGCTATGTAGATACAAGGATTTTTAAACATATGTTTTTATTTTCCTTGCATTTATACCTAGGAGTGAAAATGCTGTCACATGCTAACTCTGTTTAACCGTTTGAGGAACTGCCTAAATGTTTATCAGAGTAGCTGCACCTTTTGACATTCCCTCCAGCAGTATGGAGGGTTCCGATTTCTTCCTGTCCTTGCCAATACTTATTATTATTGATTTCTTCTAGTGGGTGTAAAGAGGTCTCTCATTGTGGTTCGATTTGCATTTCTCTGCTGGTTAATGACATCGAGCATCTTTTCATGTGCCTACTAGCCATTTTAATTTTAAGAGAGTCAAAATTGTCTAATTTTTATGGTGTCGTTTATCTTTAATATAAAATAAGTATATTTAAAGGCAAAGCCTGTGTTTGCATAAAAATTTTAAAGTTTATTTTATCTTTTAAAAATGAATGATCCATGTCTTGGGCGGTTGGCTCAATTGGTTGGAACATTGTCCTGTACAGCAAAAGGTGGTGGGCTCTGTTCGCAGTCAGGGCACATACCTAGGTTGCAGGTTCCATCCCCGGTTGGGGTGCGTACAGAAGACAATGGATTAATGTTTTTCTCTCTCTTCCTCTCTTTCTCTCAAATTAATAAAAAAAATCCTCAGGTGAGAATTAAAAAAAATGTTTTTAAAGTGTGATGCATTAATAATTTCAAAGAATCAAACACAGGTATATATAGGATAGGATAAAAGTAGGTTTACAGTTGTGAGTACACAAGACATTGTTTTTTTATCATTTTTATTAATTATTGTATTATTTTCTGTACAAATAACTATAAATCTTCTTTTGCCCCACACATATTACAGTGTCATATAATTTGCCAGCTTCAAGAAAATAATTTTCAAATATGAAGTTGGAATACAAAATAGTATAAACTTGTATTTTCTAATTATTTTAAAAAAAAATTTATTCTAATTATTATGTGATTATGTTCCAATTTTATAACAATGATTTAACTTGATAAATAGACACGACTTTTATTTAAACTTTTTCTTTTCTGAAGTTTAAGTTTAAATAGGTGTATGTGGCTCTGACATTGTGTCCCTAGCAATTCACCCTAGTATTAGTGTCCTAAATATCCTAACTTTTCTTTTCAAATACAGTTTACTAATCCAAAATGCTATTTCACACTAACTCATTGTGTTTGTTTAATATAATAATACATTTTAATATTTTAGACTCAAGTGTTAGACACTGAGCTAAGTTCATTCAGGAGTGTTACCACTTTTTTTTCACAATGACCATCTAAAGTAAGAATTATCTATGGTGCACTTTTAAAGATGATCCTCTGACTCCAAGGCACTTATTGCTAAAGATCATCAGTTAAAAGTGAAAGGAAATTTAGTCCAAGTAATTCTGTCCATGGATAATACAATTAAAATTTATGTGAAAAAATGTTTACTTTTAGCTTTTTTTCCCTGCCCGAGTAACACACACACATATACACATGTATTTTCTTGACTCTCATCAGGTAGGCTTGGTTTCACTTTTTATCACCTACTCAGTATTATAAAAAAAAATGTTTTACATAATCATAATCAGCCAATAAAGCTGAGAGAATCATGGTATGTAAGGTATCTGTTCTGAAAATAACACAGCTCTTACCTGACTGATATGACGACAGCGTCGAGTCTGTCTGCTGTCCATCTTGACAGTAGGTCTTGCTGTTTTGAAGCTGAAATAAAAGGAATAAAAAGCAGGATATTGGTGAGAATTGACAAATGAAGCGAAGGACGTTTCCTTCACAAAAAGTCCTATTGTGCTTGTTTTATATTCTGGCGGTTCTCCAGCTGCTCAACATTGAAACACTAGGAGGATGCATTTGATGTTAGACTTAGTCATAAGAAACTTCCCAACCACAACTCAGTAGAACTTGTGTTAATCAGTGAACTCCTAACTGCTCTTTGTCTCTTTTATCTTTCGTTCTGCCTGTTTGGTGATTGGCTCTTCTAAGCCATTTTCATTTTCTAGAAGACTAACTACAACTCATTAACAGATTTTAGGGTATTTAAAAACAAACAACAACAATAACAAAACAACAACAACAAGTCACTGATTTAACCAATGAGCTGTCAGATGTTTGAGGCAAAGGAGATATAAGCAGAATTGTGGTAACAGAGAAGGACCATCTAAATCTGCATGAGACAATAGAAAACATCTGAAATTGTGTGGGATAGAACCACATTCCCTTAAAACAGGAAGCTGCAACTCCCTCATTTCCTTGCATCAGCACGGCTACCCTAAAAAGGTATCTAGCTTAGCCCTGACTTTGTCTCTTTTTGTCTTGTCTAGGAGGAAGCCCCGATGCTCTCCTTACCCATCTCTGGTCCTCCTTCCTATAGCCAGTTCTTTTACCAGTGCTATGAACCTTCTTCCTTCCTTTTTCCTTTGGTGTGTTCCTCCATCGGTCAACACTTTCAGCCCATCTGTTTCTCTAACATGTTTATATTAATTACCTTCATTTCCTTTAGTTCTATAAATAAACAGAACTTTTCTCAGATAAAAAGAGAAGTTGAAATGAAATGCTCTTACTTAACTCTCCTTTCAATCTATCATTCACTTGCTTATCCCTTTCACAACTAAGTCCTATTAAAGCCAGCAGTCATCCTTACCATTTCCTCACCTCTCACTTTTTGGTATCTGCACTGCTTGGTACTGTTCAGCTAATCTCTTTCCCTTGAAGCTTTCACCTTTGTTTTTTGTTTTGTCTGTTTGTTGGTTTTGGGGGGATTTTTGATTTTTTTTTACCTCTTTGAAAACTTCCAGTGCTTTGCTGGTTGCTTACTTTTTCACCCAATACTGTGTCTCTCTTACCCAGGGGGCTGTCCTCACCCATTTAATTATTCTGTCAGAAGCAGGATAATCATCTTAGATTCTCTCTCAACTACCCACATCAACTGAAAATTTTGCTTAATTTCTAGACTGTAACATTTCTTGTTTAGATTAATTTATTCTACCTCTCTGGAGTTGAGTTCCTAAATTAGACTCCCATCCAATCTCCACTCCCTTAGTTGACCTATGTCTCATTCATCGGAAGTCATCAGCTAAATATCAAGCAATCTTAGACTCAGGGCAGTTAGGTGACTTTCTCAAAGTCACACTTTGGGACCCTTAGCCCAGTACTCCACTTCTAAATATATTTCTCTGTCTACTATAATTCTGTATGTTGAGAAATTTGCAACCTAATCACTCAATCTTGATTACCTTGGTCTATTATTTTCTACACTTACCACTTTATAGCACACTGCATGGTTTATATGTTTATCAGCTGATTAGACATTGCTTCTATTAGAAGGTAAGCTCCTAGAATATTGCCAGGAGTGTAGTATATATATGAATAAATGAGTTAACACATTAGATAGTCTTCTAATGGCAATGCGGAAAAATAGCAAAGTATGCTCTCTTAGAGTATTGACCATAAATATGAAAACATTTGTCTTCTCAGTTCCAATTGATGAGAAAAGCATATGTGGAAGAGAGTAATTTAAAGCTTCAAGGAAGAGTAAAACTTTGCCAGGAAAATAAAACAAGAGAAGACAAAAGAGACTGTAGTGTCCAAACAGAAGTGCGTTGTATACCTACTAAAGGCATTATTTTCTAATAAAAGTTTTACACACTATCCAGTGAGAACTTTTCAAAACATTCACTTACCAGCACTTTCGTGACACCAGCCACCACCATGGATATAAAAGACACCTCTTCTCAGTGCCTCTGACTTCCTCTTTGGCACATATACATGGACAGGGATGTGGTTGAAAGTTGTCTCAGTCACAGTGATATTTTCATCTGAGGTTGGTGGAACCTCATTAGGACTCAAAACAATTGTCAAGGAATCCACAAAATGATTAAGTCCCAGCAGCTCGACAAATTCAGCCTAAAAATGAATCTCACACACATCTTAGAATTTGAATTTCAAATGTCAGAGATCTCTGGACATATAAGCACACTGGGAGCTAAAAAAAATAATAATAATACTTTTACTCCCTCCTTCTAAAGTTCTTCTAGGCAGAACATATCCTTGCTGGGAAACTTTCCCCTCAGTATCTAGGATGGTTGGTTCCCTTTTATAATCTGGTCTCTAAGCACATGTTTCCTCTCCATAGAGGCTTTTCTGACCATACATACAACAGCCCTCCCTGCCGTCTGCCCAGATTGCTTTCTTTTCCTCCTGCTTATGACCTTCAAGCCACTTTTTATGATCTGAAATCATCCATTTAAATCTAATTCGTTCTTTTTCTCCACCACTAGAATGTTAGCGCTGAGGGCATAGACTCTTTCTTTGCCTAATAAGATTTGATAGAGTTCAGTTGTTGAATAAACGAGAAATAAAAGATCCATCTGGGAGTTACAACAGCCATCTGCTTTATGTTCTAGAGATTAAAAAAATAAAATCAAAGAAGAAATAGGGAAACATGCCCAGGAAGCCAGGGAGAGTTACATCTTACCTATTTTTTTGACCGGCCAGTACCAGAGCCTTAAGCAGGAAGGCAGTTGCCCTGACACTCCAGGGTCTCCCCCTCTTTCATATCTGTACTTCATGCCTCTCATCATTAACCCTGGGCACCTGCCAATCGGTAGGCTTGCAGAGTATTTCCTTGAGAACTTACTTCTATGTCCTTAGTCTATACCCTGAATCTGAAAATGATTTCATGAATGTCTGTAACACAATGCTGCAGTCAGATAGCTCTGATTTGCTGATGAATTATATGCTAAACAACATCTAAAATAGCAAACAACATCCAATTTCAAACATCACTCTCATAACATTAATACGACCTAAACAAGGCATTTTTAGTAAAAGCTACTCAAATGCCTCCTCGCTTATTTTTTTAAAATATTTTTAAACATGATTCTAATATAGAAACTAGAAATCGAGCAAACAAGGCAGCAATGTTTCTAAATAGTAAAGAGACAAAGGATGCAGCATTTGTTTTTATAAGATGAATAAATCAACCAATAAATCAATGAAAAAACCAAAGGAGCAAAATCCTAGAAGATTTTCTTCTCTAGATCAAATGGTTGCATATGCACATGTGAGTTCATAAAAGTCCAAACTTACCAAATGTATTATCGTTTTCATATAAGCGTTCAACTGTATTATTTTCCATGGCTCCTCAAAATCCTCTGGCAGAGGTAAATAAACATAATATGCTAAAAAGACCCCCACAATCAGAAAGTACAGGGGTTTTCTTCCCATAATGTAGTTCCTACGCTTCTCTGTCCTCGGAAACAGAAACTAAACTAACCTACTATGTCTGCACAGTGAACTTTAGCCAGTGTGCTTCAGCTCTATCTAGAGCTTTACCCAGTTATTGAACATAGAGTTGCTCACTTAGTTTTAGGGCTGGGATGATAGGATTCATTTCACTGCCTATCCAGAAATAGTCATGGGAGTACAAGTTCAAGGTTAATAAATAATGGGAAACTAAAGCACATTCTGTCTTATTTGCATTCCAAACACCTAACTCAATGATGTTACTACTTGCACCCTTCTGGATTATGCCTTTTTGAACATGTCATAATTTCTTGTTTGCTCCACTCTCTGGGATGATTTTTTCTTCTTCCCTGAAATGAATCAAATCTGTTTCACTTGTCACTGAACCTCCCTTTTTGGCCGCCAAGGAACATGTTCTCACCATTCAAGGGCTGCTTGAGGTCTTTTCTTTAAGGAACACTCCAGCAGTCTTGGTTTTTTTTCATGGAAGGAAACTGATCAGTAGGAAAAAATAATAATTAAAGCCAACTTTAATGATATTATTTGGCTTTCCTATTAAATTCTTCTCACAAGCATTGGTTAACTGACACCATCTATATATTAAAAATAAGGAAACTGCAGCACAGAAAGATGAACTAACTCACCAAAGGCACACATTTATCTGGTTGTACCATAGTAGTTTCTTATTATTAATGCAGAATCTATTTCTTTTTTAAAAAAATGATTGACTTGAATACAATGATTATCTATGTAGAAAATTATAAATCATACACCAAGAGGTATTAGAACACATTCTGTTAAAATATTTTTTCTAATTATGATAATATCTGAATCTGGATGTTCCAGTTACCTGGTTCTCATTTCTCTATTTGTCTATGTACCTGGCTATCTTCAACTTACTATTGATTGTCCAAATAAAAATAAATATTTTTAGGAAAGGTTTGAAACTTAGGTTCATGTTGCCTTCTTCTAGTGATTACCTATATTTGCTGCTGGTGAGCATGCCTACACATATTATGTTATGATATATGACATTCTTGAAAGTATATTCTGAATATGCTCAGGATACATGCAATATGCAGACTTCCTAATTATGGTTATTGCTAACATTATGGATGTTTCCTCATTCAAAAGGTCAGTAGAGTATAGAGGAAATGATATCAGCATTTTAATTTTAAAATAAGTATTAAACTATGAAATTATTCTTCTTAATATTTTCTAAATAAGTAAAAAATTATCAATCATTATGTTTATAAGCTAAAGGTATATTAGCTATTATTAAATTTAAGATGAAAGAAAACATAACAAATGAAAATACTGAACATTTTACCTGCTGAGTCACTGCTGCAGCTAAATTCCCTCTAGCACTGTCTCCAGAAATACCTACTCTCCCAGGATCTACACCATAGCTTTCAGGAACTTTGGGGTGTAACAACCATGTAATGCACTGTATACAGCTTCAAAGTAAATTGGAAAATGATAACTTGGGGGCTAGTCTGTATTTGTAGGTTAACCCCCCCAATATTTCCTTAATCATTAGTTGTTACTCATGTACCAAAACAAGGCACACACTCCTAATATAGAATCAAAAGTAAAATTTTGTTTTTACCAATATATTTGAATGTTTGCTATTAAATGAAAGATATGTTTTTCTTTTTTAAAAAAGATTTTTATTGTTTTTTTGTTTGTTTGTTTTTAGAGAGAGACGAAGGGAGAGGGAGAGAGAAACAATGATGTGAGAGTGACACATTAATCTGCTGCCTCTTGTATGCCCCCTACCAAGGATTGAGCTGTTACTGGAATGAATGAATCATTTTAGAAATATAACCTGAATGCCATCACAGTCGTTTTTCATTGGTCTGCTTTGAGATCATTCAGAGATCTAATAACAAAGTCAGCAAAATTTGATAAGAAGCCAAAGTCATGTAGAACTTGAAAAAAAAGAACAAACTAGCATTCTAGAAAACTTGCCTCTTTTGGTTAATAAATATTTTTACTTACCAAATATGCCATTTTTATAACAGAATTAAACATTACTTTCCATTGTTCCTCAACATTATCTGGAAGTGGTATACAAATATAACATGCTATATAACTCCCAGTATCAGAAAAGTAAAAGGATTTTCCCCACATATTATAACTATTGTTTCTTCAGCAAGACAGTATTACACTTTACTTCAATGCTGCAACTAATAAACATTTGGCAAGCCCCATCCCAAACCAGAGTTTCTTCAGAAGCACCCTAGATTTGCATGTGGCAAGTGTTGACAGGTAGTGTTGCTGGTAAAAACTCAAGTTCCAGTGTGCACTTTGTAACAAAAAACACTCTCCTCTGGCAGGTTCTGTTAAATCTGCCAGCATCATTGTATCTTCAGATAGTCACTGGACAAATATTTGTGGAACACCAACTTGGAGGAGAGTATATTAAATCTCAGAGTCTGGAAGACATAGAAGCACATTTCCTTTAGAAGAGAGGAAAGCAAAGGGATTCAGACATATGTTTTGAAATATTTTTAATGATATGCCTTTATTTTCTTATATCTTTAATAAAAGCCAAATAATTATATGCAAATTGAATATCTTAAGTGCTATGTAGTGATTGGAGTAGTTTTTGGAGGGAATAATGGAAAACTTTGTTGCAAAGGTAACTTTGAGTCAAGTCTTAGAAATATCCATTGTTTGGTAGACCACAGAAAGATAAAGGAGCCTTAAAATAAAAGGCATTGAAGTGAACTTTGTAAGACCAAATTCTAAAGTGCATTCCTCAGCTTAATATGTGACTTCTTGCTCTTTCAAAATCTATCTTGGTTAATATGTGTATAACCTCTGTTCACACAATGTTCAGAGGTTATACACATATTAACCAAGGTGTGCATTACCAGGTGTGTCCTTAAGGTAATGTTGTTGACTTAATGTAGGATTACTTATTTATTTGTTTGGTCACTGTTCTACTCCCTCTAGGAAAGCATGAAAAAGAATTAGGATACCCACCTTTTTCTTTGTTGTCAAGGGAATTCCTGCATGGAGAGTAGGTGATATAAAAGAAAAAGTTTCACCTTATAACAGTACTTGCCCCAAGAAAATCAAAGCTTACTGTTTTGTTTCACTAGTACTCTCCCAACATCGATGCTTTTCAAGAACCATGAGCTTTAAATAATGTTGCCCTGAATCCAACTGAAGATTCTTCCATGACTAATGATCTATGGAACTTGTTTTAACCTATTGTGTACAGATATATGGACTCATCTGCACTACATGGAGAGATGGTTTTCAGTTCTTAATTACCACAGCCAATTTGGACCATACCCTTTCACTTTTTAATACTTAAAAATGTCTTCTTTTCCTCCTCAGGAAATGACTCAGTGAAGGTCTTGTTTACCTGGCAATTAGCTCAGCATTAGCTAGATGATGATAGATAGATGATAGATAGATATAAATATAGATAAATAAAGATAAATACAATATATAGCCTTTGTTTTATTATTTGACTGTAGGGAGAAGACATTAGGCAGAAATAGATGGCAGCTTAAGGCCCAGGGGAAAGTGTTTGAAGATCAGGCATCACATCTCTTTCTATTCTTCCTCTCATTTATTTTTGCCTTGTTCAACAGTTTTTAAATATATATATATATTTAATAATTTAAAGAACATTAAGGATTAGTAATAAGTCACAGTAATAAATATAATAGAAATTATAAGTTAAATATCTTACAATTTTATTTGTCAATTATATTTCAATAAAGCTGAAAAAAAGATTATTTTACTAACATTTATAATTTAGATGTTGCTTCTTTCCACAGTGTAGAAGGTTTTTGTTGCTGTTGCTGCTGGTTTTTGCTCCCTTATGGCAGCTGCAGTGTGTTCTCACCAGTGCCCAAAGGAAGCCCTTCTGGTGCCATCCTCTCCTGCTTATTAAGGTTTCATTTTATAAAAGACACAGAAGATAAAGGTCTTGATGTACTTCAGTCACTCTTCTTCGGCAGCTGCTATTCTCCTCCCCAGATCACTCCATTAGAGACTCTCCACAGTCTTGTATATCTGTGTGTGTTTTCAAAACATTACAATTCTGAGCAGGTTGCCTTTTTGATGAGTTTCACTGTCTGAGCTGGAAGCCCTACTGAATTCTATCTAACCAACCTCTATGTTTCATTTACATAATCCCCAGAAGGAAGAAAGGAATTCAAAAGCCAGTTCAATTCCAATGTAATCAAAAGTTTGCCCTGTGCTAGAAACCGAGAAGAGACCCATGTATAAAAGGCTAAATCAGCCCTCTGCTCAGTCACAGCCTACGTGATAAAGGCACTTATTGTTTAAAAAATAGAATGAGTCTGTATTATGCTTATTATTTAAAAGATGTTGTAACTGAAACTTAACTGATCACTAGCTGTATGATCAAAGGGAAATTTCTTAAAACTATTCTTGCTGCAATAATTTCATTTATAATAAAGGCATGTTAATTCATGCCTAATAGGGTCATTTGAATTAAACTACTAATGAATATAAAGAACTAAGCATAGCTCTTGGCATCCGGGAAGTTCTCAATAAGTGGTAATGTTGTAACTGCTATTATTATCAATGCACACATTATTATTATTAACATTACAGTGAGAAATAAGCAAAACCTAAAGCTATACCCAGATGGATCTGAATTAATCCATTCCCCACTTAAAAAATATTTACTTCTTGGTGTTGCCTAATCTGCTGGGTTGAAATATGAAAAGCAGCTGAGGAGATTAAACACAGCAACGGACTGAATGGAAGCTACGCTGACACTCTCCTGGGACCAAACTGGAATTACAACTAAAATATAGAAAAAGCAGCCTGAAAATCAACTGAAGATGAACTGAAGAGCACCCTCATAACCAAGGAGGAAAAGTGGAGAACACATAGAGGATGGTAGGAAGTGTGGAGGCATAGAGGGCTGGCTGGGCTCCCACAGGCAGCAGCTGAAGGTCCAGAGGGAGATCTCAGCTGGAGGGGGTTCCCACTGAGGACTCTGGGGCCTCAACCCCAGGCTGCACTTCCCAGCCAAGAGCACCAGAACTGAGAGAGGTGCCAACATAACATCTGGCTGCAAAAAGCTGCTAAGGTTCTGTCTGCCAGGAAGAGGTGGCTGGAACTGCAGGCACCCTCATTAAGAGCTAACCCACAAAATTTTTATGTGCAGCCACTCACCTTGGGCTCTGGCAGAGGGAGGAAGAATTGGACCAGAGCTGTGTGGGAAGAATCTGGGGTTGTGGCCTCTGGAGAGTGAGATCAGAGGGTGCCCCTCTGGATTCCTGTGCCCAGTCATTCCCCCATACTGCAGAGGACATCTTTCTCAGGCAGACAGTTTGTGGCCTTTGCCTGAGGGGGGAAGCAATTGCCCCACCCTGATGGAAAATGTTTTTCCCAACTTGGAGGAGGTTCTACAGCATGAGGCTTGTTAAGAGGTTGATAACAACCAGCCACCCCACCTTGTGGAATTTCTACACCCTGAGACACATTAAGAGAATTTTATTAATCAGCCAGCAGGCAGAGGCAGACCTCAGAGTGCTTTGAGTCTTTGTATGATCTGCTTCTGGACCCAGGCCTTAGAAAAATAGACTTTGGTGTGCATCTTGGCCCTGTCCAACCACACCCAGCCCCAGCAGAGGAGACTTCAAGCCTAGGGTTGTTGATAGCTCTGAACTGGGTTCTCAGGGCCAGGCACAAACTGTGCCTGACATGGGCCTATACCAGAGACCCTCCAAAAGGACCGAGAGTCCTAGCAGATCTACCTAATACTTAGAAACAAACCCAAACAGGCAGCCAAAATGGGGAGACAAAAAAGGCCCAAATGAAAGAACAAGAAAAGTCTCCAGAAAAAGAGCTAAATGAAATGGAGATAAGCAATCTCTCAGATATAGAGTTCAGAATACTGATTGTAAGGATGCTCAACAGCATGAAAGAAGATATGGAAACTATGAAGGAAATTAAGAATGACATAGCAGAAATAAAGGATACATTGGAAGGAATAAACAGCAGATTAGAGGAAGCTGAGGATCGGATCAATGAATTAAAAGACAGGGTAGAAAAAAATCAATCAAAGATCCAAAAAGGAAAAACAATTAAAAAACAGGAGGACAGTCTAAGGAAGCTGTGGAACAACATGAAATGTAACAATATCTGCATTATAGGATTGCCAGAGGAGGTAGAATGTAAGCAAGGGTTAGAGAGCCTGTTTGAAGAAATAATGGCAGAAAACTTTCGTAACCTGGTCAAGGAAAAAGTCAGATAAGTTCAGGAGGCACAGAGAGTCCCAAGGAAGAAGAATCCAAAGAGGCCCATGAACAGACACATCATAATTAAAATGCCAAGAATTCAAGACAAAGAGAGAATCTTAAAGGCAGCAAGAGAAAACAATGTTACCTACATAAGAGTTCCGTAAGTCTGTCATCTGACTTCTCATCAGAAACTCTACAGGCCAGAAGAGAATGGCCTGAAGTATTTAAGGTAATGTAAAACAAGGACCTAAAACCCAAACTACTCTATCCAGCAAAATTATCATTCAAGATTGATGGTGAAATAAAGAGCCTCCTAGACAAAAAGAGGCTAAAGGAGTTTATCACCACAAAACCAGCACTACAAGAAATGTTAAAGGAACTGCTGTAATTCGAAGTAGAAATAAAGAGAATGAGAAACATAGGCATAAGGAAATAAAATGGCAATAGATAAGTATCTTTCAATAATAACCTTAAATGTAAATGCATTAAATGCCCCAATAAAAAGATATAGGGTGGCTGAATGGATAAGAAAACATGACCCAAATATATGCTCTCTACAGGAGGCCCACCTTAGGACAAAGGACTCACACAGGATGAGAGTGAAGGGATGAAGAAAATTTTTCATGCAAATGGAAATGAAAAAAAAGCTGGGGTAGCAATGCTCATATCGGACAAAATAGACTTCAAAATGAAGATCATGACAGACAAGAAAGGTCATTACATGATACTAAAGGGATCAATCCAACAAGAGAATATAACCCTGATTAACATATATGTACCCCATATAGGAGCACCTAAATTTATAAAAAACTTCTAGAGGACTTTTAGGGAGAGATTGACAGCAATACAGTCAACTAGGGAAATTTTACATCCCACTGACTTCACTTGATAGGTCTTCCAGACAAAAAATTAACAAGGAAACAGTGAACCTAAATGACACACTAGATCAGATGGATTTAATTGACATTTACAGAACATTCCACCCCAGAGCTTAAAAATATACATTCTTCTCAAGTGTACACGAGACATTCTCAAAGACAGAGCCCATGTAGTGACACAAATAAAGTCTCTACAAGTTCAATTAGATTGAAATCATATCAAACACCTTCTGGGACCACAATGGCCTGAAATTAGAAATCAACCACAATAAAAAACATTCAAACACATGGAGGCTAAATAGCATGTCTTTAAACAATGAATGGGTTACCAAAAAAATAAATAATCAAAAACTTCCTGGAAACAAATGAAAATGAACACAATCCAAATCTATGGGACATAATGAAAGCAGTCCTGAGAGGGAAGTTTATAGCACTACAAGCCTACCTCAAAAAACAAGAAAAACTTCTAATAGACTCTCTAACACTACAACTTAAAAACTTATAAAGAAAACAACAAGAAAAGCCCAGGGTAAGTAGAAGAAAAGAAATAATAAAGATTAGAGCAGAAATAAATGACATAGAGAATAAAAAAATATATATAGAAGATCAATGAAACCAAGAGCTTATTCTTTGAAAAGATAAACAAGATTGATGAACCTTTAGCCAGACTCATCAAGAAACAGAGGGGGATCCAAATAAACAAAATCAGGAACCAAAGAGGTGAAATAACAACTGACCCAACAGAAATACAAAGGGTTGTAAGAAAATACTATGAACAACTATATGCCACCAATCTGGAAAACCTGGATGAAATCGACAAATTCCTAGAAAAATACAAGTTTCCGAAACTCAATCAGGAAGAGTCAGGAAACTTAAATAGTCTAATAACTGCTGATAAAATTGAAGCAGTAATCAAAGGGCTCCCAACACACAAAAGCCCTGGCCCGGATGGCTTCACAGGGGAGTTTTACCAAACAGTCAAAGAATAATTAACACCTACCCTCCTCAAACTATTTCAAAAAATCCAAAAGGAAGGAACACTTCCAAACTCTTTTTGGAATTAGGATTAACCTAATTCCAAAACCAGATAAAGGCACTACAAAGAAAGAGAATTACAGGCCAATATCCCTGATGAAAGTAGATGAGGAAATCCTCAACAAAATATTAGCAAATCAGATCCAGCAATATATTAAAATGATCATACACCATGACCAAGTGGGATTTATTCCAGAAATGCAAGGCTGGTACAATATTCACAAGTCAATAAACATGATACATCACATAAACAAACTGAAAGACAAAAATCACATGATCATATCCTTAGATGCAGAAAAAACATTCAATAAAATCCAACAGCCATTTATGATAAAAACTCTCAGCAAAGTGGGAATAGAGGGAACATACCACAACATAATAAAGGCCATATATGACAAAACTACAATCAACATCATACTCAGTGGGCAAAAACTAAAACCATTTCCCCTAAGAACAGGAGAAAGGCAGGCTGTCCACTTTCACCACTCTTATTCAACATAGTACTGGAAGTTCTAGCCACAGTGATCAGACAAGAAGAAAACATAAAAGGCACCCAAATTGGACAGGAGGAAGTAAAACTGTCATTATTTGCAGATGACATGATATTATTCATAGAAAATCCTAAAGACTCCACCAAAGAACTACTAGATTTAATAAATGAATTCAGCATTGTAGCAGGATAGAAAATTAACACCCAGGAATTGATGGCATTTTTATACAAAACAAATCCCATTTACCATTGCAACTAAAAAAAAAAAAAAAAAAAAAGATACCTAGGAAGAAACGTAACCAGAGATGTAAAAGACCTATACTCAGAAAACTACAGGACACTGAAAAAAAGAAATAGAGGAAGATATAAACAAATAAGAAAATATACCATATTCATGGATTGGAAGAATTAACATTAAAATGTCCATACTACCTAAAGCAACCTATAAATTCAATGCAATCCCTATTAAAATGCGAACAGCATATTTCACAGATCTAGAACAAACACTTTGAAAATTTATATGGAACCAAAAAAGACCCTGAATAGTAACGGCAATCTTGAGAAAGAAGAAAAAGGTGGAGGGATCACAATACCAGATATCAAGTTATATTACAAAGCCACTGTAATCAAAACAGCCTGGTACTGGGACAAGAACTGAGATATAGAACAGTGGGACAGAACAGAGAGCCCAGGAGTTAACCCATGCCATTATGATCAATTAATGTTTGACAAAGGAGGCAGTCTATTCAATAAATGGTGTTGGGAAAATGGGACAGGTACATACAAAAAAATTAAATTAGACCACTAATTTCACCATACACAAAAGTAAACTCAAAATGGATGAAAGACTTAAATGTAAGACATAAAACCACAAAAATTCTAGAAGAAAACATAGACAGCAAAATCTCAGACTTCTCTCATAGCAATATATTTGCCGATACATCTCCTAGGGCAAGAGAAGCAAAGGAGAAAGTAAATAAATGGAACTATATCAAAATAAAAAGTTTCTGCACAGCAAAAGAAACCAACAAAACGAAATAGGAGCCCACTATATGGGAGAACATATTTGCCAATGACACATCTGATAAAGGGTTAATATCCAAAATATATAAGAAACTCATACAATTTAACAAAAGGAAGACAAACAATCCAACTAAAAAATGGGCAAAGGACCTAGATAGACACTTCTGCAAAGAGGACATGCAGATGGCCAAGAGACATATGGCAAAATGCTCAAAGTCACTAATCATCGGAGAGATGCAAATTAAAACCACAATGAGGTGTCACATTACACCAGTCAGAATGGCTACCATCAACAAATCAATGAATTATAAGTGCTAGCAAGGGTGTGGAGAAAAGTGAACCCTAGTATTGCTGGTAAGAATGCAGACCGGTGCAGCCACTATGGAAAGAAGTATGGAGTTTCCTCAAAAAATTAAAAATTGACCTGGCATTTGACCCAGTGATCCTACTTCTAGTGATTCCACTTCTAGGAATATATCTTAACAACCCTGAAACACCAATCACAAAGAACTTATGCACCTCTATGTTCATAGCCGCACAATTTACAATAGCTAAGATCTGGAAACAGCCCAAGTGCCCATCAGTAGATGAGTGGATAAAAAAGCTGTGGGACATTTACACACATGGAATACTATGCAGCTGTAAAAAAGGTTCTTTTGTCCTTTGGGACAGCATGGAGAGAACTGGAGATTATTATGCTAAGTGAAATAGGCCAGTCAGAGAAAGACAAGTATGACATGATCTCACTTATATGTGGAATGTAATTAACAAAATAAACTGATGAACAAAACGGATCCAGAGACATAGAAACATGGAACAGACTGAGGGATCTCAGGGGGAAGGTGAGGAGGGGGACTGGGTGGGGAGAGATTACTCAAAGAATTTATGTTTATAAGCATAACCCATGGATACAGACATGGGTCTGAGGTGGGGCAGATGTGGGGTGGATGGGATCAATGGGGGTAGAAAGGGGACATCTGTAATATTTTCAACAATAAAGATTAAAAAAATAGGAAAGCTCAAAAAAAAATAAAAAAGAAAGAAATATGATGGGCAGCAATTTAGTGCATGAACCCTAGGAACTGCTCCTGCAAACTGGGCAGCAACAGAGAAAAGGCCAAGATTGTACAGTGAAGAAAGTATATTTGAATAAAGGCATAGTAACTAATGAGAAGCAAATCTTCCTACACCTTGACCATTGATGGATTATTAGTTCATTAAAAAACAGGTAAAAGACACAATGAATTCTAAGTGAAATTCTGTGAATTAAAAGAATGGAGCATTTATTTGAATATCAAAAAGTATTTGTTGATTTCTTCCCCCTTCGTTCACCTGCATCACACTGTTCCTTTGGGTAATACACATTACATAAGATTCAAGCAAGCTACACTTCCAAAAATGAATTGATGGGAAAGTCTTCCTCCTCACCTATGAGCAAATGTTGAGTATGAGGAGCATGGTGCAAAGGCCAAGTAGGTTAGGAAAGGATGTTGCTTGCTAGGAAAAGAACACTTTCCCCTTATACGGATCTGTGTGCTAGAGAACCAAACAGGAAATAAAAATAATGGTACACTAAGCCATCCTTCACTACCCTGCAAAGATACTGATTATGAGCTTGTTGGTAAACCAAATTCTTGACTTTTTTTTTTAAAAAATATATCTTTATTGATTTCAGAGAGAGGAAAGGAGAGGGAGATAGAAACATCAATGATGAGTCATTGACCAATTCTGCAACCAGGCACGTGCCCTGACCCAGAATCCAACCCCGATCGCCTGGATCCTAGGTTGACGCTCAACAGCTGAGCCACGCCCGGCCGGGCACCAAATTCTTGACTTTTTTCTGATATTGAATTTCATTCATATTCAAAGAAACTTTCACCCAGGCAGGAGAAATGTATGACTTGCAATCTTGCAGGTGTGAATAAGTTTTCAAAATGTTTGGCATTTAGAATTTAAATACTACCTAAAATCTAGGATTCCATTTTCTGTGACCCAATTAAGTGTAAATATTTAAATATGTTTCCAATAGCAAATTAAAGTTTTTGGCACATGCTTAGAAAAGGTTGCAATTTGAGAGTGTATGATTTTCACTGAATTCATCTCAGCATTTCAATTAATGCCTGTCTTTCTTTGCAAGGATTCAGAAATCTGCTCATGAACTTGAAATATTGTGTATATTGTAAAACATCTCATAGGAAACCAGTGTGAATGCGGTTGCATTTACTCCCCTCAATCTTCTTAGCTCCCATATGGGCTAAGAGATTACTTGACTCCAAGTAATCTCTTCATCAAATGGGTTCTCATTAGTAGTTGATGGACCAAAGGAATTTAATTAACGAGGTATTTATTGCAGCAGAAAGACACAAGGCCAACACAGACATAAGTCATGATACATACCCATAAGCCCTTAGAAACATGGCAATTGTTAATATTACAATTCAGTGCCTCTACTGACAGGGTCACCTGTTGTGTGATGGGAAGCAGGAGAGAATCGTGGACTAGGAAGTGGACATTGGCTGCATCCTTCATGTACTAGCCCAATGGCTGTAGGTCAGGCAGCACAAGCAATCCTGGAGAACTTCTTTCCCACAGTCAGGATTTTCAGCTGCCATGTTGCAACATGGTGCAAGTATGCAAAGTACCGAGAGTTAAAATCATTGCATTCTATTTATTTCAATAGATTCATAAATTAGCAATGATTCATAACATTTCCACATATATACTGAACAATTCAGAAAGAGTTTCCATGGTACTTTTCAGAATCTTCTTCAGAAATCCCTTTCAGTAGGTAACATGTAGGGGAATGAAGCAGTAGGGAAACATTCTCTCTTGTTTTAAAATTCCGTTAAGTCTGAAATCTTGACCTAACATACATAACCAGAGAAGAATCCACTGAGTAAAAAAGCAAAAGACAAAACAAACAACAACAGAAAAATACAATATCTCTGATGACCTTAGAAAGGCCACTGGTGATAAAATCTAAACATAACTTTTGATTCTCACTAATTTGTTTTCTATTCTGAAGCTTATATATTTTATAAATCACTGCTGAGATTTTTACTATAGATTTTCACTTAGCCAACTCAGGTATTCATTTTCTAATCTATATTTACTTTTAAATCCGTAGAAGAAAAGTAATCCATGGAATCCATCCTCAATGTGTTTATGGGTCACCCTTACTCCAGCATTCTGAAGTCTGGTGACATACATGATTCCATCATCTCTTACCAAGTCATGTTCACAGGTGATGACACAGGTCACAGGTAAACCACACAACTTGTTGTCATCTGCCAACAAAGGGGCTGCTCTCACATCTAGAAACCCTGGATACTTTTTAGCTAGCTCAGAAGTACCATAAGTTGGACTATTATAAAAGTGCCCTTTCTTAAAATTCTCTGGGAGCAAAGAGCTCCAATTAACAAATTTGAAGAGATGGGCTGATTCCACTGGTACATGTTGATTGAAGAACATGGCTTTTTCAAATGCTCTGTCCATGGTAAAGTACTCACTCAAAAACCTGAGCAGTAATGATTTGGGCAGAGGTGGAAGATGCATGTTTTCCCGACAGGATGGTGTTTCCAAATCAAGAGTCTGAAGGACAGGATAAATTAAAGACTGGATCTTGAGTCTGATCTTGATATCTGGGTCATCTATGAGCTGAAAATTATTTAAAGTAAGTTGTTGAAATAATAATTTTCACATATATATTTTTTCATTTATGGAGCTGATATACATTGAAAATTTCAAAACGATAATCAAAAACAGTAAGAAATGTTATCTCAAAGATCTTTCCAATTTTCAATATTATACTTAAGACTTAGTGTCTACACTTAAATACTATAAATGTAAACAAAATGATTTGTACTACTCTCCTCATGAGGAGGGGAAAACACCAACTAATCTGTGCTTAGCTGGTCATAAAGATTATATTTCTCTGAAAAAAACTGGAGAGTGTACATTTTTGCCCTATTCTTTGGCATATTTTGTGTTTAATTGGATTTATTTTTTCTTAAATGCCTGATGCAAATTGCCAATGAAGCTTTATACTGGGAATATTTTTTTATTATTTATTTAATTTATTTTATGATTATAAAATGATTTCCATTTCTTATTGTATCTGTTTTGAAAGTTATATTTTTCTTGTTTATTGTTAACTTATTTGAAAGATTATTGTTTTAATTTCAAAGTTATTCCAAATATTACTTTCAAGAATTACAATGTGCATTCTTAAATCATCAAAGATTCTTTTTTGTGTCAAAGGGTCTGAAGAGCTGTTCCTTTCTCAGTCCTGACATTTGTACCTAACTTTTGTTTTCCTCCTTTGCCTTTTCAGACAGTTAAAATTTTAATAGCCTTTTCAAAGAATTAACTTTATGCTTTTCGTTCATACCTACTCTAAGCTTGTTTTGAATATCAAAACTTCTTATCATTGTTGCCTTCACTCTATTTTTTTTTCTTGAGTTAGATGCTTATTTCAGCTGTCTTTCATTTCTAATATATGCTTTTGAGAAAATACAGTTTCCTATAAGTGTGGATCTAAATGCAGAGAACGAGTAAAATATATATATTCTTTTAAATAGTGACCCAGAGGATCCAAGATGGCAGTGGACTGAGCGGAAGCTACACTGACACTCTCCCGGGACCAATCTGGATTTATAACTAAAATATAGAAAAACCATCCTGAAAACCAACTGAAGACGAGCTAGAGAGCAGCCTCATCACCAAGAAGGAAAAGTGGAGCCCACACAGAGACTAGTAGGAAGTGAGGGTGTGAGGGGGCTGGCTGGGCTCCCACAGGCAGCAGCTGAAGGTCCGGAGGGAGATCTCAGCTGTCTGGGGTCCCACTGAGGACTCTGGGGCCTAAACTCCAGGCTGAGCTTCCCAGCCCAGAGCATCAGAACTGAGAAAGGTACCCACAGCATCTGGCTGTGAAAAGCAGTTGGAGTTCTGTCTTCCAGGGAGACACAGCTGGAAATGCAGGCACCCTCTTAAAGAGCCAACACATACAGTTTCATGTGCAGCCACTCACCTTGGACCCCAGCAGAGGGAGGGTAGAGTGAACTGGAGCTGTGTGGGGAGAATCTGGGGTTGTGGACTCTGGAGAGTGAGATCAGGGGATGCCTGTGCTGGATCATTATTCCAGATCATGGAGGACATCTTTCCCAGGCAGACAATTTTTAGCAAAGTGGGAATAGAGGGATCATACCTCAACATAATAAAGGCCATATATGACAAACCTACAGCCAACATCATACTCAATGGGCAAAAACTAAAACCATTTCCCCTAAGAACAGGAAAAAGACAGGCTGTCCACTTTCACCACTATTATTCAACATAGTACTGGAAGTCCTAGCCACAGTGTTCAGACAAGAAGAAAACATAGCTGGAAAGGAGGAAACAAAACTGTCATTATTTGTAGATGACATGATATTGAACATAGAAAATCCTAAAGACTCCACCAAAAAACTACTAGATTTAAAAAATGAATTCAGCAAGGTAGCAGGATACAAAATTAATACCCAGAAATTGATGGCATTTTGTACACCAATAATGAACTCTCAGAAAGAGAAACTGAAAAAAAATCCCATTTACCATTGCAACTAAAAAAATAAGATACCTAGGAAGAAACTTAACCAAAGATGTAAAAGACCTATACTTGGAAAACTTCAGGACACTGAAAAAAAGAAATAGAGGAAGATATAAACAAATGTAAAATATACCATGTTCATGGATTGGAAGAATTAACATCAAAGCAACCTATAAATTCAATGCACTCCCTATTAAAATGTGAACAGCATATTTCACAGATCTAGAACAAACACTTTGAAAATTTATATGGAACCAAAAAAGACCCTGAATAGCAATGGCAATCTTGAGAAAGAAGAAAAAGGTGGAGGGATCACAATACCAGATATCAAGTTATATTACAAAGCCACTGTAATCTAAACAACCTGGTACTGGGAAAAGAACAGACATATAGACCAGTGGAACAGAACAGAGAACCCAGAAATTAACCCATGCCATTATGATCAATTAATGTTTGACAAAGGAGGCAAGAACATACAATGAAATAAAGACAGTCTCTTCAATAAATGGTATTGGGAAAACAGGACAGGGACATGCAAAAAAATGAAACTAGACCATCAACTTCACCGTACACAAAAATAAATTCAAAATGGATGAAAGACTTAAATGTAAGACATGAAACCATAAAAATCCTAGAGGAAAACATAGGCAGCAAAACCTCAGACATCCCTCATAGCAATATGTTTGCTGATATATCTCCTAGAGCAAGAGAAACGAAGGAGAAAATAAACAAATGGGACTACACCAAAATAAAAAGTTTCTGCACAGCAAAAGAAACCATCAACAAGACGAAAAAGGAGTCCACTGTATGAGAGAACATATTTGCCAATGACACATCTGATAAAGGGTTAATATCCAAAATATATAAGAAACTCGTACAACTTAACAAAAGGAAGACAAACAATCCAACTAAAAAATGGGCAAAGGATCTAAATAGACACTTCTCCAAAGAGGACATATAGATGACTAAGAGACATATGAAAAAATGCTCAACATTGCTAATCATCAGAGAGATGTAAATTAAAACCACAATGAGATATCACTTCACACCTGTCAGAATGGCTACGATCAACAAATCAAGGAACTACAAGTGTTGGCCAGGGTGTGGAGAAAAGGGCACCCTAGTACATTGCTGGTGGGGATGCAGACTGGTGCAGCCACTATGGAAAGCAGTATGGAGTTTCCTCAATAGATTAAAAATTGACCTGGCATTCGACCCAGTGATCCCACTTCTAGGAATATATTCTAATAAAGCCAATACACCAGTTAGAAAGAACTTATGCACCCCTATGTTCATAGCCACACAATTTATGAAAGCCAAGATCTGGAAACAGCCCAAGTGCCCATTAGTAGATGAGTGGATAAAAAAGCTGTGGGAAATTTACACCACAGAATACTGTGCAGCTATAAAAAAGAAGGATCTTTTTTCCTTTGAGACATCATGGAGAGAACTGGAGAGTATTATGCTAAGTGAAATAAGCCAGTCAGAGAAAGACAAGCATGACATGATCTCACTTATATGTGGAATGTAATAAACAAAATAAACTGATGAACAAAATGGATCCAGAGACACAGAAGCATGGAACAGACAGAGGGATCTCAGAGGGAAGGTGGGGAGGGGGACTGGGTGGGTAGAAATTACTCAAAGAACTTATTTGTTTATAATCATAACCCATGGACACAGACACTGGTCTGGGGAAGGCCTGGGGGTGGGGCAGATGTGGGGTGGAGGGGATCAGTGGAGGTAAAAAGGGGACATTTGTAATGTTTTGAACAATAAAGGTAGAAACTTAAAAAATAAACAGATAAATAGTGAACCAAGTGTTTTTAGAGTATTTTTTTTATTTTCTAATTTTCCAAAGAAAAATATGTTATTTTTCTTTTCCTTATTGATTTTCCACATCTTTGCATTGTAGTAAGAGTCCAAATGTTGTACAATTTAGATCCTGTGATTTTTTTTGAGATTTGCTTTATGGCCCAGTATTTGGTCGGGGTTTTAAAATGATCATGTGCATTTCTTTATCTCCTGTTCCACTGAGTGAAATATACTGATTGTGATTTCATTCCTCTATACACTTATTATTTTTGCTAACTTGTTCTCTTAATTACTAAAAGAAGTATTTTTAAACCTCTTGCTGTGGTCATACACTCATTTTCTCCTGCAGTTCTGTTAATATTTTCTTCATATATTTAATGCCATGTTATTAAATCCATACAGATTTAGAGTTTTTGTATTTTGTTGGTCATTAAAATCTTTTCTGTAATGAGGTGGTCTTTTTTATTTTTTAGTTGCAAGACTGATGAGTTTTATTTTATTGTTTTTAAATTTATCTTTATTGTTGAAAGTATTACAGATACCCCCCTTTTTCCCCATTGATCCCCTCCACCCTGCATCCACCTCCCCCCCCCCCCAGGCCTTCACCACACTATTATCTGTGTCCATGAGTTATGTATATATGCATATAAGTCCTTTGGTTAATCTCTTTCCACCCACTCCACCAGCCCTCCTTCCCACTGAGATTCATCAGTCTGTTCCATGCTTCTGTGTCTCTGGATCTGTTTTATTCCTCAGTCTACTTTGTTTATTAGATTCCACATATGAGTGGGATCATGTAAAACGGAATCAGGAAGAATTAGAAAACCTGAATAGTCCAATAACAACTGATGAAATCAAAACAGTAATAAAAAACTCCCAGGAAACAAAAGCCCTGGTCTAGGCGTTTCCGTGGGGGAGCTTTCTAATTTTTTAAGTTGAAGGGTTAGATAGTTTACTAAAAGTTTTTCTTGCTTTTTGAGGTAGGTCGTCAGTGCTATGAACTTCCCTCTTAGGACTGCTTTCCCTGTGTCCCATAGATTTGGGGTTGTTGTGTGTTCATTTTCATTTGTTTCCAGGAAGTTTTTTATTTATTTCTTGATCTTATTGGTAACACATTCATTGTTTAATAACATGTTATTTGGCCTCTATGTGTTTGAATGTTTTTGAGCGTTTTTACTATAGTTGATTTCTAATTTCATGCAATTGTGATCTGAAATGCTTGATATGACTTCAATCTTCTTGAACTTGTGGGGAATTGTTTTGTGTCCTAACATGTGGTCTATCTTTGAGAATGACACATGTGCACTTGAGAGGAACATACATTCTGCAGCTTTGGTGTGAAATGTTCTGTAAATATCAATTAAATCTATCTTATCTAGTGTGCCTTTGAGAGTCACTGTTTCTGTGTTGACTTTTTGTCTGGAAGTTCTATCCAGTGAGGTGAGTGGGGGTTAAAGTCGATGGCTATGACTGTTGATCTCTCAAAGTCCATAAGGTTATTACTGATAGAGTTTTATTTACTTCCATTTCAAATCTTTATGCCTATGTTTCTCTATTTCTTATTATTACAGCAGTCCCTTTAACATTTCTTGCAATGCTTCTATTTCTATTCTAATTACAGCAGTCCCTTTAACATTTTCTGCACTGCTGGTTTGGTAGTGATAAACTCCTTTAGCCTTTTTTTGTCTGGGGAGCTCTTTATTTCACCCTCTATTTTGAATGATAGCCTTGCTGGATAGAGTAGTCTTGGTTTTAGATTCTTGTTTTGCATTACTTTGAATACTTCATATCATTCTTTTCTGGCCTGTAGTTTCTGAGGAGACCCTCCAAAAAACTAAGAGTCCTTCAATGACAGCCTTATGGGGGCTCCTTTGTAGGTAACAGATTGCTTTTCTCTTGCTGCCTTTAAGATTCTCTCTTTGTCTTGAATTCTTGGCATTTTAATTATGATGTGTCTGTTCATGGGCCTCTTTGGATTCTTCTTCCTTGGGACTCTCTGTGCCTCCTGAACTTGTCTGACTTTTTCCTTGACCAGGTTACGAAAGTTTTCTGCCATTATTTCTTCAAACAGTTTCTCTAACCCTTGCTTACTTCCAACCTCCTCTGGCACTCCTATGATGAAAATATTGTTACATTTCATGTTGTTCCACAGCTCCCTTAGACTGTCCTCCTGTTTTTTAATTGTTTTTTCATTTTGGATCTTTGATTGATTTTTTTCTACCCTGTCTTCTAATTCACTTATCCAATCCACAACTTCCTCTAATCTGCTATTTATCCCTACCAATGTATTCTTTATTTCTCCTATGTCATTCTTAATTTCCTTCATAGTTTCCATATCTTCTTTCATGCTGTTGAGCATCCTTACATCAGTATTCTGAACTCTATATCTGAGAGATTGCTTATCTCCATTTCATTTAGCTCTTTTTCTGGAGAATTATCTGTTCTTTCATTTGGGGCTTGTTTTTTTTTGTCTCCCCATGGGGCTGCCTGTTTGGGTTTGTTTCTAAGTATTAGGTAGATCTGCTAGGACTCTTAGTTTTTTGGAGGGTCTCTGGTGCAGGCCAATGTCAGGCACAGTTTGTGACTGGCCCTGAGTACCCTGTTTGGAGCTATCAACAACCCTCATCTTAGGTCTTCTCTGCTGAGGCTGGGTTTGATTGGACAGGACCAAGATGTACACCAAATTCTGCTTTTCCAAGGCCTGAGTCCAGAAGCAGATCAGGCAAAGACTCAAAGCACTCTGAGGCCTGCCTTTGCCTGCAGGCTGATTAATATGGTTCTCTTAATGAGCCCGAGCCTGTAGAAAATCCTCGGGGGTGGGTAAGAGGTTTTCCAGCAGGGTGGGGCAATCGCTTCCCTCCCCAGGCAAAAGCAGCAAAATGTCTGTCTGAAAAAGATGTTCTCTGCAGTACAGGGGAATGACTCGGCACAGGAGTCCAGAGGGGCGCCCTCTGAGTTCTATCTCCAGAGCCTGCACAGCCCTAGATTCTCCTCACACAGCTCCAGTCCACTCTACCCTCCCTCTGCTGGAGCCCAGGGTGAGTGGCTGTACAGGAAACTTTGTGTGTTGGCTCTTTCAGAGGGCACCTACAGTTCCAGCTGTCTCTTCCTGGTCAACAGAAACCTGGCTGCTTTTCACAGCCAGATGTTATGTGGGCACCTTTCTCAGTTCTGGTGCTCTTGGCTGGGAAGCCCAGCCTGGGGTTTAGGACCCAGAATCCTCAGTGGGAACCCCCCACCCAGCTGAGATCTCCCTCCAGACCTTCAGCTGCTGCCTGTGGGAGCCCAGCCATGCCCCTCGTGTCCACACTTCCTACCCATCTCTATGTGGTCTCCACTTTTCCTCCTCAGTTATGAGGGTGCTCTCCAGCTCGTCTTCAGTTGCAGTTGGTTTTCAGGATGATTTTTCTGTGTTTTATTTGTAGTTCCAGTTTGGTCCGGGGAAAGTGTCAGTGTAGCTTCCACCCAGTCCACTGCCATCTTTTTCGATGGGTTTTCTTTGAGAGATCTAGGTGATCTTTATCCAGCAATTCTTTTAGATATTAATATGGGGTATACATTTTCCATCCATTTGCTTTCAAGTTTTCTGCTTACTTCTATTTTAATCTGATAATCTTGGTCCTACTGCAAGATCATTTAGACCACAAATGGTTCTAATGACTAAAATAGTTGTTTTTGATCTACTGCGTTATTTTATGCATGCTTTTTCTTTTTCTCTTTATTTTTTTCTTCTTTCTGATTGGTTGAGCTTTCAATGATTCTGTTTTTTTTCCTGTGGTAGTTTATGTTATATCCTGTTTTTTTTTTTCTTTAATTGATTACCCTAAACATTACAATGTGTATTCATAACTTCTCAAAGACTATTGAACTTATCAAAAGCCAATTCTAAATTTTTATTACTTCTTAGATAATAAAAAAGATCTTATAAGATTTAAAAACTATCCTCTCTTCTCTCCTTATAGTATGTTTTTTTCATATTTTAATTTCATATATCTTATTACTTTAAACTATTCATGTTTATTAAGATTTACCCACATTTTGCCACATTCTTGTTCTTTGCTTCTTCCTGTATCCTCAAATTTTACCTGCATTTTCACCTCATTCAAAACACTCTACTTAAAGTATCCTTAGTGTGTTCCATTAATAGCATGTTCTCTTAGCTTTAGCTCATCTGAGTGTCTCTATTTCTCCTCTATTCTTAAGTAAAATTTTTGTGGGGCACAGAATTAGGTTGACAGACATTTCTGTGCTGCACTTTGACGACATTCCACGACTTAGAACTTACATTCTTGTTATTGAGAAGTAACTGCCATTATGAGTGATACTTCTGTGAAGTTCCTTTTTTTCTCTGTTTTAAGATTTTTCTCTATTTCTTCTTGTTCGATTGTGTTTTGCTGGTTTCTACACTTTTGCGTGTGTCCATATGTAGATTTCTTTCTAGTAATTTTTAAAATTTTAAGCTTTTCAAAAATGATTCTTAGGGTTCATGGGGCTTCTTTTATCTATAGCTTGATACTGTTCATCAGTTTTGCAAAATGCTCTACTATTATATTTTTAAATACTTCTTTCTCCCCTCTACTTCTGATATAACAATTAATATTCCATTGGCTTTTCAGACTATATATACTATATTTCTTTTCTTCTGTATTTTCTAACTTTTGGCTCTCTATTCTTTATTTTGAACAGTCATTGATGAGCTGATATGACTCATCTTTCAGTTTATAAATTATCTTCAGCTGTGTAAAAATCAGTTAAGCAATTCATAAAGGTTTTAATTTTGATAGCTTTATTTTTAATTTTTAGAATTTTTATTTGTTTTTCAAAACTGCACTTTTCTGCTGAAATTTGAATATTGGTAGTATATTAATTGAAGAAAGTAAGATAGCTCTTTAATATTCTGTGGCTGATAACTGTAGTATCTGAATATTGCCAAGTGCTGTCTGTTGATTCTGATTGCTTTCCTTCATGGCTTTCTGTTTACTTGTTTACCTGGATATGTTTTATTCTGTGCCAGATACTGAATTTCAAAAAAATATTTGTAGGAATAATTTAAAGTCTGTGATGATACTATATTTCTCCAGGGAGGCTTTTTATACATCTCTGTCAAACACAATCAGTATCAACCACTCACACCATCTTAATTTAAGGAGAAGGCCTGAGATGTCCCCCGACCATCCAGGTGATGTGGAGCAAGACTCTAAATGCACATGATGTTCATTTTACATCAGGTTCACCCTGACCCTGGGAGCATCTCTCGTAAGGGCCTCACTTAAAGTGAGGAGTGGTTCATGAGTATCCCTGAATTTGATCTTAACTCTAATCCTGAAAGACTTCCAAAGCTCATCTTGGTTGAACAGTTTCCTCTTGATTGGCACAAGCCTTTAGGACACTGAGTGCTGGGGTTATTTTGCGGATTTTTCCTTTATCTTTTAAAAAAAGTTTTGGCTTAGAAATTTCTCATATCTTATGAATTTTTTGATACTTTCCAGAATATTATAAGATATTTTACCCAGATTTTTAATAATTATGGGTCAGAATGAATTGGTGCACCATGATGGAAACCAGAACTGCATGAGAAAGGGCTCATCATGCAACCCACTAAAAAGAAATTGATGCTTGAAATGGTTAGGACACTTGTCCAAGGCCACAGCTGGACAATTACTTTAGCTTCAAAAGTCCATTTCTCCTGGTGTATTCTTTGCACTGTACCAAGATGCTTCTCAGAGAGACAATGAGTAGCAATGTAGAGCTCAATTTCTGGGGAGTAACAAAGATCTGTTCTGTAGCATACTCAGAACAAATAATAGAATTTTTATCTTTCCTTTGGCTGGAAATAATAAAGATATCCCAAAAATGCCAATTACCAAAATTTATATACTTTAAAGTGTGTACAAAAATAAGTAATAAAAACAACAGCAAGGTTTGTTTTATTGCACAATAAATTTACATGCAATATTTATTATTAGAATTAAATTGTAGACATTTACTTGCAAATACATTAGAAAAAAATTTTTCCCCTACAGGAACAGTGCTTCTAAGACATCAATGCTGAGTATTTTTTCTTATGTTAGATGAACTGGTATCAAAAACAATTTTACTCATAATCTATTAGACTAATTATAATTAACTATGAAGACATTAAATCAATATTTAATAAGTGTTCAGTTTTAGCTAAATGTCATAGAAATGGTGTCATAATTGATATCTGAAAAGTATAGTTCCTTGAGCAAGTAAATAGCATTTATGAAACCGTTAACTTTTTTGTCCATAGGCAATTTTATTATTCTAATAGTAGTTTTCATGCAAGTTTTAGCATATTCTACTAAAGAATACTGAAATAATCTGATTCTCTGGTTATGGTGATTGGTGTCATTGATTGATTTCACAAATACATACCCTAATATAATAAACACTACGGTACTTACCTGACCATATCAACTATGTTTAAACCAGTGATCTAGAAAGAAGATTTTATCTTAAAAAATATGGCAGGAGGTGGGAATAGAAGCACTAGGTATATTAATGTTCTATGATATGATCTCTATGTATCTCTAATATATTAATATTACTTATTTGCATTAATATATGAATGTTTGAAATAAATATACTTAAGTGTAGGATATTTTAAAAAATGAAACAGATCTAAGCAACATACCTGTTGAGATACTGCTGCAGCTAAATTCCCTCCAGCACTGTCTCCAGAAACACCAATCCTTTTGGGATCAACGCCATATCTTTTAAGAACATCTCGGCGTAAGAACCACTTTAATGATTTATATACATCTTCAAATTGAGTTGGAAAGTGGTATTTCGGTACTAGTCTATAGCTATGGGCAGAAAAACAATATTCTTTAAGTCAATATATATATTTTTAAATATATTTTTATTGATTTTAGAGAGAAGAAGGGAGGGAGAGAGAGAGAGAGAGATATCAATGATGAGAGAGTCATTGATAGGGTGCCTTCTGCACACCCCAAACTGGGGATTGAGCCCGCAACCCGGGCATGTGCCCTGACCGGGAATCAAACCTCAGTCTCCTGGATCCTAGGTCAATGCTCAACTGTTGAGCCACGCTGGCTGGGCTAAGTCAATAGTTTTATTTAATTTTATTTATTTATTTATTTATTTATTTATTTATTTATTTATTATTTATTTAATTATTTATTTTAAACATATCTTTATTGATTTCAGAGAGAGGAAAGGAGGGGGAGAGAGAGAGATAGAAACATCAATGATGAGAGAGTCATTGATCGGTTGCCTCCTGCACATCCCCCACTGGGGATGGAGCCCGCAACCCAGGCATTTGCCCTGACTGGGAATCGAACCCCGATCTCTTGGATCCTAGGTCAATGCTCAACCGCTGAGCCACGCCTGGCCGGACAGTCAATATTTTTAATAAAATTCTGTGTGTGTGCATGTTCTAACCCTAAAATCAAAAGTAGCATGTTTCTTTGAAAAATATATTTTGAATCATAATGAATCTAAAGACAAATTTAATCCCAATGATAACGCTTGATACGAAAACTTTCACAAATGTCATTTTTACACTAGTAAAGGCTTGAATGCAATATTTGCATTAGGCTTAAGAAACAAATAATCCCAGATGATAACTGACTAACCTTCTCCCAGAGTGTTATTTTGTTTGTAATCATTATACTTTATTACTAGCCAATAAATACCAAACAAATCTTAGGAATTAGTCTATCCCAACTTAATCTAATAATCAAGTTAGCATGCAGTGATTACTATGGTTTCTCATTTTCTATTATTGGGTATTGATCTAGAATGCTCTTTAAAATAGATTTTGCAGCCTGGGGGTATAGCTCAGGGGTAGAGCCTTTGACTGTAGAATAGATTTTGCCTGTATTCCCATGTTATTTAGCAATTGCTTTTAATGAAAGATTATACCATGAATTATACTATACTAATTGCTTTAAATGTATTTTATCACCTAATTTTTAAAACATCCCTGTTATATAGAAAACATTATGTGACTCCCAGTCATATAATGGAGCTAAAAATGATGTTTAACTGCCACAAAGTGACTCAGTTAATTCTAGAACCAAATTTTGAAACTGATTCTCTGACTCTAAAGCCCTCTTCACTCTGCTAAGAGTAGGCTAGAAATCCAGCCATGGTCATTTGTCAATGAAATTCAATACTTTAATTCTACTCTAACAATTTCTTGACTTCCTGTTTTTGTTCCCTACTTGACTCAACTCTACAACTCTTTTCTCTCTCTTTTCCGGTCATGCCTGAGCTCACTTTCCCTATTCTCACCCTCTCGTTTTCATTTGAAACATGCCTGGCATAACCAAGGAATGACCAGAACAGCTGAAAACACCTTACTATGTAAGGTACCTGCCCAAACCCAAACAAACCAACAGTGCTCTTACTTGGTTGAAACGACAACTGCATCAAGCCTCTTAGCTGTTTGTCTTGACAGAGAGTCATAATGAAAATTAGCTGAAATCAAAGAAAACAAAATCAGAGACTAATAAATAAATTGATGGGTATTTTTTTTTCTATTCAGCATAATGCCCACTACGATACCTTGTGCTTTTAAAAAAATGTTCTGGAAAAATATTCCTAATATTTCATCATAGCTACAGAACGTGAATTCTTTTGTTCAGTGGTCCTGTTACATGTGCTTTGTCAGTTTTCCTATCCTTTCCCCACATGTCACACCCTGTAACTTAAGTCAACTTCATTCTCTTCAAGATCTACCTGTGCTCTCCTCAATCAGCAGGCATTAGGTGTTGAAAGAATAAACATAAATATACCTCCCTGAATTTCAGGAGGTCACAGTCCACTGGAGATAGGAGCATGGAGGGGCAGGCACATGAACTAAAAGCAATAGTGAAATATACTAGTTGCTTTAATGGAGGGGTAGAGAGAGTGCTCTGTGCAATACTATTCGACTTTTTAAAAACTGCCAGAGGAAGTTAAGGAAGAGCAAAAAGGAAACAGGGAGAGCTGACACCTGATTTATGTATTAATATTTCCATATATATGTGTTCGTGTGTGTGTGTGTGTGTGTGTGTGTACATATATATATGTGTGTGTGTGTGTGTACATATATATATGTGTGTGTGTGTGTGTGTGTACATATATATGTGTGTGTGTGTGTGTGTGTGTGTGTGTATATATATATATATATATATATATATATATATATACCTTAATCTTACCCAAGGACATGTTTTTTTACTGATTTTAGAGAGGAAGAGAGAGAGAAACATCAAGTGGTTGTTTCCCGTAGGTGCCCCCAGCGTGGATCGAACCTCCCACCTCGGTATTGCCCTGACCGGGAACCGAACAGGCAAACTTTTGGTGAATGGGAAGACGCCCCAACCAACTGAGCCACACAGGCCAGGGCTGTAGGTATATTTTATATAAAATAAACGTAAAGCATTCTTACTCAACTCTGTGCTTCCTTTCTATATAAAACCTTGTCTTTCCTTCACATCTAAATTTATTGGAATCACAAACTCCATTTCCTCATTTCTCATCCACTAGTCAACTCACTTAATTTTGGTTTTCATTACAACATTCCATGATTTTTGCAATTAGCCTGTTTAATAATAAATTTCTATGTTCACAAAACAGTTTTTCTTTTTACCTGAGATTTGCTACAGCTTTTAATATTGATTTTTTTTTCAAAAAAAAAAATTAAAATAGTTTTTTTAAAAAAAACTAACATAGTTCCGAAGAAATAAATTTCAGACAGCTGAAGTGTTTCATTATCTGTGGTAATGTTTACCAGATACGTCAGAGTATAAATATCTTAATAAAATATATACTATATGATAGGAAAAATTTGCACCAAGGGTCACATACCATTACTCCCTATACTCCAACCACCACCATGAATATAAAATAAGCCCCTTTTTAGTGCCTCTGACTTTCGATTTGGTATATATATGCGGACGGGAACACTGTTGAAAGTTGTATCCATCACAGTGATATTTTCATCAGATGTGGGTGAGACATCTTGTAAGCGCAGAAAGAACATTATAATGCTCATGCAATGGCCGATACCCACTAGTTCAGCAACTGTAGCCTAAAAGGAGAGAAGGGAAAAACAATGCTATACCAGGTTACAAACAGCAAATGCTAGTGTTGTTTATGAACACAGAAATATGCATATGTGCTCCCTGTGTCACATCACCACAGGTGCCTCTGAATGATACAGAAGTGTAAGAGATTCAGAATCTTCACCATAATCGTTACCTCAGACTAAAAACAAGATATTTAAAGAATTCTTGAGATGTTACAACTTGGCAGAGTCTATGCTTCCTTCCTACTTCGAGTACACACATAAACAGTATATCATCAAGTCTTTTATCTTCAAAGGATGACACTGTTCCAAAACATTTTTAAATGATAGAGAATGGTACTGTGTTATACAATTTAAGGAGAGGAATTTAGTTATGAAAACAAATTGCAATGTGTAAGAAAGTACAAAGTCTGAAATTGTTAATGTGATTTTATAACTTCACAAGTTTTAAGATTCTACTAGGAAGTATACTCAACATAAAGCAAAAGACTAAAAAGTCACCAGCGTGTGCTGAAATTGTCGCCCAGAGTCCCTGCAGTCGGAATAGAAAAACTGGAGTTTTCAAGTTTCTTTGACTTTCTTCCCGTGAGTGACATATGGCAAATGAGAGCAGTAGACTAATGGACATAACATCTCAGATCGGCTTACTCTCTTTATACTGACTAAAACCTAAAAGCAATTTTTGATGTAAATTTGAACATCAAATGATAAAGAGGGAAAATTCTGACTAGCTCTGGAATTTATATCCCTCAGTGTATGGACAAAATCATTTCTTGTACAAGGATGTATCAGCTGAGGGAATAAATAATGAATTTCTGATGATCAAAGTTGAGAAACAGTGCCTATGCCATTTACTGCACTCAAAAGAGTGTTAAAACATCTTTTTTTAAAAAAGGCAAGGCAAGAGGTAAAAGCCACGTGTTTTATTATGCAGGTTAATTGGCCCTGAATGGTCTTTTTTTTTTTTTCCTGCAGGCAATTTGCTTCAGGGAAGTTTAAAGAAGACAACCAATGGTTTCATTTCTAAGTAATTAGCCTCGCTAGCAAAGGACCGTAGGTCTTCGAGGGCCAGCCCGGGGGACCTGGCGGGCAGCCAGGCAGGAGGTGGCCAGGCCGCCCCAGCAGCCCACCTGTTTACTGGACATTGCACATGTCCCTGGCCTTCACCAGTGACCCCTTTGGAAACATCTCAGTGACGATGCATGTTCACGTCCGAGTGTAAGATTATTGCACAGGATTCTGTAACTGCAGCGTCGCTCAGTCCTACCATTTCCACAGTTCATGTTTTAAGGTCCTTCGTTCTGGCTGTGTTCACGCCATGACAATCACAAGGACACTGTGGTTTTCTCAGCCGGCACATTTTGTCTTTTAATACTTAAAATCAAAACTACTTAAGTTCTAAAAAAATAAATAAATAAATAAAATCAAAACTACTTGACAACTTCCCTGTTAGTGGTCAGCGTTAAGGAATAGTCAAAATATAAAAAAGGTTTTAAAACCAGCAAACTTAAAGAGCAAAACTTCCAAGACAGTAGAAATTGTGAAAAGTAATAAAACAGATACTTCCCCCTGATTAAACTGTTAAATATTGAGTCAATGAAATTCTGCACTTACCAGATCTATGGCAGTTTTAAACATTACGGTCAAACACATTAGTTTCCATGGCTCCTCAACATTGTCAGGGAGCGGCGTATAAACACGATATGCTGTGAAGACGCCCAGCACCAGGAGCACAATTGTCTTTTTGCCCATGATGTTTCCCTTCTGCCCCGCGCACCTGCCAGCACAGCAAACACACTCTGAAATACTCGGGGGCGGTTTCGTAGCCGGCTTTGGCCCTGTCATGGCCTGTCATCTAGTTTCCTGAACACAACGCCACAGCTCAGAGTGGCCTTTCTTTGGCTGCTCAGAAATAAGCAGTAAAGGTACAAACCTCTCAGGGAACATACAGCACCTATTGTTTGCAAGTTCTGGCATGTCCAACATCCTTAGTGTATTACAAACAGTTTATTGCATAATTACTAGGTTAGTACTTTAACTTTTTTAAAAACGGTCTTAGGAAAATACAAGAAACCAGGTATATGCTTCAAATAACAAATCTCAGAGAGGGGGAAAGCAAATATTGAGAGCTTTTACAAAGTAAGATGAATAGGCTCATATAAATTTATGTTATAACATTTTATTGTCTTGCTACAATTTTAAATATAAGTAATACTAACTATGTTAAAATTATACAACAATCATGGAGATAGCTGAAGTTTTTGAGCACTTTCTGTACCCCAGTTAGTATACTAAAACAATTAAATCTTATTTAATCCTCAATAGTATTATTGTCGTGTGAGAGAGAAATAAACAGACCAGTAAGAGGAAAGAAACAGATGAAAACTTCTCATAAAAGTGAACACTAATTCTAAACACAATGTTAGCAAATATTTTATATGTATCACAAATAGAATTCATTTTAGTTATGCATATTAGTTGAACATTTGAAAAGTGTATTAATGGATTTTTTAAATCATAAAAATACGATCATCTTAATAGATGCAGATAAAGCATTTAAATTAATTTAAAATTGAATAATGATTATAATAATAATAATAATAAATCTCTCATCAAGCAATAGAAAAGAATTTCTCTAACTTCTTTAGGGGTATTTATGAAAAAGTTAAACCTAATATCATATCACATTTTATAGTAAAATATAAAATTCTTTATTCCTAAAATCAGGAAAAAGAATTAAGATACCCATTCTCACCACCTCAGCTCACCATTGTCCTGGAGGTCTTGACTAACGCAGTAAGACAAGACAAAGAACAAAGTCATACATATTGGAAAAAAATAAAAGAAATAAAACTACCTTTCTTGGAAGATATGATAGTGTAAGAAAAAATTTCTAAGAAATTTATATCAGAGTTATAAGTAAATTTGGTGAAGTCTTAATATACAAGCTCAATATTAAAATATCAAATATATTTCTATATACTATAAGAAAAATAGGAAAATAAAATTAAAACATCAAGACCCATTCACAATGACAACTGAAAAATCAAATTCTCATAATTAAATATAACAAAAGGCATATAAAACCTTGACACTGTAAACTACAAAAGAAATCAGTTGAGAGAAACTCCATGTATATGAATTGGAAAATGCACCATTTTTAACATAAACTGCGTCCCCAAAAAAGCCCCAAAATTCAATGGAATCTGACTTAAAATCTCATATTTGGGGGGGAAAACTGGCAAGCTAGGAGATTCTAAAGGTGTTTTTGTTTTTCCACCCCAAAAATGTAGAATAGCCAATTTTTAAGCAGAAGAAAGTTGAAGTATTTAGAATTAGGACAAAGATCACTGAAGATGAATAACAATAGAAAGTATTTGAAATGAGGAATGAATAGTCTCAGTGATCCCTGGGGGGGGGGAGGATCAAGCAATTTAACACCTTGCTGACTGGCTATTTCCAGCCCGAACTCAACTGTGTGGCTGGCCACTTTTCTGCTCTTTTAAAACTCTACATTGCTTTCAGACCTTAAAATTACTTAAATTCATGTAAGTGCAGACAAGAATTATCTCGTGGCCAGTCAGCAGTGTTCTGACACGAAAACAGGAGTATATCTGTGATGACTCAGCAAGGTGGTTTAATATCTGTAATTGGAGTTCTAGAAAATGGTAGCAGATATATTATGGAAGTGGGAGGAGACAGATAAATTATCTGAAGTTAAGAGTCACAGTTTTTCCAACTCTGAAGGAAACTATACACTGAAAGATTCAAGGAGCTCAATAAACCCCACCAAAATAATAAAAATATAGTCCACAGAAAGATACCTCTTAATCAAATTGCTGAAAAAAAGTAATAAAAAGCAAGTCTTCAAACCAACTGTTAGGGGTGGAGATGTTGGTCATGCTCTGTTGACTGTGATTGCTAGCTATAGTTATAAGAAATACTAATCACATTCTGTTAACTGTGATTATCTGTTCTAATTAGAAAAAGCACTTTCTAACCTGTCTGGGAGTTGTATGCCCAGGATATGGGAATTACCCTTGGAATGGGGTCCATGCTCCTTTTCTGAGAACTTCCCATGATAATGGAAAGATTAACAGCTTGTTCCTGGGACAATGGAATCCCCGGGGGCATCTGCCCTTTGCAACCCCCAGCCCACACTGCCTGTAATCTGGTCCCGGAGGCACCCACCTGGAGTCCCCGAGGTGCCCACCCTTTGGGACCCCCAGCCCACCTTGCCTACTTCCCCATGCCTGTAATTCCTACTTTCCTATGTCATCTTTGTCTTTCTACCCAATAAAAGCAGCTGGCTTACTGGGGAGGCAGAGCAGGTTTTTGTGGATGAGTGTTACTGCTCTCCCAATTTGAGGGCAACATTGTAATAAATGCTCATATACAATTCAACCCTGTCTTTGCTTAATTGGCTCAAGTGTTGACAGGCAGCCCGGACCCATTGTTGTCCGGTTTCACAACCAGAAAGAAAAAGGAGCATTACATGCCGAAGGACATAGATAAGAATGACCACAGCCTTTTATTAGAAGACCTGTACAAGGACAACATTATCTTTAAAAGTGCTGAAGAAAAAATAATAAAACCATAACCCTATTCAAAGGGAAGTATTTTATTAAATGAGGGCACCTTAAAACTTTACTCAGGAAAAATGCTGAGAGACGTCATTGAAAGCAAATTTGCACTACAGAAAATTATAAAAGCAGTTTTTAGGCAGAATAAAAATAATACAAAATAACTTTGATGTATAAAAAAGAATGAAGAGTCCCAGAAAGACCATCATTTGTGTCAATATAGATCATTCCTTATTTTAAAAATATCTCAAAAGATAAATAAGTATTGAAAGCAAAAATATCTTAGTAGTATGTTGGGTTTGTAACACATACAGAATAGAAGTGTATGCCAACAATAATCTAAAAGAAGAGGTGGAAGAAATTGGAAATTTCTTATTACTTATGTGTACCACATCATTTGAAGTTACATGTGACAATACAAAAATGCATTTTGTAAACTCTTAAAACAACCACTAAAAATAATAAAACTAATAACCCAATAATGGGGAAACAAATCATTAAAATACCAAATTAATCTTTTAAGAAGGCAGGGAAACGTTGAAACAGTGAACAAATGGAACAAATAGAAAACATAGCAAGATGACTTATACCCATCCATATGTTCCTCCAGACATGTCCTGTATATACAATTTCCATGTTATCCAAGAGCTCTGCTGTGCTGTGCCATATTTATCAGAATGTCTTTCTGAAAGTACACAAATCAAAACATTTCCCAACTCTTAAGATTAGCCAGTGGGTTTCTATAATGGGAGCTGTTTGCACCAAGGCCCAATGATAGACTAGCAATTGTCATTCGAAAAAGCGATACTTTGCCACTTGCAAGTGGATTTTGAATCCCAAATTCCAAAAGGCACCACTAGGTGTCAGTGCTTGACTTCATCTGCAAGTGCTGAGCAGTGGCTGTGGCAAAATTATCTGTACAGGCCAGTTTTTGTTTTAGATCCCACTCTGATAACTGTCTGTGCTTCTTTTCTAATGTATGTATTTTAGTTATACACTCTCTTCTAAGACCAGTTTTGGCTGCATCCCACAAGTTTTGCTATGTATGTGGTGTTTTCATTTTCACTTAAGTAGAAATATTTCTAATTTTTATAGTGAATTATATTTTTGACCATGAATTATTTAGTAATATGTTTATGTTTTCAAACAAATGGGGATTTTCTAATTATCATGTTATTAACTTCTAGCCTAATTCCATAGCAGCCAAAGAATATTCTTTACATAGCTTTCATCATTTTAAATTTGATAATAATTGTTTATAGCCAAGAGTATTTTTTAAAAAATGTTCCATGTGTACTTGAAACGAAGGTGTATTATGACATTACTTGATACTGGGTTAAATATGTGTAAAGTAGATTAATTTTATTAATTATGTTTTCAAAATCTCTTGTACTTATTTTTATCTGTTTATTCTATCAGTTACTGAAAGACGTGTGTTAAATCGCTCAGCATGAGTCTTTGGCTTTTACAAATCCTTCAACCTCCCCATGAGAACCCACAGACAAACTTGGATGATAAAACCAAAAAACAATGGACAACATAATAGGAAACAAAACAAAACACCTTTTCAAAAATGAAGACTAGACCAGAATGGACATAAGAGAGACCAAAGAGTACAGATAATATCATAGGGAAAATATATCCTAAAAACCAGGAAAAAGTCTAAAATAAAAAGGAGTTTAATGGCTACACACTACATAATTTCATTTCTATGATAATCTAGAAAAGTTAAATTCATAGACACAGAAAACATCAGTAGTTGCCAGGGGCTAGGGGAAGGAGGAGGCTGTGTTTTCAGGTGATGGAGCCTTCGTTGTGGAGGAACTTACATGATCATATGCATTTTTCAAAATGCATAGCATTGTACAACAAATATAATAAGCTTTATAGTACGTAATTATAAAAAAGGGAATGTGAAGAGAAGGTTAGAAAAAAGATTAAAATGAATTTTAAAATCAACAAATAATGAACACAGGGAATGAACATCAAACACAGATATGATGAAGTTTCCCATAAAAGAAAAAACTAAAGCAAGGGAAGGGAACAATTACTAAAAACCGTAATTCAAGAAGATGTCCCTGAAGTTAAAAATAAAAGATATGAAACTAGCATGAGAATACCTGGGAAAAACCAAACCAGATTAACCAACACTGAAACATATTTCCCTTCCATCTCTATGCAAATATCTTACACATTGCATGACAGAATTCATGCACAAATATTCACATTGATGGAAAAGGGTAGAATAATAAATGGCCCCAAAGGTGATGGAATATAAAATCATATACTTTTGACACTGCCATGAATTTCCTAACTTGTGACAACTTATGTGAGGAAAAAAAACAAAAAACAAAAACTACTAAGAAAGACTACGTCAAAGAACGCCTTTTTGAAGTGATACAGTAGCTCAGCACCTGAGTCTGAAAACTGCTTTATCTGGGGCAAGTTTTGAGGAAAATTACTGAACAGAATGTGGTTTCAGATGAAGCAAAACCACAAATTTACTTTTGAATTAAAGTGCCATGAATAAATTTGCATATTGCAAGGTGGACTCAGCCACCTCCTTGGTTTGGGTATTTTTAGATGTGCTTTAGGGGTAGTGAATACAAGTGGCTGTAAAGGAGAGAGGACTTCCTGTTGGAGGTGGTAGCCAACGAAGGTGTATCCAGATGATCTTCCTGCAGGGTCGGTGATGGTTTCTGCAGAGGCTTGGAGCACACCTCTGTGAACTGGCCTGGCCATAGGGTCATTAATCACTCACCAAGGCATTTAGCTGAACCTCTGGGATTTTAACGCCCCTGGTACTTTTGGCAGCTAGAGCTAAATAACTTAATTCTTAATTAGGCCTTTGTTCACATGTTAAACCTCTCTTCCTGCTCAACTTTGTTCTCACAAATGTAGTCGTAAGTTGCTGAGTGGTGTCTCTTCGTCAAGCAGGAGGAGGTAAGTTCAGGGTCTCAGGAAAATTTATGAGTTTGTTTTGCTGAAGGAAAGAATGTCTTCCAGGTAGCTGCGCCAGCGGCTGACACCCAGGAGTCTGATAGGAGAAAGTGTTATCTGTGACTAAAGAAACACAGGCCTCTCTCAGTTCCATGGAGCTCCCCCTCCCCTGCTCCCTAACTGCAGAAAAACTTCCTACTTTTGCTTTTTGAGAGAGCTGGTCTGAGAAATCTTGCTCTCTCTCTTCCTCTCACTTTGGCTAAATCAAATAAACCTTCCTGTATCTCCAAGCGCTGGTATCTCAATATTTTGGCTTTATCTGCACAAGAGGTTTTTATTTATACCGGTAGCCAGTATCCTAATTGATGACAAAGAACTAGAATCAGATTCAGTATCACACAAAAAATACCACATTTTTATAACTTAAAAAAATATATTTTAAGAAAGTAAAAAGGAAATTAAATCAGAACTATGACAATATAATTTGTTATAGTATCAAATTTCTGTATAGCTTTTATAAACCTCAGTGTGGAAAAACAACTGATTTCAATGCCATTCATTTTGTTTTAATTTGTGAGAATCATGGATGCTTTTTTTATCTTTTGGGTGCTGAAGTTAAGCTGAATAAAAATACCATTTTGCACATAGTTAATTTCTTTCTACATTAAAAAATAGTATGTGTTTTATGGGCTGTTGAAATTGTCATTTTTAATTGCCTTCTGAAAAAGGGAGTTATGATATAACGTCTGGTCTCAACTGAATGAGTTAGATATCTCAGTTGCTCTTGGGTCAACTGGCTTGTAGATTTTTACCCTTCACCCCTTACCCCACTTGCAGGTACACACACACACACACACAAACCACACACATTTCTAGCCACATTTTTATTCTTAACTTGATTCTAACTGATTATGCTTAATATCTAAGATTCATACTACTGCTCTACACATTTTTCCCCCCCAGCAATAAATCTTCAGTTTTAGTACATGATTCCACTCAACAAAAGGCTTGCAGAACTGATTTACTATTTAGGGTATTTTGAGATGATATACATTTGAGGGTGTCCATAGAAAACCATTTTACTGCATACTCGGACATACTCAGATTGTCAAAAGCATATTTTGATTAAATTAAATTATAATGTTGATCTGTTGCTTTATAAAAAAATAAAACTTGACTGAAAATATAAAAAGAGGGCTTCCCCAAAATATCTTAATCCTAATCCCTGTGAATATTACTTTATAAGGTAATATAAGGATAAATAGGGGGTAAGAGGGTGCGTGGGTGGGTGGGGTGAGATTAACTGAAGAACTTATATGCATATATGCATAACCCATGGACACAGACACTAGTGTGGTGAAGGCTTAGGGGTGGGGTGGGGGTGGAAGGGAACAATGGGGGAAAAAGGGGGACATCTGTAATACTTCCAGCAATAAAGATAATTTTTAAAAAAAAGAATCCCAAGATGGGGAAATTATTCTGAGTTATTTGGATAGACCCTGAATGCAAACACATGTCTCTTTCTGAGAGAAGGCAGAGGAGAAGGCCATGTGAAGAGGGAGCAGAGAGAGATGTGAAGATGCTGGCCTTTGAGATTAAGGTGACCTGGCTACAGCAAGGAGTACTGGCAGCCACCGGATGAAAGAGGCAAGGGGCTCAGCCATCTAGAACCTCCGGAGTGAGTGTGTCTCTTGCCAGTACCTTAATTTTGATCCAGTGATACTAATATTGAACTTCAGGCCCAGGGACTCTAAGAGAATACACTACTGTTGTTTTAAGACATAAAATTTGTAGCAATGTGTTATAACAACCATATGAAACTAATCCAATTACCTTGCAATTTTTTCCCCCCACATTTTTTTTCTTCCTGCTTACTGCTGCAATTTCAGTGCCTATCTGGAGATTGTCTTCTCTAACTTGCCAGTATTATTCATATTTCTAAACTTTAATAAGCATTGGTCTTTATTAGGAACAACACAATTATAACTACAAGTAATGGGAAAATAGACAGGATTACATACATTTTACATAGGCAGGTTTTGTGAGTCAAAAATATTACTAGTTCAAGGATATGCAATAATTATTATAACTGATTCAAATCTAGATTTAGACAACACAAATGACATTATTTTTTTGCACTACACTGCAAAATATCACAAATTACAGTCAACTAAGTGATGCCATATATAGTTTATATATACTTATAAATTCTTATCCAGCCAACTAATATACATATCTCTTATCCTGAGACCTAGATGTAAATACAGAGGTGATGTCATAAATGATAAAGCTCCATGGAATCCATCCTCAATATGTTCATGAGCAACTTGAACTCCAGCATTTTGAAGTCTTGAAACATATAGAAGTCCATCATCTCTCAGGATATCATATTGGCAGGTAAGAATATAGGTTGATGGCAAATTCCATAACTGGGAATCATTGGCCAACAAGGGTGACATTCTGATATCCAGAAGTCCTGGCAATGAATAATTAGTTCTTCCAAGAACTGGTTCGGTATAAACATGGTCCTTTCTATACTTCTTGGGTAAAAGAGTACTCCAGTTAACAAACTTGAACAAATGTCTTGATTCCAGAGGCATATGTTGGTTTCTTTTCAGTGCCTGGGGAAACGTTTCATCCTCAGTGAGATATGCACTCAGGAGTTTTATGCCTATGTCCCTTGTCAGAACTATACCATGCTCATTTTCTCTGTGAGATGGCAAATCAGTATCAATTAACTGTAAGTGAGGGTAAAGTAAAGCTTGTGCCTTGATTTTATGTTTTACTTCAAGATCATTCTGCACCTGAAAAAAATATAATATCTTGTAAGGCAAATACTTCCAAAACATCAGGAAGAGGAAATTTAATTTTATTAGTTTAAGTATCTTGAGATAAGCAAATCTACACACATTGATGTGATATTATAATTATTTTCACAATATTTATGTCTTTCAGTGGCATGAAAAATGTCAATCTCATTTTAACAGTGAAGTTTTGAAAATTTAGGTTGTTTTAATGAGATAAAGAAAGAGATACAAACTCCTAGTTAGAAGATATGTAAGTTCTAGGGATAGAATGTACAGCATGGTAACTATAGGTAATGATATTATTGTATATTTGAAGTTGCTAAAATAGTAAATCTTAGAAGTTCTCATCACATAAAAAAAAAACCCTGTAACTATGTGAGGTGATAGGGAGTTAACTAAACTTATTATGGTGATCATTCCACAATATATACATATATGGAATCATTATGTTACACACCTGAAACTAATATAATGTTATATGACAATTATGTCTCAGTTAAAAAAGATTAAGACATATGGCAGGATTTTAGGCCCTATTGACTATACCTAAGAGTGATCTGAAAGACTGGGAGCAGCAACAACAGTGAGCTTCTCAATCTGAGGCAACGACAGAAGTAGCAGCAGCCTGGCCTCATGACCACAATAATAGCACAGTCTTTTGCTAAATTTGCTCTAGCAAATTGGGTGCCTTATTATCAATTGAGTTAGTGCACAAAATGAGTTCAGTAGAGTAGGCAAGAGGGAAAGAAACAAAAAATTAAAAAAAATTATATATATAATGTTTTTGTCAAAAATCACCAATGGGAAAAAAACTAAATACTATATTCTTGGGGGAAACTGAGAGAGATACAGCTTTGTAAAAATTCTTGATTGAAAATAAACCTTCCAGTCAAGATGGCAAGTAGGGGAGTAGGTAAACTCTGAGATTGCTTCCTCCCACAATCACATCAAAATTACAGCTAAACTATAGAACAATCCTCACTGAGAACCTCCTGAAGACCAGCGGAACAGGATTCCTATAACTAATGATATAAAGAAGTCACATCAACACAAGCAGGAGGGATCGAGATGCAGACAGGGCAGGTCCCGTGGCCACGTGTCATAAGTAAGACACAGGAGGGATATCTCGGTGCCAGCCCCAGTCTGGGCTCCCAAGTTCAGTGCTGGGAAGAGGAGTCCCCATGACATCTGGCTGTGAAAACCAGTGGGATTGCATTCCAGACAGACAAAAGTCTGTGTGCAGACTAAGACATGCTGCTCTTAAAGGGCCAGTAAAAAACATTCACTCTTAGTTCCAGCACAGAGGCAGCAGCTCAAAAAGTGAGAACATATGAGAAAGAAAGAAGCTGACTAACCTCTGGGTGAGGGCTGAGGGGACAGAGATTGGGGCATTCTCTCCAAGCACAGACTCTCGGGCAGGTACTGTTCCTTTGTAGAGCTCTCCTCCCAGCAGACGGCCCAGTGCAGGAGGGCGCCAAATGCAAACTCTCTATTAACCTAGCAAACATAGTTCACCCCACACTGGTGACTCCCTGAGACCCACCCAAATAAATTCCCTTGCCTGGCCCGAGCCTCTTCCAGAAGTTCCTCCTTAGGAGTGGCTTGCCTTGGCTCATGCTGTAGACACCCTCAGAGGACTGCAAACTCCACACGAGTGGTAGATCCCCTAGCCTTGTACTGCAGACTTTTTCAAAAGGCCACAAATTCCATGCAAGTAGCTGCTCTTGGCTCATGCTACAGACTCTCTCAAAGGTCCCAAAACCCCACACAAGCAGCGACAGGCCTTGACTTAAATTGTAGCTACTGTCAAGTGGCCACAAGCTTAATACAAGTGACAATCAGTCTCAATTTGCATTGTCACTCCCATCAGGTGGCCCCAAACCAGGCGTAAGTGGCCTGTAACATAGCTCCAGCTAAGCAGCCTCAAACACAGCACCAATGACAACTGGCCTCAGATTGTATCATTGAACCCACCAAAGGGTCTCAAGTCCAGCTCAAGTGGCAACTGACCTCAGTTTGCAGCATAGCCCCTCCCAAGCATGTCCAAATTTAGCCCAAGTGACAACCAACCATAGGTCATTTTGTGGCTCCTACCAAGCACCCCCAAGCCATAAATAAGCAGTGGTTGGCCTTGGCTTACACCAGAGCTCCTCCTACGAGGTTTTAGACACAGCAAACCCAGGGGCAGGCTTCAGACTGTGTCAGAGCTCCATTCAATAAACTTCACAATTGACACAATAAAAGAGCAGACTCGACTGGCACCAGAGCCCCTGCTAAAGTGAATCTCGTTCCATGGGATCAGGCCTGGCACAATAATTTCTCTATTGTAGTTATGGCCAGTCCTCACAGTCAGTCAGAAGGGGGTTAGACCTATCCACTAATGTGCCAGAAGCAATCAAGGTCTAAGTACAACAGGAGGGAACACACACAGGGGACACCCCTGGAACACCCAACTCAGGTGACCTGGGAAACTTCTGAGGTCCACAGGACATCTTCTATGTAAGGCCACTCTGTCAATACTGGGGCATATAATAGATCCACCTAATACATAGAAATAAAGACAGGGAGTCAGCCAAAATGAGGAGACAAAGAAACATGCCCAAAATAAAAGAATGGGACAAAACTTTAGGAAAAAACTAAACAAAATAGAGACAAACAATCTGCTAGATACAGAGTATGAAACACTGGTTATAAAGATGTTCAGTAAAATTGAGAAAGTAGTTCATGAGCTCAGTGAGAACTTTAACAAAGTGAAAAGTCACACAAAAATAGTAGACAGAAAAAAGAACCAATCAGAACTGAATTATCAAAAACTGAAATCAAGAACACATCAGAGGGAATCAACAGCAATTAGGTGAAGTGGAGAACTGACTCAGTAATCTGGAAGACAAGGTAGCGAAAAACTCCCAGCTGGAACAACAACAAAAGGAAGAATAAAAAAAGAGGATAGTTTAAGGGACCACTGCGACAATATCAAATATATCAATAATTGCATCATAGCGGGCCCCAGAAGGAGAAAGAGAGAGCAAGGAATAAAAAAACTACTTGAAGAAATAATGACTAAAAATTTTCCTAACCTGGCAAAAGAAATAGACATACAAGTCCAAGAAATGCAGAGAGTCCCAAATAAGATGACATCAAAGAAGTGTACATGAGGACATATAATTAAAATGCCAAAGGTTAAAGACAAGATAGAATCTGAAAAGTCACAAGAGAAAAGTAGTTATGTAGGAGGGAGTTCCCATGCTGCTGATTTCTCAACAGAAGCTTTGCAGGCCAGAAGGGATTAGAATGAAATATTCGAAGTGATGAAATGCAAAAACTTAGTGCTCACTTAGGCAGCACATATACTAAAAGTGGAAAAGCAAAGACTTGTAACCAAGATTACTCTACCCAGCAAGGTTATCATGTAGAACTGAAGGAGATATAAAGAGTTTCCCAGACAAGAGAAAGCTTAAGGAGTTAATTACCACTAAACAAGTATGACAAGAAATGTTAAAGGGACTTCTTTAAGGGGAAAAAAAAATTATAGGTCAATATCACTGATGAACATAGATGCAAAAATCCTCAACAAAATATTTGCAAACTGAATCCATTAAAAAGACATTACGCCATAATCAAATGGGACTTATTCCTGGAATGCACGTTTAGTTTAATAATATTGTATTAACTATAATGGTCTCAGGTGAGTACTAGACTTATCAGGTTGATTACTTCATAAAGTATTTGAATGTCTAATCACTATGCTATACACCTGAACCAAATATCATATTGTATGTCAACGATACTTGAAAAATAAACTGATTTTTAAAAATAATTTTTAAAACAACCATTAACAGAGCCCAACAGTTTATTCTTAGAATGCTTCTAAAAAATGTTTCTCTATCTTCCAGCAAGCACACCATAGGAAACAAAGACTCAGCTTCATTTTTGTTCGAGGATGCAGAGGGGATGCCTGAATTTAACAAACATCTCAATAATTCCTGAATAAACCATGGTCCAGACTGCAGAGCCTTCTTAAAAAAAATACTCTCCCCTTTAACCTTATTTAAATATCACTGTACAGTAGTGGAACATTATCACACACTGCTTCATCTTACCATTCCAATGACTTGTAATCTGGCTTATTACCTAATTCTCTCCTTTTTTCATTTTACCTTATTAGTCTTAAACAGACTTTTTTTGTTTTTTTACCAGCCCCACCTCCACTTTCATACACAAGCCTGGCTCCCAGAAGTTCACTTTGTATCAGAACCTGTGTACTTTTGAGAAATCATAATTGTTAATCTTCAATGAGCAGCTGCTGCAAGTGAGAAGCCCCGGTTAGTGTGCTAGGTTGGATTTTCTCTTGTATATGTCACAAAACACTCAAACCCCCTTCTCATCACCCTCACTTCACTTCTCTTTTTTCATTGTCCCCAAGTCCAGTAGCTCCTCAGGCCTATAGATTCCATCTTGTTTTACGTCACTAATCCATCCACGTATCTCCATTTCCACTGCCACTGCCCTAACCCACAACACTCTCTTTGTTGCTTGAAGAACTACAGTTCTTTCCTTAGGCTCTCCTTTCTGCGCTTTCCTAGGTTTCCATCTACTCTTCATTTTGCAACAAGAGTACTTTTTAAAAAAATACAAACATGATGAAAACTTGTCAATGACTTCGCAATGCCCTTGGAGTTCAGTAAATCCATCCATCCATCCATCCATCCATCCATCCATCCATCCATCCATCCATCCATCCATCCCTCCATCCCAAGGCCCTTTGACGCTTTGCCTTTCCCAGACTTTCTACACCCATCCTTTACCACACTTTCCTCTGAAGTAACATTTATGGACTTCTTTCTTCCTCTCTCACTGAGCCAAGGAAAGAAACAGTGATGACACAAACAGGGAGGAGACAAAAATGCATCCACCCACGCTCTCCTCAGGCCAAGAGCAAAACAAGCCGAATTCCAAAGACGAGTGGTCAGTGACTGTGCATCCCGGTGGTGTACTTTCCCCCGACACACACATTGAGTGTCAGTTGTGAAACTGTGATGTGTTGGCAATGGGACAGGTTAAAGAAAGGCTAGTTAGTTAACAGGTTGAAGAGAGGCGGAGGTCAAGCCCTGGGAGATTCTGAAAGGTGGAGCAAGGGGATGGGACGTATACAGGTGTGCTGTCAGGATTTGTAAATATAAAGATTAAAAAAATGCGTATTGTCTTAGGTTTCAAAACACTTAGAGTCTAGTTGGGGAAATTCAGGTGCAACAAGTAAAAGGAGAATCACTACACTGTCACTGTGGATAAGCTGCCGCAGGAGACGCAGAGGTGATGTCCCAGGGCTTTGCCTACAGGAGCTCCTGGAGCTTCTGGAACATCCGGGGGAGAAACCTATTCGGGTGTCTGGGTCCCGTGCACTGAGGGGTTGCAGGTTTGATTCCCGGTCAGAGGACAGGCCCGGGTGGCAGGCTCAGGCCCTGGTGGGAGCCGAGCAGGAGGCAGCCGATCGGTGTTGTGCTCTCACGTTGAGGCTGCTCCCTTCTGCTTTCCTCTCTCTCTCTAAAAACCAATGACCTATTCTTAAAATAAAAAGAAATAAAGAATGGAAGCGAAGTTAAAGGAGAGCAGAGAGAGAGTGTCATGATCAACCCCATGGAAATAAAAGTTTTCTAAGATAAAGTTAGCAAGAATTTTAAATCATAAAAAAAAGTTATATAAGAAGGACAACCAAAAATGTCCATAGATTTAGGTGGGGAAAGAATGTTTGACAAACTTAGCCACAGAAAGTTAAAATAAATGTCTAGGGCAGAACACAATGTGATGAACTGAGGAGTGTGAATATTATAAGTATGTAGAAAAAGAGTAAAATTTGTTTTTATGTGAAGTGGTATACACAAAAACTAGTGATAGAACAGAGGTTGGAAGGGCTAAACAGGATTATTCAACTTTCATTTTCTTTTAAATATGTTTTTATTGGTTTTAGAGAGAGAGGAAGGAAAAGGGAGAGAGAGAACATCAATGTGAGAAATGAATGGCATTTTTATACACCAATAATGAACTCTCAGACAGAGAAACTATGCCCAGAAAAGTTTCCTTAACTGTAATGACCATCCAGATCATTGACTGGCAAATAACCTTAATGATTTAGGATACAGAAGGTGATATTGTCAGAAAACCTCAGAATTATAGGTGAGTTTCATTCCCTTCAATAATGGGAAGGTAAGTGAAAAATGACAAAGTCCACGAAAGAAAATCACAGAAGAATCTATTTGTACTCCTAATCCATAAGAACATATTTTTTATATTGTGAATTCCATATGAAACACTGAATTATTATTTTGTATACATATAGGAAAAATAAACCTAATATATTTTCTTGTAGTCTTCTCAGAGTATACAACAATATTGACCTCTCCATGGTACATTCTTACTGAAACTGAGTTTTTCAATTCATAATTCTATCACAGACTCTTAGCCACAGGGCCGTGAGACTGTAGAAAAAAAAGTTTCTAATCATTACAAAGTAAAAGTTGGTTCTGATGACCCAGATCAAGAATAAACCTAGTGCAGAGAATAAAACTTTCTAATGAAAGTATAACTGATGTAGAAAGTTTAGCAGACCATGAGGAGCAAGCAACTTAAAGTATGATCATAAAAATATATCAGAAAGGGTAAAGGAAATTACTTTTTGATGCTATTCAACTGCACCGAGTTTCTAATGCAGTGTTCTCAGCTGTAACGATCTCTTTGAACAGAGACATCAAAAACTTAAATATATACTCTGTTCTTGTATAACTAATTCAAAGAACAGAATTATGTCAAATGTGAATTTACGTCAAGAAAACAATTTGCACTGCCTTACAAATTTTTCTGAGAATTGCATTTTTTTTGGTGGCTGGGTTAATATTTAAGATTTTCCTGCTGGAAAGCTATGAGGTGGGTCTTTATATCTTCATAAATGTCTATGGCTATATCTAGTCACCATTTCAAAAGCTTTATTCACTTCCAAAGCCAAACAAACATTACATTGTACATGTAGAAATTACACATGTAGAAATTACACATGGCAAGTTGCTGCTTACTCATTATTGGGTAATTCTTGGACAGTTTTCAGGATCTCTAATTCACAAAACCAGTTTTAGATAAAAATCAAGATCAGGTTGCTGTATGATTTGGCATAGCAGCTCCTATAGGGTACAGCTTCCAAGTTTCTTTTCCCATCACACTTCCTACCCCATGCCAGTAACATCCTTCAAATAAATGACATACATATTGTTTCAAATACACAGCAGATTAGTTCAGGTTACAAGAGACCTCCTCAGGAATCAACAAGTCAAATGGTTTGCAAACTTCCTTTTTCCCCCTGAAAAACTTTATATAGTACTCTAAACACAAAGGGCATTAAAGTGGAGCATCTTGGGTTAAAAGGAGGCCCAGGGTGCACAGTCAAAGCATAATAGCTCCACACTAGCGCTTTATACGTGTATGTGGTGTTACAGATTAGTGTATACAAGTAGGCATAAGTACATATGCATATGTGTATACAGGGTGTCCCCCCAAAATGTATACACACTTTAACAGCTGATAGCTCAATTTTTAAAATGTATTTTAATAAACACTGCCTTTATAATTATTCAAAGTGTGTGTATACATTTTTTGGGACACTCTCTATATATTCACAAGTGTATAGTATATATAAAAATATAAATATGTATGTCTCTCTGTGTATATGTGTAATCTTCTAAGTTCTCCAAGCATGGAAAATTTATTTTCATATTTAAGAGAAAATAAATTAAGGAAAAAGGAATTGAAATGCTTCCCAAATGATTTAATGAGGGCTGTATAAACCTTATATCAATATCTGACAAAGGCATTTTTTAAAAATAGAAATAAATCCCTCACAAAACACTACATTTTTAATTTTAGCAAATGGAAACCATCAATATATAAACTTTTTATTTATCGTGACCAAATGAGGCTCATACCTGGAAGGCAAGCATAATGTAACATCTTGAAAGTCAACTGACATAATTTATCATATTAAAAAAAAATAAAAGTGAGAAATCACATGGTCATCTGAATAGATGCCTTAAAAACAATTAGCAAATTCAATATCCATATATGCAAAAACTATCAGTAAACAAGGAAGATAAGGGATTCCTCAATCCTACAAAAGCAACTATAGAAAACCTTCAGTTAACATTATATTTATTGGTGAAATATTGAATGATTTCCTCCTAAGATGCAGAGCAAGACAATTATATTTAATATTGTACTGGAAGCCCTCACCAGTGCACTAATCAAAAAAAAAAAAAAAGTATAAAAATTGGAAAAGAAGAATTAAAACTCTCTCTAGTTGCAGAAGATATGATTTTGTAGAAAACCACAGGAATTGTAAAAAACACACAAAAACTACTAGAATTTATAGGTAAATTTTTCAAGAATATAATTATAAAAGTTAATTTAAAAATCAAATGTATTTCTATATACTACCAATAAACATTTGGAAAGTACTATTTTAAATGAAAATTTCCAAAGTAACTCAGGAATAAATATGAGGAAATATTTGCAAGACTTCTACACTGAAAAGAAAATATTGCTGAAGGAATTGAAGAGAATATAAATAAAACATGAGATGCATCGTGTGCATTAATTGGAAGTCTCATTAGTAAGATGTTGATCCTCTCCAAATCTATAGATTCAATGCAATACCGATCAAAATCCAACTAGACTTTTCTTTGTAGAAATTGAAAGTTATCCTAATATTTTGATGGAAAAATATGGAATATTAGAAACAATTTAGAAAAAAGAACAAGGCTGAGGTCAGCATAGTATTGGCATAAGGATAGATACATAGAGCAGAAGAGAGAATTCAAAAAGAGATCATCATATTATTATGGTCAATTGGTTTAAAAATCAAGCATTACTGGAATCCAATGAGAAAGGACGATCTTTTCAATAAATGATTCTGCAAGAACTAGGTGTCTGTAAGAGGGGGACAAATGATCTTTGATCTCTATTTTCCAACCTAAAGACTAATGTAATGTACCTGTTGAGTCACAGCTGCTGCTATCAAGCCCCCAGAACTGTCTCCTGAAATACAGATTCTGGTGGGATCCACTCCATATTTTGTAAGTATTTTATCTTGAAGAAAAAACTTGACTGCAGTGATGCCATCTTCAAACTGAGCAGGAAAGCGGTGTTGGGGAGCTAGTCTATAGCTTTAAAAAAGAAAAAATTATTTAAACAGTTTAAAACAGTAGTGTTATGGTTGTCTCTGTCTATGTAGCTTTCAAGTACCAAATTAATGCAATCTAACACCAAGTTTTATTGTCTAATCTTCCAAAAATCAAATCTGAGTTTTCTACTAACTTTATTATGTGAAAAAATAAAAATTTATATAAAGGTTTTTAACATCATATCTAAGGTCTGTAGGTAGCATTGCATGTGAGGAGTAAGAGAAGTGCTATGAACTCCCTGATATCGTAAGCATAACTTTTTGCCCAAGAACATTTTGGATTGAAGATACTCTATATCTCATATTCTCAGTGTAATTGGCGATCCAAACATTAAAAAACATTATTGAAAAAGTACCATCAATGTTTGAAGGTGGAAGATCTGAGAGCATATTCTAGGTAAGTGCCCTATTTTTTTCATGGTTATTTAAATAAAAATTCTTCACACACTGGTAATGCACATACCTCATCATGGATAATGCCCAGAGTTGATTCTAGATAACAATTTTGAAATATAACTAACATTTAAATATGCTAAAAATCTTGCTAGTTTCTGGTAAATTCATTTGAAGGCACACTACCACACAATTCTTTTAATAGATACAAATAGATTTCCCTCCATACATGTGGCCCTGTAAAAACAGAAAGACACCTCTATTAGCCTGTTCTCAGAGCTAACTTTTTTTTTTGTACTTCAGATTGTTAAAGTTTGTCTATATCTGCACTTAATATTAAACGTTGGTGAAATGATCCTTAAATATTTATTATAAACTATATTTAGAAAATCCTTAGTAAAGTATAATTAAACATAATTATGTACCCAAAAGATATTGGTTTCTATTACTTTAAATGCAGTAGATTTAGATTTTTTTAGGGCAAAGTATAACACAAATCATAACAATTTGACAGAATATAGAATATATATGCCAACCACAAATATATTAAAACAGATTTGAAATGACAAGATTTAGATAACATTAAAAGCTATGGAGGTAAGAAAGAGATGTCATAATATTATAAATTAGAAATATTCCTGAAAACAGGAAGTTCTAGATACTGTAAGTAACCGTAACAACAACAATGGCGATCATGCTTTAGTTGATTAAATTTTACTTTAGTTGCCCTCTAAATTTCCATAGTTTCCTAACAAAAAACAAACAAACAAGTAAATGAAAAACGATGTCACAATGTCCTGAAAGAACTATTGGGTTAGAAGTCTCTATATTTTTGTTACTAGGGAAGAAGCAGCAGAAAAAATTCCTTCTGGGAATGTGGGCTTCAGAAATCCAGGCTATACTAGTGTAAGAAAATACTGAACTGGCCTAAGACATTCTTATATGTCTAGTAAAATCCATGATGTAAGATCACTTCCAGAGAGTGGTTAAAATTCTCAGCCGATCTCAACCTTTACTTTCTACATTACCTCAAAGAAGAGTTATTCTGAAATAAAACACATCAGCTCAAATACAACCTAACATTCCCAATATGTACTTGTTTATTTAGGTCCTCTTGTCTAGCCATATTTCTTGGCCCATAAGTGGGGCCTTATACAAGGTGAGTTTGTAAATCTAGAGCAATAATGTTTTCAAAAATACACACCCTGGGGTGTCACTCAGAGATTCCCACATCACAGAGGAATAATGAGTATTGGACCCCTTTGAAGACTGTTCTATGTTGTAATGGTGGCAAATAAAATATATCAGCTTTTAAATATTATATTTGAGGCATAACTGACTTGCTTAGGAAATCTAACCTCTACTTTGTGAAAGCAAAAATCATAATAGTCAAATAAAAGTATTCTCTTACTCCACTCCCACGACAACGGCATCAAGTTTGTTGGCCGTCCATCTGTTAAGGAAGTCAAAACCTCTCTGCTCTGAAATGAAGAAATAAATGTCAAAGTACTCCCTGTAATTAAAAAAAACACATACACAGAAAAATTATAGCTATGAACTTGGAGAGAAATGTGACTTGAGTAATATAAGGAACCTTTTTCCCCTACCCTGTTTTTTATGCAGAGGGACCTGAGTCAGCAAGATACAGTCTACAGGAGTGTTTCTTCAGTCGCTCTCCCCAGGGGTGAAAAAAATATCATGGCTCATTGGTGCTCTGGGGAGCTGAAACTAGGCCCAGCTCATCCTAAATTTCTCTTGTCTTCTGCTGTCTGCACACAAGGATCCTTCCAAGAACCCTCTGTGGCCTGGTGCTCTGCTTCTCCAGGCAGCCAGTTTCATAGGGAGGCGGCCTGTGGTTGGTCAGCAAGGCCACTACAGGTGGGTTAATATCTCTGACTCAGCAACACCTGAACACACGTTGTCCAAACTTCACTAGAAATAATGATTATGTTTTGACTTTTATTTACCTGAATTCTGTGTATAAGCTTTCATTTGGCTTAGAACTAAGAGAAACAACAAAGTAATAGATGCATTGGCTGCCTAAAACTGCAACACTCAATAATGTGGTTCCTTAAAACCTTCATTTTCTCCAAATAGACCACATTGTGAAATGGCCCAATAACTTTGGCATTGAAGATAGTCTAAGAAAAAACTACTAGATTTTGACAGAACCTCTGGCAAGTCAGTGTGTAGACTTAGATGTACCTATCTATTTTGGCATGCTTGACACACAAGCCATCGCCAACCCCCCCCCCCCCCACACACACACCCAAATCCAATTTTCCAGTGCATTTGTGCCCTGGCCACAGCACTTCGGTAAATCTGTGACACCTGCTATTACTTTATCACAAGGTTCTAGAAATTTGTGAGCAAATTCTAAACTTTTCTAAGGTGTCTGTTGCACATGAGCAAAAACTTCAAATTCAATACTGGGTGTATAATAACCTTAATATAAAAAACAACAACAAGTCACCTAATCTTTTAGGTAGAAAAAAATAATGTTTTCATTAAAGATGGAATTGATAGGTTGTGAGAAAAGGCAATGTACAGGTGAAGATTAAAATGTGCAAGACATAAGAACCCTCTGACCCTCACATTTAAAGTCCCTTAATGATCTATTTCAAATGTGTTTTTATTTTTACCTTCCAATACTTTTTTTTTCTCACCTTATAACAAAAGTCAACTTAAGTTTTTGTTTCCCAATCTGTTTCTCAAACCATCCCAATGCACACAATGCTTGCCCATATAATTTTTCGGCTCATATTTTTTCCATATGTCCATTTATTGAATTTGTAGCACTTTTAGAACCCAGACAGAAACAAAAAAACATTAAGATAAATGTTGAAAAACAACAAGCACGGAAGTATGTAAAAAGTCTACAAGAGGATTTTTAAAAAAAATTTCTTAGTTCTTAAAGCAACTTTGGCAAGTTTTACCATGAAAAAAATAGAAAGCCTAGGGGGAAAAAAAGAAAGGAAATAAAAATTTGCAAATATCACAGTATAGTTGTTGCGACTGTCCTGATTTGTCAAAAAATAAAAAGTATCTCAGTCATTCATAGTTTACCTATATGAGTTCTGGGAGATCTAAAAACAAATAACATGTACATAAAAAACAGACATAGGAAAAAGCACAACTAGAATTCAGCTGAGCAGAATGTGGGAATGTCATATCCTGAGTAATAACTCTCACATTGTTATAAATTACTGATCACAATCATTATCCTTGTCAATGAAGGGGAAATCCATCTAATAATCAGGAACACTTCTAAGTATTTTTCAAATTGTTATTTTCAAATTTCAAAGTGATATCTTCCTATCTGTGGGCATTTCTCTTGTATTTATGGAGTCCCCAATAATATGAATATGAACACTTAGATATTTCATAGATCTTATAAAAACTTTAGTGAAATAAATTCTTCTCTTTGGAGACAAATGAGGCCAACTTGGTATTTAATTCATCTTAAAAGGAAGCAGAATATTCTGACCATCCTAATGCCCAATATAAATGGAATTATAGGTGAAACCTAATTTACTAAAAACATCAAGGAAATGAAAAAGATATAAAAGTATTGGGAAAAGTTTTTTGATAATAATCTCTAGAGATCAATAACAGAAGTCCCTTTACTAACTGACTTGTTCATGTCCTACTTTCATTTAACATAAGTTCATTCAGTGAAAAAAGTTGAGAAGAAAATGCTTACCAAAACCCAAAACAAAAAACAAAAATGGAAATGACAATCTCCATGACATATTTGCCAGACATGTCTACTTCTATCTCTCAGATACCTAATATTTATAGCTATACTTATACATAGTGTGTGTACACACACACACACACACACACACAAAGTATGTATATTTATATAAAATATTTCTTATATCACAAACATATAGCCAATTATACATTTTAGGCATATGATGAACTTACTGAAACTGCCAAAACAATAGGCACCACCATGAATGTAGATCACAGCTCGTCTTGGGGTCTGTGACTTTCTCTTTGGCAAGTACAAACGCACTGGAATGTCATTAAACGTTGTATCGGTCACTGTAAGGTATTCATCTGAAAGTGGTTGGGTATAATCCAGCCTGAATAGCACGGAAATAAACTCTTCATATGTCATAATACCTATATTTTCAAAACACATACCCTGTAAGAACAAGACAAAAGTAAATGTTTTCATCTTTAAATAACATCAAATGCACATAAAGGGAAAAGTAAAGAAAACATAAGCAAAATAAATAAACAGAAATAGAATGTTTATAAAAATTATTTCCAATTATAGCTCTTATTGCACAACTTTATTGCCTTTGAAAATCTCAAGTATTATGTTTTTTAGGTTAATAACTGTCTCATTCAAAAGATGCAATTTATTGACATTTTCTTTTATGCCTGTCATAGTTATTGCTTAATTGTAAATTCTTATCTGAAAAATTTCCAGGTCTTATATTTTTTCTCCCTCCCTCCCTCCCTCCCTCCCTCCCTCCCTCCCTCCCTCCCTCCCTCCCTCCCTCCCTCCCTCCCTCCTTCCTTCCTTCCCTCCTTCCTTCCTCCCTTCCTCCTTTCATCTTTTTTTTTTTGGAATGCTGTCTTCTTTTTTGTTATTTTTAATTTTATTTAATCCAAAATTTTGTGTGGTCTTATGACCACACTACTAATGATTCCAATGTCCTGGTTTTCAATTCCAAATAGATTCCTGTTCATCGCCCTTCCAACCCCCCCTCCCCCCACCACCACCTAAATCCCATATTTGGGATCACTGGAAAAAATCTCTCCTTGGTATTTCTGATCGGCATCTCTAGGACCTTTGTGACATATCTCTGGATAGTTTATTCAAAAGAAGAACTTTAAAAAATGCATGGTCAATAGTACATTAAACAGCCTTTATTACTACAGTTATTACAAAGAGTTTAAGGTAATACAGGGCCTTAGAGAACATCTAATCCCTATACTTTAATGATGAGGAAACATGCAGAAACTACAAACTATAGCCAGTAACTGTCAAAGCCAAATCTGTACCCGTTTTTCTACACCAGTCTCTTATATCACCTGTACTGGCTGCCTGACCTTAAGCAAATTTCTCTCTGTACTTCAGTTTTCTTATCTAATACAATTTAATAATAATAATAGAATTCTTCACTGTTTTAAATGACTTAGGACTTTCAATGCATTGGAGAAGAGTGCCTGGCACATGTAAGTATTCAGAAACTCTTATCTTATTGTTAGTTAAGTATTTCTCACTAAGACCAGTTTTTGAGTGTTTTAATGCTAATTGAATGCACTCACATAGAAGGTCCCTTAAAGCATGTTTATGGTAAATGTTTAAATTAGGTTCATTTTCATTTGGCTTTTAAAAACTAGATTTTTGGGAAATTGCCTTGTTTCTCATTTCTCAGCTATTTCCTGGTTTTGAATAGGTACTTAAGTATTTTTGAAACAACAAAAGCTACCCCTTTAGAGGCGGTTTTGCTCCCTTCTACCATACAAGAGCTCTAATTCCCAGAGCAATGCTGCTAAGTATTTATTAGTAGTATTTTCTTTTACAGGTAAAATTTTACATGAACAATTAAAGAAATTTTTCAGGATTAGGCATGTTTTCTTCTCCTAAACTCTATCTTTCAATTTAATATACGATTAAATTGTAATGTGTTTATTTTTCAAGGCCTTTTTACCAAGAACTTTAATTTTTACTTTCCTTTCCTATGTTAAAAAATTAATTTTTCTTACCAGTATCACAACTTTGAGTTACAAAATTCAGTACTGACAACAATGAAATTGTTTTCTCTACAACAGCTGAAGCCTGTTCATTTGACTAGCATACTCTTGAAAGTAATTACATATGTGCTTCTCTTAATATTTTTAAAAAAACAAAGGGCAACCCATCTATGATATCAAATACCTAAAGTGCGTTATTTTATTGTAGATCTGTAAGAATAATTTGTAGCTGAGAAAGTAAGAGTAGAGTTGTCAAGTCGGCTGTTCTCATGTTGCAATTTTGACGATAACATCAGTATTAGTCACTCTGGGTTTTAAATACCTATGAAATAGTCAAGGAAGATAACAGCAGCTTCTCTGAGGAGCAGGCACTTGCTAACTCACATATTCTTTCACTTTCTGTAAAATGAAGGAGTGAGAGCGTTGGAAAAAGACAGTTTTGAAAGTGAGCCTCTAGAAGTGGTTTGAGAGACAAGGATCAGGGCTTAGGAGGCACAGACAGGGTCTGGATGTGGTTCCAGAAAACTGTCATCCCCGTACAAAGGTCGTGGGACAGCCTCTCCCTCGGGGTTTCTCCCTTCTCCAATCCTCCGCTCCTGTCCTTGCCTTCTCCTGTCAGCCTCCTATTGCTACAGCCATCAAAGCACCTTTCCCGGAGCCACCTGGCTTTGCAGAGAGAGTCTGCGTTTTGAAACGAGTCAGTACTGAGTTCAAATTCTGAAGTTGTCAAGTCCCAGCTACATGAACTCTTCTGGCCCCCTTTCCCTCCTCTGTAAACTGGTAAAAACAATTGAAGGCTAGTGGGGACGAGCAGAGGTATATATATTGTTGTAAAACCTCAAAAATGTTAGTTTTTAACCGTATTTCTCCCATATCAAGGAGCTATTTTCACTTGAACTCATAACCTACCCTGCATATTCCAAGTCAGACAATCTCCGAAACCCAGCAATTTAGAATTGAGGATGGACAATAGAAGCCATCGAAATAGTAAGAACCCTGTGTTAACATAAAACAGGTACAAACAAATATCAATAATATTTATCTCTGTACTATGAGATACTTCTGGAAATAGGTTATCCCTGAAAATTCAAATATTAAATAAACTTCAAAGTTTTTCCCTCAACAATACTACTTATTTTATGCATATCACAACATATGAAGTCTCTACATTTTAGACATAGACTCTTTGGAAACAAGAATTCTCTCTCATCCTGTGTGCACAGATGCAGCAAGTTTTACTTACTTAATTTCATGTAGTAGATTTATTCCAACAAACAACGGTTATTTAAAATTAGTAATTAATAGAAAATTCATAAGTACTGATTTTCAGTTAACAAGACAGCCCAGGATCCAGGAGAAAAAAAAGATCATCTTACCACAAATGTACAAGTTTTAACAATTGCATTCAAGGCCATTACTTTCCAGGGTTCTTCAATGTTGGCTGGTAGGGGTCTATAAATATAAGAGGCAAAGAGAACACAGAACAGCCCAAAACAGAGGGCTTTGGACCCCATCATATTCTTCTTTGAAGCCTCGTCACAGTGCCAAGATGACAATAGTCCTATTAATATTAAATAAGAAGGAACAGCACAAATGTAGACTGGAAACCCTTTCAGGTAATAGGACCGTCTTCAGACTGTGAAGTTAATTTTCAAGTCCAACATTACACCAGTAGAAGCTTGTATTTGCATTGCTTCTGAGACAGATGTGATTTGTCAGTCCACTCTTACATTCTTAGCATGCAATTGAAACCTCCCACGCTATTTTCTTCACCTGCTCAAAGCAAGTGTTTCACTGATACCTGAATCAAGCTTAACCGAGAGCTCTGAATGGAGTGATGAAGTAACATTTTGTGATTGTTTGGTCACAATGTTTTGTAAGAGGTTAAAAAAAGAAAGCTGATACTTAGTCAAAATCCAGACTAATACAATTATCATAGATTATCAACCATGTTAATAAACCCTACTTGCTGTGGTGGCCAAAAGATAGAGGGATGTGGGACCTTGTTGAATGAAATAATATATTTTATAACAATAAATATATATACTTTTTGCTTATCTTGTTTGCCATCTTCAGTCAGGTCTTTGCTGTAACTCAAGATAGGATCTAAATTTACAGTGTCCACTCAAATTTAATAACTGGCAGCTCACTCAAAGGCAACAGCCTTGCAAATCACATGCTGTAACACCCAAGAGTTTAGCTCTATTGTTTTTTTAAACTTTCAAAATTAGATGTCATTATTGATAACATATACAGAAACGTTGTTTTATATATAAACACATTCATCATTATATTTGTTCAATATTTTTATGTTCCAACTATTATCCTATAATCATTTTTTTTAATTGAAGTACTGTCAGAAACCAGCCTGAAAGACGAACAAACCTGAGTTCGAGCTGTGGGAATTAAAGAGACAAAGTTATAGGATCAGGAGGGCTGCCCTCCAATGAGGCGCAGCCCCAAATGGCTTCAATGCCTTTATTATACAGTAAGTAACAAACAATTAGTACTGAGGTGAGGGTGATACAAACACCTTGATTTCAGTTCCAGTGAGCTTCTGACATCCAGAAATACGAGAGAGCAAACTTCTGTTGTTTGAAGCCACCAAGACCATGGTCATTGGTTACAGTAGCCACAGGAAACTAATATTCTCAGGGACTCCTCATGATCATTTGAGCATTTTTTTTTTTTTGAGTGGGTCCTAAGGAGAGTGAAAGAAGTTAAACAGTAACCAGACTTTTTTTGGAGGAGAGGTAACATTGAGCAGTGGATGCCACGTTACTTTTGGTTTGGTGGCTTGAAGGTTGATGGTAGTTCACCATGAGGCATATATGGGGAACATGCAGAGTAGGTCTCCCTCCTCAGTGTTCTTTGGAGTTGCCATGTTCCTCTTTTAACATATAGATAGCCCACAAGAGACTATGTTTACTAGTCTTTTAATTATTACAGTCAATTGCTGTTTGAGGGTATTTCATCTATCACTTACCTGTTAGCAATGGTGCTTAAGAAATGAAAGACTTGGCGTCAATATAGTGGGAAAAAGCTTCATTCCTTTCACCTATTTGAGTTAATATCATCCTGACTTTCCATTGAATTAATTAACTCTCCCAATTTGTGCCATTTTGGTGAGATTGAGAATCACAGTGCTCTTTCTTCTAAGCAAGGAATGGGCATAGGACTAAGCAAGAGGAACTAGACGTACCGCCTGAAGAATTTGACTTTTGAGTAGAGAGTCTTAAGGACAGAAGCATGTCTAGAGCTCGTTACTTTTTGCAGTTATCCTTGACAGGATAATCCAGTATGCGTTCCACCTGGAACTCGAGAGACAATCTTGTTAAAAGCCCGAATCTCCAGATTTCCTGACAATTTTGTAAACTTACTAATAATATTAAAATAAATTGTATACCCGCTTCATTTGGACATGATAAGGTTCTGTTGCTTGTCATTAAATAACCTTAAATCTACAGGAAGTTATAAAAATAATATTTTTAATCCTTACCCGAGGATAGTTTTTCCATTGCTTTTCAGAGAGAGTGGAAGGGGGAGAGAGAGAAACATCGGCGTGAGAGAGAGAGAGAAACATCGGCGTGAGGGAGACACATCAACTGGCTGCTTCCCACTCATGAGCCTGCCGGGCGGGCATTGGCTCTGCAAAGGAGGCGCGTGCTGGGCCGGAACCCAACCGGGGACCCTTCCATCCGAGGGCCCACGCTCTAACCACTGAGCCGAACCACCTAAGGCCAAAAAATAATAACTTTTGACATCTTGAGGGTATCCTGCACCTGGAGGAGTAGGAAGGAGGGCACCTTTTAATAAGAAAGTTATAAAAGGAAATGGTAACTTACATATTTATATGGCTAAGGGCAAATGTGGTCCTTAATATCTCTAAATATTATCCGTTTCTTTGATCCATGTGTTTTAAACTATGTTACTGATAGGGAGTAGCTTCTCATTCTGATAAATTCACAGGTGTTTTAAATTATGTATCTAATATGTATACAAACTACTTCATTTTAAAAGTATGTAGATGATTTCATTTCATTCGGTATTTTTACCGATCAATATCTGTGTGGATATTTCAGCAGAATTTCCAATAATTTTTTTTTTTTTTTCAAACAGAAGAGATAAAAAATTACTTTAGTATTATTTATTCTTTTAGATGTTATATTTATGTTGGCAATAATTGGATACTTTAAAATTAAAAAAAATATATCTGTGTATAAGTGGGCCCCTGGAGTTTAAACTCGGATTATTTAAGGGTCGACTGTAATTGCCTTTAAAACATATAAAACTTAGTAAACATTATTACCACCAATTTGCATTTATGGCATAATTGATTTGTTAACAAGCCAAATTTAAATCAGTAAAATTTTTATTCCGGTTACTTATAGAAATTTTAAACATTATTTATTAAGAAGTAGCAAAAATTACATATATCATTATGTATGAATACTTTGTTATTAAGGTTATTAGAACTCATGGAAATAACAAATTCAATGTTGGAAAAAAATTTAAAAAGTAAAAATAAAGAAAAATTGTGGGTTCATATTTTCTTAAGAGTGTGTTTCAGATTTCCTACATTATTATCTCATGGTTTTTCTGAAATAAGGTTGTACTTGTACGGTCAGTTACTACTGAATTTAAAATTTTCCAAGGTATTCCTCTCCTCCAGTGGAGAGGGCGTGGCCCTGGCCCTGGCCCTCTGGGTGGTGAAGTTCTCCGGGTTACATTGCAGCTGAAATTTCCAGGAAGCTGCCTTCTGGGTGCTTGGAAAACTGTCCATAGGGAAATGTTGCTCCACAGAACTTGCTGGAAGCTGCCCTCCCAGGTTCCAGAGGACGCTGCCCATGGGGAGGTGCCTTTCAGCAGAGCTCACTGGTGGAAGGGGCACCACCGGGGGCCCATGCACTGCTGCATATTTGGGCGCTAGAGGAGCAGGCAGAGAAAAACACGCTGCCACAAAGCCTCTTTTTCCTGCAGAGCTCTCTACCTCCATCTGCTGACAACACATATGTGTCATCTGAGAGAAGAAAAATGCGTTAAGGGTACAGCTTAAGTGTCACCAGCAGGGCACTGAAGGTGTATTTGGAGATGAGGGGTAACCAACTGATAGCTGGCACAAGGTAAGGAAGATTGCTTTCTTTTTCCTGAGTGAAAGCAAGGGATTTTGAAAGTCTTGGAACCCATGAATATAATGAAATGGGGAAATTGATCTTTGAAAGAATTTGACATAGGGCTTTACATAGGTGTTTAAAGTACAAATAAAAGAAAATAGCTGATGTTTAGCTTTCAGAATATTCCTGTGAAATATTTAAATACATTTAAGCAGTGGAAGTACTGAAATTCTCAGTTTCAGCCTGTGGAAATGCCCTATCGGAAAACAATTTCCTTACAAAAGAGATAGTCTGCCCACAAACAGTCCTTTTCCTAAAGGGAAAATCTGTAGTGTCTTAAAAACTGAGTTCAGATTGCCTTTGCACGGTTAGGGCCCAGCTGAGCGTTATGTATTGCTGAATCATCCAACATGATTGGATGGGAGTAACGAGGCCATCAACTGAGCTTGCGTGTACAACAAACACATCATAAACTGTAAAGTGGTATGTAAAATCTGTTCCAGAAGGATTTCTGTTTTGACTCTCCTTTTTCTAATGTCATTTAACTCCCATAAAAGTTTTCCAGCTCCTTTGGCAGAAATGGTTCTTAAAACCTGTTGGCAGAGCCCAACAGGTGGGCCAATTTACAGTTTACTCTTTAGAGCTCTCTGTGACTATCGGAGTTTACTATAAATAACAGATCCCAGACAACATCTATAGGAAAACTAACTCCATCGCAAGTGGGTCTGAATGTTATTAGAAATTCAGACAGCTGCTACCCCACCCCACCCAGGTATTTCTCCAAAAATTCTGGCACAACACACTACCTTTCCAATGTTCTGAATCTTTATTGTCCAGAGTTTGTTTTGTGGTGGTTGCAGAACCAATCAAAGTAGAACTATACTGAAGCAAATGTTTGCTATTTCCCAGGCTATTATATAAAAATAGATCCAGATCCTAAAAATCAGAAAGAATGTTATGCACAGTTGAACTTACTTATTTTTGTGCTTAGAATTCTAGAGTTTACCTGCTAACATAAATATTAACCACATCTCAAAGTTAACTTATAAAGGCTTAAAAGTTTCTGAATATCATTACCATGTTTTCCAACTGTGCACAGTCAATTGTAACTGAAATAGAAAGGAAAATACAGCCTGGGTAAAGCTGTGTCTGCATCTATTATTTCTTTCTAAACTGTATTGCTGAAAGAGTGGATGTGTTGAATACCAGAGAGTGAAGCATGGGCTGCTTAGCACATATTGTTTTGGGAAAGTTTCTATGATAGAGTTGTCATCTAATTAAGTAGTAAGATTCCTCCTCCCCTCCTCAAGTTAACTTTCCCCAAACTCATCTCTTAATTACTACAAATACTGGTTTCATTTTGCTTGCAAGTATTTTCTGCTTTCTACATTTTAGTGGTTTACTAATTTGGAGAGAATCATAATCAGTGTGCTATACTTCAGATAACTCTACAATATTACAGAGTCCATGGTAGAAAATTTCCATTTTCTATGTTTGGGCCAATTTTCAAGAACTCTTACAGCACAATCAGTTGGTTTTATTTGTTTTATAAGATGAGGAACATCTCCTTACAAATATGGCAACACATCAGAACTGCTGTATAAGAGAAGCCTTCCTTCCTCCCTGTCCTCCCCTGTCCTCCCCTTCCCTTTCCTTTTTTTCCTCTCTCTCTTTAACCCTCACCTAAGGATATTTTTTCCATTGCTTTTCAGAGAGAGTAGAACAGAGAGAAACATCGATGTGAGAGAGACATCGGCTGGTTGCCTCCCACATGCACCCCAAACAGAGCCAGGGATGGAGCCTGCAACCAAGGTACGTGCCCTTGGTCGGAATCGAACCCAGGACCCTTCAGTTCTTGAGCCGAAGCTCTAACCACTGAGCCAAACCTGCTAGGGCTCCAGCCCTCCCTTCCTGCCTTCCTTTTTGTTCTTTTTAATTTATCTTTATTGTTGAAAGTATTGCAGATGTCCTTTTTTTTTAATCTGATATTCAAATGGATACACATCCCTCTTTTTTCTAACAGAACCCATCCTGGAGATTCACAAACCTCCAAATAAAACCAATAAAGATGGAAAGTGATAAATTTATCTTTTTAATATTTGTTTAAATGAAAAAGTCATACAAAATTTTTTTTTTTTTTTTGTCTTGAGGTTTAAAAACGAGGTGAAAGATATCATGTTAAAATCAATGGCCATGCAATTGAAGAAATCGAATTGTTTTGAAACCCTAACAGGGTCTGCCAACTCTTGCTTTTAAGGGTGGAGAGGTTTATGAGGAGTTTTATAGTCTTATCTCAAAAGGACAAAAATTCTGTAAAAAGCCTTGTACTGCATCTGAACCATGACATTAACTCATAAATAAAGACTCAGGTTTTGACTATAAAAAGAGAGAGAGAAGAAAAAGCATTTGCTGTGAAATACTATCTTAAAGACAATCAAATTCAGGAAAATAATGTTGGGTTTGTTTTTCAAGGAACTAGATAACAAGAACACTTTAAGGAAGGAAAGTAGTTCAGAGCAAATAAGAAATTAATTATTTAATTTAAAGTTTGATGGGCCACTTGTCATTTGTGATGTGTATCAACTTAACAAGGGCATGAGGTGGCCAGATATTTGGCTAAACGTTATTTCTGGGTATGTCTATGAGAGCGGTTCCAATGACATTGGCATTTGAATGGTGGACTCAGGAAAGGAGGTTGCCTTTGCCATTGTGGATGCGTATCAGCCAACCCATCAACAGAATAAAATAGGCAGGGGAGGCAGATTCTGCCCCTTTTGATTTCTGAGCTAGACATTGGTTTTCTCCTGCCCCCAGACTGGGACTTACCTCACAGCTTTCCCTGGGCTCTGGGCTTCAGAACTATGTCATCAGGTCTCCAACTTGCAGAGGTCAGACTCTGGGACTTCTCAGCCTTCACAGTCATGTAAGCTAATTCTTCAAAGTAAGTCAATCTCTTTCCTTCTCTATATCTTTCTAGATAAATAGATATAGATGCAGATATAGATACAGATAAAAATATGGAGATACAGATCAAGATATAGCTATAAACAAAGACATGGGTAGATAGACACAGATGCATCTCCTATTGATTCTCTTTCTTTGGAGAACCCTGACTTATGCATTTTCACTTGATTCCATCATCACAAATAATATTCATAATTATGTTTGAGTATATTTGAATAATTGTAATTTATAATCAATTAGGCCTGCAGGCTCTTGTAAGTGACTATGGGGAGTATATGCGAGGGTTGGGAGGGATGGTGAGAACATGGAAATACATGGTTGTGGGCAAATGAACTCCAATCCATAACTGGACAAAGATTTGATAATAATTTGTGTAGATAAAATGAAACATCGGTCATTCATTACTCTGATTCCTGATTCTTTTTTTTTTTAGAATTCAACTTTGTATGTTGAGATTTGGTTTTATTTATGCTACTAGCTAAGTAAAAAGCATACATATTGTGTCTGCTACAATTAATATATTTGCAACTTTTCTACTTAAATTCTCTATACAAAGTCACTGCTAATGATATGACCACTGATGGCAAAGGACTTAGAATAACCAAAAGGTATAAAAAGTTTTCAATCTTGTCCCAAGATACAAAAGCTGAATTTTGTAACAGACATTGTTCAACAGTATATGAAAAAAATCACACATCGAACCAAGTACAAAAATATCTGAACTACCTATTATGAACTGTCATTATCCTGATTCTTAACCTATATTTCATCTCATCTTATAAAAAGCCTATTAATTGCTATCATTAACTTCTTAATGGTTGTTGGTGTTGAGTGATCATTTTCACAAATACATTCCATTAAATGTGAATTATAATTTATTAAATCTATTTGAATTGAGCTGCCTACTTCACCGAGAAACTTTAACAGTTACAGGGAACCTGCTAAATAAGAATGATAATAAATTCCTTGTCAAATCCCAGCATCTGTGCTGTCTTGGCATTGGCTGCACTGCCTGCCCTATCTGGTTGCAGGGGATAGCACTTGGATTTCACTGACCTGGGACCCCCTGAAGGGCTGGTGCCCTGAGACCGAGGTGACCTGGTCACAGAGGAGATGCCCCCCTCCCTGGGGAACACAGGACACCTTCCATCACCCCACAGAGATATGAAAAGCCAGAGTGGGGCAAGAGAAACTGAAAGACTTGTGCTTCAGTGCCATCTACTGGAAAACAAAAGAAGACTTTTTACTAATAGCCACTCATACCGAAATGCTAAACGTAGAAAAAAAATCCATTAACTACCAGGAATAACCAAAGTAACGAGGCAGCTCAGAAGGAAAATTAAAATCTCCAGAAAATAAACTCAAAGGCATGGAAATACGTGATTTAAATGACAGAGAGTTCAAGGTTGTAGTTCTGAAAAAACTCAGTGGGATACAAGAAAACAAAGATCGGCAGTTTAATGAACTCAGAAATAAATTCAATGAACAAAACAAACACTTTACCAAAGAGATTCAAACTTTCAAAGAGAACCAAATAGAAATTCTGGAGATGAACTCATAAAAGAGATGGTGAACAAACTAGCTTAGGAAACAGAGCTGACCAAACAGGCAAGGGTAGAAAAAATGCTTTAGCTAATTTTGTTCAGAAGTTATTTTGGCTAAGTAATAGAAGAGATGCTTTAACTAATTTTGGTTAGAAATAATCATGATTTTGTCTCTACACATCCGTAAGTGGATAAGTTTTAAAGTTTCATGTGTATTTTTTTAAATTCCTAAAAATGGATTTGAGAAAAAGAAGGGAGAGAGAGAGAGAGAAACAGTCATGAGAGAAAACATCGATCGGCTGCCTCCTGCACGCCCCCTACTGGGGATCGAGCCCACGACCCAGGCTTGTGCCCTGACCAGGAATCGAACCTGTGACCTCTTGGTTCATGGGCCAATGTTCAACCACTGAGCTCCAGCAGCTGGGTTCATGTGCATTTCTTTTTGGTTTATTTTATTTTTTTAATTAAATTTGTTGGAGTGACAATGGCCAATATGAACATATAGGTTTCATGTGTGGGTTTCTATGTTACAAGATCTCTATGTTGCTCTGTGTGCTCCCACTACCCAAAGTCATATCTTCTCCTGTCACCATATATTAAGACGCCCTTCACCTCCCACCCCCTTCCCTCTGGCAACCAACCACCACGCTGCATATGTCTTTGTGAATACATGATTTACGCCCTGTTTTATATATTTCACACTTTGATACTATATTAAACACTTTCCCAGGTATTATTTAACTCGCTTAATTGAGGAAGGTTGCATGAGTAGACTGCTGAAGACTTTCTGCCTTTCATATAAGGTTAACATTGATTGGAAATAAGTGCTTCAGAGTAGCATAGATGATTCAGTGTAAGCTGAAACAGTATTCACTTAACCATGGTGTAAATTCAATTATAATTGTGTCTTATAGTATAAGGTATAATTAGGCAAAAATTAAGTTATGATTTCAATTTGTATAATTACTGTAATAAAAGATATATATTATAATGTTTGAGTTAAGCACAGTTTGTTTGTGTGGGTTTTTTTGGGTCTGGGTTTTGTATCCCAATTCTCTGTTATAGTTTCTACTTCATATAGTGGTTTTCTGTCCCTGACTCTTAACCTCCCAATACACACATTTTTATTCAATTTCCACATAATTTCATTTTCTATGAAAGAGCCAAAAGCTCAGTAAGGAAAAGAGAGCTACAGTATCAGACTTTAGAGGGTGTGGGCAAAACTAACTGGCACTTCCCTTCAACTCTGCTTTCACCTCAAGTCACTTAAACTCTTCCTAGAAACGATTTTGTGTCAATATACCCATGTAATGTGGAGCCATCCATGCTGAAAATGCTGAAGCCTTAATGTAGTTAGGAGAATAAAGCTCCTTAAGTAGTTAGGGGAATAAAACAAGGTGATATTCTGATATAATTATTATTAATATTCAAGATGAATGACTAATAAATAAGTGGCACTTTGTAGTCTTTGGTCAAGAGAAGAGGTGGATAAGTTGAAAGTATTTGTGTTGCATTTCCAAGCTTCTTCAGATATTGTTCTTAACTCCTACTGGCTTAAGTATTCTATGTTGCAATCGCCAGCACATAAAAAGATATGTGTTGTAAGCTGCTGATTCACTAGAGTCATTAAAAATCCTTGAGTTTGAAAAATGACAAAGAAAATTATCTAAAAATAACTAGTAGGTATTATCAAGTTAAAGTAAGTGCCATAGTTTTAGTGGCGTCTTTTTAAAAAGTCTTTTCTGGTTTATTTAACAGTTTTCAACACATTACTACAAACTTGAAATACCAGACACACAGCATAAAATGTGTTCTGTTTCTCTTCCTTGAAAATCCAATCATGTATGAGTAAATGTGTTCTCTCTTTCTAAAATCATTTGACAGAATGCAGTCCCCTGAGTTCTAATTCACTCAATGTTCTGTATTATCATAGCCTAGGTTTTGGAGGTTATTTGATATCCAAGAACTGATGTCCCATAAGAAGCTCTCTTATTTGTTTTTTGGTGTTCTGTTTCCCTTTTGAGAAAAATCTTAAAACTTCTTTGAAGAAACAACATTTGTCTTAAGACTTAAAAATTATTTGGTTGCTCTTCAAACCTAGAAAAATAAACTATGAGATCAGACCTTATTCTGTTATTTATCTGGTAATTATAATAATTCATCAAATTAATTTAGCCTCTACTTAGATTTAAAGTAATTTTGGAAGTTTTCCTTTTTCAAATAGTCTTCACAGTCCCTTTTTCCTTTTTGGGGGGGAGGGGTGGTTGTGATTATGGCCTTTTTGTGATAAAGAAAGGAAAGCGTTGACTTGTGGTCACAGAGTCCTGATTAGTGGAAAACAGTGCCCAGGTCCTCTGTTTCTCAACTCTCTTCTCACAGGACTTCACTGCCAAGTCCAATCTCCATTCATTTTTATTGCATGGTTTCCTTTTCATGTCCCAAATAAGCAAGGATAATGCAGCTCTCTGTGTTTTTGCAGCTGAAGGAAGTGAACTGAAGGGGTCACCAAGGTCGAGATTACAACTAAACTCTTAGCACTTTGCTCACCAGGCTGCTGCTCAGTTCTTCCCATCCTGCTCAGCCTTTGAAAACACACTTCTTGAAAGTAACTCTTTCCACTCCAAGTGTTCAAAGGTAGGTTAATTTTCTGGAGTTTAAGAAACAGAAAAGGATCATTAGCTTCATTAGAGCAGTTTGCAAAGGGTAATAAGAGAAACAATGTTCATTAATGTGTCTCTTATGCATATTCAGGATGTGGAGACAGATAATGAAATGACTGCAAGTAATTAATAAATATCTATGCAGATGAGAGAGATGACTCATGAGTAGGTGGGTGATCAGTGTTTACTCCATTTTCCAGTGACTCAGCTTTTGATAGGAATGGTTTCTTCAGCAGTACAATGGGAGCAGGTATTACAATTCCTCCATAATCACTTTCAACCTCAAAACTGTATTGTTAGAAATGTGTATTTAAAAAACGAATAAAAATCAGAACATGTTCACAAAAGTGACATATTTAGAACCAACACTACAAAAGCATGCTAAGGAAATGTGTATTATTCTGAAACTAAAGTTTAGGCAAAACTTTAGGAATCATCAAAGTAAAAAATGTTATCTTCCATTTGATTGTGGACCTCAGTTTACAGCCGTGGCTGGGCTTTGGATTTATCTCAATCTCACTCCCAGAAATTCTAGTTCAATTGGTCTGGGGTAGAGCCTGGATATCAGGTTTAAAAAAAAAATCTCTTTAGGTAATCCTAATACTCAGTCAATATAGACAACCATTACTTTAGGAAATGCAAGTATCAGCTACTTCGTAGTCATAGCAGTTGTCCTTGTTTGAGTAGCCTTTGGGGTGTCTGATATAGATTTTTCAGGCTGTGGAGATTGCCCTTGAATTGAAATTTGCCAGACAGATTTGAAATTCTTTTAAGAAAATGATTTCTCATAATTCTTCAAAATAATTTATTGTTTCTTTCATCCCTCATGCCTGAGCATGTCAAAAATAAAATTATCTTTATCTTCTATGTCTCCAGCCTTAAAAGAAAAGTGGTCATGTTTGCTTGTTGTGTTTTTAAGTATGAAACTATGGGATTAGATCCATTTTAGGATTTTTGCGGATGAAAACATGTCTGAAATAGCTATTTAGGTTGCAGCAGCAGGCATAACTTAAAACATGCAAACCCACAATGAGGTGATTTAAGGACTGATATTTTCCCCTTGCTGTTGTTGGGACCAAGTCAAAATTTGTCAGTCTTTGAATGAGCCCTGTGGATGTATTTGCTCTGGCATTGCTGGCCAAACTAAGTCTACCACTTTGGGCAAGAAGCTCACTACATTTATTCTTACTGGTTGACAGTTTTATTTGTGGTTTTTATTTAAAATGGAGAAATTGAGCCCAACCCTTAAACCTTTGGCTTTGGCAAAACTACTTTGGAGAAGATACAGAAGGCTAAAGGAGAAGCTGCCATTTTCTTTAGTAAACCTTTTCTTTGTAAAGTTGGCAAACTGTAACCTCCTAAATGGTGGGCAAGTTCAAGCTCATTGTTCAATGCCAGCATGAGCTAGAATTTCTTTACCAGTTAGCACACTAGCTCCTTGTCACTGTCAGTGCCAGTGCGTTTTAGACATATATCCTGGAGAACCTCTTTAAATGTTTGAAGTTTTATAAATATCCATTTGTGGCTTTGGTTTATGTGTGGGGAGCTATATGTGGCTTTGCAGGTGCTTGATAGCTGTTTGCAAATTTTTTTCTTCTAGGTACAAGTGAGTATATTGAGTCAGCAATTAGAAAATGTTAAAAAAATAACCTCAAGGTGAAAAACTTATATTTGTAACCACAAGAAAGAAAAATCTGCTCTAATTTTTACAATTTTCATCTTTGTACTCCTGGTATATGCATACCAAGGGCAAAATGATTTAAAAAGGAAAAAAAATATGAGGGAAAATATATCACTCATGGATTGGAGGGTTTATCAGAAAGGAAACTGACAACCAACAGGAATAGCACTAGAGAAGTAATAAATATTTCACTCAAGCATTTTTTATGTCTTTATTGCAACATAAAGTGACAATTGAGGAAGAGTTGATGAGTGAGACTTATGAACTATCTTGTACCCTTTCAAGAATTCAAAAAGTGCTCATTTTTGGTAGAATTTTGTAAGTCATGCAAAGTTGACTCTCATTTCACTAAAATCTACATAACAATGCTCTCCACATTTCCAGACCAGTCCTAGAAGAATGCTGGGTACACCAGATAGTTGATGACTATCTGAAGCCATAGGCCCATTTCCTGGTCTTAGCAAAGTGACCTGTGGATCTATCAGCTAGTCCTCTGCTTTCCTGGGACATCAGCTAGGCTCTGCCATACTCCACCCTACAAATAAAGTATTTGAAAGTATTTGGTTTTGATAAGATTCGTTCAATGGTCTACAAATATTTATAAAGGGTCTATTTGCTATGAGCCAGGGACTGTTCTGGGTGCTAGGGATAAATCAGTGAACACAATAGATAAAAGTCCCTTTCTTGTGTAGATTATATTTTATTAGGCGAAGAGAGAGATGACACCCACCAGATATAATAAATGAATAACAGTACATTAGAAATTAGGCAAGGTTAAGGGTAATTTAGGGTGTGGAGGTGATGGTAGTCGGCAGTATTCAATAATATGGTCAGGTTAAGGGTCTTTTAAAGAGCAAAATGTGGTAAAGTCCTGAAGAAGGTTAGTGGAAGAGCCATCTGGAGATCTAGGGGAAGAGAGTTCCAGACAGAGGGAAAAGCCACCTTGAGGTATAGAACAGTAAATTCCAAGTTTCAAAGGCAAGAGATAATCAAGGGTTTAAAAAACAGCTGGTGGTCTGACTGGCTAGATTTTGAGGGGGGAATGGAGAATATTGGCAGAAGACAGATGATTGAACACTGTTCATGTTGTGTTAAGGTGTTCAGACTTTATCCTGTGAGGTCAGCCCATCTTCCATACAAGGAGGAATCCATAGGCAGGAGTCCTTTGTATCTGCTGAAAACCTTTGGGCATAGGGGATGTTCAATAAACAAAAACATACTTGGTTGGAAAAGCTTCTAAGAGTAAAATGGTGGGGGAACTATAAGAAACATAAACTTCTGTGTGTACAAAACAGAATAAAATAATATTGATGTTAAGCTTAACCAGAATTATCTTTTATTTAAGAAAAATTTATTTTTTATGAAAAATTGTATGAGTGAATTGTATGTCTACAAGTAGTTTCCTATCGCTTCCACAGCAAATTACCATGAAGACAATGGCTTAAAACAACATAAATTTATAACCTCACAGTTCTACAGGCCATACGTTCAGAATGGCTTAATAGGTTTCTTTGCGCTTACAAAGCTAAAATCAATGTGTCGGTGTCCTGGGCTTCAAACTGGAATTTCTAGGAAAGAATGTGCTTCTAAGATCTCAAAAGTTATTGGCAGAATCCAGGATTTCCATTTCCTTGTTGGCTGTAAACTGGGGTTTGCCCATAGCTCCTAGATGCCCTATTTAGGTCTTTACATCTGAGCCCCTACATCCCAGGGCCAGCAACATGTGCAGGCATCCTTTAACTGCTTGGAATATCTCTGACTTTCTCTTCCTGCTACATCTCTCTTCTTCCTTCTCTAATGTGTCTCTAAAAACAGATTCTTTCTTTCTCTTTATAGGATTATGTTGAGCCCACCAGATAATCCAGGCTAAGCACCCTATTTTAAGGTCAACTGATTAGTAACCTTAATTATATCTGCCAATAGTGCCTAGATTAGAGTTTGAGTGACCAGGGGATGGAAATCTTAAGAGAAGATTTTTAAAATTATGCGACCACAATGTCACATCTTGGGATAATTTATGTCCAAATTATCGGTGGTATTTCTAGAGCAGGACAGAGCACAAAACCTGTTCTCTGAGGAAAAACTGGCATAGGGGAAGTGACTCAAATACAGATACTGGTAGTAAAGGGGTGATGAAGTAGGGGGCTTAATTTTTGAGAATTGTTGCAGTCTAATTTGCATTGCAGAAAAAGAAGTCATTTACCAATGAATCAGTATTGAGTAAATGAGAAAGCAGGAAATACCAAGAGCCAAGTGGACAAGGGGTCATCATTTGTAGAAACCACCCATCTTTAAGCATAGATCCCTCTTGCTGGTTTTGATTTTTAGATAGTAGAAGTCTACAGAATGGACATGGGGTATTAGGCAGCGAATAGGTGAAAACCAAATTATAGGGCCAATTTCAGAATGAAAAGACAGAGAAAGCAGAAGTATAATAATGGCAATTTAGGGGTAAGAAGTCAGTTGTGTGCAACCCTTGATGACACCAATTTCTGGCTGTTACTTGAAGTTAAGTCATTTTATAAAAAAAAGTCTAATACTTCCTCAATGGTGCAGTAGGAATGCAAATCTCTAGTTTAAACCCTGTAGGAAATATCCTAGTCCTTCCCTTGTAAATGCATTGACATAGTTGTTTAATAAATATCAGGGTCAGTATCTTGCTACGGTTCAGAGGAGGAAAAGGGTAACATCCCTCAACCAGCTTTAGTTGTATTGACTTCAAAACATTGTTTTATGCCCATTATTTCACTTTACCGTGCATTACCAACTTTAGGAGATGAGAAATGATTGCAAACAGACATTTACAGAGTCAGAATAAAAATAAATTTCCCCCCCTCTTAGCCATCAGTACTTAACGACATTTAATTTTGGTCTGAAAAAAAGCAGATATCTCTTGGTAACCTAGAGGGATTCTTGGATCTGGGAGGAAATCTGAATTGTTCCTTTGGGGAAGCAAAGTGAAGATTTTCAGAGTATCTGTTGTTAGAGCTCTTTCCTGGGGCACATTTTCTACATTCTTTGCCTCTTTGTCTTGTGGCCAAAGACTTTCATTTCAGATATCCATTGGCTATTAGATGTGTGTGTGTATGGGGTGGAAGGGGGGCCACTGGGAGGAAGGTGGTAATTACTAAGTATTATTACTCTGTTTTTAGTCAACTCGCACCTCTCTAATAAGCAAGTTTCTGCTTCACATTTTTCCTCCAGCTAGCTAACCTGGCTAAAACTTAATCTAGCAGATGATTGAGTGTGGCATTAGCCAACACCATACGGCTTCCAGCTTCCTGTTCTGGGCCTCCTCTCCTGGGATTATTATATTTCAAGTCTGGTTTTCCTGCAACTGGCTCACTACCCCAAATATTGCTTTAATTGTGATATGCACAGGCCATAATGTGAGCTCAGTTTCAGAAACATCAGAAATCCTTCCCTTTATTCATTCACTGATCTCTGTAAATTACTTAGTGACCTATATTTGTATCCGTATATTTGCACCAGACAAAGGGAAAACTAATGCCTTAATTGGTGTTGACTAATCTTTCAGATCATCATACAGGCAGAAAATGCTGTGCATTTTGCTATAGATTTATTGAAATTTTGCTCAGACAAACATAAATCTATGTAAAAATGATTACAATTAATGTAGCAAGTAGTCAAAGGAAAAGAAGAACAATGGGGGAAATAAATTTTAAAAATATCTGGGGGAAAACAGAAAGGGATATTATCTCGATATGTTGTTAGTGTTACCCAGGGATCCAAGTCCTCCCTGGCAACCAAGTGAAGCTGCCTTATATTGAATAACATCTGGGTTGATAACCCAATGAGTTGGCAGTAGGCACTAAGGAGGCTAAAGTTAGTTTCTTTCTTCCATAATTAACTGTAGATCATAACTTTACTCCCAAAATTGAGTTTCAGTTATATTTGATTGGGAAAAGGCTATGTAGTGATAGTTCAGCACCATCTACCCTGAATTCTGGAGAAATTACTAGATGCCTCCTATAAAGAGTTGATTAATGATGTAATTTTCATACTCAGAGGACAGTGTCAGATAATAGACTTGGAATGCTGAGGAAGAGGGGTACAGCCAGAGGTGATGGGATGGTTACTTGTGTGGTCTCTGTTGAGTTCTTGTCAGTTGATTACTGTCAGTGCCTTTCTGGCATTTGTGACATGCATGTTAGTCTTATGACTGCATATTTTTCTGTTGAAAGAGAAAAATTAGAGTTAGTCTGTAGAGTGCTTCTAAGTCAATCACATAACTCCTACTAAGGGGTGCTTCTACACTCTATAAGAAAAAACAGACATTTTATTTTATGCACAGCCATAAATCGATTACCACATTTTTTCCTTGGCTAAGTGAAAGAAACAACTGCTGTCCATATTCCAGATATGAAATAGATTGCCTTGGTAGACGGTCACTAGGAGCACTGGAAATCAGGCAAAGCAATTTCTTAGATGAAATGGATGAACCTTTCTTTAATCAGAACTTTACATTCTATCACTGTTCTTTGGTCTTTATCCTGTTAGAAAATGTTGCCATATTTCATAGATTTCATGAGATTATTATGTAATACACTTAAGAAATGAAATGTGAAAGTGTTGGCAGTCGTCCATAGAGAACAATATATAACTTTCTTTTTTTTCTTTTTTTCTGTAAGTTTTAGCAGAGTTTTTTTTTTTACAAAGTGGATAATTCGTAGCCACTGACAGGTAAATACAGTGGCTTATTCACCATCTTCTACCTTCTTTCTTTCCCCTATAACCCCAGTTTGTGGAGGATGTCATTGTTCCCAGTTTCACATGATAAAACATTGGTCTAAGCCACACATGGCATACCTGTCTTCTTTTGCCATATACTAGATAAGCTCTGTTGTACCTAAGAGAGATCATGTGAACAAATTCCACCAACAAGTTATGAGATATAAGAATTTGTTGAAAGAAAGAGGCATATCTGATGCTGCCTTCCTTTTGCCTTTTATTACCTTACAGAATGTAAGCATGACTTTTGGAACTGTAGCAGCCTTTTTATTTTTATTGTATTTTTTTGTAGCATGAGTCTACATGCATGAAAAAAAAAAATGCTCACCATACTAAGAATGGGAGAACAAAAGGATGGAAAGAGCCTCTGTTCTTGATATTATACTAGAGTAGCCAGATTAAATGTAGTATTACTCTATCTACAGAATTCTTGTTACAAGAAATAACTGAATCTCTATTTAAGCTACTGTGATTTGCGCCCGGCCGGGCGTGGCTCAGTGGTTAAGCGTCAACCTAGGATCCACGCGATCAGTGTTCGATTCCCAGTCAGGGCACATGCCCGGGTTGTGGGCTGCAGCCGATCAGTGACTCTCTCATCATTGATGTTTCTATCTCTCTCTCTCCCTCTCCTTTCCTCTCTCTGAAATCAATAAAAATATATTTAAAAAAAAAAAAAAAAGCTACTGTGATTTGGAACCTGCTCCCCACCCCGTAGCATAATGCAGTCCTAATTGATGAACTAAACTTGCCATAGAAGCCTTCAAAATGAATTATTTCCATGGCATTATTATTAGATTTTACTTTGACTCAGAGTGTAGACAAGAACTGTTGACCAAATTATCAAGGAACTTGGTGAGTCTTTATACAGTCCATTATTTTGTGACAATATTTAAATAATAACAAGAAATAAATTATTCTATATCTACATACATAGTTATCATTAGATGAATTTTTATTTGGTATTATTTTTCTACCTAAAAGACTTCTTTAATATTTTTTTATAGAGCAGATCTTGGTAATAAATTATTTTGGCATTTTTATGTCTGAAAATAATCTTTATTTTGAGTTTGTTTTTGAAAGATATTCTTACTGGGTCTAAATTTCTAGGCTTTTTTATAGTTCAGGACCTTAAAGATATGGATCCACTGTCTTTAAACTTCCATTGATTGTAATGGAAATCTGCTGTCATCTTTAATGTTATGTCTCTGTATGTTATCTTTTTTTTTGTTTTTCTTTTAAACTTGCTGCTTTTAAAATTTCTCTTTACCACTAGTTTTAAGGAGCTTGATTATGTTATATTTTGGTATACTTTTTTGTGTTTCTTTTTTTTTTTTTGAAGTGCATTCAGCTTATTGGATCTGTAGGTTTATAGTTCTCATTAAATTCAGGAAATCCTTGACAATTGTTTCTTCAAATATTTTTTCTCTCCCCTCTTCACATATACACATATAAGGCTGTTTTTGAATTTGACCTAAAGCTCACTGATGCTGGGGCAACTCTCTGATCACCTATAAAAAGATCTTTTTATTTATTTTTTAATTAGTTATTCAAGGCTTTTTTGCATCTACCCCCATTTAGCCCCATTGAAATGCTTGGCTTTTAATTTTGTCTGGGTGTTTCTCATTATTGCAACTGAAGAAAAGGTCTTTAATATCTTTCAATATCCAACTGAAAGTGAAACTTCATTGGTCTATTTTACTGTTACTCTTTAATATCACTGAACACCCCCCCCCCCATGCACAATAGCAGGTAGATATTAGAAGGAAATTATCTTCCCTACTTCTGGTAATTTTTTATATTTAGGCAGGTTTATTGTCATAACATCTCTCTACCTCTGCATATCCTTCCTTCCTCTTTTTCTCGGAGGGGAGGAATAACGGCATACTTTGGTAATTTGAAAGGAGAAATTTGGGGGACATTGTCAAGACTCTTCCTTTTTCCTTTTAGAATCAACTCTCATTGTCTGCCAAAATGTTGTGTTACTTGTAAATCCAACAATATATGTGCTTTAAAGAGTAAATCTATCCAATTCTTAGGTTCAGGATTATATTAAGCATTCCTGAGTACAAGGACCACTTAATCCAATATCATCTTTCTCAATTACAAACGTGATGTTTTGATTTTCATGGAGTGACTCCTTAGTTTTTATGTAATTGGTTTAGAACTTAGGCAGCTAGGAGGAATATTAGTTTCTGGTCTTTCCTGAAATTTCAATTAACTGTTAAGCCTTAACAATACCTAAACACAAAGATCTTATGTAGAGTCCAAGAACATAAAGTAATCATTTTTAATACATATGAAATCAAATTTTAATGTAATAATTTATTTTCAGGTCTATACATTGCTCTTGAATAAAATTTAGATGAAAGTACATAAACACTGCCAAAGTAAAGTAATTAAAAATGAATTTTACTTTATGCATTGAATAAACTAAGATCTCAAGGTATAAGGTCAAATTGTGTTAATAGGGCTTGAATTACCTGTTACTGAATAACAAACCATCACTTCACATAGTGACTTAAAGCAACAACCAGTATTATTAGCTCTCACAAATCTGTAGGCTGACTGTACACAATTATGTGGTCTTTCTTCTTCACAGGATGGAACGGTAGCATCTGGAGGACTGACTAGGCTGGAATGCCCAAGATAGCTTCCTCATGTGCCTGGCAATTGCTGTTGACTATTGGCTGGTAGCTTTGCTAGGGTTTCTGACAAGAGTGTCTCATTTATTCTCTGTGTGGTCACTCCATGTGGCTTGGGCTTCTCATGGCAGGTGAGAAAATAAAGCTGTCATTCCTCTTAAAGCTTCAGCTTGGAAATCCCAGAACGTCACTTATGCTGCATTTCATTGGTCAAAACTAGTCCCAAGACCAGTCCAGACTCAAGGAGACAGGAAATCAGATTCATTTCTTAATGTGAAGATTAACATGTATATATACACAGTGGGAAATTTCTTGGGGATATTTTTGAATATTGGCTTACTTCAGTAGGAAAAATTTAATATCTCGTGTAGATGATTTGACGATTTGATGGAAATTAATTCTCACAGTGTAGAAGATGCTTTACTTTAGATATTTTTCACGATTCCAGTTGTAGCCTGAAGTGGAAAACCTCCTACCCCCAACCAGCAGACAAGGAGACCAAGGTTCCTCCATTTTCACTGCATACCAGCAGACACCTGATAGAAGAGAAAAGCCTCTGAAAGCGCATGATGAAATCTGTGACATTTAGAAGATACACAAGTGGAACAGGGATTTAGTCATTGTTTCAGGGTATAATTAGGCATTCCAAGAGAACGTGTGATACGTGATAGCTAGGAATCTGCATCAGGTGCTGCTGTTATGTTTTTTGTTTTATTTTTGCTGCTTTTATTCTCATTCTTCGATTCTGTACAGCTTTGAATAAATAATTAATCTGTTATTGGGATCTTATGTGAATTCTCTTTGGGGAAAGATGGCCGAAGAGGAGGCATAAAAGACATGCAGAAAAGAACTATATTCTTTCCTCCTGGTCAACTTTCATCACCATTATCATCATCACCATCATCATCATCATCAAATACCCACATTGTGAATATGGTAAGGAGTATATGCTTATGGTTTAAAAAGTCACAAGATCAATCCATTTTACTCTTTCCTCTTCCAGTCTATATAGACTCTTTGTATAGAAATAGGATAGAGCTCTAGATTACCTGGGTACCAGTAGTTTTTATAAGCATAGAATTTTTATAGACCAAATGGTTTACTCAGGGGAGAGACAGGTTTTAATTAGTGTAAGAAGAGGGAGTTTATGCAAACTGTTTAAACATGTGGGAGTGTTTGATTTTAGAAGTGAAGGGCAAGGAAGTGCAGTTGTAAGTGAATGTGTCTATGATGAGGGGTGAAGCAGAAACAGGATATGATGGATATCCTTTTGTATTTCATTCTTTAGATAAAAGAAATTGGGTTAAGGTAAAAAAGAGTAGATGTAGTTGAATAAGTTTGTATTTTATTGTATTATTGAGGCCTTACATCAAGAATTATATTGGGATGGCCCTGCCATGCTACAACATAATTTTACTGTTAAATAGTTCGCTTGACAACTTTCACATTGTCAAGTAAATGGTGACATGTACAATTATGTAACAGACAACTTCAGGAAAAGGGTGTTTTAGTTTAGTATTTTAACAGATTCAAAGTTGGGGCAAGTAATTTTATATTCTGCTTTTGAGAGATTTTAATTTTTTTTAAATTTTAGGTCACTATGTAATAGGGGCTTATTTTTATTCAATTTGGGATTTATATTTTTTATTCACTTTGAAATTTGTATTTACTCAAAATGACTTCATTATTTGGAGAAATGAGATTTAATGAATAATTAAAATTTCAATAAAGGTTTTGATTTGTAAGGGCACATTCCAGTTCTAAAAGTGCTATTATTTCCTAGTTGACCCAGTAAATATTAGGATTATTTAAATTTCTTTGACAGATAACCCTTTTCCCCCCAACTGTTTAAATTTCTCTCTATATACGTGTCCACAGAGCAATGTAACTTTTAATTATTTCCATGCTAATCATTATAAACAGTTATTGTCCTTTTAAAAGATATAGAAATACGAGATATCTAGCTGAATCTATTCTGTCACACATGCATACCCTCATTTGAACTTAGTCGAACTTCCTGTTTTTCATCAATAAAGGACAGAATGTCTGACTGCAATATCAGTGAGCACTTTATACAGTTAACTAAAGCAAAGGCTTAAGCAACCTTTACTTAGGCTGCTTTTTTTAGAATCAGAAAATTATGATCTTCACTGTTTCATCAATGGCCTTTGCTATTTCACCAGTATTCAAGCATATTATTATTTTAGCAAGGGTAATTGCTTTAGTCACCTAGTCGATCTCAGCAGCTTTAAATGCAAGAAGGTGTAAATCATCATCCTGCAAAGTTTGAGGAGCTGCTCTGAGGTCAGGTTTCTTTCTGAAGGAACAGGCAGTGGCTGCCCTGGGCTCTTCCTTTTCCCCCAGGATCACTGTGATGATGGTACTTCACGGGGCCAGGTTTCTGAGTTGCATGTGGATAGGTGAAATCTCACTATCCAGGAGGAAAACTGTGAGCTCCAGGATCATCTTATTAATAAGCCAAAAGTTATTGTGTGGTCAGAGCAAGTCAAGGGCACAAATGAAATATAAGCAAAGAATTTATATGCATGTATGCATAACCCATGGACACAGACAATAGTGTGGTGAAGGCCTGGGGCTGGGAGCGGGTGTGGGGTGGGAAAGGTCAGTGGAAAAAAAAGGAGACATCTGTAATATTAAAAAAAAAAAAAGATAAATTAAAAAAAGAAATATAGCCTAAGAAGTGCTGTAATACAGGAACAGTGCTGTATTGGAGATCCTGAAGAGGGTAGTAATGGAGAAGCCAGCAAGGGGTAAGGGAAATGTTTCCTCTTTCTGAATAGCCAGGGATATTTGTGACTTTGGGCTGATAAATGCATAGATCTCATTCATGTGTACCTGAGCTCATGTGTATTTTCCTTATTAATGTGCACACTCCTTAAAGGATGGAGAACGTTCTCCTTTTACTATAGAATCTAGTAGTGATACACATAAATTGCTTTCCCACTATGCCTGATATATGGAAGATGCTTAATACAAGTTTATTTTCTTTTCACATGAGAAGTGGTACATGAATTGTAATATGCATAAAATTCATGCCTTTGTATAACTTTATTTCTAAAAAGAGTAAATCATGAAGAATTTCTTCAAGGTGCTGGAGATCAAAACTTGATTGGTTTTAATAATATTAATAATGTGAGATTTGTTTGTGAGTGAATTTAAAAATAGATTGTTTTTAACTTACATAAAATTCAAATTACATAAGTCTTGGCAGAATAATGATGGTATACAATAGAGCGTCTGGACTTGCAACCTCTTCTTTTATCTGACTTGTGAACATTTATTAACGTGGCCTTGTCGACTAGAATGCTCTATATAAACACGTTTACCTGTCAAAACTCAGTAATTGTGCTTTTCATTTTCAAAAGCTGCCTAAAATACTGTTTTCCTAGACAATCACTCTAGATGTGTTTCCTTCCCTGATCTACCGAAATTCGCTGCTTCTTTTGTTCTTGAAATACTTCTCATAGTCTATTTACTTTTAACATATATATGTACATCTTAGTGTCTAACCTAGATTGCAAATTCTTTTCAAGGCTAAGAATGTGTCTTATTTTTTGCATCTCTTGCCGTGCCCATCCCAGGTCATGTTACAGGTCTTTACCAAATTATATAATAAATAAGTAGTGAGATATTAGGGGATTTCCTTAGGCAAAATTTTATATATTATGAGTAGTTAAAAATTAAAGATGCTAAGGCAGCTAAAATTTTCTTCAATACTTTTGCTTTAAGAATAATGTTCTTCTAACTGGGTTAATTATTCTCATATTTTGAGGACTTAAAGGTCCAAGTTCATAGTCTGAGCTGACTTTGCATGAAAAGTTTTTGTTGATGAGGGCCAGATGAAGATCTTTCTCTCCTCCTGGGTTTACAGACAATGACAGACTCTATTTTTGTGCCAATCTGTACAAGGTAATCTATTCAGTTGATACGCAGGAGAGTGGTCCCACATAGCATGCCAGGACCTGGTATTTAGAAAGAAACAGACCTTTACAGTAGCTGGTAATTTCATCATTAATGTTTATATTTTAACACACATGTGTGTATTGAACAATAATAAAAATAGTAATTACTATTACTATTTATAACAACAATTATTATTAATAACCAGAAATAGAAATGTGCTTCACTGTTTTATTTTTCTGCCATTTCCAAATGGCTGTTCAATTTATCCAGTAATGTTCTCATTTAAAATATTGGTCCTAACTATTCCATTTTTTTCCTAGATATTTCATTTCAATCTTTGATTTTCCTTTTCTCTGCTGTGATTTCCCTCATTCATTCATTAGGTATATATTTTTCCATGAGTCCTTGTGCACATTTATCTTAGATGTTTAAAATTCTTGTCTGCTAATTCCAAATCTGGGTTCTTGAGGTGCTGGGGGAGGGTTGGTCTACTATCTGCTTTTTTTCACCAAGAGACTCTGGGTTCTGTAAACTTCTTCTGAAGAGTGCTGACTTTTGTTCTAGCATTCAGTCAACTTAACTGGGTTTAAATTCCAAGCTGTCTCCCCTGAAATAGATAGCTAGTGAAACTGCTCAGTTAGTTGTTTTAGCCTTCCCAGCTGTTGGAGGAGTTCATCAAGAGGACTCAACCCAGGGTTAAACCTCCACTGGACCTGGGCAATCTGAGGGTCCTCGCCACCTCCCCTGTCCTTGGAATATATGTTCCTCCCACATTTCCCAAACTAGGAGCAACCTCAAGGACGCAGCCTGGGGAAAGTAATGTGTTGTTGAGACCATCAAACTGTGACTGAACCCCGTTAAGATCTTTATATAAACTCACAATCCTGGTGGTCAGGTGCAGGGATCTCATCCTGTGGTTGCCCAAGAAAAGCCTGGTATACAACTTCTCTTGCTTGTTAAACTTGTCACCTCCCAATGTGGAGGGGTCTGCCTCTTTCTTTGGTTTCTCCATGTCCTCTGTATATGGGGTCAGTTTCAGATTTCACCAGTGGAACTCCTGATGTTGTGAACAAAAAGTTCCCCACACCCCACCCTGGGCATACCTAGGGATTGATCAAGATTTTTGGTGGCGTTTATATGCAGTTCTGAGAATCCCTCCTAGTGTGGTATTTTTTCTTTGATTTCACCCTCTCTCCTTTACTCCTTTCCTTCTTTCCTGAATTTAAAAAATCCCAAATCATAAAATACCTTCTTAGCTTGGGGCAGTACAAAAACAGGCCAAAGGTCCCTCTTTGTTCCATAGGTGGCAGTTTGCCTCCTTCCTTTCGGTAAACACGAGAAAGGGAAGCAAAGGAAGCCCATCTTAGTAGGACTTCATATTATTTTAATCACTTTAGAAAAACAACAGTGGCACAGCAGTTGAGCGTCGACCTGGGATCCAGGCGATAGGGGTTCGATTCCCAGTCGGGGCACATGCCCGGATTGCGGGCTCGATCAATGACTCTCTCATCATTGATGTTTCTATCTCTCTCTCCCTCTCCTTCCTCTCTCTGAAATCAATAAAGATATATTTTTTAAAAAAAAAGAATATTAAAAAAAAGAAAAAAAGAAAAACAACAAAAGAAGGCGCTCGAAAGCCACTAAGTTGGAAAAGAGAGCAGGGTCCTCCCTTCTTTCCAAAATGACCTGAAAACTCATTTTACTTAGATTTGAGCAACAGGAAAAAGTTAGCTGAATTTCATACCAATTTAATATAGAAAAAAAAAAGAGAATAAGGAGCACCAGAGTATCCCTCCACATGAGGAAAATACTCAAGAGTCATGGCCTCAAGGAAATGAACACTCTAACCCAATATTTTAAAAATACATTAAGGTCATTATAGAGGTCATGGACGAAGAACATAAAGTACAATGATGACGATGCCGGAACGCACTACTCTGAGGAAAACCATGAGCACAGTGTTTTGAATATATACATGTATTGAAAACGCTGATTTCAACTGTCTAAGAACATGGGCATAAGAAAATATCTTCTACCTTAGGGAAGATCTCTGGTTCCGTAGAAGATATATTCAAATGCTTCCTGAATTCTCTGTTCCTTCTCCTTCCAGGTATTCTGTCCAAGAGAAAATCTCACCTTCTTTGAAACCATGCAATGATTGGGGTATATATGTAAGTGATAGGACTTTATTTTGAAGAACTTTATTGAATAGGTTATGATAATACAAATAATATTTAAAATTTCAGAAGAAACAAGCAAATTAGATGTGTGAGGTGTTTTGAATAAGCAAATTATACGGGTGCAATGGATGATATTTCTTACTCCTTTATTGTTGTGTTGATCAAATCTCAGGGGGTGATTAAATCTACTGAAATTTATCAAATGTATCCTTTAGCTGAAAGATGACCTTTTCTAAACTACCTATTGCACTTAATCCATTATAGGAACGTACACCATTCCGGGAGGAGAGGATTTCCATTTTCCTAATATTACCCTTCTTGCAGTCAATGCTATTCTCAAGAGGATTCTTGTTTCATGGACTAGATGTTCTTTGTAAATTCTCAACATGACCTAATATAAAAATCAATGCATCTTTAGGTAAGTTCATTTCTATTATTAGATCTCACTGTAGCTTCACGCTAACGTGTTTTGAAATATAAGCAGCACCCTACCACAGGGCATGGCTTTTTCCTGGTAATGCATTAAATTTCATTATGGTAAAAACCATTATAGCAACAATAAAATCTACCACAGGTTTAGAAAATGTCTCTCAGCTCCAGCTGATTGCCAACAATGTTAGAGCATTAATGTACTCATTACAATGTTAGCTTTAATTAAGTTAAAAGTGCTTTTGTCCAGGTTATGTCTCTATTCGTGATCTCCCCCATGACAATGGAACACAGATTTTTCTGGCTCAGAGAGGTCTAAAGGAAGCACTTACTGTGACACTAGAGAGGAGGGTGAATAGCTTCTCTGGAAACTCACAGTAAAAAGGAAAGCAAAGCTGTACACACAGCATTGATTACATGATTAGTTACGATGAACAATGTACTTCGTGGAGTAAAGAAATAACGATTAATTCTATATTTTGCATATTCATGAAGGAACTTTCTCAGATTAAGAAAAGGTGACCCAAAAAGTCCTGGGGCATTTGAGGTCCATTTTACCTTAGTCTGATTCTATCAGAGGAGGTGATTAATTTTCCTGCAACTTTGTTTCTTTAGTCATAATGATTAGAACATTCCAGCACAAGGAAAGAACTTAGATGCTCTTTGAAGTGGCTGTAGAAGGATTTCCTGTAGACTATATTTTTTCTAGAATCTGGAGTACTCAGCGCATGTCAGTGATTGTGTTTTCTTCTGATTTGACTCTCCCACCAAAGCACACCTTTTCATAATTTTTACATGTATTTGAAGCTTCTTTTTCCCAGAAGTAGTGGAGATTTAAGTGACTGTCCCTTCTTGTATTCTGCAGCTGTGCATTGTAATGGGCTAGCAACTTTTCCAACATGGGACAATTCATCTTGATCCCCGTGAACAAATAAATGAGGAATCAAAAAGATTATTGAAATCTTTTACAAAATCTATAGAGCATGAAAGCTTGAGGACTGTAGCCCATCCAATGAGAAACCTAGATGCTACAAAACCTCTCTGAGGGGACCTTTTAGGAAGTAGAAATAAGATAGGAATGGGCATCAGGAGCGCAACTATTTTAATCCTAATTCACCAGTTCCCAGAGACATGAACTTGGGAAAGACCCTCAACATTTCTGTCTCCATTACATAAAGGGTCAAACAAGGGGATTTCTCAGGTAATTTTCCATTATTATATTCTCTGAGTGTTTTTTTCCCTTATGTTAGAAAATTTGTATATTTTATTTTACAAGAAAAGAGCACATTTTTATTTTATGCAGTTCACCTAAGGAAATTTATAAAGAGATGAAGACAGCCTAAAACAATTTTAAAGAATTAGGCCGTTTATCTCCATGTCTCTTCTAGACTCTTTTTTTATAGATGTATTTAAGAAAATAAGGAGCCAAGCCCAAGAAGAAAATCAGTGTTGTTCAGTTACACTATATCTTTTAGTGTCAAAGAATTCTTTAACGTTTTGAAGATATGTTCCACCAGGATTTTTAACTGGTCATGGAGTGTTATTAGATTAATCTCTTTTCCAGAAAATGAATGATTTCTATGCTAATGAATAGTCTTTGTTCAATTCCGGGCCAAAAATCTTAGCTCTTCAGTAACAGGCTCTTCTAATTCTGTTTTGTAATTGCAGTAAGCCTTCTCTAAGGATTTATCTCTACTGATGCATGCAGCCGTGTGTGGCCTTTTTTTGAACCCGTCAGAATTGTGACTCTTCTTTGAACTCTTGGCTGCTTGGTGCTACTGACCTTGATGCTCGTTTATAACTTGGGTGTCATTTATCACTCCGGGACTTACAGATCTTGTTGTGGAAAGAGACTGAATGCAATCACTCATGCCATTGCCTCCTCCTAGTGGTGCCTTCCAGCTTCCTTCCTTACAGGATAACTGATAGGGAGAGATTAGTGACAAAGCTGTAACTCTATTGAGGGATTGTGATGTAACTGTATCATAAACCACGGAGTGAGACTCAAGAGGCTTGAGATCACGAATGCTGAGATTAAGTTACAGCAGCCACGCTCAATCTCTGTCAATATGTGTTTGTGATGGTTTGTAATCTGCCTGTAAAATATTAGCTACCTGTAGAAAATGCTCCCTGCCCCCAGTATTAACTTTATTATATAGCTTCTGCAATTTCAAAACTTAAAAGAAATATTATTTGTATTTTTACAAATATATGCAGATAGTTTAAAAACAATTACAAAAATTTTATGCTTGATTTAGTCATACATTTTTTAAAAATTGGGGTATACTGAACATTATATTAGTTTCAGGTGTACAATGTAATGATTGGATATTTATGGTAATACATGTTTTAACTCTGTGCAACTTTCTGTAGGTTTTTCATATAACACTTGAAACATTTAAGTGGTAATACTTTGAAATTGAACTTTTTATGCATGTGTGAAATTTAAAAACATAATTCACTATAAAATTCACATTCACATAATAAATGGAATCATTTTAAAGTAAACAATTCATTTGGCATAGTCATAATGTTGTATAACCACCACTATATAGTTCCAAAGCACTTTGGTCACCTAAAGGTAAAGCTCCTCACCCTCCTTACTATTCAGCAAATGGTACTGTCCCCTCTCTCCCCACCCCCTAGCCATGTGTGGGAAATTTTCAAAGTAAAAATAAATGAATTGATATTTTATTTACTTAATACTTAGAAGGCATTAAAGCCATTATTTTTGTGTTACCCATATTATTCCATTTAACGTGTGTCGTTAGCTGCATTTCTCTGTCATTTTGGGTGTGAGGAGGTTGTCCAAGTGAATGAATCTGTGGGGATATTAATAGGCATTATTTTTTAAGTGTGCCAAAGAAACTGGTTAAGTTAGTATACTCAGATTTCCTTCCTGTAGCATTTTTTGGAAACTTTTTGGATGTTAATAAACTCTGTTTTCTCCATAGTATATGATATTTCCTGAATAATTTGCCTCACTTTTCCTGGAGCATCCTGAGTCTACTGTTGAGACCCACTCTTTGTCAAACAATAATCTAGGCCTAATTAAGACACTGGTGGAAGATACTAAGAAACAGGATATTTTCATTAAAGTAGACTTTTAAAGCTCTTACTGACCTACTACTCAGAGCAAAGGGCTGAAGTTCAGGCTTTCTGAAATTTCTTTTAGTAAATAAAAATAATGTTTAGCATTTTTAAAGCATTTGTTAGCATTATTTGTATTTCTATCAATAAAACCGAGAGCTAGCATTATTGTCCTCATTTTGTAAATGGATAAACTGAAGTGCATGGGTAAATGATTTAATTTTAGCCATGTCCATATCTTTTGGGGGGATTCAGTGATTTGCCCAATCTCTCACAGGCATGAGTGGCGGTGGGGTGATGACTTGACTTCAGATGCCTGGGCTTACAAATCCTGCTGCCTTCTTTTTACTCGGCAACATCACTGTGTAAGCATGCATTTGGGACTTTAGTTTCCTGGGCCTTTTTTTTTTCACATTTATAAAAACAAAGAGATTGGAGGATCTCTAAGATCTGTTCTGGATTTGAAATTCTGTTTCTTAAATCCTGTACTATTTCCTAGTATGTCTAAGGCTTTAGTAAAAAAAATAAATAAATTTTATATTCTTTATATTAAAATCCCAGGATCTCAATAAAAATGTCAAAATACATTCCCAAATAAATGAACAATTATGACAGCTGACCTTTATACAGACCCCCCAGAACTCAGAATGAATTATAGAATCAAGGGAAGAACTCTGCTCTGCTTTTATAAATATAGTTAAGACCAATGTAAATATATGACTTGCCTTAAATACTAGGGTTTCTTAGACACAGCTTGAGCTTGCAAAGAGGGTGCGTGTGTGTTTGCCTTCCCTTGGCCATTTTAATTCACTAAATAAAAGAGTCATTTCTAGAGCCCAGGCCCTGGATCCAGGTGGGAGAATAAATATAAAAATAGATCCACCCTTTAAATCAGCTTATTTGTTATTTTACTAGGAGGAAAAGGTGAGAGTAAACAGATTTGGTCAAACAAATATCAAATGACCCAATGGATTTTTTTTCTCCTACCTTTAAAATATTTTTTGCCTGTTTACAAAGACCAGTGTTTCCCTCTCCTTTTTTACATATATGCATTTTAAGAGAAAATTCTCTCCAGTTATGATAATAAATCTTCTTAAAATTACAATATCAAATTCCTATTACCACTTACAAAGAAGATTTTATAGCTTTATGTTTGCGTGGTTTGCATGATTTACCATTATGGTACTACAAAATACTTTTTGTTTGTTCTGTAAAAATTTCAAATAAATATCATACTAAATATGGCTTTCAAACTACTATCTCTCTTTCCTTCACCTTCCACCCTGACATTCCAGTATCTTCCTTTAACCCTGTTCTATATTTCAAATCACCAGTTGGATGAACCTCTTTTCAGGATAGAAAGCAAATTTCTGTTTTTACTTTAATTTCATAAGAAAGACTTCTTTCCATTTGTAGATGAGGAAACTGAGGAGTACAGAGTCTGCATAGAAGGGAGCTATTTGGGAAGTCGGATAGTTGTAGGTTACCTGGATCACAATAAGAAAGGGAGTAAACTCTCTGGGGATTTAATTCTTTCAGCATGTATGGCTACTACAAAATATAAAATCTCAGGCATATTTTTTAAGATAAGTGGGCTGTAACTTCATGTTTGATCTTCGTGGTTCTTAAGAGAGTGATCTTTGGGGGGAAAAAGACAGATTCATAACTTTTCTTAACGTCTTCTTTTTTGATAGTCATCTGCATTGGAGTCTATTTTGTTGTTGTTGTTAACTAGTGTAAGCCAACTACATGTGCATTCTCAGTCTCTGTGTCCATAGTAAGAGCAGCACTCAAAAATTACTTTCATGGACTTCATGAAATCTCATGTCTTTTACAAATCCCACTCGGCAATCCTCACAATCAGATCTTCATGACTCTTGACAAGGAACTAAGAGACTGGTTCCATTAAGTGATTGGTGTGATAGGCAGGGATGGAAGTTGGCATTAGGTGAGAAGGAAAGTTTTTGAGTAGAGCTTAATTTTTAAGTCATAATTTTATGATGTATTTATTTAGGTTATATGGCATTATGACAGTGGTGGGTCAGAAAATAAACAACCAGATGTCACAGACACCTTTTAAACCACAACTTCTTCTGGAAAAAATAACACTTGTGTATTTAATATAGTTAGTTCTTCATATTTGTGTATTTTATTCCTAATAAAATTGCTTCTCTTGTTGGATATCTCACCACCATCCAGATTAAACTTTCAATTCCATTTGTGATGGAATTTCTCTTTCATTCATCCCCAAAGAGAGACATCAGAAATGAGTATATAGTTAGGGTCACTTATAACTAGCTCTTGAATATATCCTAGGATTCCCAGCTTACTGACAATAGAATGTCACACTTCATATGAGTAGTCCTGAATGTTTACCTTCCTGTGTATGGACAGGAGGTGCTACAGCTGGTTCTGACATAGGGAATGGATCTATCCAAGGACTCATAAAATCTCAATGATTTACCCAATGCAAACACTAGGATATTGGCCCCTCTGATCCTTTCTATGTGGTGGAGGCATATAACAAGCTTTCCTTGCTTTTAACTAGAGGATATTTATGAAAATTTTCATGACCTATTTTGTTGTCAGAAAGATTGATTTTTCCCATAGGGACCATTGTAATGGGTGGTAGATGTATTTCTGACCAGGATCCAATGTAAAATTAATCAGAACATAATATGCAACTATAAAAATCTACAATAATTTGAACTACAAAAATCTTGCTCAAAATCATAGAATAGGAAAAAAGTACCCTGAACATGTCAGTTATACATATAAAAGTTTTATTATAGATTGGGTTAAAACCATATAACTAGTTGTGATAAACACCAAGTGACTGTTTTATTGTTTTCTTAGAAATTAAAAAATATTCTTTGTTATTATTATTTTTTTCCAGCTGGTTTTAAAAGCTGTCCAGGGAAATTTGAAACAATGCCTTATTTTTGTTTCCATACTTTTTTCTGTAGCAAGCAGACGTGTTTAGTGAAAAATAATATACAGTTTCTTTTATTTTGCCAAGCTAGTGTATCATTAAATATTGAGCAAGACTCCCAGGACTGTGAAAATTGAATGAGGGTAGTGGTAAAATTCACCAGAAGCAGTTAATTGGTAGACAGCAAGGGCCTCAAATGGGAACATTCAGGCAAATCCTTTTGAAGCAAAACTATGCTTCTTAGTGGGGGCAGTGTCACCCTTGTTGGTCATGTTCAGGTCACCAGAGCCCTCTCTGAAGATGAGGTGATTTAAGGAAGCTGCTGGAATAATGCCTCCCTGTAGGCCTTGGCATCTCCCCCCCAGCCCCAACCCTCCTTGTGGTTCAATATCTTGGCAGCTGCTCAGTGTTCACTCCCTTCTTGCCTTGGGCGGACTACAGAGAGTTCTCTCTGACTGACTCCACTCGTGAGCCAGAGGCATTTGTTCATCCCTCCTGCCCCTACACTGCTATACCTTCTCTAAAAGCATAAATATCCTCATTGTCTAGCTCAAGGACCTGTCTTATTCGCCGGACATATTCATTCTAAAGGTAGGATTCGCGCACCATAAACAAAGTGAGGGGTAGGAGTTAACATCAGAGATCACTCGACATGTTAGACCATGATGTGTGGAAAGAATCAAGTATGAAATTAGAAGCCTAGTGTGAAGAATAAAACACTAGACCAGAATTCAGAAAAAAGTATGCTGCGGACGATTCTGCCCCTGATTTGCTGGGTGCTTTGAAAATGTTCTACCTCGCTGCATTTCGTGCTGTTCATCTGCAAAGTGGACCAACTTTAGCACCCATAACTGTGTCTTCATAGATGGGACTCGCCTTTGTTCTCTTATGCCATATTTTCACTTGCAAATGCCAGCCATATAGACTAGAGTAAGTATGTATTAATATTAATTTAAACATTCTCTTCTTAGTTGCTCTGTGGAATTCTTTCTCTTGTTTATAGCAGTGTATTAGTCAGGGTTCTCCGGAGAAACAGAACAAACAAGAGACACAGCTGTATGTATCTAGCTATCTGTTAAGAGACATTTGTTATAAGAAATTGGCTCATGGGGTCATGGAGGCTGAGAAGTCCCAGATCTGCTGTTGGAAGGCTGAAGACCCAGGCAGAGCCTCTGATGCAGTTCAGGTCCAAGTCTGAAGGCCTGAGAACCAGGAGAAATGACAGGCAGGCCTAAGACCCAAGAAGAAACAACGTTTCAGTCTAAGTCAGAAGGCAGGAAAAAACTCTAATGAGATATCCCTTTAACTTAAAAATATGTTAGGATGTGGGGATTATTAGTATTAGCAGTAGTATTATAATTAATTTTTCTACTGTTTGAATATATCTGAAGCATATAATAAGGCGAGTCAGTACTTTTAGTTATGAAAAGTGAAAAAAATAAAACATGAACTAAAGAGAATTCTAATTCAATGAAGGTGAGATATTTTCAGTTTCAAAGAGGAGGAAATACATACTGTGAGTAAAGTTGATTTACTCTCTATGCATAGCCAATAAGTTTTGGGAAACGAATGATAATAGACTCAAATATGTTTGAGCTGCATTTTTATAACTGAACAATGATATTTTGTATTACAATGACTAGTGAAGTAGGAATTCATAATGTAGTTGCACAATTAAACAAAATAAATACAATTCCTTGCCATTTCCTTAATATTAGACATGTAAATCAAACAAAATTTCTTTAAAATTTGTCATTATACAATGTTATATTTTTCTCATTATTTTCTTTAAATATTGTGATTTAGAGTATGCAGTTAAAATGATAGGCATTTCCCAGTTTGTTTCTTTTTAAATATATTGAAATAGAAGATAAAAGGGGGGAATTCAGGTAATATGGCAATATCTATTTTTAAAAATTTTTATATAATTTATTGGGGTGACATTGGTTAATAAAATTATATAGGTTTCAGGTGGACAATTCTATAATATTATCTGTACATTGTATTGTGTGTTCACCACTCAAAGTCCAGTCTCCTCCCATCACCATTTATCCCCTTTACCCTCTCCGACCTCCCCCCAACCCCCTTCCCCTCTGGTAATCACCATGCTGTTCTCTGTGTCTACGAGGCGTTTTTTTCTTTGCTTATGGCAATATAGGTTTCTGAAAACATTTCAAGTCAATTCTTACCTACTTGGGCAGGATTAAATGTGCTTCTGTCTTTTTAAGTGAGATTTCTAATCTCCTAACAGTGCATTAGAGGATATGATGATTTTGAATTTCACCAAAGAGAAACATCATAGAGGAGGAAAGAAACCTGCTGACTGTGTGTTGGCTTTGAGTCTCATTTTTGTACCTGAACAGAAGCCTGAGGAATTGTACAAATCTAAACAAGCTCTTCGGTGACCCACTACAGAGATATCCCTCCAGTTTATGCTCTTCAGCTAGATGTTGTAAAAAGTAAACAAAAAAATATTTTCTCCTTTGGTCCCCAAAGCATTATTTTATACAAGTCTCAGTGACTCAGTTGGGAAATATTTATGAAAGTTTAACACTATGAGTGCCAGACACCAAGCTACATTGTAGCAAGAATATGAGGAAACAGATAAAAACACGCCTTGCCCTTGATGAACTCTTGGTCTAATTTTGGGAAAAATATTATGAACAATGCTAATATTATAAGTAAGAATAGAGTACTATAGCGGAAAAGAGGGGGACAATGAACTAACTTGGATTTAGTAAGTCAAAAAAGGAGTCGTCAAGCAGACTGAGCACATGTTGGTGTTAGAGAACTTTTTAGCTGGAAGGAGATTTAGAGATTATCAATTTACAGATGAGGTAAAAATTTAAAAGGATAGTGTCCAGCACAAAGTTAAAACTTTTCATTAATTTATTCAACATATAAATATTAAATACCAACTATGTTTCCTAAGTAATTCTAAGCACTGGGATTAATGTTATTAAAACACACACACAAAAAAACCCTCAAAAACAAGCTGATTGGACTAAGAAAGTGACATAGAGACTCTTGAATTCTCCTACTCCCATGGATACACCAAATGTACAGCTAAACATGCAGCAACTGCCTATGAAAAAAAACCAGAAATGAGCTGAGTGACTCCTACCCATCAGGTGAGTAAAAAATGTCCACGGCAAAATGGGTAGAAAAAGCTGAGACACATTCTCACCATACACTGCCCTTGACACAGAGCTTCCAAGATACTCACTTCAGCTTTATGATATGCATAGACTGGAAGTAAAGGCATGGAAAAAAGATATTGCATGCAAATGGAAACCAACACAAAGCAGGGATAGATCTACTTAAATAAGATAACACAGACTTTAAGCCAAGACTGCAACAAAAGACAAGAAGGTCATTACCTAATGAGAAAGGGGTCAATTCATCAAGAGGATATAACATTTGTAAATATTTCTATGCCCAACATAAATGAACCTAATATATAAAGCAAATATTAACATACTTGAAGGGAGAAATAGACAGCAATACAATAATAGTACGAAACTTCAATACCTCACTTTCAACGGTGGATATATCATCCAGTCAGAAAATCAATAAGGAAACATTGGACTTAAACTACACATTAGCCCACATGGACTTAACATACATTCATAGAATTTTCCATCCAACAGCAGCAGAATACACATTCTTCTCAAGTGCGCATGAAACAACCTCTAGGATAGAGCATATATCAGTCAAAAAAACAAGTTTTAATAAATTTAAGAAAACTGAAATCATATAAAATATCTTTCTTGACCACAATGGTACAAAACTAAAAGTCAATTACAAGAAGAAAAACTAAAAAATTCACAAATATATGGAGGTCAAATAATTTGCTCCTGAACTATCAATGGCTTAAAGAAGAAATCAAAAGTGACCTTAAGAACATATCTTTTGGCAAGTGAAAATGGAAATACAACATACCAAAACTTATGGGATGCAGCAAATCAATTCTAAGAGGAAAGGTTATGGTGATAAATGCCTTCATAAAGAAAAAAGAAAGATCTTAAATAAACTAACTTCACACCTAGAGAAACTAGAAAAAGAAGAAAAACTAAGCCCAAAATTGTTGGAAAAAGGAAATAACAAAGATTGGAGTTGGGATAATAGAGACTAAGAAAACAATAGACAAGATCAATGAAACTAGGGCTGGACTTTTGAAAAGATAAACAAAATAGACAAATGTTATATGTAAAATCCTTTTGAAAAAGTTAGAATGGGAAAGTGGTTACCAGGTGCTGGGGATGGGGGTGGTGAAAACAGGAGAAGGTGGGTAAGGGGTACAAAGTTTCAATTATGAGATGAATAAGTTATGAGGATCTAATATATAACATGGTGATTATAGGTGATAACACTGTATTGTATAATTAAAATTTGCTGAGAGTAGACCTTAAATGTTCTCACCAAAAAAAAGTAAATATGTGAAGTCATGAATGAGTTAATTAACTCAATGTGGAGAATCCTTTCAAAATGTATTCATATATCAAATCATCACTGTACAATTTAAATATTTTACAATTTGTCAATTATATGTAAATAAAGCTGAAAAATAGAACCTAAAAAAATGCCAAAAATAAATAAACTAAAAATGTCTGCCCTCATGGAGTGTACATTCTATGGGAGTGAGTCACACCATTAAATCTACATTATATCAGATGGTGCAAATTTAATAACTGCTATGGATTAGCTACACAAAAAATGTTAATAGAAATTATTAAAGGTATATTTTAAAATAATTTGATCAGATAAGACCACTGAACAAGACCCTAATGAACTGAGAAAAAAAGCCATCAGCGATACATGTGTATATTGGGGGGTATATTGGGGGGGGGGTTGTCACACAATCGTTTCCAGCATATGAAAGAGCCCGATATAAAGACCATGATGAGAGATCATATCTGTCGCTTCTAAGAACAGCAAGGAGGCCAGTGTGGTTGGGGTAGCAGGTGTGGTGGGAAAGTGTAGGAAAAGAGTTTCAAGAGGAAATAAACCACGCAGGGTGTTATAAAAAACAATCATAAATTCTCTGAATTCTGCCCATGGTGAAATAGAATATAGAGCTGTGTTTTTGAGTAAGGGAAAGACAGAATATGATACATATTTTCAATGTTTCCTCTGGCTTCCCAGTGGATGTAGAGAGCAAGGGAAGAAACGGGTTCACTTAGAAAGGCGCTGCAATGACTTAGGTGAAAGGTGGTGTAACTTGGCCTCGGCAGGAAGCAGTGGAGGTGGGGAGATGGGGCTGAACTTCAGATACATTTGCAAGGGCAGGGTCACTGCTGCCAGAATGAGTGCGGGGTGGACAAGAATGGGTAGTCCTATGTGATTCCCTGGTGTTTGGCCCGAAGAGCTAGAAAGATGATGAAGGTGAGCCGGGGAGGACAGCGTCAGAGCAAGCCTGGGGTAAGAATGAGCTTGTTTTCATGCACATTCATTTTTAAATGCCTGAGGGATAATCCACTGGGGTGTCAAGTAGGCAGCTGAGTATTAGGACATCGGGGAGGAGAGAAGAGCTGGGGTTTTAAATGTGTTAGTTCTCAGGTGGATAGATAATATTTAAATCCCTAAGACTGATTAACAATCAGAAAGGCAATGAGAACAGGAAAGAGAGGAGGGTCGGTGATTGAGCCCTGAGCACACCAGCAGCTGGAGCTTGGTCAGAAAAGGAGAAGCCAGCAAAGGGGATCGAGAAGGAATATCCCCTGGGAAAGCTTTATCCTAGAAGTGAAGAAAGTGGGTAAGGAAGGGGGGAGGGATTAAACTACTGCCCGCGGCAGCCAAATGCTGTGGGAAGCCCGAGAGCTAACCCTTTGATTTAGGATCATACAAATTACTGGTGACTTTGAAATGAAAGTTTTAACGAAGTGGTGGTAGTGGGAAAAGCTCCACTGGAGTAAGTTCCAGAGAGAATGAGATGATAAATTGGAAACAGGCAGTATGAATCCTTTTTTGAGGAGTTTTGCTGTCAAGAAAAACAGAGAAGCGAAGTGGTGATGAGAAGGGGTTGTGTGATTAGGAAAGGATTTAATTTTTAATTTTTTTTTAAAGAAGGGATTGATGATGGATGGCTCTTACGTTGTCTTCAGTATCCAGAAGGGGAAAAACTACTGATGCAGGGATGGCGATAATTGCTCTTGGCATATATTTCATATGGTCATAATTCTCTTTCACTGGAATGTGAAGATGTAATTTTTGAGTCTGTTGATTAACTCAATTTTGAGTCTCTTGGCTGAATTTTGAGCCTCTTAGCTGCTTTTTGATTAGTGGGAAGAGCTAAAGCAGTGGTTCTGAATCTTGTCTGCCCAGTAGAATCACCTGGGTACTTGAGAACAATTGATGCCCAAGCCCCACCACAGGGCAGGTAAATGAGACCGAATCAGCTCGTAGGTTTCTAAAGCTACCCAGGGGAGTCAGATCTAAATCTAGCCTTGAGAACTACAGGAGCAGAGTAACTTGAAAATAATTAATACTGAAGATAATAAAATGCACTGGGGCATGGACTTTTTACTAAGCATCAGCTTAGTGGAAGAAAAAGCAAGATCTGTTTCACTGAAATATCTACCACGCAGCACGTCCTGATTCGTTTCCTTCGAAAATGTAAGCTAATAATAAATTCTCGTTTTTATTACGGTAGAGTTTAAGATGACAATTGCTAAATCCTTACAGAAAAGAAGAGGGAGTTTCTGAAAAAGGCAGAGGCATAGTAAAAAGCCAAATTTTCTGGAGAGATCGTTTTGCAGTAGGAAGTTAGATGAAAAGATCCTACCATCATTGGGATAAAAGGAGAAAGGGATTCATATGATAAATGGGCCGTCCTCTGGCAATGTTTTTCTAACTTTAAAAGATCATGAAAATATCATGGTACTATAATTGGTTGAGGATTAGCTATATTGCTCCGAGAGATTTGATTTACAAAGTTTCCACCATACTTGGTCATTTACCCTTTTTAGAGAGTGGTAAAACCTGGACTCAAGCACAAAACCCAGTCTTCCAGCCCTGAAGTCTATGCTCTTTGCACAGCTGTTGGCTAATCTTACGAACCAAGAGCCAGTTGAGGACATAGAAACTTATAAATTGCAATGAAAGCCCTTGACTTCTCAGAGTTATTGACTGAAATGTATAGTTATTCTTAATTCAAGATTTGTGAATCATAAAACACTCTCCATATAACATTAAAAATTAATATGCCATAATTTAAAATATCACTGGGGTCTCTTGGTGTTCATCTAGCCTGTAGTTGGGACATAGTGAAAGTAATGGGGAATCTGTGAGATAGTTAGGGCAAAAATATTTAAGGTTGTTTGATTTTTTCAAATCTTAAAGATCAACTCTGACAATTTTCTGTAATTTTTCCTCTTTTTCTAGTGTATCGCTTACCAAGTGCTGTGGCTGCTTTTCTCTGTAACATTCAGCCATTCTTTCCTTCCCCCCTTCACCCCATTTCCTCTTCTCCTCCTTTTGTCTTCAGTTTCTTAGACTGAATATTTTGTGCCTGTTTATTTTCTATTTTGCATTGGTGCATGATATACTATTGAGTTGCAAAATCCATGACCTTGGACTCAAGCAGTATTTTAAAAAAGGAGATAGAAAAGAGCATAAAACACCAGAGTGTATAGCATGTAGTAAGAGTAGGTATTGTTTTATGAAACTTTTTCCCATTTTATAATTTCACATATAAATATATAAGGATTTTATGTATATAACTATACATTACATATATACATACATATGTATATGCATGTGTACATAGATACATACAGGCATACACTTGTCCATGATGTAGAATATCTTTTTATGGGAATCGCTGTAAAAAGTTAAAAGCCATTTGAGTAATGAGTGTTGAGGATTTGATAAAATTGTGTGGAATTATTTTGAGGAGCATATTTTAAAAACTCAACGAAGCATAAGCCATAAGCCAGGGTTTATGACTATTTTCCTTAAGGTGATTATTTATTTTAAATTTTTTCTGGTAACAGAATTTGGCCTTGTTAACATTTGGTGTAATATTCATTCATATTAAGCATATTCAGGTTGGAATGCATTCAGTTCATGGAACAATCTGGCCCTCAGGAAAGAGGTGAAATGAGGGGAGATTTGTTATATTTATACCTAAAAACCCAGGCAGTTTTCTCTTCTGTGAGTTGCATCCTACTCCTTTATCCATATACTTTTATACACAAAATTAATTTTAAAGGCCATCTTCCTCATGAAAAATTTCCTTGCTAATAATTCATGGACCAACTTACTAATAATAATTGTTTAACATGAAAATGATGAGATTTTGTATTAATAAAACAAAAATGCTGCTCACTTTTCTCTTGGAATTAAATATTTCACTCTTTTCTTTTTTCTTTTTTTTAAATATATCGTTATTGATCTCAGAAAGAGGAAAGGAGAGGGAGAGAGAGAGATAGAAACATCAGTGATGATAGAGTCACTGATCAGCTAACCCGCAACCCAGGCATGTGCCCTGACAGGGAATCGAACCCTGATCGCCTGGATCCTAGGTCGATGCTCAACCGCTGAGCCATGTCTGGCCGGGCTCTTCTTTTTTTAACCTTTCTTTTCCAATAATTGCTGTGGGAACAAAAGTGAGAAGTATCATTTAAATCCTATTTTATATTTAAGAAATCCACTTCAGTGTTTTATCTGGAGTAAAGCGGATAAAAATTCTATTTGCCAAATAATTACTTTATTGTTTTAAGAGGTAGCTTAGAGATTAATCAAGATGTTACTGAGAGTTTACTATCTATCTGGGTGGCAGAATAAAAATATAATCTAATTCTTACAATGTAAAGTTTACAATCTGAGATGAAACCATTTTATGCAAAAGTAAACATTAGAGGATTAAGTAATATAAAACAATATTAAGTATAGATATTCGTATGTGTGTATCCTTCATTGACATCGTCCACTGTTCCCATCTGCTACCAACCGTACGCATTTCTTCAGCGAGTCTGGCAGTAAATAAAACCATTGGGGGCACTAAAAAACTTTTACTGGGAAAGTGAATTTCCTGTGCTCTTGAGACTCAATAAACATCAGCAGAAACCACACAGAAACACAGACTGTGAGAGTATTAAGGGCCTCAGAGATCCCAGTTTAGGGATTTGGACACTGTGGCCAACGGCCCAGAGGTTCAGGGCTTTTTCCACAGTCATGGACTCAGTGGAAGAGGGATCATCAAGCCCGGGCCTTCTGTTCCTGGCTGAGTTGTTTCAGATCTCTTGAAATATACCCAAATGATCTGTAATCATGTACCCCCAAGATAAGGCCACAATCAGACCTGGCCAGTGAGAAACAAGTCTACCATGTAGTCATATATCCAGTCACAAAATTTCATACAGATGTATGTGTTCTATGTAATCTATTTAAATTGTTTCATTATATAGTTTAAATTGTTTAATTATATAAATCTGATGTGCCAGGAGGTGAGCTGTATTTTCACTCTGACTTGGTGAACGCCCAGACACATCAACACATGCCTCTAAGTGTGTGTATTCACACTGTCCCTTGCTACCTGACCATCCTATGTTAAGAGAAAGCAAAGAAAAAGAAACTGGATCATTTCACTTCATTGCAAGATGATGTTTATTGGGTTGTAGTTAAACTAGAACCTACATTTTAATGAGTCTCTAATCATGATAACTTTGTATCGTATGATGCTCTTCAAATTTGTACAAAACCATGTTTCACCAAATTATATTTTAAGCTAGTACAGTCCCCTTTAAAATATATTTGGTTCATATATCATCTCCAACCTATTTTTAATGCTGTTTTCTCACTCCGTCTTGATTCTAGAGAAACCAGATATATTTGTATGATTTACCAAATCTCCAATAATCTGTACTTTGAGTGAACCCATCCATAACAGGAGCTGCCTTTTCAAAACTGTATTGACTTGCAACTATCTGTACCAAGCTTTGTTTGTAAATCATCACTAACATTTTTAATAAGTTTTAATTTTTTATGAACCATTTTTAGTGGCCATCTAGGATTTCAAATAACGCATGGAGAACAAATGAGTTACGATGTGATTTTCAGGGCTAAGAAATAAAACAGATGCTTTTCAAGGTTCTGTCTACAGTGTAATCTCAAGCCAAATCATAAAAGCCTGGGCCTTTCAAAATGTTTCTGATATTGAGCACTCACATGGTGTGCTGTACTTTTCCTATAGTAGCACTCATCACACTTCACTGGATTGGTTTGATAATTGTTAGTTTCTCGTAACAATAGACTTTACAATGATGACCTCAGACTAAGTCTACCTCTTCATTGCTCTATCATCTGCACCTAATATGGTACCAAGCATGTTACAGACAGAAAACAAATGTGGTTGAATTAATGGGGGTACTTTGACTAATGGTAAGATTTCACCTGCTTCATTTGTATATTACATCAATTTGGAAATAATATTTGAGTAGTACCATATTTAGTAATTAAAAACAATAATGCTTTGCGTGCATTATTTTCAAGCTTGTTTCTCGAATTATATAAAAGGCTCTGAAAATATGTAGCGTGTCCAAAGTTGGCACCCTACTGTAAGATGGACTGCTCAGAAAATAGCCTTTATACATAAGAATTTCTAAGACCCTTTGTGACACCAAGAGGCACATGAACTTCAGAATATATGCAAAATCTATTCCATATATTCTATTTAAATTTATTTGTCTAAAAAATATATTTCTCTACTATTTAATGTTAGCATTGATAATAGAACATACACATATTTTGGAAATAAGCACATATAATACATTGGGGAAGCACTTCACTTTTTTGTGACAAGTACATGTATATAATTTAAAAAATTTAGAATATCACTGTAAAAGGCCACCATCAACACATATCAAGAACACCAAAATGATGTGAAATGCTAAATAGTGATGCATGAATTTGTTTCTTCACTGACATACATGCAGATGATGTAAACTATATATTTCAAATCTACATATATTTTAAGCTAACTTTTAGAGATCACATAGAAAAACTGTAAGAAATGACATATACAGAAAGAAACAAAATACTGGGTGGGACAAAGATAAGCTTACAGTTGTTCTTATGGAAAATAATACAATAATTAATAAATAATAATACAAAAATAAACTCTGTTTCACCTACTCACAGCTGTAAACTTACTTTTGTCCTACCCTGTATAATTGAAAACCCTGCAACACAGGTTAAACAGAAAGCAAATGTAATAGTGAGATTTCCCACAAAACTCTGAAAAACTCCCCAAATCGGTATTGCTTAAAAACTTGACCAGAGGTTGTTAGTGAGACAATTTATTGAAAAACTGCTAAGTGGAGCCAAGAAGGCCAACTAGAGTATAGAGGTGAGTGATATTAACAGCGGAAGCTAGATGCCTGGAGAATATTACCTTCAGAAAACAAGTGGCTGTAAGCAAACATTTACTATATGAAACAGTAAACCCAACATTCCCAAATTGATGGGGTAAAAATAAAGAGAAATTAGTCTGGAACAACAAGAGACTGTAAGTTGACAAATGACTGATTAGCCTTAAAACATCCTGAGTTTTTTATTCAGGTGAAGTACAGAAAGATTAATTAACTTTCATATTTAAATAAAACATACATATTACATTTTCTAAGGAAACAGCAAATAGAATAGAAATAGAATGTTTACATATTAAAATGTGAAAGGAAAAAACTTGAATTTTAAATGATTTGAGTAAACATGCAAAAATTTAATACGGACAGTAGAGGGCAGGGTATCCCCAATACTTTGTTGGTAATTTCCTGAAATTGCAAAGCATATCTAACGTTGTCTCTGAAATTGTACGTTCCATGTGTTGAGCCAGATATTGAGATTTTATGTTTTAAAAAATATTGATGACACAATTCACTTTTTATTAAAAACAGAAATCTTGATATGGCCTGTGTAATATTAAGACCTAGCTTCTCGACAAAGAAATGCTTTGTTTGTTATTAGCCTTTGGATTTAGAAAATCTATTGAATTTTGCTAATGCATTTTTGAGACTCATTTCTTTTGTCCTTGAAAATAATTTTGAAGTTTCTTGGAAAATAAAAAAGAAAAAAAAAACACGGTGATTACAGAATAGGATGGTGAGAGCCCTGTTTTCTCGGGTTATGATAATCGCTAAATACTGGCCAGCATTGTTTCCAGATGTGATGCTCTAGTTCTGTGCCTTCCTGTCCTGTCAGTAACTCTAGAATCCTTTTGGATTCTGCAGGCCTTCCAACAGTTTTGTGGTTTAGTGCAGACAAACCTTGATCTTACATCCTATTTGAGCCGTGTTACCGTGGGAAACATCCAAATGCTTGCTTCCTTCTGAATAAATTAAATGTTTTATGCTGCAGCCATTTTTATATTAATTATTTGAATGAAAGTGTCAAATACAGAGTGTAACTGGACTTTGCCACTGTCCAATTAGTCACGTAGGACAGCCTCGGTTATCCTGGCGCGGGAAGTGACCTAAAATAACTGGCAGGACCAAATTTCTGTTTCTCCCTCCCTCTGCATAGTCCCCTGGGCTGGTCTCAGTGCTGTCCCATGCTGTGTTCACTTGGGACCCCTGGTAGACGGAGCAGCCCTTATCTGGGGTATTCTGGTCTTATAACACAGGAGAAAAATAAAATTGGCAAACTATAAAAATTCCCCAGGCAAAAGTTTTAAGCAAACATTTCTGCTTGAAAGTGGCCCATGTCACTCCTGCAAACTTTTCACAAGTTATATGACCAACACTGACATCCATGGAGGGAGGAGCATAATCTTTCCTGAGAGATGGGCTGCAAACATTTTTTAAAAATAACACAATCTATTATAGTGTTCTTATGATATGTCTTAGAAACCCAGCCAACATTTTAGTCAATTGGTTCGTATAAACTACTTAATACAAATAACTTGTGTTCTCTAAATGTCATTGTTACTTACTCTTTAGTCCCTGAGGAATTGTTTAGGAATCGAGGAGATAGAATATTTAGAAATGTTGGTGATTACTAATGGGAAGGAAACATTTTTAAAGTTCTGAAAAATGAAATGGTAATAGGATTCTGAATTTACTTTGCTTTTTTACAGTGACAGGCTGGCAAAGATTCTGAGCAAAACAAAATAGCTTTTTCTTTGTAAATATAGATTGTAAGTCTTAGAAGAATACCTTAATAAATATAATGTTTTAAATCTACAAGGTACCTAATTTTTAAAATATAACTTTTATAATAACCCTGGTAAGTTAACAGGTGGTATGGTTGCCATTTTCCTATGGAAGATTCAGATGAAAAAAGAATTAGCCCAAGGTCATATAACTGAGACATAATAACATTAAGATTGAGGGTTTAAAATTTTAGACTGTTCTTTCTCCTGCCCATAGTTCATATAACTTCTCAAGTATTATAGCAGCCTTACATGATCATGATTCATTCTGAACTCATGCACGTGGCTCTCAAATGCTGCTGAAGATCTACTATTAAACAGTCAAAAAACAAACTCAAACTGTTGATCATGTTTCAATGCTACTTTATAAACTCAAGAACAATTAAATGTTATTCAAATATATTTTTCGTAAAACTCTGAATTCTAAGCAACTTAAAATGGGTCTAACTATATTGCCCAATATTTTTATACTTATAAGATAAATTCACTAAGTGACAATAATTTTGAAATTAAGAAAAAACATAAGACTTGTTCAACTAAATATTTCTATATCTAATAAGGACCCAAAGTCATCTCCTTCTTGCCCTTTTCAATTGAGAGGGAGCAGACCTACCCGAATGTGAGGCATGTACATCCATCCTGACAAAATGTTGTTAAATCCATGTTCTGTCAGGGGAGCTGTCTGCCTTGCCTCTGCCCTCTGAGCATTCAAAGCTTTTTGCCCACGAAATCACAATAAGGGGCAACTTATATGAACTAGTCAGTTTCTTTAGGACAGGCATATTTGAGAATGAATGAACCCAGACTATAGAAGGAGATTCACATTTATTTTATTTTTCTCTTGTTGTATGGCAGTTTCGTTATTAAAAGTCAGAGACTTGAGCCTGAATCTTGCTTTACCGCTTTCTAGATCAGAAGTTGGCAAACCAGGGCCAGGGGACCTGCCACCCATTTGGGGAACAGCCACGCTCACTTGTTTAAGTCTTGCCTGTGAGGACTTTTGCTCTCCACAGTGACAGAATTGAGAGCCTGTGACTGAGCTCTAAATGACCTTTACGTGAAAGGTTGCGGCCCCTGTTCTAGATTCATGATCTCGGCCAAGGCTACCTAAGTTTCTGTGCCTCAGTTTTCTAATAATAAAATACGAATAACAGTTTCTACCAAGTGAGTATTAAATGAGTTACTCTGTATAAAGTCTTAGAGTAGTGATAGGATGGAGAATAAGTTTATTATATACTGACAAAACTAAAAGTATAGCCCCCAAAATATAAAATACAGCATATTTCCTCTTCATGAAGGAATTGGTTAAAAACTCATGCAAGAGACTAGATCTCCGGTCGTTTGGTGGAGGGTCGGGGTTCTTTGTGCGCTGTTTCACTTCTGCTGAGTCTCTTTCTGTGTCCCGTGTAATTCTAGCTCCTGCCGGCCTGCTCAGGCTGTCACTTCTTGTAGCCGGCCCTTCTTTATTATTTGTGGAAAAATCGCCATGTCTGTCTACATCTGGAATTGCTCAAAGGTCACTGTAAGTATTGAGTCTTTATTAATAGTTTGTTCCCCTTCAGAATGCTTTCCAAAATGCCTGCAGCCAGGGACTCCGAGCTCCTTCTAACAGCTGGTTTCCTCTCTGTTTTCGGGGACTCGTGGTTTTGCTCAGATTTGTTTTCTCAGTTGTGAAGAGGAACGTTTTCTCCTGCTTTCTATTAGGTGGGAAGACTTTTCATGAGTTAAAATGAGTTCTTTGTTTGGAAAAAGTATTTCAGCCTAGTATGCTTAAATATTCCAGGTTGGAGCACATTAGGGGTTTTCAGTTTTCTAATTTTATGGGTAATAGCAAGTGAACTACAAAATGTGTTCGGACATTTCTTTAACTTTGTAATTTCCAATATTCTTTTAACATATTGCTTTTCAGATCAAAACTAAAATATACACAAATTCTAGGAATTTCAACAAATATAGAACATAAAAGTTATTTTAAAATTTACTTCAATGTTTTCTTCAGTTGTGGTACTCCTTGCCATATATATGTGTATATATATGTAATACTATACATATTACTCCCCACATATATTATATATATTATAATTTACATAGTAATAAATCACATTAATGGTATGCCTCATTATATCTTGTATTTTGTTTTATTTGACATACTCCTATGCATGGTTGGCCATATCATTAATTTTTGCAACATAGTATTTCAATCTGTGAAAATACCATAATTTATTTTAACATGCTCGTATTGGACACTTAAGGAGAGAGTAAATCATTACACCTCTTCTAGAGGGTAATTTATTAATAATATAATGCGAAGTGTTAAACTTAGATACTCTTTAACATAAAAAATCGCATTTGTATGAATTTACCTGAAGGGAAATAATAGAGCAAACCCAAATATGTGTATGGAAATGTTCATGTTAGAATATTTCACTGTGAAAATAATTTTGCAGCCTAAATATCCATCGGTGGAATATTGCATAAATGATTTATGGTACATACTCCCTGTGGAATGTGATGTGGTTAGAAGCGAAGAAGCTAATTTTTACTTATGCACATTAAAATTGTTTGTATTATTTTAAGTATTTGAAACAGACCATAGAAAACCAGCTTGTTTAGCAGAACTAGTTTGGTAAACACACACCAAAATCTGGGGGAATATACTTCATGATACCAACTGCAGTTATCTTTAAGTATACTGGCACCATGGATGACTTTTTCTTTTTAATTTTTTTCTTTGTAATATTTGACAGTGATCTATGGTTACTTTTGTGATCAGGGAAGAACAAAAGAGAATTTCAAATAGAATAAAGTGGACTTATTAGTTCAGAGGCTTTTTATAAATCTGTGTCTCAGTTTATTTACAATAGTTGAGATCAAATTAGAAATGAATTTTATTTCTTAGTGGAATCTTCAGTTTTTAGCACCTAGGAAGCTTTCAATTATTTTACTTACAGTTCTAAGGTGCTAAGGAAGTATTTTTATGCAAGAATTGTTGGACTCATAGACACGGGAATATTAGGACCCTTCAGACAGGATGGACAGTCCCTAGGTTAGAGTACATGCTTCTTGCTATTGCCTCATATGATTTCTTCAGAAAGCTGCTCAACCTATGGGATGATGGAAGGTGAGAAAGAAGACTTGAATAGGAGATACCATGGTGCCAGCATTAATACATCTTAGAACCAATAGAGAAGTTGTATGACTTTTCCCACTGTTTACATTTTTTGCTCTCCAGGTAAATAAAGGGGCTAAGAAAGTGCACATATATTATTCAATAAATCATTTTTATGGCCACCCCAAAGTATTGTCTTATTCCTGATTCATCTATAAGTAGCTTTTGGGGTAATTAGAGTTTTAAAATTTAAACCAAACACCGCACATCCTTAGTAAGAATTACTAATTATAATTCTATGTGTATGTGTGTGTGTCTAAACAAATATATGTGTTTGACTTCCAGAAAGTTTTTGAAGTTTATGTCAATATGCTCTCCCTCCTTCTTAGTCATGTATCATGGTATATTATTCATAATGTTGTAGGAAAAAAATAGAATTTTTTCTTTTTCCTTTGCATTTATTTGATTACTAGAATAGGTGAAGTTTTTGTTGTTGCTGTTTTGACCAGTTATTTAATAATTTTGCTATAATTACTTTTCCCTTTATCTATTGGATCAGGGTTGGCCAATTATGGACTGCAGGCCAATTCTGCCTGCTACCTAATTTTGTAAATAAACTTTCATTGAGACACAACCAGCCCCATTCATGTATGTGTCCTATTGTTTGTTTTTTCTTGTTAGAGTAGCAGGGGGGTGAATAGGTATGACAGAGATTATGTGGCCATCAAAGCCTAAAATACTCTCTGACTTTCCATAGAAAGACTTTATGGACCCCTCTGTATGTTTGAGATGGCTAGTTTTTAAAAAATGTTTTTATCAATTTAAATCACCTATTTATGAAGTAAGTAAGGATTTTAATTCTTATTTGAAACATTTATTGGAAATATTTGAGTTCAAGTGTTTTGCCTGCCTCATGAGGTCCTGATGGTTTCAGTCTATAAATATTCTATTTCCTCTTCTCCAACCCTATGGGCCTGGGTGGTGGAATGATGGACAGTGTCCGTTTCCTAAGAAGAGCTACCACCATCCTTTGTACCATGACTGGTAGATGGGCCAGTTTATTATCTGTGTCATCACTTTCTCACTAAAATACTTACTGCCTTTATTCTTGACCTAGATGTTAAGGAATACTCGTTTCTGAGAATCATTTGCTGTCCTTCTAATTGTATTGAACCTTGATGTCTTAGCTATGATAAAGTTTGGAAGCTGTAAGGTATTGTTTTATATGAACCCCTAATTTATCTTTATTAAAAATAATACCTTATATTTTATAGGACTTTAAATCTTTCCTGAAGGTTTTTTATTCAATTTTCCCTTTTTACTCATTTCTTTTCCTCTATTATCTAGCCCCACTTTTATTTCCTGCTCGTGACTTTGCTTTTGCTTAATAATCTCTTTTCCATGTGGTGTCATTAATTCTGATGGAGCCTTTTTAAAAATTAAGTACCAATTAGATTGTTATATAGCTATTTTTTATACTTTATTAGTTGCTAGGTGTTTTCATAATTGAAGAATTGAATGAAATTCCTGCTTCTCAATCACCCTTATGATATGATCTAATAATTGGTTTGACAAAGGTTTCTCCATTATGGTGATCAAGAATTGTTACTGTGACTTATCTATGTTTCCACGTTTATCTGAACATTAAAAATACAGGAAGATATAAATGACCAGTCCCCACAATATTCAGGTTTCCCCTCCTTCCTAAGCACATGTAAATATTCCCCAGTCTCCCTTGTTATTAGAACAGGGCCATGTATTTGACCGTGGCCTACAGCTGTGAGAAGTGCATGTGTCACTTCAAGTCTGAGGCATCTAAGTATGATTACAAGTTCCTCTTGACCTGGCAACCTTGGAAGCCACAGGTTGAGATGACAGGGTTAAAGACAGTAGAACCACCAATAGCCTGGTTCCCTGAATGACTATATGGAGGAGAGTTCTCTTATAACTTGTACATTTCATGGGAACTAGAAATTAACCTGTGTTAAGCTAAACCACTTAGATTCTGTGGTTAATTTGTTACCATAGTATAACCTCATCTCTTCTAACACAGAAATTAGTTTTATGAATGGGAACTCTACTATAATAAAAAACTTGATATGTATAAGAAAAATGATCCTGGAGGAGACAAAGAAGAAAATGTATTTAATGTAGTAGTAAAACATCGATGAAACTGTTGCATCTCAGATGTGGGAGGCAAGTCATACACCAAGGTAGCTGTTAGCTCCTGTATATGAGGTAGAATAGAGAACCATAGCAGTGTGTGTTAACTGCTGTTGGCCAGGCTTGGCAAGGTATTATAAAATCAGGCAAGAATTGGCTGGTTCAAAGGCAGAAATGAGAAGAGATAAAGAGGATCTAGAAATGTGGATTCCTAGAGAAAAAGCAAGTTGTTTCTAGCCCCAAACTGCACACAAAAGAATTTTACAAAAAATTTAAATAACAAACATTCAACATAACCCTTCAATTGATTACCATACTTAAGGCAGAGGAAGTTTTACAAGTGAGGTCTTCCCTCCTGTTATTACAGATAAGCTTCAGGTAGCCACCATTAAATTGAGAGAAAAAGGCAGGGGGTTGAGAAAACAAAGAGCTCCTGGAGACTTGAAAACTAGGTATTTAAAAGTGTGGGTGTGGTTACTGGCACGTGGAGCTGACTGGAAACAAACAGAGAAGAAGCCTCTTAAGTGTCTGAGAGATCTGTTCTGCCAAAGGAACCACAAGCCCGGACTAAAGGGCCTTTGACTGTATGAAGCTGAAAATGACCTTTGTATACACAACCTTATGTGAGCAAGGAGGCAAAGGAAGCTGTGCAGCCCTGAGGAGACTTATATCAGAGGCAGACAAAGAAGGGAAGGGGAGAAAAAGAACCGTTCTTAGGGTGGAGGCCGAAGACTGAAGACTGAAGCCACACACAGGTACGGAGCCTTCGCTGTGCGTGCTCAGCAGGACTTCAGAATGGACACGGGCTGCCGGTTATGTTACATCTGTCTCCTTTCTAAAAGTTAGTGTATCACTGTAATTTTCCTGGCCCTGTGGCATCTTTTGTATTGTGTGTGTGTGTGTGTGTGTGTGTGTGTGTGTGTGTGTGTGTAGGGCAGGTAATTTGGGTTTTGAATTAGCTGGTCTCCAGACCAAGAGAAGCAGCACTTGGAATTGGTAGGGACACTGGTCGGGCTTGAACTTCACCTACGTGTGCTGGACTTTGAGACTCAGGCACTGAGTGGATGGGCTTCAGGCTGTCTCCCTGTGAGTTGCCAATGATGTGTTATTTGTAGAAAAAAGCAGGAACGGGATATTCAGTGAATAGAAAGTGATAGAGATTATTAGTCTTCACCTGGATTGATTCCCTTCCCTAAATCAATTTTACAAAAGGTTTTCTATTTGGAAAACTCACCTGGGATTGTGTCCAGTAAATATTGGTGTAGACCACTTAAATAAGAAAGTAAAAGCTGCTCGGAATAAAGACCATTAAATATAGGTTCAAGCTAGGAGAAAGCTAAAGTTCCTGTTTAGCAAATTCTAATTCCCTAAAACTGTATTTTATGCTCCCAACAATTGTTCCTAAATCATGAGAGGTAAGTTATCTGATTCTAAATTCACTCCATTTTTTAGTATTTAACCATGCCCCGCAAATTGATTAATGTAGTATGTATTTTCTTTTTAGTTTAAGATATTGGTTTTTATCTATAATTATGGACAGGTGGAAAGCTACATGGTACCTGATTTAATTAGGCTGGTCTCATTTTCTAAGTTAATTTACTTTTACCTAAAGACACCAGAGTACCTTGTTAAATATTTTATAAGAATCTGAACAAACAACAGTGTTTACATTAGGGAAATAAAGCATTCATTTATTAAAAAGGTTCAAAGGCTTATCAAGGTGATCACTTTGTAAGTTACGTAAATGTCTCTACTATGTTGCACATATAAAGCTAATATAACATATGCCAACTATAAATGAAAAATTAAAAAAAAATTTATAAAAAGGTTCAAAGGACATAAATCTGCCAATAACACCAACATAAATTATGTGCAGATTTACTGTGTCATGATGAGTCAAGAACCTCTATCCAACATATGACTACACCCTAGTATTTACTTTTCTGCTTACTCATTGGTACAGACTTTAATGAAGAGTGGATGTCAGAGGAAAGGTAACTGAGAGGCTAAAAAGGAACAGTGTTCACTGAAGGAGAACTTGGGCAACTGAAACAGTGTTACAGAAACAAGGGAAAACAAATTTCAACAGATAACACTGAACTTTAAGGTGCTTCTCAAGAAATACACACACATATTTTTCTTTACATGAATGATCATTTCTATGCTGTATATAGTGCAGACTGTCAAATTTCCATATCTGCAAGTTAAAATTTGCATATGATGTTGCCTGAATAATGGACATTCCCCAAATTTGCAAATTTCTGTTTAATTTGCAAATGTTGACTCTAATTTGCTTGTTTAAACTCAGCTCTTTAGAGTGGTCTATCTTTCATCTCTCTGTCAAGTAGACTCAGATCTTGTGCTCTACCTGCCCCACAATATAAGACAGATGGAAATAAATTGCCCACTAGAAAATCCACTTGACATGAGTACTGCATTTTATGTTTTAGAGCACTGGAAATGGGTCTGGCTTTGAAGTCAATGAAGGACTATATGACACTTAGAGAAAATAAATCTTTATTTTTTTTCATTGAGCTGCAGCTCTCTGGCCTTCAAGCTCCTTCCAATAGTGAATTCATTGATACCGCATTTGCAAGGTTGATGTTTCATTTTTAGGAAAAGAATGTTTATGACAATTAGGTAATTTGGTTCACTTCTGGTCAGACAGGCTTTAAAAAGCGTACTTCATGTGGGAAAAAGAAAAGTGAGTATCATTCATTTTTAGGAGTAGGTTTGGATTGCTGTTTTGCAATCTGAATTTTCAAGCAACTTTAAAAACCCAATGTCCGTGCTAATAATGATTATACTAACAGATCTAAACAATATTATTTTTATTCCATGAATTACATGAATTACAAATCGTTTGTATGTATTTTCTAGTGAAGTAGAATGTGTCTTTTTTATGGCATCCCACAAATTCTCAATGTAATAATACTGCATTAAGTATGAATTAAATGAAGTTCTTTGCTATAGTAATAAGTAAGGCTTAGTAATCCATAGCTCTCCAGTCACTGAAAACAAACAAAAATTATATTGGAATTTAGGACAAATATTCCACCCAAAAGATTTTACCCTAAATCTTAAAATTAAAACAACTAATAAGGATAATTAGTGAGCACACTAAAGAAACACTCTGTGGAGCTAACTTTAGGTAGGTGGTGAAGAGTTAAGGATTAAGGTAGTAGATACCCGGAGCAGTAAATTTTCAAGTTATTGGTTTTAACCTTTCTTAGATTTATCACTGCTCCTTACTTGAACATTTTTAGGCAGATAATTTCTCTGCATCCTTATGTGTTTAATGAGGAACATCTCTTTATTTTTACTTCAAAGAGAGAGAAAACTATTTATTTGGAATAGTTATACTTTGACGACTATTTTACCCATGTTCCAAAACCCCAATAGAGCCTGCTAACTAATTAATATGAATACTGCAAGCGTAAATACAAATTAAAACTCTCTCTCTGTCTCTCTCGAGCAAATATTTTTAACTAACCAAAATAAGCAAGAGCAATATGCTTATTTTTATTTAGGAACACTATCAAAATTAGAGCAAGGGAACCAAATGCCAGCTGTGCCTTGGACTGTAAGCAATTTCTGGAAGAATTAATGGAAAAAATGATCTGGTGTAATAGATTAATTGAGAGGCTCAGAATGTGTCACTTATGAATTTTGATGAATTTGTGTAAATGAGAAATGCTACAATTGAAGCTGCTTAAAGATTTTTTTTTTTTAAATCCTCACCAGAGGATATTTTTTCCATTGCTTTTAGAGAGTGGGGGGGGGGTGGGGGTGGTGGAAACATCAATGTGAGGGAGGCCCCTCGATTGGGTGCTTTCGGTATGATAGGGGTGGGGATCAGACCCAACCTGCAACCCAGGCCGTGCCCTTGGTGGGGAATGAACCCGCGACCCTTTGGTGCGCAGGCCGACGCTAACCACTGGGCAGCACACGGCCAGAGCTAAAGATGTTTTCTCACCTCCAGACTCTACACCTGTCACTTCCCTGACTTCCCTGCAGCCTGTCCCTCCTGCCCCTAGATATTGGTGTGACTTAACTGCTTATGCAGCTAGAACAGATCTAAAAATGTACTTTACATTGTGCCTGAGGAACTCAACTTTTAATAACTTCTTCAAATGCCCAAAACCAAGGGCAGGACTCTGGTACTTCTTTAAGAGAAAGCCACGTGGTCACAAAAGCCACTGAAGAATCAGTAAGGAATACGTGGGAAGAAACATTAGAGACGTTTCAATTACTTAGCTTCAGGAAGAGAAGTTGATGTTGCCAAATGTCACCGAAGGGCACTGAAGAGACCCAAGTGAAACAGTGAAGTGATCATTGTGATTACGAAATGCATTATCAACAAAAAGCGGCCTTGCTCTCCTGGGATGGGGACAGGGGTGGTGTCAGGGCAGTAATGTCTATCAGGCACTTGCTACGCACTGAGCATTGTGCTAAGCGCTTTGCAATAATTCTTGTTTGGTTCAGCCCTTGCTACAGTCCTGTGGCGTGATTCACCCTCGAGTTAGAGACGGAGGAACTGGACCCTAGAGAAGTGCACTCGCCCCTTCTAGGTCACGATGCTGGAAGGACAGGGAACTGAGACGAGAGCAGCCAAATCGGTGAAGGTTACTTAAATGCTCCAGGACTTCGATTTTTCCTGTAGAATGAAAATAATAAGGCCCATCTCTTATGATGTTTGTAGTGAAAAGAAAAAAAAAAAAGACAACACATGTGAAAGCATCTAACACGTTTTTAATGACTGTTACCTGTCCTCTTTAATCCACTATGCGCATGTGGCTGGAACTCTGTCCTTTGTAACTCTGCATTTAAATGACATGCATATCTTGTTACTAAACGATGGGCTCTGGGCAGCGTTGGCTGGAACCCTGTTTTAGTCCCGTGTCTCCTTATCTCGCACCAGGACACACCCCAGCACACAGGAAACATGCAACGAGTGTCTGTCGCCTCAGTGAAAATAGAACCGGAGGTGGGGCAGGGAGCACCACCATCTACTGTTGGTTGGAAGGCAGTTGGACAACATGGTTCAGATTTTTAAATTTGCTTTCTGTTTGTTTGACTCAGCAATTTCACTTCTAAAAATTTATCCTAAGGAAGTAATGAGGTTCGTGTACCAAGATGTATTTTCAACCGTCAGTATCAGAGCACTGTCTTCAATAGGGAAAAACTGAAAACATCCTAATTGCCAATTTAAAAATTAAAATTGTACAACAGGCCTACAACGGAATAGTGTGCAGTCATGAAAAAGTAATGTAAAAATGCACTTATTAGTGGTGTCAAAAGCTGATTATGCAACTGTATGATCCTCTTTTGTAACAGACATGCACACTTACACATGCATGTATAAATATATGAGGAAAGTGTACAAATCAAAAAAATTAACACTGGTTAGATCTTAGGAAAGGATCACAGGCTATCTTTATTTCCCCTTACTTTTCTTTATTCCTGTGAATTATTTTGTGAAAAGCACATATTTTTTTATATTTGAGAAAATAAATTATTTTAGGAAATGAATGGCATCATCAACAACAAGATTTTGACATAGGACCTCAGCAGCAAACAGTATTTCAGGTTTTTAAAGTCTTGAGCAAACCACTTTTTAAAGGAGTCATTCAATGTTATGGAATTATTAAAAACAATACATTTTAGGCTAGTGGCTTCTTTTCCTTTCTTTTTTGCAAATAAACATAGAAGACTTTTAGTATTTTCTCAGTTCACTTCTTTCCTACCCTGCTCTTCCATGAGGTCAGAGATTTAAGACTTTGAATCACTGAGATAGGGGATTTATTTGTATGGCTTAATGATGGGGAAAGCCACAGGATATGTCTGAAAACTTCTTTGTTAGCTAAAATGATAGAACCCCAAGGCACTTCATACTGATTTTCTAAAGATATGAGTACACATTAATATTAAATGGACAGATTTATTTCTATTTTAAAGAAATATCAACAATGGAACACTTGGTTCTAAGCAGGCTGGCTGTCAGCCCACTGTAGGAATGAGTTGTTTTAAAAAAAGTAAAAGAACTTTCATGTTTCATCTGTGGGGAGAGTGGAGCCTTGGCAGCTGTTGTTTGTCATAGTGGGACAGAATGAGATACAAGACAGACAGACCCAAGAAGCAGGACAGTAAGTATGGAAAAGTGTGCCTGTGATATACGAGTAAATGTGATTCCAGAGATCAAAGGCAAGATCAGAATATGGGATTTTAGGAAAACTAGCCTCTTGGGGTAGCTGTAGAATAATTTTTAAACATTCATTTTGAACTTGTAAGAGTTTTAAGTGATCATAAATGTGTCTCCAGTAGCAAAAGTTTGGACGGAGTTGAACACAATTGTCCTGTCCCTTGTGCTTAAAGGAAACTTCTTTCCCAGATTCCTGTTGCTTATTATGATTTCTGCAGTTGGGCATTCGATTCCAAAATAAAATGAAGCAACTGGAACTCAGAGTAACTGTGAATAAGTCTTGGAAGAGTTTTGCACCACCAGTGGAGGTTATCTTCTACGTAATTCCATTTTTCTTATCTAAGACTAGTTGAATTTTTTATTAAATGTATTTTTCTTCATAGAGGAGCTCTCTATGTGAAGAATGACAAACAGGTTTGGTTATTAGACCTGTAGAGTTCAGTACCGGAGACCACCGGGTCTCTTTTATTACCTGAAATAAGTGAGACTTAGCCTACAGTAAGACCTGTGATTATTCAGCTCCTCCAAAAGGAGCTCCTGACTTTGATTTCGTAAAACACATTAATATGAATTCTGTTACTCTGAACATTTGCTTTTCATATAACAGAACCCACATGGTTGGTTAAGGCCAACATATGCTGTCTATTACGCAGGTTTATCTGTTCCTGATGATACATGAAATAAATCAGATCTAAATTAAGCCAGCACCACTCCTCTCCTGTGTCATGGCATCTGGGGTTGAGGTTGTTGGCTAAGGAATCATGAGGAATAAAATACTTTTGCTTATTGAACATGACACAATATATTTTGAGTCCTTTGTGAGATATTCTCATTGCTCACAATAGTAACACTGTTACTCAACAGGAACTTTAGATATTTCCATCTTAAGTTCTCCTTTTTATAGAGTTATTTTGCTTAGCTTGTGAAATCTTTCTAGTAGTTGCATATGACTTTCAAAGCAACGTGGGATGAAAAAAGAATTAGCTTAGTGAGATTAAGGGTTTTCTACTTGTTTGTTTGGTTTTAAAATCTGGGATAGAGGCTATAACAGTACATTAAATACATGATTAAAAAGTTTGGGGGAACTTCTTTATTCTTTGTGTCACTAGTGGAATAAAATATTGGTTACCACAACGTTCAGAGAACTGTTGGGGCATTTCTTATGTGAAAATGGTTTATTAACTCCAGAACTGAAGGAACCTGGGGAGACATCTTTGTTAGCATTTCTTAAATCTTCTTCATAACCAAAGCACTTATTTTTACATAGAGCTGTTCCGAAGTAAACCCTTGGTGAGAGTTTCTATGCTTCCATATTCTTTATTCAGCATGGAAATACTTACTGAGTTCATGAAGACACTATACTGTTCATTGGAGGTCCTAGGCCTGACTTCACGGCTCCCCGATGTGGATCGGAAAGACAGGCCTATTAAGACCAACTTGTCAATCAGACCAGCCTGTGTAAAGCTGAGTTCAAATATTACCTTCTCTAAACACCTTTCCTTTATTTATTTATTTTCCTTCATTTGTTTGCCTTTTCTTTTCTGAGCTAAGAATTCTCTTACCCTTCTGTTAACTTTCATGGTAGTTTTTATCTTTAAGGTTTGATCGCAAAGAACACATTCATTCAATTTACCAAAAAGTAACAGGGAGATCCTTGCAGTAGCCTGCACATGGATTCGCCTCAGAAGCAGACCAGGCGTGCTGGCTCCTGCTTCAACGTGCCCTGGGCTCACTGGTTTCTCTACTTGGCATTTCTTTCCCTCTCTCTGCAGACTAGCCTGGCCTTGGTGACCAGATGCTCAGCTTCTCTACATCTCTTACTGTCCTTCCTGCCGAGTTTCCTGGGTCTAATTTCCAATACAAGACTGATGGCTTTACATCCATGTCAGTTCCCACCCAGGAGCTGCAGCAAGCCTATGGAATGATTTACCGCAGTTCTCCCATAGCTTTTATTCACCGCTGGCACTTGAGTGAGCATCTCTAATTAAAGAAGCACGACCCTAATGCATATTTGGTTAGTCTCTGAATGCCTAATAAGTGGAAGTGAATATTTTATTTATATATACTAACTACACAGTGTCCAGAATGTCTGATTCTACTAAAGATGGCCAGAAAGCTGGAAAAATAACATAATGATTCATCACAATGGATTTAACATTGGGGCTAAAATGCTAGGTACTATTCTTAGAAACAGAAATAAAAATATTTCTGCCTGAATAATTAGCAAGGCAACATATAAGAAGCCTTTATGTTATTACAACCTGGAGAACTGATGCAATGACTGCTGTTAAGGCTTCACCGTACCTGAGCTCTCTGTATCTGACAGTGCTGCCCAGCATTCTCCTCTTGACCCTTCCTTCTTCCTTGGTTTCTTAAAGGTTACTCTGCCCTGTGTCTCTTCTCTGTTTCTTCTCAGAACCCTCCATTGGGTTCTCTTTTCTGCCCACTGTCCAAGCATTTGTGTCACTCAGGCTATTGTTCTTGGACATGTTCTCAATTATACAGTCGTTCGAACCAACATCGTTCTTTCTCCTGGAATCTTCGGTCAGCTGCAGTCATGAAACCTGAGTTTCCATCACCAGCTTCTGTACCAAGTTCCCACACACCGCTGGCTGCTTACAGAGATCGCAATCCTGCCTGACAAAGGGAACTCTTTGTCTCATACGCACCCTTAACATGACTTCTGGCTTTGGTATTTCTTATGTCAGTGACCCTTTCCAGTTAGGCAATGGCTTCCCAGTGCCTACAGAATCAAATTTACACTCATTTCATGTGGTATCAAAGATTTTCAGTGAGCAGGCCCCTCCTGCCACCTTCGTTATCATCATTCTTTCACATATTTCTTCCTGCATTTGTGCCTGATTTAAAGATAAAAAATAAGAAGATATAATTTGTACAGAGGATTAACTGAAATACCATCTTTCAGTATTTCAATGAAGACTGCAAGTTTAAAATTTCTACTTTAGAAATTTTATATAAATCACCTACGTTGAATTTTTAACTTCTGATAAAACACAAAGGGGCATTTTTATTAAAGATTGCCATAATACCTGACTTAACAACAGAAGGGACAACATGTACTTTTAGTTTTAAATTGATTAAATAAAAAAGAAAATGTACTTTTGCTGTGATATGTGTAAGAGATAAGAGCTATAAATGTGTAACTTGAATCATGTACCTTAACAATTTACATATAATCATATTAACTAAGAACTTACATTGTCAAGGTTGTTTATGAAAATAAAAAAGGTACCATATGTTTAAAAAACTAAATGGAATCACACATTTCAGTTTTGTTTCTGCTGATTTCAGAGGCCATTTGGCAACCTAATATTATGACTTATGACTTTGCCTGTAAGAGGAATCTGTAGAAAAAATGAGGTTGGGTGAGAAAAATAGTTGTATTCTTAAGTGGGGAGGGTTTTGAATTAGATATTTTGTGGGAAGAGTCAGAAATTGAACATAAATTATTTTAAAATGCCTTTGTTCTATTTCTACTGTATCATCAAAATCTGATTTTTCTCTTCTACTATATGTCCTATGTAACTATCTAGATGATTATTAAAATATACCAAATTAATTTTAAGATGTTTTTCCCATTTAACTTTGTTATTTACAGAATTAATAAACTTATTAGCACTCTCCTAAAGTAAATATTTTATAGCAAACAAAAAATTACTCCTTGGAGCATATAAAATAATCACTAAAATTATTGCAAGGAGAAAAATATTGGTATTTCAATCTTGTGTATTTCAGCTGGCATTAAAATGAACGGGACAGATTTTTTAATTAGAAACAGTATAATTTTTCAAGTTAACAATGTAAAAACCTTTAAAAATATTGAACAACTAAACATGCTCCATCTATCTGATAAAATATATCTATAATAAGAATCGTTGTAAGACTGAATATAATCAAAACATAAAGCAGAAATGGAAACAATTTTATCTTTTCTTTTGTTTGTTTTATTTTCATTTTTTAATTTTACATATCTTCTTTGTCCATCATGATGTATGTTTGAAGTCTGGTTACTCTTAGCTATTTTCATTTCCTGGGAAGATTTTTAGTGTGTTTTGTGTATCTCTGAATTCTGAAGAGTTTTATTATTTTTTCTGTCACTCTTCTTTAACTGTTTTTTTCCCATAAATAAAACACATCCAGGATAATAAAATACAAACATCTCTTTCTAGTAGAGTGCCTCAGGAGGAAACATTACTCTATGTGATTTCAAAATTTAGCCCAGTTCATTTCAAAGGTCCACACAGAAAATGTAGGTATAAATATAGGAGATAAATATGCACTTTAGTAAAACCATATTATATTTTTGAACTATGTGTTATTTTTTTCCTGTTGCTGTCTTAATGACTTACATCACATTGTTGGAAAGGCCATGGATTAGTTTGTCACAATAACTATATTTGTCCAGAATTTCAGAGCATGAAAGTCAATGCCATGTATTAAAGAAAATACCTGTCCATTTGGGAAGTCGGAGCTGTCAGTTTCTGGTATGGAGACCAATGAGGGAGAGCTGACTATAAAAAACAGAATGTAATGATTAATTTCAACGTGGCTGAGGGCCTAATACTTGTGGTTAACTGTTTCTAGAACTATCTAAAAGCACTTGACAACTCTTCACAGAATGAGACAGGTTCCCTAGGACCCAATGTTTAGTGAGTCACTATTCAACATCAGATCATCAAATCATAGAAGTTTGTTGCTAAAAGGGATCTTGGAAGACTCATTTTCTCCATTATCCTAACATTGGTAGAACATGTAGGCTAGGGAAGAAAAAAAAAACTTGCTCATGGTCCAACTATGCATTGCAGTGGGCACACAATATCAAAGCCACAGCTCTGCTGTTCCCCACTCTTTACATCTTCAAGAGTTCTTAACTTGTTCACTGTGACTGTGATTGTGGACTCTCTTTACTATTTATATATAATTGTATTCAGCAAGTTATGAAGCATAAATAAGGAATTTTTATATCATCCTCACTATAGAGCTTTGTAATGCTTAACTGGAGTAACTAAAGGTTTACTTTTCTATCATTCTGGCCCTTTCTCCGTACTAATTTGTACAGATTTGACACAGATTTGATATGGGTTGAATTAGTACTTTTGGCTGTAAGGCCCTAGTTATTGCCCTGGATAGTGTGGCTCAGTTGGTTAAAAGTCATCTGGTGCACCCAAAGGTTGCTGGATGGATTCTCGGTCAGGGCACATACCCAGGGTGTGGGCTCGGTCCCTGGTTATGTTATGTCCTGGAGATCAGTGTTTCTCTCTCACCTCGATGCTTCTCTCTCTCCCTCTCCCTTCTTCTCTCTCTAAAATCAATAAAAACATATTTTAAAATAAGACTCTAGTTATGGATGACAGAATTTTCTTAATCTTTGCTTATGTGCACCCTCAAAGTATAACTTTAAGTACCAACTCTTTACCAGCTAACAGTCACAAAGTTTTGCTTATGTGTTCAGTGAGCACTGTGAACTCCTCTACTGAAATCTCTGCCTTTCTGCCCATAATGCACTATGTCTACACCTGTGTCCTCTCTGGTTGCTTCAGTCTCATGACAGGCTTGGTGTTGCAAGCATATGGGTCATGTTCTACTGGAAAATAAATAACAGACATTCCTCTCCTCTCTCTGAAGTGTGATGTTACTTTAGATGTATCATCTTTAAAATATCTTCTAGAAGAAGAGCTGAGTGGGTGTTATCATTTATCACTTTATGTCTAATATGCTGGGGGCTATACATGCTCAATATAGATAAATATCAAATTCACAACAATAAACCAATTAAAAAAGATCTATAGCCTTGCTCTCCAAACGCATTTGATATCAAAGTCACTTCTTTCAAAGTGATTGAACTATAATCTTTTTACTTTCATGCATTTCTGTTTTGTTTTTCAGTGTTCTAAGTACCTATTCCTTATATAGTTAATACTATCTGCATATTACTCCTTAAGGTAAACTTTTCATAACCTATACAATAATTTTCCTCAAGAGTTGAAAATGCTGTTTCCTGTAATTTTATTCCTGTAACCATCTTTGTGCATTGAGTACTCCAGCCCCCATATTTATGATAATTTCTTAAAAGATATAGTCAGAGTCTATGAGGAAGTTTGCATAATTGGCCACAGTCCTCCACACCTCCCACACCCATGCCCCTTTGCAATGTCATTTTGTGGCTTCTCCCATCAAGAAGTGAAATTTCGTCTCTCACTATCTGAATCAGAACTTGTGACTTGCTTTTACCAATAAAATGCAGCAGAAGTGACAATTGTGCCAGCTCGAAGCCTAGGTTTCAAGAGGCCTTGCAGCTTCTGTTCTGACAGCACAAATCCCACTAGTTTCCATTTAACCAGCTACTGATGGATGACAGACACCTAATCCATTTGTCCCTGTTGCTCTAGCCAATTGGCAGCTAACTGCAGAAACAGGTGCCTCCCTGACCTGCAGCAGAGACGGACACACAAATGAGCCAGCATTACCAGAACTGCCCAATTAAAAGGATAATAAATGATTGCTATTTTATATAACCAGGTTTTGGAGTGGCATTTCACAGCCAATATATGGATATAATTTATTTGGCCAAAAAGAATGAATGTTTTTAAGCCTGGTAATTCATATTGGTAAGTTGTTTTCCAAAACCTTTGTAACTATTTGCTACCCTTATCAGCTAGAGTTATCACTATTATAAATGTTTGCTAGTCTGATAAAGGATTAATATGTTTAATTTTAATTTTATGTGGAACATTTTAAAAGCTGTTGTTTCTCATTCTGATGGCATAGTCACTATTTCTTCAAAACAAATAATATTTCAAAGTAAATTTCCCCCAAATTATTTTTCTGGAATTGACATAATTTTCAGGTTTATTCCTTCTTAAAAGGTATAGAGATACAACATAGATGTTAATTTTTGATTTGCTAAATGATAGTTTTTTTAAAGTCTCTTAAGGTATAGCCCTTCTTCCCCCCAATAATTTGTTTCAGTTTTAATTTATTTTAATTCAACTATCAAATTTATAAAAGTTAAATCTGGTTATAGGGAAGTTTCTGCTGGCCTCATATGACTCACTGGGTGTTGATCTCAGTGTTTATGACATACTTCAAGTTGCTAAAAATCATGCAATCATTCTTGGCTCTGAATAGAAAGCAAGAAGGTAAGATACTTATATTCAAATTAGAAAATTTGCTTTTGGATCAAGCAGAGATTAGAAAATATAGACAGAGTATTGGCCATTATGCTTGTGAAACTTTGAAACGTTGGCATCACCCAGTGATTTCTCACTGCTTCCAGAATGAAAGCACGAATTGCATCATTTATGCTATTTTTGGCTATTAGTAACAGAAAACCCACTCGAGCAGTCCTAAATTCTGAGACTCAGTGGATGGCTGATGTTTAGCAAATTCATATCAGAATAGCTATACTAGTTTTTTTATTGATTGCTAAAAAGTGTAATAGCAGCAACAAAAAGTAAAATTAATTAATGAAAATAAATTACCTTACTATCTTGTACCTGCTCTCTATGGTCACAAGAGCTCAGTTATATACAATAAAATTTATTCTGTTTATGACTTTGTAGGATTTAGATGATCTTCTTTGAGCTCAGCTGATCTCAGCTGGGTTTGTTCACATGGCTGCTATAAACTACTTGTCAACTAGGTGTCTTTCTGATCTGGCCTGGCCTTGCTCACATCTTTTGGGGATGGCATGATCCCCCAGAAGGTTAACCCAGGTATGTTTTCACAGTAAAGACAGAGGAACAAGATAGTCACACACATGCTCTCAAGTCTCTGCTTACATTACACTTACTAATAACATGTTTGCCCAAGCAAGTAGCTTGGTAGAGCTCAGAGACAGAGTGGGATGGCACAGCAAGGTTACATGGCAAAATGCATGAATATGGAGATTGGTAAACTAGTGAGGCCACTGATAAAATCAAACTACAACAAACTCATTAATCCAAGTAAACTCTCATAGGGTATCAACATATCTATTGATAAATAGTCCTCTTGTGGTGAGATCCAAAAACTTTGCATTTCTAACTACAAGGCAGATCTATGTCATGGTAGTCAGAATGTACATTCTTTAAAAGGCATTTGGTGTTTTAGGAGAATTGGCATTTTGTCACTGTGCTTTGTTTCATTCATCCTTATTGCTTTGAAATACATATATCCCTTATGATAGGAATCTACTGGTATACTGAGAGTTTGGATAAAAACAGATGCCTGTGTTATAAACATCAATCTTTAGACTCTAATAGGACATAGCAAAGATTTTATTAAATTAAAAGATAAACTGCTTCCTGGAACATCTTCTGATATTGGGCCTCAGAAGTATCTTCTGATGTTTTGATGTTGTGAAAGAATTAATACAAAAATAAAACAAATCATTTGTATTAAACAACTTCATTATTTCAACAAAGTTTATAAGTAGCTTATCGTTGCTTTTGAGCAATAAAAAATGATAAATTTAGTCAATAAAAGTTGACAGTGCTAACCATATATATTTCATTGGAATGTAAATTATGTTCCATTAGAACTCATGGTTCAGATATAGAAAATTTGAGCTAAATTTTCTAGATCATGGTAAATTATTCTACCCTTCCATTCAATCCCATATTCTGGTAGGGTTTTATTTGTTTGTTCTGTGTTTTTGCTTTTTTTTTTTTTTAATCTGGAAAGAAGAAGAAAAAATAGCTGCAGTAAAAGTTAGTGGCTTTACTCAAATATTATTGGCTTAGACAACCTATTTCTATCCAAGAGTTTGCCAAAATGCTCATGGGAAGCTCTGTATGCTTTAGCTTGTAGACTTCTGGCATTGACTGAAGGGTGATTAGATGCTCTACATCTCCTGTGAGCTCATCAGTTCTCCCAACATTCTTCAACCCTAGGCAGTTGTAAAGGCATTAATGGGGTTGGAGGGACTTTCCTTATGCCTTCTTTGATAGTACAGCATCTCATCCTGGTTGTCAGCTGTTTCTTTGCTTTTTGGGGTAGATTCTGTAGAAATCAACACTGAAGCGGTGGAGAGGATTGGTTAATCACATTGTTCCACAGTTTCAAAGATAGTATCTATGGTTCCAACACTTTTGTTTCAGACTTTCTACTATTTTTCCTGGTTTATGCCTTACCCCCAGACCTCTGCTCTCCTTCCTCTGGAGATGGTGGGTACTGTCAATTCCTGAGCTTTTCTGTAGTCTTATGACATGAATTGGCTTATTTATCCTGGCTTCTCTCCAAGAAGTTACTTAGCTTTCTGTTACTATTATTCCATCCACATACCTCCAAAATTTTATTGACTTCACTAGAGTGCTTTTATTTCTGTTATAATTTTCATTGTCTTTGTGAGTTAATACATTTATTGTTTTAAGCTATGTAAGTACCATTTTAGTCAGCTTTGGGGAGGGAGCAGGGATAAATGTATGGGTCTGCCATGTTTTTCAGGAAGTCTCTGTCATGATATATTCTTAGAGTGACTGTGGTGGATAGAGTCAGTGAGCTCCCTAGCATCAGTTCTCTCCTTACCCATTGTTAAGGAGACTTCAGATTTACTAGCTAAGTGGTGTCGAAGGAGTAGGCCCTTATTAAACCAAGCTAATTATCATCATTGACATGGAGGAAGGTGAACAATCTTCCAGTTCTTGGCTTTATTTTTTTATAGAGAGAGATTTCAGGTGGAATAACACTCCCCACCTGAAGAAGAAACCAAGTGTTCTGAACTGAACTCATTTCTCTTATGTTAGATTCCCCCCCCCCCCCCCCCAACAAGGCAGCGTGGATAAACTTGGCAGAATAGGCTTTGCCTTAATGAGAGTCTCCGGAGATCTACGGCTGAACTGTGAGCAAATTCATTGGGCCACAATCCAAACTTTGTTCTTTAGTCAGTCTTTTATTTAAAAGGCCTGACATTTTGCACTTCATATGTCTACCTCCTTTGCTGTTTTTTTCATTTGTTTCTGAACTTAGAGAAGAAAGACAGAGCTTTAATACATTATATCTATACTCACTCCCACCCAGGAAGCAAACAAACAGACCCAAGGAGCTTAGTCTTATCCCCCGTGCAGCAATGTTTGGTTTAGGATGACCATGGAGGCAGGCCTAAGCCATTAAAGTACAGCTCTCCTTTCAATGTGGTGACTGTTCAAGGTTAGGTAACATCTAAGCTTTTATAGAGTGAAGACTATGAATTTCACTTGATATTTTTAGTCAAGAGATGTTGACTCTTCCTCTGGTTGGTTTTATGAGAATCATACTGGAAATAACTACACCTATTTCTTACCCATGTCAAAACAAACCAGCACATAAAAGAGGAATTCATATCAGAGAATTGTGACAGAGCCCAGAAGGAATTCTACCTAAAGTTCACATTACTTCTGGACTTTGGATTTATTGGTCTAATAACTATTTTTTTTAGGTTTAAGCCCATTTGAGATGGTTTCTTACCATTAAAAGCATTATTGCACTGTTAAATTTGCTTTTCTAAGATTTCTGCAGATTTTTCTCGTGTGTAAAAATGTGAGCTCCCAATATTTCAGAGAATTTTAGTGTAATGCTAGTCCTCTTGAGTAGCAGCAGTGATCTTGGGTTCCAGTGGAGTCTTAAATTCACAAGTAAAAGAGGTTTCTTCTAAGACTAAGTTTATTTAGCTTTAAAACAGGATTGTGGCAGGCCACACTGCATGAATGAGAACAACAAATTAGAGGTCTTGGGATTCCTAGGTGTGTCTTTTGATATTTTTACTTTATTGTTGAGACGAACATGATCACAAGAAATGAGATAAGGTGACTATGAACCACCTCGGTTGAGGGAAATCATATGTTCTGAGTCTTTTCAGCTTTTATACCTTGAATATGTACATGACGACCTCCTCCCATTTTCCAGAACAGCAGAATATCAATTCTGTTACTTGTTACTCAATAAACTCAATAATGAGGTGCAAGTGCATGGTCTGTAAAATAATAACCTTGGATGAGTTATCATTAATCTATGTCTAGTATGCTCCTATGTTACTTGAGTTAATGTGCAGGAGAATTTTAATAAAGGTCAAATCCTCAGTTGTTCCTGAGGCTAGAAAATAAATCATAGACCTGTTTTTAATTTTCTCTTTCCAGTTAGTGTCCTATAAATATTAACAACAATAATAATAACAACACCAATATATATTCTGTATACAAAGTAAAGTGCTCTATATATGTATTATTGTACAATTTTAAAAAATTTGGCTGGCTTTTGTCTCCAGTTTTGGGGAGGTAGCCACTGAAGCTCCGGAAGTTCCCAAGTGATAGAATTGTCTTTGTTATTGGTAGTTCATGGTAGTTTATGCTAATGAGGTCGTTCCTGATAATTTATGCTAATGAGGTGACTGTGGATAGCCTCTTGATTATTTGTGCTAGCAGTATGACTCAGGATAGGGGCTGGCTACTCCAGAAAAACCAACCATGTAATTAGAGGGTTTGGGCTTTGAACCACATCATCCAGCCTGACCTCCTGGGAGGGAAGAAAAAGCTGGAGATTGAGTTTAATTACATGGGCAATAATTCAATGATCATGCCTACATAATGAGACCCTAATAAAATCTCTGGACACTGATGCTCATATGAGCTTCGCCGGTGAATGATCCTCTGTGCAGATTATTACTCATCAATGTGCTGTGAGGGTGATTCAGCATGACTCCACAGTGAAAGGACACTGGAAGTTGTTTTTTGTGAGGGGGTGGGGGAATGGACTCTCCCAGACTTGTCCCATGTGTCTCTTCTTTCTGTTAGTCCTGATTTGTATCCTTTTTGATGTAATAAGACTGTAATTTTAAATATAGTGCTTTCTTGAATTTTGTAAGTTAGTCTAACAAATTATTAAACTCGAGGAGTAATAGAAATCCCCAAATGTTTAGCCAGTTGATCAGAAATATGGGTAACCTCAGAACCCTCAAGATTGTGGCTGGTGTCAGAAGTGAGGGCAGTGGTGTGGAGCACTGTGTCCTTAACCTGTGAAGTCTGGCCTAATTCTGGGTAGTTAGTATCAAGTCACTGCACATATACCTATTCGATCTCTTAGTATTTCCATGGTGTGAATATTTTATTCTTTTTTTTACGTAGGTTAATAAGGATTCTGGGATAAATAACATGTTTATAATTGCTAAGTATTACATTTCATCTTTTTCCTTTTTTATAGTTTATGTAATGAATTCCTTTTCATAGTCTAAGAATTTTTGCAGCAAAATACTTATCTGAATTTTCTTATTTGTCTTTTAGAAATGTAGGTTACATTACTTGGTAAAATTTCACTTCCTTGTTCATTTGGATTCTTTTTCTTCTAAGTCTAAAACTGTTTAAAAAAATTTGCAAGGGTCTACCCCCATGGATACCAAAATCTGCAGATGCTCAAGTCCCTTAGGTAAAATAGCGTAGAACAATGTATAGAGTTGACCCTCTACATCTCTGAATTTCCAACCATGGATCAAAAGTATTGTTTCCAGTCCACGATTGATTGAATTTGCACATGTAAAGCCCAAGGGTACAGAGAGCTGACTGTATATTTATTTTTAAAATTCCATGCATAAGTGGATCAACGCAGTTCAAATCCATGTTGTTAAAGATCAACTGTATTTTTGTGCCAGTTATTTCAGATTAATGGATATTTTTGCAATTTAAATATTGCTACTTTAGTCTTAACAGTTGTTTTCCCATGAAGTAGCTTTGGGAAGGTAGAAATAACCTGTCTTATCTTCTAGGCAATCCAGGTACAACTGGAACTCAACCTTTTACTTCAGATCTGTGTTTACATGTCATCTATTCATAAAAAGTGCACAACCTTTTGATGCTATTTTTGTTTTATTAATGACTTTGTTTATCAATTTAAGTAACAGGCTTAAACTTGTATTTAGCAATTTATCAACTTCAGAAGTAAATTAATTTCCTCTATGGAATTTTAGAAACCACACTTATATTTTTTCTTATATGCAACTCCCTCCACCAATATCTCATATCTTTGTTAATATGCTCTGAGATTTAAGCCTCAGTTTGGTTAACTAAAATTACTGTATTCACATTGAATTTTTTAATATATAGTATATCATTTTAATGTTAGCATTTTATATTATAATCATTTTTACATGATTATTACTTCTAAAAAGTGGATTCAATACTTGGTTGTCACTGCAAATACATTTATTTACTTATTTATCATACAGTGAGGTAGAAATAAGACGTAAGGATAAGTCATATCTGTTGAGAGTTATGGGATAAGTAGATGATAAAGGGAACTGAGCTATGGTACAAGAGGCACAGGGGAGGAGGGAAGACAGTCATTTCCACTCTGCTATAAATCATAGAGTTCTCTTAATAGGACATCCCAAAGATCCTCTGAGCCTGGAGAATTATACTGTCCTTTCCATTAAATAGAGGTTACTGTCAAGCTATGAAACTACAGATGTCCCAGGAAATTATCTTCCACTGCAAATCACCTGTGGGATAACCACCAATTTCTTTAGATTTTGAAGATTGAATTACCTGAAGTAGACTGGAGTTGCCTACTGTACACGTTGTTTGTTTGTTTGTTTGTTTATTTTAATCCCCCCCAAGAATTTTTATTATTATTATTGATTTTAGAGAGAGGAAGGGGGGAGTCCCCTTTCCCCAATTACCCCACCCCCACCATTTGTTACTACTGAATTGTCAAGTTTTTCTCACTTTATATATCAAACAACAAAATTCACATTAAATATGTGATTTAATTTACCTAGACTTCTGCTTTAATTTCTAAACTAATAATTCCATATAGCAAATTGTTATAGTCTTTTTATACCAACTTCTAAAATCATTAGTTTTATGTTTGAATTCATTCTTGGATTTCCTCAGGCAGTATTTCTTTTTTTTTTCTCAGTGGAAGGGAAGCAGTGAAGATACATAATTTCTAAATTTTTGTATATGTCCTTTTTAAAAAATATATATTATTTTTAGAGAGAGGAAGGGAGAGGGAGAGAGGAGAGAAACATCAACGTGAGAGGGAAACATCAATCAAAATTAGCAACCTCTTGTGCATGGGATGACTCCCCATCAACCCAGCCACACTGGGCAGGGCTTTCTGTATATTTCAGTCTTTCTGCTGCTTTATTAAGTAAATGTCAGTTGTGCTGAGAATAGAATTTTGGAATCAACTCTGTCTGTCAATTATCTCTAGCTATTATTCCATCTTCTGGCTTCTAACATTGTACATGGTGAAATCTGGCAGCAGCTTGACTTTTGTCCTTAGTGAGTGCCTTCTTGTTTTGCCAAGTTTCCAGGGAAGAGCATGGGCGACTGTAGACATCTGATGAGTCATGCTGGTGAGCAGAAGCTTGTAGAATTTTTAATTTATCCTTAAAATTGATTACTTTACCCATCTCTCTAGATTTTGTATTTTGCCAGTTTTGCCTACCACACAATGAATGCTCTTAATCTGAAGAGTCACATTTTCTCTGTAGTCAAGATTTCATTTAGTACATATTTGACTATTTTTCAGTTCTATTTATGTTCTTTACTCAAAAACATAAATATAGGTTGCATCACCATTATATGTCTTTCATATTCTTATCTTCTCACAGATCACTTTTGTTTTTTTTCATTTTTGTTCACCTCTGTGTTGTGGAGGACTTGATTCTATGGATTAGATTTCCTGCAATATTGATTCTGCTCTTTTTATGCTTCTATGGCCTTTTTCAGTACTGATACAGGTTTTTGTTTTTTTGCTTCCTTAAATTGTTTTCTTAATTTTCTTATTAAGTATAGCATAATTACAGTAAAGCTCTCAAATCTTATGTGTAGAACTAGATTAATTTTTATAAATGTTTAAACCTGTAGAACGAACACCTAAAGGTAACCAATACTTCAATCTCCATCACTGTAGTTTAGTTTTGTCCATTTTGAACTTCACATAAAAGGTATACAATATGTACTCTTTTGTGTCTGGCTACTTTTGCTTAAAATTACATAGGGTATCCCCCAAAATATATACTCACACTTTGAATAGTTATAAAGGCCTCTGTGTCTGTGAGATTTTTGAATTTAGAAATAGATTGCTTATTCTCAATGAATTTCTAATAGTTTTATATTAATTCGTTTATCTATTCTATTGGTGATGAATATTCATATTGTTTCACATTTGGGGCCATTAAGAATAAAGCTATGCATATTCTTGAGATGTTTTGCTTCCTGTGTGTGCCTTTCTAGAGATGAAATTACTGGGTCACAGGTTAAATGATAACGTCAAACAGGTTTTCAAAGTGTTTATGCCACTTCATATCCCCATCAACAATGTGTAAGAATTCCATTTTTTTATCTCAAATATTTCATTGGTGTTCTTATTTATTGGTATCTTTTTTGCTCTAATTGCTCTCTTATAATTACTACAAATTATTAAAATAAGAGAAGTGAGAAAAGAGAAATAAATAATAAAAAATTATCTGCAATATCATTTCATTTCCATGCTCTATGGGCAAGAAGATTTTTTAGGGTTATCTTTTCCCCAGCACAAAATTCTTCTTAATCCCCTCTCAGCTAATCTGAGATTATTTCTTGCACATATAATCCCTCCTGGGGACTCATTATTGCTGCAAAGTATTTTAGACTATGTTTTCTATGCTGAATTATTAGAGAAGGGTCAACCAAACTGCTCCTGGCAAAGAGAATGAAGTACACATAATTTTGAATACTCTCTTTTATTTTTTTTACCCTATTTGCTCACATGCTCTATTTTGTTGAAATCAATATAAGGTATAGGCAAAAATTAGTGATGTTTTTCTGCATTTAAAATCATTGTACAATATCATATAATTGTACGGATTTCTAAAAGATTAAGGGTAATAATACCATAACATTTGTATCCTTATAAAACTAATTTCTGATTCTTTATGAACCCTAAGGAATCAGGGTTGGAGAAATATCATTAAAATTAGTCGAACCTCTTTTCTATCTTTGTGCTGTTTTTGTTGTTGTTGCCTTTGTTTTTATTCTGGGTAACTTTTCAAAAAGTATCAATCAGCCTCTTCTGGAAAAACAATGGGCTTGATCTCTTTCTTAATTTATGGTGTTTTATCATTAATTTTTTCAAAAGACAGCTTTATTTTAACATGGTACAGTGTAAGATTACCAGAGACCTTTCTTTCTTGCCGCCTCAGAGAGCTTTATGTTAGGGTTGTATGAATTCCCACAGCACAGTTATTAGGAAGTGGTGGAAACAGCCCTTCACCGGGAGACAGTCACCATTACAAGACTCATTTCTGAGACACCTCACCTCATTCACGGCCTGAAAGGGCTTAGCTCCAATGACCTCATCTCCCTGTCCCACAGCAGTTTAATTGAGGGTACTTGACGCCAATATGACTCATAAAATTCCTTCTCCAGGGAATCTGGGATCAGGTAGAGACAAAGTCCATGAAGTGTAAGAGATTGGACTAGAATTATGCAGATTTTTCTCTCAGGGGAGCCATGATATGGTTCATATAAAAGCACATAAGTGAGCAGAGAAGCTGGCTGGTGGAAAGAAATGGAAACAAATGCAGAAAAATTTATGGGGATGAAAAACTGTTACGTGACCCCAGAATTGCTGTCTAATAAATTTCTATGCTTTCCTATATTTTCAAATTTCCACAATTGTGTTCCTACATTTTCTGTAATTGTTCCTGTATGTTCTATATTTGTGTTCCCTGTATCCTTATGATACATATTGCTGAAAATCTAATTTGAGTAGGATTTTTTTCTTTCCATACCAAATGGGTTTTGACAAAGACAACCTTAACCTAGAAATAAGAAGTCATGTGTTCTAGTCCCAGCTCTGTTATAAATTTGCTATGATCTTACTGTGAAGAAGTAGGTTTTCCCTCTTCTCCCATGTATTGTTCATAACCTTTCTACATTACTTACTGTACAGGCTATAGTTATTTATTTGAATATCTGTCTCCTTCACAAGGGGGGATGATTTTGTTCTTGGTGCTCTCAGCGTGCTTTGTCCTTGGCACATAATACTTGCTCAACAACTTCTGCTTAGTCAATAAACTGACCACTGTGGAGTGAGTGCATTCCTCTCTATTAGAAAGCAGAGTATTTTCACCATTTTGTATATTCTTTCCGTTTCTCTCTCACATGTATGTTTACATATGTTATCAGTAGAGGTGGTTGAAATGCATGCTCTAGAGTTTCTTCCTTTAAAAACACACACATCTATTTTATGATCAGTGAGTATATGAGATAGAGAGACGAATATAAAACTCTCATGTATTTATTCCCCAGTTTCTATAATTATCAGCGCATGGTTGATTTGATCTCTACTTCTCTCAATGCCCCACTACGCCGGATGATTGAGCAAATCTTGGGTATATCAGTGTTTCCTTTTAAAAAGTCAGATTGGCCAAAGAACACATATGCATAGGCCATGGACACAGACAGAGCTGTGAGAGCCTGGGGTGGGGCAGGAGCCAGGTGAAGGGGGACAAAGGGGGGGAAATGGGGGCATCTGTAAGACTCTCAACAATAAAAGTCAGATTAGTTTGTAATAATTTAAATATCAGGAAATGAAATTGTAATACTTCTTAGCCTTAAGCTAGTGTGCTTAGCAATTTCCAAATATAAAAACTAAAATTTGATTGATTTTAGAAAAGTGGTAATGATTTGTAGCAAAATGGCAATTATGATTAAAGTGTATCAAATGTCTTTTTATTATCACTTTCATCACTTCTAAGTTTCTAGTCTCCTTTTTGTTTGTTTTTTTCTGTGTTTGGCTAAGATCAGTGGTGATCTGCCACTTTTTTTCATAGCTATAAATTCCATTCTAGTGATATGTGACAATTCCCCCAAAGTTAAGTTGAACTTTAAACTGTAGAGCAAAACTAATCCCAACCTAATAATACAGTTAATGTTTCACTGGGCATAGTTCTTAAGTACTACCCTGGAAAGTCTTGCTCCAGCTGTTTCCAATTATTTTTATTTCACATGTCATGTTTAATAGCAGGGAGGAGACTATTGCTAATGGCTTTTTCTTGGAAATTAATCTGTCAACCTGGTGAAAATATAAAGTTCGAACAGATGAGCAGGAATCCTTCAATTTAACATCCTAAGCATATTAATTCACTTAGCAAGAGCATAATGAGATTAAGTAATCGATGAGAACTTCCATTAAAAATGAGGAAATGTAGTAAATAGAGAAGGGAATTAGCAGCATGTCAATGTGATGTATTCATAAAATGTTTTAAAAATTAATTTAGATGTTAGGTAGTGATGGTTGAATTCTAATGATGTGTCTTGGGGCTGGGGATGGACATATACAGGCAGTGTCCAGGCTGTAATGTATTATTTTATGATGTAGTATTCCATATCAAGCCTGCATTTTTGACAGTGAAATGGGAGATCTTTTCCTGTGAGCTGGGTAGAAAATAAGCTTTCCGTTTTTCTGATGGTAGTCACCGAAAAGATTTTCAAAAGTTGCTTTATGACCTTGGAATTAGGTGAACATGTGCAGGACCCAGAATGTATTTTATATTAATAAGAATTTGAGGAAATCTCCCTCCATTGTGCTAGCACAGTTTTTAATTACAGGTATGAGACTGTTATAGAATCAAAAGCAAAAATTATAACAGTGCAATGATCTTAGAATGAGTAACCTCAGACAGGTTTTGATGTTTCCCTGCTTTTCATTGTTAAAGTACTGATTTCTCACCTGGACGGGTGTAGCTCAAAGGCTGAACTTTGGCCTAGGATCCAGGCGATCGGGGTTCGATTCCCGGTCAGGGCCCAGGCCCAGGTTGGGGGCTCGATCCCCAGTGGGGGTCGCTCTGGAGGCAGCCGATCAATGACTCTCTCATCACTGGTGTTTCTATCTTTCTCTCTCTCTGAAATCAATAAAGATATATTTAAAATAAATAAAGTTCTGTTTTCTCTAGCAGTGAATCTACTCGATACCGTTTTTCACTCTCATTTCTCACCCAATATTTTTTCCCATGCTTTTTAATTCATCCCTCTTTCACTCTTATGCACCTTTTACATTGCAGCATCAACTTAAAAGCTGCCACAAATTACTCTCAATTTTTCTATATTTTTATTTTCCATAACTTGAATAGCTTATGGACATGAACTCAAAGTCAAATTGAAACTTACAGCACTAGTGTTCAGGACAGGTTGCTTAATTTATCTCTGTGACATGAATGGATCTCCAGGGCAGAGCATGGCCATATTCCTGTCTTTCAGGCTCCATCTCTAGCAATGAATACCCTCAGCTATTTTTTTTCTACACACCTCACAAACATACTATAGATTTGGATTATTAGAGCTTCCAGTGCAAAGAAGTATGAAATAGAATTTTTTTGCTGAAATGGGAAAGAGGCAGATTTTAAATATTGAAGAGATGTCACTGTAATTTACCATCCTTAGGTATCAAAAGTAGATGTGTGTTTTTTTAACAAATAAAAAGTGGAGTGTCAATACCTGATATGAATTAGGTAAATATCAATATTTTTCCTCCTACTGAAACAGTAATTCTACTTCTGAATCTAAGGAAAAACAGGTAAGGGGAAAAATTCAACACAAAGCAATTCATTGCAGCATTTTTATGATAGCAAGAAATAAAAACTACCCAAATGTTCTATTACAAGTGAATGGTTAAGTAATAGTTAAATAAATTCAATATGCTATTACTCATTTTAAATGACAAGAAAAATTATGCAAATTTTATGAAAAATGCTAAATATAATTGCTATGACAGGAAAATAAGAACTATGCAAAGCAAAACAAATATGCTAAAATTTTTAAGTGTTTACAATGATTGTATTGGTGATAAAATTATGAATAGTCTGCTTCTTCTTTCTCTCGTCTTCCGATTCTCTGTTCACAAATGCAAACCTTGGAGAAGGTTAAACAACTTAATGTAAATTAGTGCCATGCTGTAAGCTTAATGTAATTTATGTGACCTAGAATAGCAGCCTGCCTTCAGAGGGGAAATGTAATTATTGATATATGATACAGCAAATATAATAAATGTTAGAGAATCTAGGTGGGGGAGGATGCACTTATTTATTGTAAAATTTTTTCACCTTTTTAATGATACAATGTTGGGGGTAAAACAAAAATATGCTCTGAATTTTGAGTAATCAATTTACAGATAAACTTTCAGAGCATCATTTCCTTGTAAGTTGAAGGCTGTCAGTATATGCTCCATTATTATTCATTTACTATGCTTTTTCCTTTTATAGAATCCATGTAAGCAAAATAATCAAATACCAGGTGTTATGCAAGTTGATGTGCAATGTGTAATGATTTTATTCCTGTGCTTTTGGTCATCTTGATTCTAAGTTTGCTTCAGTAGGTTACTTAGTAATATTTTATTACACTTTTCTTTAGTATCATCTTCTGTATTGTTTGCCTTTAAAATTTTATTCACATGTAGATTTAATATTTGAAGAACTCATTTATAGAGAAGCAAAATATATTTTTCAAAAACTTTACTATAAATATATGTATTCATAGGTATTAAATATATTATGTGCATTACACAGAGATATACAAATTAAACATTATTAAGAAGATGGTAACTAGCTATTCTCCCTCTTCAGTGATGCTGGAAGGAGTAAAAATTGGATAAATATATAGCATAAAGAATTTTATTATGCCCTTGTATCTAATTTGGTAATAATACATATTTTAGTGAAGTAATATATGCTTCTGTGTGAGTATAAAATTGAATACAGAAGTTATAGTCAATTATGTATATATATATAAAATTGAATTTAGAAATGATAGGCTTGAAAAATTCTATTCGGAGCGCATGTGCACTAAGTTAACACATTTAAATAGAGAATTGTTCTTTTTATGAACTCATAAGCTGAGTGTAAAAGGATAGAGGCAGTATATATTCAACACGCTGCTCGGAAAAGGGAAGGTAAAAACATGTACCATTTTGGGTGCACTTTTTTTTTTTTTAAATCCCTACCACCAGCTTAAGCCCCATGAGATTAACTTTGACTTCTAACCTCCAGAATGGTAAGAGAATGAATTTGTGTGCTTTTAGGCCAACTTTGTGGTAAATTTTTTACACGAGCCAAAGGAAAGCAGTGCACTTCCTAGGGACAAGAGGGGAATGCATATTAGGCCCATTAGCAGTCGGCCATCCATTTTCAGCCATACGTCCCTGTGTTTGGTGCTCCAGTGTCTCCGAATCCCTTTCATATTTGAATTCAGCAGTCCTGTGTCACTGGTGAATGAGCAAATGCTCTAATCTGGTAGCCTGAGTACTTAGGTTGAGTCTAAGCACTCGGTAATTAAGTCAGCAATTCTGTAGCCCCTAGAACTGTGGGTGAAAACCCCCCTCAGGCACTTTGTGGAGTCCTTGAGTTTGCATTCCCGAGTCCCAGCGTAGGCAGGAGGCCTGGAGGGAGGGCAGTGGGAGAGCTGTGGCCACAGAGAGACAAAAAGCGTGGGCTGGGTGGAAGAGAAAGACCCGGGAGGTGGCCTGTGGTTTGATGTGCTCCCCGTGAGTGACTGGCGGTCTGCTCCCCGACTCTCCTGCTAAGTGTATGCTCTGTTCCCACGGCCAACCCACCGCTGAGGGTTTCTGTCTGCTAATCTCGCCTCAAATGCTGCTCACTCCCTTTTTTGGGGTGGTCAGGTGTTAGTTGTCATTCCTCACCCTAGATTCTTTCCCAAATCAGATTTTACCTATTTGATAAGTCTTAATTCTCCAATTCTACCACCTGTGGTAGACACAATAATGGACCCCCAAAGGTGATTATGTCTCAAATCCCAGAACCTGGCAACATGTTATATTACATGGCGGAGAGGAATTATGGATGGAATTAAGATTGAGTTGCAGGTGGAATTAAGGATGCAAATCAGCCGATGCTGAGGTTATTGAGGATTACATATATGGTTGGAGCCAATGTAATCACAAAGATCCTTAAAAGTGGAAGGAGGTAGACGTTTCAGAATCTAAGGGACATGTGATCAGGGAAGGCTGGTCAGAGAGATGCCTCCTCGCTGGCTTTGAAGATGGAAGAAGAGGCCACCAGCCAGGGAATATGGGCGGCCTCTAGAAGCTAGAAAAGGCAATGAAGCATATTCTCCCCCAGAGCTTCCAGAAGAAACACCTTGATTTTAGTTCACTGAGACTCATTTTGGACTTCTGACTTCCCAAACTGTGAAATGATAAATTTGGGTTGTTTTAAGCCACTATATTTGTGGTAATTTGTTACAGCAGCAATAGGAAGCTAGCAATTACCCCTACCGGTTGCACACACCCACATACACTATTTAAGAAAACACTTGAGAGAGTAGAGGCTACAGTTTTGAACAAGAGGAGGCATTTAAAGGTCCTATTGATGGAGGCTACAGTACTTGCACAGCAATTTTTATTTCACTGTTTCTGACATCAAAGGCAAAATGAGAAACATCTTTGGTCATGGTTTCATGTTCTGATGACAGCATACTCCTGAAGATGTGACATTTTTCCCTGGGCTTGGTACTAGAGCTGAGCTTTATTGACTTGACACTGAAGATCACTGAGGACCGTTCTTTTAACTACAATTAAGAAAAGATACAAAAAGAATTTCCTCGAGTCCTAAGGGAAAAAGTATCCTCGGAGATGTGTATTCAGGGACTTTGCTTGCAAGTCTCACTGGAGAGAGGAACTGAAAGAAAAGTTAATGCAGTTGATGAAAAATCAATGTTTTGATTGCAAGGAGGGCAAAGCAGGTGCTTTCTCTTTGGAGAAGAAGTCTTTTAGTCATGCTTAACGAACATGAACAACTCCTGTTCTTGGAAAATCCCAATGAGGAAGAAACGTATGGGTCCCATTTCCCCAACAAAAAGGAAAAGTTAAGAGTAACATTTTTTATACCTTCGGCCAAGATAACTGTTGCCAGGAGTGGGGATGTTGTCCACAGTTACAGTTCTCTCCTATGGGCCAAGACTGGGAACCAAACTATTACCAGCAAGTCCCAACAAATGAAAAAAAACTAAAATTATATCTACTATATATATAATGGTACAGGTATTGTCATTTCCAGGCCAGACTCTGAAGACCTGAAAAAGGAAAGTTTCCATTAGACACTTGAATAAGTGTTGTATCAGCAACCTCTTACTAAGATAAGCAGTTAAACAAAAAATAAGTCTTTGAAGAGTTAACATCACTCTTGAAATTCAGATGTTGTAAGATAATCTTTGGCCAAATTCTACTTTGTTGATTCAGGTGAGGATTATATGTTTTCCCCAACATTGGCAGGAGGCTGTTAATGCGAGAGCCAGACTCATTTCGTTTTCCTGACCTACATCCACCTTAGAGGAATTCATAGAAGAGAACAGTTCATTTTTTATTTTTAATCCTAAAAAGAATTTTTAAATTTTCTCTGCTTTTTTTTTTATACTTCTCCACTACCATGGTAGATTTATCTTCAAAATTTTAAATTATATACTTAGGAAAAATTCTTCCAAAAGCTATTTAAATTAAGATATTGATAATTAGGGAGAGTAAGGGAAATGACATATATCAAGTATTTATTTTGGGCTGGACACCAAGGAAGCTATTTTAACACGTTATTCCATTTAACCATCACAACATTCTAAAATAGTGTTGATTTTCTCTGTTTTATAGATTAATAAATTTCTCCACAGAGCAGAGAAGCCAAGATACAAACTTATACTTCCTTCCCATTATATTACTTTACTAATTATTTTATTTCTGCCTCAGAAATACTCATTGTTAATTAGTTTAGGGATAACTCTATGTGGGGAAGTACTTCAGTCTCTATAACTCCATAGTGAAGGGGGATGTTACACATTTTAACACTTATTAAATATTAACTGAGGAAATATCCACGTAATCTTATCCATCTGGAAGAGTGTGAAAAAAAATAATGAATGAGCTAAATGTTTCCAAATACCTGTACAATTGGCATCATCTAACTAAATGAAGCATATGTTTGGTGTCATTTATCTTTTTTAACATTTTACTTGGTTATGTTTGTTATGAAAAGTACAGTGAAGGGCAAAAAGACCCCCATCCCTTTTCTCAGCTCCCTTGTCGAAAAGCAGCCACTCTTAACACATTCGTGGGTATCCTCTAAGACATTTTCAAAATTGTACTTATAAATACAGCGTGCGCATGTATAAGTGGAATCACACCATTGTACTATGGTCTGCTATTTATTTCCACTTAAAAGTATTTTGTTAATATTTTTCTATATAGATAACTACCTCATTTCATTTAAATGTTTGAATGGTGCTGTTTGGTTGCAATGTGTCATTTAGACAGACTCAAGATCTCATAAATATTGTGAAAAATACCCTCAATGTGCTCAAAAGCATGATCTATTTCACAGAGAACATTAAGATGAATAAACGTAAAGAAGTATATATAATTTATCTTATTTTTCATGTGCATGTCCACTTGTGAATTGCAGTGTTACTAAAGATGGTGTTACATTCAATGTTTATTTTTTGGCAAGTTTTTATTGGCTGGTATTAAGATTACATAAGTTAAGATTGTGTTTTATTACACGTAATAAATTATGACTTTAAAATTTTAAGGGATTTTTTTTTCTCTCTCCTCTTACAAAAAGCTACTCATGGCCCAGGTATGGAAATGGAACCCCAGTGAGGAATATGAGCTTGGGAGGTGGGCAAAAGGAGCCGTTTTTTCCTAAGCTCTAAAGGCACTCTTCCAGTTTTCAGGAAAAGTTCTAAGCACGATACTTCTGTGGGGCAAAATGAGCATATTTAATTTATAAGGCAACAGGGCATCGCGGGCAGGCGGAGTCTGCATCAGTCCATGTCAAGGCAGGGCTCAACCCAACATTATTTCCTAAGTATGAAAAATAGGTCAGTGGCAGGAGGGGTTTCTGGGGTGCTAGTCCCCTACTCACATTCTGAGTCACACTGCTCAACCTGGCTTGTTGCCTCTTTAAAGTACAAATGGAATGCTGGGCTCCCCCTTCACCTGCCTTTGGCGGTTCCTTTCACCTCTCTTTGATTGGGTTCCCTGACTCTGACTCTGATATTATCCTTTCTGGTTGCCTCTTTCATTTTAATGAAGCTTATTTTTCTACAATTTTTAAAATTTTATTTCTATGAGTGTAACATACAGGGTGGGGGCAAAAGTAGGTTTACAGTTGTTTGTATGGAAAACACAGTAATTGCAGAGAAAGACAAACATCACATGATCTCACTTATATGTGCAATCTAAAACAATAAACTGACGAACAGAATAGATTCGGTAACATGGAAGCACAGATCAGACTGACGAATCTCAGAGAGAAGGAGTGGGGCTGGGGGGAGAGAGATTAACCAAAGAATTTATACGCATATATGCAAAACCCAAGGACACAGGCAATGGTGTGGTGAGGGACTGGGGAGCGGGGTGGGGTGGAAGAGGTCAATGGGGAGAAAAAGGGACATCTGTAACATTTTGAACAATAAAAATAAATAAATAAATAAATAAATAAATAAATAAATATTTAAAAATAAAATTTTAAAAATAAATAAATAAATACAATAATTGATAATAATAATAAACTGTGTTTTACATACTTACAGCTTAAACCTACTTTTGCCCACCCTGTATATACAGTAAAATGCTGAAATCTTAATTGTGTGCCTTGATAATCTTCCACACATGTGCACACCTATGGAACTATCATCCAGATTCAGATATAAAACATTTTCTAATCCCAGAAGGTTCTCTTGTGTCCCTTTTTTAGTTAATATCCTTTTTCCTAAAAGGTAAACACCATTGTGACTTCTACTGCCATTGATGAGTTGTGCTTCTTCTTAAACTTCATATGAATGGTACCATAGAATATATATATATTTTGGTGACTGACTCCTTTGACTAACATTTTATCTGCATCATTGAACATGGCAGTAGTTTATTTCTTTTCATTGCTGTGTAGTCTAATAAAAAAAATCTTGACTCATCCAAAAAAAAAGGCAAATGGAGTATTGAACAAGTAATTATATTGGAGATCATCCCTTCTACACACAATCATTTAGTGGCCTAGACCAACAGAGGCTTTGCCATCTTTAATACATGATGTTTAAGGTCACCCTGGAGGTCATCTACATTTCAAACAGCTCAGAAGAGAAAGGGACATGGGCTAAAGCTATATGAAAAAGTTTTATGGACCCGCCAGGCCTAGAAGAGATGTCCATCAATTCCCTTCAATTCCACCACCATCATTTTGCATATACATTTGTAGACTGATGGGAAATACAGACTTTTGCTGGGCAGCCACTTACCAGGGATAAATCTCCACTATGGAAGCATATGATATTTTTTATTGTATAGCTAGCCATCATCTGTACATTGTATTTTTGTTTTATTTTGCTAAATCAGATTGCTCAGAAAAGATGTGGAACCTCTCATTTTGAGAGCCATCCTGATTAGGGAAAATAGTGCAGAAAGAGACCCAAAATCTAGAACATATACATTGACTTAAAGCTCCTCTTTAGAATATGGGAACCCCATTCACAACTGTGTCAGCTCTGTTTTTACCTTCTTCAGTCTTCTGCTGTAGTGAGGAGGGAAATTTGACCACAAACATGGAGTAAGGGAAGAGATGTAGATAGTTAGCTATTTTATCAACAAAATCTAACCATGTTCTTAATTCTACCCTCTCTATCCCTATCTCCCCAAATATCTGAAGCTTCTGCTTCATTAAACTTTCTTGGAGTTGCTTTTGGCTTAATCTACTGTGGGCTTAGGATATAGTTTTCTTAGGTCTGGTAGGTCAGTCACCAATTATTCATCGTTTAAAATTGTATTCCACTTTTCAAAAAAATTTTTTTTCACCTTTCAAAATGTCTTCTTTCTTTGTTCTCTCTCTTTGTTATCTGTAGTGTTAGTAAGATTTTGAGATAGAATCTGCCATTTTAAGCAAAGTCCATGAGTATAATATTTTGAAAATAATAAACAAATACATTTTTATCCCTGCAAATTTTATTTGCCACGTTTTCTCTATAGCCATTCTGTCATTTGGCCTCAGTGAAAAAGATCTGTGGGTGTCACCTCATGGAGAAAGAAGACATGATGTAAAAGAAAATCTCCATCATACAGGGACAAAAACTACTAATCCTTTTGACCTAGGTGAGTGTGGAAAGAAGGCAAATGGAAGAAGTAGCAAGTGATAGAATGTATATATTTGCCCTTGCTCCCCTGCTTCTGGGATGAAGTCCCAAGGGAAATGTTTATTTAGTATGTCTCTAGATAAATTTAGTGATACCATTGAGAGGGTGGGAAGGAGAGACTCCCTGCAGCCTCAGAAAATGAATCGAGAAAATGTAATCTCCTTTGAATGCTCAGATTCATGTTCAGATTCATGTCAGAACAATATGGAGAAGGTTAGCAATCCCGAGCGAGGTGCCAAAAAGTGATGGTCTGGACGTAATTATCACTTATGACCACATAATTTACAGAGGATGTAGACATCTTCACATGACCTGGTTGGTAGATGCAATAAGGTTGAGCAGGTTGGTTTTCCAACAGAGGCCTGAAACTGGAATGAAGAAGCTACACAACGTGAGGATATTGTGAACACAGAAAAGTGGTGAGATCCATGAACTTCAGCTTTGGGAGGCAATACACTGCTCCAACAAGCTCAGTAAGATTAGCTTCCCTACCTCTGTGAATGCTATGCAGGGGTCCAGAGACCACACGAAGTACACATTTAAAGCAGAGACCATCAAGGACTAAGCTCTCCACTGTTCAAAATCACAAGACTCCCAAGTCTATCTCATCCCCATCATGATGGAGGAGAAGGGAATTAAACTTAAAAACCTTTATTTATTCAAAAGATGACATTTATTGGTATCTTATTGCCAAAATTTAGTGCCTTAAATGAAAGGTTTCATCTTTAGTGCCTTAAGATGAAAGGTTTCCATTTTTCTTTCTAAGTTTTCTGCTATTTCTTTTATATAGAAAAACAAATACTAGTAAACATAGAGCAACACAAATGTATTATCCTATAGTTTTTGAGATTGGAAGTCCAAAATGGATATCACCAGGCTAAAATCAAGCTATGGGCAGAGCTGTGTTCCTTTCAGAGACTCTAAGGGAGAACCCTTTTCCTTTCCTTTTCCAGCTTCTAGAGGCTGCCTCTCTTCTTTGCTCATGGTTCCTCTCCCTCCCACTCAAAAGTCAATGACTCTGTGTCTCTATGACCATTCTTCTGTAACCATGTCTTTCTCTAACCCCTTCTGCTTCCCTCTTTCACTTTAAAGGACCCCTGTGATTACTTTGGGCCCATACAGATAATCTAGGATAATCGCCTTGTTTTAAGATCAGCTGATTAGCAACCTTAATTCCACCAGCAACTTTAATTTCTCCCAGGTTTGGGAAATTAGAATGTGGACATTTTCTTGGAGGGCCATTCTCTCTACTGGAGGTGGAATAACTTAAAAGAGTCTATTGAAACTACAAAAGAGTGAAATAAATTGATTGGCAAATTTAATTTCCCCTCCCTACCCCCAACTACCCAATGAGGTGGGCATGCGAAAAAAAAAATTGATCACTTTAAAATGGAGAAGCCATGTTTCCTTTGCACATCAGTTCTGTAGTGCAAAAAATTTTTTTTTTTACTTCAGTGCATACAGATTATGTGATACAACTTAATAATTTTTTTATTACTCATAGATTTAGCAACCACTGCTTAATATAATTCTGGATTTATCTCATGGCTCAAGTGAACAGTTCTTTCTTATTCATCCTGGATGTTAAGAACCATTTTTTACCTAGATGCAAATCACTACTCAAAGACAGTGAGATAAATTTAGATGCTTGGTTACAACTTCTAAGATGAAAGGTTTCCATTTTTCTTTCTAAGTTTTCTGCTATTTCTTTTATATAGAAAAACAAATACTAGTAATTATAGAGCATCCTGTTAATAGTTGCAAAAAACTGTGGCTTTTTTTCCCCTAATGGACTATTTCTCTTTAGATGATCTGCTTGAATTTTTTCTTTCCCATTGGGTATTTAGATGTCGTAGTTTGCATGTTTTGTTTTGTCTTTGTTTTTCATGAAGTGCACCTTTATTAAACAATCCTAATTAAAATAACTGGGAACTTTGCAAGAGAAATGAGTTTTTGAAACTCAGATATTGTGTTTTATTCCATAGGGGATGCACTGCCAACCTTCTTGAGGTTGATATAAATAAGATCAATCATAACTATGGTCTAAAAAGTATGCTTTGGAAACAGACTTATGCATTGGGTGATCCAAAAGTGGCATCTTTAAAAAGTGATGTTTCTTATATCCTATAATGATGATCATTATTAAACAGTTCAAGAATGGCTCATTTGAAATCTGAAACATATACACTGACATTTTAAGCAGTGGGTTTGTGGGCACAAAAGCAGCCAGATATTTAGAGCTATTCTGATGATTAACTTGTTTTGCCACCTGTGTGCTTGTCATTGTGTAAACAAAGATATAAGCAGTGGTATCTTGACACTGGTTACACTATGAATATTTTCTGCACTTATTATGATGGCTTAAGGGTTTTTTTTAGTTGTTTTTATTTTGTTTTGTTTTGTTTTGTTTTAAGAATGAGTCACATTAGAAAGTTGACAAGTTGCTTTTTAATTTATTATTTTTGTATCTCTCTCCATGTTGGCTCCACATATAGAATGCATTGTATTATTTATGAAGTTAATGTGATTGGCTGCTATATCCTTACAGCTAATTTTTGCTGACTTGACTCTTTTGGTGAGATCGTCATGATTATAAGTCTAAGGTTATGCTTTTGGTCTTTATAAAGAAGTTTGCTTACTTCCATCCTGGGAACACAGATGGCACTCATATTCTTTTATCTTATGGGAGGAGACTGCACATTCCTTATCTTTAGTAAAACTCAACCAATTAAGAATATCTTGACAGCAAGTCAGAAATGTATTTGTAATAAAGGATGGCAGCAAGATGGGTGGAAATACACTAACTAGTTACTAATTTCCTTTGGATGTCATGTCTAAAATTAATGGTTTCAATTTCTAAGACACACCTTAGATCTAAGCTCTCTAGTAAAATGATTCCAAAATAAGATTTTACTGTAAAATTATTTTGGCTTGAGTAGTGTATTAAAATGTCACAATTGCATTTTGTATTTAGGGTGTGAGAAGAATAGGAAAGCTTAATACTAAAATGCTATAAAAATGCAATGTTGTTTTCAAATATATCTAAGAACTCAAACTATGACAGAATGTTATAGCAGTAAGCAAGAAGCTTACTTGCCTGGTTTAATGAATGGTAGTACTTAAGGAAGGCCTCTTTCATTTTAAGTGTTCACTGTTTACAAATTCCTATTTGTTTAAGGATGTCTGAATGGACCATCCACTAATCTTATTAATAAAATTAATACATTCATCAAGATCCTTTGTAAAATAGAGTATTTCTAAGTGTCACTAGAATCTAAGTGTATGTGATAATGAGTTTGCCTTCTGTTTTGATTTTTACTTAGCAAAATGGACTACTAGCAACTAAATATTATCTCTTTGAATATCTTAAGCTTTTTTGTGTCTAATGTCACATCAAAGAATTGAGATGCCTAGGTAGACAAGTCACACATTCCCACACAAAAAAGGATAGCCATGATTGTGTATATGTTTTTATATATATGTATATGTTCGTGTGTGTGTGTGTGAGAGAGAGAGATTAGTTTAACATATTTTAATTTAATCACCAGTAAAATTTTCATGATTTATTTGAAGATTTAGAAAATTGGCCTTCGTTAGGAAAACCATCAATAAGGTAAGGTGAGTAGCTTGTTAGGTTTTTGGGCAATCAACTAGATAAGGAGCATCTTACATTATTTATCAAGTAACTAATTTACATCTTTGATTTTAGGTGTTTGTATTTCAATGTGCCTAGTAGTTCAGAAATGTAAGTGTAGTATTTATGTTTTTTATAATTGAGCCTTGTGGTCTCTTACTGGTCTACTTAGGAATTTGTCTCGCCCATCCCTCTTACCAAAACTTCATTTTTGGAAAGTATCGATAGAAGAGCTTTATTAAAAAAAGCAAAACAAAGGAAACACATGTTTACAAAATGCAAAATTAACTTAAATATATTTTATCATATAAAGCTTGCAAATACTGCAAAGAGAACTGTAAAATATAAATTGATAAATATAGCATATTGGGATTCTTTCTAGTATGGGTTAAATGTTTGTTATATACATCCATCTATACAGATAAAAGTGAGTTACTATTTCTCCTAATGTGCTTATTGTAATGATTAATTCCATTCCTAATTAGAGAATCATGAGCTAAAAATCAAAATATATCAATAAATACAGGTACACATTGGTGAAATTCACCTTAGGACATAATCAATGCTTAAAGCTTAGCATTCTGATTTGGAACAAGAAATATGTAAATTTTAAAACAATGAGAAAATATAGAGCTGCTAACCACATCCCATTTTGATGGTATCCTAGATAGCTATAAAACAAAATGCAATTTTATTTACCTTAAAAAACCGGAAACAGAAATCTCCATTTCAAAATGCTTATTTCTTTACAGGGTGGCTGAATGGCTGTGAATTATGCAAATTGGCTTTACTTTCTCGGTTCATTATACTTACATATTTTTTGGTAGGTTGTCTATCCAGATCCTTTATTATACAATGAAGTAACCCCCAAATGAAACCCCAAGCACCTCTCTTCCACATCATCATCTGCTGCCATTCTCCCCCTAAAAATTAATACTCTCTGTATGCTGGATCCTGCCTTTTCATCTCCTGCTGCAGGATCAGCGGTCATAACAGCTATTCTGTTCATGAATATGTAAATGCAACATGCATAAAATAAAATAGAAAAATTAGCAGGCGGTTCCCACTGCAGACCATACCCAACTATTTTTAACCGATACACGAAAAACAAAGATTTGAATTTTCAAGCAATTTGAGTCAGTGTTGCAAGGACTGCTATAATGATGTAACATGGAAATACACAAATGAGACATATGCAGATGCTCATGTTGGACTCGATAAATCAGCATCTATCTATGACTGTGGTGATGTGTGCAGACTCGCTTGTTACTTCCCTCTGATGCCTACTGAGTGATAAGGGGAAGTGCCTTGGGTCCTCAATACCTTTTATTTGCTGACTACTTTCACCCCCATGCCTCCCCCCAATAAATTATTGAAACAATGTTTAAATTATACAAAAATATGTATGTACACATACATATACATCTATATATGTGTGTGTATATATATATATATATTTACATGCACTTTTTTCTTTTGAAGGGGAGAAATGATGACTATATCCGCTGAAGTATTCTGAAGGAGTCATTAAGCTCCGGGAAGGAAATAATTGGGGGATTTTCTTATTGAAATAAGCAAGCATGCCCATGCATATTTTTACGACATGCATGCCTCTGCGCCGCTCTGTGCAAACAGTGCTGTTGCAGCTCGTGCGCGGTAATTAGGTTGATGTAATTACAGTGAAATAAAGGCAGCCTTGCTGATAATTTCACAGTGCATATGAAAGACATATGTGCCTTCCAGTGTACAATAAATGAACCTGAACTGCTGTCAGGGGCTAGGAGGACAGTGTGGCCAATGCACCTATTGTGTCCCTGCTGCAGAAAGGAGCCCGCCGATTGGTCGCCGTGCGCAGCACATAGCATGGGCTGGTTATAAAGGACTTGTCTAGGGGAGAGCCTGTAGGTACTCCATTGTCTGGTAAAGTTCATATGACTGCATTCTTTTTCTGCAAGGGGGTGGAGGGAAAGCGGGGAAGGAGGGGGTGTCAGCTGAACTGTAAAAGCTGCACAGATTTTTTTTTTTTCTTCTTTCTCGCTGCCTCTCCATAGATCGTTTTTCTGTTTCATGCCCTGTCTCATTTTGCATAGCTAAAAAAGAATGCTAATTAAGATCCCTTGTCTTAACCTGAAAATAATGACTCGGATATCATTAGAAATCTGGTGAGAGTTTAGAATTTTGGTAGGGGACCAAAAACAGTCACGGTGCTTAGGAGGGAAATGAAGAATTATTTTTCTGTAATCAAGGTAAACATGGGAGGGGAGGGGGGGGTCCCTCCTGCCTTTTTAAATCAATTTTAACCAGTGGTGTTTTACTGCGGATGAGAGGGTACTGTATTTCAAAAACGATTTCAGCCATCAAATTGAAAGGACACGAATCAGTAGCAATAGAGGCCATCTTAATCCTCCTTAGGATGCAATTCAGATGAAAGAACTGCTTTTTTTTCCTATTTTTCTTTTTGTATGTGTGTGTTATAGATGGATCTGAGAATGCTGTCTGGGCTTGGTGCCAAGCGCTGGTATTTCACAGCAGCGACCGCCTCACAGACGAGCTGTGAGAAGCAGGAGGGAGACTGTCTCTTAGGGGGCCACCACTATGGAGACACAGCTGGGCTGGACAAGATTCGCCTCAAACGACAGCAAGAGACGCAGAAAGTATCTGGTTCAACTGCTGCCCAAGCAGGCAGGCAGCGAGGAGCTAGCAGCCAATCCGGCCATGCTCGAAGCCAGCTCTGCAGCTCAGCCAATCAGTGACATCACTGGTGAGAAACTCATTTACATCATGCAGTAATGAACTTTGTTTAACATAGCTCCCCCCCTTTCCTGTACCCCCCTCCCCATAGTAGGTCCTTCCATTAATTATTCCGCTGGCGTAATTTAAACTGCTATGCAAAAATGTGGCTATAGTCTCTCTGATCGCTTTTACCTTCCCCCCCCCACCCCCCTCCCTTGGTGTCTGCTGTCACTGAAAGTGATTCTGGGTATTTGTTTTGACCTTGCAAAATTATTTTCTCTTTCTTAAGAAAAAAAAAAAAAAATCTTAAGAAAAATTGAACCTGTGAGTCTTTTATCTGACCCCACTCCCCCTTTATGCACAGCATGCTTTCTGCAAGTTGCGGTTCAGAATTAATTGTACCAGGTAATAGAGAACAAGGGAGTGTGTTGCCGTGAACTTGCAGTTTTTTCCAAGCGATCTGCATCTCAGGGTTTTCTTTAATGTTGGCAGATTTTATGCGGCAGTGGCCATTTTACATACAGTGTTTTATTCAAAAACCTCTTCTGTGCATCTGTCATACGGAGGAAAGTTCACTCATTATATTTTTTTCTTCACTGCTCTCAGCCAACGTGTCATTTTATAAATGAATAGAACTGAGGTCATTTCTGAACAAATCTCTCTCTTCCCATCTCAGCACAATGCACGTGATTTGCATCTATTTACTAGAAAAATGGAATACAAGAACCAGCTTGAAAAGAAGTTAAGGGGCCAGCTTACATAGTATTTCAGAATATATCGCAGCAGTTTGTTTTTCAAGATGCGTAATATTTAACATCTGCCTTAGTGTTTCGATAGATATGTCTGATCTCCATTCCCAGTGTAATACCCAGCAAATGTATTGGTTTGTTATGTAACCAAAATCGACCCAATGAAACAATATTTACGAATGAGTTCATTTATCAGCAGCAAACCATTGGAAGCATAATTTTGTCTTGTCCATTTGTATTCGGTTTGTCAGAGATAAACTTGTTTGCTCTATAAATAACTGAAAAAGTCTGGAGCATGTGGCATGTAGAGATTTTCAGGTTGCTTTAGAGAACCCCAAAGGGCGGAAACTGGGTCACACTTAAATGCGATTTCTCTTAAGCCCTATCTTTGTTGCATATTGGCATTAAAGGGATACGGTTTTCTAGCAGAGAAGGTGAAGTTTTCCTGTCTTTTTTTTATAGAGAATATTTTGAATACATTTTTTCAAGGATATGGAACCGTAAAAACATCGACGAGGGTTTCCTAACAGTGCATGATTCGTTTAAGAAGCTTAAAGGGTCCAGTGATAGGCAGAGACATTTTTAAAAGCATATGAAGGATTTAGACCCTAGACCACGGCCCTTTTAATTCATGAGGCATTCCATCATCCCAGCATCAGTATTCAGGGGGCGACGGGCCTGCATCAGTCATGAGCTCCCCTGCTGGAGATCCTGTAATTCGGATCATGTGTAATAATATATTACCCTACTGGGGGCCTTCTTTCAGTAGGAGAATGGTTTATACATTCTGCTATAAGAGAACTTTTGGCTCCCAGCCAGTCACAGCCATGACTCACAGGCAATCGTGGTCGTCTTTCTTAAGAAATAACATCTGTATGACCTCCCGAGCCAAAACCCTACAACCTCCCCCACGTTCTGAATTACGATTTCTTGGAATTGAGAACACTTGACAAAACTGAAGTAGAAAAATGGAGGGCTTAGGGGGATGGATCACAGTTTTATTGAGCACTCCCTGTGGCAAAAGCGCAAACTCCCGGCTCTTCATTCCTTAGAAAGGACAGAGAACGGTGAGGAAAGGGGCCTAAAATAGACCTGGGGGTGAGGGTTTGATTTTTAGACACAGCTGAGCTGGAATGGGTGTCATGAAGCCATGGCTGCCTGCGTGCGTCTCTCCACATATCCTGGCAAGGCCCCGCACAGGGTGTGGCGACGTGGAGGGGTAAAGGAAGGGTGGCCGGCACTGGTTGTGACCAGCAGAGAAGCCTTGTCTCACCTCAGAGAGGAAGCCATGTGACAGAGCAGGAACCGTTTGGCCCAGGAGTGACAAGTTCAAGGAATGGCTCTGATTCTTTCTCTTGTTCTGACCTTGCTCCAATCCTGCAATTTCTGCTTTTTCCTCTTTGTGAAAATTAAATACATCGTCAGCACAGGAGAGAGTCTCTCTGTGTAGAATACCTCCCTCATCTTTTACTTGAATATCCAAAATTGATTTTCTTTGTGCTGTTTCAAGAACCAGCTCCAGTGTTCCCTCTGGTGTGAAATCTTTTCAAATCGCCGGGGGTGTCATCATTCTCTTGTGTCTCCATGATTGCCTCCCTGGCTGCCAGCACTGACGTAGGGCCACCCACATGTGTGTATGTCTTTGACATTAGACTGAAAGCCCCTTGGGGACAGAGACCAGGTTGAATTTACCCTCCACGTCCAGCTTTAAGAATAACAGCTCATGCTCCTAATATTTAAACCAGTATTCTAATTAATGAGCTATAAGTGCATCATAGGGGGTAGTTACAAATTTCAGGAATTACTAGTCCTCTTGTTAACTATTGCCACTGGGTGCCAGTCCATGCCAGTTTAACCTCATTGTTCTTATGCCTTTTATTTCACTGGCCCTTCATTAAAAAGCTCAGAATAAATGGTTGCATTAATTTTCTTAAATAACCAGTTGTAGGGAATTATAAATCTTTTCACTTAGCAAATATGGAATTAAGCCAACTTGGTTTGGTGTTTTAAAACTTAAAAATAAATGAAATTGTGTAGATTAACTGTAAAGCCTCCAGGATTAGCAAATTATAGTATCAAGCTCTGCTGTTAATGATATGGAAGAATTAATTACTTGGAAGAGGTAAGCAATTAATGTTGGATCCTGCAATGCTCTGCAAAGCATAATAATTAATCAGGAAATATGGAACCCTGAGACTTATTCTTAGTGTGATAACTGAGATATGTATTTTGAATTTGTAAACTAGTACAATAATCTTTTAAGAGTGTATTTCTAGATACAATCTGATAACATAATGCCAAAATATGGTTGATTCATGCTACTCATTTATTTAAGTTTATATTTTTGGCTACCGTACTACTGCTAAGTGGAGATTCATTTCTTCGCCAACAATGATATTCTTGTTAATATGTTTGCAAGCAGTTTTTTTATTTTAAAAATCGTATTTCTAACCATTTTCCCAGTACATGTTATGAGAAGGAAATGGAATAACTAGAAAATATATACATCTTTACTTTGCATACCTGGGGAAATAGAAATTTTAGCACTGTATGTCACATAGTCTGAAGTCTATATTTTGTGAGCCTTAAAGACAGGAAAAGAAACTTGCCCAAGAGAGTGTTCTATGAAGTTCTTGGCACAGCTGAGACTGGTATCCAGAATTCAGTAAAATTGGTTCAATATTCTTTCCACGCCACCTAATAATCTTTTACTTTTAAAATCAGCCAGATAGGATTATATACTTTTATAGTGCTAATATAAATTACATTCACTTATGTAACCCAACACCGTATGTAAAACTCCTATTTTAGAGGTGAAAACAAGGAGACTAGAGCTTTGCAAGGTGTATATTTTCCACTCTCTTACAATAATGTAATCAGCTACTAATAAATTATTATACATATATATTAGTATTCTTTAAACTAATTTTGGTTTTGATGAAAAAACAAATTGAAACATGATATCTGAGTTCCCCTTGCAATGGCTTTGAATTCACTTAACTGGAATATTGTATCTTAAATTATAGGATTAGTTAAATAGGTGTGGGTGGGGCCAATTAGAACATTTTTTTTAACCAAAGAGGTATGCTGTTATTGCTGACGTTTTTTCCCCCTGCTCAAGTCTCCAGTTATAACAGTGATGTCATTTCCTTCTAGTTCATTAATTACAAATAGAATTCTGAACCCCGTAAATACAGGGAGATGAAATGTATATGCTTGCGAACAAATGTTTCTGAAAGACAGTAAAAATAGTAGAACTCTGTCCAGCTTCCTCTGTTCAGAAAACGGTATTGAGGATCGTGACTGAGTAAATGTGGAGCATCTTAAATAAAGAAAGTGTTCCTTTACATCATAGTTTGAGACACGGTAACTGAAAGCTATTTGCATGTGAATAACATTATTGTCTCTCCTAAGCTTATTAAAGTAGTAATAAATGAGATGAAAGTAATGAAACATTCCCCTTTATGTTGACAAGTTTTTAATATTTAATCACATGGTTTTTATTACAAAATTAACTCTTGAGTTAGGAAAGAGAGGGTAAATATTGGGACCTATGCTTGTACAATAAACTATGAAGTCTGTGATTATGAATCACTTGTTAGTAAGATGGCAAAGGAATAGATGAAAGTAACCTCAAGTTTGCATATTCTCACATTGTTTTCTATTTAACCCTTTAAACATCTCAACATCAAGAGCAATGTCAAATACATTTGGTGCTTAATGAGTATTTTCATGGCGCTGATGATGTATCTTATCGTTAGTGAGCAAGGACATTGCCATATACCTGGTTGCTGACACATATAGAGGAACAAAAAGATGTGGCTTGCTTGCTAATATCCACTAAGATGACTTATGTGCCATCGGTACACTATGCACTCTCTAGGAATTATTTCATTTAAATAAATTTAATTCACTTAATATCATTTAAATCAATCATTTGGTATTATTGGACTCTTTTTACAGATGAGAAAACTGAGCTTCAGAAAGGCTAAACAACTTGTCAGAGTCACACGACTAAAAAGCAGCAAGACTAGATTCAAACCTAAGTTCCTGACTTGAGAGCCCACATTCTTAATCACTGTGCCCAAAATAGTCAGTACTTGTGAGTTTGCTGTTTGGCTGTAAGAACAGAATGTTTTCTTATATATTAACCATGAATAGTTTAGCCGATGCATCTTTTTAGGTATGCACATATATTTTTACCTTAGTGTTTTATAAATCGGTTTGAAAGCTATTGACCTAGCTATAACACTGAGATTAATATTTTTCTTATATTTTTGTATCCACGCAACAATTCAGATCACTTAAGGTAACGCATACAAAATCCATTTCAAAACAGTAAAATGCTAGGTGAATGTAAGGTCATGATATTATTAAAATGCCTTTATAAGTCTGAATTACTAAAAATGATTATGATAATAAATGTTTCCATTTCCTCTTTCCTCTAGCTATATTACTGATTAAATATGTCACCTATTTTATGAGAAAATGAATGCTTATTGATTTGGCAATTGTGGAGTGTCACTTAAGAGACTCACTAGATCTTGACTCTACTGACATTTAAGGCACCTCAGCTTTCCCAGTCCTGGTTACACATCTTTTGTCTCCAACCCCCTGCAATCCATGAGATACTAAAGAGAAGAACCTTCTAGCTACTGACTATGTACTAATACTTCCTACGCCTAAAGATAGATTTTCTAGCTTTAATCAGGACTACAGGAGATAGTCAAATTTTTTTAGTTTAACAGAATCAGTTTAATTTTGCAAAGGCAAAGGAGAAAACAGAAGTGTTGATAGTTTCTACCCTTCTGCATGAACCGCCATCCGGTTTCTTCAATTTTCTCACTGTTTCTTTCTCAAGCATGTCATGCACTGATTATATGTCAGAAACTATGCAGACAATACACCTAGCCTCCTCAACTCTAATTGTTACTGGTGTTTATTATGGAAATACAATAGATCAACATATATTAGTATATAATTAAAATATTTAGTCTTATTGCATAATTTATAGTCCCATCTCCTAAAAATACCCCGAAAAGCATTAGGTTTGAGCCCTCTGATTTTCATTTGAGTTCACTCCCTTAATCTGTGGTTCTCCTATAGTCTTGACACCTAGAATTCATGAGAATGCTCCTTGGAAGGGCTAATGAATGCGGACAGCGGCAGGGCTATCTCTGTGCTGAGAAGACACTAGGCCCATTGATGTGGTCTGAAGCCTCATTAGCAGTTTTCAGGGTCACATTGTGATTTCGCCTGTGCCCTACATTATCTTTCTCTACAGTCAGAGCTTGATAATGATTTTATTTTCCTCCTAAGATTCCTTTACGTTCATGCTACTAACAATTTTCTATTTGTGGGCAGGAACGAAGGTCAACATAGCAGTTCCTCCCATTGCTTTCTGAACCCGCTGAGAAAGTACATCACTAGTAAAGTATTTAAGTTTATTTTCAGAATTTTAATTTTTACACAATGAAAACCAGAGCTAACAGCAAGGAAACTATGGTAATTGTAACCTAATGATCGCTTAACTCTGTGGGACAGTATAGCAGCGGTTAGGAACACAGGAATCTCTGGCCAAGTACCTGCTTCTGAATTTAGATTCCATTACTTACTAGACACATAACCTTGGATGAGTTTTATAACTTCTCTGTGCCTCAGTTTTCTCATCTGCATAATAGTACCTACCTTATGAGATTATGAAAATTCTGGGCATTTTTGCGAAGGGTTGTAGTATAAAGATAGATAAATTCATGGTCTCTGTTCTTCAAAATGCAGAATGCAGTTGGGGCGTGTGAATGAGCATGTAGTTGGAGAGTATAGTTGGGGACTGTGTGTGTGTGTGTTTAAATAAATATTAATATGATGTAGTTCAGTGCTATAAAAGAGATGTGTTCATGCTTGTGTAAATACTTTACTGATTCTGTTCCACTTCTTCAATCACCTTTTTCCTTTATTTGTACAAGTTGCCAAAGTATTGCTATAATTATCAGTTTTATCTCATCAAATATTGATTTCATTTTAAAAGTTTTAAAAAATACTATATAATCTTTTAATGACAAAACTCTAATTTTATAATTGTAGGCAACTAATAATATTTAACTCATCGATTCTAATTTTTCCTTCCTACTGGTTGAATTTGTCAGCAAAACAATGTCCTGAGATATATGCAAAAACACACGAAACTATAGATTTTGCTTTATTGTGAGCTGTATAGTAGAGCTAATATTTCAGACCAGGACACCCTAGAATGACCTAATCAGTGGCATTCAGTACAGAAACTTAACTCGCAGTCCAAGTATCTCATGCTCATGAATCAGGTAACTGATACAGATAGGACTCTCCTGCAGCATTCTTATGTTCAGGAAGAAAAGCAATAGATTCTAATCAGAAGACCTGAGTAAGAGCCTGTGTGCCTTCTCTAAGGCTCACTTTTCTTATGATAAAATTGGGATAGTTATAATATTAATAAGAACAATATGATTTCAATAAAATGCAGCTTCTGAGACAACCTGTAGCATATATGTTCTGTAGAATTTACATTTTGAGTCAAAACCCTTCCCCATTAATTTGACCGATTTGAGAAGACTGTGAATGCCAGTTAATTAAATTAGGTTGTTATCTTAGCCTGGGAATGACTGGCACTAAAGAGAGCTGCATTTTATAAAGCTGTGCAGGGACCCCCTGCCTCTGTCTTTGGAGACCTACCGTACTTGTTTAGAGAAAAGAATCAGAAAGAGTTTTCAATGATTGGGGCAGAGGAAAATTCAAAGACATGCATGTTTTTAGGCACAACTATTGTCAGGCATATCATTAGGATGAAGAAATAATACGCTATACACATCACCACATTTCAACTATGTGCCAATTTGATGATGTTTTATAGTTTCATCTCATCTATTAAGTCTTGTTACTATTTACCTCAGGCTCTCTTTATGTTTTTTCGTGGTGTCAGTCAACGAGGATGGTGATTAAATAAACTTTGTCAGGATATCTTGAGGTCTAGTTATTGGTTAAACTATGTGTATAAGAAAAGCAAAGAAGTTATAGTCTGTTTGGGGTATTTTGTAGTAATGCTGTCTTTTCATATATCCCTGATCTGCCTTTTCCTTTTAAATAGCTATTAGCTAACATCCTATTAAACATCACCAAAAATAGTCTTGGATGTCTGTGCCATGGTGCATTAGAGTGTTTTTAGCTTTTCAGTTCTTAAAAACTGTTCCTTTTGCAATGGAGTTAAACTTTACCATTACTTTCCTAGCTCCAATGGTCTCGGATTTTTTAGAATTTTATTAAACTTAATTATTTTTACCTATGTTATTTTATCATTGGCTTTATAGAATTGACTGGCTGGGGTTTTACCTATGTAGAAACATATCCTTTTATTAGTTATAGACTTTAGCATTGAGTCTGTTAAAGAAACCATATGCCCTGTTTCTTCAGGGATACTTACAGTTAACACTTGATAATTACTGGGGTAATTATTGACGACACCAACTTTCATTTTCCAAATGGGTCACTATGGAAATGAAAGTGAGCATCCTCAATAATTGGAAATTATGTGGCCATTCTGATATAAAGTTAATTTCTGATTCCCCCCCTAAAATTGTATTTTCAAAATACAATTTTGAAAATATAGATATTCAGGTCTGTTGTCTTCAAAAGTTTATCTGTACTTTGTGGATTATGTAAACTGAGTTTTGATTTTAAAAGTATGGTTGCAATAACACTACATAATTTTGTTGACAGGTGTTAGACACTCAATGAGTAGTTGTTGAATTACACTCTCTCAGTTGAACATCAGATTTTATTAGTACTATGGTCTACACTAATAGCAGGAAGGAGTCCAGGATGTTAATTCTCTTGACAAGTATTGGTTAAGCACTACATATGTGCTAATCTTAAGCACTGAAAGACACAGCAGTAAAGAAAATAGACAAAGTCCTATGCTCTCTTGCTTTTGTTCTAGAGATTCTTTATAGGGTAATAATATATATTTATTAAGTTTTACTAATGAGATTTTGCTCTCTTACACAATTGCTTTGACAAAAGGAAGGCTTCATTTAAAACCCTCCCTGTTCTTAATAAGATTGCTCAATGAGTAAGCTAACTTTATACCATGAATTCCTACTGGGTACATTCTTTTTTCTCTCACTAAATAACTTTCCTGACATCTTAAGCCCTCCTGGAGTTGACAGTGCCAGTTGCCCATGATTTTTATGTTGCAATTTAATAAAGGAGTACAGAAAATCAAATTCCTGAGAGTCTTGATATCTTCTGTGTTCTAGCCGACATGTAAAACTTCTAACTTCATTTGTCTTTGAAGACTTATTTTTCCTTATTGAGAGGACAGGTTATTGTCATTGTCTACCAATATATATAATTCACCCTTTTAAATGCATTCTGGATCTTTTTGTAGTGATTTCTCTTTAGAGAAAGAAACTTCTCTGTTATTTGGTTCTTCATAAAGCCTATGAATATTTAAAAATTTCATTGACTTATTGGCATAAAAATAATCAGCAAGTTATATACCAAAATATACTTATTCAATATGAGAATAACAGCGTCATAAAATCAGAACACTTTAGTATTTAAAATACACTTAAGATTATCTAGTTTAATTTCCTTATTTTTCAAATGTGCACAGGAACTATGGAGAGGAAATGGTATTTGACTTGTGCCAGTTCACAGAATAGTTTGTGGCAGCCTCAGAAGTAAAACTAAGATTATTTCATTTTAGTTTTTAAAGAGCATTCTGATTGTAAATGTAATACTTTAATTTTGAAAAATTCAAGACAGATATAGAAAATAATTAAAATGTCTAGTTAACTTACTCTATATAGGTTAACATAGTTACAAAACTCTGTATACAAACTATATAAGTAAATATATATAGTCTTTAAATAATATTGAATTTTAACGCTATAAACAATTTTTATCTTACTTTTAACACTAAAAGAAATATTATGTGGTATCTTATGAGGGATATATGCAGTTGGATTAAAATAAAGAGGACGTAGCTTATAAATATTAAAAAACCCTGGAGTTTTAAATGATAATTTTGCATATATAATGAGATGATGTAAGATAGATGCAAAAGTAAACATGAGTAATTCAATGTCATTTGATAAAAATATTTATTTTGTGGCAAATTTAAGTGAGACATATCAAAATGACAATGCTATTATAGTTATGAACACCTTGTCTTGTCCTAGAGAGTGGTATCTTTTCTCTCCACACAAGTTCTAGATTTTATTTTCTCTTAAATCCTCAAGGAACTTGCTCCACTAATGGTCCTTTTTTCTATATCATTATATCCCTTTCAACAACTCTTTCCTCCCAGTGCTAAAAAATCCTCAACTTTTACCCATCATAAACGAAGAGACAAACAAAACAATGAAACCACCTCTCATAAATTATTTCCTATTTCTCACTTATCCAGGAGAACTGGAAAAACACTCAAACTAACTTGAGGCAAGTAGTATATTTCTCTGCACCCTAGTGGAATGGATAGTTTTGTGTTTTATAAAACATGAAATAATTTTTAAAATGATAGTTTACTAACAGCTTTGTGATGTCTCTTTTACCTCTAAAATTAAGTAAATCCAAGCGAAAAGAGAGAAGTCATCCCCCAGAAGCTACTCTATTATTTTTAGGGATTCTAGACAAAATGTGTAGTTGACATAGTGTAACTATAATCTACAGCCATGATATCATTTCCAATGATTAATTTGAGATTCTGTTGCCACTGAGGTTTCTAATGGCGCAAGAGAGAGAGTCAAGTCATTTTAAATAAAGTTCAAGGAAATAATCTATTTTAAAATGAAATAACCTCAAACCCAAAATTTGAATGAAAATAGAAATCAAAAGATGTCAGTTCTACTGCTAGTTGTGTCCCTAGCCATTCGTGTGGCATTAGAAAATTAATGTTTATTGGTGTATTCATTTATACAGTGATGGACATAAAGCCAAATAAGGTATTTTAACATTATGTCATTATGTTTTCTTTTTAGAAGTGGAAATTCTTTCTTCAAATGAAATCAGGTCAGAAGCCCAAAATATAGAACAGGTAGAACTATGACCGATCTGGTTGGGTTAGGAGGGGGACCTCAGAGTCCACCCTTCCACCCCTCCCGCACCTCAGGTGGTGTCCCAGGTACCGTGACAACAGCCTCGGAGCACCATGGGACTGAAGCCACTGGAGGAGATAATCACTTAGGATCCCTATAATTTGAAATCAGACTTATTTTGTTTTTGCTTTTGTTTTTGCCAGGAGCTAATAATTAAATATAAATTAAATCCCCACTAGATGGCAGTAGATTAAATCTTTGTTCTAATAGTTCCACTAAGCATTCTTCAGTCCAGTCCTCAAGCACATATTTGAATTACTTACAAAACTTTCAGAAGAATTTCATTTTCTCATATTTCACATTTTATTTTTCAGCCTCTCAATTTATTCTCACTTGGTGTCCTGTTTTGACGATATTGTGGAATTATTGATTAGTCCATACAGTCTTTATGATGCCTGATAATATATTTCTTTCTCTGGTCAAGGAAATTTTTAAAAATTGAATAATATTCAAATAAATACATTTACACGAGCACCTAAAATGATTAGTGATACCCTTTTGATTTTCCACCTTTACCAGAACCTAATCTTTAACCCAAAGGAGATGGTGACCTGGTTATCCATCCCCCAATTCCAAAGCACTGAAATGCCAAGGCCAGTGCGAGTCTGCACTGCGCTGTGTTAACCCGGCGAGGAGGGGGGGCTTTCAGGCTGTGCTAGGTGATGGGCGCTCAAGGTAAGGACAGCCAGGGGGCGAGGCAGCTCAGGGCGCTGCTCCCGTGTTTCCAAGGTTGTGGGTACATTAGCCTCATGGCTTCAGCAGGTTCTCCAGGACCTCCAGTTTTGGTAACCTCATGCCAACACCAAGCACCCCAGAAGTTGCCCCCTGCTCTTCTTTTTTTTAGCATCACTTACTTACACTCTCCAGGAGAGAAGAGCTAGTGGCCTCAATATGTAGTAATATTACTTCGGTCACCCTTTGTGGGCCAGCTCTGACTGCTTCTTTAAGCTGGTTGCATCTTATAGGAGGCAGTTTATACATAGAAAGGGCAAGGTAAAAAGATCAAAGTTTTTTCCTGCTTTCCAGATGAAATAACTAATAGCTCCCCATTTTACTTTCAGAATTTTCCCAGTTAGGATGATAAATTACATGATTACCTGAGTACACAGTTATCTTTGCCTTAAGCATTAATCCTCTCCTCAGGCCAGGGTCATGATTTAGCTAATTCAAAACGAACTGCCTTAGGCTACTTTCTTAGTTCTGCCAATTATGTAGTCCAAAGAATAAAAGAGAATTTAAAGAAGAAAGCTAACTTTAAATTCAAGTTTCTACCTCATTAGTTTAGTTTTGTCTACTAGATACAGTCTTTTTCTAATGCATTGTGGAAAGGAGGAGATGATTTTCACTAATAAGGGTATTGTAAAACTAGAAAGGAATTTAAGTGGCTTGCCTGTATTACATTATAAATAGCAGAGAAAAGTCCAAAATTAGAGCTCCAAAGATGGTTAGGTCATAATCTCTTATGCATAAATGGTAGATTGAGTTTTTTAATTATCATTCAATAGTAATTCACATCACCACTAAATGTTTTGGAAGTAGTTATCATTCCATCTAAGTCATTACCCAAAATTCTCTTAAATAATTACATCTTTAGATCTTTAAATACTCTTTCCCCACATTAGCCCTCTATCACTTTAATTGAATACAGTTAGATTGCAAAACCGTTTTGTTTTTTGCCCTCAGAACAGGTTTATAAAGAGCAAACATTTTTTTTTCTTTATGAACACCAGATAACAATTTTATTAACACATAAAAAGGTATTGCAGAACTATTTGTATAAGAAAATAAAAAATTACAAATTTATAAATTCCAGGATGCAAAACAGTAGTGATAAAATCCAAATTGATTCAAGCTCACTACCTAAAGCAATGATGGATCTTTTGCCTTTTCTATATATATATATATTTTTTACCAGCATCGACAACAGTGCCTAACCTAGCTAACAGCAACATTAAGACCATCTAAAGTAGAAAAATATATTCCACGTTCTTAGAATTAGAAAGCCCATGACTGGGAGTGTAAGGAACAAATATTAAGTGACTGAAACGTTTCCCCAGAAGAAACTGAGAAATGCTGTTTTTCAAGAGGTGAAGAGTTCTGTGTGTGTTTTTCAGAGGCTGTGATAAGGTTCTTTCCTATCTCCTTGTAGAACACCCGAAAGACATTAAATTATGACCTGAGGCATCTTGTTTAGAATAATTTCATGAATCCGTGTTCCCCGGCTATGGGAGAGGGCTCCCAAAGACATTCTGCAAAGCTTTTCCTCTGCAAACATTCACCCCTCTCAGGGTATTTTGGGTGGCCTCGTGCTGAGCTGGGGGGCAGCGGACACAATGGACTCACGACTGTCACGGGAGTACTTTGGACAAATGATGTAAAGAGCCACTTCTTTGGTTAAAATCTCCCTATGGCTTTCCGAAAGATACACTTCTGTTCCCCAAAACCCCTTTTACTTTCTTCCCCTTGAGTAAAAAGAAAGTGTTGCTTTCTTGGCCCCTAAATATTAGGTGGCACTAAATGACTGGTTCTGGTCAATGACTGTGACCGGAAACCATGAGAGTAGCCACTTTCTGGAAGAGCCCTGGGGACCAGTGTGGGCACTGTCCTTGCCCCTCCCGTCAGAGTGGGGGTGGCGACCCTGAGTTGAGGTGGCAGGGCCCCCACGTGGAAACAGGCTGGGTTCCCAAGAAGGCTCGCGAAGGAGCTGCAGCTGCTAGAGGTGAGCGAAGTAGTCTGAGCACTGAGGGGAGAAGCACTTTTCTGTCATATGTCACTGAAACTTCAGGCTCCACTTGCTGTCGCAGCAAATACCTAACTTGCCGAGGAGTTTCACAACATAGTTATTTTTTCATTTGGGTATAAACAGTGGGTTTTAAATGTAGTGTAACCTGACCGGTTTTGAAGAACACAGGGAATATATGAAGTTTCGTTTTGTAATTGAATTTTATTTTTCCGACTTACCTTCGTTCTTGCCACGACTGAGATTCTTTCAAGCAAGTGTCGAGTGAGACAAGTCGTTACTTCAAAAGTTCAAAAGATGTGAAATTAGACTATCAAATAATTTTAGATGACCCAAATGTGGGAAATTATTCAGAACCTGTAGGATTATTTTAGCCATCAAATGTGATCTGTAAGGCAAATCTTTATAAGAAGAGAAGGGCCCTGGCTGGGCTTCGTTGGTTGGGCTTCGTCCGGTGCACAGAAAGTTTGCTGGTTCGATTCCTGGTCAAGGCCCATGTCTGAGTTATAGCTCAGTCCTCGGAAGGGGGCATGCAGGAGGCAGCTTAGACTGATGAGGTTTCACTCTCACACTGATGTTTCTTTCTCCCTCTCCCTCTCCCTCTTCCTTCCTCTCTCTCCAAAAATCAATAAATCTTTAAAAAAAAGAGAAAGAAAAACCTATGATATTTTATAGTTTATTGTTTAAAATATCAATTTATAATCTTATAGTTATCAGTTTTTATTTGCAAAGTAATAGCTTTGTAGAACAAAATAATTAAGTTTCTTTCAACATAAATAAGTGGTCACCTTGTAGATATGTCAACTATTCCTGGTTTATTTGGGGCAGTCTCAGTTTATGCCTATTGTCTGGTCATTCACAATAGTGTCCTTTTTATTCAAAATTGTGCTAAATTGGATGATATACTGTATCATAAACACCAGGGACGGGAGTGCTGAGGTGGGGAAAGTTGGGGTGGAGGACACTGGTCAGTGATAGTTTGGAAAACATTTATCTGGTACAGCCAAATTACCTTCTTTCTCAGTTCTATGGAACATATCACACCATGAAAATAATACTATATGAGGATGTAGATGTCCAGATCAGACCACAAAAAGACTTTTAAATCTATACATGAGCTAAAGCATAGTGATTAGTAAACATAAAATAAAAATTTATAGGTTTTTGTGGATTGACTCAGACCCATAATCATCATGTATATAAAACATTGCATCAAATAAAATAATATGATCTCATTTCTAATAATTAACTTGCCAAGGACTTTTAGAACATAGCTATTTTTTCATTTGGGTATAAACAGTGGGTTTTAAATGCAGTTTTCATTGTTAGTAGTATTAATATTTTATTTTCATTATGGAAATATTTGGAGACACTAAAAGGAAGTAATAGTATATTAAAACACCAGTCCAAACAACCACCAACCAATAGCCAGTTCTATCTATACCCCCATGTAGTTTTCTCTCCTATATTATTTTGAAGTAAATCCAGACAGACATAATTTTATCCTTACACATTTTAGCATTTACTCCAAATGATAAGTACTCTTTGATAAATGTGGTATTATGTGGTTTTCATAGAATAGTGTATCTTTAGCAGATATGTGTCAAAATAGGTTTGAGTAGAAGTTTAGCATGTCAGCATTTAGCCACATTAAGTGGATACTATCTCTCGGACTAGCAGTCGTCTCCCCATTTCACTATTATCAGAACAAATTACCTTTGAGTATTCTAAAAGTAAGCTCTAAATTTCCCTTTAGACAGTTTAGAAGTGTATGTACACACTCCAGTCCAGAGATCAAGGAGCTGTGAAGATGTGTTCTGCAGCTGTCTGCCTTTGAAGTCCCCTGCCCTGACACTTCAGATAACAGTGGGACCCAGGTTTCCAGGGAACTCAGCAGGCTGCTCTTCAGAGAAGAGGTGGATACCTTAGGGTGACAGGTTAACTTCAAGAAACGGAGTCCTAATAAATGGAGCTTATGTAGCAAATGTGAGGAAAACTTAAAAAATGCCTTTTATCGGCCTGTTTATTGAGACTAGGGAGTAGCAGCGTATTATAAATGAATCATGTTTTCTTTGTGTTACAATCATTCCCATATAATCTTTTAATATACTTAGCAGGATTTGCAGAAAAGGAAAATTATTCCCTTTCTGTTTCATATCTCAGCATATAATTAAATCATATCTCTGATTATTTAAAAAGAGAAAACAAACCAAGTTTTTATTCTTTCTCAAATGTGTTATTGAAGGAAGAAAAATAATTAGTTTGGTATAGAACTTACTTGGTATAGATTATATTTTTAGTAAAATTAGAGAAATTCAGCAGGTTGCACAGTCGTCTATACATTATAACAATTTTATTGGATTCATATATATGTTTTTGTTTATATGTAAATGATACAAAATGATTAAGAAGATAGAACCAGTGTTGCTTATTGGGGGGCACTGGAAACAGCATTTATCTTAATTGGCTTACTAGTTTTCTATATTTGCTTCTTGTATCAATGATATGTAGGAGACATTTAACCTATTTAAGCATTCAATTTAGATTCAGATTCAGATACAAGTAGTATGTTAAAGGGAATAGTTCTATTTCTCACATTTAGTGCTCATAAAACCAAGGTCAAACCTTGATTCTCTAATTATATAATGATTGTAATAACATTTAACCTATAAAGGATTAAATGAGATCATCTATATAGACTTATTTAAAAATCAGCTCTAATTTGTGTTTATATATAATAAAATACTAAAATTTTAAGCATACAATTTGTTGTTTTGACTAATCTATACAGTCCTTTAGCCTATACCATAATTATGACAGACAATATTTTCTTTAGCTCAAAAAGCTCCCTTTCATCCTTTTGGAGACAGTCCCTTCCACTCAGCTCTAGCTTCTGTCAACCACTTATTTGCATTCTGCCATTATTATTTTGCATTTTTCTGGAATTTCATTATAATTGACCCTTGAACAACCCATAGTGCTCAAATGCTGTCCAGTGTTCCTGAGCACAAGAAAGTTATAATTTGCCTTACAGAGGAAATATAGTTAGATCAGCCTTGTTCAGGCAAGAGCTATATAGTTCTGTTGGTCATAAGTTCAATGTTAATGATTCAAAAGTATGGTACATCCAGACAAAAGAAGAAATTTGCCACTCCGTATAAGAGGCAGCTCTAGAAAGTGCTAAAATAACAGCTATAATGTGTGATAAAACTATGGAAATTGTAAAAGATGGACTGTATTGGTTGATACTAAATTTGTGGATTCATGAAATGATGACCAATGGGAAAAAGTATTGTAGACCACAATATTGTGAGGCTAAAGGCCACAGAAATTTACAGTCACAGTATTCAGGGTCAGGAAAATATGAACCCTTTCTCAACTAATGCTTGCGGGTTCACACATTGCAAAGGGAAATGTGTGTTATGAAAGACATTAAACTTGAAGATAAAGCAAGTTCTGCAGGTCAGGAGGCTTAAGAATTTAAAAAATACCTGCTAAGTGCTATATAGGAAAAGGGTTATGTGGAAGAATAGGTTTTTGATGCTGATAAGACTGCTTGTTTTACAATGTTTGCCTTCATAGATAAATATTCCCCCTTTCTGTTCTCCTTTACTATTCACATTTTGTACAATTTTATTTCTTTGTAGGAAAAAAACAAAATCTTATGATGAGAGGGAAAAGAGCATCCTAGTTCCCTCATTGAAACATTTCCAAGGCAATCAGGAAAAGCATGATATTGTGTAGAAAATATAGCAGTGCTGTTCGTGATGCTGCTGAAAGTCAATGTTCAGGGTCCAATGTTTTAAAAAATTAGATCAGGAGACTTTAGTTTTGAAGAGTTAAGAATAGTTAAAAGGAAAAATTATTTTTATTTCTTTATTAATATTGTTTTCCATGGTTTTTTATTAAGAAATTAAACCTAACTATAATTAAACTATAATTAAATTAAACTATAATTAAATTCAGAAATGAATGAGTACAGAATGGATTTTAAGACTTGCTGGTATATTTACTGTATACATGATTAAAATTACCTGAAGGCAGATTGGTTATTGGATGTTACATCTGTTTTATGGGTTAAAAGTATTCAAAATAAATATGCCAAGACTTTCTTTGTATTATGGATTAAGGCTTATAGTTTTTAAGGTCTAAAAAAAAAAAAAATCAGTGACAATTACATAACTTTGAAAATGTACTTTGGAAGTAATTCCTGCCCATTTTATTTCTACCATTGAAGCATTCAATTCTATTATTTGGATTTGCATTTTCAAATAATAATATATTTTTTTCAGATAATATCTTGGGGTGACTTTTAGGAGAAAGACATTTTCATCTATTCATTCCATTCACACCTTTTGGTTTTTAATGCTATCTACATGTTTCATTTTAACAAGGAACCAAACAAACTCTTTGCTTTTGTTCTCTTATCTTCAATTATCACTGTGACTTTTTAAAATAAGAGGATTATGTTGCTACAATATAAAATGCTTTTGATAATAATTGACAATCGCTAATTCTAAAGCTATAATCTCTCTAAGTTTATATTTGTTTTTGTTTGTTTTGTCATGTTTAGCTTATTTTATAGTCTGGGAAAAAGTATTAGAATTAACTAAGTCTCTAACCCATTACCTTGGCAAATTAAATGGAACAACATTTTTAGTACAAAAATGGTTGTTTCCTAACAGATTTTTCTTTCTCAGTTAACTTTAACATAAATTGGCAAGTACCTATTAGAGTTCAGCTGTCAAAATTGAAAGTAAGAAATGTTGATGAGAGAAACAAGGAAAGGAATGTAAATAAATTTCAGTCCATTTCTTAATCTACCTTCCAAAAGAAACTAGAGCATTCCTTTGCATCACTATGCATTACCTTTTAAGGGGGAAAATTTACACCATACACAAGAATAAACTCAAGATGAATAAAAGGCTTAAATCTTAGACTCAAAACTATAAAAATCTTGAAAGAAAACAGAGGCAATAAAATCTCAGACATTTCTCATATCAACATATTTTCTAATATATCACTTTGGGCAAGGGAAGCAGAAGGAAAAATAAACAAATGGGGCTACATCAAACTAAAAAGTGTTTGCACAGCAAAGGAAACCATCAACAAAATGAAAAGACAACCCACTGAATGGGAGAACATATTTGCCAATGATATACCTGATAAGGGGTTAATATCCAAAATTTATAAAGACCTTAAAAACTCAACACCCAAAAATCAAACAACCCAGTTAAAACACGGGCAAATGACCTGAACAGACACTTCTCCAAAAAGGTCATACAGATGGCCAACAGACACATGAAAAGATGTTCAACATCACTAATCATCAGAGAAATGCAAATTAAAACCACAATGAGATATTACCCACACCCATATGAATGGCTGTCATCAATAAATCAACAAACAACAAGTGTTGGTGAGGGTGTGGAGAAAAGGGAACCCGAATGCACTCTTGGTGAGAATGCAGATTGGTGCAGCCACTGTGGAAAGTAGTATGGAGTTTCCTCAAAAAATAAAAAAGGGAACTGCCTTATGACCCAGTGATTCCACTTCTGGGACTATATCTGAAGAAACCTGAAACACTCAATTCAAAAGAATATATGCACCCCTATGTCCATTGTGGCATTATTTACAATAGCCAAGATTTAGAAATAGCCCTAATGCCCATAAGTAGAGGGGATAAAAAATGGTGATCCATTTATACAATGGAATACTACTCAGTCATATAAAAGAAAGAAATTACCTGGCCGGCATAGCTCTGTGGTTCAGCATCGACCTATGATCTAGGAGACTGAAGTTCGATTCCTTGTCAGGGCACATGCCCAGGTTTTGTGCTGGATCCCCAGTGGGGGGCATGCTGGAGGTAGCCAATCAATGACTCTCTCATCATTGATGTTTCTATCTCTCTCCCCCTCTCCCTTCCTCTCTCTGAAATCAATAAAGATATATTTTAAATAATAATTAAAAATAAATAAAAGAAGGAAATCTTAACTTTTGTTACAGCATGAATGGACCTAGGAAGTATTAGGCTAAGGGAAACAAGCCAGTCAGAGAAAGACTAGTACCATATGATTTCACTTATGTGGAATCTAATGAACAAAATAAACTAATAAACAAAATACATAGAAACAGACTCATAGATATAGAGAACAGACTGACAGCTGTCAGAGTGGTGGGGGTTGAGGGACTAGAAAAAGGTGAAGGGATTAAAAAAATAACAATTCATAGACCCAGATTATAGTATGGTGCTCATCAGAGGGAAAGGAGGGTTGGAAAGGTAGAAGAAGATAAAGGGAGATAGATGGTAGTGGAAGGAGATGACTTGGGGTGGTGAACATACAATACCATATATAAATGATATGATGTAGAATTAGACACCTGAAACCTATATAATTTTATTAACAAATGTTACCCCAATAAATTCAATTAAAAAAAAAGACTTGAGTCAGAATGGAGACCCTGATTATTTGTGGGATCAGAAGCAGTTCAAGATGTCCATGATTCATCCAGAGAAATAAGGAACTGCTGGGAAAAAACCTTCCTCTAAGTTTTAGATCACGGATTTTCAGGAAAGTGACAGTATTGTCCCAGGAATCCCCAAACCTTGGAATATTTATTTGGTAGTCAATGAAATCAATTAATATGTCTTGTCCATGTTATTTTGAGAAACAAAGCTACTTCATTCCATACAGCTAAATGTTACTTAGAACAAATATATATATATTTAAATGTTTAGTCTTTTTTTTTTTTTAAATATATCTTTATTGATTTCAGAGAGAGGAAAGGAGAGGGGGAGAGAGAGATAGAAACATCAATGATGAGAGAGAGTCATTGATCGAGCCTGCAACCCAGGCATATGCCCTGACCGGGAATCGAACCCCGATCGCCTGGATCCTAGGTCGATGCTCAACCGCTGAGCCACGCCCAGCCGGGCTTTAGTCTTTTTTCTGAATGTAGATATTATCTACTTTTTACTCTTAAAACTAGCTTTCCTGACTGCTTTTTCTTGCTCTTCTGCCATACATAATCTCTCATTTCTACTGTAGAAGCAACTTGTCTTAAAAGTTTGACCCATCGTCTGTTGAGTTTCTATTAATTTCCTTTGTGAGGCTTATAGGTTTGATTTACAACACAGTTCGCATTACTTTCATATATATTATTTCATTTGAACTTGACTGACTTCATTTACAGATAGATTATTATCTTTGATATATAGATAAGGAGACTGAGGTTCAAAGAGAACCTATGACTTGGCTTTGGGCACTGCTACTAGGGATGAAATGGGTGGAATTAGGACATACCTTGTTCTTTTAACTTCCGAGTCTTTCATTCTTCCCACTAACATCATATTATCTTTGAAGGCAAAGAAACTTTGCTATTCTGCAATAAGAAATTCTTTCAAGATTACCAGTTTTGAATATGGCTGTGAATAATGTAATTCTTAATAAATGATACTATGCATATTAAGCTAGGCATCTGTGAAAGTGCTTTATGAATCATGTCTCTACAAATACAACATAATAATGTTCTTTAGTTTAGCAAAATAAAATGAATGTAATCAGATATGATTTAGATATAGTTGATATGTTCAACATTATTTTGATTAAGGTTGTTCCCCCCCCCCTTATAAAATGTAATTTTAGCATATTTTTTTTCAAAATAATAAATTGCACATACTTTTAAATGGCATATAATCCTACAGGACTTACATATTAATTAGGGTATTGATTTCAATGATTTAACAAAGACCAAATGAACAATGGCTGAAACAAGACAGAAGCTTTATGTCTTTCTAATGTAAAAGCCCAAGATGAAGAAGAATCTGTTGTGGTTAGAGGGATAGGTTTGGGAGGGGACTGCGAGAGAGGATGAAGAGGAAAGCTCTGCTCCTTGAGGTCATCCAGAGTCCCAAGTTTCTTTTATGTTTTTACTTAACCATCCCCTGAGTGTTTCCCTTGTCTGTACAGTCGAAACTGGCTCACCACTACTTCCACACTCTGCCACACAAGAAAGGAGGAAGTCAAAGATGAATAGCTTCCCTTCAAGACTGCCTAAATCTTTGGGAATTCTGTTACTAAAGGAGTAGAATGAAAGAATGGATGTTGGTTGACAAAAGCCATTCTCTCTTAGCCTGACCACCTATATCTCCATGAGTCATGTTATTTATTTTTTGGTGCATTTAAAACATACTTTTTCCCTCCACACACCAGATGATCCAAAGTCTTTTTGAGTTACATGATCTAGGTCAAAAGATGTATAGTTCTCTCCATTGGGTCAGTTAAGGCTAATTGTGATTTGACAACAAAGGAAGTTATTAATCACCCCTTTTTGATCATACATATAAACTGTTGTGCAGTGGGGCAGGATACCATGACAAAACTTCCTTTTTCAGGAAAGCCAAGAATATTATACAAACTAAGTTCACTGGTTCATTAGAGTTATCAAATCCTCATAAACAAGAATTGCTAGATCTTTCTAAATTGATCATTACTATTCTGCTTTCTGTGTGTTAATGTTTTCTATTGTCCTCCATGGCCCTTGGATTTTCCATCTGGGAAGATTTTTTTTGGTTTTTGCCCATTGTTCCCTGTGGTCCCATCATAGCTGAGTGTTGGAATGTATGCCCTTCTTTGGAAAAACACAGATTTCACAGTTCATTTCCTGCTCATATGGATTTGGAGGTAGCTTTGACAGGTGAAAAGCATGGGCTTTTTGTAAATCTCTCTTGTGGTCCCTCTGGAAAGACAATTTACATAAAAATGTAATAGTCTCAGTCAGTTTCATGTGCAGGTAAGCACAAGCAGAGATTTCATCTAAAAATAGATCTTAATCCTGAAATCTCCTGTTCCTTTACTAGTCTTGTGCAGGCCTTAACCCACAGCTGACATTACAGCTACCAGAAAAATCAGGATAAATTACAAAATAATACTTGTAAAGGTATAATAGCATAATAAATACTGGATATCAGAGAGGGTAGAACTATTCAGAAATGATCCGAAGATCACCATCTATTTGAACTCCCTAAAGGCACTGACCAGTACCAATGAGGGCAAAGAATGCATAGTCCAAGCAGAGGGCTACTATGAAGGCAAAAGAAATCAGCAAAGAATTTAGTTGTTGTGGAAAGCTAGAGCAACAGATTGTGAACTTGAAAGAATTCTAACATGGCTGAGTTCTGGGGCTGCGAAAGAGGGTGAAAAGATAGATCAAAAGGCAGAGTGAAATTTCCTGTGATTTGTAGAAAAGAAAAAAAATCACCAAAGAGAAAGAGGAGTTTAATTAAATGGTTAATCCCCTGCCCCTTAATATAAGTGCCATGATATGAAGGTCAGTGGCCATGCCTCAGGTGCAGGGTCAACCAAGGGGTAGACTGAGTCTTACCAAAACTTCAGCCCAACCCTGAAAGATTTCAATCTCTAATTAGTTGAGATCATCAATCTCTTTATGAAATGTGTCTAACAAAGGAAAGGGGTAAGCCCCTTCTGATAGAAGATAATATCGTTTGGAACCTCTGTGGATCTTTTATCACAATTTCCAACATATAATAAAAATTACTATATATGTAAAGGAAAATATGTCTGATAATCAAGAGAAAAAATAGATAATCCAAGTAGATGCATAGATAATCTAGGTATTGGTAATGCCTTTAAATTATTTATAAATAAAATGTTAATGAAAACTGAGGGAAAGGCAGAAATAAAATACAAGGATATAGAATTTCAATATAGAACTGCTATGTGTGAAAAGATTCAAATGAGCATTCTAGAGTTGAAAATATACATTTAAAATATCAATACTGAATTTAAAATACCAATGAATGGCTGTTAACAGTAGATTGGGAAACAATGAAATAATGGTTAGTTAGAACATAGGTCAATAGAAAACGCCCAAAGAAAAGCATGGAGAGAAAACAGAATGTAAAAATGAAAGGGTGTAAGAGATATGTATATCATATTCAAAAGATCGAGTTAATAAAGTTACTCTGAAGCCATCTGAAAGAGCAGAGGGAGAACAGCCTGTTTAATTTTTCTTTCTGGCCCCAGCACACATCAGAATATAACCGAAAGGGGTTTAAGGACCCCTTGTTGTCTCCTGCTGTTTGAGATACAGAAGCTAGTTTTTCTAAGCTAAATGAAGTCCAAATTAAGCTATCTTCAGTCAATATAAATTGATGGTAACCGACTGAAAGACACTGTTTAGCACAGCTCTATTCTCTTCAGCCTCCTTTTTCAAATTAATTAACTCTTGCTAAATTCATTTCTGTTAGGCCTCCTTTAAAATGACGAGAAAAAGCCAAGCACCACTATTATGACTTTTTCTAATGACTTCCTCTAGAGCTGCACTGTCCAATCAGGTAGCCACTATATATGGTTGCTAAACTGTAAATTAATAAAAGTTAAACACAATTTAGCCCGGCTGGGAGTGGCTCAGTGGTTGAGCGTCGACCTAGGATCCAGGCGATCCGGGCTCGATTCCCAGTCAGGGCACATGCCCAGGTTGCAGGTTTGATCCCCAGTCGGGGGCCTGCAGGAGGCAAGGATCAATGACTGTCTTATTGATGTTTCTATCTCTCTCTCCCTCTCCTTTCCTCTCTCTGAAATCAATAAAGATATATTTAAAAAACAAACAAACAAAAAAACACAATTTAAAATCCAGTATCTCAGCTGCAGTAGCCACATTTAAAAGTGCGCAATAGTCACACATGACTAATTGCTATTGGACTGAGCAGCACAGATGTAGAATTCCCTGCCATTTTCTATACCTATATGAAAGTTCTACTAGTCCTATCCTAAAGCTATGGACTCAATAACCACAGTTTGCCTTCTAACTTTTACCACATGATAACCATGGCATAAAAAGTGCCCCCAGCTTTTAAGCTAGCAGTAGTTGCTAAATTAAGAGCTTTACTTTAGAATAATCGGTCAGGCATGTATCAGTTTTGTTGTGAGTTAACTGTCAGCAACTACATATCATTTCTTGAATGTCAATGTTTCAGGATTTCTTTTCGTGATGGTGTGAGGCTGCCACTTTTCTCAAAGCCCAGTAAAGGGTTGGTTATCTTGGGGTAGCAGACATGTCTCACCAGTAAGCATGTAAAATTTTATTTAATCTCTGCTTTCAGATGGCATCAGGCCTTCTACTGCTTATGGTGTCTCTGAGTCAGTGGAGCCATGGTGTAGAGCAAGCCTCCACCCTTCAGGAGGGATCAGTGAGAGCTGATCACTTGACTGTGTGGAGACAGAAGGGACATCTAGGAATCTGACTACTTCTCCCACAGACTTTCAGCTAGTTCCAGTATTTTTGTCTCACCTACTCTCCATTTTCAGGGCTCATGGTGTCTTATATTTTGAGCATTTTCTTGGTCTATGGTGCATGGTGATTTACTTTGGTTTTCTTATGCTTTCAAATATTTCGATTTCAGGTTTCTCCTGTATGTTGCCTTTCATCACTTGCCCAATTTTCCCGGATTTGTTTTTTTTTGTTTTTTTTTGTAGTCTCCTATCTGCTACTTTCTCTTCTCCAGTGTTTTATTTTCCTGGGCAATCCTCCCCCCCTTTTACGGACACTGTAATGAAATTTTTAAAGGGAGAGGAGGTAAAATAAACCATCACCCCAGGTTTAACTAGGACCCCTACATTACTTCATAATTAAGTTGTGAGAAATAAGCAGGTTAAAGGTTCATATCAGTGGGAACTGACATGTATCATGTATTTAATTTGTGCCAAGACCTTGAATCCTTTTAAAATCTGAATGATTCTGTGCTAACCTTGGTATTATATATATGAGAAAACCGAAGTTCCTGAAGGTCCCAGCACTTAATAAGTGACAATGTCAGCATTTACACTATGTCTGATTTTGTCTTACTCCTTGATATCATATAGTGTAGTTGTTAGAGGCACTCTTTTATCAAGGCATCCTGCTTGGGTTTGAATCCTAGATAATCAATGCAATAGCTTAATAACTGTCTACTTAATTTGTCCTTAATTTCTGTGTATCTCATTTTCCCTGTGTGTAAAATGTTGATAATAGCAGTATTTAATCTCATGGTTGTTGAAATGTTGAATATATTCATGTATGTAAAAGGTTCTGAAAAGTACCTGACATATAGTAAGTCATAGCAGACTGTATTAGTTCCTTCTCTATCTCAAGGAAAAAAACAATATCGCTTCCTCTTATTAAGGGTCTTAAATCTATGATGAGTGATATAAAAGCCTGTTGTCTCTTTGTACTTTTGTTTTTATGAAATTTCTATGCCTAAGGCTGGAACAGGGAAGAACTGTTACTAAGTGAGCTAATGAAAGAGATGGCTCTCGTGTTATGATTTAAAAAAAAAAAAATCCTCTAGATTAACCCTGGCTGGCACGGCTCAGTGGTTGGAGCACTGTTGGCCTTCAGACCAAAAGGTCTCGGGTTTGATTTCTGGTCAAGGGCATGTACCTGGGTTGCAGGTTCATTCCTCGGCCCTGGTTGGGACACGTGCAGGAGGCAACCAATTGATGTGTCTCTCTCACATCGATGTTTCTCTCTCTCTCTCTCTCTCCCCTGCTTCCCTTCCACTTTCTCTAAAAAGCAGTCAATGGAAAAATATCCTCAGGTGAAGATTAACAGAAAAACAACAAGCAAACAAACAAATCCTCTCGATTAGTTTCAGTAGTTTTCCATGCTATAGCCATTCTATTCATTCCTACTTCAAAAACCCTTCTAATTTTTATACCCTCTACATTTAATAAAATTTCCCTAGGAAACATTCTTTCCATAACAAAGCGGCTTTAGAACCCTCGTTTTCAAAATGCTGGTGCACAGCACATGAGAAGTAGTTGCTGGAACTTTCAAACTATCCCGAAACAACCGCCTTGCTTGCTTGGCTTTTATATTTTAAAATAAATCTAAACCACTCCAGGCCTGAGAGCCATCAGCCTTTGGCAAAACTTAGCTTCTTGGTTCTATGCGAAAGTGAATTATTTTTTAAACATTCTGACAACTGGGATATAAATCATTTTGTTTACACAAGTGACCTCATGAATATTCTTTTTCAAGCTTTGTGTATTAGACAGATAAAGATATTAAAGGTATTGCATATTCAAACTTTCTAATCATTAAAACTGGAAGGAGAGAGAGGCTGCAGATTCATGCTCTGTACATGTGTTTTAAAGTTAAGGAGGAAAAGACATGAGAAAATACTTTACAGGCTTTGCTGAAACCAAAGCATTTGGAGCACAACTTAATACATTTGCCAAATCCTAAATACAGCTGGGTTCTCCCACAGTTTTTTAATTGGGAACAGATTTTTGTGCTAATTCTGTAAAGTGAAGGGAACCTAACAACAGTATTTCCTTCCTAAAAGTAGGGAATACTTCTCATATTGACAATCACTTAGCAAATTTTTTGTTACAATTCAAATAATATCTGACATAAATTTCTAATACTTTTCAATATAATTATTGATCTGTATAGTTTGGTTAATAATTTTTAGTTTATGATTAAATAAATAGTAAATAAAATTAATAATCAAGCTTACTGGGTATTTTGTGTTTAGAAAATATAAAGGTAGAATTTATATAAAGAATGAAAAATATGGAAATGTGCATATTAGAAAATATAAGTTCACATTCTGTTGATTATATCCTGAAACACACATATACGTGTGTGTGTGTGTGTGTGTGTGTGTGTGTGTAGTTTCTGACTTACCAAATGTATAATTTAATATTAGTATAATGGAAATACAATTCTTCAAAATGTGTCTGTTTTGAATACCTACATATGCTTACTTTAAGGCTCAAAGTATTTTGTTCTTAATAAGAACTAACAATGTAGAAGAATTAATTGCAAACCTTTATGAACAAAGCATTAAGACATTTTTAAGAGTAAGTATTTCAGATTGCCATATAATCGACATTAGGTATTAGAAAAAGGGATTCAGCACCTTGTTTTTAAATACAGCTCTTTTGATAAAATTTTAGAAATACTTGTGCATTCATTGAATAGTTTTTAGTCTGCATTTATAATGTGCCTTTATAGCAAAAAACACTTCTGTATAAAAATAATCTCTCATACTATTAGTTTCCATTAAAGACTGTCCTAACAATGTACTATGAGATGATCCCTTTCCCACTATTATGCAGAGCAGCTAAATGAAGTGTCCATGTATCAGTCTATTCCTGGGATCTTTATCTTTTCCCTAAACTAATACCACACTATCTTAATATTACTATATTTAATTTATGGCAAGTTTTAGTACCAATTGAGCAAGCTTTCTCATGTTTCATTCACATACAAGAATGCTTAACTATTCATGGTCTTTTAAATTTATATTTACATTTTAGAATCAGCTGTATAGTTGAGAATTCTATTGTGATGTTGGTTGGTAATATATTGAATCTACTGGCATACCTCAGAAATATTGCAAGTTTGGTTCCCTATCACCACAATAAAGCAAGCTTGTAGATTGGTTTGTGAAGAATTGACATATTTATAATATTGAGTCATCTAACCCATGTCTATGATTTGTCTCTCCATTTGGAGAGTTAATCTTCAGAATTTAATTTAGTATAGGTGTATTGGTTGTCAAGTCTCTTAGTTTTTATTTGGATAGCATTTTTACACCTTCATTCTTAAAAGATTTTCCTTAGATATAAAAACCTCAGTTGAAACTTCTTTTATTTCAATACGTTGAAGAAACGATTCTGTTTCTTGGCTTTCAGTTGAGAAGTGAGCCATTAATCCTTGGAAAGTAAAGACTATCTCTCCTCTCTCAGATGTCTTCTTTGTCTGTGGTTTTCTGAGTTTCACTATGATGTGTCTGCTTTCTATCCTGCTTGAATTTCATTACATTTTTAAATGTGTGGACTGACATCTTTTTCAATTCTGAAAATTCTCAGTTTTTTCAAATAGTGCTTATGACCCATTTTCTTTGTCTCCTTCTGAGACTTCAATTAAATGTATGTTAGATTTTCTTACTATATCCTTAAGAATCATAGTTTCTCCCATATTTAATCTTTGATTTTTCTGTGCTTTATTCTAAATGGTTTCTTCTTATCTACCTCCAGTTCACAGTTTCTTAATTGGAATTAATTTACTTTTTAGTCTATTAAATGTCTTATTTTGGCTATTATACTTTTCAGTTCTACACGTTCTATTTGGTTCTTTCTCAAATAAATCATATCACTTGAAAATACTCTGTTGCATTTTTCTAGCTTGGCTTTTATCTTCTTAAAACTTCTAAACATGGTTATTTTACAATTAGAGTTTGATAATTCCAATATGTAAAGTCTGTATGAGTCTGTTTCTGTTGGGTTTTGTAAATAGTGTCTGTCTTTTGGGTACCTAGTTATTAGTGTACACTAGACATTGTATTTGAAAGAACATTGTAGAGAAGTTTTGGAGCCCAGGATAGTATTACCTTCCTACATAGAAAATTTGGGTTTACTTTTACTACCAAAATGTCTAAAAAGGTACTAGAAATCCTAGATTGCTTTAATCCAGTTTCAAGGCTTAACATTTCCTGGGTTTTGATAATGCACAGCTGAGTTGTAGGTCTATGCAATGGCTGGTTTCTTTCTGATTCACCAGTACTCCTGGGGAGCAGTCCTTTAGGGTTGTAATCTGAGGTAGAGTACTTCCAAGCCAAATGCAGGAGCCCCACTTATCTGCAGGGAAGATATTCCAAGACCCCCAGTGGATGCTTGAAACCATGGATAGTATAGTACTCTATATATACTATGTTTTTTCCTACATATACATTCCTTTTCACTTGATTCTCTTTAGCTTATCTGAATTGCCAGCATCACTACTCTTGTGCTTTGGGACCATTTTTAAGTAAAATAATGGTTACTTGAATACAAACACTGTGATACTGCGGCAGTCATCTCATAACTGAGACCGCTTCCAAGTGACTAATGGGAGGGTCATCTACAGTGTGGATGCGGAAGGGGTGATTCACATTCCAGGTGGGGCACAGTGGGATGGCATGAGATTTCATGCTACTCAGAAAGGTGCATAATTTAAAACATAAATTATTTATTTCTGGAATTTTTTATTTAATAGTTTTGGACCACAGTTGACCACAGGTAACTGAAATCTCAGAAGGAAAAACTGCTGATAAAGGGAGACTAGTGTATGGGCCAACCTTTTAGGCCCTTGAACTCCAGGTTTTGTAGTTTGATCCCTGCAAGAGTAAGTAGCAGCAGTGGAAAAGCAGCGTTGAGTGCTGGGTTTGGTTTTATGAGTTCCCATCTTCTCCTGGATCCCAGCCTAGAAATTCTTCATGAATTTATAGGTTGATACATTAAAGAAGATTTTTAAAAACATATCTCATCTAGCTATTTTAATTGTTTTCAACGGGAAGACAGGTCCAAAGTAACTAGTCCATCTTCAACAGAAGCAGAGCTTCCTGATATTGTCTAGTTTCAGTGTAATTTTACATGTACAGGAGTGGCCACTGGAGCAAAGAGGACAGGGAGCATTACCAGTCTCCTTAGTCCCCATACACAGCAGGGGATAGGCCTAGTCCCACTAATTATAATGAATTCACAAAAGACATTAACTTACAAAATCCATTCGCTTAAGATCCAGCGAAGCTGTTGAATGAATTAGTATTCTGCACACAAGTAAAAGAGAATTTTATGTTATCGCTCCCAGAAAAATATTTAGAGTTTTTGTTGTTGTTTGTCTTGCTTCATGCTTACCTTAAAGGTAGATAATTTTTTATGAGGAAATGCATTTGGGTTTGTCAGTTACATTATTGGAGAGACTGTTTAGCAATTTTAAGTATATGTGGAAATGGGAGAGTAACTGGTGAAAATGCCTTTGGCAGCAAGGTATGCATAGTGGTGATTAGCTAAAAGCAATATTCTAAATTACCAAAAACTAAATTACTAAATATTAACTCACTAATATATGAAAATCATCAGATATACAGGATGGGGCAAAAGTAGGTTTACAGTGGTTTGTATGGAAAATAATACAATAATTAATAAATAATAATACAAAGAATAAACTGTGTTTCCCATACTCACAACAGTAAACCTACTTTCCCCCCACCCTGAACAGAGTTTTTTATATTGTCAGTGGTTTAAAATTACAAAGAAAAGTAATAATGATATAGCATGTCCTCAGGTAACGAGAAAGTTCAATGAAGCAAAACATCAAATTATTGCTGATAAACTTTACTATATGTCTCAGTCATACTTCTTTGCTCCTTCTAAGTTATTAAACTTCCTGAAAGGAAATTTTAACTTTTTTCCCCTCTTAGGACAGTCCTGTTTTATTTTATATCTGTTTTTTTGTGTGGGATTTTGTTTTTTGTGTGTGTTTTTTTTACCACACCATCATTGTAAAAGTGGCCTGGCAGGAGCCAAGGTTCATGGAGTGAAAAATGGTCCTTGAACCTATTCAATACTGTAACATCAAATCTTTTAAATCACTTTTTTTTATATGATATTTGTTTTCTATTCAGCAAATAACCATACTTTTTACTAGTCTGCCTGTTGAAACAGTGAACAGGTATCCATTTAAGACATTCATTCCTCAGCGGAATAATACATTTGATATCATTTGATATGAAATAAGACATATCGAAACACTTGGGTTCATGTATCAGAGCTGCAGTCACTTTTTCTCTGTCAGTATCACCTCAAATGCAAAGAAGAATGCTGATGCATGGAGTGATTTGTGCAAATTATGCATGGACATTTTGGGGAGATTTCCTGAAATTTCTGTTTAATGAGTGACATAAATGTAGCACATGAGATCAATTTAATGTCTAAGGTTAATTCTTTACCATCAGTTACTTTCTATGAATTGTTTCATCATTTTCTGCCTTTCTTAATGGTCATAGTATAACTCTGTAGGTAATAAGGTTGCATCTGTAATTTAACCATTCATGAAACTTCTGGGAGTATATTTTATGTCTCGTTCACATGGCATGGCACCATTTTAAATTTGATTTTGGAGTGCTCTAACCAAATCTTTGAGAATTGTAACTCAAGGTAAAACCTGCTAGCAGTGAGCCCTTCATATAGCCCAAGGGTTGGTTTGGTTCTGATTAGTTTTACTAGACTTCATTTGGTTTCAATTAAACCTTGAGACAAGCTAGTGACTTTCATGAAAAATGTGGGTTTCTCAAGTTAGAAAATAATTCTTTTGTGTGGAAAAGTGCAATGTTCTCTTCACTAGAACAAATATCTACTCAAAAACAATTTTAGAATATTTCATAATCAGGATGCATAGAGTGAGATATTTGATATTCGATATATTGAACTCTTTCACGTTACGTTTTTTAAATATCGTTTCTCTTACACACTTAGATGACAAAATGACAATCACTCCATATGCTTCCAAAGAAGTAGCAAAATATATTTAATTACCTAACTGTAACAACCTTTTATATTTAGCTGCATACGTGGAAAGCAATTTGATTTAAAAATAAGTGCCTATTCTAGTGAGTTTAGGGACTATTTTAATTCATGTTCTCTCTAAAAGACTTCATTTCAATATTACATGACCATAGATTATGTTGAAATGAGAACATTTTCCTAAGCTTTAAATCCTCTGAACTTAGAAAATAATCTGCCAGTGTTATATCTCTTGATATTAGTTTAAAAGAATGCATATTATTCATTTGAGAAGAGAGAGGAGCAGCATATCACACAGCCCTCCCTGAGGTTATCACTATAGTATGAGCATTAAAAAAAATATATGGTCCTTTATTCTTAGAAAAACACTTCAGGTATAAGTTCTTTTATGTTTTCCACATATTTATTTCATCTTGGACAAAGTCCTTTGGCCTCCTAAAATTTTATTTAAAAAAATTGTACATTGAGCCATAAAGAGAAATACGAAACAAACTCAAAAGTGCTCTTAGTGATAAAAAATGTAATTAAAAAAAATTCATGATTCCCTTGCCTCAAATAATATTGTTTTTACTCCAGAGGCATCACCCAATGTGCCATCTGTTTAAGATTATGCCAAAAATATTGCAGTTATAAATATAAGACACATGTACAAAACTCAGACATAAGTTAAAGACATTACAAAAATATTCTTTTATATTCTCAGCATCAAATGAAGAAATTAATAAATACGTGGATATCATTTATAAACAATATACCTGCATAATTTAGAATTGGCAAATAAATGTGTTTTAAAAATGTAGGAGAACTGAACATTTAGTACCCTGAAACCAAGAGCAGATCAATATCACCTCTTGAATAAGTGTCTTCCAATAATGTGATTCTAACACAGCAAATATTTCAAATTTTTTAGTTTTTTTAAAAGTTGAACTCTTGAAGTGTTGCATTCCAAGATTTAAATATCAACAGTCTTCTCAAATATTTTTGTTGAGAGATGTTTATTAATACCTTGTGTGTTGACATAAGTTAAAATTAATGACATCTGGCATGCATGTGAATAAAGTCTTCACATATTTCATTATATTTAAATAAATGAAATGGGGAGGAAAAAGCACTTACTTCCCATTTAGACTGCCCAGATTTGGTGTTAGTTTCTGCCATGAGTTTACACTGCATTTTGGGGTGCTTCTCTTTTCTGGGCTTTACTTTTCTCAAATGAAGAAAACTAGACACTCAATGGATTTTTCCACCTTGAATATTCTATTAATGTAGTTATTTTGGCTAGCCTATAATTATACATGTTTTATATTTATAGTTATGATATCATATCAATTTTGTAATCTTTTGACCTTGTGACTTTTAAATTTATCTGGAAGGAAGTAAAACTAATTATACCGGCAACCATGTTTATTTAATATTTTACTACTACTTCTAAATGAATAGATGTCATACTTTCCTACAGACCAAGAAAGATCTACTTATTAGTCCATTAAAGTGTATTGAGAACCTCTTGTTTCTGTTTTCTAAAAACTGGTTAAGACCTCAGGATCTTAGGGATAAGGAATTTAAAGATGAATGAGGCATGGGCTTTGACATTAAATTTCATCTTGTTAGATGGAAAAGCTAGTAAACAAATATACAAAATGCAGTGCAATAAAAGGTTTGTCAGTCACATTTTTGTGACCAGCAAGTTCTAATTTTATTGATATGGAATTAACCTCAGATTAGTAAAAGTAAATGCTGGTACTTCTTTCGAAGCATAAAAATGGGAACAATTTATTCAGAAAATGAGTATGTATTACAGATGTCAGTATGTCCATTAAAGAGAGATTAATAGAATAATTTTTTTCACATATAGAGAAACACAAAGTTGAATATGAAAAGCTCATGTTGTATTGAATTTCCTTGTCTTGGAGGAAAAGAAAGGAAGTTACCAACATTTTTATTAGAGTGTCAAAGGTGCATCTCATGAACTACTTGCATTCTGCCTTCAAGAGTGGCAATGATCATCAAGATAAAGAAAATATACTAGTATCTACGGAAAATACAAAGTGTTGATGGCACTCAACATAGGTATGCACTTGACCACTAACAGTCCTGACTAAATTGATGAAAGGATGCGGGAACCTCCATTTTCTAAAGGTGGAAAGATTCTCCCAAAACACTGGTATAATGAAACGAAACAACTGCGTACTAGCTTACTGTTTTTCTTTATTCTTGGTTGTAGTTATATAAAAAGCCTTACCCTTAAAAAAAAAGAATGAAAGGTTTAGCCAAGTCATGGGATCAACTCAGGATTTCATTATAAACCAGGTTTTGGATAACCACATTTTCTTAAAATGTCCAGTAGACTGAAGTGTTTCTCTGGCTCTGACACCAACCACTGAAGCCAAGCCAAGAACACTTGAGTGGAAGCAGGCCGGCACCAAAACACAATGGGATTTGTTCCTTCATCCTGCCTTTAAATCAAGGATCTTAAAAATCAAACATTTTCACAAACCTCTTTCAAATACCTCTGAGGAATCTTTGTACTTAGTAGCTCAGCATATTCGTCTGTCCTGATCCCATGAGGAGATTCTCAGTCTAAGGATTTTCACTTGGAGAGGGTGGCTATCAAAGGTATAGCCCAGATTTTGCCTTTGATAAAATGTTTTTAAACAAGAACCATAGTGCAACAGCTTTTGGAAGAGAGCTTCTGAAATAATGTGAAACGGTGAAAGATAAGCTGGTTTTTGTTAATCTCACAAGAGAGCCAATTAAGGGTATATATTTCTGTATCGGTTGAAGAAACTTAATTTTTTCCTTTAAGAAATCACGATAAAATGCAGGCTATTATAATGAGAAATAACTGTCCCTTTGCCAGCTTGGAGACATTCGTCTGGTAACCCCACGTATTATCTGGAGGAAACATTGAACTGAGAGCTGACAGGCCCGAGTTGCTCCTTATATCATCTTGGTCGTGCTCAGTCGCTTCTGGCAGAGATCATTCCTGCTAATCATACATCCCACGTGCTGGCCATCCTTTCCTAGCATCCCCTGTGGTGAGGTCGCAATCATGTGACAAAAAACAGATTTTAATCCCGGGGATATTTGCCACTTTCAGTCTGTGGGAGTTAAGTGAACCAGGGTAAGATTTCAATGATCTCTGTCATCTGCAAAAGCAGTAAGCAAAGAATTTCAAGTGACAAAGTTGCAAGATGAAGCAAGTAGATCTCTGAGTTGTATAAAGAAGAGGAAACACACTTGCTTATTAGGACATGAGCAAGAAGTAAGTTTTGTTGGGTTAAGTCACTCAGAATGGGGGCTGTTTGTTGCCATAAGATGGCCTGTCCTATGCTTATTAGTATCTTCCTGGGAATGATTGTAAACTGAGGGGTTTGGAGACTTCTACAGTCTGTCCCAGTTTGAATTCCTGAGATTCTCTTGGGGCATATGGCCTTTATTTTACAAGAAAAAGAACTGAAAGGTTTGAAGAAAATTGACTAAGGTCAGAAATAAGTTTGGCGCTATACTGCAAAACGTACTTTTCTGAGACCCTGTAGATTCATATTTCCCAGCTATGTTTCCCTATAACCCAGGAGATTAACTATGGAGCCATTCAAATTGGCCATTAATAAAATGCCAAATTGACTCTGTTCCCGTCTAGTAGATTTTGTTCACTTAGACATGATGTAATTCTGTAATTCAAGGTCATGACTTTCAACCCAGGGACTTATTTAGACTATAGTGTCTAGTAGTGTACACATAATACTGTGTCTATTTTCAATTGTCAAAAAGAAAAAAATCCCACCTCCCTCTTTAGTTTTAAGACAGTTACTAAAATCTTATGGTATACCACAAAACTGTTTTCACATCACCTGAATTTAGAAACTTAAAGCATTTAAAACTATTTCATAGTTTCTTGTCTTCTGTAGCCAGAGGCTTGGCTATAGTCACAATGATCAAATGTCAAAACATAAAATGTAATACACATATACAAATGCTAATAAGGATTAAATTAGTAAATGTTTCTAAAGTGCTTAGAACAGAACCCAGCAAAGAATTAACAATGCACATGTGGCCTGGCCAGCGTGGCTCAGCGGTTGAGCATCGACCTATGATCCAAGAGATCTCAGTTGGATTCCCGGTCAGGGCACCTGCCTGGGTTGTGGGCTCGATCCCCAGTAGGGGGCGTGCAGGAGGCAGCTGATCAATGACTTTCTCATCATTGATGTTTCTGTCTCTCTCCCCCTCTCCAAGACTTCCTCTCTCTGAAATCAATAAAAATATATTAAAAAAAAAAAAAAGACTGTGGACTAATGCGATTCCACTCTCATGGGATTACATTTCATATTTAAGTACTAATTCAGCTACTTAATAATCTGTGCTAAAATTTTGTCATGGGGTCACACATGTCTTTTCTCTCAATCTCAACTTTTTTTCCTAATGGCTAAGGTATCTGTATCTATCCCGTTAAGGCAGTGGTCTGAAATGTTTCTATTTTCAATTATTTGATAACCAAGCTTTCCTATCATATGCCAGAGAAGAACTCAGTTTTACAGTGTGCATTTAAACTTATTAAATGGCATTAAGAATCACTTTTTAGAGTCAGATCTCATAATCAGAAGAGCTTTTCTATTTTCTTATCATAATCTCTATTGAATTTGTAAACTCATGAATCTGCTTTTTGAAAAGTGTTTGAATTCTAGTTATTTTCTCCAGGGCCTCAAGGACCTTCTCCACAATGCCTATTATATGCATAGTTTGCTTTCTGTGGACAATGGTCCTTGTGCTGGGTCTTGATTTGTTCTTATTGGAGTCTTCATATTGACCCAACTTAGTGCTGCTCAAATATTGGCTCTGACCTATATCTAGACCATACTTTCTAAGTATAAACCTCCAGCCTTCCGCAAAATGTAGAACGTGGAATTTCAATGGGTAAAACTAAGGACAGATTGGCCCTCCAAAATAAAAACATCTCAAGTTGGACGTACATTGTTGGGTAAGGCATGTTAATGTGCCTCCAAATACCAGGAGCATATTTGATAAAGGGGCTCAGCTGCTGTGCTTTGGGACATCTGTAATATTTTAAACAAAAATAAAACTTAAAAATTAAAAAAAAAAGCATGTAACTTTTGTAACTTTTCGAATAAAAAAGAATTAAGGCCCAGCCAATAAATAAATAAATAAATAAATAAATAAATAAATAAATAAATAAATAAAATAAAATAAAATAAAATAAAATCTATAACTGCTATTGTATCAGGCTTCCCACAGGCTGCTTGTAACAAATGACTGAGTGCAGAAGGAATACTCATGCAGACCATTTTCAGGGAGATCTGTGGCTCACCCATCAGGCAAGTTTAGCTCAAATACCCCCCAACAACCCTTGGCAAACTTTTAGAACTGCACTGTTGTATAAAATACTTCAAACAACAACAACGAAAATACACTTCTAACCAAATTACTTTTCTTTCCTCTCTCTCATCCAGAGTCAGACCTACCTCATATATGATGACTTCCCCCACCTGACCAGTCTTCTTTACGGTTTCCCTCACAGGCATTGCCCCTGCATATGTCACCCAAACTGCTAACTTTGACCTGGAGTCTGCTTCTAGGTACTCGGTCAAATGGCAAGCCTAAATTAGAAATATGAGTTCGCTATCACCCATTTGGAATAAGCAAATATTTTTAAAAAGGGTTGAATAGGGAGCACTGTTCACGAATCAGAAAAACATAAGCTTGGAAAAATTCACTGTCTTTGAGGAAGCAAGGTAGAATAAGAAACATCTTGTACAGGAAAAGTGAAGGTTTTCCTGAGACTTTGCTTCTAAGAAGATTCATGGTAGAAATTGCAGGACTAGCCCCTTATAAACACTTGTAAGAATTAAAGACTCTCCCCCTTCCTTAGTCATGCAAACTGATCAAGATCCAATTGTTTAAAATTAACTAATTAACATTTGTGGAAATTCTGTTATTCCCTAGGCATTGTGAACACTGTGTAATTGAATGGAAATATCTTAATGGCATCACTTTTAGGTTCACCAATCATGCCTGTTTAGCGTGAGGAACAACAGACTTCTGTTGCATTTCCCAAATCACTGTGTCATTTCTCCTTAGTAAATGTATTTATTTTGAAAGGTCTTCTAGATAAGGAAATTATGTTTATTGTTATCCAATAGCATTACACTTTGGGGAGAAAATTCCTTTATAATGTGCCTAAACAACTTAGTAGATATAGCAAGGTGTAAAATAATTTATGCTTAAATAAGTGAAAATATAACATACCAATGATATGTTTATTGTAGTTACCATGATGTTAACATATGTATTTGTGTGAATTCAAAATGGAAAGGAGGTTAATAACTTTATGTTATACTGGTGGGACTTAGTGATTTCCTTATTTCCCAATATTTGAAGTTTTGTCTTATAATACTATATTTTAAATACTAAACATTAAAATCTAATAAAAAATTAAATATTGGGTGACAATATCTTAAAATACATATGCATAAAAGTTTAAAATTATTTTGAAAGTATTATTTTTTAAATTTAGCCAATAAAATATTTGGCCTTAGTTGATTAATTAGTGAATAGGTAACTTGGAAATAGTAGTTATGCATTTTTTACTTCTTAATTAAGTAATATACTGACTTTTTTCCTTATTTTAGAAAGCTCTGGGGTCTCAGTAATTTTAATTTTTCTGTAACAAATTTTATTGAAAAATTAAAATTTTAAATATGCTCAATTCCACCCTGATCATTTCTCATTCTCATGTTTGCCATTGGGATTAGATTTCACATTTGCCATTTCCAGATTAGATCTCATTCTAACAAAGGTTAACTGACTTGGATTATATAGGAGTGGGCAACAGTAAGTTAAATTACCAGCCATCATTACCTAAAAGATAAATCATAAGTAAGGATATTAAGTAATACAATAATAAGAAGACAATAATACAAATAAATAATGCAATAATAAATAAATAAATAATAATACAAGAATAAACTCTCTAGTTCGTGTACTCACAACTGTAAACCTACTTTTGCCCCACCCCTATAAATTGAATCTACAGTTTCTCTTGGCTAATGTTTTAGTATAAAAATAACCAAAAGACATATTTTATACTGTTTCACACTTCATAAACCACTTTCATTACATAATCTCATTTTATCCACCCAAGGTTGTTGGAATACATGGTAGAGTTATTTCCATTTTACCAGATGAGTACACACAATTAATGCGCAGTAGAACCAGGTTTCAATCTTGATCTGACTCCAGGTAAATAAAAATCAATGGCAATCAAAATGTAAAAGAAAATTAATATAAGAATGTATAGTAGGAATAAGCACACTGGAGAGGGTAAAATTTAACTCAGAGCTATAATCATTAACTTGTGCAATCTTGAGGGCCGTGTACTAATTAAACGATGCTCAATTTTTTTATATTGAACTTTCAAAAGTTTAAAGAATATTACAATAGTAAGGTCAGTATAAAAATGGAAATCTTAGCCATAATTCCATGAGGCTAAAACAAATATGCTCAGTTTTATGTATTTACTTCTTGTGGTTTTCCTTTAAGCAGTGATGAAAGACATAATACTTTAATGACAAAACTTCATCCCTTTGGGAGGAGTGTGAGTTAAATGAGATGCCTAGGTCCCAAAGTACAAAGGATCAATGCCTTTGTCTTGTGGGCAAGATAGTTTCAGGGAGTGGGTCTCCCTCCTCAGCATAACCCCTCCCAACTCTAGTATAGATTTTGGAGACAAAACAACAGTTCCTGCATAACAGTAACTTTGAGGAGAGTAAATATTTGCTTCAAATGTTTCATAGATTTGTGAACTAGAAAATTAAAGACAAGCAGTCACCTAAAGCCGAAGAAACCCAGTCACTGGAAATTCTCTATTATAGGAAATGCAGATCAAATAAGTGTACTTAAAGGAAACATGAAATTTTATACTTTGCTATTTACTTACATTGTATCACTTATAAATTGTGAAAATTGTCTTTATCAAGTGGTCTGATAAAGATTCAATTCTCTGTTAGATTAGCTGTTTAAAAATTGTCATCTGGGGAAAAAATTGTCATCTGGTTTTAAGCCATTTAACTTTTCAATGCGCAGGGAATTTATTTTGGTGAAGATTATGAGTAGCAGGATTCAACAGAGTGTTACCATTTGCTAAAGCATCTGAATTTATTAAATAATCCTTTCTATTTCTTTGTCACATTATTTTAATTAAGTATTGTATTTCCATAAATGCCTAGAGCCAAACTATTTTAATTCAATGATCTATGACTTCAGTCTTGTGCCAGGACCACACTTTTGAAAGAAATCTCACATGGACCCACCCACCACTCTATCATTGAAATTGCCTCCCTATGTGCCTTTGATCTCTCCTTGTGTTGATATAGATACAATGTGCTTTGATCAAAGACCACCCTTATACTTGTGCATGAAGTCTATTCATCTCATGAATTGAAGGACAATGTTTGCTCAATTGTCCCATCCTTCTGCTTCATCATTAATTTTCTCCTCCCTGCTTGGATCATGTCCAAGAGCATAGAGCTATTCTGTAATTTATTCAATCTTCTAAAAGTAAGTAACTCCTTGATCTCACATAGCCATGTAACTATACCACTTTCCAGGTATCCTTTAAGACAAGACTACTCAAGTGTTTTCCACACTCTCTACCTTCAATTCCTGTTTCCCATTTGCCCCAGAATTCATTCCTAGCAGGGTTTTGTCTTCAATATTCTACTGAAATGCTCTGGTCAGAATTCACCAGTAACCTCCACATTGCTAAACACAATGGTCAGTTCTTATCCTGCTAAAGCAGGATTTGATACAGTAAATCAATTCCTCATTCTTGAATCATTTTTTCACTTGACTTCTGAAAGTCAACTATCTCATGTTTATCTTCCACCTCACCAGCCATTACTTCAAAACTTCATTATATCTCACAATTTTGGGGACTTGGACTTTGGGCTAGGGTGATTTATGTACTTCATGTGGAATTGATGAGAGTCACTTGGTGCTATTCAGCCAGTGGCTGATCTTGTCTTAAAGTTTTCAAGGCGATTTCACTCGTGTGACTGATGCCTTGGTGAGAACAGTTGAAAGGCAGAGCTCAGCAGGGTTCCTCTCCCTATTAATTTCTCCCAGTGGTCTCTCCACCAGGGTAATTAGACTTCATTCTTGGAGGTTCAGAGTCCAAGAGATCAAGGTAGAAGAGGCCATCCCTTTGCACCCTAAGCCTGGAACTGCCAAAATGTCACTTCTGTTATGTACTTTATTGGTCAAACAGGTACAAATTTAATGGGAAAGGGAATGGACCATCACTACTGGGAAGATTACTAAAGAATTTGATGCCATCTTTAAACTTTCACAACTTTGCAAACCTTGACCTCTTAAAGAATTAACACCAATCCTTATGAAACTCTTCTAAAATATTGAAAAGGAAGAAACACTCCCAAACTTACTTTATGAGGACAGTATTACGTTGATACCAAAACCAGAAGAGGACACTACAAGAAAACTACAGGCAAATATCCCTGATGAATATAGATGAAAATATTAGTAAACCAAATTCAACAGTACATTAAAAGAATCACACACTATGAACAAATGGAACTTATTCCAAGGATGCAAGGATGGTTCAACATCTGCAAATCAGTGTGATAGACCACATTAGCAAAAGAGAAGATAAAAACTGTATGATCATTTCAACAGATGCAAAAAAATGTATTTGACAAAAATTCAACATCCTTTTATAATAAAAATTTTCAACTAATTGGGTATAGAAAAAACATACCTCAACATAATAAAGGCCTTATATGACAAGCCCACAGCTAACAACATACTCAATGGTGAAAGATTGAAAGCTCTTTCTCCATGATCAGGAACAAGACAAATGTGATTATTTCTATTCAATATAATACAGGAAGTCCTAGTCAGAACAATCAGGCAAGAAAAAGAAATAAGCATTCAAATCAGAAAGAAAGAAGTAATATTGTCTCTGTTTGTAGATTTCATGATCTTATATATGGAAAATCCTAAAGACTCTACCACAAATATTAGAACTATCTGAAAGGTAAATAAATAAAACAAACCCACCTGGCCAGGCATGGCTCAGTGGTTGAGCATTGACCTAGGATCCAAGAGATCACAGTTTGATTCCCGGTCAGGGCCCATGCCCGGGTTGCGGACTCAACCCCCAGTTGGGGGAGGCTGGTCAATGACTCTCTCTCATCATTGATGTTTCTATCTCTCTTTCTTTTCCCCTCCCTTCCTCTCTCTGAAATCAATAAAGATATATATTTAAAAATAAGTAAATAAGTAAATAAAATGAACCCATTCACAATACATCAAAAACAACAAAATATGAAGAGGTGAAAGATCTGTTACTGAAAACTGTAAGATATTAATGAATGAAATTGAAGAAGATAAATAAATGGAAAGATATCTTACATTCATGGATTAAAATCATTAATAATAAAATGACTGTATTACACAAATCAATCTATAGATTCAATGCAATCCCTTTCAAAATTCCAATGGCATTTTTCACTGAAATAGGAAAAAAAAAATCCTCAGATTGTATGACACCACGAAAGATTCTGAATAGCCAAAGCAACTTTGCAAAAGAGCAAAGCTGGAGGTGTCATGCTTCCCAATTTCAAAACATATAATATGCTGTAAAGCTATAGAATAAAAACAATATGGTGCTGGTGTCAAAACTGACACCAATGAAACACATTCAAAAGCCCAGAATAAATTCATACATATGCAGTCATTTTAACTCATAATGGAAGAAAGATTTAAATGTAAGTCCTGAAATAGTAAAACAGAGAAAAATATTCTTGGCATTGATCATGGCAATGATTTTTTGGATATAATACCAAAAGCACAAGCAAAAAAAAGCAGAAATAAATAAATAGGAAAACATAAAACTAAAAAGCTTCTACACAGCAAAATAAAAAAGCAACTTATGGAATGGGAAAAAATAATTACAAATCATGTATCTGAAAAGGAGTAAATATTCAAAATATATAAGGAACTTATACAACTCAATAACATAAAATTAAAAAAACTCATTTAAAAATGGACAGAGGACCCGAATATAATTTTTTTCCCTCAAAGAAGATATACAAATGACTCTAATGTCTCCATGGATGTTTTGGACAGTACCAAATTTAAGGGAACTTTTGGCCTTGTCCAAATTTCTCTGTGGACATTTTTGATAGGACCACATATCCAGCAAGGGTCGAGAAATTAAAAGTACACATGACAACTCAAGGCTTTGAGGAATGTTACTGCGTTTTTCTGTGGCAACAAGAAATAGTACTACCTGAGCAAGAAGGGTCAACTCTCAAATCAGAATTTATGGATTAGTTCAACTGGTTTATTCACTAGGGAAAAAATATTTATAGACTAGCTTCTGAAGTTAAATGTAGGTCTTCCATTGGTTCTCTTAAAGTTCATATTATTTATTCATAATTTTGATATTAGTATCTGGATTTTTCTTTTCTTGGCTCAACAACAAAAATAGAATTATTATTTTTAAATATTTTAATCTTGACATCAAAAATTTAAAACACACGTGAAAATATTCTTTTAGTTAACAGTACAATTATTTTCATTGAAATGTATTTCCTAGGCAAGTATATTCTGTAGAGAACCCTCACATTTCAAAGGGCACCTTTAGAAAAATCACAATATATCACCTTTAATGCACAGTTATGAGGATACGATCGTTACTTGGAGGGTTAATGCTAAGACTTAATACCAGTAAAACACATTTTAGGAGATGTTAAGCAGAAATGTTGCAAAAGAAATAGTCCTTCTGTTTTTTGTGTTTTTTTTTTTAAAAAAAAGCTCTTGTAATTACTTAGTCCAAACAAGGAAGCAGGCCTACATTTGAATTCATGGCATATTGCTATAATATGCTATTAGCCTAATCCTTTATTTTCTTGTCAATTAAAGACTTATCTTTATTCACTGATTCACTTATCAGTAATTCACTGGCTATTTTAAAGCTGGTTGTTAAAAATCCCTTTGTTTATGGCATTAAGGCACCATTCATTTTGTGAACTTTATAAAACCAACCTCTGCCAATTTTGTCTTTGAGAAGCGCTCTAAAGATGTGTTCCCACAGTAATTACTTATTCCAGAGATGTTCATTAAAGAATGAAGAGGCAAGTGCTTGAAACAATCGTACCCCACGAAAGCCAGCTTTACTAAGCACCTTCCCAGCATCTGCAGAACTTGCGTACATTTTTTAAAAAATCATTGGAAAATGTTATACAAAATTTACACTTTTGTGTGCCATTACCTATAGTTATACTGAAGATATATGGTATTATTTTTACATACGTATATTTAAATGAGAAATTTGGCAAAAGGTTGGGGGAGGGCTGGGGTGCTTTAGAAAGTGGGCCCAGCTGCCCATCATATACCTGCTGTGACTAGTATGGGTCAGTCTAGCGTCTCTGCTCTCTAGCGCCTACTTCCCAGCCACCAGCATGTGAAGAGAAAGGAGGTAAATCTCAGGGAAGCCAGCCAAATCTTAATGGGGAAAACGTAATGAAAAGGATGGCTTTGGGAGCTGCGTATCGCGTTTAGAGTTGATTTGATGTTGTAGGAGAGTAGTGAGGAGAGTCCCGGTGTTGTGTTCGTGCCATCAGAGCCCGAGTGCTAGAATGCGCTTGGGTTGCATAGTTTTCCTACAGCCTCCCACAGAGACTTAATGGGCAAAGGGAATATTCAGAGCAAGCAAGCGGAGGGAGGGAGAGATTCTGTGTCCCAGCCTGCAGTGACAAGTCCGAATTGATAAACCCCTTACATAAATGAAGTTTTCTTTATTTTCTATTACAGAAGAAAATACAACAGGCTAAGGAAGGTAATCAGAGAACATGGAATTGGGGGTGCATGTTTCATAAGCTTCTAGGCGCTAAACAAAGTAGGTACCAATCATTTGTAATGAGCCCATTCTTTGAATGCTAATAACACCGGCAGATCTGTTTTCTAAGTGCTTGGAAACAGTTTTCTGTTTTATGGCCCCCAGACTTGAGATCTTTTGTCCACAGTATTTTTTTTTTTCTCTTGGTTAACTCTTATTAATCAGAATTTCAAGTAAAAAAGTAGCTTACTTTCATCAAAATAAATGTATTTGGTGTCTTGCCATTTCAACGAGTGATTTTACTCTGCAGTTTCAAGGTCCTGCCTGAAACGTGGAGTGATAATTCTGAGAGGCCTACAAAGAAACGCTGCAAGGAATAGTGGGGCTTTTCTGGACCATAACTCAAGAAGGGTGCAGATCATTGTGTTGTGGTGTCTAGAAATATTTACTCGGGATTCAAGCTACTGGCATTTGAACTACTTGGAGAGATTACAAAACCTTTCTAAGCCTCAATTTTCTCATCTATAAAATGGAATGGTAACAATCTCTACCTCAACTTTTGTTTTGTTTTCTTAAATGTGATTAAATGAGATTCACTATGAACAACTATAAGATCATTGCCCAGCACATAATAAATGCTAAATAAATGTTAGCTATTATTATAATTGTATACCAATCACTAGAGCACATTATCTTTTTAAAAATACTATACTTTTATCTTAATTATAAAGTAATTTATATACCCATTACAAAAAATTCCAAAACATACAACAGAATATAAAAATCCAGTGTAATACTACTATCTGGACATGCCTACTTTTAATATAACTATCATATGCCTTTATTAAAATGGAATCTCATTCTATATAGTGGTTCTTAACCAGACTTGTTTTAAGTTTTCAAGGTCAGTTCATTGACATTTTTCCATCAATAAATACAGATGTACCAGATGTATTTTTAGTGTCTGCATTACACTCCATTGTAGTCCATAATTTAAGCAGCCATCTCTGGCATCTTAAATGCTCTTTGGGATTATAGATGATAAGAAATGCTTTTTTAATCAACATGTTCTCATTACAACCTCTGTCTGTTTGACTGTCCTTGAAAAATGGTTGGATACTTAATGCTTAGCTATGGATCCCAACTCTGTCACTTATTGCTGTGTGACCTTGGGCAAGTGACAGAACCTCACTGTACGTCATGTTTTTGTTTTTTTCTTTTGTAAAGTAGTGATAATAAGAGTATCATTCTCAATGGGTTATTGAATTAAATTAGTTAAGACATGTAAAACTTTGGGACGGGTTTCTGGTATATAGTTAGTACTTGATCAGTATTAGTTCCTTTAGGCCCTGTAAAATCTTGGAGTGCATCCTAAATCATCAAAGAAAAATTGCTATATATATATTAGGGATGTGAAAATATGTATTATTCTTCACACCTCAATACTCAAACCATGTTGGTTAAAAGAGAGTTTATAAAGTTATGTTTGAGCACACTGCTCACTGAAAAATTTGGAATCACTTGCTAAAACACTAAACTACAGACATGAGGGAAAATGTTCATGTGAATTTCCCTTGTTAGAAGATTGATTTACACCTTTGTTATACCATGGTACAAGATTCTAGCGTGCAAACTAATGTTTCTAAAAATTAGAGATTCATGGACTCCTGGAATACATCTAATAACCCAGTTATAGAAACACTTCTAGAAATTAATTTTATGACAATTAGTTCTCACACAATTATAAACACAAATATAAATTATTACAACTGAACATATGCAGAAAAATTGATTATCGCCTGGCCATTGGGATTTAAAAAATACAAATATTAGCATGGCATTCAGAGTTGATCAAAATGAAAATTACAAAATTAAATAATTTCTATAGAGAGGTGAAATCCTCTATGAACATCTTTTTGTAAACTGCAGGATAATACCATTCTAAAGCAATAGTTATCAAACTGTGACCCCCAGGACAGTAGACCCGCATCATCTGGAAACTTTTGGAAAAGCGAATTCTGGCACCCCCCTCAGAGTTACTGAAACAGAAGATTGGGGGTGAGACTCAGTCATCTGTGTATTAACAAGCTCTTCAGGTAGTTCTGATGTGCAGGAGTTTGTGAACCACAATTAATGAGGGCAACTACTTTGCCAGTCCCAACACACCAATTGAATGCTGTCCTTCATTTACCTTAGGACACAATACCCTCATTGGAGTGAGGCTCCTGCTATTTTAACTTCTTTTAAAGAATTTGCCCCAGAGCCAGTTGTAACTAAGGGGAATTTCAGTTTAATTATTTAATAGTCAAATCTCATTGAGCAATTGCTCAGCGTATCTGTATGACTCTTGGAGTTGATTTTGCCCTGCAATGCAGATACAAATTTGAAAGCTTTTCACATATGAAATGATTAGTCTTCAAAAAGATGCAATCACAAAGTTGTTTTGAAAGCTTAATATTTATTAAAGAACTCTTTGTAGACTTCTTTTGGAACTTGTAGGACATTATCCATCATAATATTATTTAGCCTCTGAGTCTCCCTAATTGGCCTTTGGACAGAACAGTTAACCTGATGACTACTTTATTTGTTTGATTTTCCTACCTCCTGAGTCAGACTTAGAGTTAGCTTTGGAAGGAGATTCGGGGTCAAATGCTTGCCTGAGTAAAACAGTTTCTGGCTGGGAGAATTCCAAGCCCAAACCTTAGGTACCCATCTCATTGCCACAGCTGACTTGGCTACTGATTTCTCTGCTGCTAGGAAATCCTTTTCCAAATGCCCAACTCATACATGGTTCTCGAGTCTCATCTTGTCCCATAGCAATTATGGTAGCTGGGTTGCCCGAGGTGAGAAAAAAGAGTGGTCGGTCCAACTGACTCCTACCCTTTTACCCATCACCAGCTTTCTGCTCTGCGTGTTTAACTGCTGATTCATGTTTGTCCTACTTTCATCCCAGAAAGTTCAGTAGAGCTGTTGTGACAAGATATCCATGATGATGCTTATTTCTGCAAAAGGACAACTAAGCAGAGGAATAATCTAGGTTTTCCTCTGAACCTCACATGGACCTCACATCTGTTTCCTGAAGTTTTCCCTGGAGTCCCAGCAGCTTGAGGCCTCTCCAAGAGCCCCAGTGAGGAGGCAGGGAAGGGGAGGAAAGGAGTCTCCTGGGGGAGGAAGGACACAGGGCGTGATGTCCAGCAGACTGGACACCCGCCAAGGACGTGGTGGGTAGAACCAGGGCCACAAAGAACATAAAACTTAACCTATAGTCACATCCTAGGGCAAACTGCTGGTGAGATTTTAATAAAAACACTTTCAGCTATTTATCACTTTTTCTGTACCTTTACTATTTTACACACGATAGATCATATCTTATGTTTCTGTTTAACATGCATTTTTTTAAAACTTAAAAATAAGTCATAAACATCCCTTTTAGGTCCCAAACGCTTCTATTACAATATCTTTTTCTAAGATTTCATAGTATTCTCTTGTACAAGACAATTTATTAAAACCATCCTCTATTAAGATGTATTGTCTTCATTATTTTTGGACCAGACTCTTTTCAATACCATCTCATGAGTCCCTAGGATCAAATTCCCAAACATCAGCATGAGAATTCACATTATTTTATTTGTGAGTTTTAATTATTTTTACAATAATAATACATTTAAATTATTCAAGATCAAAACTTATAAAATCTATACAAAATCCTTCTCCTACCATTTTATTGTCTTGTTTTGTATACATTTTGTAATACAAATACTATAAGCAAATTAATGAATATGTTTTCTCACTTCTTTGCTTTAAACAGAGGTAGCAAAGTATAAACACTTTTCTATACTTTAAAATAAATGATGTAATATATCCAGGAGCTCTCTCTACATTAGTACATAGACAGCATGTGTACATAGAATTTTTATCACTCATAATAGATATAATTTATTTAGTGTTTCGTGTGTGGAAGAAACTAGTCCTCTATTGCTGAACACATGGGTTACTTCCAGTCTTTTGTTTCCACATTGTCACAATGAATAATCAATAAAGTTAAGCTTTGAACAACATGTGGGGTTATGGCATTGGCCTCCCACATGATTGAAGATCTGCATATTGTCTTTGACTTCCCAATACTTAACTACATATATATAATTTTATACATGCATAATAGTATCTGCTCAGATTCATTTGGATAAGGTACAGTCTATTTTATTTCTTTATAACATTTATACTACTCTGAAAGCTCCTAATTCTGACTAAACTTCCTTTAGAATCCAGGCATATTAGTTGCCCTTGTTTTATATCTGAAATATAGTAATGTAGACATTGATATCAGGAAGAAGTATAATAATCTGGGCATCTCAAATTCCATTTCTCATCCTATACTTCTGAAAATATATACTTTTGCTGACTCCAGAGAATTCCAGTTTGTTCTTTATAAAAAGAGAAAGTACATAGGACAGTGTAATTGTCAAAAATAAACATGGGATTTTAATTCAAAGGAAGGTATGCTTTTGAAAATCAGATTTGCTCACCCATGTATATGTGGTCTTACTAAATATCTTATTGCATACTCTGTCTCCAAAGGGATGTATAAAGATTAAATGCTCTAATCTTATTTTACCCAATATTTTTTATTATCAACTTTTTCTCTGATTTTAATTATTTTAGTTACTTTATGAGGGTATCAAATGCTCTTTAGTCTTTTTAAAAAATATGCTTTTATTTACTTTAGAGAGAGAAGAACATCGATGTGAGAGAGAAACACCTACTGGCTGCCTCTCACACGCACCCTGACTGGGGTCAGGGCGCAACCTGGGCATACGCCCTGACCAGGAACTGAACCAGTGACCTTTCAGTGCGTGGGCTGCTCAACAAACTGAGCCACACTGGCCAACACTAGTCTTATTTTTAACAAAACTTTTCAAGTTATTTTAAGGATTAACATAACCTAACACTAATCTGTACTAGGGCAGTGGTTGCATATTAGAATAATCTGGGGATATTTTGAAAACCTTGATAACAAGGCTAAATATTTGGTGATAAAACCTAGGTAATAGTGTTTTTTAAATTTGCCCAAGTAGTTTTAATGTGTAGCCAAGTTTGACAATCACTACTCTAGGTGAAGAAATGATTATAGGATATTTTTTCATTTTTCCCCCCAATTAGAATTTTGTATGATTTTAATTCTCTGTGCTTTTCAAGAATTACCCATTTTGTTAAATTTTGCATTGAAAATTTAAAGCTAAAATAACAATTCTTTGTTTTTATATTTGATATAAAAGGAGCAAAATTCACAATACAATAAATTATATTGTTGCAAAATTTTGCCTACATCTTGGTATGTTGAGGAGAGAAATTCATAACTGTCTTCAGATTTTAATGTGGTCCTTCTAGAATAAAGAAGAATATTCGCGGGAGAAAATATGTTTGGCTATTGGCTTCCACCTGACCTTTCTTTCTATGAACATGCAAAGTACCTCTCTCTGAAGTGTTTCTAATACACAGCTGAGTTGTGCATAAATTTGTCTGTGTAATGACTCTCTCTCTACTCAAATTTTGTGCCCAATTTTTACAAAAGAAACCAGCCACATCCAAAAGTGGGCAAGTTAGTTGTGATTCAAAAAACAATCTCAGAGTGTGTTTTCAGCTGGCAGGATTTTTCTTCATTCTGATTGAATAGTTCATTATTTTTCCTGGGTGAAATGAAAAAGAGAATGTATAGCTTTGAAAAATTTTCATCCAGTTGTGAAAGGTATTTTGATAGGCAAATCTCTCCTCTATCCTGTGAGATAAAGAAGAAATCTCAACTTTCTAACAAAGAGAAATGTGGTTGTCTTGATAATATAGGATTAATGTGTCCCTTAGTATCATTTTTCATGTGCATACTTCTGAGAAGTTATGTACCGGAAACTTCATAGTATTTGAAAAGATATGACCTAATGGCTAATGGGAAAGGAAAGATAATTATATAAGAACTTTTTAGAAAGAATAAGGGCTGGATTTCTGACCTTACATATCATTTTCCCATGTTTTTCCTACTATAGAATAAGAAAGTAGATAAGAAATAATCATTTGATTAATTTAGTATCTATGTTGTTATAATAAAGTTTTATTTTCTTTGACTTTTCTCATAAATCTTACAGGCCATTGATTTTCCCATCTTTGTGAATTGGATATTTTACCAGAAAGATTATGTTTAAAAGTCTGAAAGTTGGTATACTACTCTTTTTAAGCTACTGTTTCCTCAGAAACTCTGTCACTTTTATATTTTCATTACAAAATAAACTATATTTGCAAGACAGTGTATCACCTGCTATGACATTTATTCTTTCATTTAAAAGATCTAATGTTTCTGCCTTTGGTTGAAGCCTCAAACTGATACCAATTACAGGAAAACATGTACTATTATTTTTAATGAATTACATTTGGTAACTGGGTTCTCTCCTTGCAGACATCTTGAAGCATGCTTTCACCTTTCAAATATTTTGGCCTGCCATTAATCCAATGATTTCACCCTTTTTGTTCCCCTAGACAGGGTAATTTCATCAAAGTTTTCCCACATGGCCAAAATCTGTATTAGCTATTTGGTGTGCTGTAAATTTAAAAGCCAGTAGTATTCTTCTCACTCATATATACAAAAAACAGATGTAGTGATTACACTGTAATGTTCTTGGCTAGAGTAAATTTAGATGTAAGAATATAGCTTTTATATGTATTGGAGCAAAGTATGTCATTCTTTCTCATTTCGCTTAAATGGATGTTTAATAAAATTGCTACTTATCAAAAGAGAAACTCCAGAGGAAGACTAAATAAATGAGGTGATATTTAAAAAGTTAATGAATGAGGTGCCTTGATCTATGGCCCCATTATACTCTTTTCATTGCTTTGCAAAGCTCTTAAAATACAAGATGTGATATAAAGGGTAGGTAACTAATTTAAACATTGCTCTAAAATGTAGGCAGTGAAACACTTATTATGTTTACCAAAGGGCTGAGAGTAGAGATTGCTTTATTCTAGAAGATATTATGAGGTAAAATGTAATAAAGTAATATCCTTTTTAACATAATAAATATTAAAATTAAACTGTGTTTAAAGTGAGTAAGGCTATAAAAATCTCTGGTGAAAAAGAAAGCAGTAAAATATTTTTTTAGACACGAATCTTAGACATTTTATAAAAATTAACCCCAAAGAGTTCATAGACCCAAAGAGTTCATAGACCTAAACATAAAATCCAAAAATGTATAACTCCTAAGTAGATAACGTAGGAAAATCTAGGTAACTTCAGTTTGGTGGTGACTTTTTTGTTATTATTAAATTTATTGGGTTGGCTTAGTTAATAAAATTATATAAGTTTCAAGTATACAATTCTATGATACATCAGCTGTATGTTGCAGTGTGTTTCCACCCAAGGTCAAATCTCCTTGTATCATCATGTATTTGACCCTCTTTACCTTCACTGCCTGCCTCCTACTCTTCTTTCCCTTTGGTAACCGCCAGGCTGTCGTCTGTGTCCACGAGTTTGTGTTTCTTTGTTTGTCTTGTTTGCTCATTTGTGGCTTTCAGTTTTATATCCCACATATGAATGAAATCATGTGGTTCTTGACTTTTTCCATCCGACTTATTTTGCCGAACATGATGTTCTCAAGATCCGTCCATGTTGTCGCGAAGCGAGGGTTTCATCTCTTCCGTGGCTGAGCAGTAGCCCATTAGGTTTAAGTAGCACATGTCCTCTGTCCAATCGCCTATCGAAGGACAATGGTTGTCTCTATGTCGTGGCCACCGTGAACAATGCCGCAATGAACGTAAAGGTACATGTGTCTTTATGAACAATTGTTTTCAAAATTTTCAGGTAAATGCCCAGAAGAGGGGTTGCTGGGTCATATGGTAACTCTGTTCTTACTTTTTTGAGGAAAATGCTGTTTTCCATAGTAGCCATGCCAATTTACATTTTCACTAACAGATCACAAGGCTTCCCTTTTCTCCACATCTTTGCCAACACCATTCCTTGTCTTTTTGATAATGGCTATTCCAACAGGCATGAGGCGGTATCTCGTTGTAATTTTGATCATTAAAATACTTTTAAATTTACTGTAACTGTTACTCAGATGATAGTAGCAATATTTCTATTTAACAGCAATTACTTGTGTTATATCTTCAGGAGCATAGTCCTTTTGTTTTTAATTGGGGTATAATTGATATATAACATAAATTTCAGGTGTACAAAATAATGATTTGATATTTGTATGTATTAGGGAATGATCATCACTTAATGTGTTACCATACATAGTTACAAAAAAAATGTTTTCCTTGTGATGAAAACTTCTAAGATTTACAATCTTAACTACTTTCAAATGTGCAATACAGTACTATTAACTATAGTCACCATGCTGTACATTACATCCCCATGTTGTGCTCACTTTATAAGTATAGCTTTATAATCAGTATAGATCATGCTTTTAGTGCCAAGTTATTTCACATTGGTGATTCTGTGAGTTCCTTTATTTATTTTGAAAGTCTTATGTAAATAATTTTAACAAAACTACTAAAATATCCCAGACTTAGTTAGGGCTTTTTGTTTACAAGTAACAAAAGCCAATGTGAGCTAGCTTGAAGTACAAGTATATTTATTAAATAGCTACTGAATTTTCTCATGCAATCTAATAGAAAGAAAGTGGCTTACCCTTTAGCAGAGATTGAAACTGGATCCTTAGTGCCTGCTGAAATATTTTCTCTCTCTTCCATCTTTGCTTCTCCTTGTGTACCTCTCATATAGTTCTTCCTATGCCAACCTGATGATTCCAATCCTCAGAGAAGCTGGAGGAGGGTCACTCCACTGTCCTGAGTTTACCTCTATTTCCAAAGACCTGCACTAAGCTAAAAAAAAATTCTCAACCCCAGTCCTAAATTCCTGGAAGAGTTTGACTCAGCGAGCCTGGATCAAGAGTCTAGCTATGTCAAATTAGCTATGATTAGGAGAGAGACTATCATCAATCTCCCAGGGACCCATCTCTATGGACAGTGAAGATGGTTCCAAGAGAAAATGTTCTTGAAACATTTTAAGAAATGTTCACTACAACTTATTAGATAAGTAGTAACTGTAAATATCATTTAATTTTTCCATCATGTCTAGTGGATTAGGTACCAGAGAAAATCACAAGTTTTAAAATATAAAATGAATTGAAAAATGTTCTCTTGTATTATATTGATTACTTCATTATATCAGAAAATCCTTAACTTCTTACATTGGTATTCTGTAATTTGATCAGTTTCTATTTACTAATGTATTTTCTTAAGTATGCATATGGACTATTAGAGAAGTGGAAAAGTAAATTTTGAATTTGGATAACCAGGTAAAAGTTGTCTTAGTTCCAATACTAATTATGTAATTTTCCAATGACATTAAGTAAACTGTATAATGTATAACACTTAAATGACACTTTCTGCAATTTCAGTTACTTGCAGTCAACCTGATCGGAAAATATTAGATGAAAAATGTCAGGAATAAACAATTTGTAAGTTTTAAATTTCCCACCATTATGAGTAGTGTGATGAAATGTCTCGCCATCCTGCACTGTCCTGCCCAGGGCGTGACTTTATCCAGCATCTCCATGCTATAGACCCCACTCTTTCATCACTTAGTAGCCATCTAGGTTATGAGATTGACTGTCTTGGTATCTCAGTGCTTGTGTTTAAGTAACCCTTTTTTTACCTAATAACAGCCCCAAAGTGCAAGATTAGTGATGCTGGCTATTTGGATATACAAAAGAGAAGTCAGAAATTGCTCCCTTTAAGTGAAAAAGTTTGTATGCATAGGAAAAAAAATAGTATATCTAAGGTTTGGTACTATCCATGGTTTCAGACATCCACTGGGGGTCTTGGAATGCATTCCCGATGGATTAGGGGGTAGCCTTACTTGTGAAAATTGTGAGTATGCTCACTCAGATGAGTTCACAGAGTACCCCAAATAGTTTTATTAGTAAAACTCACCCAGATGACTATTTTTTATCAAAACTAATATAGCAAGAAACATACATTAAAACTTACATTTTCAGTGGAATTATTAAAAGATGAATCCATTTCATTTCAGGAATAATTGTACATTTGGTAAAATTTACCTATTTGCAGTTGCCTTTAACTTGGATTTTAAAGTCTTCCACTACATTGAGTTGATAAAGACAATGACTGAAGCATTTTTGCTCATGTTAGTAAAAAATGTTTTCCCATTCATGTTCTTTATTTTCAGTGTAAATGATCTGTGATTGCAGTAATGGTGTCCAGTAACACACTGGCACTTCAGGGGAGGTATTTACATGTTATGGTGATTGGTAAACTTTTTTCTGTAACTTCAATGTTGCTTAGCCACGCCCGGCCAGGCCTCCCATTCTATTTTCAAAATAGATAGCTATGTATTCTTCCATTGCTTCCTATTTGCAAGCTGTCTCAATTCTCCCCTTAGCTTCCTCCTCTTGTGGAATTCCAAGAAGTCAAGAGAAGATTTCACAAACCTCAGGCCAGGGTTGATTCCTAGCACCCCAGACACTGTGATGTAATCCCTGCTCAGTGCAATGTTATTTCACTTCCTTCTCATATTCATATTCATGTTCACGTTCTAACCGTCAAGCAAGCAGTTTAGAAGATTTGAAATTCAGAAGAAGAGAAAAGAGGAACAGGAAACACTATTTTTAACTTTGAGGAAGGCCACTATGTTTAAAAAGAATATAAAGAGCTGACTCCCAACTTTTTCGGGTGGAGAGGATCTTGCATGGCCTCCTCTGCCCTCCCCCTTAAGATTGTTTTTATGAATGAGCACATGAGGAAGAGACATCGCGTGGCCTTTTCAGGCTTGGGAATGAGAGGAAGGCAAGAATGCGACACTGGAATGAACACCGCCTCGGAGATGGGTATTCCAGCTGTGGTACCGCGTGCTGACTTCCCAGTGATGTTCAGTAAATCCCTTCCTTTTCCTGGCCTTTATTTCAGTATCTGTAAATCCAGGAGTCTGAGCTAAGTTTACTTGAAGGCCACTTTTAACTGTAACCTATCGTTTTCAGGATGTGCACCCATTATGTGCATATAAACAGATTTTTTTTTCCACATGTAGTTACTAAATTTCTAATCCCCAAAGTAGTTTTTTCAACATTTTTATTCATTGTTATCTGGAATATGCTTAGGGAATGCAAATAATTCAAAAGTGTTTAGGCAAACTATAGAGAAAAACATAAAATTTTAGGCACTTTCCCTCTCCTGTGCCCTTTTCTGTTTTTTTGTAAAGGGTTACCTCCCTAGTAAGTAAACTTCCACCTGCAAATAGCTACCATCAGAGAAACATTGTACTTTAAAACAAAACAGACAAAACCATAACACTAACAAAAACAAAACAAGAAAACTCTTCAACGAAAAATCCCCACAAAAACTGTTGGAGTAATAATTCATCATAAGTGAGAAGGCAAACATAGGAATCATTTCCACAAAGACAATAAGCCAAGATTTTGCTCTTTTACAATCTCAATTAAGCTGTAACATATACTCCTGTGAAAAGATAGTCCTGAATGCCCTAGAGGCACAGAAGAGGGTGGACCTACTTCATTGACTTCTAAATTGTCAGCTTTTTTTCCCTACTCTTTCAGTAAAATAAACTGTTTTGCTGAATAAGAGAGTTAAGAAAAGGCCTGAGTGAGTCACTCCAATTTGTTTCCACATTCTGAACAGTCAATAAAGGAATTTATTGCCTCATTAGGCATTTTGAGTAGATTTCTGGAAACCTGGGTGACGTAAGACAGAAAGTAACCTAGTAAGATGCTTTAGAAGAAGTTGCAGCTGAAATTGTTTCTGAGATTTCAAGTTGCCTGTTAGACCGGAATGACATAACAATTTGTTTTAAGAAATATTGCCAGGCAGTGGGCTGGTTTCAAGAGGAAACTATTTTCAGATACTACTAAAAAACACTGTATATGACTGGTACTAAAAATTACTATAAGATGACCCAGGCAAGATGATGGGAAGAGGGCTGTGGTCTCAGTAAGAAGATCAAAAGTAAGCTTGTAGGTGAAAACAATGGAAGTTGGGTCATCTAGACTGGATGCTAAGCATGTAGCCAGCCATGCACACCTAGGATGTGGCATTCTGGCTTCTGCTTTCCTACGCTCTTGCCCTTTGTTAAGCTGATATTTAGCTCTAAATTCAAATGTAGATACTTAAAATCAGACCTCCCTCAGACCAAGGCATCTGTAACCACTTTACCTCTGGTTGTGGGATTCAAAGGCTCATAAGTAGTCAAGTGAGGATAGGTTCTTTCCCCACACTTGTAATAATCTTTCAGAGTTAGAGGAAATTTCTTTTTAACTTCTTTAAAAATGACTGAAAGTAAATTGGCAGTAGCTAAAGTTTTTTATTTTTTTAACAAAAACGTTGAATTCCCTTCAAATGTAAACAAGCCAGGAGGCAAAAACTGGTAGGATGCAATAACTTGCTTGCTCAAATTAACTTTTTTTTGTACATTTAGCTGATAAATACGTTAATCATGATCAGTTTGTTCTATATCAAAAGAGAATTTGATAAATTAATCACAACCAGCAATTAAACAAGGAAGTTTTGGGGAACTTTCCAGATAAAAGAAATGGAAATATTTGTTTTCCATAGTAAAAAAAAAAAAGTGTGTATATAGTTTACATATATATGTAAATATATATAAATATATGTATTTATATATACTATAGTGTATAGTATACTATATGCTATACATACATAGGTTGTATGTATAGTTATATAAGTACACATACACATATACTATACTCACACATATGTGCATGTGTGTACATGTATATATATATGACATTCCATTTTATAAATTTGAGTTTCCATAAACTTGGAGAATGATAAAATAAAAGGGAAAATAAAGGTTTAATCTGAATTCTTGTTTTCTCATTAGCTAAAGACAGATTTCTCAATATTGCTTCATGTTATTCTGAAAGATTCCAACTCTAGGAGAGATTTGGGGATATAAAATGAAGGAAATATTTTCTCTACCATCAAATCTTTCAGTTCTCCCAACTGACCAACAATGTGCTACCAATATTTTGTTGAATATCTAAAGAATAAAAGTTAAAAGAGAAAAAATATGTGGTGACAGGATACTAAGGGGAGACATTGGGAGAAGAGGCCTGGATTCTTGCCCCATCTTGCTAGTCTCTCTGGATATAGTTTCCTCATCTGTAAAATGTGGGGTTTGGACTGGATGACTTCCAATTGCTCTTGGAACTTTATGGATCTCTGAGTCTAACTTGGTGGTCTAGAGGAGATTAAAATCCATTTAAAACTTGAAGGAAGAAATTAAAAGCAGCAAAATGGTGCCATTCCTCTTTACTCCCTTTCTAATTAACATGAAAAAAGTTCCAGATCTGAGATCCTGCCAAATTTAAAGGTCTGCTGTTTTACATATATATTCTTCTACACCCAATTATTTCTCTCTAAGAAAATATAAGATCAGTTATCTGTTAATGGTTATTTGTTGACTGTGATGTCGAATGAGGTTCTCATGAGTCATTCAATTCAACAAATGTTTAATTAATTGCTACTCTGTGTTGGGCAGTGACTAAGGAATAGAAAATACCACTGTCAACAATAATAACTCCCCTCCCCCCAAAATGACAAATAGTCCTTTGTTTAGGGAGCTTAGAATGTGCCTGGTATTTATTCTGAAAATACTTATTCAATGATTGAATAAATGTACTAAAGGACAGATAATTAGGGTAAAATATTATAAATATGTATAGAAATATATCCATGTTTCCATATAATACATGTGTAGCTATATAGAACAGTAGGAAAAGCTTTATTTAGAGGAATCATGGCAATATTTAGAAAGTAGTTGGCATTTGAGCTGAGCAGGCATTTCAACAATTAATCAGATTTCAAAAGCACATTTTAAAAAGAGGTGACATACCAGTTTGTGGAATGTTTGGGACTGTTAAAAGTATGTATTATGAGGCGTGGTCATAGGTTATAGGATGGAAAGGTGAATGAAGTAATAGTGCTAAGATTTGTTGTAATGCCAGTCTAAATAGTTTAAACCTCATCTTGAGAGTAGTTAAAACTTCATACTACAAATAAAGGGCAGCATTTTGTTTGTAAAGGAAGGAGTGAGATGACTGGGTATTTTTGTTACTTTACTGCGCCCAGAGGGCCTGAGTTAAATAGGGCTTCTCTGACTTTTTCACCCATCTTCCAGCAACCAAATGAAGTCAATCTTTACCTTCGAAAGTAACTTACTTTCTGTAAGTAATTCAGGATGTTTAAAGTACAGCATTGAACACACTGAGTATGTCTTTTCAAAAATTGTACATCTCCCTTCAATGTTCTGAGATTCTGATATGCCTCCTATCTCCCCTAAGCCATCCTACCCTCATTTTTTAGACTTGCAAAGCTACCGTATGGGCCCAAGTGTTATTCACACTCTAACACAAACCCTAAAGGCGCGGGGTTATAACCAATTTTATAAACAAAAACAAAAATAGTGATAATAACGAGAGCCAGGAAACATTATAGTGTGAGCTGTGGATCCAGACAGCTGAGGTTCAGATGTTGGTTTTGACAATAACTAGCTGTGATCTTGACCAAGTTACTTAAACACTCTGCAGCTAGGCTTTGGGAGATAATATTCTCCTCTAGGGTTGTTTTGAGGATGAAAAGAGTTACTTTAGAATATAGCCTGGCCTATAATACATGGTCCCTAAATTGCTGTTGATGTTGTTGTTATAGAGTGGAGGGAGTTGGTCCAGTCTGCGCTCATCCCTTGTGATGCCTTCTTTCTGCCCCCATGAGTTATGCTGCTTCTTTTGGAAGAGCCACCCTCCATCTTCTCAACCTCTTCTACTGAGAACACACAGCTTCTCTTTGCCAATATCTATGCTTCAGTAAGATTCAATACCTGAACCTAAAAACACATTTAAATCTCCTCACGTCAAATCACCACTTCTTGTTCTAATCAAGTGCCAGTGTTTTTATTCTACTTTAGTCTTAAAATGGTAACTTTTCTCTCTATATCTGCTTCCTGCCCATGCAGTCATTCAAGGACATTTTCTCAGATGTCCTTTCTATGTTCAGCAGCTTGAGGACTATCAGGTGATTCCTTTATCTCAACATGCTCCCCAGTGTGAAAAAACAAATCTCATTTTTATTAATGCTCTTTCATAGATCTTACTTTAATAAGGTTTTATTAATATTTATGGATTTTTCTCTAGATTTCATTAAAATTTGCACTTCGTTTTTAACTTGTAAAGACAAGACTGGGTTCAGCTAAATTAGAGGGATTGGAGCATGACTTAGGACATCAAGTCCAAGAGCAAGAGCGGGGAAGGGTTCTGGAAATAACCTGGCCTTACTCACTGGAAAGAACCACTTAGAAAGACATTGCTTCTTCTACTACTGCAGCTTTCTTCATTACCAACTTTGACAGTGGTTTCTTTTCAAACCTATTTTGAGTATGCATAAAATAAACCTTAAAAATGTTTTAAAAGGGAAATCTCTGCAAAATACAAGCTATTCTTGTTATTAGAATAAATTTAACAATAATCCAGAATTTTAAAATCAAAATAGGAATACAACAAAAAAACTGTGATGGATCTATTATTTATTTTATTAAATTGCCAAGGTCAATTGGAATTGAAATGTTATGAATAATATTAATATTATATAAAACAATGAGATAGTAAGACATTACTTTTTTTTCATCATTTTATAGAAGTAGTTTTTACCCCCTCCTATAAAACTAAGTAGTCCAAGACATCATGCATTTATGCAAGAAAGTTGAATTAATATAAATATATAGTCGGTACATGCTGTAGTTCTTCATCTGCACTGAGTTTCCAGTATACCTTAATTTTATTCACTGAAAGGAAGTTTTGTTCATTTAAGGTTTTCAAAAATAAACAACATTCCAGGATTGGGTAGACCCAGAGGCACTTTGGCCTTATATTGCTCTGAATATCAAAATTGTTTTTTGGGCTAGTTAAATCATCATTTGAAACAGAGCTGCAAAGCTAACATATGGATGATAATAGATGTATCATATGCCAAAAACTGAAAGACCCCATTACTTTAAATAGGGTGAAATTGTGAGAGAAAAGGCGAATAAATAAAATACATGTCTGGATGCCCTTTTTAGACTACATCACTATTCATCTAGAAAAACATCACAGGTAAATAAAATATGTTCTTACTGAATAATAAGTATAATATATGCAATTTATTGTCATTACTAAGAGTTTTTATTGTATCTGAAGAATTCCACAGAAGGCCATTAAAAATCCATTATAGTGTTTTAGTTAGCAGTCTGCTCTTCAGTATTAGACTTAAAATATGCATTTTTATTTCATTCCTGAGCCAAATTCTTCATGCTCACAAATAATTACTTGAGAGAATTTTGGTTGCCTTGTTGGCCATTACTTAAAAGTACAATGTAATTTATTTGAGCAAAATAAAGTGATGTTCTTTAAGAAAAGTTCTCTTATGAAAAAGCTCAATTTAAACTTAAGTGAAGAGTAAGTTTTTATTTGCAATGATTGAAAGGAATATTTTCAGTAGGAAAGGCTTCATAGTTGGAGTATTAATTGTTGAGTTTGATAAGAACATTGCCACTTACCTCTGGAGGAGTGGGTTCTCTATGCCCTGCTCAGGAGGTTTCATTGGCTTCCCAAGAGAGTGGGGACACTCTCTTCTTAGAATTCATGGTCCAGGGCTCAACTTACATTTTTTACTTCATTTATATATAATCACTTTTTCACATAAGGTCTTCCACCCAGACTCATTGTTCCAATTATGTGCGTTCCAACACATAATTGTTTCACTTTTACTTATGCTTTTACATTCATGTAAACACCTTTTACTTTTTCCAAACACCACTTCTACTGCTCATTTTCTTCCTGTCCTAAAGTCCATCAAAATTCTCCCTCCTCTAGAAAATGTTTTCTGAATGTGGGAGTCTTTTTCTTTCAAATAAGATTACACATCTGCTGTCTTGAACTGATACATTTGTGGGTAGAGCAGAAAGAGAATGTACACCTGGCGAATGACCATAGTTTTCCATGGATTTTGCTAGGCCTTCTACATTATATGCCTCATTTAATTCACATAGCACCCAGGGGATGAGAAACGATCATGCTTGTTGTAAAGGTGAGGAAACGGGGGCCTGTAGAATTTCATTTATTTTTCCAGAGTGTCTCTGCTAGAAAGCAACAGAATATAGATTCAAACATTTTTTTTGCACCAAAACCTGTGGTTTTTGCACACAGATGTCTTTCCTTGTCCATTTCATCTTGCCATCTTTCTGACAGGAAGGACTCTAACATGAGAATTTTTATTCTTTTAAGTAGCTGTCACATAGCTGACCACATAAGGGGCCTTGATTCTGCATTTAACTCCATGTATAGCTGTCCTTTGCAATGTTTTTCTGTTTTCATTCATTTAACATTATGTGAATATTCATAATTAGAAATAGTATATTTTTCCCTGTAAGCAAAAAAAGAAAGGGAAATATTCATATAAATAATGAAGGTCCTTTCAGAATATCTAGGTATGTTTTCAAGTTAGTCAGAATATAAACAAGTTTCTTATGTTTTATACTGTGCATGATTGATAATACTTCTTAGTGTACATCTTTGTGTTCTCCTGAAGTCTAAAAACCATTTTTCTCAGACCATCTAAATCTTCATTGGGAAAAAAAAAATCTTCAAAAAAGTACAGAGACTTTGAGTTTAGACATGCTTAAAAAAGTCATCTTTAATAATTACTTTGAATTTGGTATCACTTAAAAATCAATAGAGTTTTTTTTAAAGGTAAATGAAATAATATCTGGATATAAATTCCAGACCCAGCCTACTCCTCTATAGAGGGAGCGAATTATAAAGAAAGTCTTTACTGAATCCATAAATACCGAGATATCTTGCAGAATTACAGACAAGCAATTCAGAAGTTGCTCTGTAAATATTGTCCCTCTATTGTTTATCATTTCATTATCAACTAAACTCCCAAATAACTGGAAGAAAGAACTTTAGATGATTGGATAATATTTCTTCACAAGGTCATGGCAAATCTTTTTTTAAAATGAATGGCGAGACAGCAGGAGCCTTATAATATTACTTATGCTAAATGAAAAAAATTATGCTGGTTCTTTTGTCAACCATTACATATTAATTGCATAAGATTAAGGGAAGAGCTATAGGAAATTAAAACAGAAAATAGAAAGCCTGATTCTTGACCTCAGGGGATTTGCACTGTAACAAAGGAGACAAGGCATTGGCTCAAACAAATAGATAAACACACACACATAACATCTCAGGAAAGCATAAGATAACTGCTGAGAGAGGCACAGATGAATTCATTAGAAACTGCCATGGTGTAGGATGGTGAGAAATCGTTACCAAGGAGGTACAATTTGAGGGGAGCCTTCAAAAAGAGCAGGGTTTTGTTAAGTGAAAAACAACTAATGCAATAGTTTTGGTGGGAAGAGCATTGAAAATCAAGTTGCAGAAGTGGCTTAGGCAAGATATGTTGAAGGAAGCATCAAAATGGCTAAAATGAAAGCTTTCTTCAAATAACAAAATTTTTTATTTCTTTTTATCTTTTCCTTACTATGCATCTATCAGTTCACTACTGTGTTTGACTAGTATAGACTACCATGTTTTAATATCTCTGTACTTTTACCAGTTGTAAGATATAAGCTTTGAATTCTTGGACATAAGTGACCCATTCCTTTGAGGGTCTGTCCACTCAATGGGATCCATTGATCTTAGCTGCTAGATGGGTGATCATTTTGCTCACTCTGAAACATCCTACGAAGCGGTGTCCTCACAGCATCAAAATCTTTAGCTTCTTGAGAAGCTAAACCAGGAGTGTTATGGTTCACTTCTACACATTCTCCAGCTGTGCCTGAACAGCTTGATTTCTCATCTAGTTCATGGTGAAACAGAAATATCCCCGGAATTTTTTTTATTATTTTTTTTTTACTTTGAGCTACAAAGATTTCAACCTGCCTTTTTTATTGGGTCATTTCCTGAAAGTATTGGAGTATTTGACCATTCTAAATCACTTTTCTGAGAATCAGCACATCCTGAGACTGGCCTGAGCCCTCTTCCTTCATTATCAATAATGATCACATTTAGAGCAGTTGAAGAAGAGACCAGATTGAAAGAAGAATCTGTCAGGTTCTCTGTTGCATGTTTTTAATTCATGCACCCACATGGCTATATCCAACAGAGGTGACCTGAATTTTCGCCTTTGATGTTGCATACCATGAATTCCCATAGCAGGTCAGGAACAAAAAGGGCATTTTAAAGCTTTTTTTCCTAACATTGCCTTAGCAGATACTTATTGTGTCCCAGGAACCTGCTCCTGATTTTAGAATCATAAACATCAGTAAGACCAAGATGCTTGTGGAGTGATACAGTGACTTTGATTTCTTGTGGGTGGTCAAAACACAGCATGTGTGATATTTTTACAAACTATGGTTCACAAAGCACTTAGTTCTAGAGCATTTTGTTTTCATTATGTTCATGTCAATGGAAACAGTTGTGCTTCCTGATGTCTTACTGAGATGGCCTTTTTGGTGATTTTGGGCTACTTTCCCAAGGATTCTGCATGTTGCCTGACCCTTAGTCCTTAGGAAATAAGTAGGATTTGGACTGATCTGTTGCGGAGAATGTACTTTCTCTAAGAATGGCAGAAGGAAAAACATCAGGCTAGGATGCTCTCCAGAAATAATAGTGGGGAATCTCATCCTGTTTTGTAAACTCTTTGTACTTTGCTCTCTGCATGTTTTGTGAAATATTATTTTTAAAGGGCCATTATATTCTGAAAGATACTCTTTTGCATTCAATTTGTCTTCAAGTTGAGGAGGATTAACAAGACATTATTTAACAAGTTTCTAAAATTGGCACTAGTGTACTTATAGGAAGTTTCTGAATGAGGGCTAATTCTGAATAAACAGGCCAAGTTTCTTCTCTCCAGCAGTTTTATGCAGACTGCCCACGGTGACCAAGGTGGGAATGAAGAGCAACACCCAACCGCGCTTCACTTGAAGAATTTCACTATTCTGGAAACCAGGTAAAAATAATAGAGACAATTTTAGGCATGCATAGTCCCTTTATTGAAAAACACTATTTTCAAGTTTGCTCTACAGGTTCCTTCAAAAAGCTATATTTACTATCAAATTTAACATATAATTTGTTTTCATATAACGTATTATATTGATCTAACATTTCACTTCTTTATAAAGAGCCAAGTGTTTTACCAAAGCATATATTCATGCATTAACTCATTAATTTAATCAGCTTATAGTAGTAATATAATCTACTTTTTTGGAAATATTTTAAAGAAAAAAAGAGCACATTTCACTTTAATTTGACTTGCTATAATTCTAAACAAGGAAAGAGGATTAAGTTATATAAGTTTAATGCTTTATTAAAAATAATTTTTATTTTCACCAAATAAATATATGCACATATATTTAACATGATAATAAATTTAAAAGTTAAAAACATAAGAAATAAAGCCTTTGGCACCAGGGCAGGAGGGCAACCACTTTCAACTTCTTTAATTTTTATTTTACTTCTGTATTTTAAAAGAATGAACATTCAATAAAAAATTATATTCAAATGTTTTATGCATTTGTAATATATTAGTTATTCATGCAACACATAGTTAGCCAGTATAAAGGCACAGCCAAGACACTGTGTATGGTTTCCATTAGAATTCAAGCACAGTAATGTGTTCTCTGGTTCAGCAAGTGTTAAAAAATAAAGACAACACCTCATCACAATTCTTCATAGTATTCTGCACATATGAGTATCCTGTGACATTTGACTATTTCTTCTTGAGTTTAAACTTTGTAAGGGGTAATCTGTATAATACATCCCAAAGTGCTTTAGCTCAGATATTTACATAACTTGTTGAGCACAAGCCATAGCTAGAATCAATTTCCTTTCCTTAAAAGCTTCAAAGTTAATTAATTTAGCTAAGAATTGGGGTCAAAATGACAAACATGGCAACAATTCCCCCACCTAATTAAATAGCAGTTAGGATCTGAAAACAGCTCTTTATTGAAAAGTTTAGAGATGGAACCACAGAGTTTCATCTGCCTTTTTGTTTAATAGCCCATCATACACTCTTCTAAATGGAGGGTTAGGTCTGGTCACTGGGATATAAACTCAAAGAGCTCAAGAAAGTAGTATTTTGCCTAAGATTAATTCTTTAGGATTATCTAATTTAATAGTCTAAATTTTAATAAAAGCACAGGCAACCAGAGTTTTAGGCAATATATAAAAAGGGTTTTAGATTTTTAAACATGATTTTGATATTTCTGATCCTGGGAAGAGGCTTGCCTTTCTGGGCAATACTCTTTGATGCTGAATTTCCCCTGCATGGTTCTACATATCTTAATCTAAAGCCTGACAATAGTTGTAAGGGTGAATATAATCTTTATGTGAACTATATTTTATTTTTGTAAAAGTTTCCAGACATAGTATTTTACCCCCATAGGAATTAGTGTTTTGGTAGTGTAGGGAGTTTTAGCATCAAATTCTCGACGCAGATTTTTGGAATCCAGGGGAGCTAAAGAGAAAGATAACTTTTGGTGGACTGGCCTTTCCACACCCCACAAGCCATAGCATGTAGCACAACCTTCAATACCTGCTCTCAAAAGTCCTGATTTATCTCAGAGACATTTCTTTGTAAGTGCCAAATAGAGTTTCAGCTCTTCTTGTCTGGACTCAGCCATCCTATGGGCCTTAATATATTAGAGCACACTTGCTTAATGCCTCTAATTTATTTTCCTTGATTGAACTTGTTACCACAATATCTTCCTAGTCTGGGTCTAGGGCCCAGGCTGATTGAGCTGCCAACAGTTAGACCAATGAGTTGACTGGAAGGAATCTATTTTTTTTTTTTTTTAAATATGTCTTTATTGACTTCAGAGAGAGGAAGAGAGAGGAAGAGAGGGATAGAAACATCAGTGATGAAAGAGTCTTTGATTGGCTGCCTCCTGCACGCCCCCTAATGGGGACTGAGCCCACAACCCTAGCATGTATGTGGGAATTGAATCTTGATCTCTTGGATCATAGGTCAATGTTCAATGTCTGAGCCACACCAGCCGGACTGGAAGGAATCTATTGACCATGGAGGCACAGGGGGATTGACTGCTCAGTATCACATGTCTGATCAGACAATCCTGATAGAAGAACTCTACTTTAGCCCTGGCCTCGCAGAAGATTCTGCCCTGAGGAGCTCAAAACTTGCCCCTACACAGTTTCCCATAGAATCAGACTTCAGCATTTACCTTTCACTACCCAAGACACACTACCCATTCTAATTTGTCCCAATTTGTGGTTTTCCACCATTCCCCTATAATTTGTGAAATGCATTATTTTCTTTGATCTGAATCTAAGTCATACTTTCCAACCACTCCAGCTTTCTCAACCCCATCTGCTATCATCTCCAGTCCAAGGAGGCCATTTTCTGCATTGTCTTCTAAAGCCTTTATTTATATCAATGTAGCAACACATGTCAGAACCGTTTATACCTATGCATTTCATATTCCCTCTTCAGAAGCTATGCTTCCTCCCATTCTAATCATTTGTGTATTTTTTCAGATTATACCAGTTCATCTTTCATTCTCTCAGTATCTTTTTCTCTCCCTCTCTGTCTCCCTTTTTTCTTTCTATTTCTCATCTCCATACTTTACTATCTTTCCTTGCTTTGTTGTTTATTGCTTTAAGAAGATCTTTAAGTGAAAGCATCCAGACTCCATTCTTTGGAGTATATTTATTGAAACAACAGAAGTTGTCAGACTGGCTGCTTTTGGCCCACCTGAACCCTTGTTCCTCAGCATGAGAGTTTCCTCTTAGAGTCCAATACTTTGCTCAGCTTTCACTTTCATTAGACCCATTTGTGTAGTTTTATTGACTAAAAAGACCAAAGTGCTTTTGGATAATGTCTGTTTCAATAATAAAATAGTCATGCCTGAATCACTAAAAACCAAGTCATTGTTATTACTTGACTTATGTTATTTTTAAAACTTAGTTAGAGGCTATCTCAACCACCTTCTCCAAACCTGTCAAAGATTCCCATTACATATTGAAAAAAGTGGAAAACCCAAATTTCTGCCCTCACCCTTACCCATACTGATTTTAATATTCTTATTAGCGTATTCTCCATAACTGTAGCTTTCCAAGTTGATCCTATCAAGCAGACAGTATTATCAGGCCCTCTCTCTCACCTGGCTTATTGGCTCTTGCATTTTGGGTTTGTTTGTTTTATTAAAGTCAGGCAACAACGCCTAGGCTGATGGCAATTCAAATGGGCAAGTAAAGGCTAGTGAGATGGAAATGCCAAGATCAGCACCCATATGAAATGTTGCCGTTCTTGTACAGAGCGTCTCCAAACCATTTTGTGGCTCATCAAGTGAATGGGGTGAGAGAATGAGGGCTTGGCAGACCCACCTTCGAGTGATGCTGCTTGGGAATGGGGCGGTCACCTGGCACAATCACTGTAGAGCATGTGCCCCTGAACTGGGCCTGGGCATTCAAAAGGGTAATTCAATTCGAAGTAAAATTCCCTGATAGGCCTGTGCCACTAACTTATTGATAGTGCTGGTGGCTATTATTTTTACAGTATTTTTGATGACTATGCAAACTTAATGTATGAAGTTTAAATGAACATGTAGTTTCAAACTATTATGTTTCTCCGTAGTATTACACTTATTCTGTGTTCCTTTGAACTCTCACTTTTTGATATACATTAAAGAAAAGAAGCATTTGCCTGAAGTAGGGAACAAAAAAAAAATTCTAATTACGGTAGCTATGAGAATAAGAGAAATCATGACATTAAGATAGTATGTAATTTTGACAGTATTTAAAACGACTATTCTTACCCCCCAAAGTGGTATGTTTTTGGTTTCCTTAAGCATAGGGAAGTTTATTTATGGCAGTTTAACATTACAGTTAGGTCTAATAAGTCAGTATTTTTTAAAACACCAAAACCAAACCTAAAAGCCCAAGTGATTAAGAGATAGCTATAGGATACCTTAGTTATTCTGCCATTTCTGTATTCCCAGCTATAAATTTAATATGAAAGAAATCCTTGCCTGCTTCATTCTAAATCCTGCTTGAGCCAACATGGAAAAAAGACACTGTTTTGGATTTCCTAACAGGAAAAAAAAAAAATCAAAAAAAAAAATCTTTGAATTCAATTGAATTGCTGCTCCTGCAAAAAGAAACTTGGCCTTTACCTCTGCTCCAGTTCACATCTGCAGCATATTTTCCATTAGAAATCTTCCCGATGTCCAGGGGCCCTCGGTTTGGGCTGGCTGAGCTGCAGCAAGCAGCCCTGGGACCCCTGGAGGCACACCCCACACACTTACGCGGCCTGACCTGGGGTCACAAGTAATGGCTGCGAGCTAATTGATTGAGAAAGGCTTGTCTGGCGGGCCCCTCCGCGCCTCCCCGCATTCCTAACTCCTGCGAGGGAGGCGGTGGGCCCGGCCGGCGAGGGAGGAGAGGCGGCTTCTCGCCGGGACCGTTGCGCTGCGCGGCGGCTCCGTCCCCTCGGTGCGCGCTCGCCTCTCTCCACCCGCCCCGACCGCCGCTCCGTCGCTCCAAGGCGACCCCAGGGGGTCCCCCGAACAGGGGCTCGAGTACTTATCGAACCGAAAGAACAAAGTAGCCGCTTGCAGGCGGTGGGGAGCGCGTGGAAATCCTAGTAAAACTTCGGCGCAGCGCGCGGCCCACGGGCACCCGCGCCGCCCGGTCGGAGGGGGCCGCTGGGTGGCGGCTCGGGGCTGCCGGGTGGCGGACGGCCCCTGTAGGCAAAACTGAAATGCACCAGGGCAGGAAATAGCGCACTTTTACGCCACGCAACCGTTGCTTTCGCATGGTGAGTGCAGATTTCAGATGTTGCTTGAAATGTGCTCGGTGTGTTGTGGAAACAGGGAGCGCGCCCCGGCGCGTGGGGGCAGCTCCACCCGGGCGCGCCGCGGGGCTCTCCCCAGGCGCTCGGCTTTCTGTTTCGGCTGGATTGCACATTAAACTTGGCAGTGCGAACCGAGAAATGCCATCTTTGTGCCGCCTCGGCGCCCCCTTTCCCTAAAATTGTCCCTCTGTCTGAGTCACGCTTCTCCTGAAACCCGGATAAATGTTGCGCCGGGCAGACCCTGCGCGGAATAGGGAATGAAGGAGCCAGGGTGTCACAGAGGCGATGTGAACGTCTCCGCGCCCGGCCGGTGGCACCGCCAGGCTCCCTGCGGCCGCCTGGTCGGGGGTCCGCGGCGGGGTCCCTGTGAAAGGAGCTTTGTGCAGAGTCCTGGGAGTAAAGGGTCAGGGCCTGGGAGTTATCTGGCCGCCAGCGAGACGCACTGGGGCGTCCTCTTATTTTTCACCTAAAATAGGAGGGGGGGGGGGGGGAGTGCATCTGTACATATTGAAAAGTAAGTGTGTTTTGATTTCGTCAGTTGCCTTCGTACAGTCTGTGTGTGTGAGTCCTGGCACAGGGTCCTTGCAACTTGTTTTGAGAAGGAGCATTGCAAACTTCTTTTGTTCCTTTTTGTTTTGTTTGCTCACATTTCCCTGTTGAAACTTTTGGGCACAGTTTATTTTCTTGATTTTAATGACCTTGAAACAAGACTGAGTAATTTTCAGTGCAGGTATTTCAGCGCAAATACCTCAGAAGTTACTAAGCTTACTTTTCTTGGGGGGGGGGGGGCGGAGAACTACCTCAGTGTAAATTGTGCTTCATTTCTCATTTAAGCATAAAGAGAATCCTATTTTAAATGTGCTGTGTGTTAAAAAAAATAAAAATCAGAACCTTCAGGGAGTGATCCTAGAAATGTTATAGAAGAGATTTTTCTCCAAAAGCTGAAAATTTAGTATTAGAGTTTTAATAAGTGCCAAAATATTATTGCTGTCATTGACTTTGTTTAAAAAGCAGTGTTCTTAACAAGATGACCGCATTAGACGCTACCCAATGAATGAAGTGAAAAATGTATCTTCCAGGCTGCTGATTTGATATAACTCAGAGGGCTGTGTTATTATGGTGTTTCACATTCATTTAAAACATTCAAAAAGCAGCTCCCTAATATAAATTTAAATAATCACTTAAAAAATAAAACTGACTAAACTGCTTATGTTTTGAGATTCATAGCTTCTGTTTGCTAAAGTAAATTAATAAATGGAAAAAACATAGTGAAGTAATTGTGAAGCTATAAAACTCCACAATAAAGGGAGGAAAGCTTTTAAAGAGGAATGAGTGTGCTTTTGCTTATACGGCAATTTTGAGGCATTAGCTCTTCGCTCTTCTTTTTCAGAGATTTCTGCAAACCGATCAACTGTTGCAAAACTAAGCAGTAGTCTTGACTTTAGTACAAGAACTCTGTATAAGAAGGGTAACTATGTTCGAGCTCTTCCTATGATTTGATATGAGCTTCTTTCAATAATTGCAAAATGTGACTGGCAAATCCTTTTGAGGAGTTCATTATGTTCCTCACCTGTTACAGTCACTCTTTTTTCTTTATTTGCTCACAAACACATTTCCTAGATGTTTATTAGTACTATAGGGGACTAAAAGCCTTTTTTTTGGTAGGAAATGTTGACGTTTTCATTTGCATGAACCTTTTGGGGTTTTTAAAATTATGTTCTCATCAAAACCACGAAGGTGTTTTTAATAAGGTCTTTGGTATGATGTTGATATGAAGGAGATGGCAATTGTTTGGAGTTTTCTTTTAATGCTGTCTCATTAAGTAAAGTTAAGGTGTGGCTGAGGGTTTATGAAAGGCTTTGCCAAGGGATTAGCCTTTTGAAAATTTCTCCCGTTGGTATCAAGATTGTAAAAAAAAAAAAAAAAAAATGTTTACCCCTTACCATTTCCCTTCAAACCAGTCCAAAGACTAGAAATTAAAGGCAACTTCATTATTTTCCTTGGTTATAGCTAACCACAACTCAGGAAGTTACTATGCTACGAGGAGGGGCTACAAAAGAATTGGGTTCCCTTTAATGGAAGCACATAAATTGTGATAAACAAAAGAAAAAAGACCTATTGCTTAATTTTCCTAACACTTAATAACTACCATCTTCAGTCTTTTCTGTTCATATTTCCATATTGATTGTTTGTTGCAGTGAAGGCATCTTTTAAAAACTGAAATCTACCTTAGCATTATTTTATAGCCATAGTTTTAAGAAGGTATATATTTTCTTATGTAAGGCTATTTTACCACAGAAGTTTAAATTATGTATTTGATAACTAGGAAAAAATGGAAATATGTTCAAATTAACTCTAGGGTGGTTTCTCTTAGCTATATGTAAAACATTGGCGATTCATCGTTCCTCCCCTAGATTGTGTGTGTGTGTGTGTGTTTGGGTTTGCACGTATAAGCTCACGAGGAGGGTGTTAGAGTGGCCAGGACATGTGATAAGGTTATGACACTACTTGACTTACTTCCTTAATTCTCATGGTCACTAAATTTCAGTATTTTTCTGTACCCCTGCAGCAATAGACATCTGCTGCAGTGAAATTATGCCTTCTCTGTTGAGGAAAAATGTCATATTAACTGTATTCTTGTTTTGATTACATTTGTCAGTTTGATTTTTAAGATGATTTATTTTATGAAAATATAAGGCAGAATCTATAGGATTAGATTCTATTGTCTCTGACAAATTTTGGGTCCTCTAAAGGTATTCTAGAGTTGCAGTATGGTTTTTATTACTCTTCTTCCAGGGAATAGAGCATAGTGGTTGTTCATCTTGTAGATACTTTGGTCTTAGGAATCATGTCTTAAATTATGAAAAACTCAACAACTTTATTTTTTAAATTACTTTTGTTACTATTAGCTTTAGTCTCTCTTTTTTTCCTGGAATATTCTAGGAAATGTATGTTAAAGCTTCATAATATATCATATATATTTCTTAATTATCTTTCACACTAATTTATATATTTTCCTGTGCTGCATTTTTCGTGAATTACTCAGAATTATCTTCCAATTTACTAATTTTTGTTTTGACTCTTTCCACTATATATGTCTTCCTGAGAATTCGAATTGATTCTTTTCTCATAGCCACTTTTATTATTTTATCTCTACTTATTTTCTTGAAAATTGTATTGATGTTATTTCTTACTTTGTCTCTTTATGGATATTAGCATGCTTACTTTGAAATTCTGAAACTGATCTATTATTTTCATGTCATCTGGAATGACTTCATTGACTTTTTTAAAAACTTGCTGGTGTTTTTTTTTTTATGATATTTATCACATGCCTTGGAATTTTGGTTTTCAGGCCCAATTTAAGTGAGAAAGATTTTTTAAAATTCTCTCTCTCTCTCTCTCTCTCTCTCTCTCTCTCTCTCTCTCTCTCTCACTCATTGCTAGCCTCACCCCAGTGCTATGGTCATAGACTTGGTCCTGCATGCTGTCTATTCCAAGCTCACAATCTCTGATAATGGAGATCTCATAGGTCTAGTTACCAAGTCAAACAGCAGTTTGTCTCAGGTTCTGACTGCCAGATTATTGCTGATGCTTCTGACCTCTCTACGAAACAGCTCTATGTAAGCCATGGCTCCAGGAGAATAGTCAGGTATTCAACTTTGTTGGGGTGACATTGATTAAAAAAATTATATAGGTTTCAGGTGTATGATTCATCTATAGATGTTACATCATAGATGAGTCAGTCCTCCTTGTCATAGTATATTTTTTTTGACAATTTGATTCACCAATGATACATCTGACAAGATTTAATATCCAAAATTTATAAAGAACTTAAAAAACTCAACACCAAAAAACCAAACAAACCAATTAAGAAGTGGGCAAGGACCTGAATAGACACTTCTCCAAAAAGGACATACAGATGGCCAATATATATATATGAAAAGATGCTCAATGTCACCAATCATCAGAGAAATGCAAATTAAAACCACAATGCAATATCACCTCACACCTGTTAGAATGGCTACCATCAATAAATCAACAAATAACAAGTGCTGGCGAGGGTGTGGAGAAAAGGGAGCCCCTGTGCACAGCTGGTGGGAATGCAGATTGGTGAAGCCACTGTGGAAAGCAGTATGGAGTTTCCTCAAAAAATTAAAAATGAACTGCCTTATGACCTAGCAATGCCACTTCTGGGAATATATCCTAAGAAATCCAAAACACAAATTTGAAAGAATATATTCACTCCTATGTTCACTGCAGCATTATTTACAATAGCCAAGATTTGGAAGCAGCTCAAGTGCCCATCGGTGGAAGAGTGGATAAAAAAGCTGTGGTGCATTTACACAATGGAATACTACTTCGCCATAAAAAAGAAGGAAATTTTATCTTTTGCAACATCATGGATTGACCTAGAGAGCATTACGCTAAGTGAAATAAGCCAGTCAGAGAAAGACATGTACCATATGGTTTCACTCATATGTGAAATCTAATGAACAAAATAAACTAACAAACAAAATAGAAACAGACTCATAGATAGAGAACAGACTAAGAGCTATCAGAGGGGAGGGGTATTGGGAGGCTGGGTAAAAAAGGTGAAGGGATTAAGCAAAAAATAAATCTCATAGACACGGACAATAGCATGGTGATTACCAAAGGGAAAGTGGGGTGGGGAGAGGTAGAAGAGGGTGTAGGGCGAATAAGTGGGAAGGAGACTTGACTTGAGATGGTGAACACACAATACAATATATAGATGATGTATTGTAGAGTTGTAGACCTGAAACCTATAAAATTTTATTAACCAATGTCACTCCAATAAATCTAATTTTAAAGACAACTTGATTCTGATGTTTTTTTGGTTTTTGCTTTTATATCTGAATATTTACCCATTCTCATCTCTACCCCCATCTTTTTATCAGGAATGACACCAGATATAGCGAAACCATGGTGAGAGCTATCAGAATTTTTTACCCTTTGAAAGAAAATTAGTACCTTGGCATCATGACATTTTCTGTTCATTTAAGCCTTTTAGTTTTATTTTTTAATAAAACTATGCATAGTTTCTGGTTCTCAGATTACTCCAAGTTGTATCTATTTTAGACTTTTCGAGGTGGTGTTTTTTACTTTCTCCTATTTATTTTTCTATGGAATTTTTATTTATTAGTCTGTCTTTCTTCTGAGTACAAAAATGTCTATGGTTTTCTTCTGGCCTTTCAGTTGCATCAGTCTGTTTTGTCTGGCTTCTCTCACCTTTCTTTCTGGAAGGCATAGCCAATTTATGGGTTCACATCTCTTGATTTGTTCCTTTGTAGTGAAACTCCTGCATAATCTTGCATAACTCTACTTGCATTGCCATTTCTAGTTGTTTCAAGGTTCTTCTACACTGTTCATTGCTGACACTGCCCTCCCCTCAGCAGAAATTTTACTTCATTTTCTACAAAATTTCTGCCCAACAAAGAAGTAAACATTTAAACTCAAAACTATATATGGTATTCTTTAATACCAGTCTTTTCTGTTAAATTTTGATACCTTATATCCAGTAATAATTGTCTTTCTTATTGTTCTCATCTTCTCAATCAATATTTTCTTGTTAATCAGGTATAAATCAGTCAGATTAGAGTTCATATGTTCTTGAAGGTAGGATACAACAACACAATATAGCAAGGTTTTTACAGTATTCATTTGTACTATTTATGTACTAGAAGTTTCAGAGAGGAAAATGTCACAGGAATATAGCCCAAATCATCTAGGTTTAGAAGGCTTTGATCAACATTTAGGATTGTTTTCCCCTGTGGATAGCAAAAATGATCAATGCTTGCTAAACGTTATTAACATTTTAATCACTTTATGCATTTACCAAATCAATTTAAATTATTCATTGGTTGTTTAAAAATGAATAGCTATAAACAGAAATTTAGGAAAGCAACATTGATGCTTGATTCACACACACAAATTGATTGATAGATACCCCTAATCTCTTTCCAGGCACTCTGGCAGGTGCTTTGGGATCCGCAGAGAAACATCTGACATAATTTCTACTCATCGGCAGCTGAGTAGCATTCGAGAGAGTTGACTAACACTTTAAAAAAATCTTTTTAGAAAAAGTCAGAATGTTAATGCTTTTTCAGAGTATAAACCATTATCGAATGAATATTATAGAAGTACCAAGCCAGGTGAAAACAATCTGAATGAATTGATACTAAATATTATTTAAGACCAAAACATCTGCTTGGCCTTCAGTGATGAGAATGATTGGGACATATGGCTAGGAATAGAAAAGTCTAGTCAAATGGATTCAATAGTAGCCAGAGGTCTGGAGACCGATTCCAAAAAGATGTAACAAATCCCAGGAGAGTAATTATGTCCAAATGAGAAACTGTTAGATCCAAGCAGTGGCATGGGGATGGGTTCGCCCCTGGAGAAAAGATGACATGGCCATTTGAATCAAGGTAGGGTCATTCCAACAAATCCATCCAAAATAAGACCATTATGGCATTGTTTATTATTCACCACTTTAATAACTGGCTGACCATTTAGCTGACCTGTGCTACTTAGGCTACATTTACTGATGTAATAGGTAAAGTTCCAGCATAGTCCAGAAGTTTAGAACTTAGAGCCACTCATGTGCTTTGGGAAGCTTTCTGCTCATTGATTCTTTCCGTCTTGCAGCTTCAACAACATAAACTCCCATAGCCTCAAATTATAAGTTTACACATGGAAGGATTTTATGGTCCTGACCTGGAAGTGGTATAATCATCCCCACCCACATTCTGCTTTTTAGAACTGAGCCATATGACCATAACTTACTCAAGGAGCTCTGGTAAATCTATCTGTGTCTCCAAGAAGAAGAGTCCCAACCACTAAATCAGATAACATATTTCTGTTGAATGTACAAAGATCTGAGTCAGACATTGTGGTGAGCATATCTATAACCAAAACTCACTTTTTTCCCTTCAAAAGTCTTAGATAGAACTATATGTAAGTAAAGGTTAACACAGTATCGGATGTATTAAGTTTTATAACAGAGGGATAAAGAATCTCTTGCAAAGGAAGGACTTCTTGGAAGAAACAATATTTGAGCAGAACTTGAAGCATATAGGGGCTCACCATCAGGTAGAAAGGGAAGGTACTGCATGAAAAGTGACATCACAAGTAGCTATCAAATCTCTAGAGATGAGAGTCTATGATGGTTGCAGAGATAAAGATGTCTGAGAGATATTTTGGGACCACCACATGGCTGACCTTTAACACCTTATTTATAGTTCAAGAGCCATTTCAAAATCTGTAGCATATGCTTAAGAAAGAAAGTAGTGTTCAGAATACCTTAGAATGAAAGAACTAGAGGCTGGAAATCTTGGGGAGCTACTTGAACTAAGGCAGTGGGAACAGAACTGAGAGAACAATTAGGCGAAAAAATTGGAAAGTCGATTTGAAAAGACTGAGATTATTTACATTAGTGATGAATCCAGAGATTTTGTATTTGACTAACAGAGTGTTCTCAAATGTTAATCTTTGGGAATTATTTGATGAGTTCCAAAGAGCACTTATAGTCAATTTCATTAGCTAAGGGACTGTTACAATCTCCCCAAGTGAGAGCTTTATCTGGATTTGAACAATGATGTTTCTGGAAGCCTTGAACTTTAGAGAAGCACGAGAGATATATCTTTTATTGTAGCCACACATGACCATATTTTTTTAAAAAAAATCTGAACAAGAAATAACACAATATAAATGACCTCCCCCCTTTTAAGCTCTAACTAGGCAAATATATTCCTTTTATCTTCAAGTGCTTTCCCTTGACCAAAATCCTCACTCAAAATTCTCTTCTGTTCTCTTCTAGACATTATCAGAATATAGATGTTCTTTGTAAACTATGCAGAAAGTTAAATAAATTTTAGAGATTGAAGATTTCATGAATCCTTTTAATTCTTCTAGACTTCACTGGAGTGCTGCTCAAGTGCACATGTAAGTCTCCTCTGCACGTTCAAGAATATTCATTACTTAAAATGCTCTCTGGAAGTGAGGGTTTGGAGAGCCACTTTCCCCCATGTTTTATGATGCAGGGGAAGTATTTAAATGTTTAAGGACTAAAATAGCCTCTTGAACTCCCATTAGACCTGCTAGTAACAATTTACCAGATGTAAAACATCAAATAGTATTGATGCAGAATCTTTGAGGCCTGGTTTCCAGGTGTTCTGCCCTAAGAATATTTTTTTTTTTAGCTACTGAAAATATTACTCCTCTAAGAAGATAGCCTAACCCTTGTTAAGGTCAAAACAAAAGATCCCCATTAATTTCTGCAGAGAAGAGGTAACATTTAGATGACAACCATAGTGTACTAATTAATGTTACTTTTAGATCAATAATTTACTTAAAATGATTCCAACTCTCAAAAAAATCTTAATTCTATTAAGCATATTATACGCTATGTTTAAATAGGTTGAGACTGCCAACTGGAAATACAATACAATAGCAAGATTCGAATGAAGGTACATGAATTATAATAAAAATATCATCTAATAATATTTTTTAATGAATTTCAGTTAAAATGGGTAGTATTTATGTGCTTTTGAAATTATTTGATCTAAGGTGTAGCTTTCCTTTTAATAATACATAAATTTTCAAAATGTTAAAAACAGAAGGACAGGACTTCCTAAATGTATCTAGGGTTACATTTATTATTTCCTTTTCATTGGTAGTATTCAGAAAATGTGGAGAACTTTGTTAAAGTGGGAAAAGGACTGATAAGAAATCAGAAGATAAGGGTCGAGGTTAGGCTACTCTCTTATTTGCCACAAAACTTACCTGAATTTTTGGTTTTTATACATGATAACCACTTACCCACCACGTAGAGTTATTCTGAGGAACAATTATTACATGTTTCAGCATTCAGAGAGAGAAATATAAAATGAATTCTCATTCATTCTAATTAATATTTTCACTGATGACCATCAATTCCTTTATAATTTTCTAGATATTTGACAAAGTTTAATTATTCTTACTTTAACATATGCCTATAATTCTTAATTGGGAAATATTTTATATTTATCATAAATATTTTAGTCCATTCAAGTCATGCCTGTATGAAATTCACTCCTGCGATCACACCGTTATTTTCAAACCATGATGGCTTAACTGATTTCATCCCCATGGCCTATGTTGTGTCTTTTTGATCACTCACAGTAGTCTTGTTAAAATAGTCTTGTTACCAAGTCTCCCAGTTCTGTTTTCAACACCTGAGAGAATGATACAGCTTCTGCATCTCGATAAAGTGAAATGCTGGAACAGCGATTAGGAGAAAGAAAGAAATAGATTTTATGCTGTAATTGGTTGCTGCCACAGGATTTTTTCCCAATTACAATTCTTATTATATCATACCCCTCTACTTAAAATTATCCACTGATTTTTAATTTTTTTCCCAAATATCTTGGTGTTTGATTTTGGTATTTCTTCAAAGTTATTTTGTGTACTAGAATCTGTGGTTAGAAGATTAGGTTAAACATAACTAATAATCAGATTTTTTTCTTAAAGTTTATTTACTGAGCTCACATAAAAGCATATCTAAGAATATTTTTTATTTTTAAAAAATAAAATAAAAATTAATTCTTATTGACTTTTCAATAGTATCCAATTAGAAGGAAAATTGTTCTGTTTGTTAGCTGATTTTTTTTTTAAATATTTCTTATCACCATTTCTTCTACTCTGTAGAATGATACTACAGAAGGACTAAATATTAGGATACATAACTTATTTACATAAAATAGCAAAGAAGAAAAAGAAGAAAACAATTAGTAAAAATAGCTTCTAAAGCTAAGTTTTGGTGTATAATAACCGGCTAACCCTTTTGGTGAGGTCCATTGGGTAGGATTGGGATTTGATTTATAAAATAGAGTGAATTTCATGCAGGCATGATTTGAATGGAATAAAATGTTTATGATAAATATAAAATATTTCCCAATTAAGAATTATAGGCATATGTTAAAGTAAGAATAATTAAACTTTGTCAAATATCTAGAAAATTATAAAGGAAATGATGGCCATCAGTGAAAATATTAATTAGACTGAATGAGAATGTGTGTGTGTGTCTTTGGTTCACTTAGTTTGTCTTCCTATCCTTTAGCAACTCCTTTAAACGTAAGATGTGTCTTCTGGTTCTTTTGTAAAACTAGGATTTTCATTCACCTGCCCATATATTTTTCCCAAGGAGGGAGAATTAAAATTTCCTGACATGTATGAAAAAGATTAAACAATTCAGCTACTTTTTAATAACTTTTCCCTTGCTTTTCAAAAGCAGTAACGTTGCCATCATTCATAAATGGTTACAGTAATGTCGACACTTCACAGATAAGAAGTTTATTATTCATGAAAAATTTACAAATGACTGACTGGTGACTCTCCCAGATTGCTAAAACAAAGCAAAGTTAATTTTTGATTCTACAGATCTAAGGTATCTGTCTCCAGCGTAATACCCATCAGGAAGAAGATGAACTGAAAGGCAGGAAATACAATCTCACAGTGAAATTTGTTCAGTTATGGAGAAAATTCCAACGGAAAGGGTGGAAATGCCAGAGGTGTGGATAAGTGAATTCCAGCTGGACAAAGTGCTAAATTACATTCACTGAAGATTTAATATTTCTCTAAAAAAGAATACTTCCCATATCTCATAATTATTTAATGAGTTGATTACTGAGTTGAAACTTTTCAGTTAGTTGGGCAATTCGAGGTATGGTAATGGGACATACACAGTATTCTCTTAGTGGGATTTGGCTGCTTATGAATATATAGCAGGTTCAGTAATACCCAGAGGCCCCCTAGTACAGTTAACACTGAGAACATAGTATATATTTGGCAAATATATGCTAGTTAGGTTAAATCGTGAAGATCTATATAGTGCAATCTTAAATTGTGTTAGAAAAGGACATGTTTGGTTTAGTGAGACACATTTAGTGATAGTACAAAGCCTTAGATCTGATGACTCAAAATATATCTTTAAATCAGTAGAAATGTGGAAGAACACAGCATTAGAAATGATGGGATGATAACTTAGATTTGATTATAGCAAGACTGAGCCGAGCAGCTGTTGAGATTGCATAATGATATGTGAGTTTCTCATCAGGCCTGTAACATGTTTCCACTAATATAGATTAAGAATGTCTGGATGTACTATAATTATCCCTGGGGCTTTTGCATAACATAATTATGTCTTTCTAATGCAAAGTACTTTTATTAAGTGAAAGATGATGTTTAAAAGTTATGGAGATCGCTATAAGAACCACTCAACGATGGACGGAAACGTTGGCACTCATAACAATATTGTGGGGAAAAATACTTATCTTTTTTTGTTATACAGAGTTTTCAGAATTCAAAGTCTTGTTTCCATGGCAGGCACATGAAGGATGGTTTCAATTATGATGACCCTTTTGCTGGCATTTGTGCACCATGTCCAGACCACAAAATGGAAAATGCAGTCTGAGTCTGCTTTACGTAAATACAGTACTGAGATCAGCCTGTCTTTAAGAGCCTGATTGCTATTTAATTACGGAGAATTCAGCAACCCAACAACAACAGAAAAACAATGAAGGTCTCATGGCAGGGCCTTCTTATCCTCTCTATCGCATGGAAGAATGTGATATATCTCATACCTTTATGTAACTAGGTTTACTAAATGGTTCTCATTACAGGTTTTGTAAATACTCCCTTAAAACATAGAATGAGAGTGGTTATGTTGATCAGTAAAACTATGAATGCAAAGTATTTGTGTTCATATAAGGATTTTAAAGCAACTGTGATGTGGTAAAAAATTAAAAAGTAAATCTGCAGTGAACAAATGGGAATTCAAATTCCAGCTCTGAAGTGTGGCCGGGCTATCTCTACCCAAGTTTCTTAACTTCTCTGAGCCCCAAGTTATCATCAACAAAATGAGGCTAAGAATTCCTATCTTGGTGGGCTATTGAGAAAATTAAATGAGATAATTTATGTGAACCATCATCTTAAGAATGTTTTCATTGAATCTGATTTTCAAAAATAATTCGCAAGAAATGTGAAAGAGTAATAACATAATAAAATATATTTTATATTCTCTCCTTTCATCTCAAAGGAGATTTTTGAAGAGAGTACCACATTTGAAACTATCTTTTATTTATAAGATTGTGAATTTATCTTTAATTGTAGAATAATTGTTTCCTCTTTTTTTTTTTTGGTCTTCTTTAAGTGAATTACTTAACTATCTCTTCTCTAATACTCTGCCTGAGAAGAGGTGAATATTTAAAAATATTTATATATTTCTGAAAGTATTTCTCAATTATCTTTTTAAGCCTTTTTTTGAATATTTAGAAAAGTTTTTTTTTCTCTTTCATGCTCATATTTCATACCTAGTATTTTTGCCTTAAGATGTGGCTTTAAAAAGGTGTAAGAACCAAGTGGGAGCATAAGTTTGGACATAGAAACTTCCTACCATAACTTTCTTTGTCATTCTATCTCCTCTTGGTGGTTACAGTAACGTAGACATAACACCAATATTTGCTTTTATCATTCCACATTTATTTAGTACATTCCGTGGTAGGATAAATAGGATCAGTTAGGTGAGGTGATAAGAAGGAAAAGAAGACCTATATTCTACAAGTATTTTATTTTATAGTATGAAAATAAATATAAAATATAGTAAGCAACATATAAGCAAATGACAAACATATTGCAAACTGCTATCAGAAATGAAGGACTATTAGACTTTTCTGGAAGTTTTATTTGTACTTAATCTATTGAGATTCAACATTTGTTTTTAGTAAATTATTTTACCTTTTAAAAATACATTAGTGCTAAGTAGTAAATTAAAATTGAGATTTCTTTTTTTCTACACTAATAACCTATAGTTAAAGTGTGGTATTATTTAATAAATTATCACCCTTCACCGATATCTATTGTTCTATTAACCAGTTGCTCTTGCCTGTTGTATAAATTAAGTTGTTAAGGATTAAATAACTGAGATGATCAGAATTTGTTGGGTTTATCAGAGAATCTTTGAAGGAAGAATTTTAATTATAGTTTTAAAACATTTAATGAGTAGCTTTTTGTGCTATGTGCTTTCATACTTAATTATCACCTTATTTCAAATTAGGGATTGGGAAACTGAGGCTGAGAAAGATAAAATGCCTTGCTAAAAATGAGTTTCCCAAGGCCATTGAGCTTTGTAACTACACCCTGAGGGGGAGAGATTTCTAAGAAAAATAAAACTTCCTATTCTTTTTCAATTCTGAAACCTACCAAAAACCACAGTTTTTTTCTGACATTGAAGAATTTACAATTACTATGCTTCTTTCATGAGACAATCTTTGAGAATACTGCTTACAAATAAAACTGAATGAAGATTTTCAGAGGGACAATAGGAAATAACTTACAGGTACAAAAGCTCACTACATGTAGATCTGTCTCATGACTTTAAACAGCAACATGATAATCTAGAGTATGGATATGTTATCATATATTAAAATACTTCTGTATTCTTAGACGTTTATATTGTTTATCCTACTTCATTATTTCAAACAGCTCTGTAATAAACACCACTGTTAATTTCTCCTTTTGAAGAAGTGGAATTGCTGGTTAAAGATTAATATTTTAGTCATGCCTTCAATAATTTCTTCACAGTTTTTACTTCTACCAACAGTATCTTTAAATATCACTATTAAGAGAAAATGCAATACATTGAACAATACATATAATAAATCATATGAATGGTTAAAAACTACATGTGTAAATATGTAGCATAATAACTTGAATGATGTACACTAAATTCCTCTGGGGGAGGAAATAAAACTGGGGGAAAAGAAGAACAAAAACTTTTTTATAGCAAATATGTGTGTTGTTTGAATCTTTTGCAATGAAGCTGAGCTTATATACTGCTATGTATTTTAAATAAAATAGAGACTAACATGTTATTAATATAGAGGTACAAAGTAAACAGTATGAACGTATTAAATCTAAATTTCATAGCTATAACATGGTGCCATTCTGATTCAAATATGTCTGGATGTATTTTATAGTCTGAGACTCTTCATGTGCACTAGCATGTGAATTATTTTTGTAGGTAAAAATGATAAAATAAATAATACTATCTTGGTTTCCAGAACAAATTATTTCCATCTGTACCACTGAATAAATATAGTTCTGACTCAACCACATGAGTAACATTACCTGTTTTTAAAAGTGACTATTTGCTGAAGACCTTAAGCTTTTCAGGTGCTTTACCTATGGTTAGTTTTGGCAAGAATAAACATGACAGCTAACAGAACTTCAAGCTGTACCTAGAAATAGTGCCAACTGAATTTAAACTGAATATGTAATTTATTTCAGTTGCCTTTTTTCTCCCTAAATTCTGAAGTTCAAAGTTTAACTTGGATTTGTTTTCTCAAGTTTAGCTATAGTCAAAGTCCATGAAATGGCTTATGTCTGTCAATAGTTGACCTAATAGATTTGTCCTACGTTCACACTGTTCTTTTCATGGTAGACTGTTTATGTAATATAGGTTTATAATTTTTTGTGGGCTCTACTTTAATATTGGATTAGAAAATCATGGGAATTTTAGCAATTATTTATAAGTATTAGGTTTTTTAATAGGGTTTTGGGGCAAATTATTTGCTCAGTAATTAATTTATTCTTTTTTCTCATTTATTCTTGAATAACATCAATCATTTATTGAAAGCTAATCATGTCCAGAGGTTTATCAAGACAAGAGCAATATAGTGAAGTTAGAGGTATGAAATCAATGAGTTCCATAAAATATGAGTTGCTATATGAGAACTTTGTATAAACAAGCATAAAATAACCAAGAACTTCTACCAGGGTCATCAAGAAACATTCATTTAAGTGTGGAAGCTCCAGTAGAATTGTGTACTGTTAAAGCATATAGAAAGGTTTGGTGAGAGGTAAGAATGACAGCAAGGAAATAAGGCAGGGATCAGATCTTGGAAATCATCGGGAGCCCTGCTCAGGTCCTTAAACTTTTTCCTTTAGGCAGTGAAGAGCTATTTAAGGGTTTTTAGCAGCAGAGCAACTGAGCTGCACATTTTAGACAGAGACCTTTGGCAGCAATGATGAGAAGAAATGATTCGTTCAGGTAATATTGAGACATGAAAAAAGGCCAGCGTGGTGGTGAAGGAGAAGTGAAGAGCTGAGGCAGGATATTTTAAGGAAGTAATATTGATCATGTTGATTCAGCGATAAATTTTGGAAGATGTGGAAAATGCAGTAGTGTGGATTGATTCCTGAGCACCTGTCTTGAGTTAATGGTTTCATGGTGACGCTATCCACCAATAGGAATAGGAAGGGAGGTTTGGGCGTGAGGGTAAGGAGCTCAGTGCTTAGCCATGTTTTGTTTGAAGTGTGTACAGGGCTGCCAGGTAGAGATGCCAAGTAACCAGTTGCATATGTGAACCTACAGGTTAGGATACAGGTTAGAGATATTGATTTGTTGGCCATCAGCAGTTAATAAATGGAGTGTTGATATTACTCAAGGCAAAATGTTGACAGGAGAAAGAATAAAATTAAAAACAGCAATGTGCAAAAAATAACCTGTAAGAGGAGGAGGAACCAGTGAAAGAGCTCAACAAAAAAAAATCTGTGAGGTGTTGCTATTATGGGTTAAATGAGGAACTTGGTGAGGTCAGTTTCAGTAATGTAGTGGAAGTGGAAGCACCCACTCAGTGGCGAAGTAGAATTCAAAATAAATGGGAGAGTTCAAATTAACAATTTCATGTTCTCTTTTGAGGAACTTAGCCATGAAAGGGACATTAACTAGAGGGGATTACAAGATAGAGGGATGTATTAATGGTCAAAGTAAGAGACACATGAGTATTAGTAATGATTCCTACAAAAGAATCTGGTAGAACAAGAGACTGAGAATGTAGACCATATGAGAGTTACTTATGAAACACCTGAACATGATGTAGCAGAACTGGAGAACTGGCTATTATCTTTATTATCAAGCAAATTTTGTGGTTAGTAAAGCAGAAATTATTAGAGGGCATCTTGTTCACTGTGACCAATAGAACAAGTGTTTTTAAATCTATAATGGCAACGTGGCCAAATAATAGTCTTTCCTCCCACTCTCCTCTGCTCCATCATGGACAAATATGTTTCCCCCTAGACATACCCTTTTCATAAAAGGCACTAAGATCTACCTTCTTGCTCAAGCCAAAAACCTGAATCATCCTTGATTTCCCCCCCCAAGTTTATTGTCACAACATCTCAACTACATTTGCTTCTGTCCATTTTCACTACTTCATTCTAGTCGAATGTATCAGTACAACAGCAGCCTTCCAACTTTTCTGCTCACTTATCTAGAGTCACTGCTTTCCCCTCAACTCCCTCATCTATTCTCCACTTAACAGCCAGAATAAATGTAATAAAGACATTAAATCAAGTCATGTCACTCTCTGGCTTACAGTCTTCCATAACTCATAGTGGGCATGTAGTAAGTGATGACTACTGTCAACATTATTGGAATTTCCCTTCCCCTTTCTCTTTTAGTTGTCCTTTTCCTTTCCTTTAATTTTGTAATAACAAAGCCATTATTAAAAGAAATTGATCATCTTATTTGAAGCATATAGTAACTGATAGATTTGTGGCAGACACAGCCAACATCAGTGTAGCTTGTTTCTGTCATAAACATTTGACCTCTGTTTAATGCCGTGTTTGAAAGAAATGGGAATATCACTGGTGTTCTTTTGACACCCCCCCCAATTCCCAGTAATAAGTAAGATAATACTTAAAAAAACAATCTCTGACATTTTTTCTAAGCATATGACAGATAATATTCATGTATGTGGTACCATGGGTTTCAAGGATAAAAATCCGAGTGATTTTATAAGTAAAAAAGTACAAAATAAAAAGAAAACACTCTGCCATTTGATATTTTGAAAAATCCAAATCTCAGGACCAAAATTTACATGATAGTGATTAGGAATAAGAACACAACATAAGGCAATAGGATCTGAGGCTGTTTTTCAGGAACGCTTTGAATTTAATTCTAAAAGTGAAGGCAGTTCAGAAAAATCTGTAGAGATCTCTCTACTGAAAAAAATTTTCTCCAAGGAAGGTAGGAAGAAATTGGGCCAAAGTTAGTGGTTACAAACTTTGATGGTGCAATTGATTAGAATATCTAAATGTCCCAATGCTGAGAAGATAATCCTTATATGATGGAGTTGGTCTCTAAAAGCGAAAGACGCAGATTTCAAGTTCAGGCATTTCCAGTGATATGTGATATATGTAACAATATATGATCTATGATGGTATATATGTTATAATTTTATTTGTATGACATCTGACATGAAACATGTCTTATATCCTAAGTGGATGACAATAAACAAAACTCATCTTTTCTTAGCTATGAAGTTGTGAAAGATGTGAAACTAGTAATTAAGGAGCATTAACCAGCTTCAGTTCTATCAATAATCAAGTATATGACCATGGGCCAGGCTCTGGTCTTTAAAATGATGGGAATAATTTTCCTTGGCCCTCCTCTTATTGTTCCATTCTACAGGTTGATTCTTTTTGGTGAAATAATTTGCTATTTCACTATATTGAATGTTATGTGAAAAGAGTTTATGGGGTATCTGAAGGCTTTCTTGCTAAAACCGAAGCATTCCTAAGTGATTTGAGATGGTAAACTTTGGACTGTCTTTCTCATGAGAACCTAACCAATAATCACTTTATACTTAGTAAATATTCTGCATATCTCTCTGTTGTTTTAATATTAGAAATAACTGTGATTTTAGGCAGAACTTGGACTCATGTTTAGTACACTATTTTGGGCTCTTCCCCCTCCCCCCCATGTTTTAATGGCTACTTTTATAATGCAGTAAACATCCTAATTGCCTCATGTGAAAGTCATTCTAAAGTGATATTTCCAAAGTTATTAAGGCAATGCAACTAAATGGGAAAGCAGTTACTTTTATTGGTTGGAGGCATGAAAAGGAAGAAGTGAGAAAAGTGCTTCAAAAGTCTAGAAATTCAGTATTTTATATGTAACTCTATCGTTCTGTTTTGCAAATATCTACTATAAGAAGAACACTTAACCCTGCACTAAATATGAAACAGCAGTTAGGAAATGATGTGCAGAATGGATCTCAAGGTCTTTATTTTGCTCTTCCGTGTGAAATCTACCCATTTGCACATGTGGAATTTTTCATCTCTACAGCATGTTTTTAAGCTTCACACTGAGTCTGGAAGTCAACACATTTAGATCAGCAGCAAACAACATATTCCTTTTAAAGCATTCAGTGGAAAAATGTGTTCCTTTCAATTTTTGAAAGATTTATCTATGCACAAAATATCTGTGTACATGTCAAAGGTACTCAGATGTTTAGCTAAATATTTTTGCAGGCCAAATATATTTCCAAAGTTAAAGAAAGAATATTCACTGGAACCAGACTTGGCTCTTAGTAGAACTGCATACCCAAATGTTATTATCTTGGTTATATTTGCATTCTTTATCATTGATATGGATGGAAATGTACTATATTCAATGCTTTAATGAACCGAGATCAGCAGAATTATGCTTCATGAAGGCAGGTGTCTTATCTGTCTTGTTCATTACACAGTGCCCAATTCAGTGCTTGGTATTATCAGAGCCTTAATAAATGTGTTTTAAAGTAGTACCGCGGAAAAAGAGAAGCAAAAACCTTGAGACTTAGCAGCCAGTCACAGTGTTCTCTCTAAGCTAAGATCTTGGCCAAACCATTTCTCCTTTATTGGGTCTCGTTTTCCTTATCTTTTAAAAATAAGGAATTTTTACACTGATGAGGGTTCTTCTGATTTTATAAAAGTACTTGGCAATTAGAGTATTGCATCTGTATAATCTTGTAATCACTATCTTAAAATAAATACATTTGCAGAGGTGATATGATGACTAAAGTTGTAAATAAGCTCACCTAGTATATGCACTTAAATTTTCAGGATACAGATTTTCTCTTATCACAGTGAAACATTATAATGCAATTTCCCCCACAGAAGTTGTGCATTGAAAAATAAGAATGTAGTGGTGCAGTCTCTTGACTTGGTTTAAGGGAAGCATGGAGCCAGAGTTGAGAATGAATTATGTCCTTTATCTGCAGTGTGGTTCCTGCAGGTCAGGGTTGAGGTGAGGACAGGCGAGCTGCAGCTCCTAGACTCAGGGTGGTGTGTGAATAACTGAAGGGACACGCCTATTGCCTGAGTTCAGACAGTGTTCATATTAAGGGAAAATCACGAGTCCAAATGTATCCTTGAATAAGTCTGGGCAGTTATAAGTCAAATATCATGGAATTCATATATTATAAAATGACATATAAGGTATGTTTTATTGATCCTTTTCAATCACTCTAACTTTTCAGATATTCAATAATTTTACTGGGATAATTGTCCAAGTGAAATTCCAAGAATTTTATCCAGATGGTAAGTAGAACTTATTATATCACCATATTTGTTCACCAGTAATTAATATAAGTTCCTGAGTATTGAAATGAGAAACATGAATTACTGTTTTTCACCCATATTTTAACTGTTTTTTTTTTTGTTTTTTATAAAAAGCAAAACCTCTAAAATTTCCTTTTGTTTTTAAATTATCGTGCTGGAATGTAAATATGTGACATGTAAATTTGTGGACTAATCATCAATCCCCTCTAAAATCCAAAGGACAGTAAAGTGTCTGAAATTTAATTTCCCTGCTAATAGCAAACATATTTTATAACCATATGTAGGTAGGAGTGTACATAGAAATATACATTTAAAATTCTCTTTTCCAGATAATTGTGTTATTTATTTCTTTATAGTAAAATTATAAAAATATTATTTATGAGTTTCAATAGGCACATAATTATCTATACTTAAGAATGATATTAAACTCTGTACCTCCTGCATCATGACACTTTGATAACTTACTTTTGGGATGATCTTCATTAAGAGTCTATTTTTCATGTTTTGAGATGGGAGATATGAAGTCATTATTCATCCTGTAGAACCACTTGGAGGTAACAAAACTTTCCCCTTTGAAACTTGCTGCTAAACAAGTTTGTGACAATTGTGGTGACAACCAGATAGGCTCTAAGTCTTTAAGCAGTGTTGGATGTGAGGAAGGTGTCTAAAACACACATAGTTCTTCATCTGACCTAAGCAATGTGCTCTGAAATTGTTTTTGTTATATATTTGTTATGTTTTCTCATTTCTCAGTTCACAGTGGACAGATTAAGTGAATTTAAATACAAATAAAAACAAAATAACTATATTCCACCACTATACCTAACCAGTTAACCCTTTGTACAAATTGGCAAGTGTTTTCAGTATATGAGCACACAGCCTACTGTAGAAATTCAAATGAGTGATGATGATGTAAGATTTAGGTTCACTCCATTTGCCCCCAAATGACTCTGCAGCCTGAGTTTGAAACTTTGCCCCACCACTTCTTCTCTGAGCAGTTGACTTGCTAATGTTATGTTACTCATGAATTTTGATGACTTTGCCCTGCTTGGAGGAAAAAGCCCAAACTTCTCAGCAAACCATTTGATTTTCTCCATACCTTAGTACCAAGTTTATCTCTTCTCAATTTATTTGCCATTTCTTGTCCCCACTCACCTGAATCTAATCACATTTGGTAACTGTGTATGACGGCTTCTTTGTATTTAGACAATTTTCTGACACCTGGTTGGTATTTAACCAATGTTGCTGATCATTATTTTGAGAACGGTGGGATTTATGAAAAGCAGACACTTGTGATGTCCTGGGTAGGTCAGACTAAGGAAATATTGTTTAATTTGGTAATTTATAGGAGCCTTTGAATTTTGTATTAGAGGAATACCATAGAAATAGAATCCATATATGTGACTTAGAACTGACCTAATCTAAACTGTGTTTTCTGGATGTTAAGTTGAGGCTTGAAATATCAGGGACTGAATTCAGAATAAGTTATAGCTGATGAACACTCTGAGATTGACTGCTTCTATGTCTGCGGAGGCAGAGGTAAACAATGGTTTGTGTCTTGAGTATGAGTTTAAAAGACATGATGAAGTATAGCTATTATATAATACAAGTATTGTTCAATCTTATTTTGTCTTAGTTTCAGATGTAAAGCAAAGTGGTTAGGAAGTCATGTACTTTACAAAGTGGTCCCCCCGCTACTTCGGTAGTTAAGTCTTAACAGTATCACCATTTTAGGCTGTGTAACAATATTTGCGTAATTCACTTACCACTTAATTCAATTTTCTTGTTATTAAAATGAGAGGATAACAGAAAAACCTAGAGTGCTGACATTGGTGGTTAAAATTATAGGTTTTAAAAAAGAGAGTCTAATTGAGATGAAGATGCCATCAATTTGTGTCTAAAACGCAAAGTATACCCAAGAGGGATTTTACATTTATTTTCAGTCTTTGGGCATAACCTCATAATTTTGTCCTTTTGGAATTTATATGTTTTGTGAGTCATAATAGTGTAGGTTATCCTGTATTAATAATCCATCCCACCTTTTGTTGGTTTATCTCAACAAAGGTTTACTTTTCGCTTACGCCATAGAGCAAGGAGGACTTCACATGCTGTTCAGGGCTGAGGGTGATGGAAGACCACCTTGACCCGTGTAACAAAGAGACTAGTGGATGGCTCACTAGCTTTTAAAGCATTACATCTGTTCACATTTTATTTCCCAACATGTCGTATGGGCACATCTAATTCAAAGGGATGACAAGGCACATCCCAACTATGTGCTTGGGGGGAGGAGAACTGGATGGAGTATTTGTAAACAAATTTTAGTGAGCACCCCAGCCATCTGCTGGCTCAGATATTTTTAGGAATAACTTATTAATGATGGTGGATGACAGTGTATCTTTTCCTCCTCAACATAAACCTGTATTGTAAGAAACGTAGAATATTTTTGTTGTTCCTTCTCAAATAGAGAAGCTGAGAACAGAGTGCCTGGATGGCGTCACTATATATCCAAAACTGGTGGGAGGGGGAATCAGGTTTATTACATCTTTACAGCATAATTGTTTCTCCATGTAGTTCATTGATATGCATCCAGTACTGTGTTCTGCTGCTTTACACTCAATGGCCCTTTTGCATAACTGCTACCTTATTTTACAGTCAAATAAAGAGCCAATCTATGGTAAATATATATTCTTAGCTTTAAAAGTGTAAAATTATAACTATTACTATCCATTTGTCTCCAATATTTTCCCACTGAAAAATTTTTTAGCTAAAACATGATTCTTCACTTTAGTGCATGTTTAGATTTTTTCCAGAAAATTATGTTGCGTTAAGTAGGGAAACAAAACAAATCATTGCCACCAAGGTGCCTCTGTTATATTACTGGAAATAATGTTATTGTGTGTTAGTAAGATTTCATTTGGTTGAAATTCCAGTGTTTCTGGCCAATAAAATAAACAAGAACAACCTGCTTATGGACAGTTTCTGAAGGGACATAGGGAAGTTTATTCAACATGCAAAACTCAGCTGAATAGGAGACTTAGTTAATGTAATTTTACAACCCTGGAAAATTGGCATTTATTTATTTATTTATTTATTATTTACTTTTAATAGGAATAAGTCAGAAACAGCTAATAAATCAAAGATGATTCATAATTTTATGTTTTGGTGTAAGGCTATGTGCATGGACTTAAAAAATTCAGAGATTACATATATAAAAGCCTTAGGAAAGCAAATATTGTTGGGGAAATTCATAATGTACCAGGTTTTTCAGGTTCATTTCCTATATCTTTGCAAAAGAAGTTGTCAAATAAAGGATGAGTCGGGTTTTCCTTAAGAACACCCTTTGAATTTCTGTGAAACCGTGTTGTTCAAAACTACAAATATGGCTCCCAACTATTTTCCTTAAAATGTTTGAAGTTTTTGGAACACGTGGATTCTGTTTTATTTTCTTCGTTAAGGCACGCCCCTTAATAGAGTGCTTTCTTATGATCATTTCGTGTTGGAGACTCCGTGGAGAAACGTCCTTCATCAGTGTGAGACGTAATATTCATCACTGTCGCAGAAGCAGCCTCCTGAGGAGGACTTTGCTGCTGACAGTGGTGGCCCCTCCTTAGAAACGTAACAGCCCTGGGTTCTGCAGTGCAAAGTCCCTGTGACTCTGTGCTGAGGAGTCGGCCCGCGTTGTCCCACAGCAGTGGACCGAACCCGGGATCGGTGCTTTAGCTCCGTTTCCTGTCCCCTGTCCCCTGTCCCCTGTCCGGGGCCCTGCTTCTCACACCTCCCTCCCTTCCTGGGACTTCTCCGGGAGCCCGGGGGAGGTGACCTCCTCCCGCCGCTTGCCAGCAGGCGCCCGTGCGGCCTTGCTGTGGCGTTGCAGGGATTTGTCCTGCCCTGTTTACAGCCAGTGGGAAGGCCCTTTGCTCCCTTGCAGCACAGAGGGAGATTCAAAATCAGAAATGATCTGAATTACATGTTTTCTGTACAGAAACATCCATTCCACAACCTGGGTCCTTCCAACTCCCTTGGAGGGTCCCTCCCCACCTTCTGTGTTGGTAAGGCTGCGGACGACAGGCCTTATTACAAAAGACGGGGTGCATGTGCATTTATCAGGGTACAAAAGATGTTTAGGCCCTATGTTTGTTCACATTCATTATTGTGGATGTGTTTGATCTCCTGAGGTGCTCTCAAAACACTTGGCTGAAATGTCTTCCCATAGAATATTTTCAAACAGAATTGTATTTCCCTCCGAAATTATAAGAATGCCTTTAATAATTCAAAATAAATATTTAGTGTATATTTATTTTAGGGTTCGGGTTTCCAAGAATTTCTAATGCTACAGTAAGTTATTTTGGTACTTGTCTTTTAGAGGAACTTATAGGTTTCTTAGCTTTATAATGTTAACATTTACAGATATGATCTATTTTGTATTTCTTAATGGTGTACAAATGGTGTGAGGAATAAATGAAAATGTAATCAGATTTTGGTTGGCTTAATTAATAGTGAGTTGTTTTAAAGATGAAAATAAAAATCCTGAATCCTTATTTGCTATTTTCAAAACTGCACATGCAAAGGTATCCAATTCCAATGTAAACCCTACAATGTTGTTTTTTAAAATATGAATATACTTTACATTTGGTTAGTTGTGCAAAATATTTTTTCTATTATATGAAGAACATAGACATCATTAGGTAGATGGTACCTAATTAGTAGATTTTTAACAATTTTAGCTGAATAGTTTTTGAAAATTGTTTAAGGTATCTGAAATATAATGAGGTAGATTTTAAAAAATTAAAATTTAGTGAATAATAATTCTTCAAAAATGCAGTTAAGAGAGAGTTTTGAAATTGAAAATTTTGTAATTATTGTTTAAAAAATAACTTCTTTATCATAATGAAATGCAAATATCTACCACAATAAAAGAAATGTTATATTAAGATGACATACAACTTTGATTTAGATATAAATTATAACTTTTAATTATAAGTGCTCCTTATAATTTTTATATTTTTACTTCCATAGATTATTATTTATTTATTAAATAATCAATATTAAGGAATAAGACACTATTTTGAAGTAGAATTTTACAACAAATATTTTTGCATTTAACAATAAAATCACCTGTTGTAGAATTGTGGATATAGTTGCATGATTTTCTCCTATAGTTTTTGAACTTTTTTAAGGTTAAGTACTTGTTTCCTCTTATAAAAATAAAAATTAATAGAATAAAAGTTTACTAAATCATTATGAATGTTTATTCCATAATAGAACAACTTGGCAAAATTCAGACTATTTTAGTGGTGATCTAATTTTTTAAATGATGTTTTAGTGTTTTTGCAGTGATTATGATGAAAATTTCATGTACAGATATATGGTCCTGTGGTTTGGGGCTTGTTTTTGTTCAAAAGGTATTGTTCTATGTGAATTAGACATGCTTATTTTATATTCTGATTCCATGTCTGTAAAGCCCACTTTTGTCTAATCCACTGCTCTGAGATTTTCCTCAAGGGGCATAAAAATAGAAAGTCAATCCTTTAAAAAAGACATTTTCTTAAAAGAATAGAACACCCTTTGAAATGCTACTGAAGTAGTGGTATTTCAATGCCCTTTATTTTCTAATTAAAATTTTTTTAATTAAAGAACTATGGTTATTTTCTTTTTTTTTTATCTCAAAAGCAATTGATTTCAAATTAAAATTAAATATAATTGAATCTACACTTTGTACTACTACAAAAGGAAAGATGTACTTATTATTACTGAATTTGGAGATTTTGTAATGTAACATCTCCTTTAAAAGAATTCATTTCCAACCATAAAAAGTTGGTTATTCTGTGTGCATTTATCAGATAGGCTCTATACAATTTCTTGTATCTCCAAAGGAAGTCCATATATAATAAATAGATAAAGCACCCAAGAACACAAACCAAATGAAAAACATGCTTTTGTTGAGATGGATTCACTCCAGTAACTTCAGAAAAGTTGGCAAGTAATTCGAGTTTCAGTGATAAGATTCTGCTGCCACCAGTGACAGTTCTGGCTGTTTGATAGGCTGAGTTTTTAAAAGAACTTCCTCTTCTAGACAGCCTAGGTTTTAGGGGATGCTATCCCCTCCCCCAAGTTTAGCTTCTGTGCGCTCATTCATAAAAAGGTCTGTGTCTGTTTGGGAAGACAAACAGTATATTTTAAAAATAACTTTTACAGTGTCACTTCTAAAAGAAGGGTTCTATTTCAGCCCGCTAAATTATGTGTTCTCTCCTTATTGGTACTGCTGAATAGCTAATATTTGCTTTTGCTTTTCCGGCTGGAAATTTGTAATTTTCTTGTCTGAGTAAAAGTAACTAAAGGTCTTTAAAATGTGGTATTTCAAAAATATAACGTTTGAAAAGTTTTAAGTTTTTAATTACTTGTAAATATTTCTCTATGAAATTTTTTGTTACTGATAATTTTGTAGAAATAGTGGCTTAAATTATACTTGGTCGATTAAAGCAATGAACTGAATTAAGTAAAATAAGAATAGCCACAGACTTTGCCCTTAAAGACTGAGTTAGCTGGGTTCTATTGCCCAGCTAAGAATCCACTGTCTTATACATAAATTCCCTCTTTAGCAATGCACGGGGAATATTTAATGTTCTTAAATATCACAGAGAGTGATACTAAACCATGTTTAGAAATAGTCTATGTGCTAGTTAGGAATCATGTGCAAGTACTAGAGGATCCAACTCAGTGGCTTAAAGAGAGCACATTTTCTTGTATCTCACAAGAGGTCTGAGATTAGGCCTCAGGGCTAACATGCAGGCTCCAGGATGGACCCCGGATTCCAGGCTCTTTCCCTCTTTCTCCCCTCTTGTCCATACTGGAGGCTTTTACTGTCCCGCTTGCTCTTTCCTGTTGCAGATGGTCCTTGCACAACCAGGCCCCATAGCCTCATGTTGACTGTCCAGGAAGGAAGGAACCAAAAAATGGACAAAAAGCACTTTGCCCTTAAATTTGGGAAGGGATGTCAACTTTTACCTCCATCTGACTGGCCAGAACTGTGGCACTTTTCCTGCCCCGACTTTATGAGAAACGGAATAATTTTATTGGGCATATTGATGTCCTCAGATAAATTGGGGTTCTGACAAGAAAAACAGTGGGAATTTATATTGCGTAAGCAATTGGAATTGTCTCCTGCGGCTGGTGTGTGCATAAAGGAAAGTGGCCCTAGAAGTCTCAGAGCAGGCGGTGACCACAAAGCTGCAATTCATCATTTGCGGTGCGCAGCTTTCGCGGTTTGGTGAACTGTTACTTAGGAGGCACGGTCGTGATTCTTCAGGCGCCCCCTCGCCCAGGCGATGGAATAAAGGGGGTGCTGGGGGCTAGCTGTCATAAATGAGTCTAAACTAACGGGGAAAGTGAACACCTCAAATTCAACCTTGGGAGTATAATGGTGGGTGAAAGATGATGCCAAACCCATGCAAACAGCTGGAATTTGCATTGGCACTTCAGTGGGGTAGCGGTCAGCGGGCAGACGGTCGCTGTCTAACTGTCCTCTGCACCGTCTTTGTCACTTTAAATATGTGACTGACTTTCAGGAAGTCCTAAGGTGGCAACTGCTTCAAATTTGAGTGACTCTGATGTTTTATCCCTTGTCCAAGAGCAAGTAGGTATTAAAATGCTGAAATATGGGAATCCTGAACCGCTTTTTCTCTGCACAACTTTAGTCACTGTTAACACCTCCAAAAGTTTAAGTTTTTCTATGGTGGTCTCGGGTGAGAAGTATGGGAGGTGGAAGGCGAAGGAAGTTTCTGAGTTGACTGACAGCGTCCTCTGGCAAGCCTGGACAGGTTGGGCAGAGGGGGAAATGACACCTCTGTCTGGAGGCCTGTCGGGATTCAGATTCATTTGGAGAATTATTCAATTCAGAGTTAAACTCAGTTGATTATTACTTTTAAACCATAGTTTAGTTACTTTATAAGTTAAGGTGTTTTTTGTGTCTATCCTAGACAGGTACATGCCCTGTATTATGTTGAGATCATACACTTATTCTCAAGGGAGTAGTTGAAATCTCTCAAGAGAAGTTTTCCACTGTAAAATGTAAAAGTAACTTTGCATGATGCCTAAGTCAACATTACTTGGTAAATATATTACACATCAGTCTTAAATATTTAAATAAATGTTAGTACTACACACACACACACACACACACACATATATGTTTTTCTCATATCTCCTAACCTTAATCTATGAAAAAGATGAAGGTTAAAAAAAAAAGAATTCAAAGCTATATACAGTTGGCATATACATATAAGGTCTTAATGGAAAATGAACACAGTAACTGTGGAAAATACAACAGATCATTAAGAGCATTTAAAAGCATTTAAGAGCATCTTGTCTGTGTTAAACATAGAATCCATTTCCAAATTACATATTTACATTAGAAAATGGAACAGGTGATATTTTCCATTATGTGAGTGATTTCTTTTTACTTAATAGATTTTTCTTTTGTCTTCGCTATTAGTTTATCAGATAGCATGTAGTTTATTAATTTTGTGAAGCTCAGATTTTCCAATGCAAGAGTTCAACCTTTTTTTTTCATAATTTTATATGCTCTTATTTCATATATCTATGCATACATATGTATACTATGTACATACATGAGTACATATGCATAAAGTTATAAATGTGTGTGTATTTTCATCATTGTGTTTCCTACACAGTGAAGCAGTGTTTTATACAATAGCTTTAGGTAGTCTATAATCATCATTTGGACCAGAAATGGCACACATTTTAAAAATCATTTATTAAATACATATATTTGTGCTGATCCCAGAGTTCCCAGATTTTTATCTCCTGGAGTATATATAATATTATCAGGCTGGACAAAAACTATTTCATAGCTTTTATTATGCATTTTGATCAACAATTTGCAAACAATCTTTTGAGGTTTAATTTTAAAACTCCCTTATCATTGTAGTAGAGTAGTTCTAGCTATTTTTCTTCAGCAGATTGCCAGTAAGTAACGCTAAGCCACTCCCCAGAATAACCAGGGGCCAGTGAGAGCTGCGTTAACTCTTGGGGCGCTGTGCAACATCAAGAGCAGCAGCCTGGTGAATTAGGAGCAGCCCCTGGGGGGGTCAGGCCCAAGCGAGGACTAGCAGCTTTGCCAGTTTCCCGTCAGTTCTACAGCTTCTGAAGAGTGCCGAGTATCTCACCGTTTGTCATGGTGTGTGTTGCAAAAATGAATATTGTCTTTAGTATCTATGAGTCTTCCCAGCGAGTGTAGAAAAGCTTGGAAGCAGTGTGATGTAGGGCGGGGTGAAGATGCCCTCGTTAGAGCCCTGAAGCCCAGTGGCAGTTGTGAGGTGAGCGTGATCACATGTGCACACGCTGATCCACCCCCCCAAGAAGTGCACCGAACCCCACTGCGCACTCAGGAGCAACAGAGGAGCTTCAAACAGATTCGACTTATTTACTTTATGATTATCTAACTGCGAGTCACATAAAGAAAAATAAGCCAATGCTTTCCCTTCAAGTGCTGGTCATTCCAAAATACATAGTATTAATGTCTATGAAACTATACAGTTATCACCATTGTGGCTTTGATGTTGCTTTTATTAATTTTTTCAAATGTCCTGATTTCACATAGTTGGAATGCGTATACAAATAATTGTGTTCATTTTCCATAGAAGAGGTCTATTAATCTTTATGAATTTTACTCTATATTGGTCATTGGTTTCCACCTTTTTACTCCTATACAACAGGTGTTTATGACTCTGGTAATTGCTTATGTCCAAGACGGAGGAAAGACGTGTACATTTCTGTAAAGTTATGTCAGTGATTGAGCCTAAAATGGAATCTTTACTTCAAAACATTCAACCCTTAGACATTTTTATGAAAATGATTATTAGAAGGGTCCAAAATATTCTATTCAACTCATTGTTCCTCATGGAAAATTTAAAGTATTTTGAATGTAGTGAAAGTTTTGGTATGACAAATGCTGTAACATATGGCTCTCGATAATGCATTTTACTATTTATATCATATATGTTATACATACACATATTACATACAGATATAATAAATATATGTATATGTATTATATATGTGTGGGGGCTGGTATAAATGGGTACATATGTATATGAAAAGAGAGAAAAATCATTCAAAATAGATTTTATATTGAAACCTACTAAGTAAAGGAATATGAAACCATGACATAATGATATAAAGGTTACAGGAAAAGGAAAATTTAAAAACAACTCCTCAAAGAATTTAAAATCCAGAATTAAAGCTCACTACATTCATTTGCCATTATATGCCAGCTCAAATAATGAGATATTTTATAAACATCATAACTATTGTGTTTAACTTTTTAGAATACTGAGTTTCAACAGATAACATAATGTATAAATTACCTTTAATAGAATTTTAGTTATTAAGGGTCATTTTTAGGGAACCACCCAGAGAGATTCAACACTTTGCTACAGTTAATTTAAATTATGATTAAATTTATGAAATAATTTTATGTGAGATTTGGAAGACTTGTACATGCTAGATTTAGCAAAGAAATCTATTAGAATCTCTGGTGCATTTGTAGGTCTAATGTGAATAGATAGATACACTAGTTCAATTTAAAAAACATGTTAATTCAGTCCCTGTTCTAGCCACTGGGATTCATATTATTGTAATATGTCATAATCTTTAAAATTAAGTAAGCGTATATCTTTGTGATAAAAGTTAACTAAAGTGTATTAGATTATTTCTGAATCTCCAACAAGTACACATTCCTTCATTTTTTATATCTTAAAATAGTACTGACGATGTTAGTATTTAGAGCTAAATTTAAATCATTCAAATGCTATCTAAAACATAGAATTGCTACACTACTTCTTAATTTAAACATAGTTTCTTTAATGTGACCTTAGTATGAAAATGTAATCTAGGCAATGCTTTGGGAGATCTGCTGCTTCTAGATTTGTTTCCATTGTAATAGACATTTGAACTCGATCACAATCAGCTTCCTTGAGACAGGAGATGCAATCACAAACTTCACAGATGCTTAGCAATTTCCAAGGATAAAATAATAAAAATAATTTAAATTACTAGCTTGTCATTTGAATTACTACACCACTCCTTGTGAAGTACAGCATGCCATTGCATTTGTAAAGCATTTTAATCACCTAAGCCAAAATAAGACGTTAGGGTACCAATTTTTAAATCTCTGGACCACTTCACATTGGAGAATACATACTTTCAATGGTAAGTAAAAGAAGTTTCCTTTCCATATTCTCTTAAATTAGAGAGGAATAAACTCCATGGTAATCATTCATTAACTCTCATCTCTGTTTTCTTGGAAACATGTTGGCCGAGGCTGTAGCAGCCGTAATATGTAGGCCTGTAGGGTAGCTTTAGATATTAATTCCACTGATATCCTGGTTCACTGTCAGGGCCTAATGGGGATACTTGGCACCTTTGCAGGGATTTTTGTATTTATCACAGTCTTTTCTTAAAAATTGGTATTATTACAGCCTCCTCACCACAACATTATCAGTAAGAGTATTGGGCATATTACTTAATATTAGCATTTCTTTTTGTTTCTAGTATATAAATTCATCAACAGACATTTTGAAGAACTAACTCATTGAGGTTATGTGTGTGTGATCACCTGTATATCACAAAACATAATGTTGCTTTACCTTACTAATTTTTATTAAATTTGAGAAGTGACTGATATGTCTATAATAATTTTAAGAAGTATTATTAATACAGAAGTTTTCCCCCCCATATTTTTTTGTTGGCAGCCTTCATTATAATTAAAGAATGAATTTTTTAAGAGCCAAATCAATCTGAGTCCCCCCCGCAAAAAAAGACATTTGATATTTTATTTCATTTGATATTATGAATAAAATAACAAAGTGCACAGAAGCACTTTCTCAGTTCTTCCATTTTATAAGCATTGTTAAATCACTTATTTTTTTTAGTGTCCTATGTTTCTGTACCTCTTTTAGTGCTGCATGTAATGTATTTTGTGTGTGACATTTGCCAGAACAGTTCCAATGAATAAGATGTTTGTAATATCATCTTTATTAAAAAATTTCTTAAAAAGTCTTTTTTAAATCATATTATACTTGGTACCATATCATCTCTATGCTTGACTTACACTGGAACACCTATGTTAAGTGCACTTCAGTTTACATCTCCCTGGAATGTTCTAAATGCAATAAATGGCTTTGAAATGGAAAGTTTTGTGACATGATCTTAGGTTCCATAGAAGTGGGATGCATCAACATTGCGACTAAACTAATATATACCTTGTCACAAATTATTGCTTTAAAATATCAGATTTGTAAATTTCATTGTAATAAAGATTTCAGAAATAGTTTGAGAAAAGAAAGCTAGCTAATTACCTTCCACTGCAAATGTAGTAGTTTATCTATCCATAGATTAAGTAGAATTTGTTTCACTTTGTTAGAAGATTTGGTGGGATGTGGAATTCATTTATTTTGTCCTAATCTTATCTGGACTAATTTAGATCTTTAAAGGAAGAGGCTTCTAGAAACAAACTGGTTCTAATATTTGATGTTTTGATTCCTTAAATGGTTCTATATAAATAGTTGTGTGACCATTTTTTCTTAAATATTGGCGTTCTCCTAAGATATATTTTTAAAAAACATAATTAAAGTATAAAAAATAATTCTATTAATTTAAATAGCAAGGCTTTATTTAAAAACTGTTTCTTCTTTCATAGGTAATTTTAAGCATTACCAAATATAACTGTTAAAAATTACCAAGAAGATTATATTTAAATTTTGCAAATATTATTTGTTATGATGATTTATGCTGGCATTTTGTGGTCATAGGGGGAGTATCACAGGAGGATTACCTTTGTTGCTAGATATTGCTTAGGAACGTGCTACTCAATTAAAACATCTTCAAGTTCTCCCAAGTATTTTGTTGAAGTATGCTAGTTGATGATTTTGATTACACCATCTTATAGAAATTGCAGAATACAAAACAGATAATATTTTTTGTGTAGGTAAAAGAAAAATAGAATTACAAATAGAAATAAGAATATTAAATGTTAGAATTAAATGGAAAATAAGTCTAGTTTAACCAGACACCTGTATTGCTCACTGATAATGCCCATGTATCCAATAGCTTCTCTCCAGTTCACCTGTTTCATGCTGCACAGGAGCCTCCTCTCATTTAGGTTCCCATGGGAAACGGACCTCATCTATTTATTAAATTAAGGCAGTGATTCTTATCTAGGTGATGGATTGTATGGCTTATAATAGTCATGGCATAGAGAATTTCTGCTATAAAGAAGCACTGTTAATGATAGAAGCATATCATGTCTTTCAGGATTATGGGATGGAAAAGATTCAGAAACAGTGAACTATGACATCAGTCGCTGATAGTAGCTACTGATAGTAGCTTAGAACATTATCTTCTAGGATTTTTATATTTAATAGGTCATTACTGAGTAACAAAGCTCTAACTTTGACCTAATGGGCTAAACTAATAATGAGATTCCAGGCCTTATGGCTGCCTGAAGAAGGAAGGCTTATGGGGGCCAACATTGCATTGTGGTTCTTGCAACCAAGATCACAGCAGACCATGTTCATCTGTTGCCTGGTCTCATGACTTGCAAGTCATGAGACTTCTAAGCCAAACTCTAACTTAGAATTGGGTGTATAGGCTTAATAATAATTCTCTACCTTAGGCTCTTTATATTAACCAAAAGTTTTGATGATTCACATTTTATGATCAAATACCAAAATCTTTCTATATGATCTCAGATGATTCATTTTATACTAATAAACATAGATTATCCAGTGGCAATAATTTTGATATAATATTCTACTCTTATTTTTATACTGTTTAGTAGTGTGTGTGATAGTTCTACCATATTTTTTATTATTTTTATTTTGTTTCCCTAACATTACATATATTTATGTTTGCCTCTAATATACACATTTAAAATATTCAGTAGAAAGACATATTTAAATACATCATTTCCAAGGGCCTGAATTATAGTAGCATTTGTAATAGCATTTTACATCTCAGTTGATATTGACTTACTAAAAATACTTTTGTCTCAAAAATATTTTTAGATCATTTGGCATTAAAAACTAGAAAAATGCAAAATCATTAAGCAAATATTTTCATTTAACTGAGTCTTCTTCAAACTGCCATCATGTTGCCTAAAAAAAGTTAATAGCGGACCAGATATTTTCACATTTCTAGTTCATGCAATGGTCTAATTTTATTTAAAAAAATTAAGCCAAAACTTCTCTCTATTATTTGGCTTCATTTATTACAAAAGATTACAAGGTAATTGAAGGAAAATGAAAACTAAATGAAATAATTAAATAAGCAATCTAATTTCTAGGTGTTAATTCAATTCTATTTCTAATCAATTTTCTGTATTTTAAACTTCATTTGCTTTCTATCTACTTCTTGCCTGCAGGCTTGGATGTCTCAGATTATGGGATGGATACTTCCCTGAGTACTTAGTGTGATGACACAGGGGGAAAATGCCACTCAGAGAGCCAGACTAATACATTTAACAGTTATTTCGCTATTTGGTGGTTTTAAAATCCAGATGGCCATGTCTAGTTGATTTGATTGTCTTTGTCTGTAAGGTAGAAAGCTGTACTGTGGAAATGTATGACTAGAAAGGAATAAATCTTGATTTACTAAAGATGACTTTATTTCTTCTGAGATATTTTTTTAAGAAAAAGAGAACGGTAGTGTACCTAAACGGAAATGCTGAGCAAGGTAAGCGAAAACCTTTTTTAATGTATCTTGGCCAGCAAATTAAACCAAATTGACAGATATAAAATATATTGACCCAGCTACCACGTTCCCATGTCTTCTACCAGCACATTTACAAATATGGGGAAAAAAATTAACTGAAGGATGCCCTGAGTTGGCAAGTAAAAGCCTTTTCTATAAACTATGGGGTCAATTTTCAGTTCCTTCTTGAATTATTACTTATCTTTAAAGCTAGCAGAGCTGTTTGTGAAGCTGAGTACATTTTTTTAAAGACAGGAAAGATAAGTAAAAGGACATGGGAGGCTGACCGTAGGTATTACAACAAATATCCTCCAGCACAAGTAATCAGGATATTACATGTACGGTCATTGATTTTAACAGTTTTGTCAGAAAAGTATTTTTACATATCAATGAGTAACTTTTTAACCAATGATTTATCTTTGGTAAATACATTTGAAAAAAATTAAAAGGGTTTTTTATTTGCTTTTAAGATGACATTTTAAAAAATAGGCAAAGCTCACAAACTTTAATGGATTTCCTACTAAAAGACAAACCCTCCATAAAAATTTCACTAGCTTTTAGCATCCTTAAATTCACTTGAAGTTAATATTCAAAGTAATTTTAACTATCATTTGTTGTTCCGTTTTTAAAAATTTGATATTTATAAGTAATTTATGAAAATCTCAACTGCTCAGTTCCAAATATTTCTACAGCCAAGTTTATGGAAAGTAGGGGACCATTTTAAACAGATGTCTTAGAGGCTTTCTTGCTACAGATTGCATTTTAATAAAGCTAATATTCAAAGTTGAGTAACATTAATGTGTTCACCTTTTTTCTCTTAACCCAACTGCATTACAACATAAATGGAATAGTGGTTTTACCTTTCATTTCCAATATACTTAATAGATTGACCGGTTTCTAAATAGTGGCCTGATTAATTGTACTTAATATTGAACATTAAATCAAGCATGAGTTGTGTGTGTGTGTGTGTGTGTGAGAGAGAGAGAGAAAGAGAGAGAGTTAGAGAGTTACCAGTGAACTAAGTTCTATATAGCACCATCCAAAGACCTAGTTTTTATATCTCTCCTGCCCTTGAAGTTTTGTGCATACTTTTGCTTTTTTTGTGGCTAAGCAGACAACCCTAAGTGATATGATCGTACGTGGTACCAATCTCCTTTATCAATATTTTGAAGATAGATTAAGTGAGGCTGGATTTGTGTATTTTACATATAGTCCTGCAGAGACCAACACCCTCTCTCTTTTGGGAACCTAAGCTACTCAACAAAGAGGAATCATGAACAGTTGTGCTTCCCCACCTCTGTGTGCTACTCCTGAGTGACCAGAATATGTATTGTCTTATTCCAGTGATAGTTAAAAATCTATCTTTCTCCATTATTTTAAAACTTCCTGAACCCATTACCTATATGATATTGATGCAATTATTTACTTTGAAAGGGCCTATTTTGTAACGCTACCATAGCTGATAGTCAGCTTATGCTTTTAATTGTGGCAGTCAGAATGCTTATTCTGAAAGCTGCTTCCAGAGAAGCTAATTATTCTTGGTGGGGAATGTTCTTCTGGTGAGACCAGTAGCCTCCTGGGTACTAAGCATGTCTGATGATAGGTGATTCATGAGCACAATGTGACATTTCCCAGTGAGCTGTTTCATCACAGGTTATCCATTTTGCCAGACGTGTTATTTCATCCTGAGCTTTAATGTGACTCTCACGTTGCTGGGCAAGTCGCTGAGAGTGTCATATCGCTTGTCAAAACCTCAGCACCCTTTGAATCAAAATACGTGATTCTCGAATGAGAGCATGTGGGATTTCAGTGAGGACCTCCCCACGTCGCTGAGAATTTCCTCCTTCCGTTCTTCGTCGCCTGGCCTAGTCTGCTCTTGTGAATGAGTTGGGCCAATTGAGGGACGTAGGTTGTAGGTGGGGAGGCCCTGCGACCTGTTCTTGGGCTAGATTACAGGGGGCGAGTTTGAAGAAAGCAGTCTGTCCAGGTGATAAACTGCTTGAAGCAACTGTGACAAATGGAGGACACTTTTTTTAAGTATAATTCCAGCCTTTGTGCCTCCAGTCTTGCTTTTCTTACCCTCTCACCATGCAAGGTACCATATCAATTAAGAGGTGAACCCGTAATTTCAACAGAATTCATTTTAACACAGTAACTGAGTGGCATGTTATCTGTAAATCTGGAGGCGTTGAAGGTTAGAAACAAAGCTGCATCATCAATAAAGTCTCTGTATTAAGACCATTCTTAAACGCAGCTCATTGTTTCAACTAGTGTTTAAATAAACATTGGAAATTAAAACTGGAACTATCTTGAAAACAGAGCATTCCCTTTAATTATTTTGAAATTAGTTAGTTAAAGGACATTTACAGAACTTGACTTAGTTGAGAACACAGTTTTAATTCATTCTCTTATGTTAGTATTTGGAGTTTTCTTTTAAATTTTTTTCTCATTTGTCTTACTTCCTTTGTTCTTTTAAAAGTGATTATATGTATTTAAATCGATGGGTAGAAATGTGTGTACATGTGCTCCAAATCATTATGATAATAAAATCAAGCCAATTAATGTTTGAATCAAAATAATGAATGCAGAAAAGACCACAAGAAAGGGGGGGGGGGTAATGGTAAGCTTTTCATCTACTTAACTATAAAACTAAAACTTAGCAAATAAGGGTAATATTTTAACAAAAATTATGAAATGTTAAACCTAGAGAAGGTAAGTTTAAGCATATTCACGTTTAAAAATTAGAAAGTAGAAAGAGGCAAGATTGGTGCACATGAAAATGCTAATATCTTCATATTTCACAGTAAAAAATCACACAAATTCATACCCATTAAGATGCAGTTTTTTAAAAAGGTAAAAGCTTTACATCTGAATATTTTTATAATTTTTAAACAAAAAGGAAATTTAAAGAAATCATATATTTTTAGATAAAGAAATATTAGAAACTAATCACTTAGTTTCATTCTTTTGTTACACTCCATGAATTTAAATTTAATACTTTAAAAATAGCATTTGTAATAATTCACTATTCATAAAGATATCATTTACCATTCATCCACCCATCTATATACATGGATAGAAAGATATCTGAAATGAAGTTCCCCTAATATCAATTCTATGTATTTCTGCTTGAGGATTTGGGGTATTTTAAACATTTTGCTGTATCTTTTATTTCTCAAAAAATAATTTTTGAGTTTTTTACAGTGAGCAAGACTCCTGGTGGAATTAAAAACCTCAGAAAATACTAATACTAATAAAATGTTAAGATAATACTGGTGATTAATTCTGGGTAATAAGGAATATGTCTGATATGTATGGTTTATTTAATTCTTTGTACATTTAAATATGTTTTTAACTTTAGAAAATATAAACTTTTTAAAAATTTGGAAACACAAGACGTTATAGAACCTGCTATTGACAAGAAATGGCACTTCCAAGAAAAAAAATGAATAAATTGTTTTCATAATGTGGACTATATTTTGCCTATTCATTGACCAGCCACCTCTATAACAGTTCCGTTTCCTTAGAGAACAGATTTTGAACCTTATAAAATGAGGTGAAATTTTCCATGAGGATGGAATTCATTAGAGTAATGTCCTCATTCTGTGAAACATTGGGCGATTTTGGTCATACTCTATTGTGTTCAGGCTTAAATTCCTGCCAAATAATGAAGCTGAATTTTAAGAATAATTCACAAATTCTTCTGTTTATAGATTTTTTTAGTCATAAAAGTATATTTGCATTAAAGGACTAAGTTGCATTATGATTTTGACAGTTTTAAACTTTTCTGAAATAATTTTATTTTTTTTTAATGTATCTTTATTGATTTTAGAGAGAGGAAGGGAGACAGAGAGAGATGAGAGAGTCATTGATCGGCAGCCTCCTGCACGCCCCCTACTGGGGATGGAGCCCGCAACCCGGGCATGTGCCCTGACTGGGAATCGAACCGCCATCTCCTGGATCCTAGGTTTATGCTCAACCGCTGAGCCACACCAGCCAGGCAAGTTTAATTTTTTTTATCTTGAAAGATATATGTCACATTTCTTAGAATAAGTAGTTCCATTTAACTTTATAAGCAAAGCCCCCAAAAGGTTCCATATGTATTGATGTTTAAGAATGAAAGTAATTGTAGGTATCATTTCCTCCCCCTTTCTAGATAATACAACTATCTTGTATAATGTCAAGGGGGATCAATAGAGTCAGTGTTCACAAATGGAAAAATTAATCAATCTCCCTGAAATTGAGGTGAAACCTGGGAAGAAAGATACATTTTAGGAATAGAAATGTTGACGTAATTGAGAAATATTTTTAGAAATAAACATCTTCAATGTTTGCATAGACTGCTTCTTTCTGTGGTTTGTTAACTTGTCATAAATATATTAATGAACTGGTAATAGCTCTTTTAGAATCAATAGACTGTTACCTAATGAGAGTAGTAATTGTGATCTTATCCTTTTGGCCCATTTCTTGGCATGGTTCCTGCCAGGGGTAACACCAAATGTAAAATAAGTGTGTTGAAGTTGGAATTGACTTAAATGCAGGAACATGAGTAATTCGGGTGCAGGATTGCCTATTATTTTCAAATTGTAAGAAAGTCAAGGAATTGGCCTAATTTTAACCCACTGTTGCTTAAATGGATAACTGAAAGACTGTTATAATAGTCTAACAAACAAGTAACTCACATTTTGACCAATGATAAATACTATATTTATGTATATTTTATTTGTAATATTAACAGAGATGAGGACTATTTCTGCCAGTGCCTTGCACCCTCCATAGGTTACTTGAAATTATGTCTTGCCCTGCCGCTGTGGCTCACCGGTTGAGCATCAGGGCACATGCCCGGGTTTCGGGCTCGATCCCCAGTCAGGGGCGCGCAGGAGGCAGCCGATCAGTGACTCTCTCATCATTGATGTTTCTCTCTCTCTCTTCCTCTCCCTTCCTCTCTCTGAAATCAATAAAGATAGATTTAAAAAAAGAAATTATGTCTGTATCATTACACATCATAAAGTGAAAAGATTAATTACTTTTTAATTTTCCAATACCAGTTTTCCTCCTTTTTGGCATTGAACTATGTTGATGAGATAGTTTCTTGTTTGGAAAGGGTGCTTGACTTGACCTAGGAATACTGGCTTTGAAGTTATACTCTGTCCGTTTGCAACTTTGTACAGAGGGTGAGGTGGCCGTTTGGGCTCTGTGGCTTATTGGCATCTTGTAAAACGGGAATGATACTATCCGCCTTTTGCAACTCTGAAGGTTGTGATGGTAATTAAAAGAATTAATGAATGGAATGTGAAATAGTATATCCCAGTGTAAGGTTTTAACTGTCATCGTATCTTGGTAAGACCAAAGTTTTCTACTTTTTGTGATTCTGTTTTGCCAGTCCAGCCTGTTTCTGCTCTCCTTCTCCTCCTCCGTTCGGCCTGGTTCTCAGACTTGCAGAGGCACTCCTAACTTAACTCTTACCCCGCCCAGGAATATGTCTATGGTATTTTCTGTAATAACTTTTAAAATATAGTTTTCAATGAGGGACTCCTCCCACGTGTTTTTTGGGGAAAAATACTTTCTATTGCTGCATGCATTGATTACTTTCAGATAAAATTTTACACATTTGTTGTAGTGATTGAATAGGAACCAGTGAGTCAACCCTGACAGGGATTTTATGAATGGAAAATGCAAATCCCTCACTCTAATAAAAGTATTGTACACCTCACACTTAGTTTATATTGATTGCTTTCTGACATGGAAATAAACCAATCTTTATATTATGCAGGATTCCTGTTAGTGGTAATATCAAGAATATAAATCTTCTCTTGTGACTTCTATTTCTGTGCTTTTCTCCAACATGAAGTAACCCAAGGCAGGTTTTTAATTAAAGTAATGTGAGCCACTGTGTGTATCACCCCTTTTATGCATGATCAGGTTACTGTAGCACATATTCCAGCTCTCTTGTAAACTTGAAATTTATGGACGGAAAATAAAATCTTTCTTTCCAAGGTTTGCACTTTTTTTCCCACTTTAAAAAAGTGGTATAGTTTTTGATTATATAAAAATGTGTAAAATGTGAATAATTCACATAAAGATAATTTAGATTGAGTTTGCAAATGTGAACTATTAAATGCCTTTTAATTCTTTAGCCTGATACTATTTTTTCCTACACAATATATGTTTGGTAGATTTTTAAAAATTTACTTAATTTGTCATTTAAGGCCTAATTGTGAATTTCAACAGAAATTATAGACGTTTCATAAAATTTATGTGCAAGTTTTTCTTTCCATTTTTAAAAAATGGTGCAAAATTTGTATTTTCGCTGCAAAATGCCAACCTGTTAAATAGATGTAACTCATTATAAGACAAGTGAATTAAATTTGCTAATAGCAATGTGCATTTAACGGAGAAAACATTTTAGTGTTTAGTGTTAATTTTATTACAAAAGAATCAGAGTGTTTAATATATTTATAATTATCAGTCTTGCTAGAAATATTTAATTTAATCATTAAAATGTTTCTTGTGCTTTTATAGATGTAGTTCAAAATCACATAGAAAGTCACTTTTCTAGTTAGAATATCATAATTTACTTGGCAAATAAATCATGCATATAAAACCAACTAACATACACATTTTAAAGAACAATGGAAAAAAACTGACATTTCAAATGGGTAACTTTTCTACAAATAGATAAAAATGCTAAAAACATCATAAATAGAATTTTTTTTTAAATGGGCAACATATAAATATTAGTTTTTCATATCAGACCATATGTACAGAAGGAGATAGCAAAGTGATATTTCAATTCAGAATTAAAATTCCCTTAAAAAGAATTGAAAAAAGACAAATTTCATTTGGTCTTCAATATTTCTAGGTAATGTTACAATGTTTTTTAATTTTAAATATTGCTGGTGAGACTAGTTTAAATCTATTTATATGTCTCTCACCTGAGCTACTAGCCCTGCTGGGAGACAGAAAGATGACTTTTTTCTTCAGATAATGTATTATCATTATTCTAATTAGAATTATTATTATTAGATGAAATTCAATTAGTGCTTATTAATACTAAGCCCAACATGGATGCATTTTAGTTGGGCACCCAATTGTCTGATCTTCTTATGATCTATGATAAACATGCTAGGAAATGAAGATAGAAAAAATATGATGATGGCAGAGCATAGTGTTACCCTCCCCCCCAAAACAGACTTTATTTCCTGTAGATCTTACTGTATCTTGAGGCTCCATGGAAAATAACAATTTTTATAATTTATTGCACATAGATGGTCACCGCTTCAGATTTCTTTTTTCTTTTTGTGTTTATGCCTGTGTTCTAGTTACAAAATTTTAAGAAAATTTCTTGTGAAAACATGCCACTCTCTGAAAGTCTATTGTCTAATTGTTGCCAAGTATGAGCTGTGACTCTAGGGTGATGAGATTGCCTACATGTCTTAAGTGTTCTTCATTCGAACATGTTTTTAAAAACTTTGAAGTTTCACAGAACAGTTTGTTCCTGACTCAGGATCACCCAGCTAAGACACAGAATGTTTAAGTTGTCATCAGCGTGGGATAAGTTGGTGGGCGTAGCTCCTCTGTCATCGGAGAATCATATGCCTCAGAATCGCGATCCCCAAAACTCAGGACAAAAGTCTAATAATACATTTGTTATCAGATGAAAATACCTAAAAACTGAGATTTTATGCATAACTAACCATTTCAAAAATTTAAAATGAAAGTAATCTACTGAGCAAAATGTAACATATATGACATTAAATGAACACACACTGTGTCAGTCATTGCTCTAAACTTATAACTTTCTTATGGGTTGGGTACTGTTTTCATTTCTATTCTACAGATTTGTAAATATAGTAAAGAAGGTAAGGCCTAAAGTCACATAGTTAGTTGAGATTGAACTGAGGCATGAACCTACGCAAGTCAATGCAATAATCTGTATACTACATATAGCTATACTAAGTAATCTGTGATTATAATAGATTTTAATTATATTCTAAGGGTTGTAGGTAAAAGAAATGTTGAGTTGGTATAACCACTGGATTCTTGGGAAACACTGCAATCACCATTTTCATCTGTTTTGGATAATAAGTTCTGAGCTCCATGCACCGCTGTTTTTCTGGGGAGGACATTTTCAGCTTATTTCTGCTGTGTCAATGAAGTCATCCTGAGCTTCCTCAGAGGTGCTGTTGCCTAACCCTGAACCCAGCCAGCTTGGCCAGGGCACGGAAATTCTTGTTATACTCTATCCAACGGAGACTAGCATCAGTTCCTTTAATGTCTCATCCCCGAATTGAGGACTGTTTCAAAAACCCTATCACTTGAATCTCAGGGATTAGATTCTGGACTTTCATTGTGCCTGAAGCTTCCCACTGTCAATGTCCAGTCCTTGTGTTAGATCTTGGGCTCCAGCTGCTGTTGCATTCATCCCAATCTCATGGCATCCCACTGGGACACTGCCCAAAACTATCGATTACCTGACTTGGAACTTCTGCTGAAGTTTGGTCATTGTCGTTCTGTGTTGGCTTTCTTTGTCCAGGCTCCTCTTGCCCATGGCACTGATATTCCAACAGGCTTTCATACTGAATGGTGTGGTAAACTTCTGATGGTAGAAAAATAACGTTTATATTTGGAATCCTTAACTTGATGCCCTGTTTGGTTGCAGAAGGTCTCTGGAACCCAGACATTGTGTGCAATATGCATGTCCATAAAAGTTTGTTTTCGGAGAAGAGTCTAGACTTTTAATTTTTCTCTCTCAAAGAGTATATAATACAAAATATTAAAAAATACTGTTACACACAAATGCAAAACAAAAGAGGAGTGATTTATTTATAGACCCTTGAATTAATTTTTCTGAAGAGTGATATGTTTTTAGAATTATGATTTTATATCTTCACTAGGTACATATGGCTAGTGGCTACTATTTTGGACAGCACAGTTTATAGCAATAAGTTACCTTTTGTACGTACAAGTTTAAAATATTGTAGCAGAGAGGAGTATTCTAGTTGTTTTTTGATGGTTTGTGAGAACTCAGTGCTAAGGATCAGATTAATGGCAGTGAAGCGTCTACTGAAAAATATTTAAAAATTATTTAAACATCCAAGAATAAGATATGCTGGTCCATTTGGTCTATATCAGTGTTACATGGGAATTTTTTAAGGATTATGTATGGAATGTGTTTTTCAAGTGGCTCCCATAATTTATAGATTTTACCTTAATTTTGACTAAATAATTTTTATATGTATTTAGAGCTTAGTTTTGATTTGTAGTTGAGAATTAAGTGTATGAGAGTATACTTTGCCAAACAGAGAATCCAGTAGAGCTGCCCGGACTCTGCATTCAAACCTGTTGTAACTTGATTCTCACTTAGTCTTAACACAGTGCACAGGGTCCAAAGGCCTGAGGACTCCTTGGGGAGCAGGGTTTAATAAAGCTGAATAAACAAGTACATGATTGAGGAATTCGATTGTCTGCATTTTCAAACATAAAAGAGTAGATTTCTTGGCAAATACATATTAGGAACAGCCACATTCAAAATATTTCTAAAATAATTCTAGAGGTTTTTATTCTCCCAATCAAGGAAAAAACTCTTGTAAAAACTTAGTTTTGAAGTTTGGGGAAAACCTTTGTGTTTTAACCATTTATCACCTGCTGTTGGGTTGGGTTTTATCCAGCTGTTAGGACACCCCGGCCCCAGGGAGGCCGCAGAATTGCAAATCCACCTCAAGTGCAGGGCAGGGGCAGACTGAAGGGAGAGCCTGGCCATCCCGGCTGGTGATTCTGAGTTCATCGAGGGAAACTCACACGAGAGGCCATATAGAGGCTGCCACAAGATGAAGTGGACCCCTGTGCCACTTGACAGGTGCCAGGGAATGATATGGGTAAAGGAGGAATAGCCATGGGTACTAGTATGTGAAAGCTAACAGGTACAGGAAATTGGTTTCCATGCCTGACCAGGCCAGGACAATGGGCTGTTCCGGGAACCAGCAGATAGCAGGAGGCAGGGGAGGGGTGCTGGTTTGTGTCAGAATGAACGTGGATTATGTTCAGATAGTCCCTAACGGGGGGTTGAAGTAAACAATCACCCCTTCTGGCCCAGGTCCAACTTGCGGGTCCAGCAGCAGTTATGTCAGGATTATGTCACAGGACCATCTCTCCTCCACAGCACCATGTAACTTTTGATGTTACATATACCTAGGCTAATACTTTCCTTCTCTTCGCAGTTGCATTTATTTTTGCAAAGCAATCGATTGTTGGAGAAAACCACATTAGCAATGTTAATGTTACAAATTAGAGACCATAATTTCTTGTAGAACTATGGCAAAGATATATGGTATGTAATGATAAACAATATTGGAGGTGTACTGACATTGAGTTAGCACCATTTTAATAATTTTGGTCCATATTTCGCAGCTCCAATTTGGAAGAATCATACCTTGTTTTTTGTTATAATATGTATATTATCTCTTAAAATCAAATTAGCTCCTAGAGTGTCATTTGAAATAACTCACTTCCATGTTGTACCCTGTAGAAGCATGAATATAAAATAGAATGAGATATTTATATGTTTTGTTTGACATCTTATATATTTTACACATAACATATTTTCTTACTTAAATAGGAATAAAGGGCTATATTTAAGTTATTAGCAAGGATGGACCACACATAAAATCTTCACTATGACCTTTAAAGAAATGTATGGTAACAAAAAAGACAGAAATAATTTAGAAATAGAACATCTTCTGTTATATGGCTCCATGGAGTGTTTAGATGGGTTCACAATATTCTATATAGAGCCTACAGCTGTGGTATGTTTTTGACAAATATTATGAGTATTTTTTTAAAAATATCTTTTTATTGATTTCAGAAAGAGGAAGGGAGAGGGAGAGAGACAGAGAGAAACATCAATGATGAGAGAGTCATTGATCAGCTGCCTCCTGCACGCCCCCTACTGGGGATGGAACCTGAAATCCAGGCATGTGCCCTGACCGGGAATTGAACTGTGACCTTCTGGTTCATAGATAGATGCTCAACCACTGAGCCATGCTGGCTGGACTATTATGAGTATTTTGATAACTGCATAGTCTTTATGTCTCAAATAATCATTTTTAAAATTTTCTTCAAAACATCCTTAACTTTCCTTAATCTTCTATTTTTTAAGCAAAATGAAGCACATTGTTTTCTATGACCATGTTGGCCCATCATCAGAGCATCAGAAATAACTCATTAACATAGTGTCCTATCTGAAGAGATCTCTGGAAACCTTTAAACATCACCCTATTTCTGTATATTTTATTTATAAATTAATCATATACTAACTTGTCAAAAGTCTTTATTTTTCTTTAAAAAGTTCTTTAATGTGTGGATTTATTTCACCAATTAAATTTTAATGTAATTGAGGGTAAACCTCATATTCTTGTATTTTTTTATATCTATTATGAATAATCAAGAATTCCTGTTTTGTTTGGTTACGCTAGACATTTTCATATGCACAGCGCCTATTCTGATACAGAATTAATAGCAGCTAACATATACTGAGCAGTTAACATCTCTCAAACACTATTCTGGCAAATGTGCACTGACTCCTGTAATCTTCACCCTAATCCTTTGAGATTACACCTATTTTACAGATGAAGAAACAAAGAAGGATCGGCAATTTGCCCAAGGTCACACAGCCAGTAAGTGGCCTTGCTCTCTGTGAATGTCACAGTCTGGTCCCAGAGTCCCATGATTTTAAGTGCCTTTGACTTTCTAAATTCATCTTCCTAAATATGTGAATTCTCTACGCAAATCTTGGCGTTCCTAAAAGAGTAATACAGAGAGAAATAAAAAAGTAAAAAAACTGAGTGAAGGGAATAAAAGTGGGAGTTTGCCAAAGTCATGTTGTTATTTAACAGAAGCTGCCTAAAGCCAGATGTATGGGTAACACACACACATCCTGTGATGTCAGTGGAGGCCTCAGTCCTGTCGCTCTTAATGCTCATGTAACAAACAGAGACCTGAGAAACATCCTAGCATCAGGACAAAAGACTCTCTTTCTCATACTGAATTTTGAAAAAGTTTTCAGGAGTTATATTAAGAAATCATTCTGTGAAGGTGGTTCTAGGAAGGCATTAGATTATCTGACTCCATGATAATGTTAACTGGTGCTACCACGATGGGAAACAATATGAAGGTTCCTCAAAAAATTAAAATAGAACTACTATATGATTCACCAGTACCACTTGTAGGTACAGATCCAAAGAAAATGAAAGCAAAACATCAAAGACAAACCTACACTACCATGCTCATTGCAGCATTATTGTCAACAGCCCAGATATTAAAACAACCTGAGTGTCCATCTACATATGCATGGAAAAAGAATACACATCTATCTATCTCTATATATCTATCTGTACTTTATAGAAATAATAGATAGATAGATGATGATAGATAGATAGATAGATAGATAGATAGATAGATTGATAGATAGATGATAGATAGATGATAGATAGATAGATAGATAGATAGATAGATAGATAGATAGATAGATAGATGATAGATAGATAGATAGATAGATAGATGATAGATGACAGATAGATGAAAGAAAGAAGAAAGAAAGAAAGAAAGAAAGAAAGAAAGAAAGAAAGAAAGAAAGAAAGAAAGAAAGGAGAAGAGAAGAGAAAAAAGAAAAGAAAGAAAAGAAAAGAAAAGAAAAGAAAAGAAAAGAAAAGAAAAGAAAAGAAAAGAAAAGAAAAGAAAAGAGAAGAAAAGAAAAGAAAAGAACTTGGAATATTATTCGGCAATGGGAAAGAAGGAAATCCTGCTATTTGCAACAACGTGGATGAACCTGGAAGACATTGTACTAAGTGAGATAAGCCAGACAGAGAATGACAAATACTGCATGGTATTAATTTTATTTGGAATCTAAACAAAACAAAGCAAAACTCAAACTCATTGAAACACAAAATAGAAAACTGATGCCAGGCGCTGAGGCTGGGAAATAAGGAAAGGTTGGCCAAAGGGTACAAACTTTCAGCCATAGGTTGAATGAGGTCTGAGAATCTAGTTTATCATATGGTGACTGTAGAAGATAACACTGAAATTTGCTAAGAAAGTAGAACTTCAATGTTCTCACCAAAACACACACACAAAAACCAAGACATAAATATGTGAGGTGATAGATGTGTTAATTAACTAGGTGGGGGGAATCCTTCCATAACATACATGTATATCAAATCACCACAATGTAAACTTTAAATATCTTATAAATTTATATGTCCGTTATATGCCAACAAAGCTGAAATTTTATAAACAGAATATGTGATTCTATATATAGTACCTTAATTGAACTGAAAGAAATTTAAGGAACCTAGGAAAGTGCAATGATAATGATAATGATCTTGGTCATGATGAAGATTTGTACCACATTACTAGCATCACCTACACTTTACAACATTTTGACATCAGTGAGGTTACTCCCATTTTGCAGCTCAGGAAACTGAGGCTTGGACTGCTCAAAGTACATGTAAGTTCACAGAACAAGCTGAAACTCATCTGTACCTGGACATTTATTTTAAAATTCATGCTCTTCTTCATTATACCATAGATTTTTTCTCTCTCACATAGGTATTTTGAAGGAAAATGATTCTGAAAAATTAAACAGTATGCTCTCTAGTTTAAGTATAGAACTTAGTAATGCTTATTTAAGACAGATTGGCAAGCTGTGCAGCAGTTGGGTGGTAGGCTTACCTCCTTACAACAGAAACAAGGATACAAATTGAGGTTCTTGCCCATTTCACCTAGCTCTACAAAAAGGGACGAGTGAATGGGCAAAGCAGAACCATCCTTGGAATGCAGTTTTGGGTTTACTCCAATTTGCTATTGTTACTGTTGGTTTCAATATGTATACTGATCTGCTCGGCTGCTATAACAAAATGCCATAGACTGGGTGGCTTACACAACAGAAATTTATTTTCTCGCATTTGTGGAGGCTGGAAGTCCGTGATCAAGGGGATAGCAAATTTGATTTCTGGCAAGGCCTCTCTTGCTGGTTTGTAGGCATCTACTCCCTATGTCCGCACTTGGCTGTTTCTTCTATGTTATGCACATGTATGGGGTGGAGGAGGAGCTCTCTGGTGTCTCTTTGTGTCTCTTCTTATAAAGACACTAATCCTATCAAATTAGGGCCCCACTCTATGACCTCATTGAACGTTAATTACATCCTTAGAGGTCCCATTACCTAGTATAGCCACACTGAGGATTAAGACTTTATTATATGAATTTTGAAGGGACATAAGCATTCAGTCTGTAACAATACGGAAGCTTCAACTTGTCTCTGGGTTTATCTGCAGGCTGTCCAAAAGCGTTGCAAAACCTCATATTATGGAACCACATTGATGTCTATATTCTGAATGTAAATACACATATCCAGATTAGAATTCTTAATTTCTTCATCTGCTTACCACCTCCAGGCTAATTCTCGAAAGCAGGTCCCCTCTCTGGGGCTCACAGGGTTCCCAGTAACAGGCATGCTCAACTCTGCCTCTTCCTTCACCCGATTATGGGTTGTAGGACCCCATGGAAATCAATAGGGCACATTATTTACAAAAAAAATGAGGGGCCCTACTCTAGAACTACATAAAAATTTTGAAAACACATATTTTGAAAAGCAAACTCTTAAAGGGAATCGACAGAACATTAATTCCTGCTTCTCAGAAAACACCCATCACAATAAAAATTGAGGTTTGGTAATATAAATTCTGTGCTGAAATATTACTATTCTTTTGGCAAATAATGGAAGTAAACCAACACATTAAAGATTTGAGGTGTTATAATTCAGCAACACAAAGTCTTATGAATAAAAATTATTGAGTTTCTCAAAGCCCTACTTAAATACTAAACTCATTACTATAAAATTAGCTTATTGAGCAAATACATAACAGAGAAATGCATATTTCAGATCACTCTCCATCTCCAATAACTTGTTTTACATATTTATATAACTTTGCAAGTATGTCTAACATTCATTGAATTACTGACTTTATGTATTTAAAGATTAATTTAGTTCAGGTGTATTGTAAAGACAGTTGGGATTTCTATACTTTAAGAAACAATATAACACATATTAATTACAATAATAATTTCCATCAATGCTAAAGGATAATATTGAACTTTATTTTCCATTTCTAGTTGCATTTGTGTCTTTAATGAATTTCTAAAATTATAATATCTAAATAGAATTCCATGAGGCTCTGGGATATTTAATATAAAACTGCATTGGCTTTTGTTTTGAAAATTTATCAAATTCTGTGACTTCAATTTTAGGTAAGAGAATTCCTTGAACTAATTCCTATGTTTTACATACCAAAGCGATGTGTTCAGATATAAAGCAAATGAATGTGCTATTTATAATAGTGATTTTGCTTTAAGTAAATTGAGTGATATAGTACATGTATGTGACTTTATTATGTGAGTGGGCGAGCTGTCATCTTGTGTTCCTTTTACTCTGTTTTTAAGAAACTTTGTGTATATGTGTATGTGTGTGTGTGTGTGTGTGTGTTTATCTTCTCAAATATTATCTAATGGCATTTGTAGATAGGTGGTGATAAAAATTTGCATTATATTTAGTCAAATCACATTTATTTATATATACTTTAGAAATGCTTGTTTTTAAATGATATTCATTTTTTGGACATGCAAATATAGGACAGAAAAGTTTAATGAAAGCTATATTGGAACAATTTATTTGCAACGAGTTTAGAAGTTAATGTTGCTTTATTGACCAAAGTAAAGGAGAAAACAAAAATTTAATAGGGCCAAAATGTTCATTAGGGTTGAAAACATAACTTTATATTCTGAAATGTTTGTAAGTATATTAAAGCAATGTGATAATCTGATGCACAGATCTGGATAAAATTTCAAACTTTTTTATTACTTGTAAAATTATTATCAAGTTGAAATGGAAGTGAAGTGCATTTAAACACTTTTTGAGCAGAAAACAATAGATTTCCTTCAGGAGCTACTGGGTCAACTTCTTTCATTTTTTTTTTTAAATGAAATAGATATTGTTGACTAGTCATGATAAGAGTGAATAAAAATGAAACACTTAGTTTAAAAAAATAGACTGCAAAGAATGTAACATATTCACTCCTTAGGTTCTTAAGTCGTTTTTTTTGTTCTTTTGTTCTATAATTGATTGCTAGCACCCCCTTTAACCCACCTTAAAGGGCAAGCAGGAAATTCATGTTTTCGTTCATCAGCCCATCCCACTGAAAAGCGTTCGATATTAAAACAGTTTGCAAGGAGCAAAAGCAGAGGAAACAGGAGGCCCAGCTTAGCCTGTAGCAAGATACGTGCAAGATTGGCTGCAACATGCATCGGGTCTTGTTCCTGTCCAGTATTTGCATGGAGATATCAAGTTAATTAGGGTAGGACTCTGTTCTTTGCTTTCGATGTGACCTTTTATTATATTTGTGGCTCTCTAGTTCGTGTGGTGTCATAAAGCTCTGGGAAAGTCTTTCCAGCTGTTTGACACAAACTGGAAAAAATTAAGCATTGATGTTTCCTTTTGCCTGAAGGTTTTTCTGGCAGCAAATTACTGCAGAGGCAAAGTTGATGTGGTAGAGCTGCAGTGGGTGTCAGAAGGCGCCTTTTGTCTTTCAGCTCCCGCCTTCCCTGATGATCAGGTGCGACCGAAGGGCTTGTGGAGAGAGGTGGGGTGTTGGGGGGGGGGGGGGAGGCTGGTTCAGGAGGAGGTTACATGGCAGGATTCCCACGAATGCTGGCAAACGATGAGAAAGATAACGAAATCTTGTTTTTCTGAACGAGAGGATTCTCTGCATGACTTCCCCACGGTTGGGGTGATGAGCTTTCAGGCTGAGATTTTATTAACAATTCATATGGAGATTGAGGGCAGCGGAGGAGCAGATTCTCACATAAACTTGATCTGTCCATGAATGCGGCTCTCTGTCTGCCCTGACCCTGCGTGGCTTAAGACACTGCCTGTGAGGCCAGCGTGCCAGACACAAAGGGGGAAATGAAAGGCAAGCACATTCCAGGGGTCTGCACAAAAGACACAGCAGCTCCTGGGCGCCTCCCCAGAGAGGATCTTATCTCCGCGTGGCCCAAAGCCTCTACAATGTTTATTTGTGTACCTAAAGTTTTAAAAGCTCTGTGGCTGTTTATTAAGCAATCGTCTGCAGGGATGTTTGGTTAGGTTTTAAAGTTTTTTTTTCAAAACTTGCGGAAACTGGGAAGATCTTGGCGAAGGTCCATTTTCTGAAGTGTGGCGTTGGAAGGCCGCGGCCTTGAGGTGTTTTTACTTTCTTGATTGGTAGGTAACTTGTAAAATGAATCCTCTCCAGCTTTAGGAGAAGCTGGAGCAACACTTGAAAGCTCCACCGGCCTTCCGGATGCCTTGTGACTGCGGCTCTGAAAGGTGTGACAGTTCATGCGTGAGATGAGACTGACATGGGGCACAAGCCCAGACATCCCCGTGCTCATGGCTAGGACAGCGGGGCGACATTTTTTTTTTTTTTTTTTTTTTAAAGAAGCAAGTGGAGAGAAAAGTTTGAGTAGACGAAAGTGACAGGGAGACTAGGAACTTTTAACATTGTAGCATTTCTACAATTCTTGCCCTTCTCTATATCTAGATGCATTGCAACAGGATAGTGACAAGCCATCAGGAGGCATTTCTCTGTAATTAAATATACTAGTTTTATTGTTTAACAAGTGCGCACTCTGGGAGTATGATGTATTTAGGTTTAGGGGATAAAAATATGATATATATAATTCTGTTGCTAAATTACAGGTTTCCACAGATGCTTAAAAATTATAAAACCCACATATACAGACTCTTGAATTTTGTGTACGTGTGTAGCTGTTCAAGTTGTTTCAAAACTTTTATGGCTCATGAATTTTAAAAAAACAAACAAAAAAACCCAGTAGAGGAATGCAGGCAGATGCCATTAATTATGATAGGTTTTGTTCCTTTCGTTTTATAGTGGTTCTATTTCCATGAAATTAACTGTTGTACTTAGGCTAATTGTCAGTAATTGGTGACAAAATCACTTTATTGTTTTTCTATAGCATGATACTAATTAGGACTTTGTACTACTGGCCCTGCCATGTTCTGTATTTTTACCTCCTATGTTCAATCAGTGGTAGATAATATCAAGTGCAACTTTTAAAAAATCTATAAGATAAAATGTTTCTATTAATAATTAAATAAGTCTTTTAAACAGCCTGTCATATATTAATTTTAAAGCATTGACATTGAAGAAAGCTTTCATTATAGGTTGGTTTCGTGAAACATCGACTGATTTTGCTGATTTGAATTGAATCCTATTGGAACCATCTATAAACTAACACAATTACAAATTTCAGTTGCTTAGCCACATGCATTGTCATCATTCTATTTGTGTCTGCAACATTGAAATTAGCATCGCTTTTCTAAGGTACTTTTCTAAAGATCTCAGGGCTGGATGGCATTGTCTTCCTTTTCATACCTGATAGTTAAAATGATTCTAATAAAATATAGCATGTTGTTTATTCTTGGCTTCTAACTAGGTTTTTTTTCTGTTTTGATTTTTCACACCAGAGTGTTTTTTGAAGCATTATATTTCAAATGAAAAAATATATGGACAGTTGAGATTATATAAAAGCTTGGTTTTATTATTTTTTCCAGCACATAAAAGTGTGTTCCATGTAGGTCATAGATTATAAAGAGAGAGAATGGGAGAGTATTGTATTTTGTGAAGTGAGGTTTAATGCTGATGGAGAAAATAATACCACACTATATATCCCATTAAAACAATCACAGTCAGTGCTACTTGTTACTTTTTTCCTTAGAAGAATTCTTCTCAACTGAGTTCCCCTGTGAGTGCTACGAATTTTAAGTTTCAAAAGTTTTCTAATACTTTGACAGAGAGTCTCCCTGCTTCTTTGGCTCTTTCTAAGGTACTCTCAGCAATCAAGTGCATTTTGCAGTTTACAATGGACTCAGTATGTTTTAAATGCCTCCATAATGTATAACGCAGAGCTGAGTGTCCCACAGTCATCCTGAAAAAAGTTTTTAAGAAGCAATTAGAAAAATAATTGCCTATTAGAAGGTGAAGATTGCTTTGAGCAGGGAGAGAAGAAACTGAATGTTGAAATTGAAAGCATTCATTGTTAGCACGACACATATGCACCAAATCTGAAATTAGAGAAAACTCACGGAATACGTATTTTGGCAAGGGGAATTGTTTAAATTTTCTAAAGCTGTCAGCCCATTTTCTCTATTTTTTTTTTCCTGCTAAAGAAAAACTTCAAATGGAAAGCTTCACCTTTTGTACAAAGTTGAAATGTTTTATTTTTCCAGGATTGTTCTACACTGTACAAAATCAGAACAATTCAATAGCTTCCAGGGGAAGAGGGGCACACAAAGGAGAATCTTTCTATCATTTCAGAATGTCCATAGCGGAGCACAAAAACTATATAAATCTGTGGTTGTTTCTTTGGGAAAAAAAAGAATCTTTTGATTACAGCAGTTATTTGAATACCCATTCAGGTTCTTTTGTAACATGTTGTAATAAATGCACGTCTCCTAAATGAAGACTACTCAAGAGGGGACAAAACTCAACATAAACTATGTTTAGATGCTGCATTTTAATAGGTTGCTCCATAGGATCAGACAAAGGTTCTTGTGATTCTCATTTTCTTTCCTTCTTTCCTTCTTTCCTTCTTTCCTTCTTTCCTTCTTTCCTTCTTTCCTTCTTTCCTTCTTTCCTTCTTTCCTTCTTTCCTTCTTTCCTTCTTTCCTTCTTTCCTTCTTTCCTTCTTTCCTTCTTTCTTTCTTTCTTTCTTTCTTTCTTTCTTTCTTTCTTTCTTTCTTTCTTTCTTTCTTTCTTTCTTTCTTTCTTTCTTCTTTCTTTCTTCTTCTTTCTTTCTTTCTGTTCTAGAAAATAAATTTCCTTAAGCAAAATTCAGTTTCTTTCTTTTTCACCTTATTGGTGCACACCCAATGTGTTCTCTTGTTGCTCATCAGTTTCAAATACACAGCATGTGAAAAAAAAGCGGGTTTGAGACTGACTCCAAGTGTTAAGGATGGTAAGGTATTAAAGTTCCTCGGGGGAGATCACTGTTCTTCATAGTCAGCCTGCCCTTGCAAAGACTCCAGAGAGTGAAGAGGGTAGGGTTTTTCTTTCTCGAGTATTCTAAGTGCCCAGGGACAATATGAAAGGGGAACCAGGACTCTGGTAATACTATGAGCTACATGCATGGGCATTTGAATCCTATAGGAAAAAAAGCCAATAAACCCAGCCCGCTTCTAGCATAATCATATTTGACAACCATATAGACACCGCTGGGGCTACACGGGGAGCAGCCAGCATCTTTGACTGCTCCAGCCCCAGAATCTTTTATAACCGTAATCGGTTTCATCAGTCCGAGCTGTGCCAACACCCCTAATTAGCCATAGCCTCATTTTAAAAATTAAAAACAGCCCCATGCAATAACATCAACAACAAGGAGCACCCCACAGCACTCGCCATGTTCCTTGTGGGATGTCACACTATGTGCAGTTGTATTCTCTGACCCGCGTGGCCTATGTGGGGTTAGCCACCAGGGGTGCACGCGCACCAGGATGACCAGATCCCACGCTGGTGCCACCAGCCCCTGCCGTTGTTTGTTGTATTTTCATTCTTTTTTTCAGTGATGTGCTTGTTCATACCAGAAATAGCCTCACTCTCTTCCTGCTAATTGTACACCCCACCAACTAAGCAAAGGGCACTGAATAAAATAAGAAACATAAGAAACGATCCGAGGTAAACATACGTATTCCCAGCCACGTTTCGTTGATGTTGCTCAAATAAGTTCCTCGTTCCGTGAAACTTTTTGCCCCAGGGGTTCAGCGCCTGCAGTACTGGGGAAAGTGGGCAATGACTACGTTCAATAGCATCAACCATAATCAAACAGTGTGATAAGCCTGGAGGTGTTTTAAGTCTTCTTTATTTTAGAATGTCCCGAGTACCAATTACTATTTTGTCGTACGATACACGTGCATACATGTGTAAAGAGACACACTACTTTTCCTGTCATAGCCACATCTTCCCGGGCCTTATTCTGCGTTGAGCAATCAAAACCTGCAACTTGGGGGACATGGACATGACATCAAAGGCAGGCCTCAACAGCGAAAGGCTGATGAAGCAGGTGCTTTAGGGCATGGCATGAGACTTACCACGGCAGGTGGCCATCACCTCTTGCCTCAGGTGACCAGTGTCTGCAGGTGCAACAAAACTGTGTGCGTTTTGTCTTTTGTTCCATATGACCCATTGTTTCATTTGTAAACAATGACTTCATTACAATGACTTCATTACATAACCTGAGACAAGTGATTATTTTGCAAATTACCTCGCCTTATACCAGCTAGGAAAATAGTGTTCTCTCCTTTTTAATAGCAAAGAGAGGCTACCAAAGATTTTTAACTCAAAGTATAAGCATAGAAAATATTCATGCTCTAAATCATGGTTTTGATATATCTTTGAATTCTCTCTTCTGCCTACTTGGGATGAAGTGTGACACATATTTTGTCATATTACTCAATGCATCATTTTTGGAAATAATTTAAAATAAAATAAAAATCTATGAAGAAGTTAGCCACTAATATGTGCTATAATCTTGCATTAATATTTAAAATAATAAAAGTAAAATTATATAGAATATCTGTGTATCTCTGAAGGCACATAGCTTTCCTAAGGTGTCACATGGCAATGGAAAGAAGACACCTATATCTAGAGCAGTCACCTATATCTAATTAAGTTTCAAAATAACCTAGAGAAAATCCACTGGAGTGAAGAATTAAAAAATGCACTTTTGGAAACTGCATTGGAGACATTTTTATTTTATCATACAGACTTTCGTTCCAGGGATAACTTTTAACAAGCTCAAGATGTGGAATATTAAATGAATTATTACAACAAAGAGTCTAGCATATGGCCACAATTGTAAACTGTCAAAGCTATAAAAACATCATAGCAGGCCATGCTATTGCAGTTAACACGTTCAGAATGAAGTGACTATAGGCAATTCTTCACCTTCTTGGTTTTTACATGAGCAGTTTTGCTGTCTGGTTTACCTCTTCCTCTGATCGATTCCCAGGCCAAGCCAGAGCTCTTCAGGAGAAGGCTGAGATTATAACAGTGTCAGCCTTTGCTTTTAGCAGAGTGATGAGGTTATCAATAATGCATTGGAGATCTCAGGAACCTGGTACATGCGGACATCACAGCTGCCCCGCGTTTATTGTAGGACTTGCAAGTTGGAGCTGAGATGTCACCACATCTACTTCTGAGCCTGCCACTGATGCATTCTCAAGAAATCTTGGGGGCATGGGGAGAGCTGTTGAGCTTATCTAACTGAAACATTGCATTTGAGGAAGTTACTTAGGAGTGAGAATGCATCTATGAAATTGCTTTTTTAAGGAGTCCTATTTATTCAATACTACTCTAATAACCTTTTGTCTCCCCAACTCCCTTCTAACGTTTATAAGTTTTGCTGTTTCTCTGACAAGTTTATTCATATCCTAACAGCTTGCTTGGCAGCAGCGTTCCTGTTCGGTACTTGGGCTTTCTGGTCACGGTGGTGGCTGAGAGTAATAGAGAGGGGGAATAAGTGAGTGTGGAAATGCAAAGCTGTCTCTTGTTACATTTTATCGATCTCATTCTGGTGTCATTCAATTAAGACAGAAATGTGATGGATAGTCTGTGCACAGATTCCTGGGTTGCCCTCCATCCAGTGCAGATAACGCTTTTGTGTTTTATTGGAGGGTGGGGGTGTGGGGGTGGGGAAAGGCCATGGGCAAGTGGGAGAAATCAAACATGCTATGTGATCTGAATTACAAATCAATGTCTCTCCAAGGATGCTCCAAAATGTCAAACATACCATGTTTATATTTTCACTTAATTTCTCATACACAGTGTACTTCTGTTGATGCATGGGGTGGGTTACCAAAATTTAAGGTAGGATTAATTCAGGTTTATTATTTTCAAAGACTTAGCAGGTAGCGTCATCCTCCTACCAGCACTGGATAATTAAAAATGAACCACATGGAAAATGACTAGTCAAACTTGTGCCAATTTTGAAATTTGAGAAAAAGAAAAATTCTTCATTTTTTATGGGCCTGTGATTCTAGGTTGACCTGTTTTTGCAAATAGATTTTAAAGCTGGTAGAATGAAAATAGCAAATAAAGGTTTTTGTTTTTTTTTAAGTTTATAAACAAATCATTCTTATTATTGCCTATGTTACAAAGAGGAATGCTATCATGAGTAAAATATCAGAATTTAGGACTGGGTAAATCCTGACCCGTACTCTTGGTGACATGCTTTTTCTTAACTATATCACTCCCTCTCCCTCTGTATTTGCTAACAGTGTTACAATGACAGTGATAGTAATTCATGGATATGAAAAGCTGTAAAACTACAACAAATGGAAGCAAAGTGTTTTTTGTGGGTTTTTTTTTATTTGAAATAATTAGTGTAAACAGATACTAAAGCAGGTTATGCTAAGCAAACTCCCCTGGTATCTCTCAAAGCGATACCAGATTCAAAATGAACATTCAGGATTTTCCAATCAAGGTTATGGCTTCTGATAATTAATGCAAACTGAAAGGCAGTGAGGAATAAAAATATAAGCAGCAGTTTTAATATCAAAGCAATATGTTAATGTCCAGGCTCCCTTATGTACTTGGTATGTGACCTTGAATAAGATACATACATACTCTAGTTTAAAACCTTACTTTTTTATCTGAAAAGTAACAAAACAGAATTTCACAATTAAGTATAAGGAAATGCCTACTCCAGGCTTGTCATATGTACTTGGAACACGGCAGGTATCAAACACGTTTAGTTTCATCCTGAGCCCCCGTTATGGTTTTGACGCTGAGTAATTTGGCCCTCTGATAAGCTTGCTCGGTCATTTGAGAAAGGAATGTAAGCAAAGAAAAATAATACAGTTGGGCCCTACCACTGTGAGTGAAAAATTCTCCAGATTCTAATTCACGGAAGCTCATTTACCAATTTGTGACATATTTTATTAAAGGAATTTTCAATCATTCACTAGAAGTTTGTCCTAAAACTTCATTTGTGGAAGGAACTCTTAACCCAAGTTGTATTTGTTAGGGGTTTTCATCCTAAAGTTAAAGAGCAGCTGTAAACTAAAGCAGTTATTTACTGATTTTACAAAGATTTAGGGCACCAGAAAATGATTTAGTTGGAAATTCAACTGATAACACACATTGTAACCTCCTCAGTAAGCTAAAAAAAAAAAAAAAAGAATATTGTATTGCTGGTGCGTGCCCAGCCTTTTGGCCTTGTTGAAAGTTAGATGTGTGCATGTGTGACGGAATTTGGCTCTCTTCAAGCTTTTTTTTATTTCTGCGGTCATGCATTTTTAAAGACTGCTTAAAGAAAATCATCTTCATGAATCAAGGCTTACCTCAAATATACAGCAAGGTACATGGGCATCTATTTAAGCAAAGTCCATCTGCAAGGGTAGGTAGTAAATAAAATACTTTTCTCCGTGATCAAAAGATAATCAGTAAGTAGATTGTTTATGTTGAGAGAATTTTTATCTCAAATTTTGCACACAGTGCTTTTCAATTACCTACTTTTTGTGTGCTAAGTTTGCTTAATATATCCTTTCTGAAAATTGCCAACACTTTGGTTGAAGACATGAGTTAACAGATTCCTACAGTCTTGGTCAGTCATTCTTCACTGTTGATGGGGCGATTAACACAAGTCATCTAACTCATTTCATAGAAAGTATGGGCAATGCTTCTCCTTTTTTTTTTTTTTTAAATATATTTTTATTGATTTTAGAGAGAGGAAGGGGGGGGAGAGAGAGAGAGAGAGACATCAATGATGAGAGAGTCATTGATCGGCTGCCTCCTGCACGCCCCCCACTGGAGGGCATGTGCGCTGACTGGGAATTGAACTTCGATCTCCTGGATCCTAGGCCAATGCTCAACTGCTGCGCTGAGCCACACCGGCCAGGCTGGGCAGTACTTCTTGATGTCTTAGGCAATGTTCATTTTTTGTCTCCCATTAAGGTAGGAATTGCCATGATATGTTCGGTCATTCTTAATTACCCTTTAAAGTTGCTCAGGTCCAATGCGGGGTGGAGTGCTCTTCCCCCCTTTTGGGTCCAAGAAGGTGCTACTGAAAAACAGCTTTCTAAGATGTACCACATTCCATAGCTGACTGACATAATTTTAAATAATTCAGAAGGCAGACTTTTAAAATATATATATATATAATTATAATTTACAGAAACAAAGACCCTAGACCTTATACACTATCACTTCCCATGTGCAGTTTTAGGAAAACACGTAATCTAATATTTGTGGCAATACTGCCCCCTGTTAAATTCATAAACAACTGTGTTCATAGCAACTTACCAGATAGTTACGCGCTGGTTGCCAATGATGTTTTTCCCTTTAAGTATTTTTTGCTGCCTTCAGCGGACACTCAAGTCCTTGTTGTTTATTCCCTGGCTCTCCATAGGCTCTCTTTTCAGTCAGGCTGCGAGCCTCGGGAGGTAAAAGGCAGTCGCAGGTGATCCAGGGAAGTGTGTTGAGTTCATCGAGCTGGCTCAGCGCTTCCAGCGTGCGCAGGACAGAGAGCATTGCCTCCCTGTCGCCGTCACTGTTTCCTATTCACCAAAGGGCCCTAGAGCATGACGACATCCTCACACCCCGCGGCTCCTTCTCCTCAGCACTCGCGCTGAACACGCAGATGGTCGTGCCCAAGGACAGTGCAGACCTGCTCCAGATGCGCTGTTGAGCCCCCTGGTGCTCCAGGCGCCCCGCTGAGGGCAGGGTAGGAGCAGTTTCAAGTCGGTCAGCTGTGCACGATTGCATATTAATTTGCGTCATCACTCTGTGTTTAAGTTGGGAAGGTCTCCTGCTTCTGTCTTCCTCCCAGTTCTTAAAGAAACTATCTTTTTCGCATAACAGCTTGGTTTAGGTTGCTGCTTCAGCACTTTCTCAAGTCAGTTGTTTTTTTCCAATGTAAATGTCTTAATATTTTCTTAAGGTTGCATGCTAAGATAACATCAAACTGATATTCTCCAACTGGGATTGTTTTAGGTAAGCCATTTCTTTCTGTTGGCTCATGTTCATTCTCTCTCTCTCTCATTTTCTGCATGTCACTCATCTCCTCTCTAATTATATTGGCAACTCTTTGGATCTTAACATTAGTTTTTTACTTTGCATGAACCTGAGGTCTACAAAGGTTATAATTTGTCAAATCAAAAGGGAAGTTTCAGAAATGTCCTTGCCTTATGGAAATATCTAGATGCCTTATTAAAAGGTCAGCCCTGCCATCTTGGAGTTTTCAGGGCACAGTTCCTTGTCTTGTTCAGTTTTCTGTCCATAGTGCCTGGCACATAGTAGGAGGTCAGTGAAGGCTTAATGCAATAGCTGTGAGCCTTTGTCATATTTGAAGACATTTTAAACACAAGGTTAGTTAAATTTCGTTTTCCCCAAACACAGATGTGCTAATTATGCATTCCTCTGATCATGAACAGAGGTTTGAATGTTGTATAACTATGTCTTGATAATTCTCTCTTCACTGAGATTCTGTTGTTCCAGAGGAAAGAATCAGGGCTCTATTTTTCTGTTTCCCCTCAGACCATTTCAGGCAATTAGTATTAGCATTAATATTCATATGATTTTTATATTAGAAGATAATACATGCAGGCTTATTTGCCAAGGTTATTTTTGAGAATTTCTGGTGGCCTGGTACACATGGGAATGTAACAAGCCATTTTGTAGTGAAATGTAAGTAAAACTAGGCTAAGAATATACAAGATATATTCCAAAATCACACATAGTAAAAGATGAGGCTCAGAATGTAAAACAGAAATTCTCCATGTTGTAAAACCTTCTCATTCTACTCTCACTATGGTCTTTACAATCTCTCTCACCAAAATCCAATTTATTCCTCTGGATTTTTTGTTTTGGTTTCAGTCACTAATGAGTATAGTATCAGCTATTTGACTATCCACTTGAATTACTTAGTTTAGTATTGAACCCCAGTTGTCTCTGACCAGTAGGCACAGCAAGAATTCTAAAAGATGGACTTATAACAGATTGAATCAAAAGTGTGGGAAAGGGAGGTGGAATTGTCTGGGCAGGCTGATCAATGGGAATAAATGTAAAACAGAAATGGGGCCACTTCACTTTCAACTTGTGACTTGAGAAAATAATTTTGGTGTTTCTAGACATAATTGGAGAAGTCTTAAAATATAGGCATGCATTCACATCTTGCCTCATTTTCTGTGACGTTAGATCTTTCATGGTTTTTTTCTTCTTCAGTAAAATAAGTTCATAAAGATGAAAGCTCACTATTTTAGGCTTAGCCTCATAAAGAATTGACACCTCAGACGGGTCTGGATGTTCCAGGGCTCAAAGGTGATAAAGTCCATGAAGCTTAACTCTCACAAATTCAAGTTTATAAATGACTCACCAATAGGAAAAAAAGCAAACTACATAGATTAGGGAGCATCTACACTTGTTTGCTGGTCAAAATATTTTCTTCTCATTATGAGACAATTTAGGAAATCATATTAGTGTTTGAATGACACTTACAGATGATAAAATCAAATTAAATAGTGTACATTAACCCTAATGACTATCATCAGTTAATTATCATCTGAAGTTTCCATCAAGTGGGAGGAGTCCTCAATTTGGTTGGTGAAAAGCATCCTCCAAATAGGCTCTGTGTTATTTCCTCCCTTTTGAGTATTTGTGCAGATCTTCACTGTTTACAAGTAACATAGATCATAAAAATGTTGATGTAGTTCAAGATAGACAAAAATAACTTAAAAAAGTAAAACTCTGAAGATCAACACAATCATCAACAAACCAAAGCATTTCATAGGTAGGCACAGATGTATATACTGGTCCTTTTTGTTTGTTTGTGTTTTGATTTTGCAAGTAGCAATTTACGTAGTAAATTTTTAAGTACAAGATAAATTTGGATGAGTTTATTCTGTAATATTGATTACAGAGTTAGTAGTTTATGATTTCAATAATATATGACAAAAGTTGCCAAACAACTATACTATTTTGAATCCTTTCCTGATTTTGAAAGTAGACTTTCTTATTGTTTTTAAATCAGCAAAAATGGATCAAAGACCTCTAAAGTGAGCACTATGCTCAGCACAGAGGCATATGAATGTACTAAAGACACCACTTTTTACCTTAAGCAGCTTGCAATCCTATCAGGTAAAAAGAACTTAGAAATAAAGGAATCCTAAGAATTGTAAGTCGTTTCTTAGAATTAAAGAAGTAATACAAATCATACACTCTTCAGAACTTCAGAAAAGGGCTCTTTTCTGTGTAGCCTTGAACAATCAGAGAAGACGTTTGGAAAGACTGTGTTTTGAGAATGGTTCTGAAAGAAAGAGTCAGACAAACAAAGAAAAATCTCAGCAAACTCTATCTCTACTCCCAATCTCAGGACCCTGGGAAAGCACACATTATAGATAATATTTTAAAATAAATTAAAAGTCAGATTCTAAACCATTTTTATAACCACATTTTGTCTTGAAACATCATATCACAGTAGGTTACAACAACTTTGAGATAAAAGGCAACTGGTAACCTGTCCATAACACGGTTCCAAATAACACCTCTTATTGATTTTCCCCACCCATCTTATAGATGGAGAAAATGGGCTCATTAGTAGTACATTGTCCCAGACATCATTGAAATGATCTAGAGCAAAAAAGATTAACATTCATTGCATGTTTCTTCTATGGCTGGAGCTAATTCTTGGTTTGGTGATCCAAATCAAATTATGTGTCCCAATGAATAAATATGAAGATATAATATAAAATAGTAGGGTACCTTTTTATTTGTATGTTGGGCAGGTAGGTGAGTGGATAAGCATAGGGAGACATTTTTTTCACATCTTGAACAAATCCATGGTAGGTATCTATCTGCTAAGACCTCTTAGATATTTTATGATATAGTTGATATGTTATAGACTTGAAATGAGTGAGAAACATGTACAATGCTACAAGAAGTAATAACATAGTATAAAACAGATTTCTCAATTTCCCACACATCTTTTACAATTTTCCCTGTCCTAGTAAATTGCACCAATAACTACCAGTACCTGAAATGTAAAACCTTGGTGTTATCTTGTATTTCTCTCTTTTTTGGGGGTCACCCATATTCTTTCCATCAGGAAGTCCCACCAACTCAGCTTTCAGCTCTGTTCCAATACAACCACTTCTCTCTGCCTCTAGTACCGCCCCTCTTCCTTGAGCCACTGTCATCCCTTGTAGAGGCTGTTGTGGTAGCCTTCTAACTGATATTTATACATGCATTCTTCTACCCCCTAGAGTTAATTTTTCACACAGTAGTCAACGTGATTTTTCAAAAATGTAAATTATATAAAACCCTCCAATGGTTTATCATTAGAAAAAAACCCAGTTCTTTACCCTGGCCTACTTGAGCCTGCGTTATGAGATCTCCACAGATATTCTGATTTCATCTCTTACCACTTTCCCACTTGTGCATTCTATCCTAGAGATGCTGGGTTTATGAAGTTCCTCTCACATGCTATAATTCTTCTAGCCTGGGACACTCTCCCACTTAACCTTCATATGACCTTCTCCTTATTACGTTCAGGCCACTATAAAATATTACTTCCTTAGAAAAACCTTTTCTGACCTCCCAACCATTACTTCGAACTCATTCCTCTCTATTTCTTTACCCTGATTTGTGAGTGTGTGTACGTATCATAGTACATGACAGTAGCTGGACTCACGTTATATATTCATGTATTTGTTGATTGTCCTTTCCCTATTGCAGTCTCATAAGAACAAATATTGTCTCTCTTGCTCATCTGTAGCTAGCATCTAGGAGAATGCAGAGCATATAAGATCTATTCTATAACTGTTTGTTGAATATATTTATTTTTAAAAGTGTGACACAGTTTGTAAGACTTCATCTTAAGGAGTGAGAAAGTTTTCTGTAGCCAGGAAGAACTGGATTTACATCTCAGTTTGTACACATGCTTAGCTTATGGACTTGGGAAAATCACTAAATACTGGGTTTTCTTTTATAAAAAGTGGGAATAACACCACCTATTCGGCTACTTTGTAGGGAGGATTAGAGATGATGAGCATTTTAAACACAACAGTTGGCCAATAGATGTTCACTGATAATAGCAATAATGATAATAATATACATAAGAGTAATAATAAAGTACCCTGAATTCTAGGCCAGTCTACCTCACCAAAGAAGTGTAACATGAAAACACCCACTCCTCAATTCATTACCAGGGACTTATATTAGACTCTTGAATATGCACCCTTGGGGAATGGAATCAGAACCATAGCTTAAATAGTTTAAACTCATATGGGACAGAACAATGAAAAATACACAAGAAAGAACAATCTTGCATTGGGGGAAAAATCGATCCAATGACCTAATGTATCATTTTATTGTTTTTAGAAGGTGTGTATGTTTAATTCATAGAATTCTTCACTGCTTCTATGCTGGAATGCACTTAGATGAAAATTGCACTCCTATCAACAAAATTGGATTAAAGAAATAACAAACATTTCAGTATTGATAAGTTTTCTATACAATATATTAAAGTTTATTGACTAGAATAATCCCCACTTGCATTTTGTGTGAATTATAAAAAGGTGCCCTTGCCTTTGTGCAGATGACATCCAAACACTTGCAGGTGTAATTGGACTCATGCTTATGGTTTGGAAAACAGAGTAGGGGATGAATTTCAGCCTCACTTACCTCCCTGACCAGTGTCCTTTTTATAGGGGACAGCACAAACAACAGGAGCCTTTGTAAATATTATTAAATATACAGGAGCCCTGTAAATATTAGATAATGAATACAATGACAGAGTAGGATTCTGAATGGAGTGAACCGAAGATAGTTCCATGGCTATAACTTAGTTTTTATCCATTGGAAGTTCGAACAGTAACATTTAAATAAATGTTACTTATGCTTTCTACAACAGAAAAAAGCAATTAATCATGTCATATTAAATTATGGGTCACTGATTATTATTAATCTGAAAAAAATTCTATTACCCAAGTAGAATGCTTGTCAATATTTTAAGGCTAGCCCGGCTGGCATGGCTCCATGGTTGGGCATCGACCCATGAACCAGAAGATCACGGTTGATTCCCAGTCAGGGCACATGCCCCAGTTGTGGGCTCGATCCCCAGTAAGTGGCGTGCAGGAGGGAGCTGATCAATAACTCTCTCATCATTGATGTTTCTCTCTCTCTCTCTCTCTCTCTCTCTGAAATCAATAAAAACATATTAAAATATTTTAAGGCTAAAAAAATTAGATACATTTGTTGTGGTGAGGACGTCAGGGTAGGAAAGGGAGGAGTGGATCAGGAACTGAGTTTGAGTAATTTTTACTTCTTAGAGAATACCTTCAATGTTCAACTTAATTGTCTTGATCTTTACTGAGTACTCAGTTCTCTGGTGGACATTTCAAGATGTGTAAAATATTTGTAAACTCTTTCAAACCTTATGAAGCAACACCCGGGAGGACAACATCAATGTGTGTATCAGGATACAGTCATATTGATGCCTTAACAAAAAAAATGGCTGGTCAAAGGAAGAAAAGCTCGTGTACTAACTGGTGGATCAGAAAAGATTCATGGGTTAAGCAATAGTTCATTGGGAGCCTCTCAAGGGCAAGACCACTCTGTCATCTTAATGTTCTCTCCTGGCTTTCTGCATTAAAGCTGGCCCTTTGAATGAGTAAGAGAGCAAAAATTGTCAGCTGGGGAGAAACAATATGAACAAAGGCAGGTCCAGAAAAGTGTGGGCCTGTTCAGAGAACAGCAGACAATTCATTTGGGCAAAGGGCAGGGAAACGTTATGGAAAGAAGCAGTATGTGTTGAGGTTGGCAAGATACAAAAGAGACATGAGGTAAGATAGATTTCAGAAAAGTTTGTTCTTTTTCTGTTTTCCTTCCCTTTTTTTAAGGTAATATATTTTCTTTGAAAGTTTTGAACATACCCATATTATAATTTATACTGAATTATTTATTTTATGTATGTAGAATGGATCATTTGAGTCCAGAAAAGTAAATGGTATTTAAGATAATATTCTTATGTGGGTATCTTAGAGAAGCAATAAGATGCAGTAAGATATCTTAACATAAGATAAAAGTAAATATAATGAATTTAAAAATGTGGCATGACTTAGAAGGTATTTGGATGAAAGACAAACATGGAGAAAGAAGAGTTAAAGAAGACACTGACATTGTGTACCTGAATGAACAGAATGAATAGGTGCTGCGATAAACAGATTAGGTAAAGCTAAAAGACATGTTTAGAACTCAGGGAGTTTATAAAATATTTTTACCTAAGAACAAGGGAAAACTGGTTTGTAATGTAAGCAAGTTTACATTTGGATTTATGGTGGATTCTTAGCCCCTTTACAACCCTTTAAGGTAAAGAGCATTCATTCTTGTTTATTCATTAAGCTCCAGGACATTTTATGTGGTCGTATATTTATTCACATATTTGTGTTTTATCCTATTTTACAACATTTAATTGGATTTGATTTGCAAATGTAAATGAACATGCACTTAATTAAGAATAAGCATAACACTAAATTAAATCCCTTTAATGCTGATATTTAAATACTTATCTTTTTCAGCTATTTTAAACGCGTATTTCCTTCTTAACAAAGTCCTGGCAATGATGACTTACTTTTCCCCTTTTTATTTTAAGACAATTTTAGACCTACAGAGATGTTACAAACTAGTGTATAGAGTTTCCATGTATCCTAACCCTGTTTCCTCTACTCTCAATATCTTATATAACTATTGTCCAATTATCAAAACCAAAAAATTAACATTGGTATTACTATTAGTTTCTCAATCATTTTTATAAAAAAAAATGCCTATAGGAAGAAAACTATTCTACCTTACTATTTATATGATCTGAATACTATTTTAAGCATTTAGCCAGTGAGAGCTAATATGATGGACTGTGCACAGTTAGCCAATGATTATGAACACCGCCTACGACAAATGAGCTTAGTGCTCTATCATGGACTTCTTGTATGGTCTTTATTTAGGGTACCAGCAAACAATTTTGAGGCATGTTAGCTGACATAAATGTTTGCAAATAATAGAAGTTTGCAAAACACAAGCAAGCAAACAAAAACTAAGAGTATTGACAGATATAAAATGTCAAGTTTAGAAGTGGCTTGTAACACCGTCCAGGAGATGGTTAAAGACAATGAAAACAGAACAGGAGGCAACTAAGAATTGATGGAAATTAAGGATTGATTGACATTGTGAAGGGTATTATTCATATCCCTGGAGCCTAGGAGAGGCCAACAATCTGCAAAAAAGAAAATGAGATTTATGTTTGGTGAGGACTTTATATGCCTCTAACAGAAAATTTCTGAGGTGCTGAGTTTGGCCTGGCATCAACCCACTTCAGCTGGGTTTCCAGCCTTATTTCGTAACCCATCCTTGTTCAATACCCTCATTTATCCACTTGCTCAAGCCCCAAACCCAGAAGGCATCCTCAGCTTCTCTTTCTATAATTCCCAAAACCTGATTCATTAACAAGTGCTTTTACTTTTATTTCCTAAATATTTATTTAAACCATCTAACTCTGTTCACCTCAACTGTTGCTGCTCCAGACGTGGGGCTCTCCTCTCACCCCAGAGCCATTGCCAGGGCACCTGGCACCCAACTTTCTTCTTGAACTTTATGCTCACTTGTCTCTAACCGCCTCCTCATGAAGAAGCTGACTTAGGTCATTAAATTGTAAATCTCATCATGTCGCTCCTCTCTTAAAACTTTCTAAAGTCTCTCCATTGCGCATAGATTGAAAACTTTCTTTTAAAAAGGGCCCAAAATATATCCAGATAATGGAATGTTATTCAGTGCTAAAAAGAAATGACCATTGAACTATGAAAAGACACTGAGGAAACTTAAATGCCTATTACTGAGAGAAAAGAGCCAATCTGAAAAAGCTGTGTACTGTGTGACCAACTCTGTGACATTCTGGAGAAGACAGAACTATGGAAATAATAAAAGGCCAGTGGTTCCCAGAGGTTAGGGAGAAAGTGAGGATGAATAGATGGAGCACAAAGGATTTTGGGGGGCAGCGAAACTATTCTGTATGAACCTGTAATGGTGGATACGTGGCCTTATATATTCATCGCAACCACTAGAATGCACAGTATCCAGAGTGAACCCTAATGGACTTTGGTTTATAATGATGTGTCGATGTAGGTCCATCAGTTGTAACAAAAGTACACTCTTTTGAGTGATCTTGATAACGCGGGAGGCTACGCATGTGCGGGACAGGAGGTATATGGGAAATCTCTCTGCTTTCAACTTTCTTTTTTTAAAAATGGTCTAAAGACTTTGCATTAATTGGCTGCTGCCTAGCTCTCCAAACTCACCTCTTACTTGCCCAAATGGGACCTGCTCATGTTTGATGTCCGTGGTCCAGAAAGCGAGAGGGAGAACCTTCTCTCCTTCGTCCACTCCTGTCTTACATGCCTCCTACAGCATCTTCCCAAGGACAGTTTCTACTGTCCAACAGGAGAAGTACAAGCATCAGGGAGTTGATATTTTTCTGTTCTGTCTCGAGTGGGCTTCCCACTGTGCAGGGCAGGTAGCTGTAAACACGCAGGGTGCTTTTGGACCTGTGTCAGAGCTCCTGCCTCGGAGCGTTTGACTGCACTTCCTGTTCACCAGCTAGTACGTTTCCTCTTGCTGTGCCCCCCTCAGCTCGTGTTGTCTGGGATTTACTCCACACAAACTCTCACGGTGTCCACCATCCTTCCAGGTGCTTTCTTAGGCAGCTTTCCTTCGTGCTTGGCGCGACATTGGTTCATGAGCCACACCCATACATTTTTTTGCTCCAACATATTCTGAAAATGTAAGCAGGTATCTACATTATAAGAAGCTCTCCTTTGATCTGACACTAAAACAGCCAACTCATCCATGTGTATCATTTATTGTCCAGGCAGGAGTCAAAGGCAATTCCACTGTCTCCCAACTTCAGCATTCCAAGTAGTCCTACAGAAACCTCCTCATTAAAATTGATTGGAAGGCCAGGTACAGTGGTCCCTAAAGAAATCTTCAGAAAATGCTCTTACCCCTCCTCATTCCAAGCCTTTATAGTTTCAGTGTGCTCATAGTCACCTACTTTGAAATGGCTGCTAGGACACATGTCTCAAAACTCTGCAATCTAATATATCGTATATACCGTTACCCCAGTTAAAAACTTTTAATGGCATGCATGGATATGTGCATAAAATCAATAACATCTTATATGAAGTGACAATTTAAACTCTTTGGTTTTAAATTACATTTATCAAATTGGATGTTTAAAAGCCATTGGTATATAAAGTACATAAAGATTAGTATAGATGACCCATGTGGAAAAAAAATTAATGGAAAACAAAACAGTTAATGCATTAATATAAGTGCACTCTGAATGTCTGGTGAAAAATTCTACATGGGAGTGAAATTAGCATCCCTTGCAGCCTTATTTTCATCGTCTATGTGTTTCAAAATAAATCTTCAGGAAGGATTTCTTCTGTATATTATTCTTTCAAAAGGTGCAAGATATTTGTTTGGGGACAAATCCATGAAAAAGACACCCCAATTAAAAATGTCAACTACAGTATTACCATAAGTTTGAAGAATGTTGCTATTAATCATGTGTTCTAATATCTAGAATTTACAGTGCTGTAATGATTTATCTTAAAGGGGCTGAAAAAGTACAATGAAACTTGTGATTAAGTATCTCAGGCAGCAGAAACACCTTGTAATTTAGCTTAATGTCATGTTTTATTAATTTCAAAGTTGTGGTTTTGGCCAAAGCTTATTAACAATGATTCCAACTGCTCATTCAATCTTTAGAGTTTTGCTCCTTTTGAGTTCAGTGAACATATTTTATCTCCCCAAAGTAGATCTAATTAATTAGCAAACAAATTCTTACAATGATATTTAAATTGCATATTCCTGGTTATTGTTTAGTAGAAAATAGTATCACGTTTATTTGTAACATAAAGGAGCAACGTATATATGTGTACTATGCAATTCATTCTGTTGTTACCTGATTCAACCTTTTTAGTGTGTAATATGATGCCCTTAAACTTTTCAGTTGGATATTGAGAGAGCCGATATAATTAAATAATACAGTCTCATTGGTGAATTATTTTGCCACAGGAGTGGGCAAACTCAACGGGTGCACCTGTTCTCGATAGGGAATGTTAGCATATATTTGCTTCTAGAATCACCACCCTCACCTGATAGCCAAGGTAACCAAGTTAGCATTGACTTTTAGGAAGTTACTTGTTTGATTAGCTCCTGGGAACCAAAACCATACACTAGTACCCCAAGTATTCAGTTTTCAGGTAAGAAAAATTATGAGGCCTGAATTACTCACCAAAAGAATGACACAGGAATTGTTTACTTGTCATGGTTAAGAACGACTACTTAATATATTGGGTTATAAGTGGTGGTCCCAGAATCTAGGAAAGTAAAAAAAAAATTTTCATATATCAACTTCTCCTGAAAGGGCCTGTCTCAGGAGGTGTCCACTGCCTTGGGCATAGGATTCCAGCTCTTGCCTGTGGCTGGTGCATCTCTGAGGCTCGGTCCCTGCTGTCCCGCCCCAGCTGGCCTCGGCTCACTCCTTGCTCAATGCCTGTGCTCTGGCAGCACTGCCCCCCTACTGTTTCTAACATCCCGAGTGTCTTTCTTGCCTTGGGTCCCTCGCATCAGCTATTCCTTCTAGCGGAGACACTTCATAGGCTGTTTTTCCCGTGGCGAGGCCATTCTCATTTTCCCAGTTCATCCCACGTATTGCTCTTGCCCTTCCCTGATTAACTTAATCTACGTAGGAACTTCCCCTCCTCGCTCTCATTCTTTTCCACCCTAGCATATAATCCTTTAATCACTTTTTTAGAATTCGTAATTACATATTTAGAACCTGGAACATTGTTAAATAAACATGGAACAAGCCTTTGTTGAAAGAATAAGTGGCCACGAAGCCTGGGAATGCTCAAAGGCAATAACAAAATGTTAGTTGAATGAATGGATGGAAGACCAAAAAACTACTTGATATAAAATATTATCAATATCTGTTTCACTTTATGAGTTATTTTAGAAATATCTTTTTGAGAGCAGGACTCTATTAAATGATTCACATCCCCCAAGAACAGTTGCCAGTTTATTGCAAGTTTTCATGGTTTATTACATTAATCTTGCAAGTGTATATAACTTTTTTGGTCTGAATCTAATGAAGAAATAATGTTCTGTTGAAATACTGTCATTTTTCAACTTTTAATTAACTTTTAAAAATAAAATATGGGCTTAAAGTTCTATTTTTTATTTCCAAAACAATGTTTTACAGCCAAATATATACTACTGAAGTGTATTGGTTTTTGATAGCAAAGACTATAACACTGCAAATATCTCAATTGTATTTTTAAAATTATTAAGTAGAAATTGAGAAGTGTGAACCCGTGCACTGGGCCCTTAGCAAGAGACTTAAACTTAAGGCTCTACATTGAGGAATTATATTAAGATTTTTCTTTTCCAAAACCACTGACATATTTTCTGTGATTAGAGAGCAGTAAAGCTGGTAGATGGGGTTTTACCTACAGTTCAGATCAACACTATAAAAGCATATAAAGTGTTCATTGTCTATTTAAGACATATTATAAGCATATTTAGTATGGGCCTATGATATTGTGACTCTGAGATATTATATATAAAGTTTTGACATTTAAAAATATATTTTAAATGGTTACTTTTCAGAAATTTATTAATTCAAGCTCATTACTTTTACAAAAATGGAAATCAAATGGTAAATCATATTCATTGGATTTCTTTCATATCACTTCAATATAGAAAGCATCATGTGTAATAGCATTTGATATATAAAAACTGAGCCTCCATGAGCAAATTTTAATGTAAAAAAGAAAAATAAGTCACATGTTAGCCCTATTTGTTGTTCAAGTGATAAAGAAAAATAAATAAATTAAGGAAATACAGCTGGTGATTCTGACCTTCCTCTATGGAAATCCTGCATCCCAGACACACTTGGGTATAGTGAAGGATGAGCCCATTTGTGAATTTTCAGAAAGTTTATCTCGTATTTACAAGACTATTTGATGGAGTTGAATATAAGACTTCAGGAACATGTGAAATATCTCATCAGGTATGCAAGCATAAAAGCCATAGTTTTTAGGAACACCGTGTGTGGCTTCAGAAACATTTAAAAACAATATGACAGTTACAATCAAAACTAATAAACATGTAAACATTAATACCTAAGGGCTTTTTAGTTTGCTTACCTTTGTTTAAACCTTAAAGTGATATTCCATCTTCCTCTTAAGTTTTTCCCCATGTACTTGAAATCATCTTTTTGCTTTTCAAGCAATTGTATTATAAATGATCCCTGCTGTCATTAACTCTTAAGTGGTTCCGTGTGTCCTGGTCCAGCCCGGTGTCATCTGAGTTGCTCTTGGAGGCTTGGTCTACCTATCTTTGACCTCCGCATTCCAAGTTGACTCTAAGTTTGTTGGGCCCTGAGAATGATCTGTGCAAGTCATTGGTGAGCGGGGTCCTTCTCAGTTTAAAAAGTACAGCGGGTGAGATAGATAAGAGAGAGGGAAAATAGACTGACATGCTCTCAGTGGTGAAGGCCATTACAAGCAAGGAAACACAACTAAACAGCAGTCCCCTTCAAGGCCACCCAAGGCCATGAGGAATTGAGTGTTGGCGATGAAGGAGAATGTCTTCCAGGCAGTGACAGTCTGTCTGGAGACCTTGGCATTGGCTTCTTTGGCTTGTGCTTATGTGTGCAGGAGATATAGCACTAAAAATGCCCCTTTCGGGTGAGAAACATTTAGAGTCCCCTAGAGCATACGGGAGTACATAAGCTGCATTTGAGGAACACTTAGTCCTAGGAACTACTTCTTGTCACTAAAAAGGGGAATTTCATTAACAATAGTTAAAATAAAAGCATTACTGAGTGGTGACAGGAAGCATTTTTTGCAGAAAGAATGAAATATTGAAACTAAATTTGGAGTTATATTTTTCTAAGTGCAGAAAACTTTCCCAAACTCCAAAAATCAAAATCATGACATAATTTTTTTGATAGTTTGCTGAATCTCTGACACTGGGGCAATACCAAGGGTGAATGAAAATGTTGCTCAATAGATCTTTAAATAATACTTTTGTTATATGAATGGTATAGGTTCATTGCAAAAAAATGAAAAATGCAGATAAATAATAAATTATTCATAACCCTTGTTTTAGATATAACCTATGCACATTTATATATATAACCTTTCATATTTTTTCTATGCATTTGAATAACAAATATAATTTTTAAATTATATCTGAGAGAATTGTAAATTGTTGTCTTCTTGAGGCTATCCATTTACTATATGTTTGAGGAAGTCAGGAGACTGAATTGAATTGCTTAAAACTGATGTGAAATAAAAAATCTTCATTAAATAAAGGGAAAGTAATTTATTTAACTACCATTTGTATTGGTGAACAGTGGTTTACCTTATGCTTTCAAATAATTTACAAACATAAGGATTATTTTACTTTTGATATTTAAAAATAAATGAAATGATGCTAACATTATGTGTAAATAGAATACACAATGGACACATTTCTTTTGTTTACTGAACTATGTTTTCTACAAGAAAACTCCTAGAGGCAAAAACCTTAGTAATTTTGCGACAAGACTGATCAGAATAAAGTCATTTGTTGAGAGATAAAAGGAAGGTGACATTTGAAATAAGGATTTCACATGCTAATTTCAAGGTAGAATTTTTGGAGTGCATAAATTTTCCTTGAAATATCAACATGAGCTGTATAATAATATCTTGCTCACATTTGTGCCAACGTAGAGAGACTCCTTCCTTGTAAGGTTTCATTGTTTAAAAAGAATAATCTTTTTTAAATGCCACATTGAGAATGGCTACACGCTTAATTTTTGGTTGGACCCTCTGTTGCAAAACCAGTTTAGGCATGTTTGCTTTAAATGACCCATGCACACTAATTAGAAAACAATTCACCAGGAGCTATATCAAATACAGCCCTGCAAATGGTATGAGCTTTTCCCAAGGATCCATATTGCCCTTGGACTTGGCTGTTGTATTATACTTTAAATGGAATTGATTGTGTGGTTGTAATGAAAGTAACATATTGATTTCTATCCAGTGTTACAAAGAGTAAATAGAAAAATGTTCCTGTCTTGACCTGCATTCATAACCGATGGGATTTGCTGGCTTTAGACCCAATCCTTAATAAGAGATAAGATGCAAATGTAATAAAACTGGCTGGGAAGTTTAAGGATCTTTTCAAGGCTCATCAAAGATGTTTCTTGTTGCATTTAGATGCATTGTATTGATTAGATTGCAATCACCTAGGAAATGTTACTTTCTTTAAATGCTATTCATAATTTATCATGTAATTAGCACTCACATGTGCCTTTATAAACGTATTAAGATTATTGAAGTGGATGCTATGACACAGTAGTATACTTTTTAATTATCCTTAGAATTGATGTGCCTTTTTCAGTTATTTAAGCAAGCGATGATGGTTTAACTTCAGATTTATTTGACATTATTTTTGGTTAACATTTTTGGATCTGGAGTAAATTTTTACATTGCAATATATTAGGAGAGGTATAAACATTACTCTATTATAGTAGTGTACTGTAGCAATAGTTTTTCTGAAGGACTATTCCTGCTGAGTAGTCATTCAAAATTATTCTTATGTTGTTTATTAAGATATGAAATGCTTGTTTCCAATGGTAAACTCCTGGTCTTTTTCCTACAAATTTTTTCTTGATAATTTAGAAAGTCATCAACCATGAGTATTATAATTACATTTTTATTCTAGTGGTCAAGATTTTATAAACCTTTTTTCTTATTCACCCTTTTGTAAATAAAACGCAGGCCCTTTCACCCTTCTGTAAATAAATCTCAATCCCACAAAACTAGGAATTTAAAATATAAAGTACAGTTGGCGACTTGGCTTTGCTATAAATGAAGGAATGCAAAAGAACACACAAACTAACAATTCATTTGTAAGCAACAGTTACTTCGCACATTATGTGACTTTTTTGGATTTGTTTTATGTTTGGGGTAAAACAGTTTTGTATAATGATGCCTCGATGAAACAAAACAAAACAAAACAAAAATTAAAAAAAAACACCCACCCCAAACCTAACACATTTGACTGCTGATGTTTCTCAGTTGCAGCTTCCAAGAGCTTCTCCTTCTTCCCAGCCCACTCGATACCCTGCAGGTTGTGGCAGACAATTCACAGGAAAAGCTTAGGCATCGAGCTCGCATGCTTCTTGACTCCATTTTAAACCTTTTGTTCACACCAGGGTGGCATTTTTTCACACCGCATGTGGCAGTTTTGACTCCTATCCAACTTGTCTTATAAAATCAAAGTCTGTGATTTTTTTACATTCACGGGGCTGCTTCCTGAGCTGCTACTGCAGTTGTGTCTTTTCTAGTGATTGGTGCAGAAGTTTATAGCAAAATGTGTTTCAGGGAGGGGGTGTAAGAAGGAAGCAATATGAAAAATGTTCTGGCATGAAACACAGCGAATACATCTTGAATAAAACAGAGGTAACTGCAAAGATCGTGCATGAAAATCAAATATACTCACCTCTGTTTTTATTATTTTTTCCAGCACTATGATGAGTATACAGGTTAATTTTTAAAAATATATATAATAATATCACTTACAGGTGACGTGATGTTATTTATTTAAAAGCTGTCCTGTAAATGCAAAACCAAAATCTCATCTTCAGACAAATAAAACTATTTTCTCATAACATTTGATAATAGTCAGTGGGTGTAGGTGAATTATACTTTTAGATATGATTATTCAACATACTACATTTGACTTTCATTTCAACAATGAATAAAGTAAAACCTATTTTTAAAAATAGGTTTATTTATTACAGTATTCATACACTATGAATGACAATATTTAAATAATTTTTGTATCAACCTTATCATTCTTAAAGTTTTCTTCTTTTCCCTATTTTTAATTAAAATATCACGATAGTCTGCGATCAATTCATTCATATTTTTTAATAATAAATTACACTGATATACCAAATGAATTACATAAAATGATAACTATTAAATAACAGCATAAGTGGGCAATTTTACCAAATGTAAAAAATGTGTGCATTGTCATGTTTTTACAAAGTAATTTTTAGGAAGGATATGAAAACGACAAATAGGAAACCTCTGTAGATAATCTGGCAGTAAAAACTATATACATGTTTTCATACTCTGAAATTCTTATTTTGTTTAAGGATTGTCTTTTAGTTGTATTAACAAAGACATATAAAAGAATATTCTAAAAATATTCCCTAGACATGTGATAGAACTCAGTATTTTTTTAACTCATTAGAGGAAGATTTCTATTTTAACCAACAGATAGATAATAAATACATGACTTCTTATGTTTTCTGAAGTTATAGAATAGTTACATTCTTTTACTTTTAAATTACTGGGTTTTGAATAGTAACACTTAAATCATAGCACAAAGAGAAATGAAAAATGAGTTAATAGAAGCAAATCTTTAATGCAGTAATAAGTATTTATTAGCAATGTTAACATATTTTAAGGTAAAAAAATCTTATTGCACATTTTATTAAATTTTTGGCTATAAAGCCACCTTAAATAAGTAAAATCATTTCAGCTAATGTAAGTTATATATTCAACCTATAGAAAAGAGCCATATCATTGTATTTTAAAAATATACATATAAAAGAAGTACGTGTAGATTATAGTTTTTATGCCTTCTTCTAGAGAATACCTACATAATTTTAGTGCATCTGGATTATTTATTATAGTATTTGAAATATGAAATGTATCCATTATATTGAGAAAGACCTCAATTTAGAATTTAGATTTTTCCCCCCACTTTCTGGAATAACAAACCATGACTAATAAGAACATAGCAGAGAAATAGCACTTTGTTGTGAGTTCTACTGGTAGACAGAATAACTGCTTACTTTTCCTTTAAATATACAAAACTAATTCAACTACAGCTTCTATAAGCCATTTGAAAATAAAGCCAAAAGAAAAAAATTTTCAGGCATAACTAAATTCAAATGGTTAATGTGATGCACTGGATTTTGTGGTGTGCAGTTTTCTTGTGAGGCACATATATTTATTAAGTACAATGATTTGCCTGTCTTTTTAGGTAACTAAAAATCTGGCCTCATTAGAAAGAGAAAGAAAAAAAATTTAAAGATCAAGTAAAATCCTTGTCATTAAAAACAAACAATTGAAAGCAAGTAAAATATCCAAATATACACACACCTACTTAATTTAAATTTAATATTAAGCCCCCATATAAAACTAAACGGCACCTGGAAATCTAACAAACCATTTGAAATTAACAATATCCAAAAGACAGAACAAAAATCATTATCTAAAGAAATATAAGTTAAGTTTATGAAATAAAATTTACCTACTTTTGCAGCTCATATGTTTGTTGAAAAAAAGTATGACTTTATTTCATGTGCGTGCCAAAGAATGTAGAAATATATTGAATTCATCATTTTTCATTAGTATAGAAAACCCCAACTTTTACTGCTTTAAGTTTCCTGTTTCTTACCCTCCCCACCTATTCCCTCCAATTCTTCAGAATCTCTTCGTTCCAGCATATCTTCTATTTGAGGCGAACAGAGTAAGACACACACACACACACACACACACACACACACAAGATCACCACCACCCAGCTGAGGAGAAATAGGTTTTCTGCCTTTGGCCTGTCCTTATATGTTAATAAAATCAGCTCATACATTCTGCCACCAAATTCAGCTTGGAAGTAATCCTCTGCCACTGAAGGCTGGATGAAAAGAGAACTCATTGTGAATTATGTTTCATCTGTCACAATAACCTTCTTTATTCTATCATGGACCTCCCCTTTGCCTGTGGCAATTAGAGAAAATAGGTATATGCCTTGAAGTATGAGATAGTGGTTTCTTAAAACAAAACAAAACTTGTGACACACGGACAATGCTTGCTGAGCAACATACTGAAAATAAGCATATGAGACATTCTGAAGTGATCCTGATTTCTTAAGGACTCAGTCAAAGAATACATTTTAGAATGAGCAGGTGGCATGGTTGCCATCGGTTATTGTTAACATCAGTTATTGATGTCAAGCAGTGAATTGTAATTGTATTAAAAATGAAATTTAAACAACATATTTTTATGTCATAAGAATATTATAAATATATGGTATTTATTTAACATACAAAATCACAGTAAATCATTTATGCCTTTAAGTGTATTTCAGTACATCAGACTAACATTTTCACACATTTTTAAAAGGGGACAAACAAAGGAACTTTCCAGTAACCGAGCTTATCAAACATTTTGTTTAACTTAAAATCAATGTGAGTATTTGATTTACTTACTCTTACAAATCACTGAAATTACCTTGAAGCAGTTCAAGTTCACCTTTCTGGAATTAAATCTGTTAAACGACAGACATCATCTAATCATCTTCTTAAAAAGATGCCTCAACTTTCTGGCTTACCCAGGTACAGTTACAGCGCTTCTAGTTGCACATGTCTTACAAGATCTTTCAAAGCTACAAAAGAAAAAACACACACACAGTTGACAGAAAAGAAAGTGCTCCTTCTAGGACCAAAAGAGAGTCACTGCTGATGAAGTCACACAAACGACTATCAGAACAGTTGCATTTTTTTCCAAAAAGCATATAAATCATTTAAGCTACCCCCAAATTCGTAAAAGTCTGAAGACAAAAATCTCGAGCCTCAAAGGAAAACCTTTCGGCCCGCCGCCCAGGTTGGGCACAAAAGTGCTTGCTAAGCTATCTGTTTCACACATGCAACGACAGAAGGTTCGATATTCATTCGATCGATGAGTGAAAAGGCACAATGGCAGAATCAGACAGACTTCTTTTCAAAGACAGATCTCCAGCGTCCCCGGCCTGCAGACGCGCGGCTGGTGGTGCGGCGCCCACGGAGCAGGGGTCACATCAAGGCTGTCCCCTGGACCGTGCACACAGTCTGGACCGGTGACCTGCAGCACCGCGCCCTTTGAAGAGGCAAGTTCGGTCCCGATGAAGAAAAGCCAAGGCGAACCCCCTTGAACAATAGGGAGCAGGCCGGGCTGCGAAGAGGTAAGCAGGGGCGAGGAGAGAAGCGGCAGCTGCTTCCATGGTTACAGGCCAGCCCTGGGAACCTCGCTTTTCAAGGCGGCCCGTTCTCAGGCTCCCTCCGGGCCGCGTCCTGCATTATGAGCAAGGCAGGGCGAGCCGGGATCCGCACGCTTATTTCAGAGGAAAATGATCCCGAGCACATGGCTGGCAGGGGAAAAAAACCAGTCACATGACTGCTAGGAACCAGGCTTGGGCTATTTCAGAATAGAGTTTTTTTCTTTATACTAGTTTAAATCAAGACGGTGTATCTGTAGAAAACAAATAGCGATGATAAACATGATCTGTCATTTCTCGGGCTCTTCTGTGAGCGGAGGTCACGGGTCAGGATAACACTCCCACCCTCTAGGAAGGACCTTGCAGTTACTGTTAATGTCACTTTGCTATGGATATCGTTTAAAAAGATTTCCCTTCTTTGCCGACTGTAACGGGGGCGGGGGGCGTCTGTTCCTGCGGATCTCTGTGCCTGGCCTGGCCTCTCTGCTCTCCTGCCCTGGGTTTCCCCTCTTTGCGTTCACTATCGAGGTTAGATCTCCTGAAGAGAGGTAGGAGATTTGGGGAGAAAGTTCCTGGGTGCGGTGTTACTGTTCCCTGAGAGCGCGGGTTTCCTCTGCCTTTTAAAATATACTTCCAGTGAGTGCAAATTTGTGTCAAAACCATTAGCCTCTCACGAGAGTTCTGTTTCTAATTGGTGCACTTGTATCGACTCGTTGCTTATACATCAACGAGTCTATAGATTCAAATATCAAAGTTATTTTTCTTTTCTGTGAGATGGTTAGCTGTCAAGTTGAATCCTGTGATATAATAGACTCCGTTATAAAGACCTGATGCTTTTTGAATAAAAATTTGACCACTACGAAATGTAGCATATCTGTATTATTGAGGATAAGTTTACTATAATAACCACCCAAAATGTAGACATATGAATAATTAACATAGATAAACATTCCTCTCACAATGCACCGTAACTAAATCGTAGAAGAGCTCATGTTCAGTTATCGTCCAAGGATGTACAATTAACTAGAGATGTTCTATGTAATTTATCCTTTGAGCAATTTTTGTCTGCAAGTGTACTGTTAAAATTAGGGAATGAAAAGGAACAGAATGCTCCGAACAACTTTCATTAAATTTATTTTTCAGACGCTTTGCATTTACTCTAAATGAGCACCATATGGTGTTGTGGTATGTAGATATTCGTTTCAAATACTTACCTGAAGGGAAATTACCTTGTAGCTTTACAAAAGCAGTTCAGTGTTCGTGACTATGGTAGTAAGAATTTTATGCTTTCAATCGAGAAATCAGAAAATAATTTGCTGGCAGGTTTTTCCATACTGATGCTGTGTTTTGAGCTGGGTCCATGGATAAACGTATGCATATGGTTTTGTTTCTTTCAGTGTGTTGAAATCCATTAATTTCTATTCCTGCATGGTAAGGAAAGTGTTTGGGGTAAAAAGTGAACTATTTAAGTGTCAATATTTTTAACATTATAATAATTCATACACTATTAGAAACAACAAACATATCTTAAAGCAGTCATGCTCTGGTTTCTTTAAATACTTACATCTGCTAAGATAATTTAACATCAGAGTTTCTTTGATGTAACAACAAATCATACTTGCCGCCAAAGGTCAAGTGCCAGTTATTTCTTCTGTGGAAAATCTACCTGTCAATTCTCCAAAGGAAAACAAAACAAAAGCAAGTGCACTGAGGTTTACATACTGTATGATAATTTGTGAGTTGTGGTTAAAAGAAAATGAGGCTATGGCATGAAGTCTTCTGCAGAAAAAGATAGTTGGAGTCTTGTGTTTTTTGTTTTTTTTCTTTCAGTTAACATTTAGCCATTAATCTTGCTCCTTTGTTTTTCAAAACATTCTCAGTTTTATGAATATTTATGTGTGAACATAAATTACACTAACTTGCCAAATGTGGATGTAAAGCACTTGGAGACATTCTCATCGAATCAGATTGGCAGTTATTAAAATGCTATTACTTTAACACATTAATATGCAGAGAGGACATTTAATGTTGAGTGTTTAGAAGGAAAAATGACAGCTTCTTTTCTTTGGAAACATTCTCTATATCTGAGGTATTAAATAGCTGAGTAATATGTTCATATTGCACGTAGTTTGCAACAAAAACTCCACTCATATAACAAGATGTGTTAGATTTAATTATTCCATAGACTTTAACTTCAGAAAAGTGCATTTTGCTCCCCCCCGCAAAATAAAAAAAAAGAAGAGAAAAGAAAAAAGAAAACTAAAATTGGCCTCTCTTAATGGAGCATAACATTATAAGTGAAATAAAACAACTGGAAATTTCCAGTGCCTAGTGTCTGCTAGTGCTTTGAATATAGTAGATGCTCAATAAATAAATTAACAAAGCAGTGATTGCACAAATTAAGCCTTTATCTAAAAATCATCCAGTCTCATGGAAGACAGAACAGAATCTCCTCTGCTTACTAATGTATCTTTAAAAAAAATCTTTTTCTATAACCTTCCTACACACATAAGTACTTTCTGTCAGTAATCTGGTTACACCCAGCCAGAGCCACATTTGATGTTACCAGATGTCCTGAAACTAACAAACAAAAATCTACTAGTCAAATAAATATTAGAGGGATACTATATTAAACAATGTTAAGTAGATTTCTTATATACAATACTTTTCAGGGCATTCAAACAACTAATGTACACTGTGTATCCCTAAAAGGAGCATATATAACACACTATTTTCTAAAGTTATTTAATCTTTTTTTTTAAATACTAATCAACGTATATTTATGTATTTAATCAACTTATTTTTATAAAATGCTTATTAATTTAATATAGCAATTTAAATGATGCTCTGAAGCTGGCTAAACTCCATTTTTAAGAGAGATTATTTTTTTTGCCTGAAGTTGGCTATGGCAGAAATATTTTCACCATAGAAATCAGCAAATCCTGCAAATCAGGGCCTTTTTTTCTTTTCCTGAGAACCGGTTGTTAAACATTTACCAGCACACCATTGCCTAATTTCCTCTCTCAATCCATCTTTGTAAGTAAGTTATGGCCACTAAGAGGTCAATAAGTTCAGAACTTTTCTATTCATCAACCTGTCTAAAATACAGAACTACTTAAATCAATTATGAAGATTAAACATAAAAGAGAGGGATGGCCATGGACAATATTAGGCACCCTAATTTTTCTTTAGAGGTTTAGCTTTTATATCAGGAGGTCATAGAGTTTATCTTTCTGACTTCTCTAATTTACCTGGAAAGACATCCAAGTTTATTCCTTTTCTATCAAAATATTTATATACTTTCATATATAATTGTCTCATCATTTCTAAGTGAGTGGCTGAGAGCAGGGCTCTGAAAATTGCCAGGCATCCTCTAAACGTGTGTCTAACTCAGACCCACTTCATTACCATTGAATTACTGTAAAACCGAGATGGGGTATCTTGAAGTAATGTATACTTTTGTTTTGCATATCACTTAATTTCAGGCATTTTATCAGATGTATTAACCCACTTGACTTTTGGGTGAGATTACGAGGAGGAAACAAAAATGGAAAATCTATTAATGGGGAAATTGAAATACACATTTTTGACAGATAAGGCACTTAATTTCCAATTAATCTTTTATTGTGGGTAGAGTATAGGTAAAGTCTCTAAATATGGGTAGATTGCAAGTGTAGATATTTGAATAAATAATAGATGATTTAGAATCATGAATGAATTATTTTTTGGTCTATCGCTTGAAGAAATGAGTTCTATGGGTCAAGTTTTGAAGGGTCTCTGGGATCTACTTTGTGGTAATACATAGATTATTTATATTATGGCTCTTATTTACCTTCCCAAACACATACACCCAAAACACTTCAGCTTATATGGCCCTCCAATTGGTTAATTAATCTGCATGTCTGTGTGGGGGAGAAGTATCGTGCTATTCATTGGGAATTCAAACATGATTAATAGCTGTTCTCTGCTGTTGTGGATCCCACAGTCAAGTGTGAGAAGAAAGCAGGGTAAATGTGCTGCTGTGGTGAGAGAAAGCCATCTGAATATCACAGTCAACTCTAAATCTAATACGCATCTATACTACGAATACCAACTATTCTCCAAGTTTAATCCCAGAATCCCATATGCTTTCTGGATTCTACTCTCATTACATAATAGGTGCTGATGTATCACAGAGAGCTTCACATTCACAAATAAAATCACAAACAGTACAGCCAAGGTAGCAAGGGCATGATTCTTAGTAAAGAGTAAGTGGAGACACGTGTTACAGACTCTAGCTGCACATCCTGTTTATAAACACAAGGAGGCATTTCACATGAAGTCAAGATTCTCGGAGGCTCTTCACCAGTATCATAAGATGAACATAATTCTGTTCCCAATGTCAGTTCTCACAGGCATTCAACTAGAGGATATTGTGTGTGTGTGTGTGTGTGTGTGTGTGTGTGTGTGTGTGTGTGTGTGAAAGACATGTTTGAATACTCATGGAATAAGATGTTTTTTGTTGTTGGAAAAAATCATTTGAACATATTAATATTATGCTTTTGTGACTTCTAAAGCCAATCAAAAGTTGTAAGTGGCCTTGCTTTGTCCTTATATCAACCACATTGGATATAAAACAGTTTTAGCACTGGGGAATCCTCTTCCCAGCTCCACAGAATTTGGAGCTCTTCTTTCTTTCACAGCACTTTACAATTTTGAAAATACATCAATGTAAAAAATTTGCACATGAAAGGCTTTCCAATTGCTTATTTCATATAAAATATCTAATGAAAATATCTGTGATTTTTGATAATTTATAAGCATGATTTATAAATGATAAGCACTATTGTCTTTCAATTTTAGAAAGAAAAATAGTCCTCTTAGATTTTTTTTTAAAGAAGCTACTTCATGTTTGATAACACAAAATTGTTCTCCTTTTAAATTTCTGCTTAGAAATTTTAATTCAATGTAATTAACCTAGCTCAACTCTCCTCCCTTTTGTTAGTACTTCCTTTCTCTCTGGGATGTCTTTGCTTCCCACCCTTCCCTCCTTCGTATCCACTAACCATCTCTCCTTCTGTTTCATTTATATTTTTACTAAGGTAAAAAAAACAAAACCAACTAGATGGCAATGGGAAATTTGAGAATATCTGCAGAAATTTTCACACTGGAAAGCTGTAGTAATTGGATAAAAAACTCAGTTCTGGGTTTTCAACCACTTTTTAATAAATGCTTTTCCTAAACCTTACTAAAAAGTAAAATAAAACCAGCCTCTCACCCTCCTAGGGGGGGAAATGAACTTCCTACCCATCTTCATTCTTTCATCTGAAGCGTGGGGTGAGCATGTGTTTATAATAAGCTGTGTCGAGGCTCCATTATTGCCTTGATTTTCAAAAATTATTGTTTATTGTTACTAACATAAGCTCACCAAAAGCTATTTCCCTTAATTAGCATGCCACAACCTTCGTAGTTTTTGAGCATCAGATCCACTCTGCTTTACTAGTGTGTGTGTGTGTGTGTGTGTGTGTGTGTGTGTCTCTGTGTGTGTGTGTGTGTGTGCGTGTGTGCGCGCGCGCGCATGCGCATAAAATCCCCTGTGTTGAAATAAGCCTTTGTTTTTATATATGGTTGTTTTTATATGTGTGCTGCGCTATTACTTTGTGTTCCCTTTTGTATTGTTTCTCAAAGAGATGATTGATTCCTTAATATACCCAACAAACTGCTCAGTTAAATTTGTTTTAATTAAGAAGAGGCTCATTCCTTTAAACAGTTTTTTTCTTTAAGGGCCACATACATGGACCTAAATAATGCTCTGTTCTAATTCATATTTATTAGTTTATAACTTGTATAAATAATACTTAGTAATACTCAGTATTATTAAGTAAGGGTCACGTCTATACAGTGGATCTTCTATTGATTTATGTTTGTCATATATGATGCTCTATGTGTTTATCCATGAAGGCAGACAGATTTATATCCAGCTTTACAGCAAGCAAGTGGTTAACTTTCAGATTACTGAAAATCACTTAGTGATATTGTTAATATTCAGATTCTGATTCAGGCGTCTAGGGCGGAGTCTGAGATTTTGCTTTTCTAAGGAGACTCCAGCAGGTGACAGACAATGTTGCTGGTCTCTGGAGCAGCTAGAAGAATGTCAAGGTGCTCGAGGGCTCCTCGCAAGGAAGTTGAAGTTTTGACTGTGTCCCTGATTCTGATCCTAACCCGGAGACTTAGCCTCTTGGTCTTGTTTCTTACCTTTAAAATGGATGGAATCGTGTTTCTTGTGCTGTTTTACAGAATTATTCTGTGGTTCAAATGAAATTAATTAGGAAAGTGCTTTATAACAAAGGAGCATGAGATGAGGTAATACAAAGAGGTATTTCCGTAGTCTTTGAATAGCATATTTTATACCAATAACCTCATTTCTGCCGGTGTCTCCCCATTTAGCTTGAAAGGACGGATCCAGTTTTTAAGGTTATCTTCCAATAGTTCCTTGCCCAGGCTTACACTCCCTTTCCTGTTCATTCACTCCTTTTTCATTCAACAGGTAGCTACTGTGCACCATGCGCTGTGCCAGCCTCTGAACATACACTGGACTCCTTCCACTTCTACCTTCTTCGTTCTCTCACACAGTTTCATTTATTGATTTTGCTCTATGCTTATATCCCTCTTATCTTTCCTTCTGCTTTCAACAGACTGTTGCAGGGATTAATCTGAAGGTTATACTTTTTTCTCTTGGAATCATTTTTTTTCCAACTCCATAAATATTTATTGATTTCCCACCATTTGGCAGATTATCTGAAAAAAAAGGAATATAAAATTGAAGAAGTTCCAGAAGGGACAGTCCTTTTATCAAATTACTTACATTCTGTTTGGGGAATGGAAAATTAACAACTCCTCAAATTGTATGAGGTGGAACATGACTGTAGAATGTGACTGGTGTCATCAGACTTTGAAGAATCTCATATGAAAGGGGGAAAAAAATCACAGCTTATTTGAGGGGTTTGCAAAAGACTTAAAGATGGCTAAACTGTGACCAAAAGAGATGAGAGGAAGAGAGTGTATGTCATAGGTGGATCAAATCATCCCTTCTGCTCTCTTTGCTTCTGTCCATGTCGAGCGGCTTGGACAAATGATCTGGCATGAAGGAAATGGTCTTAAAACTATTTTTAAGGCATGTAGGTGGTAAAGCTGGAAATTCTCATTGGACTCACACTGGGATGGCCTTGAACGCTAACTACAAGAGTCTGTACTTAGTTTGGGGGTCACAAAGAAACCTTTGAAAGTTAATGTTACTGTCGGGCCTTCCTGCCATGCATTCAAAGTCAACTTTTAATTCAAGTCTGTGGAATTTAAACATGAGTCAAGTGAGCAGATTGGCAAACTCCAGGTAATCTTTGGCCAGTTTTCATCAAGGTGGCATGGCATAGTGGGCGCAGTGTAATGGACTGTGTGCGGACACCTGGCTGCTAGATATGCCTCCTTCACTACCTCGCCAGTCTGTTGATCTTAGAGAAGGCATTGACCTCTGTAACTTGTAGGCTCCTCTTCTTAACGGCAGAAATGAACTGTGCCAATTTTCAAAGGTAATTGTAGGAGATAAGTATGGTCGATAAATTTGAAAATGCACACTTTGAAAGTATAAATGCCTGTGCAAATATAAGGACTTCCCCTTGAATTTTTTAATTCCTCCCCATGCCTTGTCAGGGAGGGGCACTGGAGGTGGAGAGCTCTTCTGTCACCCTTTGCTTCTTCTTTAAATGGAAGGTCATCTCTTTACCCTGTCATTTTAGGACTCGGTGTGCACTGCTTGAGAACACATGTAACAATCATTTGTTTTACCTCTTCTTTTATAAAACTCTAAAATCATCTATGAAGCTGCTCCTTCCATTTTACCCTGGAATAGATTTTTATTCATGAGCAGACTGTACTAATCACATTGTCATTCTGATCTTAGCTTCGATATCACATCTTGGGATACCCACCACCCACCAGCCACTGCACCCGCAGGGATCACTCACCACCCTCCTTTATTTGCTTTATGGCACTTTTCATTACCTGAAATCGTGTTCTTTGTTTATTTGCTTGTATGTCATTTTAGTCAATAAGATTTTATTAGTTCATTAGGTGACAGTGTCATAGGAACTGGTGATAGGAACTGAAGCAATGTGTGCCCTTAAGGAGACAGACAGCAATAAATACTGATGATAATAATATCTATCTGTATGTATAAATGTCAGGTGGTAAAAAGTGCTATAAAGGAAAATAAAGCAAGCTTCAGGGTTAGAGATTGAAGGTCGCTATGCCATTTAATGTCAGATGTTCAGGGCGAGGCCCTCTGATTGTGCGTGTGTTACATGCTATTTTGTCAGCTCCAACTCCTGGTGACTCTACCAGTGAGTGATGTCCTCAGTGTCCTGTCCTCCACAGCCCTGCTTAGCTCCTGTAGCTCATGCCTATGGCTTTTTTTGTGGGGTCAGTCCATCTCATCTGTGGTCTTCCTTTTTTTCTGCTACTTTCTGTTTTTCCCAGCATTATTGTCTTTTCCAAAGAACCCAGCCTTCTCATGATGTGCCCGAAGTAGGACAGCTTCAATTTTGTCGTTTTTTCACCAGGGATGTTTCAGGCTTAGTTTGCTCTAGTACCCACTTGTTTGTCTTTCTGGAGGTCCAGGGTGTCCACACAGCTTTCCGCCAGCTCCATATTTCAAATGGACCCATTTTATTTTTTTCTATCGGTCTTCTTCACTGTCCAAATTTCTCATCCATGCATACAAATTAAGACTACAACAGGATGGATAATCTTAGCCTTGGTCTCTAATGACAAATCTTTGTTCTTGGCGATCTTTCCTAATTCTTCCATCACCATCCTTCCAAGTCTCAACCTTCTCCTGAGTTCTTGGCTGATTAGGTGCTATTTAAAGACCAGAAGGAAATAAGGGGAAACAAGTGAGGGCATATCTAGGGAAAAAGTGTTCTAAGTAGAGAGAAAAGTGTAAAGGCCCTGAGGTAGGGGCATGGTTTGTATGTTCAAGGTGAAGTTTGGAGCCAAGGGTGGCTGGAGGACAGTGAGCCAGGTGAGAGTGATAGGTGATGAGACTGCAGAGCAGAGGGTAGCCCTGGGCACTATTATAGGGGCCTTCGAGTCTGTTAAAATCTGAGATTCTACTCTGAGTGAAACGTGCAAGGCTTTGAGCTGGAGAAGGATGTCATCAGACTCGGGTCATTCTGGACTCTGTGCATTGAAGGGGACATTAGCTGGGAAGGGTGAGAGAAGGAAGAGTGCAGGGTATGCTAGAACTCACTGCTACTGCTCGCAGGACACCACTGGCACATCACTTCCCAAACATGTCATGTCTCTTGACATTAGCCATGGTGAGAATGTTTACACCGTGGAAACTGGCAAAAGCCGTAAATCAGGGATTTCTTTTCTTTGTTTGTTTCTTTGTTTCTACCTCTCTGTTGTCTTGCTCCCACTTTCACTCTCTTTTTCTCTCTCCTTCTTCTTTTTCTTCCTTCCCTCTTTCCTTTCTCCATCCATACTTCTTCCTTCATTTTTCCCCTTCCTTTTATACCACTATAAAATTTAATTTTTATAAGTAAAGCTGCTGATAAACATGTACCAGCACATTTCTGAGGAGATCATTCAAGTAAGAGATCATGGTGGTTTAGATTAGACAAGGGCAACTGTGAAGGAGGTGACGGGAAGCAGTCCGACACCGCAAGGCATCATAAGGGAAGCACTGAAAGGCTTTGTTGAATTTTTGAGAAAATAGTTGAGGAAATAATTCAAGAAGGATGGCTTTCAGGTTTTTGACCTGAGTAACTGAAAGAAGAGTTGATTGAGATGGAGATGGCCTTAGGAAGAGCAATTTTGGCGGTGTTTGTCAAGAATCTGGATTTGATGATATAAAAATATAAATGCCTATTTGCTCTATCTAAATGAAGATATGTAGAAAGTTGGATATTTAAGTCTAGCACTCAGGAAAGGAGTCTAGATTAGAGATATCAGTTTGGGAATCGTGTGTATAGAGAACAGTCTGTCAGTGTTCTTCATAATTTAAACGGGGATTAATCGCATATTGTTTTTTTCTAAGTTTTCATGCAGAGCAGAAAAGCAATGTCAATGAATAGCTATTGCATCTTGTTGTAACTGCTGAGTCAGATGTTCTCTTGATACATATTTTTATAATATAATTTCAGCAACTAAGCAAAATTTGCCATGAATTGATTGAATCTTTACTTGTCCCAATTCAATTTCATATGTATGCTTCTTGTGTCTTGAAACCAATCAGCTACAGCCATCACGTCTCAAAATCTGGTCTCAAGACCCAGTTCTGCCTGCATCAAAATTAAATGGGTGTATTTTAAATCGTAGAATTCTGCACTCAGATACTAGGCCTGTTAAATTACAGCATTAGTCCAGGGGCTCAGGGATCTGCATTGTAACAAATACTCATTGTTAGTAGTATACACATGAAGATTAGGTCACTCCTGCTATAGTATATAAATAGAAAGTATAGTCTCTTTTTTACCTTTTTATTTTAGAATCTTTTGCAAAAAAATTTAATGATTGTTTATACCATTTACCCTGCCTACTCATATTCTAGGTTGCTTTGATTAGAAGAATTGATTTAAGTCATGAAGATTTCCATCTTTAGCAAAACCAAACTTAATGACCCCTTTCTTTGTTTTTACAAAAAGTGTAATTACAATGTCCTGCAACTTTACAATATATTGTTTTTACTTGTAGAATTGCTGTGCTAATTGTGAAGGTTTGCTAAACGCTTCTGATTCTCCTTTGTTCTGGGAACATAATAGAACTGTATTGTGTTTACTACTCCCCTTGTGATTTAAGTAGAGCCAGAAAAGGAGTGGAAGTCATTAACGATTATTGTAACCGAGGCCAGAACATTTAATTGTCAATGTTCCTTCATTTTTCTCATATCTTTCCCCATAGTTGAGATGGAAGCTGCCCTTTATCCTGCTTACTTGATTTACTCTGATTAGCAGAGCTCCTCTGACAACCTATAATGGACATTTAGTGTGAGTGTGAAATATACCTTTGTAATTTTAAGCAACTAAGATGACATTTGGTTATTACTGCAGCACAGTCTTCTTTCTCTAGCAAAACTGAGTAACCTGGACCTGTTATATCCTATTCAACAGGTTGATACTGTGAACTAACCAAAGCTAATTTGTTCTTTCAATAATTGTCAAAGATTTGTGTCAATGTTTGAATCTTTGACAATAAAAAATAAGTCAGAACTAGATGTCCCTTCTCTTACAACTTTGCTACCAGATAGTTGTTTAAAGTACAAACAAGTAAAAAATAAAAGCAACCCCTCAAATAAGTTATAGATTAATTTCTGCAAACGTCCAGACTTTTACTAACAGTCAGTTACAAAATCCATCAAACAGTCCCTTTCAAAAATCTGGGGGGTAGTTTCTGTTCTCTGTCTTTGGTGGCATGCCACCTGCTGAGCAAATGTATCAGTATTCTGGTGGCAAGAGCAAGGAGCCAGTGGTTCCAGGCAAAGGAGCCACTTTCTAAGCTGAGGAATGGGGAACACATTGAATAGAATTCTAGGTCTACAGTGCCAAAGATGTTAGCCTTTGACCCTGTACTGAGATTTTTATACTTTGTTCACACAATGGGAAGATGACTGCCCAGGACTTCTAGCCAATCACACATCTTCATCACCACTTATCTCACCACTGAAAAATTGTCACAATCTTCTGTAAATTACTATGCCCCCACATTTAGTTTCACAGAGCAATATTTGGAAATTTGAAACATTTGTCACAGTTACCCCCAGAGTGTAAACTATTGATTAGGAAACTTTGAATCTTAACCAGCCTAGAAAGCGGATCCCTAACTGGAATTCTCCAAATATTAACCAATTATTTCTAGTTGGTAAATTAAGGATAACCTAATGGACTTCATACTGTACCTACTGGAGTATTTTTAAATAAATTACAGGCACTAATAGAATTAATTATGGATTTTTGTTTATGTCTCCTCATGTTCTAGGAGTACAAACACTGTAAAACTGACCAGAAAGCTTACATTATTTTACTTAACAGATACAGGTGTATTAATCCTTGATTTTTATTAGTTTACTTTAGAATTTGTTCCTAATATTTCTCTAGTTCATGTTAGTATTAAATAGATCACTAACTATTCATAGTTAATTAACCAAACATATATATAATTGAACTGTTTATATACAGTGTAGGGTTTGTTAAACAAAATAATAGACTATGTCCGGTTAAAATGAAAACCTTAAAACTTTGGGTTATAAGATTAGATTCTGCTGTTCTCTTTCTGCATATTCATGGTCTGGAAAGCCTCCCTTAATGTTTTGATTTCCAAATGTTTTGCCAACTATGAATGAACTAGGTCAATGGAGGAAAACATTCTTTTTACAGCCTACATGAATATTCTGCTGTTGGAAGAACTGGACTGGCCCACCAATCATTTCGTTAATATTTTTAGATTCTCAGAGTTGGAGTATAACTTATAAAACCTCATCAGGAAGCATGTGTTTCCCAAAATCTTCACATTATTTCATATTCTTTTAGTTATTTTCATTGAATACCTTTGATGCCCGTGACAGCTAATCAGATTGGTAAAGAAATTAATTGTAAATAAGGTATATAACATGACATTTTTAAACATCTATAAAAAAAACTTGAAATAGCATTTTAAGTATTAAAAATTTAGTCATCAGACTTACTTTACAGTATATTTTAGTATTAACATTTTAAAATAATGCAGTATTTTAAAACTAGCATTCCACTAATAACCCCTGAGATTCAAGAAACTTTTTAAAAATAAAATTACAGATATTAAGCAAATTAATTGGGGGTGATACGTCTGTTCACCCATATGACAATCTTTTGTCTATAAAATGTGTATGGCATTTTGTAAACACCTGTAACAACAAAAATAACAAGAGCACCTTTTGACTTCAAGTTCAATTTATGTAAACTAAATTTTCTAATTTGGAGAGCATCCCAAAATGAATTGGATCGATTATTCCTAGTAATTGATTTTATTATCATACCCTGGTTTTTAGGAGTCCAAGAGAATGAAAGGAGGCAATCCCCAATGGCAGAATGTAAAGTGAAATATGTAAACCTTTCAGACATCCCAGTTTAATAAGAACATTTTGATTTTAAGATTTTTTGAATAAATATAAAATAAACATAGTACATTAATAGAATTTTTAAAATTTCAACTTTATTGGGGTATAATTGACATATAAATTTGTAAGATATTTAAAGTGGACATCATGGCAATTTGATATACGTATGCAGTGTGAAAGGAGTCCCTTTATCTTTGTGTGTGTGTGTGTTTGTGTATGTGTGTGCTCACGTGTGCACATTTAAGTTCTAATCTCTTAGTAAAACTCATGGAAATTTTTAATGATGACCGTATCTTGATTCATTTCTCTTCCTTTCCCTGTAGATGCAGCTTCTCTCTGCCAGGAAGCAGTTTAGAGCAGTGCTATCCAAAGGGCGGTCCACTGGCCAGGCCCTTCTGATACCAATCAGAAAACCAAAAGTATGAAAACTGAGAGTAAGCATTTAGAGAATTTTATAAAACTTTCACACAGTTATTTTGTGTCTGTTGACATAAATAAAATATAGATATTTTAATAATATTTATAATTCAATTTTTCTAGTTATTTATTTTTATTGTTCATGACTATGAGGGCAAACAAAAATCTTGCTCTTCAGCACAGTTAGTTTGAGAAGCACTGTGCTAGAACTTTCACAGTTTTAAGATACATCTTATAGGACAAGTATGACCAATAGTAAAATGTATTTCTACACTCTTTGAAACATCAAGACTACAATAAGATGGCATATATTCCAAAATATATGGAATAACTTATATATTTTACTAATAAATTTCTCCCTCTCTTTAAGATAATTGTTAAATGTTTATGTAAAAACATTTTGGATGCAAGAAGCCACATTTAAACACTCTATAGAATGTCAGTAGAACTGCATTTATAAAATCCTATTATCACTTTACTATAAACCCATTTTCTCTTCTTTGCTACTGCATAACTTCTATAGTCTGGTATTCACATGTAATACCCTCAAAATATTTATTAGGAAAAAACTTAATAAAATATGCATTTATCAACCCAAGATGTGATTTCTCATGAAAATCTTGAATTTCTGCATTTAGATATTATACACATCTAGTCTCTGATCAAGGAAAAAATTCCTTAAAAATGAACTAATGAAATTATTTATTGAGAGTTATGCTAACAAAGTATCTTATTTTAGCAACCACCTGTCTATTTTCAAATTTTTACCAGTGAAAATTATTCAACATTGCTGATTCTTATAGCTACAGGTAAGAGATACGAAAACAAGACTGTCTTCAAACTTTGAAAGCAAGCAAAATGAAGTTTAAACACAGACATCAATACAGAAAAGTTTTCTCTCACTAAGTCATTGCTTCTTACATTAAAACCAGCAACTTACAAACCCTCACACACAAAGAGTCATTGTTTGCTGTGCATGTGGCAAGCAGGCAGTTGCTTTATAAATGTATTATTAAATTGCCATTACTGCCATCTAGTGGGAAGAAATAATCCATGTCACTATGTCATGGATTGTATCTGAAGCCCTAAAGTTCTAGGAGCAAAGGGAAAACCACTGTTTGTGTATCCTAAGAATTAAAATAACAAACTGAAAGACACGATCCCATGGATATTGAAACATAATAGATAACTAACTGTTCACTTAATAAGTTAGAGGTTTGTGGGGAGAAAACAGAGTAGCAGGGAATGCATACCTCTCTAAGATTCATTTTGTTTAGAACCCAAATTACATATTAAATATTATATCTCACTGAACACAGTGAGGTTACCTGAACCAGGCATTTGTACACTTTATTTCTTTATCTATTGGCATGTAAATTATTGTTTTGCATATGCTTTTTAAGTCTTAAGAATCAAGATAGCACAGTTCTCAAACTAAGGTACCAACAATCACCTGGCAACCACATTATAATGCAGATTCAGCCTCAGTATCTCAATGCCAGAGAGTTTCTATCAGCCCTCAGGTGATCCTCATGTTGCTCTTTATGTTCAGGTCATACTTAGAGTAATGAGGGCCTTTGAGTAGGTTATCAAAGGGAAGGGGTTCAAAAAGGAAGTAAAACCCCCGGAGTACATATCGCTGTGTGTTGTCTTGTTATAACGTGTAGAGTAGTTCAGGCAATGTCCTGTAGAGTCGGATTGCCCAGTTCATTACTTGGCTTTGTTGCTTACTCTGCATATAACCTCGGGCAAGACACTGAACATCTCTGTGACTCAGTTTCAGTACCTGTAAACGAAAACAGCAGTCATACCAGCATCCCATGGTTCTTATGAGAAATAAATGAGATTTTTAAAAAATCTCATAATGAACCATGTGAAATTGCCCTTTTTATAGATTAAAAACAAGCATTTACAATGTTATATAGTTAGAACTAAAAGTGTAGATTATGGAGCATCACGTGTAGCTCCTAGTGGCCAATAAATGTTAGTATCACCAACACAAGCCACAGAGTAAATGCATGGAACATATGAATATACTCACACCCTAGAAAGTTTCATTCAATGAAAAGAGAATTTTGAAATTTTCATAGAAGAAGCCTGATGTAAATCTGTGAAGGGTGTTACCTTGAGGTTTTGATGGATAAAATAAGAGATTTGTGAATTATCCTGTAAAGAAATACAGTTACGTGCGGAAAACAGAAAGAATTACACTAAAGAAATATTGGGATTATTTAGTTTTGCCTTTTTATATTACCTGGAACCAAGCCTAGAATGGAAGGGCAAAAGCATTCGATTTTAGAGCAGCTTTTTAGGTTCACAGAAAAATTGAGAGGAAGGTACAGAGATTTCCCATATACTCCTTGCGCCCAGCACGCATGGACTCCCCCACTATCAACATCCCCCCCTAGGGTGGTGAATTTGTTACAACAGAGAAACCTGCATTGCCACATCACTGTCACCCCAAGCCCATAGTGTACATTAGCGTTCATTATTAGTGTTGTGTATTCTATGGGTCTAAACATATGTGTAAGGACATGTATCCACCATTATAATATCATACAGAATAGTTTCACTGCCCTAAAAATCCTCTGTGCTTTGCCTGTTCATTCCTCCCTCTCCCTTAACTGCTGGCAACCACTGATCTTTTTAGTGTCTTCATAGTTTTACCTTTTCCAAAACGTGATGTAGTTGGAATCATACAGTATGTAGCCTTTTCTGATTGGCTTCTTTCACACGGTACTATACAGTTAAGTTCCTTCCATGTCTTTTTATGGCTTGATAGCTCATTTCTTTTTCGCATTGAATAACATTCCATTGTCTGACTATACCACAATTTATGAAGCTGGGTAATGTATTTTTATACATTAAATTCATATCTTGCAGTAGCCCATATAAAGTGTGAGGACATAAGAGGCAAAGATTCTGGATAAATTTACTAATATAAGGTCGTTATGGGGAAAGTAGGCCAGGAAAATATCGATTGTTTTCTAAATTATTAGAGCAAAACATATTTTATGTCCATATTTGAATCCTCTCTCATATCTTTCTTATGCTATAAACATTTTTATGATTTAATAAGCTATGTTATATTCTTTAGTTTTATGCTGAATTATAAAAATGTGATAAATTATTCATATTTATAAAGTTTTGCTTCAAAAAATGAAGATTATAGCATTGTGGTTGGGTGAAAAGACAATAATGCTCATCCATGTGGATGAAAAACAGTTGCTTTCTCTTGGGTGAAATTAGTACCTTTGCTTATATGAGTACTTATTTCCTAATTTTGACCCTCGGATTTTAAGCTTTGCCGGATTGTCTTGGTTTGTCATTGTTATTTGTCCTTGTTCAACCTCTCCATTGGGAAGGGAGCTTTGCCCTAATCCCTGGTTTCAAGCAAAGAGCATGCCTGTCCTCCGGTCCTCCAACCCATGTGGAAGATTTTTTGTGCCCCCTTGTGCCATCAAGGGGTACAGTTCTGGCCACTTCTGTTCACTTTCAAATGGTGGACCTATTCCTTCAGCCCCACTTGCTGATTTGTATTTCTCTTTTGGTTTTCATTCTCTGAGATTTCATCCTGTTTTTTTAAGCCTGAATTTGTCTTCTGGGTTTTTTTCTTTCTGCATTTCATCTACCTTGCTATGGTTATGAAGTAATAGTAATATATCACATCCTGAATGCTGTGCCATCTTGACTGGAATTCTCTTTTTGCTAGTATGAAATCTATTAATGTTTTCTTAAAAAGCAATGTTTGATTGGGTCTCTCCAAATGTAGTTTCTCCAAAAAAGTTAAGTGGTACTTTTCCTGGTGAGTTAGAATTTTGAAAGGACCTTGTATCTGAGAATCACGATATATGTGCCCACACGTTCTAAAGAAATACTCTATACCCTCAGACTTGAATATTTCTGTGGGAAATATTCTATACCCACAGAAAGCAACCTTACTGTGTCTTCTCGAAAGGAACAGTCATTGAGCTCAAGAACTCACAAAAGCATCCCATGAGAAATGTCACCAGCACAAGTTACAACTGTACTAATTAAGAAAGATCCCTGCTGCACCTTAACTTCTTCATTTCTCTTCTTTAATCATGAGCCAAAATAGTGAATGCGGAAAAGGCACTCAAGGTGTGTGAACTGTGGAAAGACGTGACTGTGTACACCTTTTCCTCTCTGCCATTGCAGCTTCTGAGCCTGGATCTAACCCAGCTAGAAGAACTAAAAGCTGAGACTGGACTGTATATTTAAAGCAGGGATTTATCTCCCAAAGCTATGGATCTTTCCAAGACCTTTCTAGAAGGAAAGCATGTGGATTCAGAGCAGCATGAATGAAAGTGGTAAAGACAAACAAACAAAAAGAAAACACTTTTCTGGACTTTGGTTCCTACCAAGTCCAGGTTGTTCAATAAACCTGTTCAGAAATTTTATGTCAGACCTTCTTTGTACTTGTCCTTGCTATTAGACTTAAAGATGCAACACTGAAAATCTTAAAAGAAATGGATACAGGTTATGAAATATTTGAAGTGTTTACAGACTTTTTGATGGAAGCAAAAATGTTTAATGAAATCAAACCTTCCAGACTTTAAATTGCAATCCAATTCACATGAATACGAATGAGCCGAAGAATGGTATTGCATGTGCATAAAAAGTCAAATAAGGAAATATAAGTCGGCAGCTATAGCTGTATCTGTTTAATTTTAAGCTTTGATAAAAGAATTGCTCTGCTGCGGCTCATTAACACACTACTGAAAAAACAATTCATAACTTTTTTCTCATTTTATGAAACATTTTATTTTACCTGATTGTGTGTTCTCATAAAATAGACCTCTGTGACTTATACAAATATTAAAAGGAGTTATTTCTGGGAAATGTTACTGGCAATAAGAAATTGGCTTAGATGAATTATTTTAGAATTGCTAGGGGCTTATATGGGGATCAAATTGATCACCATGTAAATTCATAGCACACATTTGATTTTATATCTTTGTTATTATTGTACTGTTTTTGTGTGTATACACCCTACTACATTCTTTGCTCACATTCTCCAGTTTTCCAATTCCCTCCTCTTGACTCTCTTCCTAAGATCAGATAAATTGAATGTTATGGATTGCAGTGATCTAATTAGAATGTTTTTTATGAATTTCATAAGACTTTACATTGTTAATGTAAGTTATTTATTATATGATGTAAGCTAAAAAGATTCTCTTCAATCCCAAATATTCTTTAAATCATAATTATACAGAATTGAGTGATATTTTGATATTTTCAAATATCAATTATAAATATAAGATTTAGAGTTGGCAACTAAATCAGAATATTTAGTAATATTAAAGATCCACTTGCTCATCCTAAGATTAACCAGCATAGTTCTATTGTCAAGTATTTGCCAATATATATTAAAACACAGGTGAATTTAAACACATAAATGCATAAATGTCAGCTGAAAGTTCCAGACTTGGGAAGAAAAAATTAAACGCATGAATGAATTCTATACTACGTAGAACTTTTATTTTATTACCAATAAGGAGTTGGGTATAACTGTGTAATTTTCTCTTTGCAGTAAATATTCTCTTTTAATTTCTTTTACATGTAATATTATGGGTAAATTCTGAGATGTTAATGTCTTCGAGTGAGGTAAGAGAGAGGAATTCAAAAGCAAATTTGAATAAATATTCCATATTTATCATTTCTGAGAGCTTCATTTGAGCTGTATAAAGCTCTGTCATCCAGAAAACTTATTACTAAAACTTGCCCAGTAGCAGTAGATTGACATTAACAGGGGAAAAATAAATATAATTCATTTCCCATGACACTGAAATATGCTAAACAAGGTAAAAATGTAAAGCAATCTTGAAACTTTAAAGTGATAGTGCAGCGTAAGTTAATTTCGTCTTAGTCATCGCCATCACTGTTATTGAAGAAAGACAGATTTTATTCACCAGAATTACTTATTTTAGTTTAGATTAAAAGCTGCTGCCTGACATATAAATCGACTCGTGTATCTACTTTTCTGAGATATTATTGACTGAAACATGTTGATTAAATTTTGTAGTTAACTCAATTACAAGATTCATAACTGATAAAGCCTCAATGCAGTTTATAATTTCATAATAGGAACTGACATTTCTCTGGTGCCAGGCAGTTTCCAAAATGCTTTCATAAGCATCATCTTTTTCTTTTCCTATAACAATCTTTGCAGTAGGAAATAGTAGTCTTCTTTCAGCAATAAAAACATTCCAGTTTCAAAGATTAAAGCACTCAGCTGGTAGGTGGCTGAGTCAGATCTCAGTTTACATCAAGAGAGGGAGCACAGAGCCAAGGTAAAGAGTCTGGACACTGGTGTCAGAAGGTTTGAGTTCAAATTCAGAATTTTTCTTTTACCAGTTATATTCCCTGGGGCAATTACAAAATCTCTTCATCAGTTTCCTTAATCATTTAAATAGGGATAATAAAAGTATCATCTTTATAAGGTTGTTGTGATGATTAAATGAATTGACACTTGAGAAGTGCTTTGAATTTTTATATATTTTTATTGGAAACCAATAAATAATGTGTTGATTGTTACTGATTAATACAAATTCAACCCAGAGGTTCTAAATTGCAGCTATTTGATGTACTGAATTCACTATCATTGGATACTTTTATTTGGAAACAAGGTAATAATCCAGAAATTCATCTTCTGAAATTGATATTATTAACATTTTCTCTTAAGAGTTGATTTGACTACAGGCCAGGGATTTTTAACTGTCCATCAAACACGGTAGAACCCACCAGCTTTTCTAGAGGACAGTCATGCTTATTTGAAGAAGAAATTTGCTTGACAATGATGTACATTTTATAAAAATACATGTGCCCTATTATTGCAAGAGTGATCCTGATGTGCTCATAAATGTACAAGAGGGTAGTTATGGCTGAAGCAGAGGAATGGAAAGGAAGACTGATAGGATAGAAGGTCAGAGAGATAAGGCTGATATCTTGTATGGTCTTAGCTATTTTAAGAATTAGGCTTTTACTCTGAATGAGGTGGTACACCATTAGAAGTTCTAAACAGAAATTGGACACAATATGATTTACATTTTAACAGCATTACTTTAGCTGCTGAGTTAAGAGCAAGGAGTAGGTTAAGAAGAAAGGATGGAAATTGGATAACCTGTTAGAAAGCCATGTCAACAAACAACATGTTAGGTAATGGCACATTGGCCCAGGTTTTTAGCAGTGGCAATGTTGAGAAGTGATAAATAAATATTAGAAATGGAGCCAAAAATTTTGTTAGGGCATCGGGTGAAGTCAGGGGTGACGCCAAACTTTTAGCTTCAGCAAGTGGCTGAACGCTTTCATATCAATATGAAATCGCAGGCATCTAAGCTTAGGATGGATACTATGGAACAGGTTCGGGGGAGGAGATCATGATTCAGATTTGAATATGTGGCAATGTGTAGTCGGCATTTTATTTTGAGTTTGAAATTTAGGGAAAGATCCATGTGAGAGATATAAATATGGATTTTGTCAACATGTAGAGAGAATTGCAAGCCATAAACTGAATCTGATGATCATCATTAGTTTTAGGAAGTGGTAAATAAATAGATAAATGAAAAAAATGTATTTAATAATATTGTTTAATCAAGTAGACAATTGGGGAAAAGAGGTTTGAAAAAGTATTTATACTGTCCTAGATTTTCTGTCATTATTATATGGCCCAGTGATCTGACATGAATTAATAGCAACATGAGGCAGCTATCAGCTACCATGAGAAGATTTAGAGTGATATTTAAGTTACTGAGTTGTTACTTTTTTCCTGTACCTTATCTTTATTTTGAGGTGGATATATAGTCTAATGATATCACTTTAAACATTTATTTTTTTTTCTTTTGGTTTTGTTTTCCCATATTTTCTTTGTGCAACACACTCGTAGCTGTAATGTCCCTGAACCTATGCTGTCCCCAACCAGGGTAAAAGTGTACGTGCGCCTGACTTCCTTCCCTGCCCCACCTTAAGCTCTGTAACAGCTCTCCAGGACTTAATGTCACTGGTGAAATGACTAGCTATTCCATTACAGCAATTAGGAAAGTGAAAACACTGCATATATTAGAGAGAATCTTTAGTTTCATGGTGTTGGGCTCTTAAATTTATCCCTTAATTTTAGTGTGTGGTTGAGCGATACATGATTTCCCCCCTCCTTGTGCATTATTAGGTATGTTAGATATGGAAGCCTAGGACGAATAAAGATGCCTGGGATTATTTAGCTGTTTTGGAGCTATAATCTTACTTCTAGAGTGCTTTTGCATATATTTCCTTGTCAGATGCTCCCAAAATCTATGTGAAGAGGTAAGGCAGATGCAGACCCCACTTTCGCACATTAAAATATTGAGGCTTCAAGTGTTTTGGTCTTATTTGAGGTGCAAATCTGCATGATAAAGTGAGAACCAGGTCTTCTGTAGCTACTAAATATGTGTGTGTGTGGGAGGGGTGAGTAGGTGTATGTGTGGTGGATGCATACACACGTGCACATTTGTGAAGGTGTATATATTTATATATATGTATGCATATATATAAGTATATCTCCTCACAACTAAACAGATGGTAACATATAGAGTGAAATATGTCAAAGGAAAAAATTATACATAGTATCTGCTTATATAAGAACAAAAATTGTGTGCAATTGTCTAGAAAGAAAGAAATTTTCAATGGTTTTTAATTAGTATTCAAATGATTTGAGATTGTGTTACATGATAAATTTTGCTTACATTTTGATAGCTTAATAGTTACTACTTTGAAATCATACCAGTAAGCAGACCTATTAAGTAATTAAATTCAAAATAATTAGTTAGTAGTTGCAGAATTGATAAAATAATCAATTATAACAGGTACTTTAAAGTATTTCCTTAAAGACCAACACTTACAGATATATGTTTAAAAAGTAATAGATATTAATTGTAACTGTAAGCAAACCCAGTCTTTACAGAGTTACCTACAAAATGTGGCCGTTCATTTGACAGTACTCCTTAAAAATCTCAGAATAATGTTTAATCTAAATTTAAATTTCATTCACATTAAATAAAACTAGCCAAAGGTTTGAGAGTTAATCATGTGCATTCCACAACTGACTGAATTTTGAGGTCAATTTTATTTTCAGGTGGAAAGTAATAATAATTTCTTTTAAGGGTTCTTTTATATTATGAATGAATCTAATGTCCTTGAAGAATGGCACTGTCTTACAAAGCCGCAAAAAAAAAGAAGAGGACTAAAATTGGCTCCACAAATTTAATCTAATGCTAATGAGATTTCTTAGTTTTGTGTAAATAGAACTACGTATGTAATTAGTGTTGAGCAGCATATGGAATCCATCAAGAATGTGTTTTTATATGTGCATCTCAAGGACATCAGAGGAAATTTGTTTACAAATATATGCTTTAATATAACTTGCTGCTACAGACCGCAGTGTCTTAAAATATTTCACAGATGTCTATTTCTTCATGTGCTTTAATAATACTTTCCCCCAAATATTGAATTTGATGTTTGGAACTGTTCTGTTCTGTCACTTGGCCTATACCCTTATTTATTAAGTATTTTTCAAATGTTTGGTACCATATTATTTCTTATATCTATAGGTGAACTTATGCTTATGTAAGTTAGCTTCATGCCCGATACTCCATATGCATTCAAAAGAAGTCTGCATGCAGGAAAAGAAAATTAATTTTTGTCAAGCTTAAAAATTCTCTTGTAAAAACATCTTTATCTTGTGGACTCTTTTTGTCTTTTTAAAATTTTTATTGAGGTATAGTTCACATATACTATTATAGTAGTTTCAGGTGTACAACTTAATTAAATATTTCTATATATTGTGAAATGATCATCACGATAAGTCTAGTTTACATTCATCACCATATATAGTTACAAATGTTTTTCCTTGTGATGAGAATTTTTAAGATTTACTCTCTCAACAACTTTCAAGTATGCAATACAGTATTAGTAACTATAATTGCTATGCTGTACATTATATCCTCATGACTGGTTTATTTTATAATTGGAAATTTGGAACTTTTATCTCCCTTCACCCTTTTTACCTACCTCTGAGTCTCCATGTTTGGCAACCGCCATATGTTTTCTGTATATATGAACTTGTTTTTTTGTTTGTTTTATTTTTTAGATGCCATCTATAAATGAGATTATATGGTATTTGTCTTTCTCTGTCTTATTTCGCTTAGCACAATACCTTCCAGGTCTATCCATGTTGTTGCAAATGGCAAGATTTCTTTCTTTTTATGGCTATATACTATTCCATTGTATATGTATACCATATTTTCTTTATCCATTCATCTATGAATAGACACTTAAGTTATTTCCACATCTTAGCAATTGTAAATAATGCAGCAGTAAACATTGGGTGCATGTGTTTTATTTTGTTTTTGGAATAAATACCCAGGAGTGGAATGGCTGGATCATATAGTAGTTTTATTTTTAACTTTTTTGAAGAAACCCCATACTGTTTTCTATAGTGGTGCACTATTTATATCCCCACCGACAATGCACAAAGATTCCTCTTTCCATATACTTCCCAGCACTCATTATTTCTTGTCTTTTTGATAATAGTCATTCTATTTGATGATTATTGATGCTGAACATCTTTTCATGTATGTGCTCTATGGAGAAATGTCTATTTAGATACTCTTCTTATTTTTTAATTGGATTGTTTTGGGTTTCTTTCGTTTTTGTTATTAAGCTGTATGAGTTCTTTTTATATTTAATATTATCTCCTTATCGGGTATATGATTTGCAAATATTTTTTCCCATTCAGTAGGTTGCTTTCTCATGATGATTTTATTTGCCATGCAGAAGCTTTTTAATTTGATGTAGTCCTACTTGTTGATGTTTGTTTTTGCTGCCTTTGCTTTTGGGGTCAAATCCAAAAAAAAAAAAAAATCATTGCAAAGACTGATGTCAAGGAAATTACCTCCTATGTTTTCTTCTGGGAGTTTTATATTTCAGTTCTTACATTCAAGTCTTTAATCCACCCTGAGTTTATTTTTGTATATGATGTAAGATAGGGGTCCAGTTTTATTTTCCTGCATGTTGCTGTCTAGTTTTCCCAACACCATTTATTGAAGAGATTTTCCTTTTCTCATTGTATATTCTTGGAATCTTTGTCATAAATTAATTGATCATATATGTGTAAGGGAAGAGTTATTTGTTTTTCTGAAACCTTAGGTAATGTAAAAAGTGGAGACTCAAATTAGGAGGAGAGATGGGCTTTTATTATATATGTACTTGTTTAAAGTTGTATTTATAATGTTTCAATGAATGTGTAACCTTGAGAAAAATAGTGTTACCATTATTTGGGGGAGTTGAGGCTAACACTTGGTCTTTCCCCCTAGGTTTTATTTTTTCAATTAGAGTTGATATCCATTATTATTTTATATTCATTTCAGTTGCATAGCATAGTGGTTAAACATTTATGTAATTTATGAAGTCATCCCCATAAGTATAGTACCCACTGGGTGCCATACAAGGCCATTACAATATTATTTGACTATATTTCCTATGCTATACTTTATATCCCTATGACTATTTTGTAACTCCTAATTTGTACTTCTTAATCCCTTCACCTTCTTCACCCAGCACCCCCAGCTTCCCTCCCATCTGGCAACGATGAATTTGTTCTCTGAATCTATGAGTATGTTTCTGTTTTGTTTGTACATTTATTTTGTTCTTTAGATTCCACCTATGAGTGAAATCATATGGTACTTGCCTTTCTCTGACTATTTCATTTAGCATACACCTCCATGTTATTGCAGATGGGTGCATAAATGTTTACAAGGTTTATATTCTCTTGTTGGATTGATCCTTTTATCATTATTAAATGTCCTTTTTCTCTTATTATAGCCTTTGTTTTAATGTTTATTTTGTCTGATATGAGTATTGCTACTCCAGCTTTCTTCGTTTCCATTTGCATGTAGTATGCTTTTCCATTCCTTCACCTTTGGTCTGTGTGTGCCTTTTCATCTGAAGTGGGTCTCTTACAGATAACGTATGTACAGGTCTTGTTTTCTTTCCATTTGGCTACCCCATGTCTTTTGATTGGAGCATTTAATCTATTTACATTTAAAGTGATTATTGATAACTGTGTAGTTATTGCCATTTGATTATTTACATTTATGCTTTCCCCCCTTCTTTTTAAAGAAGTCCCTGTCATATTTTTTGCAACACTTGTTTGGTGGCAATGAACTCCTTTAGCTTTTTGTTGTCTAGGAAATTCTTTATTTCTCCTTCAAATTTTAATGATAACCTTGCTTGGTAGAGTAGTATTGGTTGTAGGTCCTTGCTTTTCATCACTGTGAATATTTGTGCCAGTCCCTTCTGTTGAGAAATCAGCTGACAGTCTTAGGGGAGTTCCCTTTCCCATAACTAACTGCCTTTCTCCTGCTGCTTAAGATTTACTCTTTGTTTTTAACCTTGACATTTGAATTATGATGTGTCTTGCTGTAGACCTCATGAATGGATCTTGTGTGGGACTCTGTGCTTCTTGGACTTATATGTCTATTTCCTTCACCAGGTTAAGGAAGTTTTCATTCAATATTTTTTCAAATAGTTTTTTAATCCCTTACTCTCTCTCTCTTCTCCTTCCGGTAAACACCTATGATGCGAATGTTGTTACACGTGATGTTGTCCTAGAAGGCCTTTAAACTATGCTCATATTTTTATTAATTTTTCTGTCTGCAGTTTTCATTGGGTGTTTTCTGCTATCTCATCTTCAAATCACTGATTCAGTCCTCTGCTTTCTCTAGTGTGCTGTTGATTTCTTCTAGTGTATCCTTTATTTCTGACCTGCTCTTTGCTATGGCTTCTCTGTCTTTTTTTATGTTTACTGTCTCTGCTTTTGTTCTCAATGAATTTGTTAATCTGTTCTCCCTTAAGTTCACTGAGCATTTTCATAACCATTATTTCGAACTTTGTATCTGGTTGATTACTTGCCTCCATTTTACTTAAGTTCTTTTTCTGGGGATTTCTCCTGCTTTTTAATTCAGGACATGTCTCTTTGTCTCATTTTGGCTGCGTCTCTGTGTTTGTCTAGCAGGGGGGCCTTATGAGGTAGGGGTCCTGTGGGGCTCGGTGGTACAGTGCCCCTCATCCCCTGAGCCGGGAGCTCCAGGAGCGTCCTTGTGTGTGCGGTGTGTGCCCTCCTGTCGTAGTTTAGCCTTCATTGCTGTTGTCAGGTCAGTGCTTGGGGTTGACTCTCAGGCCGAGTGGCTCTGAGGATTGGCCAGGTCTACAAGCATATGAATCACTTTTTAGGATTTGCCGCAGTGGGCTCTGGTGCCTCTAGATTCCACCTTTTGTGTGTGCAACTTGTGGAGCTGATCAGGTGGGGCTCTGCTGTGGTCTGAAGCCAGCCACCAGGTGTGTTGGTTCTGGGGCTTTTGGGGAGGGTTTTCCAAGGTTAGTCGCTGCTTGTGACTTGCCTGTGGCTACGTGGTAGGAGCTACAAAGCAGTCTGCACAGAGAGCCCACACTGTGAATCGAGGCAGGCTGCCACCAGCACTGAGCCTGGGGCCACTCAGAAAAAGGCACCAGGAACCAAAAAGCTCAGTTGCTGAAAGATCATTGGGTGGTACATCCTCTAGTTGGATGAGGAGGGATCTCATGGAGCCACCAGGGTGGGGTGAATGGTGTTCACCAGGTCATTGTATATTCAGATTTGTTGCCCTTGCTGAACCTGGAGCCACTCTGCAAGAGGCACAGGGCACACTGAGCCAAGCTGTCACCTGCCCGGGACCTGTGGACTTTTGAGAGTTTTTAAATAAGACTGTTACGGGGGCCAATGCTAGCTGCTCACTGCCAAGAGAGCCTCTGGTGGTGCATGAATTGGATGGGGTAGGTTCTCAGAGAGTCATCGGGGTGGGGAGACTGGTGTTCACCAGGCTAATCAGATTCAGATGTAGCCTGTATAGAAGGGCTCCACACTGGAAAGACGGAGCCCACCGTTAAACAGACAGTGGTGGCTGTCTCTCCAGCTCTTGCCCCGAAGGCACACAACTGTTCCTGCCTCTGTTTCTCTGGCTCCCTGCAAGCCTCAGTGACTGCCTGCAAGTGAGTGAGTGTGGTGCGGGCCCTTTAAGAGGAACACCTGGCTTTGCAGCAGCCTTCAGTCTGTCTCCCCGGGAAGGAGGGGATCACTGCTCCTTTTTACAGCCAGATTTTGGTGGGGCTCCTCTCCCCGCACTGGCCTGGGGCTGGAACCCCTTGCTCCTTGGGGGGACCCTGCAGGTGAGTTGTCCCTCCCGATCGCCCACCACTGCTCAAGGAGTGGGCTCAGCCCATGTTAAGTCTCTACCCTTCCTCCTGCTCGTCTGGATCTGGCTGCTTCTCTACGGGCTTAGCTAGAAGATTTCTGCTCTTGGAAGCTAGTCCTCGGGTGGCTCTCAGGTTGACTGGCCTTTAACTAGTTGTAATATTGATGCGCGCAGCGGGGAGGCGAGCACATTTACCGAGGAGCCGTCTTGACCAGAACCCTGCCCCCTAGGTCTCCTTAAACCACCACATGTTAGCACATCTGTGTGTAAAAAAATAAATTTAGGAAATTAGTTACCCAATTAGCACTATGAACGGAAGGTGATAGCAAGGGTGTTCAAATTCGGATTGATTCTAACTAAGTTTTAGACACTTGAACTTGGAGAATTTGGCAAGAGCCGCCAGGTGGCTGAAATAAAGAAAGGAAACAGGAACGGTGCCGATTGGAGCGCGGGGAGAAACCCAGAAGTTCACCGTTTAACGATGTGTTTCCCGCAGCAGGTCATGTCAGTGTAGCATATTCTACATAAAGATGCTGAATGTATTTGACCTTTGTCCAAGTATCTTCTTTGCCCTAATTTTATAAAGTATTTATGGTTGAAATATTTATTTTACCTATTTGCATCTTCTGTAAAATTTGAATCCATTTGTTAGGATGGCTACTTTAAATAATATCTTCCCCCCAGTTAGCTGTCCTTTCTAGTCTAAATCTAGTCTAAACTAATAGATAGACCCACACTCCAAAGCAAACTATTTAGAAAGACTATGTTCTTAGAATCCAAATGTACATTTTTAAATCAAACTTGGTAAAAATTTACAAATAGAAATTTGAATATGTGAAATTTTCAGGTTTAAAAGGTATTCACTGTTTTCTAGATCTTATACTTTTTTTTAACATTTAATTTGAAAAAAAAAACTAAAAACATTTATTCAATTTGAAATGACTATTTAAAATATAAATGAAAACTATTTGACATATAAGTAATGAGTACACACACTGAAAATCATTTTATGACTTTAATTTTGCATTCTTAATTCTATAATTGCACGAATTTATGATGTATTAGTATTACAGTAAGTTTGACAGTGGAAAGAAGTTATATTGCAATACTTACTTTTAATCCATGCATTATAATGCATAAAGCTATTCTTTTTAATGGAAGCTGAAATTTAGAAAGTTTAGATACTCAGTTAAAGATGTCCACATACCAAAAATAAGCAAACAATGCCTCTTCTTAAATGAGAACTTCATATTTAAAAAAAAAAATTCTTGTGTGTATAGGAGTTTAGCTTTTCTCCACTATAAAAGAAATTAGATGATCATCACTTGAGAAATAAGCTAAAGTGTAGGTGTGGTATAGTATAATATGCCATACACTACCAGAAAAATAAAGAACATGTTTTATACAACAAGTGAATTGAAATACAAGGGTATATTAATATAGTAGCATAACTTATATATATATATATATTAGTAGTATATTAATATAGTAGCATAATTTATATATATATAATAGTAGTATATTAATATAGTAACATAATTTTACTATGGTTCTATTAATCTCTTAATTAGAGTTTCTAAAAAAACCTGAGGAACTTTTATTTACAAGAGAGCAGGATGATTGATTCTGGGAGGGTCTGCCCTGCTTATTGATGTGCTCTATATGGATTAAAGGAGGATTCAACATTGATAAGAGTTAATTCTTGTGATCCTATGCGGTGAATATAAAACATAATTACTTTACAAATTAAAAACTTTCTAACTCAATTTATAAAATTATAAAATCAGCCATTGCTGCATCTTCAATTAAAAAGTATAAAATTCTTATCCAGATTGAGTAAATTTAGTGAGCTCTTAATCTTGATCATTCTGGCAACTTGTTCTTTATTTTAAAAAAATCAAATTCAAATTAAACATTTAATTTCAAGTAGGAATAACTTAATATTATCCAAAAAAGGGGAAAGGACTGATACACATGCTCAGGATGCTCCTGACTACTCTGAGAACGGATGGTAGGTGGGTTAGGGCATAGGAGGGTGGAAATTACTTATTCACCCAGTAAACCCAGCATCCAAACAGAACATAATACAACTTTGAGTAATCTACTCATGATTCCTAATGCCCTCAAATATAAAGTGATAGTGTTGCAATTCACAATTATTCAGCCTCCTTTCAGTTCTTTTATAATCATTTTGGGAAATGGTTACTTATAATCATTTTGGGAAATGATGACTTTGTTGAAAAAATTACTGACATGTTAAACAAAAAAACGTATAATGTCTTCCACAAAAGCTCCCAATTTAGCTCGAGGAAGGCATTGAATAGGCACATAAAATATAATTCAAAGTTTGCTTTAAATCAGGAGACTGAAAACTTTTAGGTCCCAGAAGTGCGAACTCATGACTCACAGATTGTCAAATTTAGAACCTGAGTGATGTTTTTGTACCAACTGGTAGCTGTAGAAGTGTTCCCTGTGGTCTCTGGTTGTAAGTGGGAAGCAATCAAACAGTTGGGTCCTAATAGTCTTCTAAGACACAAAGCAAGAAGCCCTCTCTCCACTTCAGGGCCTTCTACCATACAATTCCCCAAGGCCCTGAATGTACTCCCCTGCAGAGGAAGGGCTGGGGAAGCATTTGCTAGCTTCATACAGAAAAATACAAGAGTTATGAAGCCATTAACTAGTCACAACTAAAGTATTAGGAATATAGTGAAAGTCTCCTTCACTAAGCTGAAAAAACATATGCAAAAATTTTATATATTGTAAATAATATCTTTTTTCATTTATGACATATAAATACAAATCTTTCAAGCAGAACATTCAGTCAAATGAGATCCATTGGTAGTTTGAGTTCAAAGTCAGTGAGCAAATGGAAATCATTGCAGCATCTACTCTCATTTCCCTAGTGGACACTAGACCACTCAAAGCATGTCCCATAATTTACAGTCCCTTGATAGTAATTGAATATACACATTGAGAGTGCACTGGCCGAACACTTAAGGAAGATTGAGTGCAGGAGGACAGGCTTACGTTACTTTTGGCTCTACCGTCATTTGTGCTTTTAATTTTTTTCCTGAGATTAATTTCAACTTGGTTCTTCTATCCTATCCAAACAAACACTTTGGGAAAAGAGATTAACAGCAGCATCAAAGAAATTGTGATTTTTACTTTCAGAGATGTTGTAAAGACAGAAGGAAGACAAAATAAAATCTGCAACTTACCATAAATAATTTTTAAACCAAAAGATAGTAGAACCAAGCAATACGTGAGAAAGATGATTTTGAGCCATTTCCTAAATGTAGTGTGCGTTTTTTTTTAATTTAATATTTGTATTTTAATATTTAATTGTCCATTAATACTTGAGAAAGTGAGAAAATACAGTGTTGTATTTAAAAGTTTGAAATATTAAGATTGTCATTCTTTTAACACCAATGATTCCAAATCTCTATTTTTTGTGTTCCAAGAAATTTTAAATTCTTATACATAATTTTAATTGAAAGTTATTCTTTAAGGGGTTTGCTTGCTGTACAGCATGGAATCTCCCTAGGTAGTAACATTTAATATTTTAGAAGCTACAGATCAAAGCAGTAAAGATTTTAACTTGATTTTACAAAGACTTTTAAGTATTCCAAACATGCAATGGGAGAATGGGCCCTGACAAAACGGCTCTTTGAAAAATAGTTAAAACAGTTTTGGTTTTCTTTTTTTCTCTCCTCTTCGCCTTCTCTTTGTCATTTTCTTTTCTCTCCCTATCTTTCTCCTTCTGTTTCCTTGGCGTATGTTTATGATATCAACCAGAGATTGTCCCAGGGGCCTCTATTTTCTCATCACACAACACACACACACACACACACACACACACAGTGTTTGTGGGGAGCTATGTTCATATATATGTATGTATGAATGTTTGTGTGTATATATGTATATATATATATTTTCAGATGTTTTGATTGTTGCCTTGAGTTAAACAATGTCCCACTCACTGTGACCAAATTAACTTTTGTCTGGCCACTAAGTTTGATTTAATTTAATAAATTGCACTTTGTTGGGATCAAGACAATGGAAAAAATGAAATGGTCAGCAAGAAAATGTTCATTGGTTAATATTTTTTCGATGCTGAAGATAAATGAGAACATATGCAAATGATTTAATTAACAACATTCTAAAACTTGAGTGCTTGCAAGGCATAATTCTTCTCTCTTAAAGTTTTTGTAGGTCTTTCCATTTCAAGAATGCTGCATATATAAAAGGTTTTTTAAAGACACAGTATTCCTTTTTCTGCTACTTAATAGGTAGATAATCACATGTTCAAGGGTAATTTTTTTGCTTTTGGAATTAAGGTACAATAAGGTGAAAAGAGACCCTTAAGTGATTTCAAACGCAATCTTCTTATTTTATTTACCTATTTACCTTTGCTATTGTCTTGCTTGATTCCTTTCACTGTGTTCTTGTGTGTTTTTCTGATCTCCCTTGTACCCCTTATATTTGAAATTCCACTTAATCTTTTTCCTACTAAATCGGTTTTATTTTTCCTTTTTCTCAAATCTTTCGTGATACTTGTTAACCTTCTGTCTCAAAACCAAACTGTCTGTAGTATTGCATGTGACATAGTATCATATTAAATAACTTTACGTAGCGCTTTGCTTTCCATTGCATATTGGTGGTTTATGGTAGTTGGAAGATATTGTTTATGATATTTATAAGGATTTTAATATTTTATGTGTTCTATTCATACAGAATTCATAATAATTAAAGACAATAAGACTAGGAAAGCTCTCAGAAAATGCAGACTCCCTCCCCCTTTTAAAACAAGCTCAGATCTCTCCTTTTCAACTCTATTCATTTTGCCTTGGTGAGAAATGACATCACACATTATGGGCTCTGATAACTAAAATATACATGTATAATGCCCATTATAAATTTGAAAAGTAGTCACTCTTTTTTGGAAAAACTGCTGTCTCATTTGTAGAGATTTAGAGTAATAATGAAAGATGGCATAGATTTTAAACTAAGTCAACATACCTAACTCTATTTCCTATTACCTACATTGGTCGAGCTGTCTCTTTTCAGAAAGCTGTGACTATAAGCCAAGGAAACAATGCAGACGTGGGTAATACACATTCTAAATATAAAACATCCAGAAGATGAGAAAATGATGTTCAGATAAAGTAAAAATAAACTGTATTTTATTTTATAAACTTGTATGTTTACAGAAAGATAGAAAATAAAGTGAGGAGAAAGTATAGTTATGTTGAGCACAGTGATAGAGCTCCTAAAGGCCATTGTCAGTGATGTCAACTTTATTAAATGGAAAACACTGAACCCACAAGTGACTCTGTTTCTGTCAAATCCTACTTTCTACCAAGATGTTATGTCGCTCCCACATTCCTCAGAGCTTTCTCTAACTTACTAGGAAATATGGAGACTCTCAGGAAGGAACCAGGAGAGGCATAAAAGGAAACACATTATGGGAAAGGCACAGGCAGGTCCCAAACATTTCATAGGGCAGAGCTGCAGTCAACTCGAATCGGATCAGTTCACAAATCTCAAATGTACAAACGAAAAACTTATGCTAGATTTCTTCTAACAAGTCGAACCCCATGCCTCATAGTTACATGCTTTCTGAATAATAAAGTGAAACTATGAAACACGGTTCATGAAGATGAACTAAATGCAACAAAGGAAGCAAATACAAAAATAAAGTGTAGAGCACAATTAATAGATGCTACCAGGCAACACCTGACGCTTACTGAGAAGTTGGTGACCGTGAAGGTCTTGCTGAGAACCTACGTGATTTGGTTCTCTCAGTCACCTGATCAGTAAATACTCACCGAATACATATCGCTCAAGAATATGGGGCTAACTTGTCATGGTTCCATGCTCTCGGGGATAATATAGTCTTGCGATGGTAAGTGTATTTGCAAAATAACAGAAGAAAGTCACGCAAAGGCTAAAATTATTTTTGGTTATTATTTATTGTTTTTGTAGCACATACAAAGAAAAGGGGCTGATGTTATTATCACATAATGTGATTTGTATTAAGATTGCGAAAGGCAGGGAGGTTGGTTTCAGTCAAAGAATTGTGGAAGAGAATGCCTCCCTCTCAACTGAGTAACACAACTTATTTTTCATTTTAATATAACTTTTTTTCTGCAGTGGTAATCAGCGGCAGTAGGCAGCAGACAGTGCATTGTTCAGGCTCGAATTGGACATGATTGTGCTTGCTACAGGGAGTTAGGGGCCATCAATTACCGCATTATATTAACAGTTGTATAAAGAATCATGATATGTGTCAATATGTTCTAAAATTTAAAGTTTCATAGATAAATTGACTAAGAGTTACGTCTATTCCAATGAGTCTGAAATACTTGATATCTGAACGTGTGAGTGCAGGGTGAGTGAGCGTGTATCATCATTCGCCTCCCCATCTGTGTTGCTAGTGACTGGCAATTTTCTCTCCTGTGAAGGACTGTTAAGGGGCCAGAGATATGGTTTATTTGGCCCACTACCCAGTTGTCCATGCTTCTCATTACTATTAGCATAAGTGATCTTTTCTGAAAACACCGAGGCTCATTAAGAAAAACTCAGGTCTCTGAGACTGCAAATAAAGGACATACGGGCAAAACTGAGGCAAAGTATTGGGTTATGGACAGAGACCCCTGGAACTTCAGAGAACATTCTGGATTCCTAAATAGTAACCTTCAAGGAACTGAGAGTAGCATATGCGTGTGTGTGTGCGTGCACACACACACACATACACACACACAAAGTTACATGAAGATAAATGTTTACACTAGAAATAACAATAGTAGTGAAATAATAGTGATGTCAGAAAACTCAAAGCTAAGTAAATATTTTCATTAATACACTTGTGATCTTTCAGGCACTGCTTTCAGTACCTTATATACATTAACTAACTTTATCTTCACAACTACCTTGTATTAGGTAATAATATCACCCCCATTCTGCAGACAAGGAGACTGAGACACAGAGAGATTGAGGAATGTGCCCAGGGATACATCCTAGCAATGGAAGAGCCAGAATTTGAACCAGAATAAATTGGCTCTGAAGTCTTTGTGCTTAATCACCACTCCAGGCTCTCTCTCTGACAATTTAACCTCATACTAAAATTTGAGTTTTTAAATCAAATAAATGCTCTGCTTAAATGATTTACTAACCATTTGAGGGAAAATGAAAAATCATCTTAATATCCGTGTTACTGTAAGATGCAAGATCTTATTCAGAAAACCCAATGAAATAAAATTAATATATGTAAGAAACAATATTCTAATAAAATTAGACAATAAAAAAGGGAAACAATTTGGAAAAATTGAACAGAAGATGGAAAGTTGAAGATGCTGGAAGTTCATCACATAAACAATTGTCTATCTCAGGAACAAATTAGACCAGTGCACAGGAAAGACAAAAAGAGTAACAAGACACTGAATTGGCTACAATCAAAGACCTGAAAGTCAAATGCAGCAGCCACAAAGAGTGGAAGCCAACCCCAAGAAAAAATAGCACAATGAGAAAGACTTGGCAAAAAGCTAAGTGAGAAAGGAGATGCAACGTGACTAAGCCCTCGTCACAGCACGTACATGCACACCAAAACCAACAACTACAAAAGCAACACACCTTAAAACAACAATAACAAATTATCTAGCAGCTAGATATTTAACAGCCTCAATTGTTTACTTCCCAATTTAGAAATGATCATATTTGCAAAAAGTTTGCATTGAATACTTTATCAAAACTTTTGTCCACATAAGAACATAAAACAAAGTAAACGTTTAAGAAGAAACTTTCTCTAAACATTTTAGAAAATCTGTTTAAGAACTATCAGTTGGATCGCAAATGACAAATTTGAGACCCCGAATGAACTACTTAATTTACAAATTCTCATCTGTTAAGCTGAAGTCTTCAAGTCATAAATTTAATAAAAATCACAAATATACCAGAGGGGAGAAATTCTGTATTTAGCTTTTCATTTAATCAGGCAGAGCCCAATCAATAAATATTTGTGGCATCTTGCTGTACAGGTCTGGTTTTATGCTTCTTGGTTTTGCCAAAATGCAAAACATTTTATTCTTATCTTACACTTTAACGATTGAATAGCAAGACTGGCTGTCCATTATTCAAATTTAACTGTCTTTAAATCCTAATCTCTAAATAGCCTCTGTTAAATAGGATGCTATTGATTCAGTGATCTATAGTTAAATCAGTGACATGCAATCAATATCAGAATTGAAGGGTTTAACTAAGAGTTCTCCAAATAGTTCAGGTCAAGTGTAATTCTTAAAAATGCGCTTTCTCTATACTTTTAAATTATCCCAAGATTTCGAATTTGAAATCTTTGAGAGTCTTCAGGTCTCAGGCCTGGGAATTTGCCTGGGGGTGGGGGCAGTAAACATGAACCTGGGTGAATACGTAATGATACGTTCCAGGTTTGTTTCTCCCCAGCTAACATTTATCTCCCTGGCACTGTGAAGGGCAGATCAGCGTTGATTATGAAAACAAACACGATTAACACTGAAGCAGCATGTGTTGGCATCGCTGCAGCCTCGTGATGAATGAGCCATAAGTGATGCCAGCACCTGCTCTTGATGAGGGTGCGTGACACCCACCCCCACGGGGCAGGGAGGGCCCCCACGCTGGTGCATATCTCACCAGTTACCGTGGTTGATGGAGAATTTCTCTCTCTCAGTCTCGTCTCTGATTACTTCCATATTTGTTCATTCATTCATTCATAGCATGAGCGACGGCTTTGAGGTATATATATTCAGATGTAAGCGGTCTATACATGTGGCCCTGCTTTAGCCACATAGGACAATATCAAGTTATCCTGAGTCCTAGGTGACTAGCAAGCGTGCTTCCTTACCTGAATAATCCCTTCTAAAACACCGTTGTTATCTTACTTGGGTCTGATGTTGATTGAAATTATCATGCATCTCAACTAGATTGACTCTATTTGACAGTGGTTGAAGGGGTTATTAACTTGTGGCGTTTTATAAAGACTATGAAAACAAAATGAGAATAATTGAATATATGTGATGGGGTGTCCTAGAATTAACATATAAAATACTTGTCAGTATGAATGTTTCTATATAACGTGACAAAGTATAAATATTTCTATATAACGTGACAAAGTATAAATATTTCTATATAATGTGACAAAGTATAAACATTTTTATATAACGTGACAAATTATAAACAACATAGTTCTGATCTTATTACAGTATTTTTTCAGCAAGGAATAAATGACTGGAGGTGGAGTGACTACTACAGTGGCCTCCTCCCCTGGTTTCTATTTTTATATCATTGAAATCTATTATCTTCACAACAGCCAAAATAAACATTCAAAAATATGTCAGAGTATGATTTCCTCTGCTTAAAATCATTCCACAGCTTCCTAATACACTAAGAAAAATCCAGATTCCACCTGGCCTACCCAATAAGACCCTGCTTGACCTGGCCCTGCTTATTTCTCTGAGCTCATCTGTGGCCATATGTCTGACCTCGCTCATTCTTGCTTTTGACCTTTATTACTCCTTCTTGCAGTGCTTTTCCCTTGGGTTCTCATTTGGCTGACGTCTTCTTGTTGCTCAGTCTTTGTTAAAACACCCTTTTCTCAAAGACACGTTCTTTGATCCACCTTTTCCCCTCGATTGTATTATATATTCCAGCCATATAATCTTCATATCACTATCTGAGATTATTTTCTCCATGTATGTGTATACTTGCGTATGATCACTTATCTTTTCCACTAGAAGGCAAGTTCCGTGATGACAGAGACCTGGCCTGTTGAAGTCATCCTTTGGACCCACTGTCTGGTATATTATAAAGTATTATTAATTATGTGTTAAAATGCAGGAGCCATAGCACAAAGAGCCTTGTAGCCTTGTAGGTCATGTTGTAGAGATGGAATCGTATCCCAGAACAACAGAAACCATTAAGAGATGAGATCAGCAGAAGATTGTCATAACTACTAAAGGAAGCTTTACAGAGGAAGAAGTATCTGAGGTAGCGCTTGAAGAGCAGGCGACATTTGCAAGAAGGAAGAAATACACCCCAATGAGAGGGCTTGAATGAGAGGATAGTGGGTGGTGCCGGAGGGATGGTGCGTGTTCAGGGTACAGTGAGCGAGTAGGTGAGTTTGTCTGTCACAGAAGTTTCCTTCAAGCCAGTAACAGTAGAGGCGGGGACATGTCTTGCTTGGCAATGCGATTTGGAATTATCTTTTAACGAGTCGTGTTCTTTTAAAAGTGGAGAGCAACATGATGAAATTCATAAGAAAAATTACCTTGAAAGAATCAAAATCCTCCTGGTTCTTTAGACCCCAAGCATAAGGATCATGTCTTAATTATGGGCCCCCATGATGAGAATAGTAGAAGGATATCCTAGAGGCAGTCTCACCGAACCCCTTCAGTCTATAGGAACTCAGGTCCAAGGAGGCAGGGATACTCTCCAGATCACAGATAATTAATTTAGAATTAAATCTTGTAGCATATATTCAGGGGGTGCTATTCTTAAACTGATCTCCCCCAATATATCCAGTATTCAAATCATTTTAAAAAATGGTTCATTTCCCATCTAAAATTTCTTGATTAGAGGTAGAGCAACAGTTTCAAAACTGCTTCCCTGGGTTATTTTGAATTCTATCATACACCAGGTATCCTTTCTGTGAAAAACATGATGAACTACCTTATTCATACTGGAGATATAAGGATACTAACACTGATTCAGGGGTGTATGTCAAAACTAAAGTATTTTTGCCTTCTTAAAATGTTTGTGGGGGATGGTAAAAAATTCTTCTGATAAATATTGCTCTGGAAAGTCGTTAGGAGCCACCCACACTGTGTAAAGAATACTGCAAAACCAGCGTCGATGTTCATATTTACAATTCTTAAAAAAAAATTGGAACACCTGTGGAATATAAAGTAATAAAAGACTCAGAACATTCTTCCATTTCATTTAAGGGAGAGAAACAGACACATAAGAAGCCCTATTGCAAGAACAAAGGGATTTTGTATATATTTATTATGTGTAAAGGAATTTCTTTTCTATGAATGCCTACTTATCACTAACAAGCTATGTAACCTTATACTATCCACAGCATTCTAATACTCAATTTACATCATCACACCAAAGAGCTAAATAAATTAATTGGAGACACCAAAAAAAATTTTTAAGTTTAAAACAATGGACCAGAAATTGTTCAAAATCTTCTCTTTCAACTACCATTTTAATTACAGATTAAAAAAAAACACCAACATTTTGTTTTCCTGGTTTACTCTGTTGCACCAATTTGTGATTTGGTCTTCACTTTCTTTCCCAAGAGTATATAGTCATGATTTCAAATTCAATTTGGGACTCTGGGTTTCTTTGCTACATTAATACATTACTTGCAGACGTGCTGATCAGTATGCAAAGGTTGGAACTCTTGTGAAAAGATTTGAAATCCCTTTATAAAAATTTACTTTGGAGAAAAAAATGATTATGCCAGTTTGAATAACACGAAGTGAATGTCTTTTTTTTCCCTTCTGTTTAGTGAGATGCTCCCTTTCTTCAGTCTCATATGTAGTTAAGTGCAAAAACAATACAACTAACTGCCCTAGCTCAGGCTGCTGTACAAAATACCAAAGCCTGTGTGGTTTCAACAACAGGCAATTATGTCTCACAGTTCTGGAGTCTGAGACGTTCAAGATCAAGGTGCTGGCAGATTCCGAGCCCGGGGAGGCCCTCTTACAGGCCTGCAGACAGCCGCCTTCTCTTTGGATCCTCGCATTGCAGGGAGAGGGCAGACTCTGGTCTCTTGCTCTTTTATCACATCCTCAGGGACTTCAACCTCATGACCTCATCTAAGCCTAATTACCGCAGAACGGCCCCACCTCCGAATGCAGCCACGCTGTTGATTAGGGCTTCAATTTAGGACCAGGGAAGGGGTACGGGGGGAGAACATTCCGCCTATAACAAGAACTAAGCACATATTGTAAGTTTTCTAAGTGTTTTAGAGCTTTCATCTTCTTTGACCTTGATATTAGAAATAGTACAAAACCTTGCCCTCAAGAGCCTGAGAAATCTGCCACTGAGCGACAGGTGACTGCAGAGGGGCCAGGACATGTGCACCCAGCAGACTTTGGGCCCGATTCTAATGGATACCTCTAGCTTTTATCTGTTTGCATGTTGAGATTTCTAGCAATAAGTAATTTAAGTAAAGAGTTCTACTATTTTAGTAAACTGAAACAAACAATTTGAAAACCACTGGTGTAGCAGGAAAAGAATTAGACTTCATCTGGGATCTGGTCTGGCCAGCCTTTCCATCAAGGTTGTGTGATCTTGGGCACATCTTGGAACCTCTAGAAGCCTGTATCTTTCCCTTTGCCCGGGCCCTATCATAGAGCTGCTAGAGGTGGTAAATAGACATGCCCTTCAAATTGAGATAAAGGGGGGTCTGTGGGTGAAGGAATTGAAAACCTTGGCATTAATCATTTTACCAGTCTTTTATTCTTGTAAGACAGATGGCTGTAATGAAAATGAAGATGGGACCTGTGTCCTTCATTGTTTACTATGTGCATGACACAGACTAGATAGTTAACGAACATTTTGTGAATGAATTAAATGAAAAATACACACACAATAGTAACAGTAGTAGAAATGGAAAACTGGGAGCAGCTATTGACTCCTGGACTTAAAATGCCACTGAGATATCCCAAAGTGGCCAGGGGACTCTTAATTTCTGTCTCACAGGCTCCTATTTCGGGGCCATTACGACTGCCAAGATGTTGAACTGGTCTATGTTCCTTTGGGTTCTGGCTGTGGACAAGAGAAACTATTGAGGAAAACAGAGCTTGAGCAGAGCCCTTCTGGAGCTGTTGTGGAGGGGCAGTTCATCTTCTGATTAAATATGAATGGGGAAAGAGCAAGCTGCTTTGATAAATCAGGACCATGGTATGATGTTTGGATATATCTGAAAAATATCTTAGACCATTCAGTGTGCATCGAGAGAGTTTGCCTTCTGGCCAGTCATTTTTACTGCCATTTATAGTTTAAGGCACACAGACTCACAAAGGAGGCTTTGTCCTTGGTGAGCCAGTTGAATGGGCTTAACCTTGGGAGCACTCAAAGCTTCTTCATGGATGATAACTTGCTTTCTGGCCCTTCCCTGGGGGTAAGAATCACCTCCAAACTGTGGTTCTGGTCTCTGTCCTCAGTTTGGTGTCTGCCTCACTTGTAACCAAGAGAGGAAACAGTTCCCAGAAACCCCAGCCTCCCATTTCAACATGCACCCCGACTAGTCCCTCCACTTCTTTGTCAGTTGTATTGCTTCTATACTTGGGGCAGCCAAATCAGCCATAAACTAAGCCCTTTCCATAACATGACATCAAGGAAAATTGAGGTGCGAGAACTTGTTTATTTTTAAATCTCTAAAATAGACACGAAGCTTGAACCACTAGACTATGTCATAGTCACCTTCTCAAGACTTTTATCAGCGACAGGACACTCCACACTCGGCCAGACATTACTAAGTCATCCTATCTTGGGTTGCACGTTACCTCTGCTTAATGCTGCAACTTAACATTTTCTTCCACTCTTCTCCTTTCCCAAGTACATGGAGCTTTTTAAACACATTCACTAAGCATGCCAAATACTCTTACCAGAATAAAATTCTCCTCAAAATAACAGCATACATCCATGGTATCACACTGCAGCTTTACCTTTTCGCAAGTGCTCGTCCAAGTCTTCTGACAGCCATTGGTATCCGTCATCATAATCATCCACATTTTATAGACGAAGCAAAGGGCACCTAAGCAATTAGATGGCATCTAATGCCCAATATTCTTCTGATAAGATATATTTGCTATGGAAGGTTATTAGGGACCACCTACACTGTGGAACCATATGTTATAAAGCCAGCATCACATTTTACAGTCCCGTTCTAAAACTTTATTTTACTGGAACACCTGTAGAACATAAAGTAACAAAATAACCAAAATAGAATTTAATGAAGTGAAGGCAAGACTGTTCTTGGCTGGAAAGACTCTTCCAGTGCCCCTGTCTTTTTACTCCCCTCAAACAACCTTTGTCTGATAACTGCCCAGCTCACCCTCACTTGCAAAGGGCCAGCTCTGTCAGCCAAAGGAAAAAGATCGGCCAGTGTATTTTTCTACACTGACCACCTGTCTTTTTCCACATTTAGACATAATTTGTGCTGCTAAATAGGGTTGAGCCCTAGTCACTCAGACTAAACTCTAAATTTCTAACTGATACTTTGTTTTTAACTGCCATAAGTCATTAGTTGTTAGGATGAAAAGGCTGGTTATTTTAAGCACCCAAATTTGGTAAACAGGCCGGAGAGAACTTTTCCCTCTTTATTGAAAGCCGCGGGTGAAACCTCAGGCTGCTGCCATTTGAATTTCACCGCGGCGCTCAGGGCCCCGCCGGGTGAGCTCCTGCGCCCGCCTGCGGGGAGGCTGGCACTCAGCCTGTCCCCACCGCCCGCAGGTGGCGGCCGCCAGCACCGCAAGCGAGGAGCCCTGAGCCTGCAGGACTCGGCTGCTTCCCATTCCTGCTCCTTAGTGGCTTTCCTGCTTCGCCACCTCTGAGAAAGCCACAGTGCCCCGAAGAAGGAAACGCTCCAGCATCAACAGTCAGGGGCTCTGCAGCCTCTCGGCACTTTCCCTCCCTCCATCTAAGTCAGAATTAAAGAAAAAAAAATCTTCCACTAGACCAAGCCCTGCCTATGCTTCTGACTTTTCTACATGCTGTTAAATTTGTGCAGAAACTACTCCCTGGTCTTATCCCGTTTGCCCTCTTCTTACCCTGCTCTTAGACTTATGTAAGTGTCCTTTCCTTCCAAGTGGTGGCCCAACACTATGTACCCTGTGTTAACCCCAAACTTCCTCTGTATCAGCATTGTTTCACTTTAAAGAAAGAAGACTACTCATTTACCTAAAATGCCTACGGACTAATTGGCATTATTTGTGACTTTTTATACAAATATGCGTGATATGTATATGTGTACATGTATATGCAGACACAAGAATATGTGTGAGAAAGCATATGTGTTTGGGTGTGTACACACACACTAGACACACACGTATACGAGTATATATTCATCTTTGATTTTGTTAGGTTAACAGCTATTTTTTTAGTCTCCTTTTCCAAAAGCTAACCTTTGGGAACATTTTTTGATTCAAGGACAGAATTATAGCAACCTGCCCCTTTACTTCTGCAGCATTCCAGTTTTCAAGAGAATGGCTCTGGTGATTTGAAGATTTAACAGTAACTGCTACACTGTTTTATTTTGTTTATTTTGTATCACTTCAGAACTAGAAATTGAAAAGTTTAAAAGGCTGAGAGACAATAGAGAGAGAATGTGATCATTTCTGGGTATATGAAGGTGTTAATCCCAAGCACAGAAAGACAGTGAAACATGGAACCAGGGAAGTGTCCCTAGAAATAATGGAGTAAAGTTTAGAGGGGAAGGCTGGGTTCTTCCACCTGTTAGGGAAAGGTGAGAAAATAAGGGCCCTTGAACATGTTTGTTCTATGTAATTCAGATGAAGCCTAAAATAGTTGTCATAAGTACAATAACAATGTATATCATCCTAAAAAAATTAAGAAGAAACTAAGTAAATGCGTAGCATAGGTCTTTGTTGAGGAAACAATAGGGAGATTTTGAGAGAATACTATATTAGAGGTATTGTTATTAAAGCTTGAGAAATACCAAATTGACTAAAATGTTGCTCTCACCCTGAGAAAGCCCACATTCTAGTTTAAGAGAAATAGAAATAAATATTACAGTCCAGACATATGACCCAGATTCTTGAAAATATTGAACATGAGCCATAAAGTCTCTTGGGAAAGTTGCAGGATTCCTTCCAGAAAGTAGTTATATTTAACCTTCCTGAAAGCATGTGTGAAATGAGGAGCTAGGACAGCACCCTGGAGGAGATATTGCTTCCTCCGGACCCCAGCGCTGCATGTGCCCCTGGACCACCCCCTTCGTGAGAACGCGGCTCGGAGCAGCCGCCTCGGCTCCTGCCTCCGCCTCCTGATGGCTGCTAATCTTAAATACTTTTCCTGCAACATCACTGTGCTCTCAGCGACTACTTTTTCATTGTTTTCTCTTGCTTTCTATTCCATTTCTGTTTTGTTTATCCATTCCAAGCACAGGTGGGAGCTTACCTAATAAGTTATCTTCACAAAACACGTGCCAAAGATTTTAATAGTTCTGTACAGGTTTTTCTCTAGTCATAGCTGTGGTTTCTATGAATTCCAGGGTGATCCCATTATTCAAGTTATTGATCTGCGTGTATACTCAAGAACATGTATTTTACTCCCCCAACTCTAATAAGAAAACTGCTTTTGGTGGCATTGTTTGATAAAGGCCATCAGGACGTATTTGTGGAAGCATTGTTGGGTTGGAAGTCCAGGGGGACACTCGGCACAGTTACCCAGGAGTAACCCTGGTTCCGTTAGCATCTGAAAGAGGAGTGTTACTTTGCCTGAACATTCTGAACCCCAGTTCAGAAAACGTTCTTGAGGTGGGTGTTTGTACAAACAACAGAAAAAATTAGTTGAGAGAAACAACAACACTCTAGACTAAGTAATTGATAATATTCCAAATAGTTATATATAAGCATATATAACAATTCTTTGCAGTTACTTTAAAGCTACGTAATCACTGTGTGTTCCTTATGCTTATTACTAAATTTTCCATTGAGGATATTGATAAAACATGTATCTAGCTAGAACCTGCTAAAAGAGACAAACAAATGAACAGTTTCTTATATTTATTTGAAACCTTGTTTCATTTTCTTGTTTCTGTGTCCCCAGTTGGTCTTCCTTCTATGCCCAATGCCTGTGGTCATTTCCATGGAACTGGTCACATGTGCTTGCATAAAAGTCGATGTCTTTGATATATTAGTTGCAGAACATTCCCTCTGAGTGCAATTGCTTAAAGTACATCAACTGTATTTTTTGTTCGCTTGGTGTCTTTGATACTTATTAGATTAGCTACTGGGAAAAATCCATTATGTGCAATTTAAAATGGACTGTCTCTCTTTCAGAGCTTTCTAACTAACTCTTTATAGCAGCTGTTGGAGTCACCGGGCAAGAGTGATAATAGACATGGGAGGGCATGCTTCATACACTGCCTTGAAAATTGAAGGAAAAATCCCTTCGTGTTCTAATTGAAAAGTCTTCCCACATTACTCAGAAAATAATTAGAGAGTAAATGATTTCTATGTTTGTATGATTTGGGTCTGGGTAAATTTGATTTCAACTAGTTCAACTTTTGAAAATCTAACATGAGTACATATTTTACTTTTTGAACTTTATATTGAAATGCCCTCAATCAGCCATTACCTGTCATAAAATAATAATAATAAAAATAACAGCTTAACATATATCGGGCACTGTTTTGACTATTTTCCAACCAAGAACATACTGCAGAGCCCAGATGATACCTAATGAATTATATTAAGTGTATTGTACAAGCAAAGTGTCAAAAACTTTGATGAATTAAAACTATTATTTTAAACAAAGTTTTCACCTTAAAACTATTGGGGGGGAGGTATGACTAATTGATTTAAAATGATTTCAATTAACTTCTAGTTTCTAAGCTGAAATCTGGGTCAGTCCAGAGGACATGGCTTACCTTTATAGCTAGATTTTTCTATTCCAAAATCATGTTCATTTAAATAACTAAAGACCCCCCCTTTTTTAAAAAGAGCAATTACTGCAAGATGGGGCATTGAAAGTGGAGTGCACTGTGGTGCTTTGTGCCTGATCGCTGCCATGTCTTAACCAAGAGGTATTAAAAGAGACAAATGGCCAGGTGTTCTCATGAAGACATTTTGACTTATGCTTTCCAACCTCTGGCACCTAACATAGAAAAAAGGCTGGTTGCTTTGATGCTATTTTAAGTTGCAAAAATCTGCAATTTTATTGTTTGCAAATGCTAACCTCTTCCCCAAATACCCAATTTCCTTAATTATGAAGAACTTTTTCACATTGAAATAGTCGTCTTTTTATATATTGTAAATTAAAAGGTAATATAGTTTGTGGATGATACCTCTAAATAGGATAAGAGTGGAGAATTCAGAGGTTCCTCTTTTTTTGCTTGACCCTTTCCTCTGCCCCAATCAAGACCTTGGCTACACAGAATTTAAAGTGCTTGGTTAGGGAAAGGTTAATAGTAGTAATGCATACTTATACTTTGCTCATAAAGTACCTTTTCAGATAAGTTTATAATTTATATTCACTCAATAATTTATTTTTAGAAATAGTGTTTCACCAGGGGTTTTAATTCTGGTTATTGGAGATATATTTACGCGAGACACAGATGGTATTTTTATCAGTCTATATTAAAATAGCCTTTATAAATTAGTTTTTAATGATTCCTTTAAGAAATATACATTGTGAGTGGGTAACTGCTGACAGTTGGAAGTAAACACAAATTGTAAATGGTTTTTGATGGTTAACCTAGGTAAATAAGTTTATAGCTACTAAAACTTTAAATAAAGAAATACATTTACAAATATTTAAGTAAATAATTCTTTTTTTACCATAAAAGATGTCAAGTGGCAGATAATTTGCTTTTAAAAAACTTCTTCCCTCCCTTCAAAATAGATGGATGAACATATACCAAAGAAAACTATCTCCTCTGTGTTATAAATATTTGGTATATAGCTAAAAGTTGTTTTTATTGAGTTTATTTTTAAATGCGACATTACAAAAGTTGCCTACTTGATTAGGACAAGAACAGGGACTTTTGGTATCAAAACAATTTCTCTAAATTGTGTTCCACCTAGAATTAGAACAGATTTATCTAGGACAGATGTATCATTCTCTTTAGAATATAAACATAGGATCTAAAACTTGACCTTGTCCCTTTTAGTTTCTCTTTCCTCTCCTAAAATACCGTCTCTCCTGTTCATGAAAGGTAGCTTCCAAGTGATAGTTTATCCATGAGGATTTCACAAAGTAACCTTAAGTATATACACATCAAATCCATTTTATAATATATGGTTGGGATATACATTTAATCATATGTATTAGTGGTGCATTTTAGTCGTTCTTAACATTTTCTTCCCTCCCTCCTTTCTTTCCCCCTTCTTACACCATATATAAGAATAAACTCAAAATGGATTAAATAATTAAATGTATGACTCAACACCATAAAACTTGTAGATGAAAACACAGGCAGCAAATTCTCTGACATTTCTATTAGCAATATTTTTTTCTGCTATATCTCCTCAGGCAAGGAAAACAAAAGAAAGTGGCGGGGGGACAGCAGAACCCACAGATGGGATTACATCAAACCAAAGCGATTCTCTTCCACATCAGCGATCTGATCCGCTGCTTCGTCGGATTTGCTGATGATACCTTCTAGTGTAGTCTTCATTTCAGTTACTGTGTTTTTCATTTCTGTTTGGTCCGTTTCCAGGCTCTTTTTTTACGCCGACTCTCTGTTTGTTGAAGTTTTCATTGAATTCACTAACTCTCCCTCTAAGAGCCTCGAGCATCCTGACAACCGTTGCTGTGCACCCTGAATCTGGTAGTCCGCGTGTCTCCATTTCATGTAGTACCTTTTCTCGGGATTTCTCCTGCTGTTTCATTTGAGACACGTGTTGTTGTTTCGTCTCCCCACTTCGGCTGCCTCTCTGTACTTGTTCCTATGTATTGGGTGGATGTGCTCTCTGTCCCAGTCTTGGTTTGGTGGCCTAAAGAGCAGTTGTCCTGCGGGCGTAGTGGTGCAGCCTCTCTGATCACCGGAGCTGGGTGCCCCAGGAGTGTCTCTTGTGTCCGCTAAGGGGCCCCCCTGAGGTAGCTGAGTCCTGGTTGCTGTTGGCCCCTCTGTGCATGGGGCTGACCCTCAGGCCGGCTGACTGTGAGCGCTGACCTGACCACAGTGCGCAAGCTGCTGGGTGAGAGCTGCCCACAGCAGATTCTTTTGACCTGTTACATGGACACTTGCTCATCACATTAAATATTGTATAAAATTTTATTTAGTGCCCAATATTCCATCATCTCCTATGTCAGCATTAACCATTGTTGTGAACTAGTAAGTGATTTTGAGGAGGTAATTATTTAACAGCGTGCACCAGCTAGCAGAACCAGCAGTGTACACAGAAGTGCGCAGCAATGGTGATTCATTTCTTCACTTTGTTGAGCACCTGTTATGTGCCAGGTACTCTTGGGTGCTGACAATGCAGAACTGAAAGAAAAAGACAAAACTCCCTGCCATCGTGGGAGATCTGAGGAGCTGGCCATGTGTGTATCTAGAGGAAAAACACTTCTTCAGACAAGAGGAACAGAAGGCCGTTTCCTCCCCTACAGGTGGCTGCCCGCACAAAGCTTGCACTTAATTTTAAGGAAGAGAGTAGGGGGTGAGAAGCCAACACTCATTGCTTGGAGAAGAAAGAAGACCCATCTTTGCGTCAGCAATCCTGTTATTACTCTGTTCTATCTAATATTTTCTTATATCTAAGAATTCCAGTATTTTAAAATGAAGTATCATTCCATTCTGTCCATCAAAGGTTGACTGAAAGCTTTTTCTAGATACTATGACAAACAATACTTTTTCCCCATGAGTTTGCTTAATATAGTGGAGAGGGAATATTAACAAAATTGATGAGAAAGAAATTGTAATAGAAACATGGAGAGAGGGTGACATTAGATGCATTCTTACCATGAGCAGCAACAATCAAGTTCAGCATTTGCCTCAAGACTCAGATATTCCCAAAGCATTCACTTGCTAGGGAGAGGAGGGCTAGCTAAGCCAATTACGTAAATTATTGTTTGTGTGGGATGACTTGATTATAGAACTGTTAGAAAAAGACTGTTTTTCCTAAGACTTGTAAACCCCCAAAATAAAAAGTTGTGTTGAAACATACTTTTTGCTATATAGTGTCTGCCATATGTTCGACAATTCTGATCATATACGTGAGAAAGGATAATCTTAGTTTTGCTTAAGTGTGGCTGCAAACCAAAAATAATTATGATTGTGTAAATAGCCTGCTGAATGTGCCAAAAAGTCTTAGTTAACATATGTATGATTAAGATATATAATGGCAGATATGATAAATGACTTTAACCTATTACAATCACAAAATATATATTTCTGTTGCAATTACAAAATGTATATTTAGAATGATTTTACATTTACAAAATATATTTTTCTCTGTAAAACAATCTGATGGCTATCCATGGGCATTGTGAAATGAAGTTTGACATAGTAATATTTTCATTTTTTCTGCTGATCCAACCCTAGTGCTGGACATTCACATGCTTTCCCTTCTCAAGCTACACACCAAATATGATCTGCTTAGAAATCACTTATAGATCCAAGCACCTGAAACTATGAACCAATTCCAAAATATGGAGATTGCATAGTTATATTTCAAGGAAGTGCCGCAACGGTTGGCTTGTAGTCAGACCTAGAGATCTGTGAAGTACCCAAATATTTTCAAACCGCTACTCCATTTCTTATACTTGAAATGTGGCCTTTATCATCTTTTTTACATTGGGAAAGCCCCATGAAAACTTTCTGAGTTTCTTTTTATTAGCTTATTTACTGAAATGCAATATGGGCTACTTTACATGTAAACAAGGAATTTCTTTCTTTAGAACCAGGCTTGTTTGATATTATTTTCTTTTTTGATTCTCACCCAAGGACATTTTTTCCATTGCTTTTCAAAGAAGGGAGAGGGAGAGACACACACACACACACACAGATAGACAGACAAGACATCAGTGAGACACATCAATTGGTTGCCTCCCGCATGCACCCCAGCCGGGACAGGGGATGGAGCCTGCAGCCAAGGTACATGCTCTTGGAGGAATTGAACTCTGGACCCTTCAGTCCTCTGTCCGATGCTCTAACCATTGAGCCAAACCGGCTGGGGCTTGAAATATTTTCTTATATATTATATATTGCTACCTGGTTCTGGGCATTTTTCAGCTGGTTGAATTTTTTTTTAATTTAAAAAGCAATATGCTACATACAACTACATAGTCAAATTTTGGTTTCTTACTACTTTTCGATACAGTTCTTCACCTTTTGTGTCTGTAGTTAGAAATCTTTCATTTTTATCTACTTTTAAATAATTTCACACTTGCAAAACAGTTTGAAAAATACTACAGAAATTTGTTATGGTTTTGAACCAGCTTCCCCAAATGTTAACATCTGATTATATAACTAAGGTCTTTTTTTTCTTGGTTCAGGATCCAATCCCCAAATCACCTTAGTCTCCTCCAAGCTGACATCTCAGTCTTTCTTTGCCTGTCATGACTTGACAATTCTAAAGAGAACTAGCCAATTATTTTGTAGAATGTCAGATTTAGGTTGTTTGATGTGTAGGCATGATCATATCCTTTGAGAAATATATGCATAGTCTTAGGAATATTTGTGAGGATTGTTTGGGTGGAAAACATCTGTTTCTCCAAATGCTTTGTTGAATCATAGTCTTACTTTCCATGTGGTAAGAGTATATATTTTAGAGTTTTTGAAAAACCCAGAAAATGTCTTATAGTTCTTTGCAGGTGTTTTGTTTTTGTACTATTTCTTTGAAAGGTTTATAACGAGATTGTGTTCTAAAGCTCAGTAAAGTCTCTGTTGACAGGAATATGCATCTTTTATAAAAAAATATTTTTTAAACATGAAAGTATTTTTTAAATCACACACATTGCATATTGTTTTTTCCTTGGTAATCGGTAGTAGTATCAGACAACTCAAGATGCCCAAATTTAATTGTTCGAAGCGACCTATTCATTGCGTGGGTTGGAAAATCTTAGACTTCATTGGTGCACCTCTTCAATGAATATCACAGAGAAGCCATATTTAAAATATGCTCCTTTTAAATTAAGATTGTTAAAGGTTTTTTTATGTGTTTGCCTTTCTCCTTTCTATGTTTCTAACATGCTTTACTCTCTGGAAAACTCTCCACCCTGCCTTTTCCCTAGCTTCTCCACTCATTTCCACCATTTCCTGCTCTGAGCAGTTGGTCAAGTTGCAATCTGATCTTTCCCCCACCTCTCTGTGGAAACTGGCCCCCAGTCTGCTACTTGGGGACCTCACTGAACAATGTTGGCCACGTTCTTTCTTCTGAAGCGCTTGCCTCCTCCAGGATCCCTGGGCTCCGCCGCTGCTTCCCAGGGTGTCCCTGCCGCCCTCACCTTCTCTAGGCTGTTTAGGGACACAGGCGTCCTGTCGGTTCCTCGCCACGCCGCACGTGCGCTCTGGGCTGCCGCAGGCCCTCAGATCCTTTCGAGAGCCTCAAATCTGGGATCTGAATTTTCCGTGGGTACTTCAAACCCAATAAGCCATTAAACTAAAATGATCACTTCCCCGTTGAACAGGAGCTGCTTAGTTCTCCCACCCCCACTCCTGGAATTGGGGTGAAGTGAAATCCACTAGTCAGGCTCGCCCATCGCACGCGGTCCGCTCCCTCCTCGCCTGTACTGTCCCCTTCATCTGGGTTGTCCTCCCTCCCTCTTTCTACGTCTGTGCGTGCTGATTTTTCACTTAAGTGCAGTTCAAATAATTCCTCAATGAGGCCTGCCCTGATCACCTCAAAAATAATTGAAGGGCTCTCATGTTTGTAATTAATTCTGTGTCATATTTTATTATTAGTTGTAGACATGCCTGTATGGCTTTCCTCAGTGGATTATAAATCCCTCAAGTGGTTGTTGTGGCCTCTTAGCCCAGCGCAGTGCCATCCTGCATACTGATTTGTTGAACTGACTTCAAATGAATCACCCCTGCTTTGTTGTTGTTGTTGTTGTTACAGGTATTTGTTTTGTTTCATTTTGTTTAGTCAGCCCTGCAAACGGTATGCTCCTCCCAGGGATGATAATGGAACACAGAGGTCATTGGCATTTCGTCTTCATTCATTCATTCATTCATTCATTCATTCATTCAATCATTTATTCATTCATTCATTATTCATAATATGGGCAGGAAAAGTTAGAATGAAAGTAGCTGTAATTCTCTTAAAAATAATGCATTCCCTCTCGATCACTCAGAGTGGTATCTTGGACAGTAACTAAACTAAAACAGTTTTAATCAAGCCCAAAATGCTAAGGCAGGAAAGATAATCACATTATTTGCCATTTACTGTTGATCCCTTAGCGATCCTCAGATCAAAAATGTATCCCTTCTGACGCTTCCTTTCTGAAACTGAATGCTGTGTTTGTTTAATTTATCTAATGAGGACCTCTTAACACCTCAAATAGGTGCTTCAAAAAACACCACCACCCAGCTATTAGCCTAGGGACAAAAGAATAAATGCAAATCTAACACTTTTAAAAGGGGAATTGGCAAATGTTGATGTCTCAACAGCATTCAATAAAAATCAAGTGTTCTTAGAGACAGTCTGCTACTTTGCTAATTGTTTCTGGACCTAAATCTCTTCATAAATATTGAAAATTTTTAAAAGTTGACCATAATTTGGGGAAGTATCTGTTAGTTTAAACATCAGTCCATTCTTTTATAATATAAAAATACTTTCCAGGACCTTGTTACTGTTTCTGAGATGAAGGAAACTCTCGATGCCAAGATCTGAACAGAGAAGAGACTGAAACACACAATATGGTAAGTGACTTGCAAATAGACACATGCCAGCCACATTTCTAATGCTCTGCTGTGTGGTTATCATCTGTAAGTTGCATACATGTAAAATGCATACATGTAAAATGCATTACCACAGGCAGTTGTGAAATGTGACCACAGTTGAATCAAACTTTGCCCGCTCCTATAAGCTTATTTTGATAAACTTGGTGTGAAAGACACTCGACTATCACCCATGGCAGGTACTTTTAACTCCGATTTTTAATGAGGGAAAATTCAAAATTTCATATATGACCAGGACACATATTTGTGCCCTTACAACCATGGAGTTTCCTCAGATGGCATTAAGGATCATAATACTGGTTTATAAAATAGAAAGCAAATCCTTTAGGTTTCTTCAAATTTGGTTTCTACTTTAAGTTATTCAAACTACGCTTAAAGGATGTTTTATTCGTTTAGAAAAGCAAGTTAGTTTACCTACTTTGTAAGAACCTCCAGTGTCCTGGGTTGTTCTCTTTCCTTGCTGTGTTTTCCACGATGGGTGTTAGAAACGTTTTGCATGTGGTTCCTTTCCTCATCTTACTCAGAAGTTTCTCTGTAGTTGCTTCTTAGAAAATGGGTGATAGGAGGTGGAAAGAGCGAAGAAAAGATCAGGGAAGAGAATGTCATTTCTAGAGCACAAGCAACGACAGGCTGCTGGCTCTGTACCCTGCCCTTCTCAACCGCCACCCCCACCCCCCCCAGTGCCCAAGAGAGTGCTTTGTGTGTTTACAGGAACGTGTTGGCAAGAACGAGATTTTTCTCCTACTAGTCAAATTTCAGAAACATTAGTAGATCTCACTTTATTTAGTTAGGGCCATTCTTTTAGGCTAGAACTCCTTAAACTGGGATCAAAGAGTAAGTTTTACGTAAGACAATCAGCAATCGCTCTGAAATTACTGCGGAGGTAGTCAACGAATGGATTTTATCAACCTTTCAAGGATTTTGATGACACGAAAATTTTTCATCTAACATGGTTCTCATTTAGAACAGATGTGATTAAAATGAAAATTACGAAGTGTGGAGTTTTTGTATATATATTTTTACAAATATTCCAGGTCGTGTTGCTATAAAATGTATACCCTCATGACTCCTTTTTAATGATAAATGGTTTTAGAGAAATAAACACTGTTCCAAAGAGTTATGTTGGTACTTTCCCTTTAGTCAACCTTAAACATGAACTAAATTTAAAGTTATTCTTCTAAATAAAAAATATATAAAAACTCCATTCATGTTTATTTGATAGTCACTTTACAAATCCTTACATAGGCTTTCAGTTATCCTATGACTAAATGTATATTTTTAATACACATCCACTTTTTATACATCCTGCTGATATTGGACCCTGTTGTATAAATATTGATCTCTGTTACCACAAGGGTTTGTTTTGTATTTCTTTGTTTGGCTTTGCTCACAGTTATAAATAGAAAAATCAGTTCTGACGTACTCATAGTTTGTCCTTATTTTAGTTGAAAACTCTGGAAATTAGCCTGCCTCCTGCCTAATACGCCTCTCCCTGCTAGTGTGGACACTGCCTCCCACCTGCACTTATCCTCAGGAAGATATTTATTCTTTGGTATCCCAATGACCTATTTTATTTCACTGACCTTTATTAGCAAAGATCCTCTGTTAGCCTGTGTCTCTACCAATGGATGATTAATTTTTATCTTTTTTATTAATTATACCAGTTATAAAGAAATAGTCCAGATATTTTGGTAATTTCTCTGATGGGGGGAAAGGGGAGGTTACCCTGGTTTCTGATGAGCCCAAGAAGGCTTCCCATGCCAGCCCACGTCTGCATTTGGTGCTTACATGTTCCCTGTCCAGGAGATATCTGAAGCCTGTTTGCTTTAGTTGTTGCGCCAGAAGTATTTTTTGTAATATTTTTTCTTCTCTCGCTGAATCTCTTTTCCAGAAGAAAATGTTGAAATGTAATAAGATCAATGTGGAAGGCCAAATGTAGAGGCCAAAAGTTGCTGTGAGTTATGGTGTTATTTTTCAGCCAGATGCTTGTCTTCTCTGCCCAGCTGCAAAATTTCTCTGTACATAAGGGCCTATTTAGTGCCAAAGGGGATATATAGCCGCTGTTCCGCGGATGACCCCACTCACGCTGACTTCTTCAGCGAGTTTTCCTTAGAATCCTCGGAGGAATGCTTTCCCTAACCACCTATCCCAACATTTAGGATTTACTTTTAAGATGGTCAGTTAATATTTCTGGAACATAAACTTTTGGCCAGAGTAACTGGAATTTTGAGTTTATTAAACTTTTACATACTTAACTGTGGTCCACAGGGTATTTTAAACTCGGCCATTTGGCTTCAGATCTACTTTCGTACCCTCAGAAACATACAGTGTGAAATGTATGAGAACTGGATAAATTACCTTTTGCAAATCCTCAGTATCTTATTTCTGCTAGATAATAGAGAAAAAATATACAATAATCTCATGATTGAACACACTGTTTGAGTTGGAACTTAGGTCTCTAAATACATAAGGTGATATGTATAAATGTGTGAAAATCCAGCTTGGGAAAAAGAGAAACATTATGGAATAGTTAAATGACTTATGAGATACCATAATATGGAATATTAAGTCACTTTTTTAAAAAGCTGTGGTAGGATTGCATGTTCTGACTTGCAAAGTTTCTCATGTTATATTTTGGAGGGAAATGAATTAAATCAGCTTATAGCATAATATGCATGTTAAGATCCCTTATAGAAAAAAGTACATCAGTCTTACCTTATAGCCACATTTACATATATACAGAAATATAATTTTAGTGCATTTGTTTTACCAAAACAAGACTGGTGAATATATATTTGTTCATATAGTGAAAGTGTCTTAAGAACACACACCCAGTTTAGTAGTTACATCAAGAAACACAATGACAAAAGGAAGAAAAGCATTTTATTTTATGTTTTACATACTTCTGCATTATTAGATATTTTTAACCTTAAGAATGTGTTACTTTTACAGTTTAACATACTCAGGTATGATGTTTCTTGAACTACTGTCTAAATGTTTCCCTCACAAAGCCTGCTACTTGGTGATATTCTGCTTAACAATGTTTATTGAAAAGTCCTAAACAGTTTATTCAATAGAAATAAATAAAATAATATTGAGTTGGGTCTATAGTCTTATATTGCATAAAGCTTTATTCCTTAAGAATCTATGTTGTACTTTTCCTATTTCACAGTGATTAGGGGAACTCATTTTCTCTTCCATCTGCTGGTTAGGACTTCTGAAGACATTACTTCCCATCTGTGTTTATCTAGTCGGTTCACCATTTTACCGTCAGAGGTGTTATTTGTAAACTTGCTAAAGCCTGACTTGACTGCCCCTACTGTTACTGTGGGCCATCCCTTAGAGGAAGTGATCTGAACAAAATATACAACTTCCTACTGCTTTTCCTCGCAACAACGTCTGTTTCACCAGAATTCTTCCAGGTTCATCTAAGATACCCTCAGAAATTGATTTGTTTTCCATGCAAGACAATCTTTCAACATTAGTCTAACTCCTACTTTCTGGTCCCACATCTTCCATTGGGGACTAAACTTGAAATAGTATTAATATTCATATATTATTTGTTTTTTTAAAAGGGACATGTATATGTATATATTCCTGGTGGAATAGATGGCCCATATTCTTCTATGTAGTCATGCAGTGATTTTTAAATACACTTTACTTACTGTGTGATCCTGAGCAAGTTCCCAAAATACTCCAAGCCTTAGTGCTCCATATCTATTAAAAGCAAGTATATAAAAGTACTCAATCCATATTGTTTTGAGGATTAAATAAATTATTATATGCAAAGTAGAAAAGCATCTGGCACAGAAAAACGTGAAATAAATATAAACATTTGGTTGTTTGTAGAAATATACTAACCATGGTATTCCTTGTTAATGAATACTTTAAGGAAATAATTAGTAACGATAAACATAGAATGTATATTGGTGTGCTTGGCATTGAAGGCCAGATGCAAATATCAGTAAATTCTTATAAAAGGTGCCTAACATTTCTGGGAAAGACATTTTGATCAATAGTAGCTATATGGGACAGTTTAAGTATTTGAATAACAAAATATAATAATAAAAGTAGTAACTCACTGTCATGCTTCCAAACACACTATTCACAATTTAAATTATCATCTTTAATAACTTAAAAAATAGAAAATATAATCCTGAATCTTAATTGAATATTTTTTCTCACCACAGATTTAAAAACAGTCACCAGTTGAGGAGAATATTAAGACTGTAGATACTGTTAACATGGTGAATGAGGTTGCGTTTGTCTTGGGAAAGACGGTGATTGTCTCAGTTTAATTCTTGTCTAGAAGCCAATTTGTGGATATCTAGCCATGTGAAAAGGGAGTGTCACATTGCTGACTTAGTAATGAGAGGGGGGGAGAGAGAGAAAGAGGAGGAGAGAAAGAGAGGAGAGAAAGAAAGGAACAAGAGGAGGGAGGGAGGCAATGGAAGAAACTTGAGTATAAACAAGGAAAACTCAGAAATTTCCCAGTCCAAAACATCTCCTTTGTATATTCTACAAATTAGATTGTCAAGAACTCAGCTTTCTCTCAGGAATTTAAGCTAGTAGCCATTTACAACTTACTTTGAATTAATTTCATCGAATTATCAGATTAGGGTTTTGCTAAGAGCCTACCAAAATCAACCTGCCGGAGGAAACTGGATTTTGATTGAAAAGTGGAACTGCACTGAACACAGGGATGCTAACTGAATTTAAATTTAAAAAGAATAAGTGGACCGGACGGGAAGTTTGATTCTGAAGCGCCCGGTGGCTGCTCCAGGAGGAGGGGCTGTGGGCATTCGGTGGGCAAGGAGACCCGGGCAGCCGGAGGGCAGCTGGAGGGCACTGGGTGCCTGAGGCCTGACGCCGAGAGTTTCCCAGGAGGTGAGAAGTTTCCCGAGACAAACAGCCTCCTTTTGCACTTTGGCCGGGTCCCCAGCGGCAGTGCACATTCTTGGTATCTGCTCTCGTTACATTTAATCACAGTGATATTATTTGTGAGATTAGAGGTACCGCATTCTCTGAGAGGACAGCTAAAGGTTATGGGTTTAGACCTGCATTATCTGTTTAGTTTTATCCCACTGGTTTTGCTTATAAACTAAAGCGTATTATATTTTAGACCTTTACTCCAGAAGGCTAATGTAATATTAATGGTGTTTTAAGCAGACTGGAGATTCTAACCCTAAACCTCATCAGCATTCCACCCGCTGTTTCCTGCGGCCTTGTGAAGTACGGAGTGGATGCACCAGGCCTGTAATGGGCTTTTCCCTCCCACGGTTGAACATTTCAGGCTTCTGACGGTTATAAATCTGAAATGTAATATGTTTCGTGGTGTGGGGAATGCCGTGGTGAAAGGTCTGGCCAGATGAAAGGGCAAGTCTGTTTGCCACCAATCCCTTTTTTCTGAGAGATCTACATTCCATTTCAATAAATGTTATCTCTGTCTTCATGTTCATGTTTTAACAAAAAAGTAATTATTAGAATATATATAATGCAACAGGATATTAAATTCAGTTGCTACTACCATGATTACTTTGTTTTAGATGCCAAAAATGTATAAAAACTAAACATTTCAGAAGTTAAAGTTCCATGAACCCAAAGCAGGTGCTTCAGAATGAAAGTGGGGAGAGACCATGATAAAATTGTGTTTATATTCAAGATTTAAAAATATTGTATTCATTTCCCAGGCCTGCCATAATAAAGCATCACACTGTGGCTGGCTTTACACAACAGAAGTTTATTCCCTCACAGTCCTGGAGGCTAGATGTCGGATCAAGGTGTCAGCAGCTGTGCTCCCTCTGAACGCTGTCCCATGCCTTTCTGTCAGCTCCTGGTGGCTGCCAGCGATCCTGGGTGCTCCTTGGTCTGTAGAGGTATCACTTCAGTCTCTGTCTCCATTGTCACCTGGCGTTCTCCCTGTGAGTTTGAGTCTTCACATGGCGTCATCCTTCTGTCTGTCTTTATGTCACTTCTTATAAGGACACGAGTCATACTGTTTTAAGGACCCAACCTATTCTGGTATGACCTGATCGTAATGAATTCTGAAATGACCCCAATTATAAATAAATTCACATTCATAGGTACCAGGACTTATGATTTGAATAGGTCATCTTGGGGCACACAATTTAACCCACAAAAACTCAACATAGGAATAAACCAGATCACAAACGTATGTTTAAGCCATGATAAAGGAACAAACGTTCCAAATAAGAAAATCACTTAAGGGAGTGTTAAATTATTTATTTATCATATTTTTCTCATGTCTGTTAATGAGAGTATGAAATGACTCAGAAGTATTGTCAGTTTTCCAGAATTTAGTTTCTTCTTATACTTGAATTTGTTGCTGTTCCATAGACTTCAAATTGGTTATTTTAAATTGATCTGTAAACATCTATATTTTCTTTGTAATTCAAGACATCTGCTTTATTTAATATTAAATATTCTCATCAAAAATGTTCTCATTAAGTAATTCATATCACTTAGTAGTGCTCATTCAGTGCCAGGGACTGAGTGGGTTCCTGAGAATGAAAAGAAGGAAGTCCTTTGTTCTTAAAGTCTTGGGAGATGGATGAAAGCGAATTATAATAGATTTTTATATTATTTAGAGGAATATATTGTACTATGGCAAGATGCAGAAAGAATGCTAAACTAGACATTGGTCAGGAAACAGCCAAGAAAGTCTTTCTGATAGAGTTGACACCACCATGTCTCCAAATAGAAGATAGTGCTGGAAAGAAGGGAGTGCCCAGTCTGGGGAGAGAAAACATGACAGGGAACCTAGTTGCATGCATTAATGGTATAATATGGATAATTTGTAAGATATGTTATTAGAGAGCTAAATAATTATACCACAATCACCGCTTCTAGAATAGATGCCCATTATATAAGGAGTAATCAATAAATATTACCTTAGACACAGTATAGTGATCAGGAGCATAGGCTCCAATGTCAGATAGTTTAGATTTAATCCTGTTACTCCATTATTTGAATAATACAGGGCATGCCAAAAAATGTATACACACTTTAACAGCTAAGAACTCGATTTTGAAAATGAAATGTATTTTAATAAACACTGCCTTTATAATTATTCAAAGTGTGTGCATACATTTTTTGGGGGACACCCTATATTTACTCTTTCTAATGCAGGCCCAGTTCTTCATCTATATAAGGGAGATAATAATAGATTCCTAAGGTTACCATAACAAATTACTAAAAGTTAGGTGGCTTAAAATAACATAAATATTCTCCCATAGTTCTGATAGACAGAAGTCAGAAATCAAGGGGTCACAGCTTTGTTTCCTTCTGGAAGTTCTAGGGGAGAATCTGTTTCATGACTTTCTCATGGCTTCTGGTGTTCCCTGACTTGTAGATACATCACTCTAATCTCTGCCTTCATGGTCCCATAGCATTCTCCATGTGTGTCTCTGTGTTCGAATTTCTCCATATAAGAACACCAGTCACGTTGGATTTAGGACCCATCCTAATCTAGAATGACCTCTCCTGAACTTGATTATATCTTCCAAGACCCTATTCCTAAAGAAGACCACATTCACAGGTACCAGGTATACATGAATTTTGGGGAGACTATTCAAATCAATACAATAAAATGTATTTCTTTGGGCTGGAGTGAGGATTAAAGTAGATAATTTATATAACTAATTTAGTAGAGTTAGTGCTCAATACATTGTAGTTACTACTGTTGTTCTTTATTCAAGATTATTCTTAATGGTTGACTTTGGAGTGTTATTATAAGAGACACATGCACAGGAATTTTATGTTAAGTAGCATAAATTGGGGTTTGATCTCAAAAAATATATGCACCTGCAAATTTTTATTAGATATTTTCACTTATCTGCATGTTCTACACATTTTTTCCTATGGAAAAAAAGAATAAGTGAACTGTCTCATAACTCTGGCATGGTATCATAAATGTGTAATTAATTTAGCCAGTGTTAACAAGTATTGGAGTAGAAAATACTACTATTATTTTAAGTGTCACTCAACATTGTGTTCATGAATGTAGCATGACAAATCTATTTCTTAGTACAGAAAAATGAGAAGTTATAAAAGTATAATATTTTAGGGAAGATGTCCCAATTCAAACACAGAGTTTGGGGTTTAGCTTGAGTAAGACAGGCCTCTATATTGTTTCATTTTTAAATTTATTTTCCCAGATTTATTGAGGTATGACTGACAAACTAAAAATGGTATATATTTAAGGTGTACAATGTGGTATTTTAATGTAAGTATATCTTGTATAATGATTATCACTCTCAGTCAAGCTAATTACTATATCCATCACCTCACATAGTTACCTTTTGTTGTGGTGAGAACACTTAACATCTGTTCTCCTAGAAAATGTCTGATATACAATGCATTACTATTAACTAGAGTTACTATTCTGTACATTAGATCTCTACAACTTATTCACATTATAACTAAAAGTTTATACCCTTTGGTCAACATCATCCCATTTCTCCCACCCCCTCAGCCCCTGGCAATCACCATTCTACTCTCTGTTTTCCTATGTTTGGCTTTTCTAGATTCCACATATTAACGAGATTATGTGATACTTGTTTTTCTGTGTCTGGCTTATTTTATTTAGCATAATATTCTCCAAATTCATACATATTGTCATAAATGTTAGGATTTTCTTCTTCTTTAATGCTAAATAATACTCCATTGTGTATATATTTATCCATTCATCCATCAGTGGGCACTTAATTTTGATTCAGCTCTTAACCTGCCTGTCTTATGCAATTTTCAAGAATAATATAATCATTTAGTTTTTGATCATTCCAGATGTCTTTCTGTTACCTGTATGTACAAAAAGAAATTTGACTAGCTTTTTAGTTATAATACAGGATGGGGCAAAAGTAGGTTTATAGTTGTGACTACATAAAACACAGTTTATTCTTGTTATAATTTATTAATTATTGTATTATTTTCCATACAAACAACTTCAAATCTACTTTTGCCCCACCCTGTACTTTCCATTTCCTGTAAAATAAAAATAAACTGAATATGACTTAAACAGTAAAGAAATATACTGGTTCACATAACTGAAAACAGTTATAGGTAGGGCAGGGTTAAATTTGTGTTTTAATAATACCATCAGGGTGCTAGTTATCTTCTTGCTCTTGTCTGCTGTGATGTCAGTTTCATGTTCTGTCATAGTTACAGAAAGGTGACTCCCATATATTCAGGCTTCCATTATACATGAGAGACTAGATCAGTTATGGCCATGTGGGCCAGACCACTCCAAAGTAGCATCTGTGGTTGAAGGAATGCAGCGCATTGATTGGCTTATATCTGATTGTCACCTAATTCTATTGGTATAAGGCAATCAGAATTCATCTGGGATCTCTATGATTGGCCCCAAAATCTCTTTATTTAAAAACTAATGTACCCCAATGTTATATAGAAATTGTTAATTTTTCATGCTGTAGAGAAACAGTGTGACAGCCCATTTTTATTCCTATGTGGATAAACTCCCTCTCTCTCTCTCTCGATAGTACTATGATTTGTTCTTTAAAATTTTAATTATAACTTTTTCTTTGCTAGAGTGATCTAGGTCTGCATTTTTCTTCATCAGTTTTTCCGAGCATGTGGTGAATAATTTAATTTGGCATTAAGCTTAAGAAAGTTCTCTTCTATCTTTGATATCTTTGATTTTTTTTTTGTTACTTCAAGAACATTAATTATTTATGAATTATCTTTTCATTTTTAATTTTTTCTATTGATCAATTTCTCTTTCATGATTTTTTCTCTTCATTTTTCCTGGAACAAAATAAATCTCTTTTATCTGCCCGCGAAAGTCTTTTGCATATTTTTTTGCTGTTGTTGAGAACATTTTTCTCCAATTGCATATTTGTATTTCATGTTTTTCTTCTTGTCCCAGTGTGGTACTTGGAAATCACTGGAACATCTTGAGATCTTTTCTGACTCCAGTTATCTGGCATGCAAGAATGGTTGGTTGGTAGCTAAACAGGGTAGAGGCAGGTTAGAGGAAAAAGAATAAATTTAATTTTAGGAATGGAGATGGGTGCCTATGGGCATTGAAAAAGTGGGATCTGGAGCACTATAGAGGTATCTGTACTGGAGATTTGGAGGTTAACATTTTTACAAGATAATTAGATTTTTGAGTAGAGTGCAAAAAGAAGGGAAAAGAAGCTAAGGAGGAAATGTTGAGTAATACCTACTTTTAAAGGTTGAAAACAAAATTAGATATAGGAGAAGAAAAAAAATCTAGGGGAAACAGTGTCATGGAAACCAAGGAGTAGGTTGATTACTGTAATACATATTTCTCAGGAATTACTTCTACACTTAAGAAAATATTGGGTAACAAACCCATGAAATGTTTGCTTATTTTTTTCTATTTAAAATATTTTTGTAGTGCATATTTTAATAAACTTAATTTTATGATAAATTCATATTTATAGAATTCTTGCAGAGCTGGTACAAAGATTTCCTGTATGCTTACACGCAGTTTCTCATTTTATTACTCTGATATATTTCTCACAATTAGTCAAATACACTCGATACATTAATGCAAACTAAAATCCGTGCTTTCCTCAGATTTCCTTAGTTTTTTCCCCCCAATATCTTTTCTTTATTCTTTTTTTTTTTTTTTTTTTTTTGGCTGTTGTTCCAGGATCCCATCCAGAATACATTATATTAATGGTCATGTCTCCTTAGGTTATTCTTGATTATGACAATTTCTCAGACGTACGTTTTTTCTAATGACCTTGACAATTTTGAGGTTTACTGGTCAATTTTTTCCATAGAATATTTCTCAGTATTCAGAGTACTCTACTATTAGTGTATCTTGCTTAAAGTGAAAGCTACTGTAGTGTAGCTTGCAATTTACGTTGGAATAATAGTGAGCTTTTGTATGCAGTGATTGTCTTGGATTTTATTTTAACCTTTTAGTATTTCTAGAAATATGTGATCTTTTTTGGTCTCAACTAGCATGAGAACTAATAAGAGAAATATCTACAAAATAAAAACAGAAACTAACAATATAATTTTATATAAGCAATGACATATTTAGGCACTTTAAACAATGACATCATGAAGTCGTAGAGTGACAAAAAATGTCATTTTCCATGATAATGTCTTTTACAGTCACTTGTTTATTTTAAGTGCTTGAATAGGTGATAATTCTCAATATTGTCACAACATCCTATCACATTTACAAAACCACCAGACAGTGCCACCTCAGCTTTCTGAAGTGTTCAGCAAACACAGTGTCATTCTTTTTCAAATTGGCTGTTTGGCTTTTAGTTTGCTTACTGAATTACCAGAAACATGAAATTAGGGGCTGTGATTTTTGTTTTTTGGGTTTTTTTGTTTTTGTTTTATCCCACATAACACTTAATTCAGTGCCCCACACAAAGTCAACATTAAATAGAACATTTGAGAGGGTGGGTGAATCAAGGATGCGTGAATTCTCTCCTCCACGTGTCGGTTGGTGGGAATGGTTGCTGGGTGAAAGGGTGTCCCGTCGCGGTGGTAATGTCACTCACCTTTCCCTTACCCCTCCTGCTCAGGTGTATCCATTTACTATTGGCTGCTTCCTTCTCTGTCTAGTAACTTTATGCGGGGATCCCACTGACTCTTACATGTATATTGATAAGCTAATCAGCAGAACTATCTCATCATACGCAGGAGTCGCGCCCAACTTCTCGGGGAAGTATTTATACCACTGGGCACCAGGGAGTGGGAATCTTGGAGCCATCTCAGAATCTTGCATGCCACAGCAAAGGTGTTTCTGCTTTAATGCATTTCCCACCATTAACTTGCTGCCTCCAACTTCCTGTAAATAAAGTGTCTGTCCCTTAACTATCTGGGTAAATATGGTTTACCTTGGGGATATTCTGATTTACCCTTTTACTTGTTTTATCTTCGATTACCTTCAGTTTCATTTCATTTACCTTTATAATTTCTTGCAAGACACATTTCTTTTCCTTTTTTTAAAAAGTATATTTTTATTGATTTCAGAGAGAGGAAGGGAAAGGGAGATGGAAACATCAGTGATGGGAGTCATTGATCGGCTGCCTCCTGCACGCCCCCGACTGGGGATCGAGCCCACAACCTGGGCATGTGCCCTGACCGGGAATCGAACTGCGATCTCCTGGATCCTAGGTCGATGCTCAACCGCTGAGCCAGTCCTGATAGGGCTTTTCTTTCTTCTTTTAGAGTCTTTCCCTTTGTAAAAGTTATTTGAACTCTCCCTTTACAAAGATTAAACCTTTTGTTTCCAATTTTTGATATGAAATTTCTATCTAGAGCTAGAACTTGATTGTAAATTGTCCATGCATCAGACTCTCTTCCAAAGTCAAAACTTTACATACCATTTTTCTTAATGAATTTTATTTTTTATGTTTTAATTGACTTTTTAGAGAGAGAGAGAGAGGAAGGGAAAGAGAAAGAGAAATATTGATTTATTTTTCCAGCTATTTATACATTCATTTCGTTGTTTCTTGTATATGCCCTAACCAAGAATTAAACCTGCAACCTTGGCCCATTGGGATGACATTCTAAGTAACTGAGCTACCCACCCAGGGCCGTACAATTTTTTTTATTGTCCTAAAAGAAAAGCTAGACACCTATATATTTCATAATTCTTTTCAAAGTCTATGCATATTAATTGCGCACATACAATTTTATTATGTACTGGATGATGACGTAAGCACAGTATTCCTGCTCACAGTGTGAAAGTAAGTAGTACCACGGAAGGGTGGCAACTGCACTCTACTTTCCTCATCCTTAACACTATGTATGACTTTTATGTAAAACTCTGGCATACACACAGTTCTCCTTCTTTCTGGAAAATGTGAGTAATGTATACTTCCTTCATAAATTACATGCTTTCTTGAAGAAAATCAAGGCCTGAGTGTAGAAACAACTTGTATTCCAAAATAAGACACTTTTTCACTCCTTTGTTACTTAGATGTTGTATCAGTTTGTTCAGGCTGCCGTAACAAATACCGACTGGATGACTTAAACAACAGACGTTTATTTCCTCACAATTCTGGCAAGGTGCTGACAAGGTTGGTTTCTTCTGTATCTCTCTCCTTGGCCTTCTCCCTGTGTCTTCATATGACCTTTTCTCTCTCTGTATCTCTGTCCTAATCTCTTTGTAAGGGCACTGGTCATATTGAATTAGGGCCCACCCTAATAACCTCATTTGACTAACTCATCTCTTTAAAGTTTCTTTCTCCAATTATGGGCATGCTCTGAAATACTTGGAGTTAGATATTCAAAATATGAATATAAAGGGAGGGAAACACGATTGAGCCCATAACACTCATGATGTGAACTGACTGCCTGGTGCATGGCATCTAAGGAGAAGAAGAGAGCAATGCCGAATGCAGCGGAAGAGCTGTAATGACCGAGATCAACCTATGGTCCTACGGGACTGCCAGCTTGTAGCTACTGCAGGGGTACAAGTAGCATTGTGATTATGGGTGATAATTTGCCTGTTAGATCGTAACAGCCCATTCAGAGAGCCGTGTTGAATAAGTTTTTGGGTTGAAAGTAAAGAGCTCAAAAGAAACAATTTCCCAGCATTTGGATTCCATAAAAGTTTTGAACATCTAACTATGCTCTGCTAGGTAGGAAGCCAGGTCCAATGGGAATCTTTTGGGTTTATCCATGCATTACTTTCAGAATAAGGGTTAATAACTCACCTGTCATACAATGTTATCTTGGCATGATTTTGTCATGAGCTGGGTCTTTCAGTTTATGGGCGCCCATTAAACCTAATGGGTCAGCCTCTCTATAACCATCTTTGTCACTATCTATTTGAGAAAATAACATTTTATTATTAAATTACAATTTTTGTAATTTAGATCTCTAGTTTCTAAGATAAGAAAACAGACATATTATTGGGGGCAGGAATAAAAACAAAGTAAACTGTCTACTTAAAGCAGAGAAACAACTTTCTGAAAGAATTCCTGGACATGCTTTTTCAGTATTTCAGAAACTTTTTTTTCCCTCATCTTCTAACTACAGTGCAAAACAAATTAGTTATGTTAAAAAAAAGTCTTACTATTTGCACTAAATGAAGAAACATCTTTCTATCCCAGTGCGACAACAGAAACTAAAACCTGTAAATGAAAAGATGCTGTCTTCACTCAGCATCACACTCCTCCAGAAGTAGAAGTTTTGGTTAGGAGTAAGAATAACTCGGTTATAGTTATAGTTATTCTGTGTTATCACAGTCCTCTCAATCCTCTCTCTCTCTCCCACATGTTGAATGACTTACTGATTTATTTCCTCCACACGTGCAACATTTGGCTCTTATCTGGTGCGCAGGAGATTTTAGTTACCGGATCTCTTCTCTCTGCTACATCAGATAATTTTGATTATTACTTAAACTGTGCTTCCCCTGACTAATTTATCTTTAGTTTCCTTTTTACTTGAAGCTACCAGTGGGCAAATTTTAATGCTTTACAGTTCAGAATATGATTTTGACACTTATCCTGGTTGCTAGGTAAGCTAAAAATTTAAGAAAGGAAAATTGGGCCACTTGGTACTTTTTCATAGAAGGAAAACTAACTCCTAGTGTGCTTAGGTGTTGCTTCTGGAGGAACTTTCTAGAGCATTAAGCAGTGAATACTAACTCTTAGAATGATGTGAGTCTCTCTAGTCCTGGGAGGCCAACTTTCCATCTTGCTAGGGTTGAAGAAGTTTGGCTTGGGGTGAAGTCGGGGTACCATTTTTGTTCTTAGAACTGTATGGTAAGGGCCTTGTAATTGCTACGCACAAAGTTTAATTTAGTGTTAATTTGGACACATCAGAAGAGTTTAGGTTAGAATTTCAAAGAAATAAATAAATCTTTGTTACCTTCAAATCTCAATTCTCCTCCATGATATAAAATATCACTCTCCTGTAAAGGGATCATAAATTTATCCCAAATTACCAGATCTAAATGCTGAACTACAAACAGCCCACATTTACCACAAGGAGTAGGGTTAAAATTTATTCTCCAGTGACACATCCCAACCCAGAACAGATTTCAGCCAGGCAGCTAGCAGAGCTCGCCGGGTGAACTGCACAGGCCACGATGGGTGCAGAGCTCAGAGCCGGAAAGCAAACAGCTGCTGTAGCCTGATTTGAGTTAAAATAGTGTGAGTGTTTAGTCTGGCGCACGGCTTCAGGGGAGATTGGCAGCTGGGTCAAACAAAGTCCTTCCATTGGCTCTCTTCCCAGGCAGCTTCTGCTAGTATTTAGGTACTAGTGCAGTGTAGGGCCCTTTTCTCAGGCAAAACCTAACATCTGACCGCACCCTCTTTGCTTTTTCCAAAAAAAAAAGAGAAAAGAAACCTTCTTTTTTTCCCTCTTTCGTTGCGATAGTCTCCAATAGACAACCTCTCCCACTAATTGTGTATTAGCAATGTATTTTATCTCGAGAGCTGACGCACTGGGCTCTCAACGTGCTGTGGAAAGCTGCCTGTTACTGTGCTGGATTCATAAAAGGGCCTTTATGGTTTGTGAAAGAATATCTGTGTGCTTAGGCAGGAAACTTTTTGATCTGCAGAAAAGCCAGAAGACATCTAGGTAAGGCTACCTATCAAATCTACTTTTGGGGGGGGGAAAGCTGGGCAATGAGAAGGATTCCTCACGGTCGCCATGAGTTTGGAGTGTGCGTATTTACTTTTGTAGAAGTTTAAAAGGTACTGACTATTGTTTGCTTGTTTTCTGTTTGTTTGTTTAAATCTGAAGGGAATACTGTAGTCTGCATTTTCACGATTTTTGTTTTCTGCTATTGAATGCATTACAGTGGATATAGAGTTTTATTATATAGCAAAATCTTTGTAAACTGCCACAGAAAGAAAGTGTATTTAGAAGGGGAATTGACAAGTTTTAAAGAGTAATTGTACAGTCATTTGAGGACAGAGGAACACTGCATTAGACTAACAAGGGTTTAATTACCAAAAAAAGTTTAATGTTGCTTTGGAAGGAATATTAAGTAAGTTGTCTTTGTCTCTTACTTTTTAATTTTAGTCACTGATTTAGCCTGTTGGGTCACATTTTTTGTTAGTGCTGAAGGCTGCCATGAATCCCTAATGAGGCCCCTTTGCACATGATTTTGGCACTTGGCCAAAATCAACTTCCCAGCGGCAAGCTTTCTCTAAAGAACCTGGAGCGATTTTTTTTTTTTTTTTTGATTAGAAATCATGTCTGAAAACTGCCACAACCAGTTGTGTAGGCATGTCAAAATGACTTTATACAGTAAATATGAAAAAGGCATCCAAAAAACTTTTCCTCGTATTGTAGCTTTTGTTTTTATGAATTCCTGCTTGTGGTCACCTAAAGTGCGTCAGAACAAGAACAATCTTAAAGAAGATTTACTGGGTTTTTTTGTTTTTCTCAGCAGAACAGAGTAGGGATGGTCATCTCATTGAGACGTATACAGTACGAAAGGGTTATTCAGGATGCTTCAGGATAAATAACAGAGGAATTCTTAAAAACTGTTAATCTCTGTAAGTAATACGCAGTGAACAGTAAGTAATGAAGTTTTCTAGAAGTTTTGTTGTGCGAACGATCAAACTTAACATGTTTTCGTTGGGATTTTTGTATATTTCAAATGTGGTGTTTGGGATTCTGAAAAATGTGAGCATTTACTATGTAATTATGAAAATTTATTAACACCTCGATATCATCTTTAACAAATGTTTTAACAGAGATGTTTGGTATGTAAACATGACTAACTTTAAATAATTGTCTTTAATTGCTGTTTTGCCATAAAAGATGATTTTCTATGAAAGAAATTCTGAAGCTCAAAGGCACTTACATGCAGTTTTAAAGGTGTTAACTTTTCTCTAACTGAATTTTGTCATGTAAGACAATATGCTATTTTATACTTCAGTATTTTAAGAGTTAAATTCACATGTTGCCATGAAATACTATAGTAATCAGATATTAACAACCTCAGATTTTATATACCCATTTTCAGCAGTATCTTTAGACATTAAAGAATAGAGTGCAGTGTATTTAAAAGCAGAAAAATAGGATCTCAGTTACTGTGTCATTTTTAAAAAATCTTACTGTCACTATTCTAAACACTATCTTGCCTTATATTTTAATGAACAGTAATCTAGACTGAAACTTTATTTTTTACTTTAAAATAACCATATTTCTCTTTAAAATATTGATGAAAACATTATTTATTCTCTTTTAAGGAAGGGTGAATTATAGCTGTCTTCGTAGGTATGTTTTTCATATATTTCTCACTATGTTTATCTTCCCTTTGTTATTACACAGTGTAAAATGTTGCTAACTTGGGTCATGGAGAAAAGTGAAAATTAACTTTAAGCAGATTTTAGCATTAGAAAATGCATCTTAATTTCCTTCAGTTCAGTTTAGGTATATATATAATTTAGGTATATATAAAATATTTTTTGGTGTTGCTGTGAACTGAATTATGATACTGTACATACCTTGCATTGGCACATGGAAAGTTTGAAATTATCATCTCTGCCAACATTAAAAAAAATATAAAATGGGAAAGAGCAAATAAATACACATCTGCATCTTACCAAAATGTACCTGGATAAGTTTTATACATCTGTGTGAGTTCAGAGTTGAATTCTGTTTTAATGTAATCTTTGGTGTTTTTAAAAAACTGAGTTAATATATAAGGTAGATATTTCAAAATTTGGATAAAAACAAGAACGTTTTATCATTTGTTGTTATCAAACATGCAGGAAAAATAAGATAGCTTGTCTTATCCAGCGTGAACCTTGTTTACAAAATTATTTTTTAATTCTATTTTTATTTTAATCTTAGTTCCCATATACATATTGTCTTCTGTTTTTATTTTTATTTTTTAATCAATTATTTTACTTATTTGAAGGCAGATTATTTCCCTAAAATACACTGAGAGATGTATCAACTGAAAATTTTAAGTTTTATTTCTTTTGGTTAGTTAGAGACCATAGCAAAGTGAATGACAGGACATACATAACTTTTAGAGTATGCAGATATGTTAGTTTGTGAGTTCAGAAGAAACTTCATTGTTCACAATTCCTGACAAATATTTTTGAGTTGAGGTAGAAACAAGTAAGTATTGAGAAAAATTTGCGTTATACGCTTTACTGAAAAAGCTAAGAAGTTTACTTTCTTTTGTTACAGCTATGAATTGTGTTTGAGTATTTCAATAGTGTAGGCTTTTGGCAGAATTATTAGCTAATTTTCCCTGGGGCCATAAATGTAAAACACTGAAAACATTTTCTTCATTGAGTTGACATTTTGAAAACAATATTCTGAATAAAATTACTTTTAAAAAACTCAATATGTTTGCTAAATGTATTCTATTTGTGAAAACTAGCTTGAAGAGTTTACTTCATTCATCATTTTCCCCATCCTTTTATATTAAAACCTATTCCACTTTATGGTGTGGAAACTTCACTCTTCAGAAAAAGTGAAATTCATTTGTAGTTGTCAACTTAGATTATGGGCCTTTACCATTTTAACTGTGACAGGGATTTTGCTTGTTTCAATTATGCAACAGGCATATAAAATGCTTTCTTTCCCTTAATTACAAGAGATTTTTAAATAATTAAGTATCAACTTTAATTCTGTATTGAAAAGAAAGCTTTATAACTGCAGTATTTTATCCACAATTTTTTAAATGTGAAAAATGTTTACAACAGGGCATTTTTGATAAGCGTTTAATCATTGAAATGAAACGCTTTGTTGTAAATGGTTTAAATTCCAGCAATGAGATAAATGTATGGCCACATTAGATTGAACATAATTATTGAATTTTGGCCCAACTTCAGTGACCTCTGCCATAAAAGATTAGCTTATGTGGGATGATCGTGGATTTGCAGTAACAGAAATAGATAAGAGAGGCATGTGAGACACCAACCTTTGTTGTTTGGAAGAAAGTATGTGATAAAATAAAAGGAGATACTTTTCAAATAAACTGCTGATAGTAGTATTTTGTCATTTCATTAATACAACAAATCTTGAAGATTAAAAAATTAATTACAATTTGTAATGCATTTGTAAGATGTTTCCCATAGAATTGACTGTAGTATTTTGTTCTTTTATGAGATGAACAACTGTCATATTTCCAAGAAGCCAACATGTAGCTGTAAGTTAAATTACCAAGTAATTTTAAATGTTGTGCTTTGCTTTAAATACAACTAATATTGAATAAAAGAATAATGTTCTCTGATTTTAAGTCTTTTTCATATAAAAGAACATTTGATTTGCATTTGTTGCACTTTCACTTAATATTGGTTTAATTTTCAAATTATCATAAAGCAAATACTGTTATTTGATATAGTTTTTAAACATGGTAGTGTTTATTTTATAAGCAGCTTGATCTATTGTATATTTAAACAATGGTGATTTATGTTTAGCTGTACATTCCCTCATAATCGAGATTAGCAAAAGGCCTTTTTGGTGCTCAAATTTTTTTCTAATAAAAACTCTGAGTTTTCTCTTGTTTATGTGTTCAGGTATGTGTGTGGACCTGAGTATCTGCTCACCTCCTGAGATATCTGTCTTGTGAGCAGTAGACTGGAAAGAGTAGTGGTAGGATCTAAGTTTACTCTAATTCGGTATTATTCTGAATAAATAAATAAAAAATCGAGTTTCTTATTGAAAGCTAGTCTGTATATGAATCGGTATAAATGATTACATCAAATTTGATGATTTGGATAATTTAAATCACTGAATATTCACCATAAGTTAGTGGTCACTTACATTCTTTTGTGGTTATTACAAATATTTGATTATTGGTTTTAAAGATATACTAGTTTATAAAATACCTGGAATGCTATTATTTGCTTTAAAAACTATTAATATTTATTAAGTTCATAATTGCCTCCACTTTGCTATCATTGAAATGTTACATGATGGTCCTCTTTAAAAATACCATGAGACTAAGCAGTACCTTACTTTCCCTTTCTCCCATTAACATATGAGGTCAACATATGTCGGGGAGGGGATACTTGAAAATATTAAATTTTTTTCTCTCTAGTAGTGATCAGCTACTTTATTATTTTCAGAGATTTTGAAAGGAGTAATTATATTTCTTGAATCTATATAAAAGTGAGGAATAGATGGGCTTGCTGTGGACTTCAGTTAAGAAACTAAAATAGAAAATAAGATTGAGATTAATGACATGGTGCATTTTTATAGCAACTAATTACAACTCACTAGTCATACATAAACAACAGTCTGGAAAGACAGACAGTGGGCTCTGAGAGCAGCCTTCATTTACACTTCACTTAAGAACTGCTGAGAAAGTGGTGGCAAAGGGATGGTTTGGGGCCAGCCTGCATGTCTATGGTGTTTTAGGCTCATGCCATCGTTTCCCGTATTGAAGTCTTCTAGGCTTGCTTCGGAGCCCCATGCCCAATCTCAGAAACGCTTACAGGGTTGCAGCAGGACATACCCATTCTTGTTGTTCACTGGAGGGTCTTTGAGTGGGGTTTCTTTGGCAAGGCAGCGTTCTTCTCTGGTTAGTGATTTTTTTTAAAAAATCACTGTTTGGGTAGGTCAGCTCAATCAGTTGGCCAAATCATTTTAATAACCAAGCTTGCTCAGCCTTAGCAAGGATAATTAGTTTTCACTCTTCCTTAAACCTGGGCACTTCCCTGAAGAATGGGGACAGTTGAGCATGAAAGGTTGAGTTGCTAAAAACTGTAGAACGTGCGGATTCTACTTGTATGCAAAATAGTATATGTCAATATACATTGTGTGTCCTAAAGATTTAAACAATGAAAGAAGCAATTGTCCTGAAATTATTGTAGAATTAACTTTATTATAATTCTATTTGAGATGTTGTCTGCAAATTACTTTTTAAAGCATTTCTTTTAAAATTTTTGTATTATGTTCTTCATGAGGCATAATGATTTAGATGTCAATTTTCTAGCGGAGCAATTTTTGAAAATTATATGTATATTGCCATTGTTGTTCTGTGGGACTCATAGCTGATCACATGTTCTTTCCTCTGGAGCCCATATGAAAATATTCTCTAAAAAGACTTTTTTTTTGGTCAAAAGCCAATTTTAGATGAATTTAGGTAGCTTGGCATTAGAAAATTTTGATGCACAGAACATTCCTACTCAAGTGTTACTTAGCTATTTCTAAAACTTCTTCAATTATCAGGAAATAAATCAATAAGGATATAGAAACAGAGAATGATGTAATTTTGGCAGATGAAACAGAACAATAATTCATTCAGAATATTTATAGAATGATAACATTTTTCTACTGACATATTTTGGTGCCAACAAATTTAATTTGGAAATTGCAGTTTGTTACTAGATGGCAGTAATTGACTCTGGTAATCTGTAGTTCAAAATGGCTGATGTAAGACAAAGACCTGATTTATTGAATGAATAAGTCTCAGATAAAACATAAGCTATTAGGCTACCTCATATTTGGAATTTGTTTTAATTTTCAATGCCCAAATCATTAAATATGAATGTAATAGTATTTGCATATTTTCCACTTTCAGAATTATCTGTGTCTACCTCTGAAATTTGCCCTCTCATCTTATATAAATAAATAACTTATTAGTAATTAAACGTCTTACAGTTTCCATTTCCATCTTAAAGCCCACTCAAGATCAAATTTACAATAGTTAAATTGCTAAAAATTCTGAACTAATAGCGAGGTGAAATTATGTAACCCAAAATGAAATTATATATAAAGCACAGGTGTTTACTAGCATTGGTATGGTCAGATATACAAATTGCATTGCCGATAAAGCTTCTCCTTTCTCACTTGAGAAAAGTGCAATTAAATGTAATTTACAGATGTGCAAATGAACAGCTGCTTTCTTCTAACTCAATTTCAAAGAAATGAGCTAAATTATAATGGGTTTAAAAGTCACTACCTTTTAATGGTTTTTAAATTGGATTGGAAGCAGCATTACTAGGTTTACTAGATAAAGAGAATTAATACTTATGAGTACCTGGGACAATCTCTGTTTAGGTGGCAACAGAACCATTACGGTATTGGAAAATACAACCAGACCAAAACTTATAGCAGGTTTGTAAAAGTTGATTTTTAATTGTGTAGATCCACCCTATGCACTCTGTGCCCATATGCCATTTACATTATATACTCCTTGACAGCATGCAATGGTTCAGCTATGGCTGAAAAACAATGTGTGTATGTGTATGTACATGTTCACAAGATGGTGTGTGCGTGTGTTGTTACTGTGTTTGTGTGTAACAGATTTTCATGTTTTCTTTTCCTAATGATGAGGAAAATATCAACTGTAAGATATAAGCACATTAGTATATTGGTAAAAATAGGGAATATTGGTAAACTGTTCTGTGCATTGTATTATAAGAAATGATTTGAATCTATATTTCTGGAAAATCAGCTTTTTAAAACCATCCATGCATTTTACTTGGAGATACTTATATACTCAATAATGATAAGCTACTCTCACTAATATTTTTTCCTTAGTTAAAGACCCATTCTTGACCAAATTTCCTTGGGCTTGAATAGACTTCTTTTCTTTGCAGCTAAGAATAGGCAAGTGTTTCTAAACTCTCCTGGAAAGGTATGTTGATGATTCAAGGAAGAAGGAGAAGTTGAAGGTGATGGATTACATTGGACCAAGGAATTGAAGGGCTTCTACCCCGTGTAAGCTCAGAGACTGATTATCATCAATCCATTAGTATTTCAACAATAATTTGCTCTTCTAAGAGTATTACTAAAAAAATTCCAAAAATTTGACCTTGGAAGTAATTAGAAAAGTGACTCATTGGTTACGAGTGTTCTGAAAGAACACTTTACTTACCCTGTCTGCACCATATTTGCAAGGGATTGACTCCTGCCGTTGAAAGTGTTATACATGACCAGTCATTGACACATGGTTCAGATCGTATACAAAGTGCTTCATATATCTCATCTCAGTCCTTTAAATTACCATCAAAGGTGGTGATAATTATCCCCATTGTACAGATGGAAGGCTCAGAGTGCTTAAGTAATTTTCCCAGAGTTCCAGGGCCAGTAAGGGTTGATGATAGGATTTGAACCTCTGTTAATGGGACCTGTAGGCCATGCTGTTACCTGTTGCACTGCCTATTTCAAGTACTGACCTTGAGAGTATGAGAAACATTAAATATTATCTCCCCTCTGATTTAAATGATCTTTTTATTTTTACTAACAATGGAAGAAACAGAGTACTAAAAATATTAAAGTCAGCCACAGATGGGTAGTAGTGGGAGATACAACTCCTTTATATAGTAGGTACTTTCAATATTTGAAATATGTTCAGTTGAGTGCATTCCCTAAGTGTTAATGAATATATTTATTACATTGTGTATATTGATAGTCTGGGATTGTCATCTGGGTATTATTTTTACTTGCTAATAAGCAACTGCTTCAAATAAAATAAATAATATTAATATACTAAAATGTAGTTTACAATGCCCTTTCACATATACACACATTAATTCTGGAAAGGAGAGGATAACACACTCTTCCACCCCAAAGACTGGAATAATTAGTATCAGATAGCTAGTAAAGACTGAGCTATGACCTATACTGAGACTTTTTTCCACTCTAAATCTGTCTTTTATTACAACAAACTACATCTCTATAAAGAATGAAACCTCACATAAGAGGTCTTAGATGAAAAGTGGCTTACTATCATTTTCCAAAATATTTTTAAAATAAAACTGATCTTATTTATATTTATTGCACCAGAAAATTCCCTTATAACCTGGAAATTTATCAATAATAAATTATAAACAATTTGTTTTTAAAGGTTTCTTGGGGTTTATAGTTCTAAAACATACCCCCCTAACATAATCATATTCCTTTCTATTATTTTTGTGTTTGAATAACTAGTTCAAATTTGGTCAAGGTCAATGATGCTTGTTATTATTTTTGACAACTATACAATGCCCGATAATGATTCCAGTTCTGACACCAGCTGGCAATAAGATTCCCTCTCAGATGAATTCATACATGGCCTGTTGACAATTCAAACATGTAATGGACACTACAAAATTCCACTGCTGTGCTTCTGCTTAATTAGATGCATTTGCATCTAACAGGAAGAGAAAGACAACTTTCTACAATGTGCTCCCCAATTTAATCCTAGGTATTAAATACATTTTTAAACATGTGCAATGCCTGAAGGCCTCCAAATAAATCAACTAATATGGACTTTTGACAAATACTAGTTTGTTATACTCGCATGCTATAATGTCTTCAGCTTTGTAAAAATACAGTTGGCATCCAAGTGTTGTCCTCTTTGACTCAGGATGCCACCTTGCAGCAATTGGCCTTTAATTGACCCGTGAAAATGGATGGAGTTATTCTGATCTCACTATGGAGAAGGTCAGGTTCACACTTGGATTTGAGAACAGCAGAAGGAATCATCTTAGAGGAAGAAGCTGATTTTTAAAAAGCAGCTATTTATTTACATTGAGTTCATCAGAAATAGGTAGAGACCAGGAAGGAAACAGCTGCAGAATTACTTCAGGATATTTTTAAAGTGCCTCCACTTAGGTATCCCTGTCTAAATATGTTAACTTTATAGCCATTTCCTCATGAGGAATGCATTGAATTTTTCACTAGAAGTATTTTTTTTTTTTTTTTTTACTTTACTCTTCAGTTAACACTTACCTGTTCTTCTTGCTGTAATATTTAAGCAATTTTATCTTAAAGATTTCATAATACTCAGTTCATCAGTCCTTATTTCTCTTTTGTTGCAATTGTTTGCTTTCTTTAATGAAGGTGCTATAAAAATGAATTAATATTTAACTATGACGAATAACAGCAAGAGCTAAATATGTTTTTCTTTTGACTAGACTAATTGTGAAGTGATAAAATACAAAATTTCTAACCAATGATGGCATGTTTTAAATGGACACAACTTACTGTCTATAATGGCTATTTTTCTGTAATCATAGTTATGAATATAATTTATCAAGGAGTTTCCTTTTGAAGGCAGGGGTATAGCTATTATTTCCTTGCTGTTTCCTTGTCTTGTTTAGAGTAAATGTTAGCTTATAGAAAACTAAGTGGCAGCTCTGGCAGATACGAGCCACAATGATTCTCAACCCCACTAAGGAAATTGCCGTATGTGGAAGACTGTTCTGCTGCCCTTATTTGTTATAGGTCCTCAATGCCCACGGATAGAAAATATTCTATTCTGATGCATGACTACTTTGTCATTTGAGTTAAAATGTGTTAAAAATTGAATAAAATTCAAGCCATAAAAGATGAAAGGGATGTAGATATACTGTTCTTTTGCATTAATTATTTTGATTACACAATAGTCTTTTAAAAGGAAATGTTATAAAATTAACCTATATACCTTTCATCCTATGTTGTTCTTCCAGTCTCTGGCGGATGCTAGCTATTAGATAACTGATTCAAGAAAGGAAAAGACACATAAAGGGCATGGTGTATCTATAAACCTATCTGTAGTAATACTTACCTTCTCTCTGGAATAATAAAAGTCTATCTGCAATTAGAGTGGTTAGTCAGCCAACTACCTTTCACTAATGAATTCACATTTTTGTACCCTTATTAAAAGCACATTTGTGAGTATTTCTGTCCTAATGAAGATTAAGTTAACCAGCTAATAGGGTTTTTGTTTGTTTAGTTTGAGTTTATCGTGTGTCTTCCTTAAAAGGAATAAAAATCATTCATGCCAGCAAAAATTTCTTTGAACAACTTTTTATGAAAAAGACACTTTCAAATGCCATATGAGTCTGTTGGAAAGGTAACTGAATTCAACAAAACCACTAATTGATATTCTGTGTGAAAGCTACCCTCATAATACATCTGGTACTTATTTCTATTTCTGTTGCAGAACAGGAACTGACATATAATAATAGATGCTCAACAAATATATCTTGAATGAATAAATGAATGATCTTAATAAAATAAATATTTATATCTTTAACTGGGTTTCCCCTTCTCGACATAGCTCATTTTCTTAAAGACTGAAAGACACTTAAAACTACTTTTGGTGCTTACCTTTCAAAGATTCAGTTACTTTGCAAAGGAATAACATCTAGTTAAAACTTAAGTATTTGGAAAAGTCAATTCGACTCTCGTTTTGTAATATCAGCCAAAGAAATTGGCAATTTCTGAGGATCAATGTGCGTGGGAACTTGCAATCATTATGGCTATATCTGGTCTATCAAGGATTTAATAATTTAGTTTATACTGCAATTTAAAAACCAATTAATAACTGAGATGTAAAAACAGTACCCAGCTTACTTTGGCCTCCTTGTATTGGATCATAATTAAAACAAAGTATTTTGTTTTTCAAAAGGTAATTTTGTGTGTATACATGTAGTTATATCTTAGGGATTTTTGGACATTGCACATACAAATTGTATCTTCCTAAAAAATGAGAACTTGCATTTTTGACATTTATGAAGTCAAATGAATATATATGTGCATCTTTTCCCATTCAATTATTAAGAAATATTGTTTAAAGAAGATGCATACAAAAATATGGTAAGTCATATGAACTAGTATATCACCTATGTTGGAACACTTTTTAATAAGTGTAGCAAAGCCAGCAAATTTCTATCCCTAGAAGTATTTTTCTTCTTGATTTAAATGATAACTTCTAAATCCTTCAGTACATTAGTATCATGATTTTTCTATTAATGGAATGCTGCCTTTGGCTCTCCATATGCCAACTTATCACCAGGAAATTTCTTATCTAATCATCAGGAAGATTTAATCAAAATCAATTAGTTTAGTTACTAACAAATATACTCTTAGGGATATGTGAGAAACCAAGCATATAAAGACTGAATTATTTCACTTTATAGTACCAAAACAGATTTAAAATCCATGCCCTTTCCCCTCCTTTCCAAAAATGAAATAAATTTAATATAGTTGGAGCAAACAGTTTTTAACAACAAAAATCTTTATAAAAATAATACTAACAGCTACTGCTACTATGCCTCTCCTAGCCTGTACTGAGCTTCTCCTACATTAGCGTATGGTTGAAAGAATAGATATGTTAGATTGCCCTAGTTCAAATCCCACCTCTGCCACTCACTAGTTATCAAATTTTGGAACAATTACTTTCCTTACCTTACTTTTCTCGTCTGTAAATTGGAAATAATAACAACTGATTAATAATATTTATTAAATAAAAAAATAATAACATCTCTTCCAATGAAATGAAGATGTATTGAATTTAATCTGGACACGGGAGTGAATGCAAATAAAATGGGAAAGGAAGCATGTTTTGGGGGATGTTACTTTTTGTTAATATAAAGTCATTGAAACAAGCATCCAGGTTTCCAATGTCTTGCCATAATGGAGACCAAAACAGAGAACAAAGTAGGAAGTTTCTAAGAATATTCAAAAGTAGTGCATGTTTTCTATTTCGTTTCTTAATCAACATTAACTGGAGGGTATGCCAGTCTTATCTTTCATTGATATTTTCTTTTGAAACTTTTCTTCAAGAAACCATAAGCACATTAATTAAACCAGGGTAAAACTACAAAGGATGCACTTCACTTTTCATAGTATAAGTTCACATAAGAAAAAGCAATTAATTTAAAATCCAAGTTTCATATGTTCCCAGCTTTTCAGTTGGGAGATGATGAAATACGCAATCTCAACTCTCCTATTTCTTTTTGGCATCAGTGGTCGCCTTCTCTTGGTTTTCTGAAGTGGTTATTTTGATGACCATCAAAAGGCTGAATGGTGTCCACAATTATCTTCTCCTTCTGACGGTAATTCTATTGTTCAGTAAATTAAGGGAAAGGAACACCAGACGAAACCTGGTATGATTTTTAAAGTTTGGAAAGGAAGTCAGTGTTTAGTTTAATTATTGTCTTTTCTGTACAGGTCTGAATATTTATATTTCGAATAGCCCTTGAGCTTAATTCAGATGTTTAGACATAAGAGTTCTAAGTGAAGTTAACAGATTTTTTATTAAGGTGTATTAGTGTCAATGCATCGTGCCCTGCTTAAATTTTTGTACTTATGTTTTGATCTATTTAATTTTTTAAAAGATTAAAAAGTTTCCAGCATTGAAAATCTTATTTTCTCTAATCTAATTCCTTTACACAAGGTCCAACAAGTCCATTTAAAGAGCAGAAGAGACCTTTGTTGGATGAGGAGCTGTAATAAGGAGCACAGTAGCTAATCTGTGCTCATCTCAACCGAAGGCCCTTTTTTTTGTCTGGGATTCCTTGCATTACAGATACTCAAAAGATCAACGATTCTATTCTCTCAGTTTCACAAAAATATTAGTCCTGATGGTGTCTTATTTTTTTCTTTTCGCATTCAAGATCTAACTAGAGTCATAAATCAGAAACAAATGAACAAAAGGAAAGTTAAAAAAAAAAAAAAAAGAATGGATGCTTTGGGAAAGGAAATGATTTGGTGGTGGAGTGGTTGATTAGATTAATGCAACCAGGTTTCAGAATCTAGAGGGCTGAAGCACAACAAAGGATGCCCAGAATTCTTGAGTACAGTCAAACAGGCAAATATATAGCAGAGGGCTTTGCACAGAGTCTGGGTGTTGCTTGATTTTTAAAATAAATGGATGATGTAATACAGTCTTCTGTTGATCCAGCAATTTCTCAGAACATCTGTATGCTATCTATCCATCCAGTGTAAAAAGGAATTAAAATCATCTGTCACTACCTCCTGCCGCCCCATTCTTATAACCGCCCTCTATGTCTATCAGGAAATGCAGGCTCTGTTCACGCAGGTTTAAGGTTATTTACAAGACAGGCTTCCCCTGTGCCAGTTTATCCTGCACGTTGCCACTAGCGTGTTGCAGCAATTTTCTGACCGATCTTTACATTTTTGTTCCCTCAATTATGTTATCCACTCTTTCTTTCTTGCCTGAACTTTCTTTCAAAAATTAAGATCACATCTCTATTTTTCATAGTCTTTTATGACCCTGTTGCCCGAATGTTCTTTCTCTTTCTCCAAAACTTGCATATTGACTAATTATTGAATTAACTGATTATTAATACTAAATTGATTTTGGAGGAACTTTCTGTGAGGAAACATTTCTTGGGGTTGTTTTGTAAACAACATAGGCAACTATGATGGCTCAGCAGAAATTTTGCAGGAAGATCCTGAAAGAGCTTAAGAGGTGCATGGAAACGGGTAAAGAATCGGGTTGCGGGAGAAGAGTGATGGCATTCTGCGAGGAGGGCACACTCTGGGGACTCTGATGTTTCTTAACTCGCCTTATGGATAAACTGAACTATTTCAGAAATGTCATTCTTTAAACTATGACCATAACAAGTAACAGTAGAGAAAATAACATGGGATCTCCAAAAAGAGCTCTATGCGTAAGCCATGCATTGGGCTTCCACATTTTGACCATTTTTGGATCAAAAACATGGTTTTTAAAATGTAGAAATTCCCTTCAGCATCAACTTCTATTAGCTTGGAAATGTGTATTTAAATATTGAAAAGAATAAGAAACTGATTTTGTTTAGTTATGAAACTTAGATGTTGTGGCTTTAATTGTATGTGATTTTTTATAAGACTGTAACCAAATAAGAAGACAAAATTCTCACTCTTTCAATGACGGTTATCTAGTAGTCATTTCTACTTTGAAGAAATTATTATTACTAAATCGTTTGAATACCAATAATGGCCACTGTAACATAATAAGAGAATTAATATTTGAACTCACTATACAAATAACATCCAAAATGTTTTAAAAGGAATTTTTAGAAATCAATTAGTTTGCTTTTAATGTACTTTTGCTGATAACCATGTTAAGGTATAAGCAATAATGGATTTAAAATAAGTATTCTGATTGGTAATGAAAGTTAAGTTTCAAAAAAAAATCATTGGAAGGTAAAGTTCTTGAAATTGTACCTGACTGAAAAAAAAAAATCAGTAGAGAAAACAGAAACAAATGTCTGCAGTACTAAACATCTGTAAAAATTGGTTATTGCCTTACCATCCTGGACTTTCACATCTGTATGTATAAAATGGCCAATGTCATTTTAACGCTATTAGGGGGAAATGGTGTTCTTTAAAAATCATACTTGCTTTAAGCAAAACAAATAAAAAATTAAAAAATCACTTCACTGAGAGCTAGCTAAAACAATATTAAATTTCTAGATCATGGTCAAAATAACGTCATTACCTCCTGCATGATTTATACAGCCTTTTGGCTATTGAAGGTTCCATCTAAATGCAGTTGTGGTAATATGCAAATACAGAATAATCTGGGAGTTAAAACTATATGTATTTAATGGCAAGACCAATGTCATCTTTAGTAAAACATCGCTTGCAAGTGGGGGATTTTAGTATTTAAGCGTTATCACTTGAACCCAGAGTTGCCATTTTTCCTACTCACTTATATGATAGTATATATGCTTTATTCCAAAGAACTCAAGATGCCTCTTTTTAAATGTTGCCACAGCTTCATTACCAAAAATAGTTTTAACTGAGTTTCAAATCTTGAGCTGAATTTAGTATTAAACATAGTTTATTGATTACATGCATTTTATTGTTGATAGTTAAACATGCATCAATGTATAGCTTCTTTTTAAAAAAATAAGCAAAAAAGGTAAAGACTGTTTCTTATTTACATCTACCCAGCATCTTGTATGCACAGAGAACGCTTTCCTTATGTTTATGAAATAGATTCACCATCAGAGGCAAGAATAAGCCCTTTGCTTCTTGCTGCCTGCAGGGTTAAGGCTCCCCTCGTGGAGTAAGTCTGGGATTTGGGATTTGTGTTGTGGTTGTTTGTTTCTGTTTCTTGGATGAACTGTGGTATAATAGAAAATGAACAAGTAAGCAAGCAGGAGAGCAATGGTAGGGAGGAAGCCATCAGATAATCGACAGGTTCCTCACCCCTTTCCGCTGCAGCTTAGTGTTTAAGGCCCTTCCCATTGTTCTTTAGCCTCTGGTTCAGCTGGCCTGAAACTCTCACTAGTTTTTCATACTTCTATATATTTGCACATACTCTTCTACATCATGGCAAATCCTTCCCTTCTTTTCTGCTGAAAAATGTCTGCAGGGTCTCCATACTCTGACATGTCCTTTGAAAAATCTTCCCTGACTCCCCAAGGCAAGGCTGGTCCTCTCTGGAATGGTGCATGCCTCTAGCCCCATGCTTCTCACATTGACTTACAAATATTCATTTACATACATGTCTGCTCTCAGGCTAAGTTGTCAGCTCCTTACAGTGGGGACTATTCCTTATTCATTTCTGTATTCCCACCACCTTCTATTATGCCTTTCACAGTTGGCATTCTATGAAACGCTGATTGGTATTTCTAAGCATGAATCCTGTCTTTTCGAACAATAATATATTTACAATAAAATGATATATGATCCCAAACAGTAGTTTATACTCTTTGTTGCCTTATTTTTCCCCAAAAAGTAAATAGTAAAGAAAGAAAAAGAGCACCAAATTTAGGAATAAAATGAGATTTGTCTGAAAAGTATTAATTTGAATAACTTGAATAAAATATCCAGTTATATTAATACCATATTTTAAAAATTTAAGATTATAAATGAGTTTTCCACAGTTTCTGTTTTTCCTAGACAATAGAATTTTAAAGTAGAAAAATCATTAGAGTATATCTTAATGAAGTACATTTTAATTGTGCATTGAATGAATGAATGAAGCCCAGAGATGTTAAGTGACATATTCAAGTCACATCTGTTAACATCAATACTAGCTAGGACTAGAGCCCAAATCACAATGTCAGATTAAGATTAAATCCCAATTTTTAAAATTCTGAGATTTTTAAAATTTTTATTTTTAAATAATTTTAGACCTACAGAAAACTTGCAGAGATAACACAGAGAGTACATGTATACCCTTCACTCAGTTTTCCTTATTGTTAACAGCTATGTAATGATAGCACAATTATCAAAACTAGGAAATTAATACCAAATTGAGGGTCCCACATTACCTTTTGTTGTTGGGTCTCTTTGTCTTGCACATTTTTTATATTTTAAAAGTCTTTTCTTTTATAACCTTGGCAATTTTGAAGAGGACTGGCCAGTTATTTTAGAGAATGTCCCTCATTTGGGTTTGTGTGATGGTTCCTCATGAGTACATTGAAGTAATGCATTTTGGGTAAGAATAAGTGCTACGCCCTAATCAGTGCATCATATGAGGAGATACATGATGTCAATGTATCTAATTACTGATGATATTAACCTTCAACCTCATCACTTGAAGGTGGTGTCCATCAGGTTTTTCCATAGTAAGGTTACAATCTTTCCCTTCATAATTAATATTTACCTTAGAGGATATATATGTTTGCTTTCAACTAAGCAAATATCTGCTTTTCATCAATCTGCACACCGATTTTAACATTTATTTTAGATCATGTCAATAACAATTATTACTATTGTGTTTGCTTAATGTGATTTTGTATGTCCCTCATTTATTAATTGGAATTCTTCTAAATAGGTGATGTCTCTTCTCCCCCATTTGTTTGCACTTTCAATTATACAGTATATTTATATTAGTATGGACACATGGGTATATTTTATAAGGGGGGTTATAATTCAATACTGTCAGCACGTATTTTGTTCCAATTATTCCAGCTTTAGCTTTTGGGATTTTTTCAGACTGGCTTCAGTGTCCTTTTGATGTGACCTCATCTTTTTTGAGAGCTTTCTTATTTTTTGACAACACAAGATATTCCAGATTTACCTTCTGTTTTTCTTGCTCAGTTCTGAAATAAGTCACTTGCTCAGAGAATTTTAGTTCCTTTTATTGGAGAATGGTATTTAGAAACCAAGATCTGGTTGCTAGGTATGCATATTCCTACTGGGGTGTTATTGCTTCTAAACCCTCTTAATAAACAGTGCTAGGTAATATATTTATGGATGCTAATCTGTGCATAGACACTCATCCGTATTTATTTCTATATGTGTTTATATATATATGAACAATTATGAGTCAATACTGGTATCTCTGATTCTAATCTAATACAACGAAGTTTATTCTAGCCTCCTGCCTTTTCTTATTTGTAACTTTTTTTCTCTAACTGAAAATTTTAGCTTTCATTGTCTACAGTATATTAACGTCTTTGTTCAGTTCTGGTACCCACATCAAGCAGTTACAAAGCCGATAACCTGTACCCGTGTGAGAAACTGATTTACTAACCAGGGTAAAGTAATATGGACAGTTTCATTTGCCTCATAATATTATAAAATATTTTTTTCCAAAGTTACTTTGGTTCATTATATTCTTCTCCATCCCATCCAATGTGGTTGTGTCTTTCATTTATGACATAACTAGGTTCATTTACTGCTTATATATTCACCTTATAGCCTGGGTTATTTTTTCATTATTATTAATTTAGGGGGATTGTGAAGATAGCTGTCATTCTAATAGGGGAAACTATTTTTATAAAAAAAGTATTGCTTCCTCTACATCCTGACTACCAGGGTCATATTCCCCCCTCACCCTCCTCTCTTTGCTCTTCCATTCCCTGTACGTAGCCACTTTCATTAGCTTCTGGTTTATCCTTTCTGTATTTCTTCTGCACTGATGAGCAGATACCTTTTTATTTCCTCATATCCCCTTGTTTTTTACAAGAAAGGTAGTTATTGTAGATACTCTTACAATTTGCTTTCTTCACTTGAGAAATTTTCCTGGAAATGACTCCAACTCAGTCTCCACAGAGAAATTCCTTATTCATTTTGACAGCTGTGCAGAGTACACTGTTGTGTTGCGCTAAGACTAGGGTTAGGACTAGGGTTAGGATTAGGGTTAAATGTAGGCCTTAAGGCTAAAGGTAGAACTAGGGATAGGTTAGAGTTAGGGTTAGGGTTTGTTGTAAGGTGAGGGCTAGGGCTAGACTTATGCTTAGGGTTAGGGTAAAGTTTAGGACTATGATGGATCAATAGCTTTCTTGTGCATGAGCATTCGGTTGTTTCCAATATTTTGCAATTTAAATCATTACTGTAATGAAGAACCATGTGCATATGTATTTTTCTAAGTTGGTCAAGGTGCCATCAGGGTAGAGTCCTAGAAGTTTGATTGCTGAATCTATAGGTAATTGAATATGTAGTTTCAGTAGGTATTGCTCAACTTATTTCTAGAAGAGTGGGGCCAATCTTTATGTCTACCAGTAGTAATGGGAATGCCTATTTCCCCATACCCCCATGAACAGAATATATCATTAATTTTTGCAGTCTGACAGTTAAGAAATGGTAACTCAGTATTTTAATTTGCACTTCACTGACTATGATGGAATTAAATTATTTTCATATATTTGGAAGGTTACTTCTATTTCTGTGTGAAAATTGTCATTTCACATATTTTTCAAACTTTTGTTTTAGGTGTCTTTCCTCTATTTTTAAGGGTTGTTTATATATCGTGGATATTAGCCCTTTGTGGTATATGTTGTGAATATTTTCTCCCAGTTTTTTAGTTGTTTTTGGACTCTACAAATTGTCTCCTGAAGATTTTTAGATGTTTTCAAATGCACTCCAATTTATTCATCTTCTCTTTTATTGCTTCTGGATTTGGATTCATATTTAGAATGCCTTTTCTAATCCACAGTCAAAGAGGAATCCATGTGTTCTTCTGGTAGTTATGTGGTTTCGTTTTTACATTTAGATCATGAATTCATTTGGAATTTATTTTGTTGCATACTATGAGATAAGCACCTAATTTTATCTTTTTTTCAAATGGCTACCCGGTTGTTCCAGCACCATTTATTAAGAGCTTATCTTTACTGCAATAATTTGAGATGTTACTTTTAACATGTGCCAAATTTCAGGCTGTTTCTGGACATCATAATGCATTTTTCTGGATTGTCTACTTATGTGACAGGACTGTATATTTAGTCATAAAGGCCTTATAGTATATTTTAATGTCTAATAGGGCTAGCCCCTCTTGTAGATTTTGTTTTTTAGTGTTATTCTGGCTACTCTTTCATGTTTGCTTTTAAAATGAACTTTAGTGTCAAAATGTCTAACCACATAAAATAGCTTGCTGGTGTTTTTATTGGGGTTTCATTAGATTTACAAATTAACTAAGGAAGAGGTCACATCTTTATAATGTTGAGTTGTCTTAGTCAAGAATAAGATGTATTTCTATTTGATTAAGTCTACTTTTATGTCTTGGAGTATTTTTTAAAAATTTAAATGTTCTACATTTCTTGTTTAATTAATTCCTAAGTATTTAATCTTCCTTATTGTAATTGTTAATGGGTTTTCTGTATCATTATGTCTTATAGTAATTTATTGGTATATTAAAGCTCTTTATTTTTCATGTTAATCCTATATAATGCTACTCGCTGAATTCTTTATTTGTTTGCGTTAGCTTTATCATTGATTCTCTGAGGTTTCTCCAGTATGCTATCGTATCATCTGTAGAGAGATAGTATCACTTCTTTTTCCATTCTTATACCCCTGCTTAATTGTATTGGCTAATATCTCAAGTACTTTGTTGACTAGTAGTATAAATAGCAGGCTTATCTTTTCCCCAATTTTAGTGGAGATGCTTTTATTGTTTCTTCATTAAATAAGATATTGGATATTGGCTTCTGGATGGTATATATATATATATATATATATATATATATATATATATATATATAAAATCCCTGTTTAATTTCCTTGCTGTTTTCAAGTCATTACTGAGTGTTTAATTTTGTCCGAGTCTTTTTTAGCATCTATAGAGACCATCATGATTTTTCCTCCTGAGATCTATGATAAAGTGATAGTAATAGATTTCTAAATACTGAAGTGATTTCCCATTCCTGGAATAAAGTCCATTTGGTCATGTCATATTGTTTCCTTACCATGATGTTTGACTCTGTTTGTTAATATTTTGTTTAGTGGTCTTGAATTAATTATGGGTGATACTCATCTTTTCTTCTCTTTCTTTGTAAGTATTATCTTAGGTATCATAGTTATGCTTATTTTGTAAAAGGAATTATGAATCTTTAAACCCTTTTCAATGCATTGGAATAATTTCTAGAGTCTTTAGACTATATGGTCATTAAAAGTAGGTAAAAGTCCCCTGTGAACTCATCAGGTCCTGGTGCTCTTTGTGGTCTGTTTTAAGATTGACAGTTCTCGTGGAGTCAATTCAGTAATATCCATCTCCCCAGGGAAACTATTTAGTTTTTCAAATTTATTTTAGCAGAGCACTACAAAACACTCCTGTCTGTGCGTGTGTCTGTATGTGTCTGTGTGTGACTATGCTATCTCACTACCTTTTCTGGATCAGTTAGCTAGTGCTTTTTGTTGTGGTTAGCCTCACGACAACAAGTGGAAGATATTTTTTTCACTGCTTTTTTAGAGAGTGGAAGGAGAGGGAGAGAGGGAGAGAAACATCAATGTGAGAGAGACACATGGACTGGTTGCCTCCGGTCTGCACCCCCACTGGGGACAGGACGTGAACCCTCAGCCCAGGTACCTGCCCTTGACAGGGAATTGAACCATGATCCTTTGGTGTACAGGTGGATGCTCTAACCACTGAGTAACAGTGGCCAGGGCAGCTAGTGATTTTTCTCTCATTAATTTTCTCTAAAAAACAAGATTTTAATTTATTAATTAGATCTACTGTTTTTCTATCCTTTTATTCTCTGAGCATTTTCTTCTTTTATTTTTATGATTTCCATCCTTATGATATTTTATTTTTGATTCTTCGATATAAAATTCCCTGGACAGACTCCAAAACAGACCTATCCTACCTCAAACTAATTTCTATATGATCTTATATCAGGTAGTACTATGATAATTGTATATATTATTATGAAACACTTGGTTTCAAAACTAGGTTGTTATTATTTTAATATTTAATACTGAACACTTTAGACCATTAAAATACTGACTTTTCATAAAATGTAGCTCAGTGCATCATTTTACGAGCTTATATTACAAATGCATAGATTCTACCCCTGGGATTTTCGGTCAGTGTATCTGGAGGGTGCCTGAAACTCAGGAGCAGAAAATTTGAAACTGCATAGAAACCACTGATGTAGTCCACTGATTTTGCAATATTCCTCTTAAGCAAGGTTTCACTCCTGACCCAATCACTTTAATAGTCAGATGCACTCAAACCTATTAGGGTGCTTTTGCTGGTAAATGTGTCCCTTTTGGACCTTTTGAATTTTGACTTGATGATTATTGTATATATATATTCAACAATTTAAAGCATATTTAGGTTGAAAATAGGCAATATGATGGCTTTCTCCTGGCTGAAGTATAATGATTTCCTTAAATGCTTATCATCCCAGACAAAGTAAGTCAAATGAGCTATACTAACATCTTAGCTAACACCTATAAATACAACTGAACGGAGTGATTACTTCACAAACTTGTTCCTCCTCACTATCATCATCATCATCAAGCTTTGTATACCATAAATAACTGAGCACTTAGTAAAGACTGTGAGTGATAAAGAAAATACAATGAACAAGCATGAACAGATATTATGTGAGAATCATGCAACAAAATTATAACCATTTAACTTACTCAAGCAACAGAAATGTTAGTTAGAAGCTCAGCTCTATTTGTTTGGATTTTCCTAGACTGAAACTACTAACATCACTTCATGTCAGGTAGGGCGATATTCTGAAAAGTCTTTGTTCTCAGTTTTTCGTTGTTTTGCTAAAGCCTCAGGCATAGTTTCCACTCAGCCTAGGTTACAAAATTGTTAGACTGAAGTCTCATTCCAACTGACAAATGAAAACATTTCATCCCTGCAATTCTCCACAAAATACAAAGGAAAGTAATAGGTGATATTACTGTCTCTACTGCATTTGTCTGGGAGTTTCTCTGGTTAGCTGGTAGGTGAATTATTTATCATTTCCTTCAGTTGCAAAATAGATGCAGTGTTAAGGTTGATACTGTGTGTTTGCACATTGCACACTGACAGTAATTTTTACAAAATAATTCTGGTATAACTGGGGTGGATGCCTGAAAATGTTGGTCTTATTTTTTCAGTGGCAAAATAGAGACAGAGAGTTAGGGAATGCTCTGCCTTAGGCTATCAGTGTGAATCCCCGAGATGACTAGGGGCTGGGAAAGAAGTTCAAATCTGTCTTCATTTACCAGGCTAAGATTTCTCTACAAAACTAATTTTCAATTTCGATATAATATAACCTTTGATTTCCCTTCATAATGTGTATAGCCGTAGAGCCTCCTTTGTCCTTACGTTACAGTTCCTCACCTTATGCTATTGGAGGCAAAGCAAAAGTCAGGAGAATTACACTCATTTGAAAAATGACCAAATTATTATTGCCCTGGAGCAGGGCACAGTTGGAGTTTATCAGTGAGTCATTTTATGGCCTCTGATAATGTTTCTATCTCCTGGATCCATCCTCTGCTAATATTCCTATAATTTCCAAAGCAACTCTATGGAAGAATTATCAGCAAAATTGTTCTGCAGCGGAAATAGCTTAATTCATTGAAAGTAAAGCAAATTTTATCTGTTTTTACTCCAACTCAGAAGATTAAAAAAATACCAAAGGAAAATCATACATAACAGATGTTAATATTAAACAAAGGAAAAACTCAGGGTCTTTCCATCTTTTGAAATAAAATGAAAAGGCCAACCATGATTTTATTCCACTTACTATAAATAAGACTAAAGGAGAATCAATAAAATTTACTTAAGAGATAATCATGCATCTTCATAAATACTTAAATATTAATTTAAATACAGATGCTTTGCTATTCAACAGAGGCCTTACAGTAAAATATGCAAACCAAAAAGTTGCATTTATTTCAGAGTTTGAATGTGTCAAAAATGCCCTGGTATATTACTTAGTAGTTACAACTAGTAAACACTTATTTGCACAAATATTGATTTGAGATAATGTCATTGTCATCAGATCCTGCTTCTAAGAAAGCAGACGCTGTAGTTATAATAATAATATACACGTTTTCAATGGTATTTAAGGGAGCAGTTATTTAGAATAGTGATGTTGGTGCAAAAGCCCATGTGATAGTGGCTATTTTACCCTATCAATTCTTTTGGAAACAAACAGGGTAAGCAGGAAGATATTAAATATGCTTTTATGCAACTTTGGAATTAAAATGTGTCATGCAATAATTATTTTTGAAGTATTAGTTTGATTAATAGGTGTTCCACATGTGTAATAATCAGTGACTATTAGAGAGATAGTTTCAGGGATTTTATTTTACCAGAAGGGGAAAGTAAAATTTTGGGGAGCCTAAGATCTTCTGTGGTCATACTTAAGTTGCGTGATTGAAATAATAATGCTAGGAATTTTAATAGAGCTGTTACCATGTATTTAGTATTTACGTTGAACCAGACAATGTTACTATATACACTTCATGTTGATCATGACAGTTAAAATCACAACTAATATTGGACATTTTGCATACACAGAAGCCAGTCTCCGAAAATTTAGGTAACCTATCCAAGGTTAATCCACTCCATAACTTATGTTCATTTTTTCAAATGCCTTTTCTCTTTGTTTAAGCTAAATCTTTGAAGAGTGCTTTAATCATGCAATGTAATCATGAAATAATGAGAAAAGAATAGTGACAACTATTTGGGCAATAACGAGGAAATTATACTTTCTTGAGGGATATCATTTGGCCCTGGGTATAACTGGGTCCGATGTAATTAATTGTTAGCTACTTTGTAATAGGCTCTGATTGTATCTGTTTTTCTACTTTGCTGCATAAATAGGACTGTGCATTTGATAAGAGTCACAGCTATAAATGTGGTATTACAGATGATGTCATATGCAGCACATGAGACAATTATGTAATGAACAATGTCTGTAAGCATTCTGCATTGCCTTTATTTACGTGTTTTATAAGAAAAACTCTTTAGCCCTGGTTAGTGTGGCTCAGTTGGTTGAGTGTTGTCCAGTGCACCTAAAGGTCACTGGTTCAATTCCCGGTCAGGGCACATCCGAGAGGCAACCGATCCATGTTTCTCTCTCATATCGATGTTTCTCTCTCTTGCTCTCTCCCTCTCCCTCCCTCTCTCTCTAAAAGTCAATAAAAACATATTTAAATTTTTTTAAAAGAAAAATTCTTTTGTATCTCATGAGGTGATGATGGAGTAATTATACAGGTTTTTTTTCTAATGGAAGAGTTATGAAATATTTACACTATATAAAAACTAAGATGATGACAATATGCAATTCAGTAAAGATTACATCTACTCCACATTTCCATACACTGTTTTCTCCAATGTTCTCTTTTTGCCTAATTGGACTACAGGAAGTCTGAACATTCATTGAGTTAAGTAAATGTGATTGTGGTTCCTTGTTTCTAATTTTTATTTTAACTCAAGCTATTCAGAACAAGTTATGATTTTAAAATCCTTATCTCAAAATTTTAATTTTAAGACAACTTTAAGAAACCATGTATATGTCCCAAATTTATTGAGTACAAACTCTGGGTCAAATAACCTTGTTTGAGACTCCAGGACAGAAATAAGTGATTTAGTCTATTGGTTGAGATATACATATTAATAAAATATCATTTAGGGTTTCTTTTCATGAAGTTCATGGTCTCCATATTAGTGTATGAATTGGTCTCAGGGGAATCTTGAAATCTTAAAATTATGTGTAAATCATTGTGGGTCTATGGATATGAACATTTTGCTAAGGAAAGTGTTCATGGATTTCATCAGATTCTCCGAAGGTTGACAATGTAAACAAAGTTAGTTATTAATAATACTCTTCTTACTGGACAATGGAAATAAACTAGTTTTAGTGGTACATTTTTTGATATGTGAAGAAATTTGGGGTTAAAAGTATTGTGACTTGCCTAATGTCACGCAACAGTTTAATGGCTGATCTAAAACACTAGTAAGTTCTCTTTTGACATTGTCCATAGTTGCTTCCCACCATATATTTATCTCATTGATATTATCTCAATTTTTGTTCAAACTCTAAAATATTGGCTAGTCATATAAGCTGAAGCATTTTTTCCTACATTCTCTTCATCTGTTAGATGGGAACATGGGCTTACATATTCCATGTTTAGTAGGGAAAATCCCAACCCAGCATTAGCATCCAAATTCCAATTCAGTTTTTATTTCTGCTCAGTTTTTTTTAAGATGCAAATGACAACCAGAATTTAAAATTTTTAATTTCCTGGGGAGACCTAATCTCAGAACATTCTTTATCTAAGTCACAATATCTTTGATGTCTAATGGTGTTTGATTACCATAAAGATAAATCACAAAATAGAGATTCCATTGTATTTCCTCTATTCTCTGCCAACTGGGACAAAGTCATAAACAGGCAGAAATTTAGATATTTCGACAGGACTGTGCAAGATGTTCTTGTTAAGCCTGTAAACCAGATAGTGTAGTTGATCTGAGGAGCCCAGTCTCCACGCATTCTAGTACTAGTCATAAATGGTTTGGGTTTCCTTTTTTGCTTGTTTGCTTAACATTGAAGTTTGATTTTTCCACCAGGAAAATGGTGTTTTCTATTTATCAGTTTAAATGATAGCAACTCAGTGCTTTCTTCTGTGACCTCAGGAATTATTGACTTTATCCATGCATGTACATACACCTGTATGAAGAATGGTTAGCTTATTTATAATCCTTATATGAGAACTGTATGAAAGATTTCATTTCTTCTTCATTGAAAACTGGAAGGCGTGCACTTTTCCAAAAAGGTGTTGCGCCTTTCCTATTTTATTATGAAGACTAAAGTTCATGCTACATTTCATGTATTTGTCTAACATTTTACTGCTGTAAGGCTGAAAAATAGAAGGAAATTAGGTCAGGTTTAGCCTTTTTAAAAGGCATTTTTACTCTGACACACCACTGGGTGGAGTACATTGCTAGCCCAGAGTCTAATATTACTGTATTAGAGGGTGTTTCTGTGCCAGAAGGGAGAAACTCCTAATCAATTTTGAGGTTTTGTGTATTGTTTTAAAAAGCTGGACATGTTTAATAAAGGCCAAGTGACTAGAATATAATACCAACATCAAATATGCTCTGACATAACTTTCAAGAGTCCATCCATCTTCTCTGGGCCCATGGGAGATAAGGTTTGACACCCTGCCTAGAAAACTCGGAGAGATTTATTTGGAAGACAGCCATTTTATGTTCTGGTCAAAAGAGCAGCTGCAATTTGGGCTGAATTAGTGCTTTAACTCTACATGGAAAAGCATAAAGCTTATTTTTTAGAATGGAATCAAACTGTACCCAGATACTGAGTTTGCGTTTTCGTTGGATGTTCCTTTGATGCAGCTTGTGTTGGAGCTGAGCCTTCATCTCACAATAAAATGAACTTCTGTCAGACGCTCTGTGACACTATCGCTGTTGACAGCATTTACCTGACTCTGGCCTTCAGAACATTATGAATGAGAATAATTTCTTGTATGTGTTAGTCCTATGTCATTTTCAATGTTCCCCATTCCTTTCCTGTCTTTTTGTTTCTCTTTAAATTCTGGGAAAATGAAATTTACCTATCAAATGTGAAAATCTGCACTCTTACAAATTTATTGTTCCTCAGGACTTTGCAGTTTAATAAAATTGGGGCATTTTATAAAACTATTTAGAATCTGTAATTCTAAACATGTACTTCTATATCTCAAGTAAAGATATGTATGTTCTTTGAAAGGCAGGATTCTCAGTCTGACAATTTCCTTCTCTTTGTTTTCTTCCTTGACTTCACTTTCTAACTCAGCACACCTCTTGGCTTCTCTAAGCTTTCAGCTCTCACACCTCCCCCTGTAGCTTTCATGCTCCCAAACCACTCCTCCTGCTCCATTTCCATTCCGAAATGAATTCTTTTTCATCTGTGTGTTTTAACAACCTCATATTTTCACTTCACATAATTTTTCTCTAAAGCTATTGCAGATTCTTTATTTCTCTTTCCCTGTCCCTGCCCCCCCCACCCCCACCCCCACCCCCCCAGGTATAACATCTCATCTATTTCTCTACACTGAGGCCGTGGTTTGCCCAGGGGAGGGACTTTCTCATACACACAGCTCAATGCTATGATGATTTCAATGGTGCCAGCATATTTTAACCACATCATTATCATGTAGTCCCAAAGCCTCGCTTGCTGAAAACACCATCTTTAAAAGGATTTTGTTTCCATTAATCAATTTTAGAATTTGAGATTCAAGCACGTAAAGCATTTATTAGAATGCTCCCTACTTGTTCCCACATTCATGTCATTCTCTTGACTATCTAAGAAAAAGGAATTGTGCGAGAGTCCTTTCTCCCTCCATGCTTACCTCTCCTTTCTATATCCCACGGAGCCCCCCCAACTCTATTCTTCCATACAGTAGTTAAATCAGAGCATGCTGCAGGACGGCATTGTGTGAACTGGTGGCCACACAAGTACTTTGTATTCACTGGAGGTTTAGAAGTACAGCAGCTGCATATAAATATGCATAGTTGAGAGATTCATGATGGTGCCACCTCATTCTAGTGCTGGTTGGCTGCAGTGCAGGCACTACAAATCAATGAACATTTTCCCCATCCATCAGCTGCTCCCTTGCAAGCAGACAAAACACTTACAATGCCAGAAACCCACAGAGAGCTCCTTAGTGAACGAAACCTCACTGTCACAAGATTTAAAATAGCCTTCTTCATCCCACTCTGAGCCTCCACAGCTCTCGACCTCAAATGTCTTTTTTTATCCAATGTGGATCGCAAGCACTTAAAAAATAACACCAGGAAAGAAAGAGGGGGGGAAAGGAGCAATAATAAATCAGGGTTTTGAGGGTCCTCACATTACACTTATCAAAAACAAAGGATTCTTTGAGCATTAACCCTTTTGGAGAATGAAACCCATCATGAAGAATTCGCTTATGTTGACTATACTGCTTTATACTGTAGCGTTAAAGTGTTGAACCATTTAAGTATGCAAAGTACTGTGCCATGCTGTGACAGATATTTCTAATTTATCGGTAATTATTGGGTGGGTTTGATCTTAAAGTTATGATATGCTGATATAAGAAAAATAAATCATAGATATATTTAATACTAGAAATCATATTTTCTCCCATTGATTGAGCAATTTTTGCAGAGTGCTCAGATATATTTATACTATAAATCACTCAATCCATGTAGAAATTTTAATAAAAGTTTAATTTTATTTAATGAAATTTTATATGCTATATATTAATGAATTAAATGTATATTTCTTGGTGAAAAAATATAAATTCATTGCGTCTAGAGAACAAGTATTTTTTTTCATTTTTAGATGGATTCTCATTAACAACAAAAATAGTTTATTCTTGTACAGAATGAGTACTTAGTTACTTAACAGTTTATAACCCTTTCTGACAACTGGCCAGTCAAGTTTCTAGTTAGAGTAATAATCGATTCAATCTCATTCATTTACTCATTCATTCATTTTTTTCAACTATCTGTCAAATACAAACTGTAGCACCATGGAACACAAAATAATATATAACATCTATAGTCCCTGTTTTGAAGATATGAACATTCAGATTGGGGAGGTAGAAAATACAGATATAAATTACCATGTGACTTTCAAATTTTGAAAAAGTCTACTTTGAGTTTTGGCACGTTGAGGATACTCAGTAGATATTTAATAAGCGTATGTGACGTATGGATTTAAAACAGGTCTAGCTGGCTAATGTTTGGTTGCCATATTGCAGGAGGGGCAATACCAAATATAGAGAAAGTGGTTGTAATTATCCATAACTATAGCTCAGAGACGCTGACTGACATGCGTACAGTTGACTTGCTTATGAGCAACAAAACCAAACTTTGAACCCTTATCTGCTTAACTGCAGAGTCTCTCCATTCACTGTCACAAAGCCATGTTGAATTACAAGACGGAATGTGATAATTACTCTAGTGGATCAGAGGAGGTAAAGATCACTTCCAGCTGGGATGACCAAAGAGGACATCATTACGGAGGAGTGGCATTTGAACAGGCCTTTGAAGAATGGGCACAGGAACAAAGCAAATACTACAGATGGGTTAGCAATGGGGAAACCTTATGACTCTCGAAAACAAGTTGCCAAGAAGACGAAGGACATTGCTTTCAGTGAAATGGATGCTGCAAATAACAGCACTATTTAAAGAATTGCCAAACAGGCTCCTCATTAGAAATGGAATCCAATAATGGATTTATATTTCAGATTTCAAATGAAAGTCAGTTAAATTATCTGGATCCCAATGAAGATGCCTCTAAGGAAGTGTTTTTTGGGGTTTTTTTTTGCAATACTTTCATTATTTTTTCTTTTTCAGAAAATGCTATAAGTAACTGATTCAATGTATAGCAGTTCTATGACCTCTGTATATGTGATTTTTCTCAGAGCACAAAGCATATCTAGGTATTTACGTATCTATATGCCTATCTATATCTGTATAGAAACCAGTTATTTGCATTTAACTGGCTAGCCTAAGCTCTAAATTTAGTTTCAAGAGAGCTTTTGTGTTGCCACATATTTTTCAACCTTTTCTTTTCCATCAGTGTTTGAAGGAAGACTAATTCTCATACCAGTTTACTCAACATATAATGAGAAAGTAAATATATACTAAGCATATGATAAATAAAAGTTTTGAGGATTATTCACTCATGTATCTGCTTCCATATTTCAACTATTGAACAAGATATAGAGATTGGAATATTAGATAATAATTCACCAATAAAAAGGCATTTTTGTGGTATTTAAATGCCTTTGATTAGGTTTACGTATTTCCCACCTTTCTAGCCTATAATTCAGACTGCATTCAAAGCAAGATTTTGGCAATGCATATCAAATACGTATAGATGATATGTCATATGTTATGAATACATAGTGTGTGTGTGCACATGCATGTAAACAAGTTAAGGGAACATGAGAACTTAAAAGAATGAAACAATACTTATTTTTTCCTGACTTCAAGCCTTTTTTTTCTTCCTATCAACATTTCTCCCCTAATTTTCCTCTCAAACAAGAAAAGAGAACAGAAAGGGAGAAGTGTTTGGTTTGAATGTAAGGTGAGAAGAAATCAAATATGATTTTTCTCCGAATTTTTGCAAAGGCTACAAATGGAATAGAATTGCCCTGGATGGGATTCTGTCCTGCCGTTGCTGCTGCCAGGTAATTCAGGGGGAAATGGAGGTCGTGGGAGTCCCAGACTCTTTCATTTTCCATCTTACACTTTCTCGTGTGTCCTAAAAATAGTATGTTTTGGTAAACACTTATTTTGATTCCAGTCTATTTCGAATTCAGCTGAATTTATTAGTTTTTTTTTAATGATTTGAATAAAACTGAACCTCACTTCCAGCAAACAATGCAATGCTTTGATCATTTTAATTCTGATTCTGGTATTAGGCTGGGATATTTAAGCTCATTTTGGTTAAAACAGTTTATGGTCAAATTAGCTCACCTTCTTAAGAAATATTTACTGAGCATTGATCATATTCGTTAGTGCTGATACTTGTTTAGATTAAATATTAACAAGTTTTCTCACCTTGATAGCTTATACTTTCTGCTGAGAATAAGATTAAATTCTCAGAAAGTTAACCAATATAAGGTCTTACGTACATTATAAATGCTAAATGAGTAATAGGCATAAAAAGTCCTTTGGAAGTTCAGAGACCAGGAATTTACATAAATTCTGTCTTTGTAACTAGATAGTACAAGCACCACTTCCTAATGGGAGCAATCTCTCAAGATGAATTTGCTTTTGGGAACATTCTTAGCAGATGCAAGTTGAAAACCACTGCTCCAGGCAATGAAAATAAATCAAAAAATTTGAGCTGATAATTACTTAACAAAAAGAAGATAAAAGTGGAACAACGGGTAGATTGCAATAAAATTATCCAACTTATACCATGTAAAAATTAAGGATGAACATTCTTTAGTATTTTCAAAACCAGTCGTGGACTTGAGTGCTTGTATTTCAAGAAAAGGGACTATGAATAAATACCAAGAAATTACAAAAACATTTTTAAATTCAACTTATTGAGGTGACTGGCTAATAAAGTTATATAGGTTTCAAGTGTACAATTTTAATGAAATTATATAGGTTTCAAGCGTGCAATTCTATGATACACCATCTGTATGTTTCATTGTGTGTCTACCACCCAGAGTGAGATCTTCCCTCACCGTATACTTAATCCCCTTTTCCTTTTGCTCCCCACACCCCCCTTCCCTCTGGTTACCACCACACGATTGTCTGTGTCTATGAGTTGTTTGTGTATTTGTTTTTTCGGTTCATTTATTGCTTTCCATTTTGTATATCACATATCGGCAAAATCATGATTCTTGACTTTTTCTGTCTGACTCATTTTGCTTCTCAGGGTCTTCTCAAGGTCCGTCCATGCTGTCCCAAAGACAGCGTTTCATCTTTCCTATGGCTGAATAGCAGCCGCTGCACAGAGACAGGGTGTCCCCACATATGTATATATACTGTAACAGTGGATAGCTCAGTTTTGAAAATGAAGTGTATTTTAATGACCACTGCCTTCGTAGTTATTCAAAGTGTGTGTATACATTTTTGAGGAAATGTTTATGTACCTATATATGTACCATATCTTCTTGATCCAGTCATCTATGGAGGGACACTTTGGTTGTTTCCATGTCTTTTCCATCGTGAATAACATTGCAATGAACACAGTGGTACATATATCTTTATGAATAAATGTTTTTACATTTTTCAGGTAAATACCCCAAAAAGGGGTTTCTGGGTATTTTGGTAACTCTTTTCTGAATTTTTTGAGGAATCCCATATTATTTTCCATAGTGACTGTACCAGTTTACATTCCCACCAGCATGGAATGAGGCCTCCTTTCTCTCCCCTCCTCTCCAGCACTTGTTACCACCTGCCTTGTTGATAACAGCCACTCTAACGGGGGGGAGGTGGTATCTCATTGTAGTTATGATTTGCATCTACATCTTAAGACTGGAACTTGGACACTGTGTTAACCCAATAGTCCTTGAGTCTTTCCATTTTTCTTAGGCACCGTCTATATAATCATCTGTTTGAGTAGCAGTAGGTGTAGTAAAAAGTTAAGTTGGTTAACATTCAGAAGAGGTGAATTGTTTCAAGGTAGTCCATCTACTGGCTCAGTGAGCTTGGAAATGTATTTCAAATCATGTAATCTCAGTTTTATCAGCAACAACTTGTAAAATAGTGATGGTTAGCTAACCCACTTTCCAGAAGTGTTGTGAGGGTTCTGTAAGAAGTAAGTGAGGGGGCTCTAAAAACGGTGAAATCCAAATTTGAAACATTGTCATTGCTATTATATTACCTGCCTTGTTCTATGATATAGTTTTTTCTTAATGTTCATTGGTTCTAGAATATATTAAATTCTACCTTTTAATAAATTTCTTATAGATACAATTTATTTTTCTTTATTCTCTTATAATATTGATAAATGCAATTTGATATATTTGATACATATATATCTGATATATACATTTATTATTTTAATATGTGATGAGGAAAGGTGAAGGGGTATTAAAATAATTATAAAATCAGTCAATAGAAAAAAATGGAATTGTGGACAAAATAATGAGAAAATAAAATAAATTAATTATCAGAATGTAATATGTGAGCTTTTTAATGGTTTATTGAGCACTGGACTACAAAACCATGTTATTTATTAAAATCTAAGTATATGGAAGTGGTTGTAGAACACACGTCTTAAGATTTAAAAGCTATTTTTACATTTAAATCTTACTATTGATTCCACAATAAAGTGACACATGGCTGGAATATTTTTGACTAAGCAAACATAAATTTGTCTGAAAAATTTAATTTGGGCCACATTCACATTCCATTGTCAGTGTCCGTGTACTGTAAATTAAGTTTTCAAATGAAATTTTGGCCACCCAAAAAACTTAGGTAATGGGATGGATACCATCTCCTCCTCAGAGTGATTTGTTTATTGCTTCTTAAGCTACTTGGGCCCGGACAGTAATTTGAAAATGTTATTCACCTCTGATTTGAAAAACAGTGGAGTTTTTTCTTAATTTGCTGTTGCCTAACTCACTGACTGCTTCTCATAGACAAAGCCAAGAAATTTCCACCAATTTAATCAGAGCAATGCTTTGGGTTTTAGAATCAGACTTCAAAAGGTCAGATTCTAGCTGTACCATGTCACACCTGGGATATGCTGCTTAATCTCTAAGTTTCAGGCTTCTGCTCTGTGAAATAGAAATTCTATCATTTTCTTCTGAATTTCTTGTAAAGATGACCTGGGATATGTCTAGCACTAATGAACTAGCTTGATGACTGCCCTGTGTTGAATGCTTAGTAATTATTAGTATTGCTCTCCATTCATTTATTCATTAGCTATTTATCTGTCAGGTGCTGTGCTGGGAAGTGAGAATGTAAGGATGGATTGGACACATTTTCTGCCCTAAGGAATATTCTGTCACCCACTGACAGAGAGATGAGACAGACCAAAGAGCAGGTAATTGTAGTGCAGTGTAATGGGTATGCTGAAGAGTAAGTAGAAAGAGCAAATGAAGGACAGAAAAATATACAACCAAGGTTTCAGAGAAGAAAGCTGTTTGCCCACTGGTTTAATCTTTCAGTCACTTAACAAGTATTATTTAATGCCTACTATATATTAGTTATAGTCCTAGAGACTGGAAACATTATGGTGAGAAGAAAAATAGATGTTGTTTGTTCTATGGGGACAGGTATCATCTTATGGGAGAGGACCATATGCAAATAATTACCGTAATCAATATAAAATTACGTGCAATAGTTGTTACTCAGTAACCCAGTGCATCTCAAATGGGCGTGATGTTGCCCCTCTTAGGGGATAACTGGCAATGTCTAAAGATAGTTTGTATTGCCACAAGGGGGAAGTGCTACTGGCGCCTCATGGGCAGAGGCCAGGGTGCTGCCTTACACCCTGTATGCACAGAATAGGTCCCATGACAGAGAATTACTTGGGCCAAAATGCCCACGGGGTCGTGGTTGAGAAACCCTGAAGTCATTCCACCACTCCTTAGGGAACGTAAAACCATGATGGCAGGGGTTGCACCTCTTTTTTCACTGACATATACCCAATGTGTAGAAATGTGCTGGTCACATAACAGATACTCACTAAATATCTTTAGGGTGAATTAATTGGTGGTGAGTGATTACCAAAAAAAAAAAAGGAAAGGAAAAAAAAAGAAAAGAAATATCTGGGCTTAGAGGAAGCAAGTTATGTTAAGGAACTGAAAGCAGGCTCGTGAGTCTAGAATCAAAGCAAGCAGGAGGATGGGTCTGTCGAGAAAACCAATGAAAATGGGCTTGTAGATATTCTAAATCTATTGCAAGTCTCAGTCACTTTATATGTAAAACCTAAATTGTTCCTCCTGAAATTTCATGCAGTGTCTTTTTTATTTTAATCTCATTGGAGAACACATTATACATGTTTAAGTAAATTCAGTTATTTTCCTGAGTCTAAAATGAACTCAGCCTATATTTTTGTCTTGGCTGATTTCTGTTTTCTAAGTTCTCCGAATCAAGAGCACCAGGGAAGAATCATTTAATAACTTAGACAAATTTGTATGTAAGAAAAGGTACTTCTGGGAGGGACTGGATTCCTTAGAGCAGTAGTTCTTGAGGGAGTGTTTGTGGAGTGGGCGGGGTGCTGGTGCAGAAACAGATGGTTATTTCAAAAAAGCTGTATCGCCATCTATTTCTGCCATTCGCATCCAACAGAAAAGTAGAACATTACTTTCCAAGACAACATGATCGGACTCCCTAGGCTAGGCCATGTCTCCTTTACCCTGCCAGCTCCCTGTCTATCATTTCTCAGTGACACCTACATTGTAAACATCTTCTATTCCCCTTTACCGATGGGCAAAGGATTCAAAAGTGTGTAAGTTAAATAGTAAAAATAATCCTGATGATTACATTTGTGAAAATCTCTATGTATATTATGGATCAGCAAAATCAGCAATACATTAGAAGTTCTTGCTCTCTCTCTCTCTATCTATCTCTCTCTCTGTTAAATTGTTATACTCTAAGAAGGTCACTGCACCTGTGATTACTGGAAATGCAATTTCTCTTCATCTGGAAGGTATTGTGCCCCATTGCTTACTATGTACACACGCGCGTGCACACACACACACAGATATTTTGCCAACACCTTCTCCCAAGAGTACTGTAGTAACTAGCAGCATTTAAAGGCAAAAAAAAGTCTGACATTACATGGGGAGAGTGGAAGTGAGGAAGTAAAGGGAGAGAAGAGAGGAATGACGCCCAGTGTTCATATCTATCCATCTCAGGATCCATTCTATTATCTGAAAAAGGAAGAGTTTGGCTAAGAAACAGGCATAATTAATAAACCATTTAAGTATTTTGACCAGTTTAAATCAAATCATTCATGTGATATCCAATATTCTTATTTTTGAAATTTTACTATATATTTTGTATAATTTGCTATATAGTTTGTATAATTGTATTATGTACCTAAATATATGATGCCATTTTAACTAGATTTAATTACTTTAAGTCCAATTTGTAGACTTGTGTGATCTGTTTTGTTGTTGTTTTGTTTTGTGTGCTTTTTCCTGAGTATACCACCCTCCTTTCTAACCCTGGTTTAACTGGAAAACCTAGATGGCACAAACTGAAATTTTAGAAAAAATAGCTGAAACTTAGCAAAAGCACTCCTAGAATTTTATTCCATTTTCTAATGGAGAAGTGGAAATCCATCTCACTCTGTCATCTACCTTATAGCTTTTCTGGTACAGGTGAAAAGTTTCATCCTGCTGGTGGATGAAGGGACTTCTAGAGTAATTCTGCCTACATCACACCTTTTATTAAAGTAGACTGTGTGAAGAACAGGAGCCATGAGCTGGGGTTTGAGCAATCCTAGCTCCCATGTAGGGCCATGATTCTCATCTACATGTGAACATCAGAATCACTTTGGGGGCCTTTTCAGAATGCCTATGCCTTAGACCCATCCATGGATATTTTGCTTTAGTAGGTCCAGAGTGGGGCCTTGGCATGTGTACTTTTGAAAAGGCCTCCGGGTAAGCCCAACATGCTTTTTGGATTAGAAATCAGCAATCCAAGGTTTTCTTCTCACAGTCATGCTATAAGGGCCCCTCAGATTTGGAGAGTTCACTATTGGACAGAATGTTAAGAGACTGCATTCTTCAAAATGGTGACCTACCGCCCTATGAGCTTTGGATGGAGACTAATTAAACTTGCCCTGCCTTTCTTCCCACGTTTTTACCTATGATTCACACCTTATACAAAATCAAAGCCCTAAGTATTTAGTAATCAGGTAAAATATTCTATTTAAATAATAAGTCCTAATATTCCCTCAGAATCATTCTCAAAACAGAAACTGCACCACCCAGTTAAGTCCTATAAGATATGGCAAATAAGTAAATTCATTTGCATGCTGATTGTGATAAACACCTTAGACAACATGATGGTCCGTGATCTGAATTTTGTCAAAGTCTCCAACTACATGTCCAGCCCTCCCCCTGCCTCATAGTCTCTGTAACACTTCAGTGATAGTAATTTTCTTCCTACATCATGCTATTCCTTGTCTGGGTTTGGGGTTACGCCGTTTCCTTTGGGGGCTTTCTCCTCATACCCCCGCATTTTTGCCGATTCTAGTTCTAGTTCATTCTTATCTGTCCTTGTAGAGCCCAGCAGGTTCTCACCTTCTCCCTGGTTCCAGTCAGAGACGATGACTGAAAGCCATGTTCCTGTAATCCCCTGTGCATCTCTCCATCAGCATCTATCATTACTCTTACTATTATTTTTCCTATTATGTGTTTGTCTAAGCCACTAGATCAGTGATTGTAAGCCGTGTGCCATAACAGGCACACTGGTGGGCCTCAAGAATTTTTAAAACGTGCAGTACCTCACTATTGAGTCATTGAAATTGACCTCTTTTAGATTGTCAAAGAAAAAAAAAAAATGACAACAGCCAACACAACAGTAGCCATCCAGTGTGAATGAATCAAAATTATACCTATTTTTTGTCAGGTTGGCAAAAAATATATTTTTAGGTGTACTGCAGAATTTTAGTTACTAGTTTGTGTGCCATGAGATGAAAATGACTGCACTAGATGATAGGCACCTTGAAACAGAAACACAGTTTTATTATTCTCGGCAATTTGAGGACAACTTATACAATAACTCTCACATAACCAGACACCTTATATATTAAATTAACTAATTTTAAAAGTATTTCTGCATGTGGAGAAAAAGTAAGTATATGTAGGAGAGGTTTTAAATCTTTCTTTAAAGCAAAAGTTACAAACTCTTGACATGCGCTCTCCAACCCACCACAGCTCACCCTGGTCCATGTATTTAATTTACAGTGTCAGATTGCTATAGGAGTTTGAATTTTAGACATCTGTGTAAAGCATAAAAAATATATATTTTAGGTAATGAGTGCAGAGAAAAACTTAATTTTGGAAATTGCTTCTAAATATCTAATTTCTGTTTCTTTTGTCATGGATTATTATTATACATCATACATAAAAGTTATATTTATTTTTATATTTATTTGTCCTTGCTCGTACTTAAAAGAATACACATTGACATGATTATTTGTGCAATACAAATACTACTTATTCACCACAGCGATGTGCTTTGCTTTTATGCGGTTATGGAATATCTAATAAAAGTGTTTCAAGATATATTTATAACCTAATTTATACTGCTTTTCTGGTCTCTTAGTCATAAGCTGAAGACATAACTTTGCAGATGGGAAAGAAGATATAAGAGCTCTATATGGCTTGGAAAAACTTGCTATTTAAAGCCATTCTCATACATCAATATATTTTTTAAGAGTTTTCAGTTCAAAAAGTATTTTTAAGTTTTCTTGAACATTTAACTTGTCTAGTTTTTGTAAAACGAAACAGAAATGATTATATATTTATACAGATATTTTCACATTGTCTAAATTTCAATTCTTGATCAAGGTGTGTGTGTGTGTGTGTGTGTGTGTGTGTGTGTGTGTGTGTGTGTGTGTGTATGGATTGGCTGGAAAAATGTGAGGAGAAATTGGCCAGAGGAAAAGGGCTCAGTTTCAAAATACAAATGCTGTGTAATTTGATCCAATAATACATGAGGTTTTGAGGAGGAACTTAGGTGAACTGGATCTCATATTTTACATGGAATGTTCTTGAGAATCATGAGACAACAATTTAAAATATTTCTACTTGACTCACTGAAACATCAGTAAATAGCACAGAGTAGTTTTCTCTTTGGTGCCTGAATATAATTTGGTGACTCCTAGAATTGGAATGTGTTGAAATAGAATTGTTTTTCTTAAAATATGAAACAGTATGTGCACTAGCGAGTCATAGAGATGAATGGAAGGCTCTCCAGGGTATAATAAAAAGTTGTGGGGATGAAGTATCTGCCTGAAAAATAGAAATAGTCCCTTGTTATCCTTGTTTCATGTTAGCCAGGCAAACAAACATCATTTAAAGGAAAGTCTGACCAAGAAAGTGACTGATGCCTGGCCTTAGGATGCCCGCATCTTCATGTGTGAGAGTGCAGATAGGAATCATCTCCTCTGAACTATGTTGCAGCTCAACTCATTTATTCCCCGGTGTTTCCTGAGCACTTACAACATGTCAGAACTGATAAGCAGGCAGAATTGACCCTGCCTTCATGGAGCTTACAGTCTGGTGGCCAAGTGAGACAGGTTATTCAATACTCACACACAAAAGTAACTATCGGCTGTCACAGTTGCCGGGGAGTGGAGAGGAATAAACAGGGTAGCGGGGGAAGGCCTGTCTGAGAAAGTGAAGCATCCGTTGAAATTTGGAGGGTGGATAAAGGTTAATCAGGAGAGAAGAAAGGGAGGAGAGCTGTGCAGTGTCTTTGTTACAGAGACCCATCCGCAGGAAAGGTAAATCCACACCTAGAGAGCGCACGTGCGGACTTCAGACGGTTCTTGGTGTCTGCGGTGGGTGGAGGGGAAATGCATTTTGTGGGATGGAGCTTCAGATGATGAAGAATGAGATTGCTAACATCAGGACATGGGGGAACTTGTTTTATCTGTTACTACACAGGCTCAGCTGCGAGTAAAAGACAGGGCTGCATTCCTGCCTTGGAGAGCCCCTGCCTCCCTTCAGAACCCCAAATATAAGGCCGTATAATCCAGTGGAAAAACAGGTGGACTCAGGGTCTGCAAACTTGAGTTTTAGTGCTGTCTTTCTAGCACTTAGAAGTTATGTAACTGGTCATATAGCCGTTCTACCTTCCCTTTCCTGAGTAAAACCTTCTTCGGAACTTTTATAAGAGTGACAATAAGTCATTAGGGAACATGCTGTAAGAATTTTAAGATGTGGCAGAAACATAAAGCATTACGGTTGCCGTCCCGCGCGGCGTAACGATGGGGATGCATTCCGAGGAAGGTGTCCTTAGGCGAGTTTGCTGCGCCAACATCGTAAGCTGTGCGTCCACAAACCTAGGTGATATATCCTACTGCTATGGTTTCACGTGCTGTACCCCTATGCAACTGGCTCAGCAGTGGGCTTGTGTACACGAGCATCACAGCAAACACGTGAGTAATGTGTTGCGCTCGGATGTTACAGCAGCTACAACAGAAATTCTTAGCTCCAGTATAATCTTTTCCCATCGCCTTTTCTCCCTTCCCTGCCCTCTTCCACCCATTCCGCTCCACCCCTGAAACCACCACAACGTTGTCCACGCCCATAGTTCTCTCTTTTTCTCTTTTTTGCTGAATCCCTCCACCCCTAAACACCATCCCCTCCCCCCGAGCTGTCAGCCTGCTCTCTGTCTATGAGTCTGTCTCGATTTTGCTCGGTAGTTCAGTCGGAGAAAGACAAGTACCACAGGGTTTCACTCATATGTGGAATTCAATGAGCAAACCCCACTATCAGCTCCGTTACAACCTTACGGGACCACTGTGGTAAATTTGGCCTTTCCTTGGGAAACATCCTTGTGCGGTGCCTGACTCTATTATACTAGGTGTTAAGGACTGAGAGAATTGACGCGATGGGGGGAGACACCTGATAGTTTAGTCTTCAGAGGGTCAGTAAGATGGGGCTTCGGGAACTGGGCCTTCGAGTGCCAGGGACCCAGACCAAATCCCTGCCTTGGTCCCTTACAGTCTATGTGATGCTAGAAAGTTCCTTAATCTTCTTAAATGTCCATTTCCTTATCTACAAAAATAGATATAATTATGGGTTTTAACTCGGGTGTGTAAGTGTCCTAGGATGGTGTCCGAAGCTAAGCGAAGCCCATGAAGGTCTATTCTAGTGCATTTCCTTTAGTCACTGTGTTCTACCTTTCAGATATTTACCTGTCAGACTTCTACAATCAATTATGTGTTACAAAAATCTGCAAAGTGTATGTGATTATCCCATTTTATAGAAAGATCACATGGTTACATGAAGGAGAATCTCAGGCTCAACCCTCTACAATAGCCGAACCAGGGTGATAGCTGATAGCTTCCAAGAAACAGTGTGACTTTTGCTTTTCACTCCTGATTTTTCTAACCTTCCCACCTTATCTAAAAATGTAACACCAACTCACTGCCCCCTTTTCCCTGCTTTATTTCTCTTCATATCACTTACCACCGTATTACATACTACATATTTGTTTATAAATTCGTTTATTACTTTTGGAAGTATGCTGGGCCTCTACAAGTTGCTTAAGAACACTTCTAGAACCATCCCACTGGCCACGTTCCAACTGTCACTTGGAGAAAAAGGATCACTTTGCAGTGATCTTTTGGCAGAAAACCAGTCGTATCATTCTGTTCAATAGAAGCTTTGTGGGGAAAAGCCTTATCAAATTCCTTGGACATGAAGCTACCGTTGGAACTGCAGTAGTCCCCAGTTATCTACAGGGCATAAGTTCCCAGACCCCCAGTGGATGCCTGGAACGCGGATACTGCTTAACCCTTGCCAACTTCTTCAACTCTGCCATAAATGTGGCAGAGGCTTCTTGATCAACAGACTCAACTTCTCCCTAATTTTACATTTTTCAGTCCAAACCCATTCTTGAATTTGTGTAGCCATCTCTTACTTGCAGTAAATGGCTCGGTGTGACTTGTTTCAGTAGATCCCTTGCTGGTTTCTTCATATAGACTCAGTGTTCTCCAATGCAACACACTGAGGTCAGTTGGAACCGCTTTCTGTTCATGCCTGCCACTCCCAAATTCAGTTCTTTTTCCATCTTAACTAAGCATTTACCACACATTGTGGTCATAACTTTTGTAGTTTGAGGTGCAGCAGTGAAACTAGCACAAATTTCTTATTCCTGCTTTATAATTTCATGGATAGAAGATTTATTCTTACTGTAGATCTTAGCAACCTCAGCTTATGATTTTTTCATTTATTAAGTCAAAAGCTTTTATCTTTTTTACTTAAAGGAGATACTTTATGTCTTCTCCTTGGCACTTCCTAATTTCCAGTATCACTACTCTTGTACTTTGGGGCCATTATTAAGTAAAATAAGAGTAACTTGAACACAAGCACTGTGATACCACAATAATCGATCTCATAACCAAGACAGCTACTAAGTGACTAATACCGTGTGGACATGCTGGACAAAGGGTGATTCACATTGTGAGTGGGATAGACAGGACAGGTCTGAAATTTCATCACACAACTCAGAACAGCATACAATTTAAATCTTATTAATTATTTCTGTACTTTCCCATTTAATATTTTTGGACCATACTTGACTGCAGAAAGTAAAACTACGAATAAGGGCAGGGGACTACTGTATTCTCAAACCATAATATCTTGAGGCCAGGAATCCAAAGCTTTGGAAAGGTCAGGAGTGGCCTTATATTGATTTAGACCATCCTATGATTATTAGTTAAGAAGTGAAGGTGGTTATAATACTATAAAAGCTTTAGGTCTTAAACACATTTATGAGAAGAACCTGTGTGTCATGAACTAAACCACAACTTCCTGTCATAATTTTTTTTTTTTTAAATATATCTTTATTGATTTCAGAGAGAGGAAAGGAGAGGGAGAGAGAGATAGAAACATCAATGATGAGAGAGTCATTGATCGGCTGCCTCCTGCATGTCCCCTGCTGGGGATCAAGCCCACAACCCAGACATGTGCCCTGACCGGGAATCAAACCCGGATCGCCTGGGTCCTAGGTCGATGCTCAACTGCTGAGCCACACCCGGCCAGGCCCTGTCATAATTATTAAAGAGACCAAGACTAAGAGACTACCAATAACCCTTATTCTACCCTGCACTGTGATTAAAATTATAGAATTGGGTTCTTCAAATTGTACAACCTAGAAGAGAAAATTGACTGTGTCCAAGGCTAGGCAGAAACAATACATCTATTTATAATGAACAAAAAATATCTGCTTTGCTAGTAATGTCAAAAAATTTAATATTTTAATTTAGCTTTATTTTTAATCTTGTGTTGACCAAATAGAAGAATATAGGTTTTCAAGTAAAAATATATGACTAGTAGACATTATTTGATTTGAATACTAAAGAGGAACTGGAAGTAAACCTCAAAGCTAAAAATGTGAAGGTTTTAATGGCCATTATTCCTAAAATGGCAATACGAAGTTTACTAGAAAATCAAAAGAAAACATATACTGTGATAATAAAATTAGGCTTTACTCATAAATATTATGCTATACATCTTAATTCACTATAGATCTGTAAAATAAGAGGACTTATCTAAACAATCAAGAAGATTTTAACCCACTTGGCCTACATATAATACTATTCTTTTAAATTCTATTTTCATAAATATGTGAAGTATTAGTCCCTATTTGTGCATTATAAAATGGATGCTTATTTTGTGTTACAGGTATATAGTGTAAACATTATAAAGTTAGTTGTTATTATGTCTAATTTTGCTCCTATCCAAATGGGTCGAGCAATTCGCTTTCTTTGTAGCATATACACTTGCTGTGACCTCTTATTTTGACCAAAGAGTTACAGCCTTTGGGAATGAAAGCTTAAGTACATTGGTACAATACTTTAAATTCTCTGGATTGTTCAACATGCTTTTATTATAAAAGAAGAGATCTTTTTAAGTGTTCTTGGTAGCATCTTAATAAGCAACAATAGTCTTTTCGGTGGGAGAGAGGAGAGCTGAGAACAAGAAGTTTCTAATTAATTTTAGATTAAATATAGTAGCTTGACATTTACTTCTTAGTCTCTCTCCAACTGTCTGCGAAGCCTTGCTTTCCACACTGTGGTAACTGCCCCTTCAGTTGGCAGTCATTTGTGCCGTGCATCACTTGGAAACTCGTAGAAGTATTTATTTTCAATAACTCTGATTTTGGAGATATTAAAAATGCCAAAACTCTAGTCTCTAGTCAAGGATATTTGAGAATAAAATACACAATGGATTAGAAGGATACATCTAAGTATCTAACAAGTCTGCTCGTGTACAGCATAATTGTGTCCATCCAAAACTGTGTGTATAAGGGTGTGTATTTATATTTATATATAATAAAATAACTGCTGAAAATGTAGATGTTCTTTATACTTTACAGCTTACTGAAATTTGAACAAACTTATTTCTTTGCAATTCATTCTGTGACTTCATTTCTCTTAACTATAATTGGGATAAGTAAGTTACTTAAACTTTGGCACACAAAAAATTGTCTCAGCATTCTTTCTTCATGATTTAAGCAGAGTTGAAAAATTGGAGTAATAAAATCCAGCAAGTACATCTTATTACTAAATAATGCTTTATCTTCTCAAAAATACTACCTACTTTAGCTAAATACATCCAAACTCTCAAATTATTTGAATCGCACATTTTGGAAACACTTTGTATCTAATACCTTTTTTTATATCTGATGTAACTTTTAAATTTATCAAACTCATCCTTTGATATTCTGCAGAGGAAACAGGAATTAATTTTTGACTTTGTCCAGCGAAGGGAGAGGCATCTCATTAATACTGTTAGCTTCCAGTGTGACACACACAAGCTGTTTCTGAGATTATAGCACAAGAAAACATTCCACAGCTATTGTATTGCTGCTTGCTCAGTTCCCAGTCTCTTACAATTCTAGGCCTTGACAGTACAGAGGTAGGTTCTGCGCTTATGTAACGTTGATTCTGTTATTGCACTCTCTGAAAACAAGAGGTTATTGTTAACTGAAAAACAAACTGGGCCAGGGATTATTATCTATCTTTTGAAAGTATTTTAAAGAAATATCTTAAAAAACCATTGTTGTTGTTATAAAAATTACATTTTATTCATGAAGAATCACAAATTATGTGTTTGTCTTTTAAATGAAGTCTAACCAGAGAGCAAAAAAGAATGATTTTATTACTGCTTATAATAGTGCAGATCAGTTTAGGGTGAGGGAGACATTTGTTAAAGAACATTAGTAGATTTTCTTTGAAAGCTGCCCAGAAAACAGATTTGCTGTGAAGTACTACTGGGTGGCTTCTCTCATGTCCAGCTAGTGTTACTGACTGGTTTTGTCAGCTTTGTAGCTCATGTGTTTTTTTCTTTGATTCCTTTTCTGCTTTCTGTCATTGATTTGTAAGCAGTTTAAGATTAGAATCCTGTCATCTAAATCGTCGGTATCTCCCTTCACCAACGAAAGGAGTTTTGAATGAGGTAGATGCAGTAAATGTTGACGACACAGGTTATGTATTCAGGCGGGAGGATGACGCTTCATTAAGAAGATGAAACTTATCAAGAGAACAGTGTGCAATTCCATTCCTTTCACTTCTTTTCAGTCTTGGAAGTTACAAAGACTTCAGTAACTTAATGCTGTGGCATGAGCGTGAGGCTAGGAGATGGAAATTCTACCCTTAGTTCTATGAGCTGGCTATGCAACCTTGTTTTGCTTTGAAAAGCAAGGATGTTGGACCCGTTGATTTTTAATTTACCTTCTAGTTCTAAGACTAATTCTGTTCTAGTTCTAAGACTAATTCTGTTCTAATGAAGGGCATGAGAATTTTCTTACAGTTACTGCGTATGCCAGGTAACATTTCTCTTAAATCTCTATAACTTAAGATTTCACTGAAATCTTGTGGTCATATCCACAACGTGGACTGAAATCTTAGCGTCTATATTTTTAACTCTAGAAAAAGATGTAGCCCTGGCCAGTGTGCCTTTTTGGTTGGGCATTGTCATATGCGCCAGAAGACCGTCGGTTCCGTTCTCGGTTAAGGGCACGTGCCTGGGTTGCAGGCTCGATCCCCAGTAAGGGACGAGCAAGAGGCAGCGGATCCATGTTGTGCTCTCACATCCATGTTTCTCTCTCTCTTCCTCTCCCTTCCTCTCTCTCTAAAAATCAATAAACTATTCTTTAAAATAAAAGAAAAAAAAAAGAAGTAATTAAATCTAGAAGTTTTGGTTCATGATTTTTATTGTTTATTATTGTTTTGCTTCATTTTTGCAACATGACATGATTTTATTTTTTATTTTCCACTGTTACCAGCTATCAATAGTAAAATTACCAAATTGGCTAATAGTTATGAACAAGAGTCTTAATTCCTATATTCATGCAGCAAAAAAGCTCAATCCATAGATGATGCTCATGTGCCCTATGTCACCTTCAGGGTTGCCAGAATCCTGCAGATTTGAGGGTGAAATAGCCAGTGCCTTGCCATAGTAAACAGAGTACCCCCCAACAAACAGACCACTAGCACTCAATATTGATAATAATGTGAAAACAATGTCATCTATTTTCTATTTCTTTTTTAGGGTATCCTTGAAGATTAATCAGAAAACTTAAATGTGCCTATAAAGGTAGGAAAAAAATTTTTCTGAATATGAAGTATGTTGTGTTTGTCTTATCCAAGTTTCAATAATTTACTCCTCTTGTTTGATGTTGCTCATTCTGAACAACTGAAAACTGTGCTAGATCTACTCACTTGCTAAACTTGAAATCATCCAATACATAGTGTTGAAGCTTCAGTTTGAAATTTTCTCCATACTATTACATATTATATATTATGGTAGTTTATGTTTCACTTTAGGCAGAATTTATTCTTGTTCTTACATTTTTGTATTACTGCCTGCATAATTTTAGGGTAGTTTGACTCTAGCATATGCAATTTCCATATATCAGGAAGGCAATTTTATAATATGTACATTAATGTACATTAATATATGTAATATATTGTTAGAAACTGAGATACTCTTGTCTACAACAATTTTATATATAATTTTTGCTATTTTAAACCTAAAATTTCTTAAGAAGCAACAAAATATATTATATTTATAGCTAATAAATATAATTAGCTATCAGTGATTTAGTAATATAAATGCTAACTTGGAAGAATTTACTTTAATAAAAGTACCAGAAAATGCGGCTCTTTTCTTGGCTACAACTTATGTGCAGATAAATTTAGAATTTCTAGTCTAGTAACTACTTTCTCAGATAATAGCTTAATTGTAGCTATTTCAGACCAAATTGTTTAATTATGGTGAATCACATGCAAATTGTTCAGATGTAGGTCAGCTTCTCACTCCCACATTCTAGCACCTCTTTTCTAATTCAGGACGAATTGCTCCATGCCTAAAAAAGGCAGAAGAGTCGATTAAAGACATAAGACAAAAACCAAAACAACAACGACATAAAAACTAACAGTGGGCCAGGAGTCAGAATGTTCTCATAAAAACGTCAAGGCAGGTTGCCTTTATTTAGGCCTTAGTCGATGATCTCTGATGTTTGCTGTGTATTTGTGCTCACTGCTGAGCTTTGTGGCTGGCAAATCATGGTGCCTACACGATGCAAAGTTTCCTCTTATGTAAAATACATGCAGTGATATTTCATTCTTGTTCACTTACTGAAGATCCAGTAAAACAAGAAATGTAAAATGAATGTGTGATTCCTCTAATCCCATATGGAAAGAGCATATTCTTTTTGGTGATCTGGTTGAGTGACAGAAGAGTAGTTCTCACTAATGAGAAAGAATACCTTGTGTGTAGCTCTGGGTGAGACCTGCTGAGACATATTGCAGTTGTAGAAGCTAAAGAAATCCTTTGTTTTTCTAGCTGTTACATTATAGCTCTAATCTGTAGTTACCTTTTGTGATGGGGCATTTTATCACTTTCTGTTGAATGGCTGAGGTTTTGTGATTCTATTTAATCTTTATATATCGTCTACTATAGTTTCAAAGCATTGAAAGATGATAAAGCAGGTTCATAACTTTGTTGCATTTGTTGTTTTTTATCTTTAGGTGATTATTTCTGTTGTTTTTGGTATATTGATAGAAAAATATGAGCCTTGCTGGTTATTGATTTAAAACGATTTTGACTCTAAATCTAATAAAATTAGAATTCTGCCTTCATATAAACATATACGCAGAGTTTTTTAAATTATAATTCTTCACTGGAATTTGTTCAATACTTTGAATTTATATTTTCATATAATTTGATTTTTAACTTTTTCTAAAATTTATTTTGAATTAAATTATTCATTCTTGAAGAAATATTGTAGAATTGTTTAATTAAATTACTGAATTAAAAAGTGGCAGCAATTTTTCTAATTCTTAGAATGGGGAAAATAGATAGTGTGTACTTTGTACTTCTTTCAATGTCAATATTTTGGTTGTTTGAATTACTTAAAATAAAAAAAGAGAATCATACTAAATAGAGAGTAATATTTTTCTCAAAATTAATTGCTGTTAAAATTGTAGTATTTATTTTTCCAAATTTGTTCTTAATATACACAAACATCAGCATCAATATGTGCACATAATTCTTCCATACCATATGCATGATTCTGTGTTTTTAACATTTTAATTATGAACATCCTTCTAAGTCAATGTATATTATCTATTTCATCTTTTTTAATAGATGCAGACTAGGCAACTTTTTTTGATGTCGCATGATTTATTTAACAGGCTCTCTAAACATTTTTTTAAAAATAGAACTTTGCAATAGAATGAAAAATGGCCTTCCTTAATTACACTTTTGGCAGGCATACAAAAGAATAATTTCCATTTGAACAATGAATCAGGAAATTAAGGAGTGAAGAAAAAGTGTTACAGTAAAGAGGCATAAAAATATTTTTACGTAAGTGCTCATAAATGGTCAGGGCTAATAATATAGGTGATCATGCCACTGTGTTGAAGCTATATAAAATTAAATTCTACTAATTTTCTCAAGGTTCACTGAAAATGACACCTCCTTCCATAAACATTCAAAGAGATTCTTCCCCTCCTTCTCATTCTCGCCAGTTGTTTCACATCTCCATAACACTTAGGGGGGAAAAAGATCTATCTCATCATATTATGTCACATACAAAATTTCATCTTGCATATGTATCTTTTTGCCCCAAATAGACTTTTAACCCTACAGGGTAATAACGGTGTGTTATTCATCTTTGAGTCTAGCAGATGCTGAATAAATAGTCATACAGTTCAATTGGATTGAAGTGTGAGAAAGGGGAGAGATCAGGTGGAAATGTTTCATCTTACCAGAATTTTATAAGGTGCCATATCTGCCTCTGCATTTTAATCTTCAGAGTGAAAAATAATTAATTCTTGTGATGGATGAGATACGAATAATATGAACAGTTTTTTGATATAATCATGTTCAAAATCATACAAATCAAGTTTTTAAGAAAAATACTTATAATTTATAAAAAAACATTTGTATGGGGCTGAACTTAATACATTACCTCACATGGATCTAAAAACACTTGTCAGCTTAAAAGCACTATATACATGTAATACATTATTATTCTTTTTAAGACAGTAATAAAGTTGGCTCTGTGGATTAAAATATAGATGGTTATTTATAAAATAGAAGTAATACATACAAGAAGCAATTCTTTATGTGAATTCTGTTAGAAGAAAGGGAGTATTGTTTTCAGTACTTCGTATAATGCTAGTTGTTACTCAAACTATTAAATGAATCTTTGACATTGTCTCAACCAGCAAAAGTAGTTATTATAGTTTGAATTATGCCTGAGGGAATCTATGATTCCACATACGTCTAAATTCAACAGTAATGCAAATTTAAAATATCTGAACAGATGTACCAATTTCACTTTCCTTTACAGAAAAATTAGGAATTAGTTGATGTAAAAGTTTCTTTTGAAACTGAATGTAATACTTAGTGCATAATAGTGTTTCCTCTCATCTGATTTGCAGAAACTACTTTCCCCAACTCTGATTTTACATTTTCCTGGTCAAGTCGGTAAGGAGGAAACGATCTTGGTCAACCAATTCTAAAAAAAATGTTTGCCCTTGTTGATGACCTTCACTTAACCAGAACGTGAAACTTAGCATTTAAAATGCATATTTTGTCCTCAAAGAAGTCAATGCCTTGTTCCCAAAGAAGTCAATGTCTTCCCACTTTGGCCAGGGTTGCAAGTGTAATTACCTTCAGGACCCATGCATACAACAAAAGTGGGTGTAAGAGACCAAGATTAACAATAAGGAGGGGTGTGGACTGAGGAACATGATAATATGCTCAACATACAAAAGTTACCTCTACTCATTCCAGTCAAATTTTCTATCCAATTTTATGTTCCAGTGGCAATAACTTCTGAAGTTATAGGGAATTAAATATTGGGATTTTTTATCTGAAATCTCATAAGTTTTGACGTTGGCTCGAATTTTTTAAATTAAAAAAAAAAGAAAACCATGTAAAGCACTCAAGATAGGCCATAGGTATGCACTTCTAACCTTTGCATAAACACTGTCTAAATATTTTTTCAATCAATGAGTGAATCATAGACCTCTGTAGGAAATAGGGAAATTATAAAGCATTCTAACCCTTGTTCTCCCATGTGTATTAAAAAATTCATATAGCCTGGCCGGGCATGGCTCAGCGGTTGAGTGTCAACCTAGGGTCCAGGTGATTGGGGTTTGATTCTCTGTCAGGGCACATGCCCAGGTTGTGGACTCGATCCCCAGTCAGGGGCGTGCAGGAGGCAGCTGATTGATGACTCTCTCATCATTGATGTTTCTCTTTCTCTCTCTCCCTCTTCTTTCTTCTCTCTGAAATCAATAAAGATATATTTTTAAAAATTCATATAAAACTTTAAGGAGGGCCATAGTCATAGCAACAAATACAGAGACCAACCAGATGAACCTTTTCAACTATCTCTGGAGTCCACAAAAGGGAAAGCAAGAGTCAACTAAATAAGTTAAGAAAGTATTGTTAAAATATATTATTATATGGAATGATATGGCAAAGAAACTTAATTTTTAGGTCTATTTTTATTTGATCCACAACTGACCTTATGCTACTAATTCATTACCATATTTTCTTTGCTTAAAGCTTCTTGCAAATATTTGGCCTTTTATTAATCTTAAAAGAAAATGGTGAATGGAGATAGTGGATCAAAGGGAAGTCAAACGCACAGGAAAAAATAAAAATCAACCGTGCAAATCTTGTCACATAATCATTCATGAATAAACATGGTTTCAGTGGCTCTGTTGCCAAAGCAAAGAGAAAATTTTGCCAGTTACATGCCTGAACCTGTTTTGGTTTCAGTTACCTGGATTATTGAAGCAGAAACAACCTCTGTGACTAATTGACCCTTATAATTGCCTTAGCTCTCTGCTTTGCCTTGCTTATGGACATACTGCCATGTGCTACTATTATTGGAAAGGAAAAGTCACTTCCTTTTTTGATGGTTCCAGAAAAAACACTTAAAATATACTTTTCAATTCAAAGAACTGTCCTTTTTTAAGCCTCTGAATTTAGAGAATGGTATACTGAACAAAGTGAAAAGTTAACCTGCATTTACTTCATCATCATCATGTGATAATTCTGTTATCTCTTACTCCTTTTTACAACCAACCTCAATGACTCAGTCTCATCAGTAGTGACCTTTGAGTATCTCCTGACTTAAGATGTCTTAAATACCAAATAGATTCTTGAACTCTTCACACATTTGGGTCAGTGTTGTAAAGGTTAAGTGTCCAATCAACTTAACTACCTGCAATGAAACTCAAAAATGAATTAGGAAATGGGAAGAGAAGACTTACCCCTCAGTCTTCCAACCACAAATTCAGCTTTTCCATACAACAGTCTAAAACCTTAGGATTTCAACTAAATGGAGACATTAACACAACCCATCGTTATATCTCTAATAATTAATCTATAATTCTTACTCAATAATTTTTTTCAAACCAGTTAATGAAAAAGCCAGAATGGTAAGGTAGTGCATGTGTAATTATGATTTTCTCAAATTACCTTTTTGGATTATTTTTTATAAAAGAAGTTTTATAACATAACAGCATTTATGTAATGCCATTCATTTTCCCTGCACACAGTCAGTGAGAATGGGAGTCAAATTTTAGTACTCGATTTCACTTAAATAACATATATATATACACACACACACACACACACGTATATATATTTCTAAATATATAAATTGTCAGCTTCAAATAAAATAATTAACAAATTATCAAAACAAAATTGAGTTTATTTGGGAATAGCAGAAAATTGAAATTAGGGACAAGTAAGCTTTGGTGATCATAGGCAAGTCTGGAGAACAAAGGAGAGGGGCTTGCCTTTATAGGGGAAAGGAGGAAGTGGGAGGAGTCATTTTGAACAAAAGTCCTTTGGAAGAGAGCTAAAGTTTGCAGTGATGATGACTCCTTATTGGCTGAGCTGTTGCTGAGTAAGGGTAAAAACTTTCCTCTTGTTGAGGAGTGTAAAAGCCATTTCTTCCTGTTATGGTTTGCCAAGGTAGGAGTAGTAACACATGAGAGTTCCCCCTACAGGGCTTCCCAATTCTATTTTAAATGAGGTAACTTTCTTTTCACAAAATATAAATTAAGTTTTTTATAACTCAAAAATATTTAATAGCCCAAATTCATAAAGCATGTAGGTAGCCTCCCACCATTTACTTTCATCTAGTAAAGGCTTTTTCATTTGTGGATTTCATCAGTGAGTATTAAGCATACACTATGTACTAGGCTTTGGCAATTCATGGGCATAGTCAGATTTCCTGTCTTCAGATGGATGCACACAGATCTAAGAGCTTTTAACCCTGATCTGGCTCAAAAGCCTCGGGATTAGCTTCCTAGAAGGGGAATATGAAGGTGCCATTTGAAGAATCAGGCCAAGTAACAAGATTAATAAGAGAGTTCCAGGTACCATAAACAAACCTTGATAGCAGGCAAAACACACTTGAGGAATAACAATGCGTTTTTGGGAGAACACAGAGACCAGTGGGGAAGGGCAAGACAATTAGGCATGTGCCAGACCACAAGCGCTTTGAATGCAATGCCAATGACTTTGAATTAAATTCTGAAGATAATGAAGAATAAATGAATAAATTTTAGAATGGACAGGTTTACATTTTAAAATGGACTCTGAATGTTTTTTGCAACTGTGAAAACTAAATTGATCAAACAAAAAAGGTCAAAAAGAGGAAAATTATCAATGAAGAGAAGAGTTAGAAGGTATAGTTGTGTAGGTTATTCAAGAAATATTTTAGATATCAAATTAATAAAACTTCACTCATGCATGAAAGGTTAGCACAAGCTAGAAATCTTAGGTAATTCCCAATGTTTGCAAGAAAGCTTGAGTAGATGAAGGTGTCATTAACTGACTCCAAAGAATAAGTTTGGGGGAAAAGATGAGTTCAATTATGAGCATATTGAGTGGCTAATATGCTTGGGGGGTCATTCAGTTGATTGTATAAGTATACTGTTGAGTAGATAAAACTGGCCCTTAAGAGAGAAGCTTATGTTAAAGATATTTATTTGGGTATAACCAGTATAAAGATGTATGTGGAAGTTAATTTACTGATGTAAATGGGTTACTCCAGCAGTATATTTATGGCAAGAAGTGAAAAGAGCCTGAAACCATGGTGAGCCAATTGATCACATGAAATTATAAACGCAAGGCCGATGTGACAAAATTCTCACCCGTAATCATAATGTCTTTGAATAATAATGTGGGATAACTTCTTTAATAGATGGCTTATATTTTGAAAGACAAGGATCCAAATTCTAGAAAAAATCATTACAAAATAAAAGGAAAAGCACCCAAATCTTAATCTTTATTTCATTACTACAAATCTTACTTTTAAGCAATCCACTTTAATTTTGACTCACAAATGTTAAAACCCATCCTGTTCAAATATGAGCACAAAAACATGTACTCAGGACTGAGGATCCCATTTTTTTCTTACCAGATTAAAATAAATAAATAATTTTATTTAGCACCCAACTTACTTAAAGAACAACCTTCTCAAGTGTGAAGTTTCCAATGATCTAACTCACTCAACCATGGCAATATTATTTTTTGCATTAGCTCATCAGAAAGAATGCCAACGGCATAAAAATAAATGGGAGTAAAAATAAATTAAACATTGGACCTTAAAAACATATTGCTCAACTCTTATTTTGTTTAATGTCACCTCCATATGAATTAGCATAATCAAGAAGATTTCATTTTCTACATTGTAAAACAAAGTTATGGAAACATAACCACAGAAACATAGTCTGAGAAGGCATTTTTTTTTCTTTGATAATTAAATAAGCTGTAGGCAGCTATTAAATCTTATAAAATATATCTTAGTCCAATATTTTAGTCAAGCTAATATTCAACTTTTAATTAAGCTTACACATTTATGAGATCTCTGTAGGATCAATATTAGTAAGACAATATGAAATGGAATGCCACATGAATGAATCAATCCATAGCCTTCAAGTTTTTTATGATTCATTATAACTTAGGTTTTGTTGTATTTCATCATCATTAAGATATTATTCAAGCAAATCACTGAACCTTTGTCATAGCTAGAGATAAAACTTAATTACCTAATTTGATAATAGCTTTTTTCTAACTTATGTTGTCAGAAAATTTATAACATTATTTTTATTATGTTATCATAATTATTATTTTTAAAAATATATTTTGAGCTATGTTCAAGTTATAAACAGATAAAACTTCTGTCTTTTATAACAGCCATTTGAATTCGTAGTCAAAAACTGAATTGTTTAGAAATTTGCATCATCAACAAAAATAATATATTATCATTGAGATAATTAGACGATCCGTTATAATTCATGAACACTTTGGATGTCGTTTATCATCTCAAATCCTCACATAAAGCTCTGACCTATGTATTTATGGCTAATAAACATCATGAGAATTTGGAATGCTTTTAAGGGAAAACTTTTTAAAAACTTTCTAAAGGAAGAGATTAAAACAAAAAATGCAAATAAAAACAAAAGGAAAAAACCTCTCTTCTTAAATTCTGATCTTTCTTAATGTTTGCAAGAGGACAGAGCAGGGGTGTGGGGAAAGTGGGAGAGTGTGGTTGTTTGAATGAATGTTAAATAATTTTGTCAACCAACACTGGTATTTTCTTAAGCTTCCTGATGCAATATGTAATTAAAATAAGTGTTGCTTATTTTAATATTGTTCCAATCTACTTTTAGCAAGAAGCTTGTCTCCAATTTTATGGAATGTATTTTTTAATTTAGTATTTCAAAAAATCACTCAAGTTTAACCGCTACCATATTTTCCAGCTTAGACTTTCATGAGCAAGAAAAAAATTTGTATTTTTAGCATCAATAACCCATTAGAATATAAAAGTTTTTGTCATTTTAGGTTTGAGATAAGGAATTAATGTGTTCATTGAGATTAAAAAATTAAGAACACTTTGACAATAAGCTGCATTAAGGAAACGAAGTGTCCTCTAAGAAAATTAGACCTTTCCTCTTATACCCAAATTAATCAGATCTTTGCTTTTCTAGAGAAGTGTTTTTGCTTATTTCTTGTTTATCAACTTACATACACAACTTTCTTCTTGGACACTTTCATTCCATTTAGCTTGAGCTAACTCAATCCCTTCCAGATCCATGGCCTTTAGCTTCTACATATTCCTTTGAGCTTCCCATTATTTTGATGAAAAGATACCTGTTCTTTTCTTTGATATCTTTACCACCTCTACACCCTTGCAAAAATTGGCCTTACCACCTTCTCCAGAGTTACCCTTCCTTCAGTCTTCTTCCTCCTTTCTCTAAGCTCTCCCCACCTTGCAGGCCCCTACCCTTGCCTCAGTGTTTCCTGATGAGGGCTCTCCTTGGGCATGTCCACACTCTCCTATTCCATAAACAGGCATCAAGCAGAGAAGGTCATTGCACTTATTTGGCATCTCACTCTGCACCATAATTTATAAGTTGAGTTATTTCACTATTCACAAAACCATACTAAATAATGACAGGTATGTTCCAGATGTGCAATAATGTTTATGATATGAAGCATGGAATAATCCCATTCAGAATAAAGGGATATATATACATATAACCAAAACACATTCTGCCTGTTTTAATATTAATTTAATAAATATTTTGTCATGAAAATCAAATTTCTTTGTAAAAATTGAAAACAGCTCAATATTTTATTTTATGTGTGTATCTGACTATCATTTTACAGAAATATTTATCTGTATTTTAATCTTTCTTCTGGATGTATTTCTAGATATAAAATTACTATAACCCTGAATATAGGACTTTTGATATATTCTGAAAAACTTCCTTTCAGAAAGATAGTACCAAATTGCAGTACCATGAGAAATTTGCAAGATTTTCAAAGCCACCTCTCCTTTGCCAATATTTGAAAGTCCTGAGATGTTTAAAGTTTGCTCAATTATATAAACATAAGACATTTTTAATTTATAATATTAAACTAGATTTTTCATTTATACTAGCTAGTGGATAAAGTTTTTAAATGTTTAACATCATTTTTGTAAGTCTTTTAGCTTCCAGTTTTCCCATTTTGGTTCCAATCCACTACTATGACAGCCTTATTTCTATAGCACACACCTGGCCACATTGTGCAGAGAATATCAATGATTCCTAGCTATCCACAAAATAAATTATACATTTGTGGTTCAGATTACTATCACCTTTATAGCTTATTCAGAATCTCCTTTATCTTTACTTAATTTCTCAACAATCCCTCCACATACTCTATAATTGTGTCAGACTGGTACATTTTTCAATCCCCTTCCCCCTATAATTTTTTTTTGCCAATTTTTACCAGTTGAAATTTTTCCTATGGTTTACTATTTGGTAAATATGCCCTAACATTTGTGTGAGATCCCTGTTGTCTAATATTGCATTTAGTTTTACATTTTCTTGTTCGTGGTGTTTTAATTTTACCTGAAAAGTCTCAATACTGACATTTCAAAAGACTCTGAGAGCATGTCCTACTGTTGTAAGATTTAACTACAATCATTAGAGCCTTTTTAAATCTTATGTTTTAAAATAACCTGAGGTCTGCATATCTAAAACTTCCCAGCAATGTTTGTCAAATTTGTTTGCTGAGTCTTTGAAAAATAGCTTAAAGATATATAAATAATAAGTAATTGAACCAATTAAGATAATTTAAAATAATTTGCATATGATAGTTATGTTCTATATGAGTGTACATTTCAATTTAATTCAAAAATTATGCAAAGTAGCTTGCATAACTGTCACCAAATGGTAGTCATTAAACCCTGCTTTTTTTCTGTAGTGTTCTTGGGATATATGTGCTTCACTTTTGATATTCTGCTTTCCATTGAGCCAAATACATTTCTCCCCAAAGAAAAAAATGGGAACATAATAATCGAGGCATGCACTCAGTTTACAAATTAATTATTGATGAAAAAATACGCTGATTGATTTGATAATCAGTTCTATTGGCTTGTGTTTAAAGCTATAACTTCAAAGACTAGAAAATAAATCATGTTATTTTCTTCCATCTGTTAATACACCTGTCTCATTTGGGTATGTATTTATATTTGCATTTAAGTGTATATTTATATCTTATTTAGCATAGTATTAATACATAGTGATCAGTAAATTGTGGTAGTCCAATTATAGAACCTATATATAGGAAATCAGTCAGGAATTTTTAAATTGTTTAGGTTTTTTCTTTTGAAGTACTCTCTGAAATAGACTTGCTCTTCCTCTAGTCTAGGTAGAGTTTGAATTCTTGGAAATAAAAAAATATATAGTTATTGGTTTAGGTGAATTTAGAGTGAAAAATAGTGGAAACAAGATTCCCAGGTCATCCCTGGAGTAGTCAGTATCCATATTTATTACAACTTTGACTTACCAGATATAATTATCAATTAACTCTGCAGAAGAGAATTGATATTTTTATATTACTCAGCTTAATTCAACTAAAATAAACTGTCTGTCTGGCAAAAAAAAAAAAAAAAATTACTTTGGCTTTGTGGTTAAGCACTTTGTTTCCAGAATCTTCAAACATCTCAGTCACACAAAGTACAATTCCATAGTCTCCAGACCACACAAATAGCACAATGTTCAATACTTGATTTAACAAAATAGAGGCATTAGCACTCACAATTTTGATTCTTTACATATTGGCCAGACTTGTTAAGGCAAAAGATCAAAGACTCCATTTTAAAAAGAAAAAGAAGGAAACCTCCACACTAGAAAAACGGTGAAAAGCTGAGTTTAAAATTAAATGCTAAACCTCATAGGCTGTCTTTTCAACAGCTCAAACCTCAATTTTTGCTTTAGCTCTCATTTGAAACAAAATGAAATTTGCCAAACCTAAGTGCTGTGTGTTGCTAGCTCTTTTGGTTTCTCTGCAAGGGCGTTTCTCCTTTTAATCAGCCTGTCCCCTGCTTTTATTATTTTCTTTGATCTCTGTCCTTTATTGTCTGTGTAGTCTCTTTTTTTCTCTCACCCTTTTCTGTATCCTCCTCTAACTCTTCATACTTGAATCTAATAATTCGACCTCGTAGCGCTCTACTATGTTTGGAATAAGCATGAATAGATAAAGCTGTGAAACTTTCTTAGTGCCTTCGTCCCACTTCCACTATTTTCTTAATTGATGACACTGGAGTGAATCTATTCAGCATATAAATTCCGTCTTGTTATTCTCAGTACCAACTGGGAGTGTTGTTTACCTAGATCCTTGCCATTGACAAATGTTATTAGAATCCTTTCTTACTTCTCAGAGAAGAGGTAGCTTTCAACTTTAAATTGCTTTCATCTCACATCACTATGACTTCCTTTAGCTTTATTAAGAAAAGAGATATTGTGTAGGAAGTGTGCTCAGGAATCACAGAAAAGTCTGAGAACCTAAGTACAATAGAAATTCATCTTGCTAGGTGGCACCAAACCACAATATTTTAGACCACACAATGTACTTCATCGACACTTGTGTTAAACTGGTCTTTAAAAAATAAATAAATAAAATAAAAATAAATAAAACTCTACAGCTAAAAAACAAAAGAAAACATAACCCACCAAAAAATATTTTAATTTTTCACTTTGGGGTTGGTAGTCTTGGCATCCAGCACATTTGCTTTAATCATAAAAATGCCTTTCTTAGAGAGAGATAAAAAAAAATGCAAACTAACAAAAGCACATAAAAAAGTTCTCAAGGTGAACAAGCGTTCATGCAGACACCGTGGCGAGGAGGCTGGCACTTACTGGTCTCAGAGGACAGAGTCTTTTGGCCAGGGCTACCCTCCTGTCTGCCTTGACACTTGCAAATGGTAACTGAGTTCATGAGGCAAAACTAAACATTGTCCTTTCACTGTGAAGAGAGTATGAAATACAGCTCACAGGATGGAATTCATGAATATAATTGTATGCAGTGTTGGTGGGGGGGGAAACAGACTCTTTACTAAGTCAGTGATTTGAGTTTCAGGCCCCAGTACATTTAGTTTATTTAAAGAATGATTTGGGTGTAGTCATCTCCAGGGAAATGGATGCCTTCATATTACTGAACTTGGGTTTTTATTAAAAGGCTGCTGAACTGGACATGGTTAAGAAAGGGGACTGTTGGGCATTGCATTGCTAATCACTGAGATTTTTCTCGAGGCAGATGAAGCAGAAGTATCAGTGTGTCATCTCTCTCCAGTAGCGACATAGAAATAACAGTTATTTTAGAAAATTAAGAGCAGGAAAAAAGAAATAGAATTTTAAGTTTAACACTGAAGCAATTTCTAGAGAAGTAAAAATACATATATATATATATTTTAGATTGCTGGCATTTTCTTTCTTTATTTCCATGTTTGCTGAGCTTTATCTGTATAGTAAAGTTGTACAAAAGATAAACAGGACCCCTGCATTCTATAAAGAAAACAGACCACATCCTTTTTTTGGTTGGTGCTTTTTGAAAATGCTTTATTTGAATTTGAAGTGAGAAAAAGATATTTTGGGAACAATCCTACAATGCTAAAATGAACACATACATAGAAATAAATTGTTTATCACAGCTCTCCTCATCACTTGCACATTTATACTACAAACACAAGAAAGACATGTTCCACTACTTTCCCTGGACCACGCCATGACTTTGACCTTGCCCGTCTATTTTATTCAAGCTTTCCTATTTCTCAGTCCCCATTCCTGTGTTTTGAACAGTCCAGAAGCTGCATCTCTTTTCAGAGCACTAGGCATCTCATTATTTTATTAATATTAGAAATATTAATCAAATATAATCAATACCATTGAAATATTATCAACATTAATATTGTCTGTGTAATATCAATATTAATTATTCCCCATTCATAGAAATAATACATGCAGGCAGATAGATAGTTAAACAAGAGTGGACAGGATAGAGCTGTGTGGACTGAGGAAATAATGAGACCCAGAAAAATCAGAAACCTCATCTAAGAGAGCTTCTTCTGGACCCCTCATTGCTGTTTTGGTTGTTTGGGATAATTTACCAGTGATCTCTGTGTTTTTAAAGGAGTAATTACAAAATAGAATTGTAGTACCTTTTGACTTTAGAATGTCCCTTTTTTGTAGGTCTATAAAATGTTTACCAGAATTCCAATGGGAGCTTAGTTCTGGAATGATAAGTGACATTGAAAGAAATTTACGGACAAAATAATAAACTGAATTTTTAAAACAGGACAAAAGGCCTTTTAAAATGGTTAAATCTCTCCAGTACTCATTAGTGCAGTTTAACAAGACTGGATCACCCCTGAGGTGTGTGGCATTGTTACTGATCACGGAGCTTGAAAAACTTTAATTGCTAGCTTATTTCGTTTAAAAAAATGAAAAGAATTAGAAATTTAAAAAGATCCTTTAGAGATCCAAAAATAATACCTTTCTAAAGAATTATTAAAGGTGTCCTTATTGTCAATCTCCATTATACTATTAATATAGTCATGCTGATTTTTGAGGGACTAGAAATAGCTTTAAATGATATGTAGTGTTTTGGGGTTAGCGTCTGTATTTTTGAGTAGGTGTCCATAGAAATTAAATTATTTACATGTATTCTCATGGTTCTGAAACACTGTGCTACATGTATTTATAAAATTTCAAAAATTATTATATATAATTGTTTTACCTTTTAAAGACAATACTATGCAACAAATTTTAACTTCCATAGCAAAAAAAAAGTTTTTTTATAGCTTCAAAACCACTTCCATTACTGAAAAAAACAAGAAAAAAATGCTTTGTGAATTCAGAAGTGGGCAGAAACATAATGCTCTAATTTTTTATTGCTTGTGGAAATGCACTGAAATTGATGGATGATTTTTAAGTGCTTTCTGTACTTTAGTACAGTTTTTGTTCTAGGAAAAGGTTCCACGGTAATTAACATAGTACCTCTCCTCAAGTGTGTTATGATATAATTATGGAAATGTGTCTCAAAACCACGAGAGGAACTCGAATAATAAAAGAGCCATTTCCCGGGAAGTGTTGTTGCGGGGGTGGGTGCTGAGAGGAGACGGGCCTAACGGTGGCGGCGTAAAGAGCCTTAAGATGAAGCCATGTGGCACCCACTGGGCCAAGCAGGGCACGGGTGGAAGGCCTGCGGGGGGCCGTGCCCGGGACAACCAGAAGGCCACTCGGAAGGGCTTGCTGGTGAATCTCAGGAAGCCAATTTAAATCGGAATGATGAGACGGTTTATGTACAGTCCTGACATCCAGGTAGAAAGGTGTGTGTTTCGTGTGCTTCGAAGTGAGGATTCATGGTCAACTTTTAAGCAGAGTTTTAATGTGACAAAAGTAGCATTTAAAATGGCCTAGTCTGGAGGTGGAATGCGGCATGTGGGTGACAGTTGAAGGGTGGCAAGGAAGGCCGAGTTCAGCCTGGCGTCACGGGGGTCCCCGGGAAACGGCCGCCGTAATGCAGGTGCAGAGTCAGCGATAAGCCTTTAGCTTCAGGTGGCAGCAGTGAGGGGCGAGGACACCCCAGGCATGTAATTTACAATAACACGATGCATCTGTGTTTTAATCTTATAACTACCCTGATGTTTGTTCTGGAAGTTGTTGGTTTAGCTCGGGGAGCAAAACATATTTTTGTTAATGCATTCCTTATCTCTCAGTCAAAGGCATTATTAAATTCCACATTGTCCTGTCTACACAAAGATAGCACCATATAGTATCATGGGTGTACTAAGAGCAGGTGCTTCGAATTATTTTCCGACAGTGGCAATAGAATTTGCTGAACCAGACATATCCCCCCTGTATGGACAAGAGCTGCTAATTTTGAGATTTGGGGCAACGGTTAGTAACCCAGTTGGTGGCTTGGGACTGGACTCTATCTACAGAACAGAAGGAAGCAGGTACACAGCGGGCTCCGTCCGAAGAGTTTCATAGATGTCACCTGGTGAGCAGCTGAACCAGTCTACCATGTATAGTGTGACGGGTAAGCTAGCTGCCAGGGAGAGGTTTTAAAAAGTAGCACAATTTCCTTTTAAGCTCAGTGTGTAAGAAGGCCTTTGAACTTTTCACAAATTCTGTACATTATCAGAATGTAGACTCCAAATAAAACTAATAGCATATCTGATGCTTATTTGAATTTTATGAATGATAAAGGGGTACATTTTCCATTTTTACAGTATTAACTCATATTGTGCTTGTCAATTAGAATGTCATTTAGAGGTCACTTATGAGGTGGAGTTCAGCAATATGAGCATGAGGATTCTTTCCATAAAGTGGGAACGTTTTCTTTCCTGCCATTAGAAGGATAAGGTCTGTACTGTGATAAAAGTGTGGATGTTAGCAACAGTGTTTTGCTGGTCCATTGCTGTTGTTTTGTTTTCTTTTTAAATATGTTTTTATTGATTTTAGAGAAAGAGAGGAAGGGGTAGGGATAGATAGAAACATCAATGTGAGATTAGCATGGATTGGCAGCCTCCTGCAGGCCCCCTACTGGGGATCCAGCCTGCAACCCCCCCCATGTGCCCTGACCGGGAATGGATCCAGTGACCTCCTAGTTCATGGGTCGATGCTCAACCACTGAGTCACACTGGCCGGGCACTGTCGGTTTTTTGTTTTATTTCAAAATTGGACCAAAGAACCTTAATCGTTGTATCCTAGCATTTGCTATATACTCCCTAACCTGACTATGGGGTCAAATCAGAATGGTTTTGATATATCAAATGTTATACATGTTGCATCAGCAACTGCAGGGTTAGTCCATTTTTGTCCTGCTGTTTTAACAACTGAATTCTCCTATCAATAAATTGACAATTAAGTGATCTAAATAAGCAGGGTTGTTTTTTAGCTCAAAGGATTGCTTTTAACATACTTTTTCCCCTTGAACATTTATACAACTTCATAACAAGTCTCTGTGTATCTAATAGTCTATTTTTTGCCATTCTTACCTCCCTAAAAAGAATGTTATTTATATAATAGACATTTATGTCTTATATTGCTATAACTCATAACTGGAGTCCCATATATATTGCTGTATATTATTTCTACATTGTGGATCAGAGAAGAATTCTAGAGATGCAAGTAACATATTGTCTGAATTTTATTTAATGAAGAAAGTATTTTTAGGGCTCTTTGAACCCTGTGATTGCAACTTACATTTTAGAAAAACATGAGTGACCCATATTTGAAAATCTCCAGGAATTCGCTCTGAACAATACAGGTCTTTCATTTTTAAAAGGGAGGAATAAAGTTGACTTTATGAGTTGTGCTTGCCTGAAGAAAAACTATATTGGAACTTTGGTATGGTCCTGACAGGTACCCTAATTGTCCTTAGAAACTTGAGGGGGAAAATAGGTTTACACTGAATAGAGTTCACCATTTGGGACCAATTTATCTATTCTTGTAGATATAGTGATAATTAAAACCTACTCATCAATGTGAGGATTGCCTCCTTAAAGAAAGGGAATTTTTAAAATAAAGACTTCTTATTTATGATGAAGAGAAATTATAAATAGTTCAGACAGGAACATCAAGATGGTAGAAGTGAAATTTGTGTCAGGATCATGGAGAGGAAAGGCATCACAAGCTTCTGCAAACACCCACAGTCGCAAATGAGAAATAAAATGTACAGCAATATTTAATAAGTTTTTTGAGAATTTTGATGGCTACTTCAGGTAGTGAAGACTATTGAGTAGACCATTATAAAGTATATTTAATTTATTAAGTCAAAATGCAAAGACCAATAATTCATTGCAACATATCGCACTATACTAAAAGGAAAAAAGAAATAAAGCAACAGTTTTAGATAAAACCTTAAAATAGATGTTTCAAAAGATTCTAACTCTGCTGAATTAATACAAGTCAAGTTGGTGTAAATTTAAACTAGGGGTTTAAAATCATTACTCTAAAATATATGAGCATGAAGTTTTTCTGAAAATAGTTCATGGAAATAATTTGTTTCTGTTAGAAAAATTCATATAAATAAAAAAGTCAGTGTGGGAAGCTATAATTAAATTCTACAAGTTAGAACTTTTGTATTATAATACAATTTTTATTCAAAGAATAACTTAGAAAAAGAGTCTCATGTATTTCTTAAGCTCTGAAAAGCACAAATATCACATTGTTTTATAGCAGAGAATAAAATTTAAAGAAAGGAATTTCTGGAAACTCATGACATTTTTTGCCTCTGATTAACCCCTTAAAATTTAGTACAGATTGTCCAAACAGCTTAATCATCATGAAGCAACCAGTTAATTTTGTTTATTTTTGTCTTACCATATTTTAACAATATAAATGATAAAATTTATTTGTTAATCACAGGTGTGTATTCTCAGGATACTCTATTAGTAATCATTTTTATTGAAAGTATTCTTTTTCTAGACTTATTTAGGGTCACTACTATTTTTTTTTTCAAGAAATTGTATATTGTCATAAAAGAATTTTTTTGCATCAGTCTGTGTATAAAATGAAGAGAATGCAGCCCTGGCCAGTGTGCTCAGTGGTTAGAGCATCACCCTGTGCACTGGAGGGTCTCGGATTCAATTCCCGGTCAAGGGCACATTCTTCAGTTGCAGGTTCGATCCCCGCCTCTAGTCTGGGCGCACACAGGAGGCGACCAGTCGATGTGTCTCTCTCACATTGATGCCCCCCCCCTCTCTCCCCACACACACACTTTCCCTCCCTTCTACTCTCTCTGAAAAGCAACAGAAAATATACCCTCAGGTGATTATTAACAAACAAACAAAAAAACAACAACAAACAAAATAAAGGAAGAATGCAGAGAAGAGAAATAAAAGGTGGGTCATGAGTGCTGAACTGGAGAGTACAAACACCTTTAGGAAGAAATGTGGCCACTGCTTCATAAATAAGAGAAACTTGTAATAAAAACAAACAGAACTGATCGACCATGCTATTGATGTGACTGTTATGTGCTGTTGAGTCAGCTCTGACTCCTGGCAACACTGTGAATGAGCAATGGGCCACAATATCCTGTTCTCAACAGCCCTGCTCAGCTCCTGTAGACTCATGCCTACAGCTTCTTTTATGAAGTCAATTCATCTCTTATTTGGTCTTCCTCTTTTCCTCCTGCCTTTTCTTTATCCTCAGCATTACTATCTTTTTCAAAGACAATTGTCCAAAGACAATTATTGATGTGGAATACTGGATATCCATGAGAGAACTTATAAATGCCACTGGACATTGGGGGGGGGGGGGGCTGGCAGGAATAGAGGAAGGAGATGTTGGTGCATTTTTTATTCTAGATCTAGTTATTGTTTAAATGCAGTTACCAAAATGGTGTTAAGATTTCGGGGGGGGGGAGACAAAGTAAATTTTTACTTTTGCAAATATATTTAACATAACACATCCAAATTTATTCTAAATATATTTCAGTACAATTTGTAAACCCCTAAGTCTTCAAGAAGTGGAATCAGTCGTTGATAGTAATTGTACATCTGTTGTTAATTAGCTCAGTTGGTTGAGTCATGGAGCTAATGAGGCCAAAGCCTGAGTCGGATCCCTGTGTGGGCCGGTGAGGTTTGCTCTCTTCCTGGGTCACTCACAGACTACAGTTCAAACCCAGGCCAACTATCTCATAACTGAACACCACTAACCATAAAATCTGGGCGAGAGAAAGTAAATCCAACAGCATTCCTGGAAAAAATCCCCAACTGTACACAGTATCTGCTTGTTAATGAGTCATCAGCAATCTTCATGTATGAAGAGAAGCATTAGTTACGCACTCAGTGCTCCTTGCTACAAAAGACCGCACAGGAAACTTTCTGTGGCCTCAGAGCACATTGAGGAATAAATAATACTAAGAATTCTCTAAAGAGAGCATGGAAAAAGACTAATTCATAACCACAAATTGAATCTATTTCAAATTGCAAGGGATGCAAAATTCCACATGTTGCCTTTTCTTCAGTAGGTTATGTGGGTTAGTAAGAGACCTGATAACACGTACTCTACAGGCTCCCTTGAGTTCTGATCCAACTGTGAAATAAGACAAAGAAGGGAAAAGAGGAGGCAGATGGAAAGCCAAAATATGACACTTATTGTGGACTAGATTGGAGAATATAGCTTAGACCTGCAGGTATACGGGTTTGTTGATAATAATCTCAAAAGTAGACAAACGTATCCACCTATTCAGACTAGAACAACTAAGTCTGCCTTGTGGGACAGTCCCCATTTTATTGTAGAAAGACATCCAACCCCCCCTCCCCCAAAAAACAGTATGACAGTAAGAGGGATTGATGTATGTATGGACAGTTGGGGTTTTTTCTTGCAAACATCAGTCAGAGTAGGTCACTGGGAATTTGAGTAAGAGGCCTGGATCGTTCTATATGGAAAGAAAAACACATCAGGAATAGAAAAGAATTCCTACCACACCCTATCTCACCTTTACACACACACAAAAAAGTTTTTAATTGAATAAATAGCCAGTGTAAGATAAAAAGTGGGGAAAATGTCAGAAAGGACAACTCACACTGTTTGGACATTGTGGTAGGTAAACTTGTAAACTGTTTGAGAATCAGTTTAGCTCTTTAGTGTGCTGATAGTCTCCCAAATTTTGAGGAAGGTTGGTTCACATTATATCTCCCACATCGTGATCATAAATATGATCATTAAGAAATGCTGGACTGGAAATGTCTACAACCAGGACAGTAAAGTCAAAGTAAACGCAAATATTTTGGTGAAATAATTTATTTTACTCAGTTCATCATCATTAATGATAAACTTACATAACCATAGCCTAATGAGAAACCCCATGCAAATATAACTTTTAAACACTATGCGACGTGTTCCCTCTTGGGGATTCACAATATCACAGTGCATTTCAGTTCTTTCATGATTGACTTTATCACAGTATCTCCCATACTTTGATAAGGAGCCCCATTGTACTGGTGTTTGGAAAATTTAATATTGAGAAACACTGGTCAAAATCATAGTATAACCAAGTTATTTGTAGTAAGATTTTATAGTGTCTATTTTATTCCTAACGAGGGAGAGAATTTATCCTCAAATTATGGTTGTTTAAAAAAACATAAATGCATGGATACCAAGTGGAGTGATTTCCATGTTGTAGAAACTATTTTTTATCTGTACCCTGTTGCAATCTATAGAGAAAGACTCTAGGTATATGTTTGCATTGCTGCAATTGTGATTTTAAGCATTAATGACCACCAATACACTAAATATATTTATAAAGCAAACTCTACATTTGTCTTTTTTTTTTTTTTTAGAATATTACTTTGATCATGAAGTTTAAACTTCGGTATAAAACTCTATTGTGGTTTTTTTTTCCCCCCGAGGAGAAAACCCACCTTGCAAGATTAACTCGGTTATAGAAGTGAGAACAACTAATGTCCATTGATTTGACTAATATTTATAGAGTATCCTTTTTGTGCCCAGCACTCTTCAAAGCACTGGTGATGCATCAGTCAACAAAACAGACAAATATCCCTGCTCTCATGGAGTTGATATTCTAATGGGAGAAACTAATCCCTCCTCTACTTCTCAAATATTTTGACATAAATACCTCCAAATTTAAATAAATAAAAATATTTGTCATTATCGAATTAAAAGCCCCTAAATAGTGTTCTAATACCAGTAAATAATAAAAAGGCTGGAGGATTTGGGTAGGTTAAACATGTTTGTTTATTCTTTGTACCCAGTACAAAGCCTTTCATGTAGTGTAGAACCTGTAGAAAGCTCTCTTTACAAAAACAAATGACAAAATATTACCTTTTAAGTCCTTCTTGTAGCATTTTTCTCTTTTCTCCCCTTCTCAGTCTTAAGAAAACCTCTAGTAATCAGTGCCTCATAGTGGAATTTATTATCTATTTCACCTGCACTGTATAACTGAATATAGCTGAATCTTCAGTCACTAAAACAATAGACTAAATTGGCTATATCAATTTCATGAGTCAAACTCTTAAACTCCTATGTTTGCCACAATACTTTTATTTTTAACACCCGTGGCATTTTGCCCAAGAATGAGGTTTTATAACTGTCGAGTGTGAACCTTTACTTTCTGTCTAAAGTTTATACATTTTCAACCATCCTGGACTAATACAGATTAGGATGAAAAATACGTCCTTCCCCTAGTAAAGAAAAAAAATCTGATAACCAGGGCTTCATAATTTTCTATCATAACACTAAGCTGTAATTACGCTTTAAACACATGCAATGCAAGAGAAGAGAATAATTTTATGTGTCCTTATGGATTTTATGGATTTTAAATTTGCCTTAAAGGAACCTTTATTACAGTTCAATTAAATATTTAAAAAATTAAATGTCAGGCAACACTATACATTTGAAATAAATAAATGTTCATTTAATCATAATGAAGTTGTTTTGTTCAAAAATCATTAAGACTCTACATTTGTGGTTTACAAAAAAGTGAACCTGAATTTATATACAAATATTGATTAGATTTAGATTTCAATGTCGTTTCCATTTAAGATGGATCTGTAACTGGAATTTTGTGAAATCTAAGATTCACAGACATTTAAGTTTGTACAGTTCTCTTTAATAATACATTCAGTCTTACCATTCTTTATAGGTTTAATTTGATCTTTGGATAAGTTAACAAAAATGATTCCACTGCATTTGAAAGGAATAAAATTTAATCACAAAGACTCATAATTATATAGAAAAAAAAAATCTTAAAAATGCTTTTCAAAACCAGGCCTTTTGTTGGTGGAAATGATCACATAAAGCATCTTTGGTATGTTTATTTATTATGTTGATAAATCTGGATGCCAGCATACTGCAACTTGATAGTTCTTACTGAAGACTATTCCAGTTCTGTTTCCTAACAGGACTCCAGACGTTCCTCGAATTCCTCATGTCCTTCTCTGCATAAAGCAAACAGTCCAGATAATTCAGATTTCACCAAACTCAAAACTATTTACTTTTGCTTATTTTTAGTGAATTTTATTTCCCCACCTCAAAAACCCTAACATCTAGTGGTCTAACCAAGACTAAAGAATATTCAATATAATTATACAGGAAATAGAATTTTACATTCTATGCCTCCTCCTAGCCTCACTATTCCCACAGGTGGGGAAGGGGGCAGGGGAGGAAAGAGAGACTGGGACAGAGACAGAGACAGGACCAGAGAGACAGAGAGAGGAGGAGAGAAACAAGAAGAAAAAATACAAGCTAAAAAATTTACTTTTTACAAAACAACATGCTTAGTGAAAAAAAACTAGACCTTGGATGAGGGTCAGATGACCTGTGTTCTTGGATTTTCGATCCAGGTACATTACTTTAAGCAAGTATATTAATCACTCTGACCTTCAGTTCAGTCATTTGTAGAAGACAACAATAGCACCTGCCTTGCTTAACTTTTAAGGGTGTGATGATTTTCAAGTGATATATGTAAAATATAGCATTTTATCAATGCACCATAATGACATATCATTTAAGTAATGTTGCTGGAAAACATTGCTAGAGAGCTTTTTTGTATTAGGTATTTTCAATTGGGCATAAAACTCTGAGGCTTAAAAAGCAACTATAATAGCTAACATTATTTAATGCTTACCATGCACTAAATATGTCCTAACCCCTTTAGGTGAGTTTATTTATTTAATTCTTTCAACAGCCTAATGAGGTCATTATTACCTTTATTCCTATTGCGAAGGAGAAAAAAATTGAGCACAGATCGACTAAATGACTTAGCTAGCGTCATGGTGCAAAATGAGCCTCAGATTAAGTGGTTTCCCCGTCTCAACAGGGCAGCCTCTTCTGTAGACTCCCCGCAGGCCCCAGCCTCTGCTGAAACGCACCTGACTGAGTACATGGCGGGGCACATGGGGGGGCTCCTCTTGGGGAGGCTTCCACAGAAGCTTAAAAAACTTCCTTGAGTTAAGTTGATACCTATTTCCCTGTTACTAGCAAGCATATATGTTTGGAACTATAGAGAAAACTACTACAATTCACTACTTTTTTTTTAAATAAAATATATATATTTTTTAATAAGGTCAGTGCCATTTCTTGAATTCCAGCTAACATCAAATAACAAACAGGAAAAGAAAAAAACTTCACAAAACTGTTATCCATTTTAAATTAACAGTGGATGGAAAACTCTTTTGAACTTCAAAAGAAATATATTAAACAGGGAACATAGAGGCCTAAAAAGTTGCAAGGGGTTATTTCACATTACTTTTAATAAAAGTAAGGAATTTCAATTATAATGTGGACAAACGATATTGAGGGAGTAGGAGGGGGCAAATTCTAAAATAAGTTCTTAAATATGATAGGGCCTTAAAAATGTATTCTTAGATTCTTGTTATTATGTATATGTTGAAAGGCATTTTGTAGTGTAATCTAAGCAATAAACCTTTTGAAATGAAACATATTGACTGTGCTTTCTCAACATATGCAAGAAATTCTGGTATATACACATGCACATGCTAACATTTCAGAAGCTCAGACTGAATAGCTAAATAGATCCATTCTCCAAAGGAACCATCATTATCAAGTTCAAATACCTGCAGCTAAACACAGTGATCACTGATGCATTGTTTGTGATGTGAACAAAGCAAATGAAATTAGTCAGCTCTGACCCCAACTCTGACTGTACTCTAAGCTCTGTTTTCTAAAACAGGTTTGATTTCAAGTTATTAGATTCTTTTTATTAAACCAAAGTATATATTCAGCATCTAAAACTTACTTTTAGTTTGCTAATCTAGTTTCTTCTTTTCGTATCTTAAAAGAACAAATAGTAAGATGCTCTCTTTTAAAATGAAAAAATTATAAAGGAATAGTTTTATTTAACCATAAGTAAATAACACTGCACACAACACACACACACACGTACTTCTCTTTTCATATTATTTCCCATTTTCAAACAATAAGAAAACATACATTTGAACAATGAGTGGAATTTGTTCATTAGAAATAAGTTTCACAATTGGTTTGAAAAGTCTTGGTACATAGTCTTCCTTGTAGCATATTTGAACTATTTAATCAAGCAAAATATACAACTAATGATGATTTTATTCATGTATATGTATTATACCTAAACTTTATCTTTTTATTTTCTACCTTCTGTCCCAAATCCTGTATGTTACTGCCTGTGGGCTAAAATAGATACTACGCTAAAACTTACTTCTTTGGAGCCTTCTAGATACCCCCACACTGAATGTCAGACAAAGCTTTGCAACACATCCTATCAAATATATTATTTTTGTAATATTTAAAGCACAGAATGAATTTTGAAATATGTCACAGAATTGTTCTTAATTTCTATTTTTATTTAATCATCTAGGTATGCATAAAGCTTTTCTATATTTTTTTACCCCTTGTCACCCAGCCTTCTCTTTATACCTGTTTCAGCCACATTCTACTTTTTTTCCCAGTGAAATTTTTATTTTAGAAGTTTTATATTAACAAAATATTGGAAAGATGGTATCCCAGCCACCCCACCCTGTTTCCCCATTGTTAGCATCTTGCATGAGTATAGTATAGATGTCACCATTAATGAACCAGTATTTACACCTGACCAATTAACTGCAGCCTGTGATTTATCCGGATTTCCTTAGATTCTGCCTCATGCCTGTCCTTCTGTTCTCTGACCCCGTCCTGGGTACCACGTCACATTTAGTCATGATGTCTCCACATTCTACTCGTAAAGGTACATATGGCTTAACTGTCATATAATCTGTTAGAGTAAAAAACGGCCTTAGGTTAAGAACACTTTGACATGTTTATCATTTCTACAAGATTTTTAGCATTTTGAAGGCATAGGAATCTTTCTTGAATAACACCTCGTACATATGCAGTGTTCATTATTTATTACATATTAAGGGAGTGATGGTGACGTTTGGCACTATTATATTAGTCACCCATTTTTTTTCCTCCAGGCAACAGAAGATTCAATTTAGTCAATAAGGATTTGGCATAGCCTCTGACAGACAGAGAAGGATAGCATCCTGACACAAAGAAAAAAATGTAAATGAAGTTGATAAAACTCAAATTGTAAAATATATATAAAGTATAATATAAAATAGGAATATATAAAAATATAAAGGCCATGTAGTTTAGGAATAAATAACCAAATTCTGTTTTTGAAAAACTGTTATTGACCTTATATTATGGCACTAGTTTACACAGGCACTGAATGCTATGGCAAGTTACATGAGCACATTCTTTATTTTTAATAGATTTAATTTTTTCCAACAAAATTGAGTGGAAGTTACAATATGGAGGTGATTTCCATATACCTCTTCCCCGACACACACAAGAGCCTCCTCCGTCATCAGCATTGCCGCCAGGGCATTGCATGTGTTACAGTTGATGAACCTGCATTAACACATCATTGTCATCCAAAGTCTATGAAGTTTACGTTACGATTTACTTTTCATGTTTACGTTCTGTGGATTTGGACAAATGTATAATGACACCTATCAACATTAGAGTACACAGAGTAGTTTCACTAGCCTAAAATTCCTCCGTGTTCTGCCTCATCATCCTTCCTCTCCACCGCCCACCCGCAACCTTCTACTATAAATGTTATCTGTGCAGGCTTTGGTGTGGACTTATGTTTTCAGCTCTTTTGAGTATGATGATGGTTGCCAGATTGTATGGAAAGAATATATTTAGTTTTGTGAGAAATCTCCAAACTGTCTTCCAAAGTGGGTGTACCATTTTGCATTCCCACCAGCAATAAACAAGAGTTCCTTTTGTTCCATACCCTCGCCAGCATTTGGTGTTGCCAATGTCTAAAATTTTGGCCATTCTAATGAATGTATAGTAGTACCTTATTTTTATTTTCATTTCCCTGATTACGTATAATATGGAGCTCATTTTCATATGCTGATTTGCTGTCTGTATATCTTTGGTGAGGTGTCTGTTATAGTCTTTGGCCCACTGTTTAACTTGGTTGTTTTCTTTTTATTCAGTTTTAGAGTTCCTTGTATATCTTGAATAACAGTCTTTTATCAGATATGTCTTTTGCAAATTTTTTCTCCCATTCTGAAGTTTGTTATTTCAATCTCTCGGTGCACCCTTTTTCTGTGAAAGTTTATCTGGCTTCATTACATGACTAGGACACTATGTTCAAACAAAGATCAATAGCCATTGGCAACTAGAAAACAAAATCTACCAATGAAAGTAATATTAAAACATAGGCCTTTTAGTAAGTCAAAATGTGCATCATTTCTAAATATATATAATTATGATTTCCCTGCTCTGAGCAAGTGGCTCAGTTGGTTGTAGTGTCGCCCCATACAACAAAAGATGTGGGTTTGATTCCCAGTCAAGGTACATGCTTAGGCTGCAGGTTCTATGCCTGGTCAGGGTGCATACAGGAGTCAACTGATTGATGTTTCTCACATTGATGTCTGTCTCTCTCTCCCTCTCTCTTGCTCTCTCTTTTCCTCTCTCTCTAAAATCAATAAAAACATATCCTCATGTGAGGATGTTAATGGAATAAAGTTCCATTACTAAAAAAATAATTTGTGAGATATTCCATTGTCTGATAATGTCATATGAAATCTATGGTCCTGTAATATCTTTTTTATAACTAAGCAATTGGGGAATAAAAGAAGAAAGATCTGTTCAAAGTGAGTTCAATTTATATGCAAATCACTTCCATTCTATTTTTTGTTGTTATTGTTACACACATTTTTTTGTAAAGAATGTTCTTAATTCATTAAAGTAACATGGATAAAATTATTCTTGCACTACTTACCTAAATAAGGGTTGTTGATAAACAACAATGTTACCCATGTTGATATCAAAGGAAAAAAAGTTTGCATGCAACAATATGAACAGTGAATTCCTTCTGTAGCCCATGAGATGATTCCAAATGTAAACATCTCATGGAATTTTCCTTTGGTTCTCCTAGAGAGATGGAGACATAAAAACTGATGTAGCCAGACCAATGGCCACCAATATGGCAATAATCTGGAAAATTCCCATGATGGATCTGGTGTAAATTTAACACAATTGAGTACAGATGGCAGCATATGAATAATCCATGTTTTGCTAATTCTGCCCACTCTTGGTTCAGCCAGACTCCTTTAAGGAAAATCTGTCATCACACATAGAGAAGATATGCAAACCTGGAGGATGACGTTATGCCAGCACAGCCACGAGTTAGTGGCGAGGTTGAGGACAATTTTATCTAAAATCAAAATTCTTTTAAAGTATCAGTAATTGACAGTATGTGAGTGAGGGTAGAATCAGGTCATATGTGACTTTTCAAAGGTAGAACGTGCCATCTGTAATGGAGAACAGACACTGGAAAAAGATCTGGGGAGATGTGGCGAGCAGAAAACCAAAATGGAGTTCTTACTGGGCTTAGACACTTTAGTACTTTGTAGGATGGCTTGCCTCTACCTTCCTGGGATGGCATTAATTAATAGTTATTCTGGTTCTGATTCTATAAACATTCTTACATTACACTTGGACATCACTTGAGCATGTTCATTTGACTGTAGAGAAACACTCCTATAAAACAGTCCAGTTGCTAAAAGGAATAATGAATAGGCGTCCTCAGTTCTGACTCTCATGCCTTTCCCAGCAGGACACCCGGTTTTTGCCTCAGATCTGGGATCGGGTTTTGACTGGACACCTTTGGGTCAGGCTCTGCTTATTTCCAAAGGCTTTACCACTTACTTCCAAGGGTGCAGTTGCTGAAGTCATATGAACATTTGATTGATATCAAGTCAAGAATACCCTTGTGATGCTTACTATTAAGTAGAAAGGAATATCTTGGCTATTTATCACTTTGTAGCTTAGCTCTTCTAATACAAACGTCCATTTTGCTAAATAGAGGTTCTTATAGCCCTTCATTGCCATGAAATCTAAAATTAGTTAATATATAAAACAGAGCCACTAAGTGGGCAAGAAAGATGCCATATTTCCAAAACTTCCATGCTTAATATATGAGCCTCACTTGGTATGTGAGCCAGGATATGAAATGTCATACATATTTAAGATAAATGCTCTTTTTAAACAAAGTCAAATTAATAAGACAACTAACAGTTTTACCAGTGTGCATCATTTCTAACTACACAAATTTTAATAATTTTAAACTTCATATGATTTATCTTTCCAAACTCTTAAAAGCCTATTAAAAGTCCCATGGAAGGTGTGGCTCAGTGGTTGAGCATCGACCTATGATCCAGGAGACTGAGGTTCAATTCCTGGTCAGCGCACATGCCCGGGTTGTGGGCTTGATCCCCAGTGGGGGGGTGCAGGAGGCAGGAGATCAATGACTCTCTCATCATTGATGTTTCTCTCTCTCTCTCCCTCTCCCTTCCTCTCTCTGAAATCAATTAAAACATATATATTTTTTTTAATTAAAAGTACAATGGAAAGATATCACTTATGACATACACTTTGAATTTACGGGCTTGAATTTTGTTCTTAATCTTAAATCAATTTATTTCTGACCCTTGTAATCTGGTGTGTATGCTTTTAGGGGGATGATGTTAGTGCCCCAAATTCTTAAATCACCCAAAAACCCTAAAGAATCTGCTAATTACTTATGGGCCAAATCTCTAGATCTGAGAAAAATCAGATATTCAAAAGCAACAAATGAGGCATTTTTTAATTACTTAGAAAAGGCCTATATACTGAAAATTACATGTTATTCAATTTCTCTGTTTTGGAAAAATAAAAATGTACAATTCCATAGTTACTGCAAAAGTAATGGTTAAAACCCTAAGCCACTTAAAGCACCAGTGTTACCAAACACTTAAAAACAGCACTCTTTCTGCCACATGATGGGTAGTGTTACACTAGCAAAGGTAACCACACATATAAGAACTGAATCAATTCACATAAATTGCTTAGAACCAGACCTATAATTTGAGAGTGCTCAATAATAATTAAGATTTCTCTATACATCTGTCTATTAAGGGTTTTAACATGACTTTTAAGTATACATATTTACTCATATCAGTAATAACAAAACCTCATTTTGCTTTATGGTCATCAGTATTTTAAGAAATCATGTTTATTTAAAACTTTTCATCCCCTCCCATCTGATACAAAGATGTTGAATGGTCATGGGTTTTTAATGAGTCTTGGTGTTTAGTTGGTCAGGAGGGTAAAAATAATAAGCTATTTAATTTTCTACATTAATTATTTGAAGTCAGTTAATTTTTAATAAGGGCTTTGTTCTCCATTTACTCATTGTAATTTTTGAAGGAAATTCTAGACAATAGTGTGTGAGGACTTCAGAGATTTCTTCATTTATATGATTTAATATCTGCTTTTTATAGTGTCATTAATTAAGCATAATTTTGTGGGGGGAAATCTCAGCTTTCATGAAAATAATAATTCCAATAGATGCCTACCCTTTTATCCACATGGCCTCCAAGGAATATTTTGACTTCAAGAATATGCAAGTTATTATTTACTATCCTTCCTCTTGTCTAAGCTTTGCTTTTGAATTTCTTTGTGCATGATGTGGTTTTATTTTTCCCCGATTTAAGTTTAATTTTTTTAAAGATTAACTGAGGTATATTAAACATTTTAAGAGTTTATTGGAGCAAAAATCTATTCCAGTTTTGCAGTGCCAAACCAGAAGTGCTTAGAAGTGCTAAGACGCACCACCCCCATAGAAACTAGGGAAAAGACTTTTGTGGAGAAGACAAAGCTAGGAAATTGGCTATAGATTAAACAGTTGCCTCATTTGGGATGGCCTAGCTGGATTTTTTGTGATTGGTTGTCTTTAGATTTCCATTTCTTAACCTTGAGGCAGTACAGGCTTAGGTTTTTGGTTTGCTTAAAGGCTATATGGCATTAAAGCCACCCTAGTCTAATGACCTCCTTGTTGAATTCATTTAATGATTTCAATCTCATTTTTACTATCATGAGATTCTTTTCTTTTCCTGCCTTTTAATGCCTCCTCTGCTCTCCCTTGCTCCCTAACCATCACCATGCAAGAAACACTTGCAACCGCAACACACCACACTGTTTCTCACAACCATTTTCTCTATATATTTTCAACTTCTGGTCGAAATAAATTTGAACTTCTCAGGTACTTTGCCTCATGTAATTTCCTCTTTTAATGATTCTCAAGACATGGATCATCGAAGAAGGCCCTGTAAAAGGCAGCACTATTTCCAGTAAAATTATGAAAAAAATTTAAACAGTTGAGCTTGGGAAGATAACTTTATCCAATGTTTTACTTTGTCAAAGCTCCACCTTGTAGCAGTAACACTTCTGTTTGTATTCCCTGACAACATGAGCAAAGAAAGCACAGATGGAAGGACAGTGAGGGGAACTCCGAAATGGGATGAGTTAGCAACTTTTGCAATATAGAAGATGTTCTAGAAGAAAATAAAAAGGAAACAAAACTGAATCATGACACAATAGAAGATTCCAAAGGAGTAGTTTAGCTCAGAGGTCAGAAACTATATCCAGCAGGCCAAATCCAGGACCTGTTTTTGTAGGGGCCACTTGCTAAGAATGGTTTTTACATTTATGCATGTTTGAGCAAACAACATATTTTGTATGTGAAAATTGATGAATTAAAATTTTCTGTCCCAGTAAATAAAGTTTTATTGGAGCAGTGCCATATCCTTTCATTTACGTATGGTTCATGACTGTTTTCCTACTGCAGTAGCAGAGTTGAACAGTTGCAGCAAGGCTATCTGACATGCAGCACCTGAAGCATTCATTGTCTATCCTTTCACAGAAATTCTGCTGACCTGATTTGGAAAATTTCATCGATCTAATTTTCCTAGCTGATCAAATTATTGTTTACTGAATGCCACTCTGGGATTTCAAATCCAAATAAAACAAGAGTACATTCAGATATTTCCAGGAGCGCTTTCTTTACAATAACAGAGGAACAGTGCAAACAATCAGCCAAAGCAGTTGCCTTGGTGTATTTGTTACCTAAAAAAGTAATTATAAAATCAACTGTTTATTTTGTGATAATTCCTATGCAGTTGTAAGACATAAACAGAGAAGTACCATGTATTATTTACCCAATTTTCCCCAAACATCTTGAAAACTGTAATACAATATCACAACCTAGATATTGACTTGGATACAATCGATATAGAATATTTCCATCACCATAAAGATTTCTTATGTTGTCCTTTTATACCTACACCCACTTCGCTCCCCTTCCCATACCTGCCTTAACTCCTTAAACACTAATCTGTTTCCATTTCTATTATTTTATCATTTCAAGAATTTAAAAATGGAATCATAGGGAATGTGACCTTTGAGAATTGATTCTTTTCACTCAACATAATTTTCTTGAAATCTTTCAGGAGAGTGTATCAATAGTTTGCTCCTTGTTATTGTTAAGTAATAGCCCATGGTAGGGATGTACCAGTTTGTCTGACTACTCATCAGTTCAAGGACATCTGGGTTGTTTTCAATTTTTGACTATTATGAAAAAAGCTGCTATAAACACTCATGTACACATTTCTGCGTGAACATAAACTTTCATTTCTTTGGGATAAATGCCCAAGAGTCAAATCGCTGGATCTTATGGAAAACATATGTTTAGGTTTTAAAATAATATGCCAAACTTTCCTAGGGTTGCTGTACCATTTTACATTCTAATCAGCAATAGTATGAGTGGTCTGATACCCTAACCAATTAGTGTTGTCAATATTGTTTTGTTTGTTTGTTTGTTTGTTTTTTAGTTTTAGCTCTTTTAGCAGGGGTGTAGTGATATTTCATTGTGATCCTAATTTGCATTTTCCTAATGGCTAATGATGTTCAACATTTTGTAACGTGCTTATTTGCCATCTGTATATCCTTGTAGATAAAATGTCTCTTCTCTTTTGCCCATTTTCCATTTGGATTGTTTTATTTTTTACTGTTGAGTTGTGAGAGTTCTTTATATTTTCTAGATGCTGGTCTTTCTCAGACACGTGGTTTAAAAATATTTTCTTCTCACCTGTAACTTCTCTTTTATCCTCTTAATTGAGTCCTTTATGAAGTAAAAGTTTTTAATTGTAATAAAGACCAGTTTATCCATTTTTCTTTATGGATTGTGATTTTGGAGTCATTTCTAGGAGCTCTTTGCACAGGCTAAGATTTCAAAGACTTTTTTCTATGTTATTGTATAGTTTTATGTCACATTTTAGTCTGTGGCCATTTTTAATTAATGTATGTATAATATGTGTGATAGGTGTGATAAAGTTCTCTCTTGATGTTTTGTGGTTGTGGTTTTGTCTATGGAACTTTGATTATTAGTTTGAGACTCTCTTTTCTAATGTATGCAGTTAGTGCTATCAATTTGCCTCCTGAGCACTGCTGTAGCTGTGTCCCATAAATTTGGGTATGTTGTATTTTCATTCACTCCAGTGTGCTTTTTTCCTTGAGACTTCCTCTTTTACCTATGGATTATTCAAAAGTGAGCTGTTTAGTTTCCAAGCATTTGGAGATTTTTCTGTTATCTTTCTATTATTGGTTTCTAGTTTGATTCCATTATGGTCCAAAAACACAATGTATGATTTCACTTTTAATTCGTTGAGATTTGTTTTATGGACCAGGATATGGCCTATCTTGGAGTATGTTGGTGGGTACTTTCAAACAATGTGTATTCTGCTTTTTGGGGGCAGTACATTCTAAAAATGTCGTTAGATCCTGCTAGTTGATGATGTCATGACCTCTGTATCCTTGCTAATTTCCTGTCTAGTTCTTCTATCAATTGTTGCAAAAGGTGTGTTGAAGTTTACAATTATAATCATGGATTTTTATTTTTATTTTCTATTTACCAGTTTTTATTCTACATTTTATAGCTTTTTTTGTTTGGCACATACACATTCAGGGTTGTTGTGTCTTCTTGATGGATTGTTTTTTTTATCATTTTATGATGTTTACCTCTCATTCTGATAATTTTTTTTTTGCTTTAAAGTCTCTTTTGTTTGATATTAATATTGCTGTTCCTGCTTTAATATTTACATGACATATGAATGTTTTATCTTTTCTTATATTACATATTTGCCTGAATCTGTTTACTTTTTTTTAAGTATATTTTCTCTTTGTGGTTCAGATTTGGTTTTTGCTATTGCTCTATCTTTCACTTCACTGATTTTTTCTTTGCCCCCTTTGCTTTTTTATTTCAGTTATTGTCCTTTTCAGTTCCTTAATTTCTATCTGGTTATTCTTTATATCTTCTTCCTTTGATAAGACTTTTAATTTTTTTAGATTTGTTTCAACCACGTTCATGATTGCTCATTAAAGCATTTTCAAAACAATTGCTTTACAGTCTTTGTGAGATAATTCTAATATCTCTGTCATCTTGGTGTCCTCTTGTATTGATTATTGTTTAACATTCAGTTTGAGCTCATCCTGCTTCTTTGTATGACAAATGATTTTTAATTGAAATCTGGATGTTTTGGGTACATGTTATAATACACTGGATGCAGAGAAAGGAGGGTACATGTTGTCACTACCAGGTGTAGGTACAAGTCCAGGTCTCTCCCTCTAGCCACCGTTAACACCCGAGTGAGAGGTGCTGGGTGGGGTGAGAGATTCTGGTCCCCAGTAGGCCTCAGCTGATACCCCCTGGCTAGAAAGGGTGGAGGTGGTTTGGTACAGTTCTCATTGTGTACTCCCCTGGCATTCACAGGTTGGGAGATGGTGAGGTAGCGTTGCTGCTGCTGGGAAATTTCTAAGGTCCTGACTTTCCACTAGGAATGGAGAAGTATGCCTCCTTACAGTTGGGCTGGGACGGAAGTCCAGGCTCTCTGTTGTCGTCTGCACTGGCACTGTGTTATGGAGGGAGAGGGACCACCTGACAGTAATGAAAGTTTCAGTTTCCTCCTCAGACTTTCCTAAACCACTTGGGGTTGGGGAGAGAAGGTTGAGACGCTTTGTCTTAGTCTATCGAGGGTGGGAGCTAGACTCCCCACTGGGCCTTTGCAGGGGTAGGGCTTGTGTTTCTGTGGTGTTGGTCTGGAGCAAAGTGATACTGCTTTTCTAGATATTTCCCTTTCCTGGTCCTTTGCTTAGACACAGCAGGCTTTTGCTGGGCTCTTCTGGTCTGCACCAGTTGGCGTCTCCGGGTCACAGACTTCTTCAACTGCACATTTTGAGTATATGAGGCAAAAATAAAATCCAGGGGCCTCACCATCATGTAGTTCCTTGGGTCCTTTGGTCTCTGATTGGTCTGTCGTCTTCTCTCCGTCATTCAGAGTGTCCTTACATGTGTTTTATATATAATGTTCAGGGTTGTTTTTAGTTGTGCCTAGCAGTAGTTTTAGGAAAAAACTAAGTATACTCCATCTTCCTGAAAGAGAACATCTCCTGTTTATTTTTCTTTTCTCTTTTATTTCACTTTTAAATTGAGAGTATAGCGTACAATTTCCACATTAGGTTATTTAAGGAACTTAAACAGAGTTATGAAAAACTGATTTATAAATTTTGTATTAAGAAAAGAAAAGTTGAGACAGAGAATGCATCTCTATCTTTAATTTATTTTTAAAAGTCCATTTCACTTCCACTTTCCAATTTATACAAGTATTTTTCTTGACTAGTTTGTTGCCAATAAATGCTCCCTTAGGACCAGCAATACTTCTGTTTAGAAGTGAACTTTTCTCACTTGCAAGTCCTTCCTGAATGTCTGCTGCTTGGGGGCATGCCCATTTGATTCATTGCTGTTCCCCTGTGCTTATTATGTTCACTCAAGAAGTATCTGCTGAAAAAGGGAACGAGAACTGAAAATTGAAATTTTTCTTTCTATTAGAGATTATCTAGTTTCTTTTTGCTGTGCTGAGGCGTGGGACACATGTGTCTGAGGACCATGCTTGACTCCCTACCAGGCCCTCGAAGCATGTGTTAGGACATGAGCAAAATTTGTCCAGAATTTCACAATCTAGAAAAAAGCAGTTTTAATTTGAGCACATGTATTAGTTTTTGTTTTATGGTTTAGAATTGTTTGTATTTTGAATCATAAAAAGGGAGAACACCAGAATGGTTTTCGTGTGTGTGTGTGTGTGCACATTTCACTCCTATTGCTTCTAAAGAAGGTGGCCTGAAAGACCATTTTTTAAGATATGTTTCCTAGATCCCTGAGTTTGGATGATTTTCTTTTTTTAGGCAAGTCATGGTTTGATTGTCTTTTTGTATCTTTGTCATGCATTGTGCAATGTGTGTGTGCGTGCGCGCGTGTGCATAGAGTACGGGTAACATTAGTCCATCATTTTGTAAAGCCCTTAATATAACTTTAACTTTTTTGCAAACAAAATTATGCTTTAGATAAAAACCCTCCCATCATCAAAACACTTTTAATTCAGGTAGGAGAACATGATTCTTTTCAGTACTACTGAGTATGTTTGGTTTAAATACTAGTAAGACTTGCTTTTCTGCTTGGCTTTAGATTCTGCTTAAGGAAATGGTGACAGTTAATTCACTGTACTTTTGTTAGAAAGTATGGAAATGTTTGTCCATGGGAACTTCGGTCTCCTGCTAGAATGGAAATTCGTCGGGGAGGGGAAACCATTTCATTTTATTGCCTAAGAGCTGTTGATAACACTCCCTGCATCTTTCAAAGGCATCTTTCATGCAAGACAGGCAAACTGTAGCTGGTGAAGGAACAGAAAGAGCACTTCTTACAGGAGTCAGTCTCAGCAAACAAGCGCAGCAGCTGTGCTAGGTAGTGATGAGATTACCACACGACCCCGTGGCAGGGTTTTGTGTGGTGGGAGAGACAACTGGCCCTTCTCCCAGGGGACCGCTTGGAGGGAGATTGCAGCAATCATGCATCCCCACTGTTGCTAGTGGATGTTGCGGCCATGTAGGACAAAATCAGTACCAGACAAAATCAGAAAGCAATAAAGAGCAAGAACCTCCGAGCTTTTAAATCCCAATGCGAGAAACGAAAACAAATGTCCCGGGCTTGTTGCAGCCCATGGTAAGGGAAAGGAAACAGAGAGAGGGGTGCCTTAAACTCTGCCAACCTGCAGGGCGCTCGGTCTTTTCCTTTGCGAACCCTTTGGGTGTGTTGTGAAATAAAGTTGCAGAGTAGGCATGTTCGGACCTTTTTTTTTTTTTTTTTTGCTACATCTAGTCGGAAAGATTCCCGCCCGCCCCCCTTCCCTGCCCCTGAACTACAAGAAGCCAGAGTTTTCTGTGCAAACTGAAACAGGCATTGCAAGCATCAGATTCCCTTTGGACGCCTCTCCACATTCCAAGTCATCGCCGCGTTAGGCGGCGCGATCCCATCCCGGGTGACGGGCAGCGAGAGTGGGCAGCTTGCCAGGTAGACGTTTCCATGACTCCCAGCCCCCAAAGGTGATGCGTTTTTTTTCCTCGCAGCTAATTCAATGAAGAGTGGGCTGAACTTTGGGTCTAAAGGAGACAATAGCTGCCTTCGCAGCCTCGGCAGAAGGGTGGATGGGAACGCACGGCCCGCTTGGCAGAGGACCATGTGACCTTCCGACTGCGCTTCTGTGCCCGTGCCAGCGGGGACCCGGGCAGCAGCCACCGGCCTGACTTTTTTCTTCCTTCCTCGCATGGCTCGGAAAATGGTGGATCTTAACACTTGACTTTAGCCAGACTCAGCCAGCGACTGAGCTTTGAAGCACAACTTCGCCTTTATGCTGGGTTTTTGGCAGGCCACCAGGAGGCTGTCCCTTTCACGCCTGATAAATTCTGCTGCTTATCTCTAAATAGGAAAAAAAAAAAAAAGAGAGAGAGAGGAAACTATAAACAGAATATTGAGGCATAGCAAGTGAATCCTAAACTCGTGTGTGCATTTCGGGCTTTTTGCCTTCTCTTACTGCTGATTTTTTTTTTTTTTTTATGTTAATACCCTTTCTGCTTGCTGAAGAATCCAAGCAGTTCTTTTTTTTTTTTTTTTTTTTTTGGGTTTATAATGAACAGGCGTTTGAACCGGGCAAACGGGACGGCAGCAGCGAGCATGAGATCATTGCAGCAGGGCAGCCCTGGCACCCTGCCCCTCGCCGGCCGTGCCCGGGACACGCGTGGAGCCGCCCCGCCCGGCCCTGCCTGCGCTGCGGCCCCGGCGGCGCGGGACGCGGCCTCCGCGCGGGGCTCCGCCTGGAAGACGAGGAGCCGCGCGGGCGCCCCGGGCCTGCTGTTCCCAAGAAAGAACAGGAGCCCTGAAGAAGGAAAAAAACACCCCCAAACCCGAGTCTGTCCCACTGCGTGCAGCAGTGATGGGGGAGGAAAAAGAGAGACGTTCCTGCTCAAAAACAAAAACAAACAAAAATCCAAACCAAAACAAACCAAAAAAAAAAAGCAGACCTTGGCTGGTAGACCTGCAGACCTCGAGCTTTGCAAAGCAGCTTTGGGAGGCAGCCTAAGCCAATGAGCCTCCTTGCTTTTCCTTGTTTCAAAAGTGTGGCATAATTAGCAGTGTGTTTGCACTTGGTGAAATCGCACCTTTCGTCTCAGGTATAACTTTTTTTGTTGTTTCTTCTTAAGCCTACTGTTATATGAAAGGGAATCCTGGACTTTCAGTTTGCTCTCCTTTAACTCTCACCCACTTACTCTTATTAACTTTTTCCTTTTGCTGTCTTGCTCTAATCCTGATTAGAATAGAAACTTAGCTAAAAATAGAAAAATCTCTGAAAAAGACGGTACAGATTTTTATTTCTGTTGTGCATAGGAGTTTGGGAGAGACATTAATATGTATGTGTGATTTCTGTGTACAGTATTCGCTTTTGCTGAGAAAAGTGAGCAGTTAGCCCTGTTTGATAAAGTAATTCTTTCGTGTGTTTGGGACTTATCATTTGAAATGTGAAAGAAGAAACTTTTTGAACTTCTAAAACAAGGGTCATGTTAGAATGTGCATTAGACTGCTGCTAAATAAAATTTGTTTGGGGAAGTTATATTTAAATAATTTACCAGGATTTCAGTGTAACCGAAACAGGGCTGAAAAGATTATGTTTTCAGTTGCCAAGTAGAAAAGAAGCTTGTTCCACGATAATACTGTCTTTTAAAATATACTTTAAAGGAAGCATTTGCCTTAGAGCTGTAGCAGAGTGCGCTGGAATTACCCATGAAGTCTTTTAGTGGAAAAAGTACATACAAACTTGTTTTAAGTTTCTAGTAATGTATTGACTCAACAGATAAATACATTACATTCTAATTATTATGTGTGTTTGTATAATTAAATTGTTGAGGAATTTAAGCATTTTATAACAAAACCCAGTTTTGCCTCATTCAATGGGAAAGGATTAACAGACTTATTCCACCTATTTTAATTTTGATTAAAACTTTTTAATCATGTTTAAAATTGTTAAAAAAAGAAAATGCTTTTGAAATTTACAGCATACATAAATGAGGACTATAATTTGTACATTACAAATTGATACTATCATTTTTCCATGAAAAGAATAAACTTTAAGCAAACTTGTGCTTTTAAAATCATATTTCATTATATTGAAAATACGTAGGGTAAACAATAAGTAAATATAGAACTGATGAATTCCACTTTCTTTTTGGTTATTCTACAAATAATTATGGGGGATTACAAATACCCTAAATACTGATAACATTCAACTCAAATGTTTTATTAAGTTTATGAGTTATTGTTCCTAATTATTTTTTAAAAATAGCTCTTGTTCCTTTATGCTGCCTTAGCTAATGGGACATCAACTTTCACAGGCTTAATTAACATTTATAAACCTGTTTTCATGTTTCAAGATCCTTTAGTTGAAAAACATTATTTTAAATGTTATTTTTAGGAGCCATTAATCTCTACACACTTAATTATCTTATTAAGCTCATGCCAAATCCAAATCTCTTTTCAGCTTTCACTAGTTCATTGTGCAAAACCTAGTCGCTTCTTTAACAGCCATTCCTCCTTTCACTTTCAAAACTGTTAGTGAAAATAACACCGACCAGAATGAATGCATAAATGCAAACTATGAAACCACATTATATGTCATATGAGTAGCCTTGGGTGGGGCTCTATGAGTCTTCCAAGCCTTAAAAAAATAGTTTAAAAGGTTTTGCCCATTTTGATATTGTGTTTTCTTCTCGATCGTCTACCCTCACTCCCACCATCCACCCAGATGCTTCTCCTAGACAGCAGTTGTCTGATATTTCTCCTTTTGTGGTTGTTTTAGGGAAAAACTTAAAATGGATATGAGAAGTGAAGAAAGTGATCATAGGAGAAAATCATCTCAGGTAAAAATAAAATGCAAAAGAGCAATTAATATTTAACATTTTTTTAAAAACAAACAAAATAATTTTGACTGTTTAGTTATAAGAATTCGTTTCATATTCTCTATGAATCTAGCTGTTGGAATTTTAATAGATGGTTTGAGAAATTAGAATATTACCTACCTCTGTGAAAAATTTTTGTCTGAGTTTGTGAACAATATACTGTTTGAGTCACCTTGAATATATATCTACATATCCATACATATAACGTAGGTGAAGTACAGTTGACTAGGAAGTTGTTTAGGAAAAAGAAAATGTGTATTTTATCATTTGTTGTGCCATATAAAGGGAAGTAAAATCTGGTAGGAGGGAATAAACATATGATCTAATAAGACAATGAAACCAAAATATACATTTTTATAAGTATGATAAAACCCAAAACAGATACTACCATTTATTTCACTTCTAAATTTATGAATTTACGTTGAAATATTTTTACTATAATTGAATGCATGAATGTTGAATGTCGATGTTTTACTCATTAATAAGTATGAGAATAATTTGAAAACAAATAATGGTAAAAATTATGGAGATGGAATTCTGTAAAGTCTATAAAACCCATTTTATATTATTTATTTCAAAGCCTGCATATACACAGTAATTTTATGTAGTGCTACTATTTTTCACAATGAAGGTGTAATTGAAAAATGCTAAATATGTGGATATGAGTAAACGATTAATGATTGCACAAGTTATAATTTTGTTGCTGTTGAGCTTAGACTCTTAAAAATCATGTATGTGGCTGGCTTTATGTTTATTCTTGTGTGTTTGATCACGGTGTGGTGATTTAAGTATTTTTTAATAACTTTTTTACCCAACCTGTTGAGGACATGAGAGATGTATATAGCCATATATTATGTTTTAAGTATACCATTTTTGAAAAATAAATTTAAATACATGGTGTATAAGACAGAGGATGTCCTCTTTTATGAAATAGGTCTGGAGTATAAATGTTAGCGCGTAGTAGTAGTAATAATGCCATTAATGTGTGATTAATTTTAGTTTTCTGATATTTATTTATCCAAATATTGTTAATTTCAGTATTATTCCCACTATAGGCAGCTATGTATAATTTAGGACTTTTAAATAACTTCCTTCGGTACTCTGCTTAGTCAACAAAATTTTACTTGTTTTATGAGAAAGTTATATGTTACCAATTTCTTGAAACCACTAACCGGGGTTTTATAAGAATTAGAACAAACACAAGCTAACTCCTACACAATTAGCTTAATAGTTAATTTTGTCTTAATTATAGGCCATAACACTACATTCATTCCTCACAGTTACATAATTCATACATGCATGTATGGATTATTTTTTTTTTCCTTTTAAAACTCATCATTAGTTAGAATAGTCTAATTCTAAAATACTATTAAAACAAAGGTAATCTGTGAAAAATCTTGCAATATAGTATTTTTTAAATTCTTATGTATATAAACCTTCATTTAGTTTAGAATATTTATGAAGGCCTTTAACTGGGAATATGCATACTTAGAGCATTTCAGCATTTAAAATATTTATACTAAAGGATCAGTATTATTATTTTCACCTTCTAATTTCATCAGATATTTTCAACAAATTCTGCGTTAGTAAGGAGCCCACGTGAGATGTTGCCCATTGGCATAAACCCGTAGATCCGATCTTGTGGTGAAGCGGACCGCACAAGCTCGCTTCTATGGGTCTGTGTCAGTGTGGTAATCTGGCAAAAGGCTTGCACAGTGCTGCTACCTACCATTTCAGTCAAACTCCTGTAAAACTCCAGTTGATTAGCTTTGAAATAATTATATATTTTTTTGGTTTTTTATGTCTATATGAACCCTCATCTGTCTTACGAGGCAGGCTTTCATTGTTGGCCACTTAGAAGAGTTTGGAGCAAAGCCCTTCAAGTGTGAATGCACGTACAGTAAATTGCTTAAGAAACTTGGATTTTTTTATAGCAAGTTATGAACCAAGATCTGAATAAATCCTGTTCAGAAATGTCAGTCCACATCATAGTGGTTAGTGAACCTCATCAACTTCAATTAGAAACTTAAAGGCAATATTTGGATTTATGTGTTACTATTGAGCCCTTTTCTCTCAAAAAAATGAAGCTGAATGCTGTTGACTTTTCATATTATTAATTGCTAGTACAACTATGCCAGGAGAGATGTCAGAGGGCATTTTGTTTGACCTGTGCTGGAAAGCCAAGGGGCTAGGATAGCTCTAGTAGACAAGTATTCAGTTAATCGGTAAAATGTCAGAATATTCTATCTGCATCCTTGCCAAGCCCTTAGGTGTATGGCGCCATATATGGAGGAGCTGACTGAAGATATGATAAGGAATTTGAAGCGACAGTGGAAGCTGTGTGCATCCGGGTTGAGGTAGTAGGTTGTATGGTTTAGAGTTATACCCTGGGAGTTAACTGTACAACCTTCTAGCTTTCCTTGGAGCACACTTGAGCCATCGAGGAATTCTTCATCACTTTAATCTAATTGAGCCAATTTATGTGAGAGAAGGTAATGTGTCATGAGTATTTTGAATAATTTGAGCCTTTATTACATTAAGATGATCTTTTTGTTTCTAAATATTAGATTATTCCATTACATCTACTTGTAAACACTGGCAACATGGTATTTCTAATAGGTTGTTACTCAGTGATCAAACATGTTTAAGTACTGGCGAGCATTGACTTAAACTGCATTAATATGCAGCATTTTCATCCATAGATGCACAAAATTTGGCACTTAATTTCATAAACTCATCATTGGTCTTTCTTTATATTTTTATTGGCTACTTAGGTGTTACAGTTTTTAAAAAATGTCTGCCAGTGTCGATGGCTTCCATAGCACATTGTCTGATCTTTCTTATGACACATCACTTTCTTCCTTATGTTATGCTAAGTGCTTGCTTATTTTTTTCCATACTAGACTGTAAGCCCCATGAGGGCAAAGCCCATGCATATTTCTCATTGTATCCCTTGCAATGCCTTACCCATAATAAGAACTAAATATTTATTGGTGAATGAATGGAGTATAAGATCTTACTCTGTGATGATTTCTATTGAATATTTTTTATTGAATTACAACAGTGGTCACAAATCTGAGTTTTATTTACTGATTCTAAAATTTCCCTAAATTGAATTCCCAGACTGTCCTGATTCACATACTTGACTTATTTCTTGACTGTGTCAAGTGTGTCCACTCATCCTAGACATAAAATTTAAAATTTAGGAGTGCCTTTTATCTAGAATAAAAATAGAATAAATTCATGTTTATTAAGTTCATTACATTTATAATCTTAAATTTAGATTGTGCATATTTCTTTTGAATTTTTAAATTTCTTAATTTCCAGATGAATAGTTTTTATTTCAGCATCAATTTTAAAATTAGCTTTTTGTATTCTGTATATTTCCATTATCTTCTGCCCTTTATATTTGTACAGCTATATGTATTGAATAAACTAGAAACAACTAAACCAGAACCACATCAAGAAATTAAAAATAAATAAGCATAAGAAGTATAATTTGAGGTTTAAATCACATTTTTGTTTGAAGGAAAAACACCTACAATATTCTGTTTGTACAAAGCAAATGGATCTCTTTGGAATCCATTAGGTTGCTGTCAACTTTAGTGGCAGTGAATGGTGTAATTTATATAGAGAGGCTAATTTAGGTAGATTATCTTTCAGCCATGGAATTAAATAGTTGTAGATATTAGACCTAATTTAAACTCCAAGCATGAAACATTGAATACATAGGAAAAGATTTGTAGATACAAATACATTTTAAAAACTGTAAGACCTTGGCTGTGTGTTGATGAGCTGTCTAGAGAACACTCTGGCATTTCAGAATACCTCAAATTCTAGAATTTACCAACAAAGTTAGAGAAGAAGGAACTTTTGAGTCACCAACTAGAAGAACACATGAGCCTTAGAAAGTGAATTATCAATGATTTCAAGCAAAGTTATTTGACTGGTATGCAGAAGTTAAAGATTAATGGTTGCTAAGAAAGAAAAGTCTTTTTAAGGACTGATCATGAGACAATGAACAAGAGGCAAAAGATAGACAAGAGAGCAAGAAAAAGAGGTGGAGAGAGAATGGAAGGATGAAAAAGGGACTTCGCAAAGAGAAACAATGATGTGTCTAATAGTAGTAGTTCAACACAAAGGTGCAAGAAATAGAAAACTGAATGGTAAATGATTAAATGTTTGTGAACCGTTTAGCCTTTAAGAATTAGGATACCTTTCTTGTGTGTGAATGTATGTATCTGTGTGTATCCCAATACTTAGTGTATAGATTTGGGGACCAGGTCATGCACACAATGATGGCCCAAATAGAACACTATCGCCAATAAAGGCCTGTTTCCGTGCAGTGCAATAAAATATATCACAGAAGTTAACTATGATGTGTGGTATTAGGATAATCTCATAAAAATACTATGATAAATGCATCAAATTGTGAGTCTCTTATCTACTCAGTCTAAAGTGAACTGATATTATAAAAGAACGGCTGAAAACTGGCAAAAATGTAGCTATGACCCATTGTGTTAGTCATGCAGAAATCATAATTCTGAAAGGCAGAGTATATAATTAGTATCAATGAAGAAAATAAGGTGAAAATACTACATGGGAGATTTATGCTTTCATAGGTGATTAAAAATAAATTTTTCTCTTCCAGCTACGGGGACTATTTAATTTACTATATATTAATGAAAATATGTTAAATGACAGATGCACAAGTTGATAGGATTATTTTTTTAAAAACTAAGACTCAGGACCGTGGTTGGTGTCACTATCTAGAAATAGTTAAATTATGTCTAAGATGCTGTGGAGAAACATTGTATATTTAGAGAGTTAACATTTAATGGGGGAACAACTATGCAGACTCAATAATTCCTTTAAGAATTTTCAATGATCCCATTCTACTATATACTTGGGTTTCCACATTTGGTAACAGAGGAAGTGTGAAAATTCATGAAACAATTAAATATCAGTAAGTCATAATCTACTTAACCAATGTCTCTTGATATTTTGTAGACACTAAATCGTTATGTTCATAGTAGCTGGTTTACCTTAAACGCTTTGTGGAATGAGGCAGGAAATAGTTGGAGTGGAAAGGAAGGGGGGAGAGGAAAAAAGGAAATGAGGGAAGAAGGAAAACCAATTGCAAAGCAATTGATTGGGCCTTACCAGAAAAGTCTAATTTAGTTCATAATATCATGAACTAAATTGGCCAAAGTAACTATGAGGAAATCAGATAAATTACTTGGCAATTGGATGAGGTCTCCTTGACAACAATCCAGCGGTACATGAACTGTTATGAGAATAAATGAGTCACACTCTGTAATCATTTTGTTTCCTTTATTTCCTAGTATCAAAGGCTGGCTCACGAGCATAGGTGATTCCCCAAAATTCCCCAAATGATGCAATACAGGATTCTGCCACCCAGAGCATTATTTCAACCCCACACCTAGTTTCTCTTCAACAGAATATAACTCTTGAGGGCACTGATTTTGACTCCACCCATACTAGCCCCCTGAAAGATTCTTAGAGAAAGCCTGTGAATGATCATTAGATGCAAGTTCTGACATATCAAAAGAGCATTTATCTCTTACTTGTTTACTAATTCCTACCATTTGCTACTTCTTCCAAGCAAACCCGTTACTTGATAACATGTCTTTCAAGATTCCTGTATATCACCTCTCTATCCAAAAAGCCTTTACTCTTTCTCTAAAAGGACTTTTCTCAGTTTTGGATCCTCATAGCCCTTGCACCTTTGATTCCCAGGGTTTTTTTCTAACTTTCATGAATAGTAAGTGCAGGTGCCCAAAGGGACAGTGACTTAACTTTGTACCTCTTGCAATGGACATACTTTTTCTTAACTGTTAGATTGAGTTAAATTGTAGATCGTTTACGAGCAATGACGAAAACTTATACACCCCTTAAAATAAGCTATGCTTCATTAGTAAAGTCTTGTGTTAACCAAGATGTTTCTAGACTCTCCAGAATATATCATTATGAGATGAGGGATTTGTTAAGATTATCTATGAGGTCTATAAGCCAGACTTGATTAAGCATGTGCTATACCATTTGAATGTGATTTGTGAAACTAGCTAATCTTTATTATTTATAATAAATCTAAGCTCCTCATATACAGAAATACTTGCCTTTTTCAAAACTCACAACTCCTACCACAGTGCTCACCTTATAGGATGAATTCAAGAAGTCTTTGGTGAATGAACAAAAACATTTTAAATGAAATGAAAACTTTAGGTGATACAGTGGAGCAATTCTACATTTAAACTTTAAAATTTTAATTCTTCAAACTTAAAAAATTCAGAGATCAAGAGAAATTAGAAGTATCACTTTTAACTTATAAGAAGTCTGTTAGATGGAGGTCCTTGATTTTTAAGTTGGCACTGTTTTGTGTGTGCCTTTATTTTAAACCTCATACTATGCTGTGTGGAATGTGCAAATTAAATAAACTACCCATGTTTCCTCCCTACATCTGACTCCCCTGAACTTCCAATTCTGTCTCTCTTCACTCTGGAGGTCTTACTTGACTCCAATCATACTGAGCAGTGTGTTTCCCATTACTTTTTATATGTTTAGGTAATCTATAGTAAAATTAGATTGTAAGCTGTATAATTCATGTGTACTTTTACTTATTAGGCACTTAAATAGTACTTGATTGAAATTAAAAATAAAATTTAGATTTATAAATTGTAAGAACCTTAGAGATCAACTGGCCCATTTTCCAGATGACCAAATTGAATGTTTCATGGCCTTGCCAGGGTCAATCCACTAGTCTAGACACAGCTTAGATTTCTGTCCAGATCAATAATCTAGCCAAGATGAAATACTATATGCTTGCTATCAAGAGATTTTCAGGTAGTTTTCAATTGATATCAATAGATTGGGTAGGGTCATTAAATAAATTTTAATTAATTGATTGATATGAGATAATAAGGTTTTATTTCTAAAAATCTACATATAACAAAGTAACTTATCATCACACTCAAATGTGATAGAAATATAATTAATATTATTTAAAATGAACTCTGTATCCCTATATAGTTCTTTCTTTTCTTATTCTTCTATGCACAGAGAGAAAATTCTCTACCTTCTAGTTCCACTGTGAAACAGCCCCTTCTTCCACAGCTCTTCTCCATGGGAGAGGAGTATGGCCTAGCAGTTGGTGGTGTATCATAAGTAAAAAAGGGAATAAGTAAGAAAAAAAGTGCTCTTAATTAAGAGCATAGATCCATTAGAGCCATAGGGTGAACTGGTTGAATCTCTGGGCCCTTTGAAAATACTTACAGTACATTAAATGTGTGTGGGGGGTATTTTTCTGAGGAAAATGTCCCAGGTCTTGTCGGGTTATTTCAGTAGTCCCTTGATTTCTCAAAAACTTAAGAATAACTGCATTTGGGTTACTGTTTAATACTTTTTGAGGTACCAGTAGTTAATTAAGTAGTAAACTTGATAGCATTGAAAGCCTTCTCTTACAAATATTGTAAATCTGTCTATCAATCTACCTATGCATTGATCCACATATACTTGAAATTATATAGTTTATATATGGAATTTAATATGTAAAATTATAATTAAATATTGTACAACATATAATGTGTATATAATTTAATTAATCATATGTATAATTTATTTAATTGGTTAAACCTCTGGATCATAGATGAGAAAAGAAAGAATAGTTCAGTTTCTTGGAATCGCTCCATAAAATGAGATAGCTAAAATCACTGTTATATTAAATTTGAACGTTCAACTTAAATTATTGGAAAAATCATAAAAATATAGATTGAGCAATCCCAAACATATCAGGTAGGATGGCTTCAACTGTGAGAGTTTTGGTCCTCTGAAATGTGAGAACACCACAGTCAGGGGTTTATATAATTTCCTACAACCACATAAATGGTAAATCCTAGCGCTGAAACAAATGTGTCTTATACCAAAAGGAGTCGATTTCAACTACTTTGTTATTAGACCTCCAGGGACAGAGGCTCAGCCACTTGAGAGCAGTAGGTACACACAGTAAAAGTTTGAAAAACTCGCTCTTCTTCATTTACAATAAAAGTCCAGCTTCCCCAGTCAAAACTTCCTAGACAAATGTTTCTTGCCATTTAGAGATCCACGCAACAAAAATCCAATGAGTTCTTTTCTGTTTCTGATTTTTCGAAACATAGAACAGCATGATGTTGCTAGGCCTCCCTGACAACAGCAAGTATATTTATTTCTTAACCGGGAATTTATCAGCTCAGTGTGGCAAAATGTTTATTTGATGGTAAATATTGAGCTGCATCTATTACATAATGATCACTTCTGTTTTTAAAGTCTAAGTGTTTCAAAGTGAGGGGGTACAATAAACAGACTACTTGAGATTAGCTGATTGGTATTTGAGAAATATCTGACATTGTTCCATGCATAATCTAGGGACTCAGAGAAGACCTTTTTTTTTCTCCCTTTCTAATTAAATATTAGCTTGACACTGCTTATTAGTCATTGCCTGGCTCTGGTTTTTTTAAGACCTCTTAGAACAGTGGTTCTCAACTTTATTGCCTGAGGACTTGAGAGAGGGGACTGTGTGGCAGAGGTGAGAGTGATTTGAAAAAGTCCTCACTGTTTTTCAGATCTTAAGTCTGCGTAGACACACAGTCCAACAGGCATCATTCTGTGCTATAATTTCAGAGGTCCCCAGAGAGGTCACCCCTGCTCCAAAATAGCTTGGTCTTCCATTGCACATTCAACTTATCATATCATTATTGACCATTCCCTGTTCCACAGAAATACAGAGATTGAACTTCAGCCCTGGAGTCAGGCGCACCTGAATTTATAACAAATATATGTCAAACACTACTACAAAAGCTGATCTTTTCATCACTGCTGTGTGATCTTCATCTGTAAACTGAAAATGATGACACCAGTATTACAAGATTTTTGTGAGGATTAGAAGATTACATTTATTTGGCATTTAGCAAGCTTGGTGTCTAGTAGATAGAGTTGGAAAATATATAATTATGACCATCATTACACATATTACATGGTGCAGTGTATTGTTTGCTTATAAATGCTCCGCAGGTCCGGTGCTGTGGAATTTTCATAGAGCCAGCCACAGGAAACACTGGAAGGAGGCTGTTTTCTTTGAGACCGCCCCCTTGATTCCTGAGCATCATGGCTTTACTGCCTGGATTTGCTATTTTTGAGTAAACCACATGTCAGATATTCTTCTCATTGTCGACTCATGGTAGACAAGTCTTACTTTTTCCTCCCGATATAATAGTCCTTCCTCTTATGTCTGAAGTTAAGTCCTTTCCTTTTGGCATCACTTTTCTTTTTTTAACTTATCTTTATTGTTGAAAGTATTATAGATATCCCCCATTGATCCCCTCCACCCCGCATCCCCCCCCCAGTCCCTCACCACACTATTGTCTGTGTCCATGGGTTATGTATATACGCACGTAAGTTCTTTGGTGTCTCCCCACGCCCGCTTTCCCTCTGAGATTCCTCAGGCTGTTCTGTGCTTCGGTGCCTCCGGATCTTGCATCATTTTTATTTTGAAAACATAAGCAATCTGTCACCACTGTTTATTTACAAATAAAGTGCTTAAGTGCCTTAGTTTTCCCATCTGTAAAAAGGGGTAACAATCCTTTCCTGTTGCACTTCTCCAGACTCTTGAGAAAATAAAAATATGTAATGCAAACAAAAAAGAAGAAATGAAATAAAACATCAGCATTCCCACAAATAGAAAGTTAACCCATTTAAACTTATCTACAGGAAATTTTATAAACAGATTTCCAGGGAAGGAGAAGTAACGAAGTATTTTTCAATTGTTCATTCCCAGAAGATGTCTCTATCAGTCTCTCAATACCTCTCCTTGTCTCTGTCTCTGTCTCTGTCTCTCTCTCTGTATCTTTCTCTGTCTGTATATCTCCCCTTCTTCTATTCCCTTCTCTCTTCTGTGTTCTTAGATCCTGTTATTTCAATTGCTTAACTGTTTGCATTTCTGTATCCATTACTGTACTTGAGTTCCTTTTTTAAAATCTAGCCAAGTACCAAAAGTAAAAAAATATATATTTACTAAATAAACAAATGAATTCTTGGATTAATTAAATCAATTAATGTAGACTTTAGTTAATATGTAACTGGAAGGTATTAGCTTATAATTAATATATTAATTGTCGGCCTTCATAGGAAGCAAGGTCAGTCCTCTAATTTCTTCTTAACAGGTTTTTTTCCTAATGCTGATCGTTCCTTATAAGCGAGGGCACGCACGCCATGCCCCTGTGATAAGATTGACTTATTAAATATTTCTCCCAGAAAATTGGGTATGTCTCTATGTTTCATAACTGAGTTGTTTGGGGTTTTTTTAGTCTGTAGAAACTAAATTTATTCTGTCATGCAGTGAAAGCATTTTCAGTAATTTTATTGTAACCAATTTTCAGTTTAGGGAACAGACAGGAGGTTTTTGAACGGGGTTCAGAAGTTTGTGAGGTTTTGAGCATGGTTCATTTTCTCTTTTCTCAGACTGAACAGAGTACTATGCCAGGGGGCTGGGTGGTTTCCCAAAGCAGGATAACTTCCAGAGGGGAAATAACATAGGTTTCTGAAGTTCAGTGGGATAAGGCACCCTACGGCCTGCTGCCCATTAACCACTGCTCTGATCCTGTCCCACAAAGCTACAGTGACCACACCGCCTTCCCAGGCCCTGGATGTGAGCTTACATACTCTCTAGGAAATAGCATCTTTACCTACTTGGCCCTAAGCACCTATTGTTTCCTTTATGGTGTTGTCAGAGATTTCAGGAGCTGGGATAGTGACCGTGCCCTGCCCATTTTTCAACTGATTGTTTTACTTATGACTATGAAAGTGCTGTGGTCTTCAGAGTAGGTCTTTTCAAATTTGGTATATGGTTGTCAGGTGTGGGAAAGGTAGACCTTTCTTTGCTTAGATAGTTTCATTACAAAGCATGGGCTTTAGATAGAGGGCTGCAACATTTAGCAAATAAAAATAGGGGATGCCCAGTTAAATTTAAATTTTAAATAGACAATAATTTTTTAGTATTGCTATGTCTGATAGTTCATGTTATTTTTGTTGTTTATCTGAAATTCACATTTGACTTCGCAACCTATATTTTTATTTGGCGATTCTTTTTTAGATAATATTCTTCATAATAAAGTGTCTTATCCCATTTCTCCATATATGCTCCACTCATGCTAAATAAGGAAGTAGAAGCTAATAAAGAAAACAGAATAACATTTATCCATGAAATATCTGGGAAGAACATACGAAAGTAATATAATATTTTATATTAAAATAATAGAAAATTGGAGATAAACTTTTTTCCTAAATGTTAGAATTATGTAAAATAAACATTAGGCTACATTATTTTACATGATTAAGCAACATAGTTTAGCAAATGACGTTGAATAAATGGAAGCCAGTTGATAACATTAGCATAAAATTCAGGGGATTAAAAATTTGTTATAATGTTTCCCACCCGGGCCTGGCTCAGCCGTTGAGCATCGACCTAGGATCCAGGAGATCGCGGTTCGATTCCTGGTCAGGGCACATGCCCAGGCTGCGGGCTCGATCCCTAGTCGGGGGCGTGCAGGAGGCAGCCGATCAATGACTCTCATCATTGATGTTTCTCTCTCTTTCTCCCTCCCTCTCCTTTTCTCTCTCTGAAATCAATAAAGATATATATATTTTTTAAATTGTTAGAATGTTAAAGACACATTACCTGGTACAGTCTGTGATATTTTAAGCTGTCTTTGCATTAGTTAAGACAGATTTTTTTGAAAGTTCAGGAGGGAAATTTTTCCAGAGAATGAGCATTCCATTTAAAGCAGTTTCACTTCTGAGTTAATATAAATGAAGCATTGCTTGTTTTCCACGTGATCTGTCGCTATCAGGTACTTTAGAATCTTTGCTAACTTTTGAAAAATCAGTTTCCATCACAACATAATTTTTATAGACATAACCTATGCTATGTCTGTTTTTGCCCTAGACTGGGATGAATATTTTACATGGTGCCTAGAAATTGGTGGTACTCTCTCACCTTTTGGCCTATGTGGCAGTTTCTCTCCTCAGCCCGATCTTTTCCTTCCTGACCATCCCCACTGCTCAGTGGCATCCAACCATTCCCGTTTTGCTCAGACCCCCACCAGAGCCAAGTTTCCCAGCTGGGTCTTCTCCCCACACTCATCAGCCCCAAGTTTCTTTCTGTCCTTGCAGCCTTGGACAGAGAATAACAGACCTGGAGACTTTCAAAGTGTCACCCATCAACTCACACCAGGCACACGCATGCTTGTCCACGTGTTCACACGCAATGAATCTTTTCATTTTATGAGGCAATTTGTCCTATCAACTTGGCCCTGTTCCCTTTATTTTATAGGGAAGGACATAAGCACATAAAGATCAGGAGATTGTTTTCAAAGTCACATAGTCACAAGTCAAGGCTGGAACCTTGATGCCTTCATTAAATCAATCTTTTTCAGAGAGTTAAGATCTTCCTCTGTCCTATGGGATCCCATGGCCACAGAATGTTGCTGCTGGTGGTGTTTTGTGTATTTGTGTGTGTGTTGTTGGGTTTGTTTGTTTTTTAAGAATTAAATGAGAATTTAAAATATCTAGCTGAACCGCTTATTGTGGGCTCTCAGGAAATGTTCCCTCTCCCCATTTTCACTAACAGACAATTGGAATTTATTAATTTATTAGAAGACCTGACTTTGGTGGGGGATAAGAAACTATTCATTCCTTGATCTCTGCTTACTTTGCTTTTTGACACTGACAATTTTATTTAACCTTTTTGTTCCTGGACATAATTCTTTGTCAGATATAAATGTTCTGTGATTATACATGTTTTCTATGTTAGCTGTTTAACTACACATGTGAAAGTAATATAGGTAATATAAGGCTTCTTTGATTATTTTAAAGTAAACTATGGAATATTTTTAAGTAATTGGATTTTTTTAAAAATGTCTTATATATCTAAGTTAGATTTTTTACTCAGTTTCACAATATTTCTCATTGACCTTCATTTAAGCCTCTGGCTTTCTTTTACCTCCTGAAGCTCCTTCCCCTCTGTGTAAGTTCTTACTCAAAGAATAGTGTATATTTTGCAAAAGTTTTATTATCTTGTATACACAATAAAGTTTACATTACTTGCAGGACATTAAGGAACTTTACAATCTGTTTCCAGGGTACTGACATAAACTTATGTCAGGTGCCCCCTCCATCTCCTGGGCCCATCTCTTTCCAGCCCATACCCGTGCACACTAAATCCAGTCACACTGGGGCTCCGTGCCCAAAAGGAACTCATGAAAGTGTTTGTAACAGAAGCGGTAAGGTGCATAAGCACAGGCTTTGGAAGGAGGCAGCCAGAACACAAATGTGACTGTATCATTTAGTAGCTGTCTCTCTAAGCCTCGCTTGTTTTATCTAAAACCAAGATAATAACACAGCGTAGAGCTCCGGTAGGAATTAATGAGGTAGCATAATTTAAATTATGTTATCCATTGTTGGTACATGGAAGGCAGTAGGTGGAAGCTATTGTGATACCATAAAGATGAACACAAAAGCTTTGATTAATTTATTCTTTTCGTCTAAAAAGTTTTTCAATTACTCTTCCTTTTGGCAATACTGCATTCATTCCTGAATACCTGCTTATTCCGATATTCGCATCAATATGCAATTAATAATGTTTAAGTTGCATGTTCTGGCAACCCTACTCCTTTACTTCTAACTTGATATTGTATCTTCTTCTATTCTTTAAATGGTAACTTTAAAAAAAGCAGTCATAGGTAATGAGTGAAGGGGACTTTTGCAATCATATACTCCAGTATTCTTATTTAATAACTAAGAAAACTGAAGTTCAAACTCATTAATAACATAGTTATTGCAATTATTTGTATAATATCTGCCTCCCTAGTTGTCTGTGAATTTCCAAAAAGTTGGAAACTGTATATATTTCATTGGCTTAGTATTCATAATAACTGGCACAGGGTAGAACCACAGTGGTGGATATTTCTGGAATAAGTGAATGTCATTAAACCACTTCTGGCCAGACTTCTGAATTCAAAGTTAGTGCTCTACTCTATTTCCTTCCTTCACACCTCATCTTATTCTCCAGATTCACTTACTGAAAATCTCTCTTCAAAGCTTTGATCACGCTAGAGTGGCCCATATAAAGCTGATCTTTGGAAGATCCAAGAACGCTCCTGGTCCTGTAGTACAATCGCTTAACTCACGTTGCAGTTGCAGTGATGCACATTCCAAGAGGCAGGCCCAGGGGACACTGAAGCTGCAACAATATTATTTTCTCCTGGTAAAGCTGATCTGGACACGCGACCTATGCTCCTGACAACAGACAGTGCTTCCTTTTGTCTACCAGTGGATTGCTTCATCGGTTACTTTATATGAACACCTATTTTGTGATGGTCTTGGCTGTCTGCAGGCTACTTTCATGCTTGTTACCTCGTTTCTGTTTCTGCTCCATATTAACCCAGGGAGAAGCAGTGGTGATTCAGATCCGTGTTTACAGATGTGAAAACTGAGGTTTGGTTTTCCCATCCCGGCATTCTTCCACTGCACAGTTTTGCCTCTCGTTGCTCGTTTAGGGCTGCCTTAGACCTGTGGCGGAGCTAGTCTACACCAGTAGAATCTTGCACACTTTTTATCCTGTAGTGTGAGAAACCTAATATTCTTCCACGTAAGTTCTAGCAAAATTCCAAGAAGAGTCAAGGGCCAGAGAGCCACTGAGTGCCCATGCTAAACGCCCCTTCAGTTCCTGAAAATAAACAGCTGGCTCGTTCTGACCGTGGGCTAGGGATGCACGCTCTGCGTTTAGTAATTAGCACTTGAACCGAGCAATAACCTTCAATGAGTCTCACCTCCCTGCTCAGGGACAGAGACATCAACAAACAGAGACAGAGTAGGCTCCATTATCAGTTTGTCAGAGTTGCAATCATTTGTTAGATGTATGGCCTTAAACAGCTTCTTTATCTTCTCTGTGCCTCAGCAGCTTCATCGGTAAAGTAACGTCAACCTCAAAGGTTGTGGAAAAGGGCGAGTGAAATAACAAATGTAGCAGAGCAGTGCTTGGCTCACAGTGAAGTTCATAACTCTGTGAACATTCAAAACAGTTTCGTCCAGTCTGAGTCGATCACTGAAACTATGATCATAGTTTTATTCCTGTAAATAAAGACAAACGCCTTTTAAAACAAGAAAAAAAGGGGCTCAGAATTCTTTTTTGTCTATCACTAAGTGATTTTAGTTTATTCCATTTTCAGAAGAAGCATCTTTGTCAATTTTGATCTTGGTGGCAACTGAACATATCTCCTCCAGCATTGTTGGCGTTGCATTGGGAATATATATAACCTTATGTTGAAAGTATAATTACAAGTATCAGATTCTCTCTTGATACCTGCTTGAAATTCACCCCTCTGGGGTTCTGTGTTAATAACGAAGGGTGGAAATTTGCTGTAAGCATTCAGGTTTGATTTAGACATAGGTTAACATTGTTTGCCTATAATATATTTAACATTCTAAAGCTGTTTTCTGATTTTATCATATCTATTGTAAAACTAACAATTATTAATCACTCCCATTTTTCTATTAAAGCAGCTAGGACACAACAAAGCAGAGTACGGATATAGCTTAATATAGATGAGTGCTGGAAAATTGCAAAGCCTTTTTTCTTCAAGATAGTGGAAAATATTCTGTGTAGGCAAATTGTCAGTAAAAAGGAAATCTGGACCTACGAGGTAATCTCATATAAATATTAATATTCCTTACATGGCCAGTCCTTCTAGCATTTCATTTTTCAAATGCACTTTTTACAAACATGTAATATTATGGTCCATTACCAGCCACTAATGGAGGATTTTATGACTAACTTTTGCACCAAAAATGATTATTTGCTGTGTGAGGATAGATTTGCAAAACAAGATATGGTAGCATTTAAATGGCCACTTATTTTTAGTAGAAGACTGCCCTAAAACTTAGATTGTCATCTCATGGCTTCATTAGCTGCAGCCCCAGATGAGCGTCTCTTGTACTTAAGGAGAATAAGGGAGGCCAATTTGATTAAAAGAGGCTGTTTCTTGTCATTAGGAAATTTGGGGATGGAAAATAATAACTTCTGTAATAAATATATGGTTTCAAATCATAGTTTCAACCTTGGTTTGAAATCCAAGGTAATTAGCAATTTATTTCTTACAGGAACCAAGAAGGCACCAGATTTTTCTACTGTATGTTTTTTTCTTTAGTTTGGTTTGGTTTGGTGTTTTTAGAGAGAGAGAATAGTAGTATGTATGATTTTTAAGAGGTCAAACTGAGCAAAATGAATTATTGCATTTATGGTGTGACTATTGTGGGAAGTATTCCTTAGCCCATTTCTTCCTTTCAACCCATGACATTGTTATTTTAACACATTTTCACACATCAAAATTTCTAGAAAAATACCTAAAGGTCTCATCTTATAACAACATTATAATTCTTTTTATCTTATTTTTCTTTGATTTGTTGACTGTCTGGACCCATTAGAGCTATTTTAAAATTGTCTTCCCCTATTGATGTTGCTACAGTCCATTGCCAACGTTGATACCTGACAATAACGATGATATAAACAATGATTCAGTGAAACATAGAATTTACATTTATATTTTAAATAGTGCTTAGGAAATTCCATTCTTAGTCTAGCATTCACACACTGAAATGGAAGGTGATAATGAATAAGGTTTTTTTTTAACTTCTAGTATTGACCCATACTTACTTTGAGTGTTCATTTTATAACTCATCTCCACTGAAACTCTTTCATACATCGTTTTCATCTTGCTCAAGATACAAGTGAGGAGGGTAAAGGAAACATTTGTTAAATAAAATAAAAGTGACCTCCTGAAGCCACATTGCTAGGTTATGTCTATGCCGAGAAGCAAGCCTAGGTTTGCTGATTTGCACATGTGCTTTGCACGACTCCTTTAAGGAAGTTAATGTTTTAAGACAACTGACCTTAGTACATGGTTTACATCTTTACTTGTCAACACAAAGTATAATTCACACTCTTATGGTGTTTACATAAAACTTACAAAATATAAATGCTAATATGACACCCAATGTGTGAAGCTTAATCACAAATAGTAATATAATGTGGCAAAAATTCATTAAATTGCTAATTCTGTCAATATAAATATTTCTGTGACTAGGATCCTTTTTACCTTAAGGAAGCCACATAATACTGGCAGTTAATGAAAGGGGAAGCCAATCAATGGTAAGATGCTTTCAAATTTTTAAAAAATTAAGTGTATTGGGGTGACATTGGTCAATAGGATCATATAGGTTTCAGGTGTGGGTTTCTATGTTACAAGATCTGTATATTGCACTGTGTGCCCACCACCCAAAGTCAAATCTTTTAAATTTTTGAAACGAATTCAGCAATATGCAATATATTCAGCAGCATTATTAACAAGTTTCATTTGCATCACCAGGATGGGATACTGCTCTCTTTGACTGAACATGTGCTAAAATACAAAAGCGTAAATAAGGTCGTATGAGTTAGGAGAATATTAGAAATGTAGGTCCAAACAGAAAACTTTCTACGTGATGGAAGAAAAAAATAACTTAACTTAGATATTTTTCTAAAACAGATGAGCCCTAAAGAAAGATTACAAAAGCATTATTGTATGATCTTTGGGATAAGGCTGGGACTTGTGGAATCTAAGAAGCTCCCCATACACACATAGCAACAGGCTCTCACTCTTCCTTCCTGGTCTTGGCATCGCTTCCTTCATTGCCTGAAATATTTACCTGACATTTATCAGCCTTGGAGATCACATTCTCCAGGAACCCTCCCCACACTCCTCAAGACTGTGGTAAACACTCACCAGCGTATTCCTTAGCATCCCCTACTTTGCCCAACCTTTGTCACAATATGATTAGCAGATGTTACGGCGACTGCCCGTTTAGCCGGTGTTCTCCTCGGCTGGACTCTGAACTCCACGAGGAAAGGAGCAGGATGTCCCATTACTTAGCCCAGGGTTTCACACGTAGCAAGTGATGGGCTCTGACTGCGGAAGGGATAGCAAATTAACTAAGCCCCGTGCAATTATTTACAGGTTATACACACGAGATGTCTTTTCAGGCTCTTTACAACTCCTTATTTCACCCATATTACAGATGCGAAAGCTGAGGCTCACCAAGGCTAAGAGGCAAGAGGCCACACACCATAAATGGCAGAATGAAAAAATCAGGCCTATTCTCTCTCCTCGATTTTTCTTCATTCAACAGTTTCACGCTGAACATCCTTTATTTGCCAGACGTGTCAGAGCTGGAGACCCAGAGATAAATAGGTTAAGACCTCCTGAAGCTCTCTGCCTAGTCAGAGAAATAGACTATAAACAGTAATTATAATACAGTGTGATAAGGGCTTTGACTGAACAATGTACTCTTGTGTGGAGAGATTTCACAGAAGGAATAAAGACTGTGTATATTTATTTGCCTTATTTTTAAATTTTATTTTTAATATTATTTTAGCACCATTTTATGTCTGAATGGTTAGTATAGAACCACTCTAATTCAGAAAAAGGTAGACAGATCTATGCAAATAAATGAAAGTTCAAATATTGCCATGCAGTTTCTCTGCTAAATAGTTTTCATTGTTGTTCATATTATACATTAATTAGAATATCAGACAAAAGTCTATATAAGATGTAATCCGTGTTAGTTTTAAAACACTTGCTTAGGAAAACCGTTATCATTGTCAGTTATATAACAGAATCCTGAGATAATTCTCAAGAGATAATGACAGTAAGCCAACTAACAGGATTAGATGAGTGGAGGAGCCAGGGTAGGAGTGCAATATGGCCTGAAGACGGTTTAGGGTGAGTCGGGAACTCAAAAGACTGTTCTAGGAAGCAGCTTGTGCCTGAGTGTGGATCCGAAGTACATCTGCTTTTTTTTTTTTAAGTCTTTTAAAGGAAAATTAGTTGACTGGATTAAAAGATTCATTTCACTTTTCTTAGTGTTTGAACTATGCTTCAGAGGAAAGAAAATAGTGATATTTCATAATGGCAATTAAAACATTTTACTGATTGAATGAAAAGTAGGTAACTGTCAATATATAGCATGTCTGTGTGCATTACTCGCTAATCGCCAAGCCGTTTAAAATGAAAAGCTGGTAAAAAAACAGGCCAGGAACATACCAGTTTCTCAAAGGAATTTCCATGAGGAAAGGGGCCTTGCCTTATGAGTTGTTGGTGTAAGAGCTCCTAGTCGAAAGGTTTCAACCAAGATGAGATGACTCTCTCAACTGAGAACTTTATTCTATAATTTTAAAATAGAATAAACAAAGCGAAATGTAAAGAGACCTAAACCAAATTGTGGATAAAATGAAGCTTTGCTTTAAAAGCTAGTTTCAGAAACCCAAGAGTAGTCAGGAATCAGCGAGTAAGAGCAAGGAAACCCGCTGAGTGTTTAAAAGTAATTCCTGTGCAAATTGCCACTTATATAAATAGTCATGAGGATGTCGAGTACAGCATGGGAATGCAGTCAGTAACATTGTAATAACCATATAGGTCAAGATGGGTACTAGACTTATCGGGGTGATCACTTCCTGTGTCTAATCACTGTGCTGCGTACCTGAAATTGATATGATATTGTATGTCAACAGTAACTGAAACAAATTTGTTAAAGGAAACACCCCGAACGGTGCCACAATTTGTCCTCGATGCTCTAGCCAGTCGGCTGAGCACTGAGCAAGTTTCAAAACTCCTGGTCTAGGACTCCTTTCGGGACATCATGTTTAAATGATACATATTTATGTAAGTCATTCTCTTGGCAATGCATTATGAAAATATTACCCACACATTTAATAAATAGAATGCCTGCTTCCTACTGAAGCAGCCTAACCAGTGCAAATGGGTAGAAGCCAAGAAGGGGGCAGTCACCCCGTCCAAGCATCTAAAGAATCCGCATTCAACACATTCCAGGAGCACCTCCCCCGCTGGCCACTTTGCTCGGCCAGTGGTTACCCACCTCAAACCATGCTGTGCAAAAATTAATGGGAGGGGAAAAAAAGAAATCATTTTCGGGAATTGTCAAAGTTGCTCCATCCACACTGGTAACCTTTTCCCTTGTAATCAGGAAAAAGAAAGTCATCTACCCAAAAGTTTCTGGTAAAGGAAGTAGAGAGCTATGCAGAGATAAACACAGCAGTCCACGTAGAATTTGCTAAATAATGTTTCCTTCTAGGCACTCTTTATAATTATTTGGTTAAATCCCCATCTGACCACCTTCAATTGAATGCTTTTATTTCCCAATGATAAGAATGGAAGAGGAGTTGTTTCACTGTAGATTAAGGCTGCCCCACCTCTGGTTTAGTAACGCGAATGGCATCGTAGACAAAAAACCCTGCCGTTAAGCGTGTTCACAGACCATCCGATTGCTACATACAAATCAAGCATGTCAGGAAACTCACCCTACCCTTAATGGCTAGACACAGGAAATAAGCAAAGTGGGCTAATTATACTATGTCAGTAGTTTTTGCTACTATGTAGATACTTGTGGATACCCATCAAAGGACATAAAAACTTCATGTATGTAAATCACTTGCTCACAGTTCCTTTACTTTCTATCAATGCCATCTATGTTTTTCTTAGTAAAGTCACAAAACTTATGCAAAATTTTAAAAGCTAAAAATTAACCCCTTATAACTAAAATTTCTACTGTACCAAGGCAAGATAATTATAGTGAGGTCTAGTAATTATCTGTGTTTAGCATGATTTTACTGTAAATTATGTTGTTTTATGTGTTAACACCTATCTTAAAACATATTTGATCACTTTTCCAGCAGAGAGGCATCATGCTTCAATTTTTTTAAAAACAATTTTCATTTTCTACCTTCATATTCTAAGGGAATCCTAATTTAACATCTACTTTTCATTATGGTCATATGTTAACTTGAGGTCAAAATCCTGCTTTTAATAGTCCCTCCCTTTTCTAAATTAGAGATGTAGGAATATGGAAGGGTGTGTTTGCGTTAGAACAAGCCCTAGGAATATTTTGGTCTTGCTTGTAAGATCAATCATTTATGTAAATATTTTATAAAATATTCTAAAATAAATGGCTGTAATCTTTGCTTGTCATGTTTTTTATTGAAAGCGATTTTTTTACTAAAGCTACTTGACTCAGATTTTTAAGGCAGTTCATTCTAGTCCACATTTCATATGAAAAATGGTTAATAAGACAGGTTATTTTTATGGGACCAAAAGCTAGAAATAAACTTATCTCAAAATAGCTGTATTTCTTTGTCATTCTGCCAAGTGGAAAAGGTTTTCCCTGCATGGTGTTTTTCTAATACTAAAGCTATGTAATTTTGGTTTGTTTGTGTGTGTGTGTTTATATATTTCAAACTTTTGGCATTTGTGATCATCATTAATAAGTAGGATAAATTAACTCTTTAAGTGTCTTGCCTTTCCTAATTATCTACAGAAGATATAAGTTACAGGTCAAGGCTTCCATTGAGAATTTATCTATTTCTTTTGGTCAGTTGAGGGGCACCAAGAAATAGGAGAGAATATATCAGCATCATTCTGAATAACATTTTGGTGTTGAAACCATGTGGCCTGTTGGTCTGTTCTATTATGTCCCAGTGTACCACTCTAGGTGACACATATTCCTTACCATTCCTACCTACAGTCGTATCTTGCTATTTTTACTTGATTTTCTACCCGCAAATACCGTGTGTGTGCCGGGGAGGGGGGGGGGGCGGGGGTAGTGGGGGATATGATGACTGAAAAATAATGTAGACAGAAGACTTACATTTAGGAGGAAGTAAAATGATAGTCATATTTTAAGTGTTCTAAATATCATACTTTGAACTTCAAAAAGTTACTGTACATGTTCAAAACTGAAATTTAAACATGAATATATATTTTTAAATATTAAGTTCTTTATCCTAAACCTATGCCTATTGAAAAATGCATGAAATATTACATGTAACTAGTCAGGGAAGAGTTACATTGAGCGGTGAACTTCACCCTGCACTCTGAGATTATGATATCTTCGATTGAACATTGTCTAACCTAAATTTATAATACAGAGTTTTAAAATCTCAGTAACTTTGATGCACTAGAAGGGTTTGCCCCTAATTTGACTGTGGCTACCAATTAGTCATTGTTTTTGGTGTTTTTAAGTGACATTCTTATTTTTAAATTCTTTTAGAGAACACAGATGAATAGGTTTATAGGGATTTTGAGATGATTCTGAGCTTGTTGCCCATGCTAAATACTATGAGTTTATAACTTTGCAATACTCTAATATCATTTGTCAGAAAAGCAGTTTATTTTTATTTTTCTTAATGAAAGTTTTAAGAAGAGAATTCATAGTTAAAATGTTTAATTGCACCCACCACACTCTGTTTACTGCCTGAGAAACTACTTTTCTAAAAACTAACTTTACTATTTAAGAAATGGAAAATCAGAGGGGAGGATGGGGAAGGGGATAAAAAAAAGAAATGGAAAATTCCCTATTTTAAAGCAGTTAATTACAAGAAACATTTTTTTTTACCTAGCAGCTTTCATTTCATATCACATAAATTAAGTTTAATGCATACTAAAAAATAAAGCTTTACTTTGAATTATTAAAATTAACATAAGACCCCATATTTTTCAAGTTTCCCTGATTTTCAAGACTGTGGAGGTTTATTGTGAGACCACGTAATAAAATCTTAAAATTTTTGGTGTTCTCATTTTCTGACTGGCTATTAACACCACAGCACCATGCATCAAAATCAGAATGTCGTCCTTAAACTGAATCATTATATCTTCAAGATTGTTCACTAATATTTTTCTTTTTGTGTTGTTGTTTTCCAGTCTGTGTGAGTCTTTTGTTCTGAGGAGGGTCTCTTGTAGACAGCATTATTTGGGTCTTGTTTTCTTATCCATTCAGCTACCCTATGTCTTTTTATTTGGACATTTAATCCATTTATGTTTAAGGTTATTATTGATAGGTACTTATCTATTGCCATTTTATTTCTTTATGCCTATGTTTCTCATTTTATTTCAACTTATTACAGCAGTCCCTTTAACGTTTCTTGCAATGCTGGTGTGGTGATTATAAACTTTTAGCCTTTTTTTGTCTGGAAATCTCTTTATTTCACCATCTATTTTGAATGATAGCCTTGCTGGATAGAGTAGTCTTGGTTTCAGCTCCTTGTTTTGCATTACCTTGAATACTTCATGCCATTCCCTTCTGGCCTGTAGAGTTTCTGATGAGAAATAAGCTGACAGCTTTATGAGAGTTCCTTTATACGTAACACATTGCTTTTCTCTTGCTGCCTTTAAGATTCTCTCTTTGTCTTGAATTTTTGGCATTTTAATTATTATGTATCTGGGCGTGGGCTTCTTTGGGTTTTTCTTGCTTGGAACTCTCTGTGACTCCTGAATTTGTGTGACTTCTTTCTTGACCAGGTTAGGGAAGTTTTCTGCCATTATTTCTTCAGATAGCTTCTCTAACCTTTGCTTACTTTTGACCTCTTCTGGCAATCCTATTATGTGAATATTCTTACGTTTCATGTTGTCCCACAGCTCTCTTAAACTATCCTGTTTTTTAATTTTTTTTTTTTTCTTTTTGGTTCTCTGAGTGATTTATTTCTACCCTGTCTTCTAATTTGCTGATCCGATCCTCATCTTCCCCTAATCTGCTGTTCATTCCTTCCAATGCCTTTTTTATTTCTACTATGTCATTCTAAATTTCCTTCATAGTTTCTATATCTTTTTTCATGCTGTTGAGCATCTTTTTGATCAGTATTCTGAACTCTATATCTGATAGGTTGCTTATATCCATTTCATTTAGCTCTTCTTCTGGAGAATTCTTTTGTCCTTTCATTTGGGGCTTGTTTTTTTGTCTCCTGATTTTGGCTGCCTGTTTAGATTTGTTTCTATGTATTAGGTAGATCTACTAGGACTCCCAGTCTTTTGGATGGTCTCTGGTGCAGGCCAATGTCAGATACAGTTTGTGACTGGCCTTGAGTACCTTATCTGAAGTTTTCCACACTCCACAGCTTCTGGTTTCCTCTGCTGGGGCTGGGTGTGTTGGACAGGACCAAGATGTGCACCAAGGTCTGCTTTTCCAAGCCCTGGATTCAGAAGCAAATAAGGCAAAGACCCAAAGCACCCAGAGGCTGTAAATTCAGTCTCTTAAGGAGCCTCAGGCTGTAGAAACTCCACAAGGTGGGGCCAGAGGTTTTCCAGCAGGGTGGGGCAATTGCTTCCCCCACAGGCAAAATCTGCTTGAAAGGTAAATGTCTGCCTGAGAAAGATTCCTCTGCAGTATGGGGGAAAGACTCAGCACTGGGTTCCAAATGGGTGCCCTCCAAGATCTATTTCCCCAGCCAGCCTCCCTAGATTCTCCTCACACTGCTCTAGTCCACTCTGCCCTCCCTCTGCTGGAGCTCAAGGTGAGCAGCTGCACACGAAACTATGTAGGCTCTTTAAGAGGGTGCCTGCAGTTCCAGCTGTCTCTCCCTGGCAGACAGATGTTATGTGGGCACCTTTCTCAGTTCTGGGGCTCTTGGCTGGGAAGCCCAGCCTGGGGTTTAGGACCCAGAGTCCTCAGTGGGAACCCCCAGAGCTGAGATATCCCTCTGGACCTTCAGCTTCTGCCCGTGGGAGCCCAGCCAGCCCTCTCACCCCTCCACAGTTCGTACCAGTCTCTGTGTGGTCTCCGCTTTTCCTCCTTGGTTATGAGGTGCTCTCCAGCTCATCTTTAGTTACAGTTGATTATTTAGGATGGTTTTTCTGTATTTTAGTTGTAATTCTAGTTTGGTCCTGGGAGAGTGTCAGAGTAGCTTCCACCTAATCCTTCTCCCTCTTGGATCTCAAGCATCATATTTCTTACAAACTAAGAAAAAGTAAGTACCACACATAAGAAAATATCAAATTTACCATACTTATTTTTGGGGGGCAGTTGACTCACACATGTGCAGGCATCACAACCTTATGCAGTGAAATCAGTTTATGTATGAGGTCTTTCAGCCTCATAAAAGATGTTGAATCTAGTTGGTAATACATTGTTTGCACCTCGGGTTCCAAAACATAGATCGAATTAAGCTTATGAATCCAGCACTGGGAGAAAGGTAATTTAAAAAGCATTTTGAGTGTGTTTTGAAGAATGCATTGCTGCAAGGTGGCATAGCCATGTAAACAGGATGCCACCGTCTTACGGAATGTACAAAAAAAGGGTGGCTGTTGTGCCAAATAAACATTCTTCAATTAACGCTTCACAATATGTAGTGTGAACGCTCATAGTCTGTGTTTATCCATCCTGAGGCTGCTACTTTTAATGCCTCAAAAACTGTTGCCTGTATGTATTCTCCTTCTGGTGAATCTTGTGGGGAAGATCTGATTACAGGCACACTTTCCCCTTGACTCTGACTAATAAACTAAACGAAAACCAAATGAATCCAAGATAAGAGGCCTCTTAGGATGAATTAAGTCATGTCCTATAAATAGAGGTTAGAGAGGGCTACCAGGAGACTAATGGCATAATAAACTCTTTGTATTTGATCATATAATACTTATTTTGAATTCCAAAAATAGGACTCGTATATGAAAAGTTTCCTTATCAAGGATGTTGATGGGGAAAAGGTGATTTCATTTTATTATAACGTTTTGAATAGGCATGTTGACACCCATTATCTATTTGTAGGGAACTGATGGGTTTTCAAAATAAAATAGACTGTACTACCTGCTCTGTTCCTTTTGCTACTGAAAGATTTACTCACAATGTTTTATCTGTGCAATGCTTACCTTTTAAAAAAATACACATTCTTTTTCATTCGCTCCATTTACTTAAATAAAATAGACCCTTAATTTTGAATAGGTGTGAATAGCTTTATGTGTAATTCTTCAAAAAGGCTAATGTTTAAATAACTACACTTGATCCTGGAACAACATAGGTTTGACTGAAAGGGGTCCTCTCATATGTGGTGTGTTTTTTTCAATAAATACAGTTGGCTTTCCACATTCATGGGTTTTGCATCTGCGGATTCAAACAAATGCTGATCAAAACCAGTATTTTTGATCCCTGATTGGGAGTTTGAGGATGTGGAGGGCTGACTGTGTGCTTCGTTCCACATCATGTTATATAAGGGACTTGAGCACACACAAATTTTGGTATCCACTGGGGCCCTGGAACCAATCCTCTTGCAGATACCAAGGGATCTGACAGTAGTTAAATTTGGGGAGAGTTAAAAGTTATATGATGTGGATTTTCAACTGCGTGGGGTTTAGTGATCTTACTCCCCACGTTGTTAACTGCATCATGTTTCTGTTCTTTATATTCATTATATACTTATACATATTCTGAGGAAAAGAATGCTTGAATTGTGAATATTGTCAGGAATATTCACATTTCTTGGAGCAGCCAAATTTTATAACATATCAGCAGTGTACAGACTCACTAGGTGATTATGCTGTAGTAGAAGGGCATATTTCCTTCATGTTTCATTAATTAATCTGTTTCAGGAATCTTTTTTTCTCTTGTTTATCCCTTGAACGTTTTTTTTTTTTGCTTATGTTAAATTCAGTTTCGTAGGCTTATTTAGAATGCCGGTGTTCAAATAGTTGAGTAGTTCTTTGATGCTCAGATTTTAGCTCTTATTTGGTCCCACCTACATGATTTATTCCAGTTCAACATTATCTCATTGCCTGTTAGGTGGTAATAGCCAAGGTAGAGGTAGGTCCATTCTCTTGCAGGAGAAATAGGGATGGACTTGGCAGATAATCTGGTCAGTGAGTCTACATGAAGTGATGGCTCTTAGATGCTTACTGAATTCATAGGTGGTTCCAGCATAGCTGGTGCAGTGCTTTTTGGAATGTGGGCAGCCAGACTTCCTCTTGATGCCCGTGTTACTACTTTCATTATTGCTAACATTTTTTCCCCATTTATTATTTTGACTGGAGGAGAGATATCTTGTAATGTTAGTCTTGTGATATTTCCTTATATGTAGTGTATATGTACAATTACTTAAATCCTATGTGAATGAGATACATTCCTCAATAAAAATTTTTAAACTAGTATGTCCTTTCCTAGTAATTTTTCTAGAAGTAAACTCTGTTTAATACCAGGTAAGGCTAGTAGGTAATGGTCTCTTTGATATAGACTCTTAATCTAGAACTAAGTGGTGTTCTCTGATAACCAGACCTCAAGGTATAAGGTTTTTTTTATTACCACAAAACATAATGTGACCTAAAGCTCCCAATTGTCATTAAATTTATAAAATTCAATTCTTTGGCCACTTCTTTTTTATTCAGATTATCTTCCTTGAGAGCTGTGTTATTGCTGCACTTCAGAAGAACTTAAAGGTTTGCTTTTCTCCAGTCAAAGTAGAAAATGTAATGAAAAATCATGTAATGAAATTTGCATGTATAAGTAGGAAGAAGTGGGGTTACATTATTATTTAAAAACAAGGTCGAACATATTTTTAAAAATTGCTATAATAAACATAACTAACATTTATTAACAACGTTCATGCTAAACCATGACCATATAAAATTCAAATGAAGACAACTGTGGAAAATTAATAAAGTATTTTCTGAAGTCATTGCTGAAGCTTCAAAGGAAGAGGCAGTCACAAAATCACCTTTTAAAAGTTTGGTTGAAAGCCAACAGAAATTGTAGGAATGGTAGCAAAATCATCCTGAATGTAGGTAGAAATAGAGGTACACTCAACTGGACAAGGGTAGTAGGATTTCTGTTATCCCATAACTTCATTTGTGGTTGGGAGGCAGACTAGGAGACATGGTTTTCAAATTATCGCAAATGCATCTGCTCAGTGGATGAGTAACTTGGGATATGGGGTTGTCTGGTAAATACCAATGGAAGCCAAGATATAAGCCAGTGTAACAGGAAAGCAAAGAATGTGAGAGTAACAAGTTTGAACCTCCTATGTTGTTAAATTCTCAAGCCCTCAGTAATTTCATCTTTTTTATTATGTACCATTGTCATTTCTCAAGAACAGACTGTTCTGTGTCTTTTCTTTCTTGTCTCCATATTTTTAAAAATTTTACCTAACACATTTTGTACTTCATCTCAAGGAAAACTTACAGGGTTTCTTTAAGTTCTAACTCACTATTTTTCACTATAGGGCAAACCATTCTGAAGGAAGGACACAACATTCCAGACATGTTTGAGATATACAAAACCTCTAAAGTACTTGGATCCTAAAGAATTACAGGCAAGGCCTAGAGATTTGTACTGAAAATTAGGGAGGTCAAATACTCTTTATTTAGAAATTCTAGCTCTATGATTTGTTCAAGACTGCCTTTTCGTGAGGAGTTTTGACTACAAGGAGTGAATGAATGAATAAGCATTTTTTATTAAACAAGCTTGACTCTGTTCTGGTGCTACTGTTCCTTTGTTTTTATAATGTATGCGTCTAATTCATGCAATACACAACATGTTTTCCTTCTCTTTAAGAAATAACCCTTAGTGAAATACTTTCCCTTCTAAACAATGAAATTGTATTTAATTAACAGAGATCTATCTTTCCAAATACCCTGAAGGCTACCTGAACAGGGAATGAAGAGTAATCAGAATAGAAATATGCCTTCTATATCCCCACACTATTTGTTACTTTTTAAAAAAATAATAAGTAAAAAAGAAAAGAAGCTATAAAGTTATCTAAGCTATGTGGGCATGTAGTACTACTTTAAAATGATAAAAGTTGGATATCTGAAGTTTGCAGTCACAAGTCAGCTTCCTTTAAAACTGGTTGGGATTATTCGAGAATCTACCTGATGGATGCCCTCCTAGCCTAGGTAGAAAGTCCCCATTGCTATTGCCTTTAGGACGGAAGGATCAGCTCTCATGGAAGAAAACAGTAAATATTACATTTCCCTCATTCACCTCCTCTTCTTTCCCATAAGTAATAGATTTTTTTTTTTTTTTTAGGGCCTGTGTGTAAGTAGTTACTTTAAAAATTAATATAAGGTCATCTTTTCAAAGGAACGTAAAATGCCTTTCATATTTTTCATTGGTTTTGAAATCTAAATTTTTTTTGAAGGGACACGTGAATCGAGATGATGTTATTATAGTTTAGGAATTTTATTTATCTGATTCTTCAGCTCAGAATAATAGGGCCCCAGATCCTGAAAATTTTGCTAGCTGTCTTTATTTCTTTTTATCCCACTAAGCCTTATGAACATCAATCAAAGGAAGAAGTTTAGACTTTTTCCTTTGCTCTCTGCTCTGCTTCATGTCTTCAAAACTCAACAACTCTGACACCACATTCCAGATGCATAAAACCAAGTTTTAAAAATGGAAATCAATTGGATTTTTTTTCCATTTAACAAAATTTGCTTTAAAAATAGCAGGTAAAATAACCACAAGTCAATCTGTTACATGGAAATGTTATTTTACATTTATATAGAAGTTTTTGTTTCCATTGGGCTTAAAGTTGCAGAATTGATATTCCAGTCCAATGTGGTAGCTTCCTTGAAGTGTTAAGTATCCTGACTGTAGTTGCAGAATGAACATGGCTTACGCAAAATTAGAACTTAGAGTTTCTAAGTTTCAGTATATTTTTTCATCTGCTTTTATACATTAAATTCCCCAATTAGAAGCACTGTTTGCTTTTAAAATTAATTCAGACCTCTCAAAAACCCTTGTTCTATGAAACATTTGTGCTCACATTTTCTGTGATTCAAGGGCTTATTTTCCAAAGGTTAAGAATGTTAGAAATGTGAATGAAATAGAAATACAAATAAAACTTCCAAACTGGTCTATTTCTTGTTTTGATAAAATCCTTTTGGGAGCTTTGGTACAAACTTTGATGTTCCACCAGCTGACCTTATTTCTTGGAATAGACATAATGTTGTATCCCCAAATGTTCTTTTATCATGTAACTTGAGACAACCACATGGGAGAAAAATGGGATATTTTGTTGATATGTCCTTTGAACATTAAAGTACTCAGTGACTACTCTCAAAGTTTACCAGATAAAGAAAAGCCTTATCTTTAGCTGATATTTCAGTTATATATTGTGTCATCAGATCAGAAATAAATGAGCAACAAAACAGTTGAGTAATGAACCAGCTGAAAATGAGTGAATACATGCAACTTAAAAGCAGAAGCTTTAAAGAAATCATATTAGATATTATAGTCCTAAGTTTTATATATTGTAAAATTCAAATAAAAATGGAAAACATCTCTAGGCCATCAATTATTCAGTTATGCCAAAGTTACTCAGCTGTTTTAAATCATTATAATGTTCCCACTTCTTCAATGTTATACAAAAGGGAATTCAAATAGGGAAAAAGACACATGGAGAAAAGTATTGGCTTCAACACCATTCATAAAATCCCCAAATTGGAACCCTTAGGGATTCTCAGCAGTTAGGAAACATTTAAGCAAATTATGGTACACTCCCAAGATGAAATTTTATATGGGTACTTAAATTATTAATTAGACAAAGTGTAGCATGCGATGAAGGCAGGAACATGAGCTTTGGGATTGGACAGACCTATGTTTCATTACTTCTGTCACTTCAGAAATGTTCAGACACAAAGGGATTCCTAGAAACAATCTTTGTGCCCTCTCAGAAGTTCTTTGTAGGATCTTCCTGACATGATGTGGCCTGCTTATACTGTTGGGCAGTGAGATCCAAATTCAAAAGTGTACTCTCAGAGAGGCCAGTTTAATTTTGAGAGGTGGTCTGACAAAACAGTTAAGAGAGAAACTTCAGAATCAGATAGGTCATGAGCATATTCTAGTCATTTACTGACTAGTATGGCATTTGAGTACCTTATGTAACTGTCTTTGGTGCTCAGATTACCTGTCAATAAATTGCAAATAATGATAAACACTCAACCTCGTGGAGTCATAGTGCTGATAAAATGATATGATGTATACCAGCACAGAACTAGAAAGGTATTGGGTGTTGAACATGGCAATTACGGTTTTACTGTTGTATGGTCATTATACTAATCAAAAACCCCCTCTCGAAAAGATTTCAGTTGTTCATTTTTGCCTAAATAATTAATTTCCAGCATAACATTAAAGACCCTCTAAGACTGTGCTCCAATCCAGCCTCCTGGCCATTTTTCCTAATAACTGTCCTTGTGCAGTCCGGCAGCTACCACTCTCTTCTGGTCATTTCCCAAATATTGTACCAAAGTTTGTGCCATTCCTCTCCCTCTGACCCCAAACTCAATGACTTTTTCTCTCTACCTTTGTTTCTTCTAACCGTCCTTCTGCTGCTTGAAGCCTCAACTCAGATGGAGCTTCTTGCTATACGCCCTCTTTATCGCACTCAATATAGCTCTCCCCTGTGTTTTCAGAGCACTTTGTATATAATAGTGTGCGTCATATTTTTCATGTATTATAATTATGTTTTTGTCTGACTCTTGTACACACATTACACTGTTTGAGGAAAGAGGCTATTTCTCTTCCCATTTTATTAATTCTTTTAGCAACTTGACCACTTGTACACAGTAGAAACTCATAAGTACATATGTGAAATTATATTTAAGAGTGACTGAAAGCTCTAGAAATAATAGGTCTCTTCTTGACAGGCCTGTGTCTTTTTAAGTGCCCACTTGAGTATCATTTTTCTAATTTTTTATATCAGAATTTTTGTTTGTATGAGGTTGGATCTAAAAAAGCAGCCTGATTACTTTCTCTTGGTATTTCATTTTGAATGCATATGATCAAGATCCAAGCCTGGATAAAGAAGTGACTGGACTTGCCAGAGTTTGAGGAAGAAAACTCACCAAAGTTTAAAACTACAAAGGTCAGAGTAGACTTTCAAAAATCTTTATTCCTGGTCAGATGCAGTGATGAACTTAAACTTTAAAGACAAATCTATTAGTATTTTGCTAGTCACTGTAAGATCCAGTTCTCTTTTATAAGAAATAGAAAAGAAATTATTTAAATATTAAATATTCTTCTTTAAATAGAAAAGAGACAAATTGGCTCGTATGTAATCCTAAAATGGAAGCATTATTTGATTTAGGAGTGCTCTGGAATATGCTAAGAACCTTGTCCTGTTTTATGGGTGCTCTCTCTGTTTCACCCCCATGTTTCTTCAACCCCACGTTCCTGCCGCCTCATGCTCATCCTTACACAACAAAATTGGATTTTTCACCCCTCCCTGAATGTATATTTTTATTACTTTTTACTTTGCCAACTTCCAAGTCACTTTTAAATATGTAAAATTCTACTATTTCCCCATGGAGACTGATGATATTCATGTACCATTACAAATGAAATATGCATATAAGCAAACAACTAATATAAATAAATGCTGCCTTAATAATTAAAAAATCAATTATTAGGATTTAAAAGCCTATATTAAGGAACAATTAAACATAATTGTTTAAGCTAGTTTATTGGAAATTATACAGGGTGGAGCAAAAATGTAACGCACTTAATACATTTTAAAATTTATGTTGTGGCTTTCTTAACACCGAGCCCAAAGAAATCAAAGCTGTTATTATCACAAAAGTTCATATGTAATAGGCTTAAAAAATGATTTGGAATACTGATGAAATGTTATGTCTTGTTAGTATTTAAAAAGAGTCAAGCTAATATTAATGGACTAAATAATCATTTAGTATAATAAGAGCAAAGTACATTCACAAATAGATATGGAATATTTGCCCATTTTAGACCATTTTTTTCTCAGTCTACCAGCTGAAAGCTAGATGAGAAACCATTTTTAGTTCTTGAAGGAAGAGAGTTGGCATACATTTTTAGAATTTAAAAGATTCTAAATCCATATCAGATGACACCAATATGGCATTTCCCTATAAAGTTTTCATTGCCTATGTTGCATAAAATACATATTAAATGTTTATAACGAAAAGGCCAAAGAAATTGTGAGAAAAGGCAACGGATAAAAGGTTCATCGAACTTTGATAAAAACTAAGTTTAAGAAAGGAACTGACAGTTCTATTGCCCTGAAATTCTTAAAGGTAATCCTCATGGTAGAGAACATTTTATTATTTATTAAAATACATTTCTAACTGCTCAAGACTGTTTTTCCATAGCCTGTGTACCCAGTGACTGACACACACAAATCAGTCAGTATTTACCAAGTGAGTGAACTTAGCCACCTTTATGCGGGTTTAATATCTAAAGGGGAATTGCAACTTACTAGTATGTGATCACTGTCTGCCCTCCAGTATAAACTGAAAGTGTACTTTGATCCAGTGTGATAGAGATAGCCACGCATGTAATAAGATGGCTAAAGAATGAAAATAACCTATTTACTTGTACATTGATTTAACTAAAAAAGGAAAAACAAAGTCTATTTGCGATTTGCTTGTGAATTCATTTTCCCAAGGTGTGCATCTTTTTGATGTATTTAGCGAAGGTAATGATGCATTTGAAGCGGTATGGTGTGTGTAATTAAAATGCCAAGAATACATTTGCTTTCTAGTTTTTAGTGGCTTTGTCTAATTTTTAGGGGAGGCTCTTTACACCAAGGATTGGCTGTGTGGGTTTTTGTTCTGCTGAGCCTTAACTTGTGCCCTGTGTGTCGTTAGATGCTTCTAGGGCAGAGCAAAAGTGGCTGCTGCTCCTGGGTTTCTTTTCTTCTAGTGCCAGGCCTACCTCCCTGCACGGCTGCATGTGGAACATTCTTGATCTGAGTTTGTTTCTCCCAGGACTCTGGCTCCTTGGGGATTTGCCTGCCTAGCTGGAGGGACATATTCCAGCCTGCTTTCTTTCGGATAATATTTCTCTTCCATTTTATCTAAATAGAGGATTATACTGGCTAAACATGATTAAATTTGAGATATGAGTAGGTACATTTCTGGTATCTGGTTTCCTCACAGGTTCTTATGGTCCCCTGGTGTTTCTGCATGTAACGTAGTGTTTTAATGTAACCATCTTTAAATAGCTACCACTCCTTGGAAAAAGTTTTTGAAGAAACCTTAGCAAGTTGTTTGAAAGAAACAACCATTTCAGTGCTTAATTCAATTAGCAACTCATAAAGTCTATACTGATGATGCAAATAGCCTTTATAAGCATTAATTTCATGAAATGAACATTTTGTAAAAGTGAACGTGGAGTTTGTAGTTCTTTGGGCAAATCTTAGCTGTCAGTTGAATTTACTTAAAGAGCTTTTCTGGTCACCTTTGAACCTCAATGATTTCTCCAGATGCACAGAAATGAACAATGTAAAAATCTTGCTGTTTCAGCAGAACCGATTCCAGCTGGCTGGGAACTGGATCTGCAAGTCATTGGTTACAGCTGTGTTTCGATTTATATGTGATGGTTGAAAAAATAAATTACCCGATTAGATGGCTAGAAAGAGGACTCTTTGTTTAGCCCTTGTGTGGGGACTGAAAGTGTTTATGGTGCTGTTTTCTACACAGTCTTTGCAAAGTAAGCTGGACAAATAGATTTATTCAATGCTCCTAAGAAATGTTGCATATTCAGCTTTAATTCTTTGCTAAAGAAACTATTTTTTAAAATAACGCTGTCATCTAGCAAATGTTTTAAAGGTCTAGCATTTAAGAGAAGCAGTAGGCTTTCTGTCCTACTGAGCATTGCATTTAGTAATCGAAGAGCCATTTTCTTTTGTTTAATGTGTACTTTAAAACATGTCTTTGTCAGGCATAGGAATGGAAATATGTTTCTCTTAAATTCAAAGCTTCATAACAGCAAAGTATCCGAACCAAAATTCCAATTTAACCATCTTCCTTAATGGGTTATGGCTAGTGGCACATAAGAGAAAATGAATTAATTATATTCTAAATAAAGAGGTATAATCAAGCATTATTTCAAAAAAAAAAATTAAAAATGGCATGCCTGTGGGCCACTGAGCCTAAGAGGGTTTTGAATTTGTGAATATTTCCTTTGTTATCTAAGCAAAGTTTACAGATAGAGTGGCAGGAGCATGTAGCTTTTCAGGTTAGTGAAAGTCAAAATGCTAGTCACTTTGGAGGTTTAACTACAGTATCTTACAAAACTCCCAAGAGGACTAATATACTCCTGTATCCTTGTAAGATGGCTTCTGTTTTTGTTTTTGTTTTAAATTATTTCCCAAACTAGCTTAAATGGAACTCTTCAGTTTCTTTTCTAAGTTATAAAGCTGTCAGGACCAGTGGATTGTTTGCAGCTCAAACAGTTCCGTTAAGGCATTTAAAAAAATGAGTAAGGTGGCTCTGGAAAAGAAAGCTAGAATGATGGGCTTTCATTTTTTTCCTCAAACACTGATTTTCTAAATGAATTCAATGTTTTTTGAAAGTTTTTTTCTAATGCTTTGCCAAGTTTTGAAAATGGACAGAATTCTTGAGTGAACTTGAAAATGGGGCCGAACACTTGACCAGGCATTGCGACGTCCACCAAGTTCCATAGCAGTTCAGTGAGGGGAATGCCCAGAAATGTATCACTGTGTTTCCCATTGAAACAGACAAGTCTTTATCCCTCCCTTTCTTGAGCTCAGATATGTATTATGGAATTTGGGTGATGCAGAATAAATAACCATAATGTATCCAAAAGGAAACAAAGGTGGGATTGATCTGTCTTGAGCTGGCAGGCAGTTTTGCTGCGTCAGGCTATTTCCTGGATCAATGAAATTATACCCTTCAACCCTTAACAGATCAATACAATTGATTGGAAGGCATGAGAACAAAGCATGAGGATGCAGGATACACTTGAACCTTCACTGTTCAGAAATATTTAAATGATGTTGATAACCCTTAGAAGCATTTCCCTTGACTCCCATAAGATGGAAGCTTCTTCACCCCACCTTGAAAACCTATGTAATAAAGTCTGAGACTATGCTGTAGAGGCATTCTTCATGAAAGAATGTTTTCAAAAGTTAAACTTGTCTCATCATATTTGTACTTCTAGGAGTGTATTGATCAGTTCTTCTCCTTAGTGCATGTGCCATAACAGTGTATACACATTTTTCCAACTCTTAGAAAATGACTCTAAAATGAAAATACAGGGTGGAGCAAAAGTAGGTTTACATTTGTGAGTATGTGAATCACGGAGTTTATTCTTGTATTATTATTTATTATTTATTGTATTGTTTTCCATATGAATAACTGTAAACCTCATTTTGCCTCACCCTATATATTATATATTGTTTCAAATAAATGAAAATTTAAATATAAGTAGGGTAATCCATAGAAGATATCTAATATAATATTTTAATATTACCATATTATGCAGCTAATATGAAATTATACGTTTCAGTTATTAGGTGAGATAGCCCAGGGACATAGAAAGATGATGTAGGCCAGCGTGGCTCAGTGGCTGAGCATCAACCTATGAACCAGGAGGCCACAGTTTGATTCCCGGTCAGGGCACATGCCCGGCTTGCGGGCTCTATCCCCAGTCGGGGGTGTGCGGGAGGCAGCCGATCGATGACTCTCATCATTGATGTTTCTCTCTCTCTCCCTCTCTCTTCCTGTCTCTGGGGGGAAAAAAACACAAAGGTAAGAAAAAGACAAAATAGAGGATATAGCATTAGTCTTTGTGGGATAAATACTGCAGGTCAGTACTATGAGGATTAAATGAGACAGTCCTGTATGTAAATACTGTAACCAGTATGTAGCAATGACCAACATGCGTTTCCAATTTTATTCCCGTTCATTGTACAAAATTTTATAACTGAATTAGGCTTTGATTAACCTAGTTATTCCTCCTAATTTTAAAATAACTAAGTTTCTAAGAGTTAAATACATCCAAGACCATAAACTAGAACCAAGTGGCACTAGAACCAGTTTCCTGACTCCTAGATAGGCTCCCTTCCCACTTCCCAACTTTCTTTGTGTTGTTTATAAAATGTAAGGAAAATAGTACCCTTCTATATTTATGTTAGCTGAAACAAATTATTATTGCTCCTTTGCCATAATATTCAAGCTCTAAATGAGGCAGTAATTTTGAAGTCATTTGCTATCATTTAAACCTTTCCACTCTGTCCCGTCTTAAAAAGCCAAGATGAATTATTTTCTCTCACCTGTTAGGAAGCACACCAACACAGCAGAAACATTCCTTTATTACCAGTACATAAAAAGTCCTGATAACTTTTGACAAATACTTTTCCACATTTAAATATAATTTGATACTATTTTGTGTCTTCTGAACTGCCCCTCATACCTTGCCTTTTTTCTGAAAGAGAAACACTCCACCAGCATCCTCAAAACCCATTTGTTGCGCATGGCTGTCCAACAGTGGCTATTATTGTCGCTGTCCCCCCAAGACCTCCCTCAAGTTCATGTTGTTGCTTTAATTACCCCTGTCACAGACTGGCTCTCTTCAGTCTCATCTCCCTGGTGTGACTTTGAATGCAGTCCCCTTGTGGATATTGATGACAGGCTGGATTGGCAAGTGGATTTTGAACTTGGGAAATGCAGAGGAAGACAGGAGGGAGGAGGTGGGAGAAACAGAGAAAGGTTGCTAGAGAGAGTTACAATCATATCCATTTCCTAATTAGGAGAAAGAACATTAGATTTGACATGCCAGAATCTAAAGCGTTACACCTGAAAGAAAGAGAAATCTGTGATATTATTTTTCCATGTTAATGAGAATGCTCTGCCCTGATTTCTCAGAAGAGAAAGAGAAAAAACTAGTTTCAGGTTGACACATAAACCTTTTGCATCCCAGACAAAAAGTTGTCTGAGTTAAACACTGACTGAATCTTTTAGTCCAAATACCAAAATTCTAGAAGAAAATATGGGTCAGGTATTTTTCCTCACTAAAAACCAGCTATATCTTTCATCATAAAATTTTTAAAGTACTAAATCATATACATTTATATTTTACTTCATTTTCATTTTGTTTAAGGTAATTAGTTCCAGAATCTGATTGGTAACTCAAAATTATCTTAACAAATTCTACACATACACACACACACACACACACCACCAACACCACCAACACCACCACCACCACACACCTGTTTTTTTCTCAGTGTTGTATTTAATAGAAAATTCCCAACAGATCATCCTAATTCATCAGTATCTGATTTTTATCTCCCCTGCCCTTTAATTATTATTTAATTTTTTAAAAAGAAAACAATTTAACTATAGTTGTTGCCGCTCTTAACTGCTATTCCTTCCTTATATTGATGATTTTTGAAAAGTGCTCTTCCTCTCAATTTTTGCTACTTTCACTACTATCACACCCCTTTACTGAAAACAGAAATATATGATATGTGTTGTTTGACACTATAAAGATCATGACACTCACTTCTGGAAAGGACAGGCACATAAGAACCTCTCAGATTTATCCGGAGACTTTAGGTTGAGTATTTTTGTGTGTGTCTTCTGATGTTTATGTTTTAGCTACCTTAAAGTTAATTTCTGTATAACACACCCCCTTAAGTAGCCTTGTATATTTCAAAACTGTTAGTAAATAAAACCACTAGATCCTCTGCAGTCAAATGGAATTCTCTTTTTTTTTAGATCTTCAAATAAATCAATGTAGATTCATTCTCTTAAAATAGACTGGAATGAATGTATGGGGACCCAATGATCAGTATGCTATAAACTTTTCACAAGGACAGTTTAAGTCAGCGCTGTCCAATAAACTTCATGCAAGATTGGAAATGTTTTATAGCTGCGTTGTCCAAAATGGTAACCACCAGCCATCTGTCCTATTATACATGTTTTATGTCTAGAACAACAGAGGAACTAAATTTTTACTTCTTTTTTTTTTGTTTTTTGATCAATGAATGAAGATTTTTTTATTGAATTTATTGGGGTGACTTTGGTTAATCAAATTATATGTTTCAGGTGTACAATTCTATCATACATCATCTATATATGGCATTGTTCATTCACCATCCCAAGCAGAGTCTCCTTTCATCACCGTTTTCCCTCCTTCTGCCTCCCCCCACCCCCTTTCCCTCTGGCAATCACCATACTGTGGTCTGTGTCTAAGAGGGTTTTTTTTATTTAATTTTAATTTTAATAGCTACCTGTTGCTTGCTGTACCTTATCGGAGAGTGTAGTATAAGTAAAACAAAGAAAATATTCTTCAAGTAATAAAAGATGTTTCTTCTGCACAGCTCTGTGTTCTGAGTCAGTGTGGACGGTAGGTCATTTCTGTCCTTCCTGACCCTAAACCAGTTTTTTAATGTGATTCCCATAATAAAACTGACTTCAGATGGTCTACATAAGAAATAAAAAAATCCTTGCCTTAGCACTAAGGGCTAAGGCAGGCTGTAGTAAAGTATTTCAGAGTAGTTATTGCTTCCTTTAACTCAGTATATCATGTGATACACATTCAGATATTTCTTACTTATTTTTTTTTAAGTTAACAGAACAAAATTCAAATAACATACCAACAGTTGATCTAGCAGGACCATACCTGTGTTATATTGCTTAAATTAAATATAAAACAGAGAAAAATGTTTGCTTTTTAAAAACGTTAACCATAATCAGCGCCTCATTGAGGGATGTTTTAGTATTGATGATTTGACATTTAGAATCAGAAGAGACCTTAAACCCATATTTATGACAGTGGTAATTGAACTGATTGATTACAACATCTTCTTTCAAATAATATTGATTATGCAAGCAGTCCACAGAGCTAAGATATCAGTAGGCAGTTTGCTGTAAGCGCGTGTTCAATTATTAAAATAGTCGACATTTTATGCCTGATAGCCATAGTGAGGTCATGACATTAATTTATCCAGAGAATTGTGGGCAACTGTCTAGAAAAAAAAAGATAGCATAAAGGACACAGATGCTGGAAAGCTTAAAAAACAAAACAACAAGATGAATCTCTGAGCAGAGAGACTTGCAGAGATGAGCAGCAGATTCAGAAGGGGAACAGGAGGAGAGGAGGCATCTCACTGTTACCGACATGTGTCTAAAGCTATGCTGTGCGGCACTGATTCCAGTTCGAGTTTCTCATTGAATTCTGAACTTGAACACTGTTGCAGTGTCTGGTTTCTGCACCCTAATTCCCCCTTTTACTTGTGGCTGCATGCTCGGCAGTCCTTTGCTCTTGACTCTGATCTTCCTGCCCCCTCTTCTTTCCCCTCCCTCTCCCCATTTCTGCTTCCCTAGCTCCCTCTGCTTCCCCCCCCCTGCTTTTCTCCCTCCCCTGGGGGCATGTCCATAATCCCGTGTTTCCTCCGGCGCCCACTTCTTTTGTGTGCTGTCCTTTGGTCTGGCACTCGAGATTCTCCCTCTTCCTCCCCTTTCTTCCCCTTTCAAATCAGGAGCCTGGAGGAGCTGGTTTGAGAGCAGGCGTCGCCCGCAGTTGCTCCTTGCTCCTTCCAGGCTGTGTGGTGCTTGCTCTGGAGCCTCTGCGCAGGGTTGCCCTGCACACCGGCTGCCACAGTCTGCTGCCAGCTGCTGCCTCAGTGGGCCCTGCGGCGCCGCAGTGCATGCCAGGCTCTCCCTGTGTGAGGGAACTGGAATCTCAGCATCGCCGGGCAGCCCTCGAGTGGCCTTGGGAGCTGCCAGACCCACTGCCCTTTGTGTGAGTGTCCCATGTGCTGCAGTCACCGGGGGCTGGCTGGCTGCTGGGTGATTCAGGAATAGTGCTCCCGTGGAAAGGAAAGGTGGGCAGTTTTCCACATTCTGCCATTCAAGGGAGCCACTGAAGAACAAAGGGACTGGAGAGATACCCATGGACTGCCTTTTGTGTTGGGAAACACGGTAGCACAAACATGACTGTGTTCAGCCAAATGTTTCATTTCCTTTCGTAACAATGCATGTAGATTGTTTTCACATATGTACACAAATCCATATTTTATGGAAGCACATATTCAATCTTTAATATGCGTGGCCTGTGCATATTTCTTAATCTCAAAGACCAACACGTGGCTATTTGCTATTATTTTTTAAAGTTCTTAAATCAAAAAAATTAAAAAAATATACTTATACCCTGTTGGTTGATTTCATTCCAGCAACTTAAGATTTCAACACAGTTTAAATCATATTGACGAGTCAGATGCTGGCGGCACTTATAATTCTTGTGACATGAGAGCATGGCTAATAAGACTATTAAGCAATTATTTTTATTAAAATCGTAGTTTCTTTCATTATTAAATAGAAGTGATTAATGTATAGAGATCAGTCTCACTCTGGGGTCTCAGGCAGTTTGGGGGCTTCATATAGAAGTGAAAGGACCCCTTTTGCACTTTCGTCACCCGAGGGGGTGGGGAAGAAGGCATGGAATGAAGTCTCGGACTGGGAAAGGACGGCTGGCGAGTTTCACGTGTGCGCCTGGCTGCCTGCTCCCCGAGGTGGTGGATCCAGGAGGAGACTGCGCCCAGCCCGTTTCCACAGCTGCATTTGGAGCTCTGACTTATTGACTGGGGGGAAAGGGGTGGGGACCAGAGTGTGAGGGGAGGGTAGGACCAACTGACGACTGGCTCATGGAAGCGCAAGATATTTTCTTCCGGAAAGATGTCCAACAACTGAGACATAGCCACAGAGGAAGTAGAAAGGTGGAAAAATAAGAAGCCTGGAAGAAATGAAGGCATTTCTGATGAGAGCCTCGGGGCTTTTGCTTTTCACTCGTTTGCTTTCTTTCCGTTTTCTTTCTTTCTTTTTTCTTTTTTCTTTTTTTCCTTCCATCATCTGACCTGCAAAGACTAGAGTGACAGCGTCATGCAAATGCTGCAGTCCCGCAGGTCTGGGAGAGGGTGGATGCTAGACTGTGAGTTAATGTTAATGATGAGCGCAGTGAAAATACCAGGCGCGGCCACCCCCTGCACACAGAGCGCTCTGAGTCAGCATCAGATGCTCTGCCTCGCCTCGCCTGCCTCGCCTCGCCCCGCGCCGGGGGTGCGCCTGTGCCTGCGCCTGTGCCTGCGCCGGTGCCTGCGCGCGCCTGTGCCTGCGCCTGTGCCTGCGCCTGTGCCTGCGCGCGCCTGTGCCTGCGCCCGTGCCTGCGCCTGGGCCTGCGCGCGCGCCTGGGCCTGGGCCTGTGCCTGCGCCCGTGCCTGGGCCTGTGCCTGCGCCCGTGCCTGTGCCCGTGCCTGCGCCCGTGCCTGCGCCCGTGCCTGTGCCCGTGCATGTGCCTGCGCCTGTGCCTGTTCCTGCGCGCGCGCCTGTGCCAGCGCCCGTGCCTGCGCCTGTGCCTGTTCCTGCGCGCGCGCCTGTGCCAGCGCCCGTGCCTGCGCCCGTGCCTGCGCCCGTGCCTGTGCCTGCGCGCGCGCCTGTGCCAGCGCCTGTGCCTGCGCCTGCGCGCGCGCCGGCTCGCTCGGGCACCGTGTCTAGCCGAGGGGAGGGGGTGGCGTGTGAGTGCGTGGAGGGTAAAAGCCAGTCAGTCAGTGAGAAGCAAAGGTACGTTGGAGAGCAACTAAAATCTGACTGATTTCCATCTTTGGAGCATCAGATGTATTCCCTAAGGAGGATGGGTCTCCGTGATGGGGGTGGTATAATTATGTTAATGTCATATTTATGGAGGGGTGAGATTTTTCATTCTAATAATTGCTTGAATGCTATGGTCAAAAATTGTAAAGCCAATATTCAGTTTTAAGGAAAAGCATGGACTTAGATTTAAGGGGTGTTTTAATTTTTGCTTTTTGTGACAGGCTGCTTTTTTGTTTGATTTAAAAAAAAAACAAAAAAAACAAAAAAAAAAACTATTTACTATTTTGAGCCATAACTGATTCAGTATGGAAAAACCAAATGATAAACAGAAAGAGATCTTATATAATGATGCACAGCATCATGGAGCAGAATATTTAAAGTCTTACAAGGCAAAGTAAAGATCTGGACAGGGGGTGGGGGCTGGGGGTTGGAAAGGGGTGTGGTACTAGGGTGGAGGAGGGGGCCAGCTAGCAAGTATTTTGTTCAGCATAGCTTTCCTTGCAGCTTACTTGGAAATGGATGATTCACCTGTTCTGCAGGAAAACATTCTAATTCTTTCCGTGTTTTTGTGTTTTTTTTCCCTCCTCTTTTCCCTTTTAAGATCAACCACTTCAGAAGAACCAGATTGCACTTCTGTGGCCAGGACTTTTATGTTATGGCTGGTCCGATTGTTTTACCCTGCGTTCTATGCTACTAAACCTTGGATCATTCCTAAAGTACAAATTCTGTTCTCCAACCACAAACAAGGCTAAAAGATCGGAGGAAATTCAGTGAATGTACAGGATTGGGATTGTGCATTTTCCAAAGTATTGAGCTTTCGAACGCAACTATTTAAGATATAGAATCATTTTTTTTTTCTTATCTTGCCAGCATCTTAAGTTTCATGTTTATTAAGTGGCATTGCTCAAATAGCTACAGAGTATGCATGGAAATATTTGCTGTCTGAATAGTTTGGAGATTCAAAGAGAAAACTCAAGCTTCAGAGGTATTAAATTATGACATGCAAAAAAGTTTTTGTTTTATTCTTAACTGCAACAGTATATATTTAAATCAGATTTAAAGTATTATATGTCCTGGGCCCACCTTAACAGTTGTGCTGTATAGAAGTCTAATGGGAAGCAAAATTTCAATCAGGGTCCCATTACTGGCATATAATCCTTTTTGAATGTAATAGAACTATGGTGTTGCTGTACAAATCTGCTAGAAACAGATTTTAACCCATTTGTAGTCTTTTTCTTTGAATCTAATGGAATGACTCTTAACTGTTCATTGTGTGTATTGTTTCTCAGATTCTTCATTATTTTAAGGTCTGTAAATGGTCGTCATCGTGAATATTCAGCTCATCCTAACTTTTATATATCATATAAAATATTTCTACGTATGTGTTTTAATTGGCATTTAGAGGGAAAAGGTTAACTGAACCCAACTGTAATTTCTAAGCTAGCCTTATAACTGAAGAAGACGACTTCTACTGCAACAAACCAGACTTTTCCTAGTCCCTGAGACCCTAACTTGTGAGGTATTTCAGTAGCATCACAAGTCAGGCTCTTGGGACCTAGGCGGAGGGGAACCAGCAGCTTTGGACCTTATTGATTGTCTGCAGTTACCACCAGAACAAAAGAACATACACAGATTCTGCTTAGGAGAAAAGAACAATGCTCTTCTTTATAATCAGCAATGTTTTCACCAGGACCCACCCCAAAAAATACTATTTTCAGAAACTGTACTCTAACCTGATTACAGAGTTTCACTGAATAGCATTTATATTCTGTTTATAATGACCATATAAAAGCAATATATCTGTGCAAGAAACAAAATTAAAATACAAGTCTTTTTAAAATGCTTTGTTTGGTGTATTTTAAGGTGGCTGGTCTAAGAGAATATCTCCTTAGTTAATAATGAAGAGAGTGGTTTATATTTTTATAACTTCATATGCATAGAATATATATGTTAGCTACTTATAGAAATCCTATGTGTCTCCAGGTAACTGTGGCTCAGAATATGCAACATATAGCTGTAATCATGCTTGAGGCCTAGAAATAAAATGATTTACAATCTTCTTTACTGATCCTATTAGATTTTACTATTCATTTTAGAAGAATGCTGCTTTATATGTGGTATTTATGGCCAGTTTTCTAGCCAGACAAAATATTTTGAATGTCTGATTATATTAGAATATTCTCTTCTTGTAAGAGTTCAATAGAAAGTTATCAGTAATTAGCCAAAATATGGTACCTTTAGTTTTTATATTTTAGTTTGTATATGTTATGGACCTCTGTAAGATAAATCAGAAACAGTATGAAGTCAGACTGTTCTACTTGATCTATCAGCTGAATCAGTGATGCATAGATTTAGTTTTACAAGAATTTTAGTTTTATAAGAGGTAACTATTCCAACTATAATGTGTTATGTTCGAACATTATTGGCCATTACCACATCAAATATGTATCTTTTGTAAGTAGAATTGATATATTAAATCTATTTTAAAATTTTACAATAATGTTGCAGATATTAAGATTCAAAATGGAGAGGAGAGATTTTCCATAATAGAAGAAACAAAGCAATTTCATTCTTTTAACTCTAATGCTTTACATGAGTACTATAAATTTATGTCTTCTGTATTGTTAAAATGAATCTATGAATATATTTTAGAATGCTGTATGAAATCTTTGTTCACCTTTTTATTGAATTTGTTACATTTACTTATGATTTGAAATATCACAGAATACAGATTACCCATGAGCTATATTTCTTTAAAAATTAAAATTACAATATGGTAAACATACTCCTCATCCATCCAAGGAACATAGGATATATTTAAGCATATATTCACACTATGCCTATTCAGGTTATTTATTTATATAACCTATTTCATTTCTCTAGAATCTCTGAAATTTTAAGTGTGTGCATGTGTGTTATAAACATGTTTTAAAATTCTAAATGAAAAGAGGTAATATAAACAGTAAAGATTTTTGGTAGTATTTATCTTTTACTTCTTTTAGCTTAATTCTCATTGAAATTAAACATTTTTAAAAGCATACGTTTCTCAATACAAATAACTATATGCATGTATCTACAAAGAACTCTATGTATATGTATCTACAAATACACAGAAACTTGATTATATTTAATAGCAATGTTTTTACAATGGCTCAGAAACTACTTCTTATATAAAACAATATCACATGCAGGTATATTTTTACAGACACCTGTTTAACATAATCATAGATGATATATGTAAGATATTACATCAGTTTAGTTCCAAAATAATGTAAAGGATAGATGTTTATTGGCTGTACTGATATAGATATAAGCTATTGCAAATGTAATGTTTTCTTTTTATGTTATATTTGTGAACTGCAGTATATATTAATTTCTATTTCATAATAGATAGGTACCAAAACTAAATTTACAATGCAGTGATGTTTATTTTCTCCATAGACATATGTCAAAATATATATATTTTTACTAATCATCATGCATTCTTTGAACCCTTTCTGTGTAACTTACATAAACTGTCTTTTCTAAAAGCGTCATTGATAAAGCTTTTCTCTTACTCCACAAAGGTGAGTAAAGATATAAGTGGGTGACTTTGTTTATGTAAACTTCTTTTATGCTGTATCTAGATAGATGGATGACACTTTTTCTGCATTTCTATCGTAGCTGTCACAAGATAATAATATTGTTTGGGGGCTGTATAATATGATTTGGAAAATCAGATCATACTAAGCTTAAAATAAAAGGAGAGATCTACAACAAAGAGTGAGAAATGGTGTGTGTTGCATACAAAAAAAGCAGTGATATTAACAATTCGATGGCTTCCTGGTTGGGAGACCAGCCTGAGCCAGACGCATATATTAAGGGCTGTCTGCTGCTGGTGCAAGCTTGCTCAATGCGGTAGAAATGAGGAATCACCTCCTCTCTGACACTAGCTTATTTTTACATTTTAATTTTGAAATAGAAAATCACTTTTTTTACATAAGTATACCAGCCCTTTGCCTTTTCCTTTCTCACATTGTTTGTTAATGTACTATGAACTACAAGTTCCTTTAAAAAAAAAAAAAAATCACTCACCTTAAACATCTATCAAAAACCAAGGAAGTATTAGTTTTTCTTTTGTCTCTTTCGCATTGTTCTGTTAATAGTATGATACTCAGGCTTTTAACTTTTAATCTCTGAGAGGAAGACATGAGTTTTCCAAAATGGCATTTTTTTTAAAAGCCTTTTAGGATCCAACAAGGAAGCCACTTCTGGAATTTTGCCAAATCTAAATATAATTACATTTCATTTCATTTCAGGGTTCATGGGATCGATATCTTTCTTAGTGTAAAGTCCTAACACTTTAATGTTCCAGTGAAACTACAGAAGGTGCAGAGATATTCTCAAGTCATTGAAGCATTAGGCTACATTAATAATACCTAGAAGAGGTGTAAGTATCTCAGGAGACCTGTAGTACAAGTTAATTACTAATGAAATTAGAAAAGGTATACACTCCCAAAATTCCTCTTCAAAGGGTATACTGGCACAGGTGCCTGGGCTTGGTCAAATTCACCTGATAAATATGGAAATACAAGCTGTCCTGTTTGAATGAAGAACAGAACATACAGGGTGAGCTAACGCCCAAATTTTCTAGCTGTTTACACATGCAGTGCAGCCTACATTTTTGTAGGCAGCAAATGCAGGCATGGTTTTGATTACTTGGATTATTTTATTTCATTTCTTACTTTTCATTTAACTTAGCACTCAGATCCCAGTGATCTCTGAGTGACAGTATTTGGAAAGGAAAACAAAGTTTAATAGAAGTTTTTAAAAATCCTGGGCATTTGTAAGCATATGAACAATATACTTTTTTTTTTTTTACAATATACTTTTTAGTGCAGCTTCGAGACCTCATATTTATTCTGCAGAAATTTAGGTGTTACTATTATGTCATCTCCATATTTCGTTTCCTGATCTATCAGAAATCAAACATGCACTGAGGCATATATGTATACTTTTATTTTTTTTTAAGTCTTAGTAAAAACAGTATAAAAATTGAGATATCATCTTAAAATCATTCAGAACAGTTTTTCAATGAGCTAGCTTCCATTTTTATTAAAGTTTGCTTTTCCCCCTACATCTTCCCATATTAAATGTAGCTTTATCAGATGAAGTGCATTACTAGCCAGTAATGTGAAGTTATATGTAATGTTTATTTTATTTTTTAAATTTATATTTATTGTTGAAAGTATTGCAGATGTCCCCTTCCCTTCCCCCATTGATCCTCACCACCCTGCACCTGCCCCATTCCCAGGCCTTCCCCATACAAATTGTCTGTGTCCATGGGTTATCCCGTTATGCATATAAGGTCTTATATGTAATGTTTTTAGCAGGTGGAATTGAAGGTAATTGAAATTAAATAGCTTTATTTTATATAATCTGTCAGCTAATTCCAGGTGTATTTTATAGAGAATTTAAAAGTGAAAAATTCTCAGACGGTGAAATAAATTTTTTAGTGTTGATATAAGGAATGGGATTTTAAGTTGTTACTTTAATAATTAATCCCTAAACAAACAAAACAAGTGTAAAAATAATCATGGATTATATTTGTTACGTCAACTAAATAGGAATAATACCTCCTAGGTTTTATCTTGGCCTTTAAGGTGTTTGGAGTGTTTTGGGTTCTTTTATAAAGACGGATTGAACCGTTCCTTTTTTTCCTAAGAAGTTTCTCCCTCTCTGTTGGTAGGTGTCAGATTTGTGAGCAGCAGGTGACTATTCTTTGGAATCATCTTTCCTTGCCTTTGAATTAGCTTTCCCTAGACCAAGAGTCAGCACCAATGTTGTATACATCCAAATTGGTAGGTCTTTCTTGAAACCCTTCTATGTATTTTTCCGGTCATGTGAGTGAATTGTGAGAAATTATAGATTTTCATTGTGATTGTCTTTCCAGTTTCCAAACATCTTAAGTAAGAGATTTGGGTGGTGTTGAAACACTAGCCAGTGGAAGTGTTTGATTTTATAGGATTTAAAAATGTAATGTCTTTCTCATAGTAGACTTCCTATTCTTGGCTAAGAGGGGAACCAGGCGGTGGCTAAGTTATCACTCTGTTATACATCACACTACATTAAGCCCAGCCTGTGCATTTGTAAACCTCAGGGAGGTTTCCACATTAGACAGCATTTTTTGTTGGGGGATTACACCACAGTCGGTGCCCTTCACTTCTCTCTCTCTTCCTGGCCCCCCTCTAACTAACATGGAGCCTTTTCAACTTCTTCAAAGAAGTGGGGGGGGGGGAAGTAGACTCTTTATTAATGGCAAAAAACAAACTGGCTGCTAGACTTCCGAGACAGCCTTCTAATAATAAAGCAGAGTAGGCCCTGTGACAAAGAATTCCTGAATGTATTCCTAAATATATAAGGAAGCCTATTTAAATTCACCAGCGGGGCTTAGGGGACAAGCAGCAGAAAGTTTAGAATTCAATTCAAGCCATGCCAGAAAGTGAAAATGTACTTAAAAAAGGATTTCTGAAACAATTGTTCAAAGACATGTCAACTTTTAAGGTTCTTTCTAGAATAATGAAATTTGTACTCTAATTTCTGTGGTGACTTTGTCCATTAGAAAGGAAAAGTGATTAAAAGTGATAAAAGTGATCTCAAAGGAATTGTATCTTATGTTTAAAGAAAATGTATTTCTTTTCCATAGGGTGTGCTCCAGTGGGGACCACTTAGTGCACTGACTAAAATCACCCAAATATATACACAGGACAAAGAGATGATGTATTTTTTTTCAGCAATTAAACCTATCATAACACAATTGTTCTTCCTACTTCGGAAGAAAAATACTCATGTTCTTTCTAGTTAATTTCCTACCACTCAATTCTATGATTTCTATTTTAGATAATTGTAATAAAGTAATTCTGAAAGAAAAAATTTTTGATAAATAATAAGACTATTTGATATTAAATTTGAAAGATAAAAAACTGACCCCTACCTTATCTTTTACCGACTTTAAGACATGCTCTTTACCTTTTATTTATCGATAAGACATGCTTCTATAAGGAGGAGTACCCACATCTATAAGAATATATAGGACTTATTTGTCCTAATGTTGAGGTAAAAGTCCTAATGTTGAGGTAAAGGCCAATATGGCCTGGACTCAGGGATGAAATTTCTAGCTGGCTTTTTCCTAATGTCTCTTTTAGAATGAACATAGATATTGGGGGAAAAGATTGTCATTCTTTGTCTCAGGTATTACAAGTGTAAAGGAGATGGAAACCTCAACTCACTACTGACTTGTCTTTATTGCCATTTTGGAGATTCAGCTTCAGAATTCATCTGTCCATAAATATAATTTAACAACTCAAACTATTGATTTATTAATTCATCCATTCATCCACAAATGTATATCCAGCATTAAAAAAGAACTCAGTGAATTAAGGCTGCATCAACACATAAGATTCCTAAGGCCAGTTAAGAGTTAATCATTTAACAAAATTTGACTTTAAAATTAAAATCAGAAGTATGGATATTGTATATAAATGTTAAATACTTAATGATAAAAAGTAGTTATTGCCCTCACTACAAATAGATGCGGCCTCGGACATCATACCAAACAACTGAACTGATTTTCATTTGTTTAAGTTTTAATGACATTTTAATATCATGGATTTTAGTAGGCTTAATGGTTGATCAATGAAATAATCCAAGTAAATTCTTTAGCCCAGTTCCTAGCACTAAAAAAAAAAACAAACATTAGCTTGTTTCTTCCTTTTAGGTCTTAGTATTTGCCTTTGTTAAACTATATTTTATATCATCAAAATTTAAGGGTGAGAGGCAGACACCATTAGGAAATCATTTCTGCTTCAGGAACACTAAAAAATAATTTACTATAAATGTCTGTATTATCTATTTCCTGAGTACCAACTATAGGAAAGAAAAAGAGAAATTCTGTTCTCAAATAGCTTGTGGCCTACAAAAGATATCTTCTACTTGTCCAACATGTTTTGTCCTTTCTGTGTAACTTAGCATTTTATAAATCTTGTAATTTGGCAGTTTTATTCTTTTCATATTTTATAGATTAGCATTCTATGTGATCTGTCCTATTTTCTAGTTGTAGAGGAGATAACCTACCTATATACTTTGAGTTGCTTTGAACAGGTGAGGTTTTGTTAGAATTTTGTAGTCCCTTGACTTTTCTTCACATTATTTCCTATACTACACAAAGGTCTTTAAAAAATGTAGGCAGGCCATGAATATTAATAATTATGGTTTATAAAACTGATATTTCCAGAATAATTGAACCAACATGTAATATATGCATATGATTTCTATCCCTCTTTTAAAAAATCATCATTGAATTTCTCTTTTTAAAGTTAGGTTGAATATAATAATATTAATCATGCAAAGTTCCATGAAACAGCAATTATATTAATTAGTCAAAGGACCAAAACATTCTAATCAAGCTATTCTCTGGGAGTTAATATGCAGAATAAACTTGGATTTTTATATTTTTACATCATAAACGCCCCTATTGAACTCAAATAGGGAAGGAGAAGGTAGAAGACTGAAATCCTAACACCATTCCTACCACTAGGTATCTTATGGAACTGAACCTCTCTCCTTTTCACATTCCCAATTTACAACTGATTTATTTAAAAAAAGATGTGGAGGAAGATTATTTTAAAGTGACTTTTAGGGGGGAAAAATTTGTATGTCATTAGATAGTTGGATATTTTTCCATCACAAGGGAAAATTTGAGTCAAAGGTGTAGGAAAGAATGGCCTTAGTTTAATGTAGCCACTTCTCTGTCCAGATGAGAGTTACTCAAATTAGACAGCCCTGTAGGGTAGCAGGACAAGGGTAATCTAGCAAGGTTAACGCCAATGGCAGAAGGTGAAAGAATTTCAAATCAGGCAAAAAACAAACAAAAACATCCAGGGTCCAAACAACCACTACAAATTTCTAAATCACTTAGCATAATATGTTATGGGCTACTGTCACATATGTTTGCCTTTCTAAACTTAATGAAGTCTGTCAACATACAGGCAATATTAAGTTGTTTAGCCCAAATGTACTTTGTACACATTGTAACTAAAAACATTTGCAGCAGCAAATCTCAACCTTGAGTATCACTAGAGATTAATCACATTTTATTAACATTTTCCATGATCATTTAATATATGGCCTATATTAGGAAAGTCAGCATTAGGACTCACTTAGGAATTTGACATTTAAAAAGTTATTTAGGATTATTAGAAATGGGAGTTTGGTAAAGAAGGGATGGTGATTATATTCTTAATCCAGTGCCTGTCTTTGGTCATCATGTTTATGCTATCCTGTTGCAGCACATTTATATCTTTTTATTTTTAACACCAATATTAGGAAGCTTTATTTAAATGATTCTTGAAAATCTTTTATTTTGGCTTGTGAATTGATTCTTCCTCTTCTATCTTCTATTAGTTAGATGATGATAGATGATGATAGATAGATAGATAGATAGATAGATAGATAGATAGATAGATAGATAGATAGATAGATAGATGATAGATAGATAGATAGAGATAGATAGAGATAGATAGATGATAGATAGATAGATAGATAGATAGATAGATAGATAGATAGATAGATAGATAATAGATAGGTAGATGATAGATAGATAATTATATCTGTACATAGTTATAACCATTATATGACTTTATATGATTAGGATGTTAGATCCTTATCTTTTCAGCCCTATTATTTATTATGGTATAACCTGGGCGGTTTTAAAAAATTTTCTATCCAGAACTATTTAGAGATCTTCCTCGATGATAAAAAGATTGATTTGCTATGAATAATGATTCCAATACAAAACATTCTGCTGTTTTTTGTTATGCAAATGAGCATGGCTATAAATATAATTTAGAGAGTTTGAAAATTGATTTTAACATCACAATTCTTCTTCTTAATTAATCAGATTACAAAATTATGCTGTGGTTTCCAGTATGTTAAAATAAGTTGTCATATCTGGAACATCTGTTTATGCTCCTATTATGAATATGTGTTTCTAAATGTCTGAAATATACATTGCCATAAACAATATTTGTTATTTAGTCTGTGGGAGTATGATACCTACATCTCCCCACAGTGCTTGTTTCTTTCCTGCTAGGTAAATCTTCCAGATTGTATTTTATCATATCTTTATCAAGATGGAGGAAAAAAGACTAGGATTTTAGTTAAGCCTTGCTGATTGGTTAAGAAAAGTGATGACTGTCATTGGCAGCCTTTCCAGACACTGTACCCTGGCTCCAGACAGTCAGCTGGTACTATCCCTTTGTCTCAGCTATAAATCACAGTCTCCCAATGGCCAAGGCTGACACCTTGACATTTTGAAAAAGAGTAAAAGACCTGATTTGAATGGAAATCAATTAAATTTTACAAATCTTGGGTTACTACTCCAAGCCTTTGCTTGTGTCTTTTTGAAATTTATTTGGCATTTTCATGATCATCAGAGGATTGTTTGTGTGTTATACTGTAACTTCTTTCAGCTGTAGAACTATATTCTTACTTGTTTCTTAAATCTCAATATGGAAAAGTTGATTTTTAAAATTTTATATAAGAAAAAAATCACCAATAAACCAGATTTTATTTTAAACATAATGTATTGATAATCTAAAAATATCACAAGAGCACCAAGTGCTTTTCAGTTTTGCAAACTTTTTGTAAAATGTTCTGTGATTTAAAGCTCTGAGCTGTGTACACATATATCTAGATAATCTTTGATTATTTAAGGATGCATTATGTCCATTATGGAATGATTTTGAACTTCAATCAAGCAGGTCTCAGGCTAGAATCCTCTGAAAATATTTTTACTTTTATATCCTTGCACATAAAAAGCAGGTTTAGTATTATAGCGTTGATGACGAATAGCATGTTTTTAATTGTTAAGTAGGTCAGGCATTAAACTCGGCCTCAGTTTTTTTAACCATTCAGCCCAAGAGGCATAGAAATAACGCCACAGTTGAGTAGTGTGGAAAGTTCTTTTTAGATATTTTAGGAGCTTGACATTGAATGTTTAAAAAACAATAACCTACTTTGCTGTCTTCCACCTTTAAAAGAATAATACAATTTCTTTAAAACCATAGAGTAGGAGAAACTTCTACTTAGTATTTTTGCTTGCTCTCTTTAAAAGAGTAACCTAAACTCAGTGAAGCCTTAGATCTCCTCTACACAATTATTTGCTGAGAATTTGGGCATCACTTTGTCTGCCTCGCCAACTACCGAAAGATTAACAATACCTGGCAGTGGTTTCTCTTATCATATTTAGTATTAGTCTTGTCCCAAATCTCACTTCCCAACAGAAATACCCTTTGAATGATAAATTCATATTTTACAAGCTACATGAGCAAGTGGAATCATAGACAATTAAAAACAAGAGGCACCCAGCCCTTAAATCTTTTTATCCACCCTTCTACTCGTCCATTCATTCATACTCTACACAAAACAAGACCCATTTTGTCAGAAATACAAAATGATGTTAGAATTCCTTCTTCACAGGAGATGATGTTTTTGTGAGAATAATTTTTTTAAAAAAGTTATGAAGATTGAAGGTGAGAGATCCCAAAAGAATATATAAAGAGATGGTTTGGGGGCTCGAGACAAAGCATTTACTTGAGTTGTTGAGAATCGAGGAAAATTCCCTAGAGGAGGCTGAATTCACTCCAGGAATAACTCTCATACTCACACCTTCTCTCTCTCTTTTTCTGCCTCTCTCTCATTCACACACATACATATACTCTCTATTTTCATAATTATTTGTAACTTGCTTTTTAATTGTTAACACTTTCTCACAGGTGATCATTTTAGGACATGCTCACATGTTGTTGTTTGAGTAGAATATAATTCATTTAACTAGTCCATTCACAGTTGTAAATTGAGTTTCCTATTATCCTTTCTTCCTTAATATAAACAGAATTCTTAGGACAGATGAACCTTTATATAATCATGTATAATGATTCCCTTGGGATATTAATTGGGACAGATGAATATGGTCTGAATGAAGGTGATGGCAGTAGAAGTGGAGAGAAAAAGAGATATTAATGAAAAATTTTAAATATATAATTGACAGAGCCAAGTGATTTACTGTATAGTGGGATATTTGGAAAATTTAAATAAATTCCCCAAATTATGCTTGTTGCTTCATTTTTCTCTACTTACGTGATCAATGGCATTTATTGCTTTAGTAAGAGGATAGACACAATGAAGAACAGGGTCAATAGAAGATTTAAGGCTTAGTAGACTTTTTTTTAACTTACAAGGAGTGCAGTAAGCTCAAAGCAAACTCATGATTTGGAAGAGGTAGGCTCTTAAAGAAGAAATGGCTTTATTTTAATTCCTAAAGGGCCTGGCCAGATATATTCACCTGCTGCTAGAGACCTGTATCATAGAATATATATAAAACTTAATCATAAGGTAGAAAAGGGTTTAAGGCATGAGGTGGAGGTAGTTGCCCATCACACAGGACAGCATGAAATTGTCTAGGTTGTGGCCCGTGAGGAGCTTAGAGTGGGAGGGGAAACAAATTGGATATACACAAAAATACGGCATATTCCACTAACAGATTCCTGTTAGATGAGCATGAAGACATAAGAGGGGCTAAGGTCCCCGCCCACCTGGTAGGTTTTGTAGATGCCTGTAGGAATAGCAGCAGGCAAGCCCCACAGTCTGGACTAGTACCCTTCCCCTCCAACCCTCAACCCATCACCTTCCCCAAGAAATCCTGCAGCAGGGCATGGGAGAGATCTGGGAAAGTTCCCTTGTTTTCTAAAGGCATCAAAGGGATAGCTGGAAACAGATGGGGGATGCTGTGAAGAGTCAGAGGATCCGCGACAGCAGCTAGAACCAAGGGTAGAGGTTTCATCAGCAAGGCTTTGCATTTCTTCTGTCTTGGTCCTTAGCTGACACACCCATTTATTTATTCACTCAGTCAACAAACGCATTGATTATCTTCCATCTGGCAAGCAGATTATTTTAATCTGTAAATTTAGCTTTCATTTGTAAACTTAGTTTCAGGTACAATTTATTTTGTTGCATTTGTTTCACGTTAATGGAACAAATCAATGTCTTTATACCGAATGGAGCATATGCTTCGCACTATTCTTACTTATGGATGGATATTAGGATTGCAGTTAGAACAAAGCATGCACACCCACACAAACACACCTATTCACAGAAATATAGTAAAGATGCTAAAAAAGAAAAAGTGTAATGGAATCGTTTAGAAAGGCTGGGTTCTGTAAAGTCATGGCACATCTCTTCAAAATCATTGACTAAAAGGACATCGTGAGAAAAGCAGTATTAGCATTACTTTTTTGTTTAGTATTTCTAATATCTTTTCTGGAAATTCAGGTGGAACAGAGAATCCAGTGAAATCTGGTACTTTGCATCATTATTAAGCTCATATTTGCAAGTTAATCATGTGTGATAAGGCTGAAATGTAAAAGCATTTGAATCAATAGCTCCTTCAGATGCTTTTCTGATAAAATTGTTTCATTTTCTTTTCTAACTAATTAATGCATGCAAGCGGAAAGATTAAGAGAAAAACTTATTTATATTAGGAGTAACAGAATCCAGTGTTTTGGACTGTACTGTTGGCATCTTTGCAACCAATAAGACCCTTTTAATAATCAGATCTCAGAAACATCTGTCTTAGAAAGGGATACACTTTCTGGCTTCCATTTACTTGAATTAAGTTAGGGTCAAGAGCAGAGGTTAAGTTACTTCTACCTGGAAATTAATCAGAAAATTCATTTTGCCCTTTGATGTTGTTTTTCTGTTCCTTGTGCCTCCCCAACCCACCCACTTTTATCTTCTTAAAATTCTAAAGTTCCCTTTTATGCATTGCAGTTATTTAAAAGAATTTGAAGTTGTGGATTTCTGTCGTTACATAATTATATACTGAAAACATAATAGGGTAGAGCAAAATGTTTTTAAAAGATGTGACATCTATCTTAAAGAAAATTCAGAGACATCATAAGTGACTCTAATATATTGGCACATTTCAGGCTACAGTCTTAGTGATATTTCTGCTAGAAGAAACCTACTTTCCATTTTGTGTTTTCTCACTTGCGTTACTGCAAAGCGATTCATGCATATGAAAAGGATATTATTCATCTCCATATCCCTTCCTCTCCATACTCCAAACCCAAAGTGTTTATGAGTTATACATAAAAAACACTGCTATATCTATACATTTATGCATATCTAGGTGATAAAAATTTGGTATTACAACTGGATAGCAAGCCCAAGTGATAACATAATGTGTTAGATGTGTCTTATTACTTCATTAATAGCATATCAAAATTGTCAAATACCTTGAAATCCAATAATTGTAACTGACAAGCTTTAGCATGATTTGTCTCCATCGGGAAGGATGGGGGGGGGTAAGAGAGAGAAGAATGTGTTTCTGATTTCCTCCTCGAAGTGCATATTACTGTATGGTAAGCTCTTGTCTCTTCTGCAGATATTTTTAATGAGACATTGTTTTTACAGTATTCATGGTAAGTGGCTGCTGACGTTTCTATGTGCATAAGCCATACCATCTTCTAAATTCAGAAATCCAGTGCTGTTCCAGACAGAACTACAGAAATTAACTGGCAAGAAGAAAAATGACCAACCTTTAGAGTTTATCTCCCTCTAAAGTTTCACTCTTCTTAACTCACTGTTTCAGAAAATTATTTCACTTGAAAGTTTAGGCAGAGTTCACAAAGAAAAATTATTTCTCCCCTTCTCTCCAGTTCTAATTCTGCCACTTCGAAAAACAAATATTATTGCTTAATTCCCAACAGTTTTCTCTCAAGAACGTCTCTGCATGTGGGAATAAGAGGGAAAGAGGGTGACAGTGAATTTCATGGACACAGAGTCACTCATTGCGATGAAGAGGTATGAAGAGTCCCCATCTTTGCGTCCGCTCTGTCTGGGTTTGGGGATGGCAGGGAGGAGGAGAAGGAGGAAGCTTATGTTTTCCTCTTTAAAATGAATTCCCAGTTAGCCATTTACTAGTGGATTACTTTGAAGCCCAGAAGACACTGTAATTGCATTTTTCTTTTCAGGGATCGTAGCAGATGTTGAAGTGAACAGACAGTGGTAGGCACGGAGAGAATAACCTGGCTTTCCAGACAGACCCACTTGTCCGAGATCAAAGGGCCACAGCACATTTAGGGTTACAGCCTGCTCCCCCCTCCTCCGCGCAGGGGAGCTTTCTCCAGCGTTGCCATGGTGACGCTCTATCTGGCTGCTAGCTCTGTCGTAAGTTATTGAACTGAGACTGGCTTTTGGTTTAGCAGATAATTAGGTTCTGTCTCACAGGTTCATTTTCCTGTGACTGGGACGTGAATATGACCTACAGCTGGCCTCAATTTCAGTGTCACAGACAAAACTTTAACCCTTCCCAAGCTCCCAGCCACTCTCCAAAGCCTTGCCTGTGAGGTGGAAGGCCAGGGCAGCTCATTCTCGCCTGGGGAGGGTTCCCAAGTCCCATTTCATTTTTTTATCTTCATTATAACACTAAGGAAAATGTGGGCAACGTTGCACACTTAGGGCACTTTCAAAATTAAAAATATATCAACAACATTCTGTGTATATTTTATGTATAACATTATATATGAAACTAAATAGTGTCATTCCCCTGCTTTCATCATTTTTAAGGTACATCAAAATATCTTGTGTTGCAATTTGGATTCCACAGTATTTCGTTTTCAAAAACCCCCTTCTCAGGAATGTCAGCTTGGTAACCTGTTCTGAGCTTCAAGAACTGCCAGTTGATTCATGCCCCTCCGCCTCCTTTTTGTAAACCCTAGATTTTTAGCCAACATGTCGAGCTTTCTTTGGAGTCACAGGCAGGTCCATATTACAGGGACCAACATGACCACTCTACTAAAATGCTCAAATGTTCACTCAGGGCTGGAATCTTGCTGGTTTAAAAAACCAGCAAAGATCTGCCCTTTGTCTAAGACAAAGAAAGAATCATAACTTTTGGAACAGATATTGAATTCACAATACCCAGAGCAACACAGAGAGATGAAGGGTTAATATGAGAATGTATGTCTTTCTACGTCAAACAACACAAAAGATCTTCAAGGAAATCTGTGAAAAATTTAGTGTTTTTCACCTCAAACCTTACCATGAAGGGATAGGAAAGGAAGAAGGGAGACTTGAGACTGCCATAATTAAAACATGAATTAAAGGAATCCCATAGCTTAATAGGCTGGAAAATTATATCACTATCTCAATAGAGATGGGGCAAATTTGTAAAAGGAAAGATTGAGATGATTCTGCAGTTGTACACTGGAACCATGATTAGTCTGTGTGTGCATGTGTACCACATAGATATCTTCTGTTATAATCCATTCCTGTCCATTGTCAGACTAGATGAGACAGCACCTTGAACGGGAGCAGCCTCAACCGTCCTGAGTGTGTCCTGCGGATGCAGAGGACTTGGTGCAGAGGGTCAGGATGGGGGAAATTTGTATGAATTAAGAGAGAGAACCGATATGTGAGGAATCAAGTTGTTGCCAGTTATTTTCCACTAAACTGAGCTGCTTTTAACCTCTAATCTCAAGTATATAAAGCCTGTTGTTCTCTTATTAATGATTAATATGTGTTTGTTGAATGAATGTATGAATTCTTCCTTACTGTCCTATATAGTAAGAGCTAAATTAGCACAGGATTTAGGAAGTCCATAAGCATTTTCAATTTAAATTCCTTTTAGCTGTCTTCTCATGGTTCCCAGTAACCCCTCAGCTCTACACATGCCCATCATCTCTTGCCTGCATTTTTTAAAGAGCCTCATAACTGATCTTCTACCCTCTTATTACCTACTATAGACATTACTACGCACAGGAGACTGAACACTAGTCTAAAATGCAAGTCACTTGAAGTGAGCACCCTCCTCACAACTTCCCAGTGGTTTTACATGTAATAAGAATAACACCCAAAGCCCTGTATGGACTTGCCTCTGCCTACCACGTTGACATCACTCCCCTCGTTACACTCTGCCTTGCCTTTCCTCAGCCAGCCAAGCACACGCCCGCTGGAGAGCCTCAGCCTTTGCTGCTCACTCTGCCAGGAATGCATGGCTCACTCCTTTATTCTGGTCTCTCTGCTGAAATGTCACCTCCTTAGAGATGCTTTCCCTAAACATCTTTAAAAGCACCTCATTGATTATCCAACAACTTTTCTGCTTAAAGTTTTCTTCATAGTGCTTATCACTTCTTGATGTATTAGACAAGCAAAGAAGTATATGAGTTTCCCATTACAATGTAAGCTCATATGGGCAGGAGCTCTGATTATTCATGAGTATACCTCAGTGCCTAGAACCTAGGGCTGGACCCTAGTAGCCTTTAATAAATATTTGTTGAATGAGTAAATAGGACAGTTATTAAATGAAGAAATTAAACGCAGAGGGTCTGAGTATCCCAACCTATGTGAGACTAGTTATGAGTGTACCTGACATAATGTATGAAATCTTGCCCTACATGATGAAATTGTATGACTCGATACAATAAAATTTAGGGACAGACCTTATATTTCGGTGTCTCTTCATCAGATTGAAGTAAAACAAGGAAACTGAGTTTATTTCTGTCTCACTGTTGCATGAATAAAATCCAAAGTAAAGCATAATCCATACACCAAACACATCACAACCCCAGTCATTCACAGAAGACTTTTTCTGTAAATGGCCAGATAGTACATATTTTTGGCTGTATGGGCCACACAGTCTATGTCACAGTGGCTCAGCACTTCTGTTGTGGTGTGAAAACAGCCATAGACAACACATAAACAAGTGGGTATGGCTGTGTTCCAATAAAATGTTACTTATAAAAACAAAATCAGCCACATTTAGTACCTAGGCCATACATAGTGTGCTGACCCCAATGTAGAGTCTTTCCTCAATTTTTCCTCCTGCCAAGGAATTGAAAAAATGCTCAAAAAGTATGGCTCCCTTATCTGGTTCTTTCAAGAAATGAAACAAATTGGCAATTGTCTAGTAGGTGGAACGCACCGGAGGCTGGTTCCTTTCTTTCCTCCCCTTATTTTTCACAGCTAGTCAGTTCTCAACTCTAACTTGTCATGGCCGTAGCAATAACTGGGCCATGTTAGATCCTCACAGTCACAAGCTTTCTTCTAGGAAAATGAAAGATGGATACATACAGTGGTGCATTGGTAAATGTCTAACAACTGGCTTTCTAGGGGGAAAAAGACGACCACTAATTTCTGTAGCAAATTCTCCCACCATGGCCATTTTCAACTACCAATATGATGTCACTTAACTTGGAGTTGAGAAGGATGTGCATAATAGTTTCCTAAATCAGCATGAGCTGGCTCCAGCCCACAGCAGGATGCATATTTAAAAGCTGCAATAACTTTGCTCACTGCCATTGCTAAGTCTGGAGGGAAGAATGATGGTCTTGATGGGAGCTGGATGGATGCTCTTTTGGAATGTCAAAAAAATAATGAAAAGAAGTATATCAATGTAATGCTGAATGTAATGCCCTTAGCTCAGTATTTGGTTAAAATACATACTCAGTAAATAATAGCTATTACCTTCTTAGTTTGTTATTATAAGCATTTAAATTAAATGTTTAGCTACAGATTCAATCCAATGTTAATGCCTTTGTGTTAATAAGGCTTCTTAAGATTGAAGCAATAGAGATAAAGGAATTTTATGTAGCTATTCATGACTCTACCCAGCTCAAGGTTAAGACAGCAACAACATACTCCAGCCAGGATAAAAGAAGCTCCACTTGACTGCAGCACTCCATAACACTTCACAAGGGTCAAGCTGTGTTATTTCCCTTCAGTGTTAAACAAAATGCATCTTAGGAGCGTAGTTCAATTATTGATTGAATAATGGGTTCAGTTTGACTATAATCCAAACAAATACAACCCAACAAGTTCAAGACCAGGAATGGGCCAACGAAAAGGTAAAGGTTTCACCCCAGTTTCAAGTCAAACACTCTGACTGAATGAGTAACATGGATGTCGGATATTATTTGGTCACAAGCAGTACAGTTCGGATCCAGTGGGATAAAACTGATGAAATAACAAAACATTGACAATAATTTGAGTAACCAGACACCAAAATGGACATCAATCTGAAAGAAAGTAGTGAGAAAGATACATATGGATCCTGAAAGTGATTAATATACAGCTTAGGTCTAAATACTATGTATTAGGAGGAAAAGCTAATATCGGCTGTTTCGAATACTATGTAATTGCTTTTTTAAATTATTTACCCTCTAGTCTCCTCTGCTCATTTCCTTCAATCTGTAAAATTTTCTGAGCTTCTATAAAATGTATGACTTAGTCTTTGGTCTGTGAAATAAGGTAAGAAGAAGAATATTCCTTTTAACCTTCTAGCTAATCTTTACCTTTTTCTCTGTGCTTCTCTTGGCACACAATTCATTTATACTGGTTTTATAGCAGTTATCCTGCTGTTCCTTAAGGGCTCACTTTCCTAGAAGACTCATTTTAACAGTGGTCTACTTCAGCCCAAACCCTGATCAGAACCCCCCTCAACACCCAAATATCACTGAATGGGCTGGATTTTCTGTTTAAATGAATTCTTCCAGATGTATTTTTTGCTACATTTTCTTTCAGTTTCCTGATTATACTAATATTAATGAAAATATATTTTAGATAGTCATCTTTCTTTTTAAAAGCTTCTATTATAGAAAATTCAAAATATATACAGATTAGAGAATAGCATAAAGAACCTCTGTGTGCTCATCACATATAGAAGTTAAACTATTCAAGTTTTTTGTGTGGAGGAGGGGGGTAATTCACATCGTTTTCCTCCCAGCTATATTGAGATGTATTTGACATATAACATTGTGTAATATATTGAGAAATGATACAACATTAAGGTTAGTTAACACATTCATTACCTCACATATTTTATAGTTACCTTTTTTTTCTCTAGGGTGAGAACATTTAAGATCTACTGTCTTAGTAACTTTAGGGTAAACGAAATAGTATTGTTAACTAAAGTCACCATGTTATACATTATATCTCCTGAACGTAGTCATCTTATAACTGGTATTTTGCACTTTTGACCACCATCACTCATTTTCCCCATACTCCTGGCAGCACCAACCTATATTTTGTTTCTATGAATTTGGTTTACTTATCATAATGCTCTCAAGGTTTATGCATGTCACAAATGACAGGATCTCCCTCTTTTTTATGGCTGAATAATATTTCATTGTGTGAGTATATATATATCACATTTTCCTTACCCATTCATCCAATGATAAACACAAGTTGTTTGCATAGCTTGGCTTTGTAGATAATGATGGAATGAACATGGAGGTGCACTATCTCTTTGAGATAGTGGTTTCCTTTCCTTCTAATATATACCCAACTATTCAACTTCTTGTATTTACAGCCAATCTGATTTCATTCATACCTACCATTCACACATTCCTAAAGTCCTGGATTATTTTGAAGCAAGTTCATGCAACATATAAAATGCATGCATCTATAAATATTTCAATGTGTATCTCTAAAAGTAAAGTACTGTTTTTTAAAGCACAGTAGCATTATTATTCTTACAAATATTTATAGTAGTTCTCTAATATCAAGTATCCATAAATGTATAAATTTTCCTAGTTGTGTCATGTTTTGCAGTTAATTTGCTTGAATGAGGATTTAAGTATAGGCCACAGACAGCATTTGATTGACTTATTTCCAAAGCCCCTTTCAAGCTGTAGGGTTGTTGTTTTTTAGTTCTTTGCAATTTATTAGTTGATGAAACTGAATCAGTTGTCCTTTAGTGTCTTTCTCATTCTGGATTTTGCTGATTGCCTCCCTGTAGTCTCATTAGCCATGTTTTTTTCCTACTGGCATTTTGTGTAAACAGAGAACCAGACTGAAATGTTTCATTCAGGGTCTTTTATTGTTTTAGTAAAATTCATTCATAAATGCTATCATGTATATCTCATTAAAAAGCACACAGAAAGCCTGCCTTTATTCTGGCTGAGTGGGAGGAGGTTTGTGATTTTATAAGTACAGTTGATCCTTGAGGCTAGAGGCACTGACTCATGCACAGTTGAAAATCCATGTATAACTTTTGACTCCCTAAAAATTTAACTATAGTCATCCCTCAGTCTCTATCGGTGATTCAGTCCAGGACCCCATAGATACCCAAATCTGCAGATGCTCAAGTTCCTTATATAATATGGCATAGAACAGTGCATACAGTCAGCCCTTCACATCCTCAGATACTCAATTGCAGATTGGAAACACTGTTTTTGACCTGTGATTTGTTGAACCCAAGGATACAAAACCCAAAACTTGGGGGGTACTCAGGGCCATCTGTATGTTTATTGAAAATAATCCACATATAACTGAACCCATGCAGTTCAGACCTATGTTGTTCAAGGGTCAACTGTATATTTTATGGTCACATCATCTGAGAATCAAATATTTCATGTTATAATTTAATATGTAAGTATTTCATGATATTTCAAAAAGAGCACCTTAATCTCTAGTGATTCCACCAAATGAGCAAGTTTGAGCACCATTTCCCTAGTGAATGTCAGAATGAATTATTCCACTCCTATATCTGAAATTGAATTAAAATATGGAGAAAATCCAGGGGAGGTAGCTTTGAACAAACACAAGGTTTTATATAGACCTTCTCCAATCCAAAATATTCCTAGGTTATTTTCAGAAAAGAATGAGTGCATTATAGCAGTACTGTATTGTGCTAACCTTTATAGGAGAAGACCAATATGCACTAGATTGCAGGGGCAATGGAAGGCATCAGAATTGTCCTGTGGTGGAGCACATGAACCATTTCAGCCTACTCCAACAAGATGGTGCATCCTTGTCACTGTCCTGGATGCAGAGTTGAGATAAAATTATAAATAAATGATATGAAATGTCAATTGTCTTTTTAAAAAGCAGGAGTATGTGTTTTCTTGAAAATAAAAGTATGTGATTGTTTACCAACTTTCAGAAAATCTTTTTGATTTCTCTTATTTAAAAAAGTGGAAAATTAGGGGGTTTTAATTTATAGTTAGCTCATTATGACAATCTTATATCTCAGATATGAAGAGAACATATCTATTATATATTTATTGGGGATAAATATAGTTCATCTTCCAAATGAATGGAGGTTTTTAGTTTAAAAATGTGGTATGATGTAAAAAATACTTCATTTACTCAATAATATATCACTAAAATTAAACCCATATTCTATTTTGAAACCATTGGAGAAAGCTTACTTAGACTTGAGAACTGTATTACCTTTATGAGTTCTTTTCAGGTTTTAAGGTTCATTGAATCTCTTTCTCATTCCATATCAGGGATTGGAGAAGTTTTTTCAGAAAGTTCTGTAAATCTACAAAATAAAACGTGGGAGTCTGTGACCCACTTCTTAAACTTATATTCTTCCTACCGTGTTTGCCCCCAGGTAAGAATATAGACATGTAAGGTTGGCTTTATTAGTTGCTATTTTGAAGAAAGTGAAACCATAAAATAGTTTAAAGATACAGTATCTTAAAAATTACCCACCCTCTCCTCTGAGACTAGAATTTCTTAGCAGTACATCTGGCTTACACCATGCTCTACTAGGCCTATCATTTTCAAAGGTGGGGCACTTACTACTTTGACAGGCAGCTAATGACATATTTGACTAGCTCTAATTTTTAGAAATATTTTTCTTATTTGAGCCAAGTTTTGTCTCTGGAACAATACCAAATATGTCTACATGATAATACTTTGAGTGTTTGAGGTCAGTTTCCATGCCCCTCTTTCCCACAAATATTTAATATGTTATAATACATTTTCAAGTATCCCTAAAATTATTGTATTATTACTATACTCTACACAGAGTGAAGTGTATAGTTTTATAGGCCATCAAGTTTGCCCAAGATTTTTGAGCCCAACTGCAAGGAGTTGGGGTCCAGCTATGAAGTTAAAAAGAAGAGTACATACAAGACCACCCTTACTTCTGACACCAACTCCAAGTTCAGGTTTTCTCAAATCCACCCTCAGGTTTGATAATTCTCTAGAGAGACTCACAGAACTAACTGAAGCCTATTCTACTTACAGTTTCAATTATTACAGGGAAGTGACACCCAAACTCAGCCAAAGGAAGAGACAAAGTACAGAGTCTGGGAGGGTTCCTAATGGGAAGTTTCCATTGTCCTCAGGATGTATTCCCAGTCTCCTATTGATTTGTGACAAGACAGGTGTATTGCCAACAGAGGAAGCTCCTGTGAGCTTCAGCATTTGGGGTTTTATTGGTGTTTCATTACACAGGCAACATTGACTGATTGATTTACCAGGTTACCCAAAGGGTTCACTATGTATAACAAACACTCCTAGCACTTCGGAAATTCCAAGGGTGTAGAGGTTACCCCCAGGAACCAAGTACAAAGGCTAGACTCTTTTTTGGGTGAGGCCAAATTCCTTATTGTGCAGTATTTTCTTGAATAAAACACTCCTATTCCTTTATTTTACATAAAATATAGTTTTAGAAGCTTAACATATCTTGGTTGCATTCTTCTAGATAATTCTTAGTTTATCAATGTTCTCTTTTGGGTCCCAGAAACTTTGGGTAAATTTGGTAGCTAAGTATATACTTTATATCACTTGTCTCCAGAAGCTATGTCTATATTGAAGTATTTGACCTCTAATATAAAGTGTGAAAAAATACATTGGACATGGGAGTCAGGCAGAGAGGGAGAATCCTGACATTTAACAGCCATTAAACCTTGTAAAAGTTACATACTCTTTCTGAGCTCCTGTTTCCTCATAGATACAGAGGTAATAACAGTCCATATGTTATGAGCACCAAATGAGATCACATGTAAAATCTTTAATGTATCATAGGAGTTTAATAAATATTAGTGTTTTTTATGGAAACAATTCTGGATGCTGTTTGCAAGGTATCTTATATAACATTTGCCTACCAAGTCCTCTAGACTAGAGGTATGCATACATTATTAAAACAAAACAGAATTTATTCAATTCATCAAATATTTATCTAAGTCCAACTGGGAAGTGTGAAGCATTATGCTAGTGATTGAGACAAAAAGACAGTTTCTGCCTTCCTGGAGTGAGAACATGTTCATAAACACTTTGATATAAGTAGGTGTTGAATTAAGGTACATGTCTGGTTCCATAATGGAAATCAATGGGGGAAATCCTGGTTGGGGGTGTTGTAGAACACTTCTCTAAGAAGGTGATGTGTCATGGAAGGCCCAGAGGACTAGGAGGGCTCAGGAATAGTGAACACCATTTTTCAGAATTTCTAAATGAATTTACTTGGTAGAAAAGTAAATTCCACAACACAATGTAAATAAATTCATGAATATAGGAACAAAATATAAAAATGATCGCATTGTCAGAAATGAGTTCCCTAAAATAAATGGCAGTGTTAAACAAACAAACTTCTAGCTTTATATTAAAAATATCTGTTCATTTTATTGGGTTATAAAGAAATTCCTTTTGTTCTTTGTACTTAAAAAATTCAGAAGAGTTTACCCAATTTTGAAATTCATTATGTCAGTGTTTTAATTCAAGGAAATTGTAGATTTTATTTGAGGCAGGCAGTTCATTTGAGAACTATGAAGGAATTAAACGTAATTAATTTGTTTATCAAACAATTCATTCTGCAAATATTCACTGGGTATATTTATTCTGTGTTCCAGACACCGTTCCAGGCTCTGTGGGAAACTGACAACAAACAAGTAGGTAAATATATAGACTGTCAGATGATGGAAGTGCTGTCAAGAAAATGAAAGTGTAAGAGTGAAATTTGATCTTTTATATAAGTAGGCCAGGAAATACCTTGTGAAAGACATCTGAGCAGAGACAATTCTTAGTGTGGGAGCGTGTCAGAGAGAGATCTTTGAGTGAAGGTTCCAGGCAGAGAAAAACAGCAAGAGTGAGGTTCCTGAGGTTGAAGCATTCTTGGCATTTTCCAGGAACAGCAAGGACTCCAGGGGGCTGAAGAGCATGGAGGGAGAAAGGGTGGGAAATTGCCCTCACATTGGGCTCTGTAGCCTATTGCAGAGACTGAATTTTTTACAAGCACTCTCCATCTATGTAACCTGACCCTTGCCTACTTCTTAAACCTATGTCTTCACTTCCTGTCTTTGATTTCCCTACATCTGTGCTGCCTAATATGCTACCCACTAGCCAAATCTGGCTACTGAGAACTTGGAATGTGGCCTCTCCAAATGGACAGTACGAAAAACAGTAAAAATCTCAATGATTTTTATATTCTTTGATATGTTGAAAACATTTTGAATACATTTGCTTAAATAAAATTAATCTCTTTTAACATTTTTATTTTGAAATAATTCTAGATTCCCATGCAGTTGTAAGAAACAGTAAGAGAAATTCTGTGCTCACTTTATCCAGTTTTGTCCAGTGGTAACATCTTGCAAATCTGTTGTCACAATATTACTGCCAGGATATTGACAGTGACACAGTCTTATTTAGATTTCCCTAGTTTTAATTCTACTTATTTTGTGCGTGTGTGTGTTTAGCTCTATGCCATTTTATCATGTATGGAGGTACATGTTTTCACCATCATGTCAAGATTCAAAATAGTTCCTTCACCACTAAGATCTCTTGCTTTGTTTGCATTTTTATAATAAGGTCCACCCATTTCCTGTGCTCCATCCCTCCCTGGCACTACTCTCTAGCAACCACTAGTCTGTTCTCCGTTTATATAATCTTGTCATGTCAAGAATGTTGCAGAAATGGAATCATACTGGGTGTATCCTTTAGCAATTGTCTTTCTTCCCTTAGCACAGTTCTCTGAAAATTGTTCCAAATCATTGCATATATCAGTAGTGCAGTCCTCTTTAGTGCTGAATAGCGTTCCACAGTGTGGATGTACTACACTTTAACTACTCACCCATTGAAGGACACCTAGGTCAGCTCTAGTGTTTGCTATTTTGAATAAAGCTGCCACAATCATTCCTGTAAAGGTTTTTGTGTGAACGTATTTTTCTTTTATCTAGGGTAAATACTTGAGTCTAATTGCTGCGTCATATGGTATTGGCATGTTTAGTTTTATAAAGAAACTGCCAAATCATCTTTCCAGAGTACTATACCCACCTGTTTCTTTTACTTTTTATTATATGACTACTAGAAAATTTAAAATTACATATGTGGCTCACATTTCTATTGGACAGTGCTGCTGTGGTGCAGATCACCAAGTACTTCTCTACCCCAGGTTCTTCCTACAGCCTTTCTTCCATTCTGCAGTGTGTTTCCATTATACCCTCGTAAATGCACATGAACTCTAAAGCACGGTAGTTAAGGGCAGAGTCTAAAACCAGATGGCCTGGGTTTGAATCTTGGCTCTACTCCTTACTGGCTGTATGATTTGTTAAGATATTTAATGCCTTTTTCCTCAGTTTCTTTTTTGCAAACATTTTTATTGATTTTTAGAGATAAAGGGAGAGGGAGAGAGATGGAGAATAGCGATGTGACAGTGAAACATCAATTGGCTGCCTCCTGCACACCCCCTACAGGGAATCAAGCCTACAGCCCTGACATGTGACTTTACCAGGAAGGGATCTGGCAACCTCTCAGTGCATGGGATGATGCCCGACCAACTGAGCCGCCTGGATAGGGCACCTCAGTTTCTCCATTTGTGAATGGGATCATCGTAACAGTACTGATCTCATTGGGTCGGTGTGAGGACTGAATGAGTTAGCATATGTGAAGTTATTTCCAAATGACACCCTTCTGACCCCCTGCCCAGGAGCATATTTAAATCCTCATTTAAGCTTCTATTGCAGTGTCCTCATTAAAAATGTAATTATATGATTGCTTCATATCTTTCTCTACTATTTTGTGGGCAGTGATCTTGTCTATCTGATTCAATACTGTATCTTCAATGCTAGCACCCGATGGGCCAAGAGAAGGGAGTTAATATTGTTGGATGAGTGAGCGAATGAATGAATTTCCTTTAATGTAACCATTTTACTCATGACTTACTCAAAGAATAAATTTCATTTCTTCTTCCTTAACTTTGGAAAGTCATACATTATTCATGTTTCTCTGATTCAGAAGACTAGGCCTTTATCTGTAAGTTATATGAACAGTTTTTACATCTGGATCTTATGTATTGTGGAATAAAAACTATTCTGAAGTAGTGACAGAATTTAATGATAAAAATTGACATATGTAGTACTCTTTGGTAGTTTTGGTTATATTTTTCAGTTTAAATAATCATTTCATTGTTATGCTGGGTTCCTTGTCGATTGACAGACTTTGTGTTACTTAACAGATTCCTTTGGCTTTTCTTGCCTTATGAAGACTGATCTTAAAATATAAGTAGGTGACATTGAGATAGAAGTATGTCTTTCTACTTCCACAAACAATTTCGTCTCAGTATTTCAATCATTTCAGACCTTACATAAGAAGGTCTTCATGACATTCTTAGGAAAAGAAAAAATTATGGCACAAAATAGATGATTTTTCACCTATCCACTCTGTTTAAAACCCAAACTGCACCAATTATCAGGAGTATATGGCTTTTTCATACACATACACACACACACACACACACACACACACACACACACACACACATGTTGTCAGTGATCAAAGGAGTTACTGCAGTAGAAAGAACACTGACTTATGATCACTGACCTAAGGTGAGGGAGGTTCTTGCCATTAACTTTGTGGTCTTAAAAAGACCAATTAACATGTTCCATCTTTCATTTCATCATGAAACTTACCAAGAGGAATTTCAGTGATGACTAAATACTAGGGTTCATCCATAGATCCATAATAAAAAATATCTCCATATTTAGATGGTACCATGCCATGTGCTGAGTTTCGTAGATATATACACATAGGTATGTTTTCTCGAATTTTACCATATGCCCTCAAAGACAGGTATCATTGGACCAATGTTAAACCTTAGCATACTGAATATCAGAAATGCACTTTGTTTAACTTCACAGTTACATGACAGGTTTTTGCCATAAAATTAGCAATCTCAAGTCCAAACTAGTCAATAGAGGAATAAAATGTCCCTTCTTCCTGTTGAAATACTTAAGCTCAAATTTATATTGAAGCATATCTAGGTGTAAAAAAGATTATGATGATATTTGTTTTTTGGTTTAATGATTTTTCAATAATTAAAATAATACAAAATAACAAAATTTGCTAATATTGTTTACTCTGTGTCCAGAGCTATATTAAATAATTTACCAGAATTATTTTATTGAGGTATAACTGACATCTAACATTGTACAAGCTTAAGGTATACAACATGTTGATTTGATACGTCGATATATTGCAATATCATTACCAGCTTAGCATTAGCTAACACCTCCATCATGTCCCATAATCATGATTTTTCTTTTTTGTGGTGAGAACATTTAAGATCTATTTCTTAGCGCCTTTGAGGTATACAATACGGTATTGTCAATATAACAACAGAGGTAGCTACTATAATTATCTCTATTTTATAGTTGAAGCAACAGGCTAAGAAAGATTGAATTAGTGGCTCAAGGTCAGGGAGCTGTGCCATGTGAGAGTTTAAGCCCCTACCAGTGATGAGTATTGCTTCTCATTTCAACAATTTAAGTTGGTCATTGGGTTAGTCATGGAAAAGGTGATATTTTTCAACATTTTTATTCATATACAGTCCAGTGAATAAAATCTTGTTCTCTCTCTCCTATGCCTTTACATTTCCTGTGTTCCTATGGCCTTTATGAATGAAACAAACAGTAACAACAAACCCTTGCCCATAGTCAGTAAAAATTCTAGCTCCTTCTCCCACTTATTGCAACCCAGGAACTTCAGAGTTCATCATAAATATGCATATGCCAACAATATTTAATTTTCATGATCAGTTAACTAGTGTTGTAGATATGAAAGCATAACACCATATATATATTGTGTGTGTGTGTGTGTGTGTATATATATATCTGTGTGTGTGTGTGTATATATATATATATATATATATATATATATATTACAATCACTCCTCCTACCATATTTTAATAGAGCTATAGTTACATCTGGAAAAAAAATGTTAAATGGATTATTTTTCTAGTTAAAATCTTAAATCCTTATTTAAAGATTACTATTTATTTGACCACCTATTTACATATTACACACATGTCCAGGTTTGGAATTTGTTAACCTTCTCTCTACTGTACATCTGCTCCACACGGCTCTTTTTGTGTGAAAATTGTTGCTATTTTATTGCTGACATGTTTAATTGGAATGCTCCTATTGTGTAACCAGGAAGAGTTCTTTCAACTTGGGAACATTTGCTTCAAACAGTGTAAAGATATGTATGTATGTATGCACGTATGTATTTTAATTTCCCTAAAATATCAACTTTGATTAATAATTATATACAGGCTTTATTCTTCTTATCTGGGTGTCAACAGTAATTGGAATTCATATCCATATTCTACCTTGCAATCATGCTGCAAAAGGCCAATAAATTCCCGCTGAGTGTGTTCCTTGTTAAATTTAGTGCATTACATTCAGGGTAATGAATAAAAGCAGTGGGCCGTTACCGTCTGGCTGACTGAGGAAGGCTAGAACAGCCAGACTCCCCTGAGGCCTTGAGCCGGCTTAAACGGTGACAGGCAGAATCAAGGGAGTCCCCGAGCATCCCAGTTCAGTTTGTCTCCCTTCATTTCCTCTTCTGTACAGACACAGAAGACTGTAGGGAGGTGAGGTAATCTCAGCCATCCATTCACTGCATTTTCGTAAACTGCTGCATGCTCTGGTTTCATTAACAAGCAAATACAGTTTAGATAAATAGTTCTGTATTTATAGTCAGCAGAGAGATGAGAATAGCATTGAATGTAAACTAGCGACTATGCCTCCATGCAGTTCACTTTGTCTACATATGTCTCTTGGGCATTCATTTGTCTATATTAACAATGCATGTAGGTATTTTTATATGAGTGCATAACCAATGAAGCAAACCTCATAGACATATACATGTGCTCATTTTCATCTCATATTTATTGAATATACTAAAAAACTGATTACCGCATTCTTCAGCCTGCATGTAGCTCTTTCTTAATAAATATATTCTTCATATAAAAAGGTTATCTCTTAAACTATAACAGCATAAAAATTTAACATATGGCATAAATATACAAATGCAAAGATGTTAGAGCAACCTGGTCTATCTTCTCGGTTCACTGTTTTTTCTTGTTAGCCCACTGAGTCTTTATTCTCACAGCAAATAATTGTTATGCGCTGTTTTGTGCCAAAGACAGCTGACAACCTTAGCCCTTTGAGTTATTGTGAATGTTAATATCTACCCAGTAACAACTAGAATTTTAAAGAAAGAAGGAAGAAATAATTTGTATGAAATGACCACTTATTTTTAAATGTCTTGGAAATTTTAGCATAGAATGTCCTTTGCTATCCATGATAGGGCAGCTGATTCCGAATAACATGGTGTATCTCATTAGAGGGATATTAGATCTAATTATGCAACATATAAGTGAGATCATTATAGTAACATTATCTCAATGAGGTAAGTAAAGCACATGTGAAATCTAACACTCTGCTGCTTGAAAGAATCTGTGAAAGCGAATATAAGGAATTAATGATCACTTAAGTGTACGGTGAAAGATGTGGAAAGCAGCCATCTTTGACAGGCAAGGGGAAAATGTAATCAAATGGCAAGGACCCTGATCAATTCTAATGCAGATAAAAATGAACTCCCTGGGCCAGTATTATTTTTAATGCAGAAAAAAAAAATTTCTAAACAAAATTAAACAAAAAAAGGCAGTAGAAGAGCCATAGGTTTTATTGTTTTGTGTTTATTCTGTTACCTTTTTGGGGCACTTCAGCTATGTCAGAGATCATCACACTTTCTAAAATTAAATCTATTGGGGTGACATTGGTAAATAAAGTTATATAGCTTTCAATGTATACAGATAATACACCATCTGCATATTGTATTGTGTGTGATCCTCTAACTTTAGAGTGTAGCAGGATCACACAGAAGGCTTGTTAAAACGCAGAGCTCAGAGTTTCTGATTCAGTAGGCCTGGGTGGAGCCTGGGAATTGCATTTCTGAAATTCCCAAGGAACACTGATGCTACTGGTCCTGCTCCTATTTGACAACCACTGAACTATGTGAAAGTCACTATAGAAGACACTTAACTCACATTATCTTCTTGATTTTTCCCCCTAAGATGGAAGTCCAAGGATTTTATATTCTCCTTGGTATTTTCAATCAAGCTGTATATATCTTGGGAAATCCAGATTCTACTACAAAAAAAGCTAGCCTTCAAATATAATTAAGGCTATCTGGCTGACAAGTGCATTGGGCATATTTCAACAACATATTTGTGAACAACACCACAAACAATGAAATGAATAGATATTGCCTAGCAAAGAAGAGGCCAACCTAAAAAGTTTCAGCTTATGGACATAATTTAGCTGACTATCGTGATTATCTTTCCTAAGACATCCGAGTATATTAACTACTAAATTAATTGATTCTAATGTACAGCTTGGTGACTATAGTTAGTAATGTTGTATAGTATATTTGAAATTTGTTATGAGTGTAGACTTTAAGTGTTCTCATCACATGTACCCCTCCCCAAAAAATTGGTAAATATATGAGGTGATGGATATGTTAATTAGCCTGATAGTGGTTATCATTTCACAAAGTATTTGTATATCATATCTTTTCATTGTACACTTTAGATAAATACAATTTCATTGGTCAATTATGTGTTATATCCATAAGCATAACTAGATTCAGGGTGCAGATTCCATGAACTCTCTTATGTTCTTATTCTTGGATGCACTCTGTAGTCACATGAGGAGCTTTAGAAAATACTGGGATGATGGGAGATATGGATTTAATTGGTCTCATGAGTAGTTAGGTCATTAGGATCTCTGAAAAGTCACCCCATGTAAATACAATGTGCAGCCAAGTTTGAGACCAATGTTTACAGTTATTTACAGGTAAATCCATTAAAAAAACAAAAACAAAAAAAAAACTAATAACAATGTGAGTTTTAGGTGCCTCACATTCCAAGAGTATTAGCATACTGGAAATAGTGAAAGATCCATTCCCATTAGTATGAATTTGGGTGTATATGTGTTTTTGACCATGGCAGAGATGGGGCTATCGAGATGAAATCAACTTTATGGATTTACCATAATCTTGGAGGTAACATGTTCATGGTAACATGTGTGCACTTATAGAAGCAATACTTAGAACTCTCCTGTTCTATTGTGTTGGTTCCTTAAGCAGAATTCCTGGAAGCATATTATGTGCCAGTAATTGTGCAGGGATAGGAACATAGTGGTGAATGAACATAAAGGTAAGTTTATACATTAATAGTTGGTTATATGCTTAGAAAACTGAATGCAAATGAGAAAATCGTTGGCAAGTTAAAGCACTTAAATGTTTTTTTAACAAAACCTATATTAAAATATAGATTATAATTGACCACAGTTAGAAAGAGAATGTGGGTGTGAGAGTGGTGAGGAGTGGGAGGAATGTAAAAGGAAAGATGTAAGTAGATCTTCTTAACTGGAAGGAGCCTACTATACTGGTCCATTCTTGGCTTTGATAATAACACAAGTGTAAGTATAAGGAATGTATGTAGACATTGTAGGAGGAAATATAATAATAAACATAAACATGATGTATAACTACAAAATCGCCGGAGAAGAATCAGATAATTTAAATAATTAAAATCAAGAAAATAGAGGTGACAATTAATAATTCATGTCTATGAAGATTTGTACCTACAAATAGACACTACACATTTTTTTCAAGCATCTATGGTTTTATGTACCAAAATATATCAGTGTTAGGCAAAGACTAATAAATGATAAATAACAGAAATTGCAAAAATTATATCTGGTCACAATTTAACAGTACTAAAAATAATTTTTTCTTTAAATAGCCCAAAATATTAAAAACCAATAATAAAGCAAAAGCAACATTAGATATGCAAACCATTTGTCTAAATAACTATTGGGACATATTGTAGAATGAAGCCATAATCGTAGACTATTTAGAAATCTACTAACATTACAACACCACATTTCAATGCAGGTATATTATCAATGCTCACTTGGAGACAGATTCATAGGCTTTAGTATTTACTACATTAAAAAGAAATGTAAATGAATCAAGTCTTCATCTCAAGAACTTAAACAATAAATCAAGGAGAAAACACAGGGAAAAGCAACACAAATTTTATTAAATTAGAGAAATGTAAAATCAACAAATGAATCACAGAACTTAATCTTTTTTAAAAGGAAAAATTTCTTTAATTTTCTTCAAAGAGTAAAAAGCAAAAGAGAGAGAGAGAGAGAGAGAGAGAGAAATACAACAAATGAGAAATGAAAAAAAAGAAGGTAATCATCTTTAAGATAATTGCAATTTTCTTGATAAAATACTAGCAAATATAATTTGTATAGGGTATTAAAGTAATATCTAATAATCCACCAATATTTTCATTTACTTTAGCCATATGTAGATGACTTAAATGACTAATTTATAATATTTGACCTTCACATATACACTATATCTCGTATTCAAGTTTTCTTACATGGTTCATAAATATGTTTTAAGAATATTTTTTACAATTTTATATTTTTTGTGAAAATTTGAATCAGATGTTTTTCATTATATTTTTACCTGGTAATTGCTGGATTAGAAGATTCACAAAATTCCACACACACTACAATGTGTATGTAAACAGGAAATATAGTACCTATAATCTAGTTTTTCTCTCAAATCCATATCTAAAATTTGTCAGAAAAACAAAATATCCAGTCTCTTTAAATCTACTCTAATCTACTATGTTAAAAAATACTTTCTCTTTCAGTCATATATTTCCCCATTCCATAATCTCTTCCTAATGTTGCCACGGAGCTGCAAGCCCATTGGAAACCCAATTGTGCCACTTAGCAGAATCTAAATTCTAGTTTTGGCTCAAGTAAGGGAACATATTTAAAAATTTCAACATTTTTAATCAATGTCATTTAATGGTGTGTAGGTTTTTAAAACTTTTTAATTATACACTTTTAATTGCATTTTATATATATATATATGTATATATATATATATATATATACAGACACATATATATATGTATATATATATTTAAATGCCACTTTTTAAACTTTGATTTTTGACAGATATATTTCTAAAATTCATGTTAACTGACTAGAGACCTACATTTTACTCTCTGTTATATTAGCTTACCTTATCATCACTGCTTGAATTTTAGTATTACTGGTCTTGGGACAGCCTCTCCCCACAGACACTGTCCCTCACCCCACACTCAGTTGTGGCTTATCCAGTTTATTGATCTGGTGAAGGTGGAGCTAACTTATAGGATCTTTGTAGACTGGACAATAAGATACAGGCTATACCATGGGAGCAGCAAAGTGGGATCTCAAGCCTCGTTCACAAAGGTGGATCCAGTTCAAGGCCCCCTCTAGATTTCATGCTCCCTTACAGTTCACTCTTCTTACTGTAGCAACCCACTTTCTGTAATAGGCAATAAGGACCATCACCAAGAACACTAGGAAGGGCAAGCTTTCGTTGTTTGTCTTCCAGGGTCTCATCTGGTGAACTTACTTTTCTCTTCAGATACTAGATACCTAGCATTTAATAATGAAGATTATCAATCAATATAATCATTTCCCTAATTTCATAGCACCAGGTATTTTGTTTGAATGCCTCACCCAGACATCTAGCAGAAACTGATATATCAAAGATGACATGAACATAACTGTTCATAGAGGAAAGCCAAGTCCAACTCTAAATATATTTAATCATAAAAATAATTTAGAACATATTCAAAAAAATACTGGAATGCAAGATGCACTGCAGAAAGTAAGCTAGTCAATGAAGGTCGGTTTGAAATACTAATTCAAAGCAGACTTTCATTCATTCTTGAGTTCCTTCCTTAAGTAGGATCTCACTATATATATTAGGTATTAACCTTTTCAATGCTCCTATCAGGTAGATTCTATTATTGCCCTTCATTTTTAGATAAGGAAATTAAAATTTGGAGAGATTAAGAAGCTGGTCCTCCATGATACAAATATAAATAGCAGAATCGTGATTGCACCTGATTTTAAGTGCTTCAGCACAATGTTAAAATGTTATTTATTATATGTTACTTTTATTGATTGCAAGGATTGAATCCAGTTCACAGTTTAAGAAAAAAATCAGAAATCCTAGAAAGGAACCTGAGGGTGTTTCATAGAAACTAAATGTAAGAACACAACTGGGCGTCAGGAACATCAGAAACCAGGAAAAAGCCCTGTTCAGATTTGGTTTCCTTTCACTTTTACTCACCACCTCACCCCTTCCCATCACCTCTTATTTTGTTCCCCCTCCCCTCCTCCACTGGCTTACTCACTTTGGTTCACAACATAGAAAATCTGTTTCCCTGAGCTTTATAACTCCAAGTTCAAGCACTTAATGTCCCAAAATATAAATTTGACTCACTTTTCTACAAAACCCACAAATCATGGGGGTGGAAAAATTTGGCTAAGTTTAAGTCATTGCCCATTGATAACAAATATTAATTCATTCACTTAAGTCAAAATTATTCTGGAATGCTCTATGTGCCTGACCACAAGATCTTACATTCTAGTGGGGAGAGACAGGCAATAAATAAGTTAAAGTATAAATATCTGAGAGGCAAGTACATATACAAAATAAATAAATAGGCCAATTTTCAATAGTGCTAAATTAAAGCAAGGTGATCTATATAGTGAGCGATGGAATGGAGGTCAACATTAGAGACATAAGAGGACATTTCTCTGAGATGACATTTGAGTAGAGACTCAAATGACAAGAAGAAGCCATCCATTGAAAAGTCAAGTAAGACCATTTCAGTAGCAGATCAGGAAAGATACCAAAGCAGTGAGCTGAGAATATTAGTTAGCCAAGGTGACTAGAACTCAGTAAGAGAAACGTAGGAGATGCTGTGGGGGTCAGAGAGAGACCAGGACTAAAAATCTGTACAGGAAGCACCTGATTGTTATTCAAAGTGGAAAAAAGTTATAGCCCGAGGGAGGGTGCTCTGATTTGCCCAAGTTGGATCTATTATCCCTTGGGTTATATTTTAATTTGGCTGCTGTTGCTACAGCCAGAGGGCTGTACAAGGAGGAAGTATATTTCCCTGTGGGAGCCGTGGTTCTGAGCAGATAAAGAAATGCACAATTCTGTTGTCTTCACAGTTCTGTTCAAGCACCTCTATTATAAATCCCCTTAACACTTAGTCTCCATATATTGTCAAGCACCAATAGCCACTGTTCTTGCATAGCCAGCTTCATCTAGAAGGTTATATTTTCTACTAGTTTTAAATATTTTATATTATCTGATCTCCTGTACCATGTTAAGTCTTTTTAAACGGGCTGGCTCAATTGGAATATCATCCAGTGTTGGAAAATTATCTTTGTTATGCTGATCTGTTGATTGATTACCTGGTGGTTAATAACTACTTGAATAGTGTCTATTGCCTCTAGGCAGTGGCTTCCAATTCCATTTCATTGGGCTTTGTATCTTAAATTTTCTATCTCCCATCCTCTGTTATTTGCTATGCTTGGTAAAATGATGGGATCCTGAGGGCTTTTACCAGATACCGGTCAAAGAGCATCACAAAGATATGAAAGCAAGTCAATCTAACAGAAAAATGAAGTAAAATGGAAAGGGATGCCAGGAGAAAGGAGAGAATCTGGGAGGGAAAAAAAAGTGTGGGGGGCAAACTATACACAGTGAAGATAGTAGCCATATCAGAAAACAAAGACATGGCCTAAAGAGTTATGAATCGCTGCAGCAGAATTAATGAGATGGAAAATTTCTCAAGGAAAAGAGCCAAACATAGATAAAGGAAGAAAAAACAGCTTAAAAGAAGAAAGAAATAGGAGAGAAGAAAAATTTAAAAATCTCCAAGTGCAAAGTGAAAGAGTAAAACAAAAGAATGGATAAATTAAGAAATGGTGCATTGCACTCAAGCAAATGTATTCTGTTTCTTTATTCTTATCTTTAACTGTCTTTGCATTTCTTTGGTAGCAAAGCCAAACTGAAAGGATAATTTTGTTTATGTACCCAATTTGCATAATTGTGCAATATAAATTACAATGCTAATTAAGGACAGCCCTGGGCTTCTGGAATTGGGTCAAAGTGGCTTCCCCAGTGTAAGAAGGTTGGGGCATTGGCTCGCTCCCCTCTCCCACCACAGGGAAGCCAGGCTAGAGAAAAGAACCTCTCTGACAGTGTGTGAAATCTTGTCAGAATCTGTTGAAGACCCAGAATTGTACATCTCACTTCAAACTTGGCTTTTAAAATAATCTTTGATTCTGCGATGAGGTGCTTAAAAGCGAAGAGTTCTCCTAAAGGCTGTGTTGGTTATCTTTCTGTGAGGGTTTTTTCCCTCAATTTTTTTTTTATTCAGAGAAAATTTTTTTCAAACTGTAGGTAACTGAGCGTGAACCTGGCGTGCAATATTTTCTCACTGGGCTATTGCCAGAATTGTGTATGACGTGCGCTACTCGGGCTCCTGAGCCTGGGAAATATGACAATTGATTTCTGAGCTTTAGTTATGTCCTTAAAATAACTAAGCTATTGCACCTTTACATCAAAAATCCTGTCCCAGAGAGTTTACCCCCTGCACTATTCAAAATAGGGGCTATAAGGCATAAGGTTCATATAATCTTTAGCTTGGGTTTTTCAAGGAAAGAATATTCCCGAGTTTCTACAGTGAAGGTTGACTACGATGGAGCAGCTTCTGTCTAGGGCTGTTCTGAAGGTGGCATTTTACAAGGATTAGCCATTGAATCCTGACCTCAAGCAAAGATTACATACAAAATAGAAATAAACAGAGCCCATTTCAGTCAGTGTGAAGTAGGGATGAGGAAACAGCAGGGCAGGAGCCTCAGGTCCTATCTCAGGCCTCTCTATCCACTCTAGCGTCTGTCATCCACTTTCCAGAGTGTAGAAACCACTTCCATAAGGGATTTTACCTAACTCAGGTAACAGCATAACATTTAGGGATGTTGGTTTTATACACCCAATTTTGACTTTAAGACACCTAGAGATTCTTTTCGCTGAGATCATTATAGGAATAATTGGAAAATATGTGGCCTATTTCCCATCCTATGCTACTTTATCTTCTAGAGCAGTGCTTTCAAAATTCTTTTAGGTCCAGGCACATGAAAAAAATGATAATATTTCTATAGAACACTGGAGAATTGAGACTTTGACAAGGCTATTCATGTTCCAAGGTAACTGGCTCTGGGATTCTGGCCAAGTCAACCCTGGAGCTACCCGAGGCCACAGACATTAGTTCATGGTTGGACATTAGACTAAAGTCTGGCAACTGACAGTCAGTCTCAGGAGCAATTAGGAAAGTTGGCAAGATTTCAGGATATTGTTTGAGCTTGTAGATACAACCATGGATAAATTTTTCCAACTTATTCCTGGTATATGAGACAATATGCTTCCCATTTTGTTAAAGCTAGTCTGAATTAAATTTTCTTTTCAATTGTGGACGTCCTGATTAATATATATTTCATTACCTAAAATTCAGATCTAATAGGTCATGTTCCAGTTTAAAAATCTTTCAGACTCACCATTTCATATAGGATAGAGTCCAAATCTTTATCTAACTTTAACTAACATATAGGTTCCCCTGTAATAAAATCAATATGGGGGTGATGTTCTCTCTCACTGTTTTATTGATGACGATGTTAGCCAAGCATGGTCATTGCCTCTGGTCTGGTTAGTATCCTTTTTATTTTCTTCGCTGAGCAGCCCTCAACAGACAGGTTGCTTATTGCTCCTGGGGCCGAAACACTTTTTGGTAGATTTTCTTTCTCCTTTTTGTGCTGTCGCTCAGGATTTAGTCATTCTAGCCTTCATCTCTGGCATCATCCTATCCTGCAAAGGATGCCCACTCACAGTAGTCAGGTAAGGTCTGTATAAACTAAGCATCAGTCTCTAAAAAAACACACAGAGACTAATATTTGATGACAGAGAATTGGTTGAGAATGATTAAACCCATATTGAGAGAGGAAAGCAATGAACAGTTTTATAAAACCTGCAGTAGGTACTCAAACCAATGTCATTTTAACAATGACATCGCATTTTATACAATGTGGTTTAGCACAGTTTCCAATTTACCTAAACTCAGAACCTTGCACTAATTTTAACTAAAATATTAATTCAGTTATTTCCAATCTGCTTGCCTTTCAGTTGATTGCAAATTCATCTTCCTTTTTTCACACCTTCATTTTCTTCTCGAATCCCCCTATTTAGATGTTACGTTTCTGTTTATAAATGGATTGGGCCGCTATGTGGTTGTTTTCATGCCTGTAAGCACATACTGTCGTCTGTGGAAAATGTTCCAAAATTTGTAAATAGCTCAAAGTTTATGTTTAGATAGGATTCTTGATATATCTCATCCCAAAGTGGTTTGGCTTCTCTCCACTTTGGCTACAAAAGCCTGCCTGGACCTATTAATTATTCCAGAATGTCCCCGAGTTCTCTGTGCATGCTCTTTGGGTGCCTGGGCTTAGCATTTTACAGTTTTTCCACTTTACCCTCTTTGTATATCTTATTGGCTACATTTATTCCTTCACAGTTAAACCCATCAGATGCTCTCTAGTCTTGAAAATTCACTTGTATGAATGTATATACTTATTGAAATACATATTCAATGCTTGGCACTGTTCTAGGCATTAGGATTCAGTGGTTATTAGTATTATGGCCATTTTGATGCTTCTATTAATTTAGCGAAGCAAACTGTAATTTCCTAGAAGACGGAAACTGAAGCTTAATTATGTCTGTCCTGTTCTTAGTAGAGTGCTGGGAACATAAATGAATGATCAATAAAAACTCCTGGATTATTAAAATATGATGAACTTTCGAGGAGCCTGGTTGAAAGAAGATTTAAGAGTGGGAGATTATTTGAGCTACGAGGTACTTAAAAGGATATCTACTGAAAATGCTTAGTTTTTAGGTGGGGAGTTATGGGAAGAACTGAAAAACACACTGAGATGGGGTGAGAAAACAAGGGAGGGCTTGGTTGCTTAGTAGCAATATGACTTTAGACAAGTCTCCTAAATTCACAAAACCCACATACAATGGCTTACTCAACCTTCCAAGAATGTTGTGAGAATTAAAGGAATAGAAAATTTTAAATTGCTGTGATACATTTTTATAAATGTTTTGAGAATTAAATCCACATTTTAGGATTGGTTTCATAGAAATGCAGAAGAAACATGGATCCTTGATGACACTGATTCACACTGCTCATCTGATCTTCTTATCCATGGGCTTGTTGCATGAGACAAATGAACCTCTTTCTCATTTAACTCACTGTTGGGTTTTCTTGAAACCAAACACAATCTGATACATTTGCCCTTCCATGGAAAAGAGAAAGACATGACTTTCAAAGTCTGATGAGACATGTGTGGCCAAAACTACTCTACTAAAATAATTTCATCTCTGCCCCAGGCGTCTAGCTAAAATTGCCCTGAATGACATACGGTGTCTGATCATTTTATTTATTTTTTTTGTTAGTTTTCCCTGAAACCTAGGTTTAAAGAACCCATGAAAGTTGTCTTAGGGGTAAATATGTAATTTCTGTGGACATCAATAGATAAATTCAATTATCTGTATGTAGGCCTAAGTTTGGCAACATAAAAGAAGTAACATTTTATCCATAATGTTGTTTTAACTAAGTTTTATTTCTCTCTTTGCAGAAGCACAATAAGTGAACATTGGCAATTTGTTTAAATGTGTCAGTGATTCTCAAGTGGTATGTTCTTGCACCTCATCTGAAAATCATTCCCAGATATGAAAATTTTTCCATAATTTTTAAAATATTTTATTCTTAAAAAGTAGGTACATATACTCGTAATTGGAAGAGAAAACACCCTTTTTATAAATCTAGAGGATTATTTGGCCTTAAGAATAATTAATTTGTGTGCTGCTCACTCCACCCCGTTATTCAAATAGATGTTATTGAAGAAAATCCTACTCTGTACATTTAGCTGATCTAAAAATAAAAGGTAAAATTACTTTATCTTAAAGATTTCTGCAGGGTCTGTGTATAACTCACTTTTTTCTCCCACTAATCATGTGATCCTACAATAGGGTCCATTTCTAAGAATCAAAACTAGAGCGCAGTTTTAAAACAAGACGTGATCACTTCTGTGGTAGCATTTGTTTACCCACGAGGTGGTATCCCTGGTTAGTAAAGTCTAGGACTAGAAACCAAGCCTGCTATCCCTTAGCCTGTGGAACAGTAAAGACAAGACTAAACCCCTATCTAGTCACACGAAGAACTATTTACAATGGGCAGCTCTCACAACACCCATTGTTTCTCTTTATGGATTTTTATGCTGGTTCATGGAGAGTACATGCATATATGTGTACACACAAGTGCACACATGTGCGTGTTTCGTTCATTAGCTCTGACCTACTAAATATACTGCCGGCAATGCAAAGGAAGCATCCGCTGACGCGTCAGGTCTCTTCTGACCAGGCTGCTGCCCTCACAAGCCACGTCACAGCAATTGCAACTGGCATGACACAGGAAGATACGGAGTGTTCAGCACAGACAATGAGTTAAGTGTCCTACTTGCCTATTGGAAATGGAATAAATTGTCCTCATAGCCAAATCAATTCAAATATTTCAACAGTTTAAATAAAATTGAATTCTATGGTTACACTAGATAAGTGGTTTGCATCGAGGGGGTGATTTGACAATGTCTGGAGACACTTTTGGTTGTCATAACTGGAAAATGGTTGCTACTGGCATCTTGTGGCTAGAGGCCAAGGGTTCTGCTAAATATCTTATAGAGCACAAGAGAGTTGCCCACAACAGGGGATTATCCAACTCAAAATATCAAGAGTGCTTAAGTGGGGAAACCCCTCTCTAATGCTTTAATAAATTCTTTCTTTAGTGACCACAGTTACAACACAAAATACATTTTCTGAAAAAATATTGAGAGCCTACAGCACATAAAATAGTTCCCAAAGCAAAAGGCTTTCTGTAGTGTACAGAATAAACTCTCTTGAATATATTTTGCTCTTTCAAATTAATGCAACAAGTAAAAGAACATCTCATATTTTTAAATCTGAATGCAGTGTCTTTCAGAATATGATTTGAAACAATCTTGTTTTTAATTCAGGGTGTTTAATTTACTAATCCAGATTATGATTATAAGATATAGATATTTTTAGGTTTTCTAATATGCATACAATATAGTCTGGAATTACATCAAGTTTGAACAATGACTTACCTGGTTGATGCTGAGGATAGGAATTTTGGAAGAGAGAAGGCTTAAAGTACAGGATTAGGTAGCAGTAATGCTTTCGTAGCGTTGGAAAGAGATTAGTGGGGCCTTGGAACTGCCTGAAAACTGCGTTTCTCTGTTGGGAATGCAGGAGCTAAGATGCAGTTGAGGCTGGGTTGACAGAATCAGGTCAAAGTGTTCTGCTTTATTTTGATGTGTCTTAATATGGAGCTCCTTGGAAGGAGCTAAACCTATAAAACTTTGAGTCTGGGGAAAAGAAAAACACTCCAGCTTACACACGGAGTCTCCTCCAGTAGCTAAATTTATGTAGGCGTGTTATTCCAAGTTACCTCAAATAGTCACAAACTATCAAAATTTGGATGTGTGCACATCCAATTATTCAATGACTACGGAGTTAGGGAGTAGCGACCAACCAAGAAGTTCTCTCCTAGACAAAAATGAAACCAACCAAATTGGTTATTTCCAGAATTTAAAATAAAATTCTGCTACAAACTTTTTACTTTAGAGTAGCTTTAGATTTGTAGAAAATTTGCAAGAGTTCTAATATCTGCCACAGCTGGTTTCTCCTATTATTAATATCTTACAGTACATTATTAATGTAGCATGTTGTCACAACTTATGAACCAATGTTAATATATTATTATTAACTGAAGTCTATACTTTATTCAGATTTTTTTAGTGTTTTGCTAATGTCTATTTTCTATTCCAGGATCTCATACAGGATGCCATATTACATGTAGTCATCATAGCTTCTTAGACTATAACAGTTTCTCAGACATTCCTTGTGTTTTATGGTTTTGAGAAGTATTGGTGAGATATTTTGTAGAATGTTCCTCGACTGAGATTTTTCTGATGCTTTTCTTGTTATTACACTGCAGTTGTGGGTTTGGGAAGGAAGATCACAAAGGTAATGTGCTAATAATCTTAGCAAATCATATCATGATCACATGCTACCAACATGATATGTCACTCTAGATATTAACCTTGATCACCAAGGTGAGGTAGTATGCATTATTCAATTTTAAAGTGAACTTGATTTATTTATTAAAATTGTATGTACTAAGTAAGATATTTTATATAAAATAGTTTGAATGTTCATGTAACTTTTTTCTTTGCTTTTCTTTTTTGAAATCATTATGTTTTACTGAAAAGTATTCATTCAAATATTTCTTTATTTGAAACCATTACTATTTACCACTGTGTAACACCCAATCCTCAGCTAAACTAGAGTAAGCCTTGTTTATAAAAAATTTTTATTTACTTCTATGAGATAATATTGAAGGACACATCTTTTTTTTTAAAGTGCAATAAGAACACACTACTACTCCTGATAAAGATGGTATGTTTAGTAGCACTTCTTACAGCATTTTCACATGCATATTCTCTCTTGAGGTTCAGAACAAACCCCGAAGGTAGTCAGTAGATTTATTTAGTCATGGTAACTACGTTTTGTAGTTTGCTTTCTACATGACAAGTATTTGTATATTTTATATGTCTTCATTGATTTGTGAATGAGAAGATATATTAATCGATAAGAAGTATAGTCCTTTCCCTGAAAAATTTACATTTGTACTTGTATTATGTGTATAATATATATTTGTAAGAAAAACCTATCCAATGATTTCCATTATAAAGGAAATATTGGGTTTTCCTTTTTGGTAGTAGTTAGCAAGATTTTGCATTCTACTAAAATTAAGTTTCAAGCCTAGTGTGCCAATAAAGCAAATAATTTCACAAGTAAATGCTAAAATTATGCTGGCATCTTTAACCCAAGTTATCAGCTGAATTAGGCAAAATATTATTTTTAGAGATAATTCTGAAATTTTGGTTGTTAGTTTCTGAAATATATTTAATACCATGCTGTAGCAAAGTTACTCTTCATAGGAATAGATGAATATTAAGATATGGCTGTTATTTTTCTTTTCTTTATATAGAGTCTGTTACCTCTATAATTTGGACATTTCATCTGCATTTTAGCTACTTTTCAAAAGCTAAGACTAGTATTTGTTAATGAAAGGATTTATCAAAACAATTTTATATGGAAAGAAAAACAGACTTTGTCTGAGGACAATTTGTATTAAAAAGCCTTAATGGTTGAATGTTTACACTAATAAAAATAATTATCAGACAATACAATGAACTAATGAGTGAAAAAAACTCTTCCAACACAGAACATCTAAATATGCTAATAGGAATATTTTTAAAAAGCTTTTCAAAACAACTATTTAGCTGGTATAAATTAGAAGGAATAATTTGAATCCATAAACAAGGAAAAAAAATATGGTAGCACAAGGCCAGAAAATTTCTAAAGCTAGTTCTCACCTGAAAGTCATCTGCTTAACAAATGCTACTTTAACAAAGTCTCAAAAGCTTATAATCACCTAAAACTGTAAACAACCCAAAGCTTTAATATCAGAATGGTAAATAAATGTTGGTATACTCATTTGATAAAATTTAGTAAGCAGCTACAAGAAACAAAATGGACTCAATAATATGGATGAACATAGCAGATATAGTGTTGAGTACAATTATTCATACAAAAGAGTACATACCATGTACATTTACATTCATTTGTATAAAATTTAAATACAGGCAAAACTAATCCATGATAATAAATATCAGAATATTAATTATTGTTAGGGGAACATTGATCGGGAGGAGGGAAAGTAGGATCCTTGTTTGATGCTGGAAATGTTATATATCTTGACCTTAGTGGTAATTACACAGGTACGTACGTTTGTAGTTATTTATCAAGGTGTACACTGATGACTTATGCCCTTTAATACATGTGTATTATACTCTAAGAAATGTTTTTAAAAGGGATACAGAGTTAGCAACTGCAGTGTATAGTCATAATTCAGACTGATTTCAGCACCCTTTAAAAGATATGGCAGTTATAAAACAATTAAAATTTTAATATTTATTGGATATTTGAAGATAATAGGAAATTATTAATGTTTTATGTAATATGTTAAAAAGAACCCTTATCTTTTGGAGACACATAATAAAATATATAAATATAAAATAATGTGATGTCTAGAATTTGTTTTAAAACAATATGGGGGTAGGGTGGATACAGGTCAAATAATGTTAGTCATAATTTGATAAATGTTGCAGTTAAGAGAGGAGTACATTGGAGAACTTTATATAATTCTGATTGGTATATGTTTAAAAATCTCCATAATAAAAATATGTTTAAAACTGTTTGGAATTGTTACCACATATGTTTTCTCTGTTACCTACTTATCATAAAAAAAATAATTGATAAAATTCTAGAACAAAACAAACATTGAAGGTAAGCAACAATAATATGGGAAGATGCCAAAACAGGGTGCCTACAGGGACAGATAAAAAAATAAAGTCCTTAAGCATATGTTGTCTGAAGAGTGGTAGGTGAGCCCTAGCAGGTTTGGCTTAGTGGTTAGAGCATTGGCCCATGGACTGAAGGGTCCTGGGTTCAGTTTTGGCCAAGGGCACATACCTCAGTTTCAGGCTCGATCTCTGGCCCTGGTCAGGGCACATACGGGAGGCAGCCAGTCAATATGTCTCTCTCACACAGGTGTTTCTATCTCTCTCTCTACCTTCCACTCTCTCTGAAAAACAATGGAAAAAATATCCTCAGGTGAGGATTAAAAATTTTTTTTTAATTTAAAGAAGTGGTAGGTGTATCTATGATATAAATCTAGTACTTGGAAAAGTCTCCGTACTTTATTTAATTTCAAGGAAAAACCAAGAAGATGAGACTCAACAATAAAACACACAATCAGTTGAGTTTCTCACCATCAGCCAACACCAACTTGCCAGCCATGTGAATGAGCTGTCATGAAAGCTGGTCTTATAGCCTTCATTCAGACTGCTCCAGGAGACATGGTGTGAAACAGAGATAAGCCATTCCTACCCAGCCTTGATCAAATTTCAGATTCATGAACAAAATACGTAATTACTGTTCTTTAAACTCCCAACTTTTGGAATGGTTTTAGGCAGCAATAGATTCCAGGAATAATATCTAAAAGTAAAGAAGTATGAAACAGTCTGGTATTTTAACATATGACACGAGTATATTTATGTATAACTAAGCTATTAGAAATAAAAACATAAAAATATGGGAAATATTGGGAATGTTGACTCTGTGATGTGGAGGAGAAAAGGTGTAGTAAACAAACCACCAATAGTGTAAATGCAATGAAGTTGTACTGTGTAGTCGACCATGCTTGGATTAATTATTATTCATGGATCTGCCAGAAAATGTCCTAGATATCAATGTAAATGTATTTATATAACAAAGTTTTCTTGCTGGGAAAAAAAGGTAAATTCTTCTTGGAAAGAAAAACAACAACAACACACACATACACATTCAAACCATATTTGCAGGAAGCAGTCTGTTGGTAAAGCTGGTGGGGATCAGAGAGATTGAGCTCTGAACAACCCCACAGCTGTCAATCTCCACTGACTGGGCCAAGGGGGATATAAGGGGCAAACGGCCAAGGGAACTTACCTGCATAGACAGCTCTGCGGTAGTAGAAAAACACCTTTTTGCCTTGCAGTATGGTCCTAGCCCTTACTTATGTCTAGTTTCTGCAAATATGCACTCCAGGGGAAACCCTCATATTAGCCAGAACAAAGGGAATAAAGAAGGGCCCTAACAAAAATGACAGGAATAAAACAGATGGAAATCTAAAACAATAAGTAATTACAGGAAAAGTGATGAACATGTAAATCAAACAAAGAGGGTTTGATTTACAAATGCGTAATTTGTCCCCCCCGCCCCCGAAAAAATAACTAAGGTCATGTTAAAAAAAAGTTAAAATGAAATTGACAGAATTACAAATGAATGAAAAAAGAATCGGTCTACATATAGATCCAGAGTCAATAAAGGGAGAATTCATGAGCAAAGTTGCTTGTAGTTACACTAAAAATATTCATGTGTGTTAGAGTCAAGACTTCTATAAGAGGAAGAATCAGGTCGACCTCATGTTTCTTCAATATCCAAGACTAGAAAGCAGTGGAACAATGCCTCAGGTAACTTATGGGGGGAAATATACGCACAGCCAATGTAGGTGCACATGTAAGAGCAAAGAAAAATTTTGAGTATATAGGAACCCACGGAACAATGTTCTCAGGAAGCTTTCCTGTAGAAACTACCTGAGAATTAATTTTAGTCAGTCAAGATGTGCATTGAGAAATAATATTAAATGGATCATGTACAGTATTAAACACAAATAAATCAAGTAATTATGCTTATGGGAAAGAATATCAATATTGTAAGCCTGACAAAGCTAAAATGATATGAATAATAGCATTCAGTAAAAAAAAAAAAAAAAGGAAATGAGAAGGGCATAGTGTAAATTATACAGATTTTTTATTTCAAGGCTAAGAATTCAAAGAGATCATTTATTTTTTAATTAAATAATAAAGTTATAAAATCAACTAAAGTGGTGGAAAAGGGAAAAGCAGAGAAAGACAAAGTCCATGGATAATAGCATCATTGTTTATGGTAGGGAATCAGTAAACTCTGCATGAAATACAGAAGAATTTCTCTGTTTTTAAAAAAAATTATTTAGCCTTGAAAGGGAAGAAAATTTTGACACAGGCTACAACACGGATGAACTTTGAATACAGTATGCTACGTGAAATAAGCTAGTCATAAAAGGGCAAATGCTGTTTGATTCCACTCGAATGAGGTTCTTACAGGCATAAAATTCATAGAGACAGAAAGAATGGTGGCTGTCGGGCTGAACAGGTTGGGGAAGCGGGGAATGACTGGCTATTGAATGAATGTAGAGTTTCAGTTTGGGGAGAGGAAAAAATTTCTAGAGATGGACAGAGTGATGGTTGCATAACCATGAATGTACTTAATGCCATTGGCTATACACTTAAAAATGATTAAAATGGTAATTTTATGTTTTATATACATATCATCACAATGTAAAAAACAGTTTTTAAAAGATAAGTAATAAACTCTGGTGTATTTACTATGAAATTAAAGAAATTTAAGATTGAAGGTCCCTCCTGCACAGACGATGCCTACGTTTTGTTGATTCTTTCCTAGCTATAAAGAATTTTTACTTGCCTAATTAATTTTGTTTCATTACTTTCTACTCTTTGGGAAAAAAATTTCCTCTAAAATTGTACAAAACAAAATAGGTTGCACAAAACCTGGATCCATTCCTGGTTTTAATAGTAAATGTGAAAAAATATATATACAAAACACAGCACAGGTAAACACACACACACACACACACACACACACACACACACAGAGACCCCTAGGAACTGAAACCAGAGTGGTAAGGAAATGAGGAGCTATGATTGTCCCGAGGGCAAATACTCTAATCAGGAACCTTGAGTTTTGGGGAAATTAGCAACTATCTCTTGGGCCCTCACAAGATCAGCATCTAAATTTGAGAGCCCTACGCAAAGTTGGGACCATCAAAGATACTGTAAATTCAGTGAGAGTCTTGATTAAAACAGCAGCAACAACAAATGTGCCACCAAATAGAACCAGAAAACATGTGTCTCTGCTATGGCTCTGGATGGGTGAAAACTGTATTTCCTGGCTATGAGAAGCATAGGCCTTGCTCGTTAATTTACACTACCTGACTAGGTGAGGGGCCCCCAAAGTGGAAAACGAAAGTCCCAGGGTCTTAGCATTCTTTGGTAGTGGCAGAGGCAACCTCAGTTCTTCTCTGGAGGTCCTTAATCAAGTGGCATGGGAATTTCAGCGATTAGAGCCAGCAAGTAGATTTAATTATTAACAAATGCCAAATACACAAAGAAACAAAATACCGTGATCAGGCAACAAAAGTAGCAACAGTAAAATAATTTGGTTTATCAGAACTGGAATAACTAGACAAGAAAATATAAAATAGTTGAGGCAATAGAGCTGATTGGGAAAAATAGTCAAATGTCAAGAGACCATAATTGCTAAAATGCCTAATTTGTTATGGAGAAGCAGTGATAGCTTGCACAGATACAAGCATTATACTAAGAAGTATAGGAATCTTCCTGCCATTAGGACATTTTCAAGACACAAAATGAAGAAATCTATAAACTAGACTTAGTACGGCAAAATAAATCTTTCCCCACAATTCCAACTAGACAGAATTGCAATTCTATTGCTTTTTTTCCTAAGAGGAACTAGTAATCACCTATCCAGGAAAACCGACCTTTGAAACTGCAATCTAAATACTAGCCTTTGTTTACTCTTTCCAAATTCAACTAAAACTCGTGAAAGGTCATTTTAACATTGCCTGTGAGACTAAATGATAGACGTGTATACCCTTGGCTACAGTCACAGCTACGAAGGCCTGGAGACACACTTTTAAGTTTAAAAATGGTTTATGAGTGTATTGTCTGTACAACAATACATCTGTTAACAATGTACTGTATAAAGTTTACAGTTGGTGAAAAACTTTCATGTAGGCTTTGTAAAGTGAGACTACATGGAAGGGAAATGACCGTTTCAGTGGATCTTCTGCTTTTATTACTCAGAGTCAGCAGCCTGTGCAGGCTCACGTCTGAGAGCTTGGCCAGACTCTGCCAACCTTTCGCCAAGGGTGAAACTCCTACGTAACAAAGAACCTGGGGCCTTTTCTGTTTTGAATATGTCAGCCCATGTTTACAGACTTACAGGTGACAAAACAAATTGCTCTTATGGGAAAACTTTAATTTAAAAATACAATCAATGCAAACCACAACTCTCGCATACAGTCTTTGAGAGAGCCCTGCCCCTTCTCCAGGAACACCTTTCATGAATTGGACATAGCTGGATACTGAATGATACTCCCCAAAGGAGCACTGTAACTACATCTTGGAGCCCCAAGCATTTAAACTGGCTTTTCTTGCCCGGCCGGGCGTGGCTCAGTGGTTAAGAGTCGACCTAGGATCCAGGCGATCAGGATTCGATTCCCGGTCAGGGCACATGCCCGGGTTGCAGGCTGCAGCCGATCAATGACTCTCTCATCACTGATGTTTCTATCTCTCTCTCTCCCTCTCCTTTCCTCTCTCTGAAATCAATAAAGATATATTTTAAAAATAAATAAATAAATAAATAAATAAATAAATAAATAAATAAATAATAAACTGGCTTTTCTTGAAATACCGAACTTATCTTGTGAAAGTGTACACCGTACAGTTTTCTCTCATCTACTCTGGAGGCCTAATGGCCAATACTCTGTCTCCTTGTCTCTGGCAGTTATGCCTGTGCATTGGCCTAGAATGAGATTTATAATCCTGACAGCACAACCAAAAATGACCCATGCCACTGAAAATGCAGCAGCTGTGGTCTCACATGTCCTCAGAAGGCCATGTCCGGGGTGGCAGGGCCAGGGGGACACCTAAGCAGACGGCTCCGATGATGAGAGCCTTGCTGTCCTCCTGCGGCCTCTCCTTCCCTGCTTCTGCCTTTATTTGGCATCCCATCTATTGTGCATGTTATCAGGTAGCCTTCGTATATGTTCCTTTCTGCTCAAACTAAAGTCAGTTTCCACTACTTGCAGTTGAGAAGCCTAACTGATGCAATACCTCATAAAATATAAAGTATCAGTTAGGGAGGATGCATATGTTTTCAGCCATTTATTTCATGTAATTCAGGTGAATTTACTATATATAGGTGTTGTTTCCCTCATCTCTCCCAGTTTTCTCATTTCTGAACCTGTGTATCAATAGGGAGAATGCAAATTAATATTTTCTCACAAAAGCTTAGCTTCTCTTTTTCATTGTTGGAAAGCATATATAATACAGTGTATCAGGACAGAATCCAGAGGATAGTAGTTATTAAGCTTAAATCCATTACAAGTGTCTGGTGAATGCATTTCTCAGGAGCAAAAAAAAAAATTTTTTAATTGCCCTTGCTGGTGTGGCTCAGCTGGTTGAGCACTGTCCCTATGCACCAAGAGGTCACTGGTTGGTCAGGACACAGGGCCAGGTTTTGGGCTTGATCCCCAGTGAGGGGCATGTAGGAGGCTGTCCACTGATGCATCACTCTCACATAGATGTTTCTCTTTCCCTCTTCCTTCCTCTCTCTAAAAAAAACAATTAAAAATATTTTTAACATTAAAAAAATATATATTTGAATTATTTCACTCTAAAATCAGGTGCTTAAGAAATTGTGGACTCTGTCATATTTAACTCCCAAAGGCAAAGATGAAGTATGGAAACAAGGGGGAAATTATGGAAAAAGTTGTATACAATAAGGGGGAGTAAATAAAATTTAATATTTTTCGAGTAAGATTTAACACTTTTCTTAGAGTTCATGCTGCATGAGGCACTGTTTCAAGTGATTCAGATCAAGGTTTCCTAACATCAGCTCTGTTGACATGTTGAGTGGGATGATTCTTTGTTGTGAGCAGCTGTCCTTTGACTTGTAGGATATATAGAAGCATCCTTGGCCTCAATCCAGTAGGTGCTAATTGTACTCCTGCCCGCATTTATGGAATTATAAGTGTTTCTAGACTTGCTCAGTGTTACCTGGGTAGGAGAAGGTGGAATCACCCCTGGCTGAGAACAATTTCTTTCTATGACTCACTCATGTAATACTCATAACAAACCTGTGAGATAGGAATTATCATTACCTTGCTTTGAGCTGAAGAAAAGAAAGCACCAATGTTTGGTAGTCAACCAAACAGCTGATAGGTAAAAGTGGGTTTCAAACCTAGGCAGCCTGGCTCCAGAATTTTTGTTCATGTTATTTGTCAGGTGTACACAAAATGGTTGAACTTGAGGGTTTACTAAATTTATCTACACGTACAATTCAGAAAAAAATATACATTCTACTAATATCTTTATTTGCAGAAACCCCCTTAGGTATTCAGCGCCAGGAAATGATTCACAATACTTAAGCTACATTTAAGTCATCATTCCTGGATTTGGATACACTTTTAAAAGCCTTGGTGGAGCCCAGCCGGACGTGGCTCAGCGGTTGAGCGTCGACCTAGGATCCAGGAGATCGGGGTTCGATTCCCGGTCAGGGCACATGCCTGGGTTGCGGGCTCCATCCCCAAAGACTCTCTCATCATTGATGTTTCAGTCTCTGTCTCTCTCTCTCTCCTTTCCTCTCTCTGAAATCAATAAAGATATAAAAAAAATAATAATAAAAATAAAAGCCTTGGTGGAGAAAAGATATGGAGACATGACTTGTAAGAGTCAACACTAGTATATTCTAAAGTGAAGTTAATAGGTCATAGACCATTTCAGTGGTCTCCTCTACATGTATTATAGATCTGAGCTATGAGTGGACTCAATCCCATCCCAGTACAGACCTACTTCATGTTCAAAACTCTGAGTGCCTAATGGAACCAAAGTAACAACACACGTTTAGGCGTAAAGCTCTTGAAATTGGAGCACCTACAGAGCTTATGTGAAAAGAGCTTATATGAATAGGCTGTGTTTCAGTCTATTTTTCTAAATTTCAAAGGCCTTCTTCCTTCCTCATCCCTACCCCCATCCCCAAAAGTGTGGAGTTTAGGTCAAAAAAGGGAAGAAACAGAGAATGCAGACAGAGAAAGAGGCTGAGAAAAATGAAATAGGACGGACATTTTTATTTGAAAGCAAATTTTCCCCTTTAAAAAATGTTTTAATCATTTTAATTTAAATATAAAATTAAATTTTAAACGTCATCTGTAACTTGAGTTGGCAAAATCATTAGTAGATTCTGCCAAGAATTCTACTTCTAGTAAACAAAGAAATCTATAAAATGTCACTTTCTTCCTAGACTCACAACAGTTTTATACTTGGTACCTTAATATATTGAAACATGCTATTTTCAAACTTACTGTGTAAGTCTTTGTAGATTTCTAATTTGCCTAGAACATAAGGAGCAGGTGGGATGAAAACGGAACTGTTCTTGTAAATTTAGGATAAATAGTTCATCAGAGATGGAAATTCCAAATAGCATGCTAAGGCTAATGGTACTTAGTGCCTATAGATTCAGCACAGGCTATAATTGAGTTTTTATTTGCCCTTTCAAGGACTTAGGCAAAGCTTTATTCCCCCAGCATAGTACACACAAGGTGACATTTTTCAGCAGTCTGACTTTTCAATTATGGATCTTTTGGAAAGCTAATGAGGTCTGTATTGTTAATACTGCCAACATTGTGTCAGTACGTTGAAGAACCTGTGATATTAAATATGCTGATGTAAAAAATATATGTTATTTCTGCTCAGCCGTGTGCAAACAATCTGGCTGAAGTGCTGGAATGATAGGGAAATCCTCTCCAGAGATAAAAGTAGGATGGAATTCCGTTGAGAGCAGTTAAAAGGCTCTATTCTTTTAAGTGGTTTCTTGAAGTATTGAGGCCAAAATTTTAGAAGTTAATTACATAGAGTCTCTAACTTAAGACTTCTGGTTAAAGTTATGTGTAATATTCTTAGCATAATATTATTATTTTGGGGGGTGGGAGAGCATCATTGAGACAATCATTTAGAATTTAAAAAAATCTATACAACTTGAGTTTTTGAAGAAAATGATTGATGATGTTTAAAGTTTCGTGAGAGTGGCAATAACAATTCTTCAGGCAGCAAGATATAAGGATCTGAGACGGAAGATTTTCCATCACATAATTACTATAACAAAACTAGGATCATATTCTTAATGTTTATCCTTTACAGTAAACGCTCACTGATTGGTTATGAGCCTTGGCAACTGTTCAGCTTGATGAGTTCCAGATGTTTAAATACAGTGACAGCTCATTGATAAGATGAATTATACGACCAACATAACAAACTAAAAGCACATTCTTCTCAGAAAGAGGAGTAATAAATGTGATAGTTAATCATATATTTACGATATCGCCCTTCAAGGTTTTAAAAAATATTTTTATTACTTAATTCCAAATCTCTTGTCTAATATATCCCCTTTAAACAATAAATTCTAATAACAATATTATTGTTCATGTATGAAGATGTCTGTCTGATATTTTCAGAGAATAAACCTTATTTGGCATGAAATCAAACTGCATGCTACATTTTTAAGAAATTTCATTTGCTGGCAATAACCAAATGGAAGAAAGTATTCAGCACAGAATAGAAACCATCTAATAATAACAAAAAATGGGGGGAAAGGTTTTCTCATGAAGAAAAACAAAAATAGCTTATTTTTAAATCCCTTGTCTTAGAATAGTATGGTAAGGTAAATTTAGAGGCAGTCAAAAACATTGTGTGTCAATAAATAGATTAACATTATTCCATAGACAATCACTGTAATATAAGTGTTAGAATATATTTTAGAGGCTATTATTTAATAAACTTTTTATAAATTTTCAGCAAATAGCTTCACTTATGAGACAGAAATACTTAATATTGCTTTTCAATCTACATAAATTGTTATGGTGAGTAGTCCATATAAAATTTCCATATAATAATAAATATTAATTAACATTTATAAAATAGTAAACTAAATATAAGCAGAGATTAGGAAAGTTAATCTTTCTCTAGAGGTCAAATTTTTGTTTTCTATTTTTTATCCTGTTTTGTTCATATATACATATATTTTAATATATCTTTATTGATTTCAGAGAGTGGAAGGGAGAAGGAGAGAGAGAGAGGAAACATCAATGATATTCCTGCATGCCCCTGACTGGAAATTGACCTCACAACCCGGGCATGTGCCCTGACCAGGAACCATAATCTCCTGTATCCTAGGTCAATGCTGAACTGCTGAGCCACACCTGGCTGGGCTATTTTGTTCACATTTGCAATGGAAATGAGTTTGATAATACTGGGAAAATGAAAAATGGGCACCCAGTTAAAATTAAAGACTCAATTTTTATTATTACATAGTAAAATTTAAAATGAGTTTTACCTTTCAAAGTAACTTTGTAATGACAGGAAGATTTTCTGGAAAAATCTTTTTATACGAGGGGAAAAATATCTTTTTTTAACTATAAAAATTAGAATGACAATAAGTAACTTATGTCCTTAGGCAAAATGGTCATCAAAATTCTGACATAGAAATAGTTTTGCAGAGAGAGGAGTTTTGGGGGAAGAATGGCAGATACACACAAAATGACTATTAAAAACTTTGATGATTCTTAACATTAAAGGTGATTAAGTTTTTTTTTTAAAAATATATCTTTATTGATTTCAGAGAGAGGAAGGGAGAGGGAGAGAGAAACATCAATGATGAGAGGGTCATTGATTAGCTGGAACCCGCAACCCGGGCATGTGCCCTGACTGGGAATCGAACCCCGATCTCCTGGATCCTAGGTCGATGCTCAACTGCTGAGCCACGCCCGGCTGGGCAAGGTGATTAAGTTATAGAAATAGTCCAAAATATAGTTCATTATTGAGCAACCTCAGTAAATTTTGCCTTGTTTTATTTTGTTTTTAATGTGACTTTTTACAACAAACTGCAGCTGAGTATAATTCTAAATGGCTCTGTAAAGTATTTTAAGTTACAATATAAATTGATTTTCTTTTTTGAATGATGTATCTCCCTTGTATTAGTTTTCTGCTGCTGCATAGCAAACACACAAATTTAGCACTGTAGAACCACACCCACTTAATAGTTTATTATTCTGTACGTCAGAAATATGAACATGGCATGACTGGGTTGATGCTGAAAATCTCACAAGACCAAATCCCAAGTGTCATCTTGGCCCCACTCTCATATGGAGGTTGGGATCCTCTTCTAAACACACATGGTTTGGGCAGGATTGAGTTCCTTGCAATTGTGGAAGTGAGGTCTCTGTTTCTTTACTGGCAGTCCTCCAGAGGCCACTGGAAGCCACCCAAATTCTTTGCCATGTGGCTCCCTCCATCTTCAAAGCCAGCAACAGAGCATGTCTTTCTCATTAAATTGTTCTCACACCTCAAATCTTTTTCGCAAAGAACTGTCCTTTTAAGGACTCCCTTGATTAGGTTCAGCCCACTCAGGATAACATCCCCATACTAAGGTCAAAGTATTTAGAAACTTAATTACATCTGCAAAATCCCTCTCATATAAAACAACATCATCACAAATGTTTCACAGGCTCCACCCCCAAATAAGGCAAGAGATCACACCAGGGTGAGGGTCACTGGGAATTATTTAGGAATTCTGCCTACTGCATCCCTCCCAACTGAACTCTCAACTCCCTTCGATTTCTAATCTGCTGCCAAATAAGTTAGTTTTTCTAAATGCAGATATGATCAAGCTGATTGACACCATCACCAATATCGTCCCTCCCATAAATGCTTAAGATATTTTATTGGCTTTCATTTGTTTATCCTACGATAACATGCTCAGCTATTGTTTCTTGAAATTTTCTCTGCCTTTCAAATCTTCAAACTTAGTTCTCTGGTTAATTTCAGTGCCTTTTTTAGACCTTTCTGATGCCCTGGTTGCCTCATGCTTTGAATATTTATTTCCCCAAAGCTACTGGCTACCTCTTCACTATATAAGTGTATTATTTTTTAGGTGACCTCATATCCTTCAAGATCCTTTCTTCTTATTTTGCCCCATCCCCATCACCTCCAGTTCCAACAGACGTCTCTTCTCTATGATCCCACAGGAATTCTGTATTTTAGTTGCCTGTTGCTTTCTCTACTCCCTGGGTTGTGACCCTGCTGAAGGAGAACCTTTCTGAGCTGGATCACATATCTCATTTGTTGTGCTCCTCATGCTAGACATAGTGTCTGTGACCAAAACGTTTATGGAGATCATGACATTGTGACATTTTCCAAATATAGAAACCATGTTTGTAAAACACAAATAAGTGGATTAATCTGTGTTCAAGTTATTTCAGCTACTTTATGGGTTAGACAAGAGCTAATTCAATAGTTGGCTAGGTGAATGTTTATTATATTTGTATAATGGGAAACAGGGCATGAATTATACCTTTATGTTGCCCAGTTAGTAGAACAGATAATGCTGGATGGAACATGGGTCAAAAGGCAGTGCAACCAAAAGGACCTCATAAATGAGATGTAATTAATGAGGCAAAAAGATAAGCTTTTACTAAATTTAAAAACTCAAATAGGTATGTTATTTTTGCTTTAAAGGGTTGGAGTTATCTTGCTTGTTCTTTATGTCCTAAATTTTAGGTTTTTAAAAATTTTAATCCATTACTTTAAGAAAGTTTCCAGGTTTAGGTAATTCCTTTAAAAATAGATTCTCAGAGACATATCAAGATAGTGGTGCAGGTAACCAAGGGAACCGCCACCTCCCACCGAGGGAACCGCCGCCTCCCACAACCACATCAAAATCACAACTAAAACACAAAACCACCATCACTCAGGGCCTCCTGACACCCGGCTGCACAGAAGCCCCACAACCAGGGAGCTGAGGGAGCACCGAGACCGGGAGGAGGGGCGGAGACGCGGGCGGGTGGGGGCTGAATCAGAGATGTGGCCGCGGGCCCACACCCGGTGCCGCGGGTAAACCCCGGAGGGAATCTCGGCTGCAGGGGTTTCCTGGAGCAGTGAGAGGTCCCAGCCCCACACCGGCCCCCAGCCCAGGGCTCCAGGGCCGGGAAGAGGCGTCCCCACAACCTCGGGCTGTGAAACCAGCGGGGACTGTGGCTGAGGGTCGCGGAGGCTGCGGGAGCCCCAGCAGCTCCTCTCAAGGGCCCGGCACGGACTCACTCGGACGCTCCCTCTGCGCCCAGCGCCGGGCAGCAGCCTGAAAGGACCCGGAACACTCGGGGAGGAACTAACCTGCCTGAGATCCGGGCGAGAGGCGGAGGGCGGCTTCCTCCCAGGCAGAAGGGCTGGTGGAGGCCATGGCTCCTGTGGCGAGTCCTCCCCGCACACAGCCGGCAGGCAGGCGCCATATTTGAGTCGCCAGCACCTGACTCGCACCTTCGGCCCCGCCCCGTGATTCCCGGAGGCCCCGCCCCCCCCACCTGCAGCTCATCCAGGCCATTTCCAGGGGCTTTTCTGTGCAAGTGGCCTCTCGAGCCTCATGCTTAGGACTTTCCTAAAATCTCTCAAACAAGCAGCAGTGGTCCCCATAGGGCTTGATAAGCAGCCCCAGGCCTGGCACTCGTGGCAGCTGCACTGGCTCATAGCTTGGCCTCTCCTGGGCACCTCCAAGCCCAGCACAAGGAGCAGCCAACTATGGTTTGCTGAGTAGCTCATGCTGGGTGGCCCTGAGCAAGGCACTGGCACAGGCTGACTTTGCATCTCCCGGGAGGCCCCAGAGACAGTGCACCTGGTGGTCAGACTCGACCACGCTGGATTACAACCCTACCACATCCACGAGTGACACTCAAGGGGCGTCCTTGGTGAACACCAAAGCCCCACTGAAGTAAATCCTGCTCCATAGGGGTGTCTCCAGCACAGCAGCTCTTTGGCTGTAGTTGCAGCTGGTCCTACAGCCGATTGGTCTGCGAGTCAATTCCTCCCAGTGACGCCAACAGCAACCAAGGCTCAACTACAACAGGACAGTGCACACAGCCCACACAGGGGAGCACCTAGAAAGCCCAGCTCAGGTGACTGGGGAGGCTGAGCCACTGGACCCTACAGGACACCTACTACACAAAGCCACTCTACAAATTCCAGAAGACACAGCAGCTCTATCTAATACAAAGAAACAAACACCAGGAAGCAGCCAAAATGTGGAGGCAACGAAACATGTCTCAAAGGAAAGAACAGAAGAAATCTCTAGAAGAGGAACTAAATGAAACAGAGCCAAGCAAGCTAACAGAGAGTTCAGAATTTTGTTTATAAGGATGTTTAAGCATACTATTACGAAAATAACTGAGAAAATCAATAACATAAAGTACCAATTTGAAATGAAGGCTACACCACTGAAATGAAGAATAATTTACAGGGAATCAACAGTAGAGTAGAGGACACTGAGAATCAAATCAGCAGTTTGGAACATAAGGAAACAAAAAACACCCAACCAGAAGAGCAAAGAGAAAAAAGAATCCAGAAATATGAAGATAGTATAAGGAGCCTCTGGAACAACTTCAGGAGGCCCAACATTTGTATTATTGGGGTTCCAGAAGGGAAGAAAGAGACCAAGAAATTGAAAACCTATTTGAAAAAATAATGACAGAAAACTTCCCCTACCTGGGGAAAGAAATAGACTTACAAGTCCAGGACGCACAGAGGGTCCCAAAGAAGAGGAACCCAAAGAGGCCCACACCAAGACATATCATCATTAAAATGCCAAAGGTTAAAGACAAAGAGAGAATCTTAAAAGCAGCAAGAGAAGAGCAATTAGTTACCTACAAGGGAGCACCCATACGACTGTCAGCTGATTTCTCAACAGAAACCTTGCAGGCCAGAAGGGAGTGGCAAGAAATATTCAAAGTGATGAAAGACATGGAACTACAACCAAGATTACTCTACCCAGCAAAGCTATCATTTAGACGTGAAGGTCAGATAAAGAGCTTCACAGATAAGAAAAAGCTAAAGGAGTTTATCGCCACCAGACCAGTACTACAAGAAATGTTGAAGGGTCTTCTTTAAGAAGAAGCTAATGAACGAAAGAATCTGATGAACTAAATAGATCCAGAGACATTGACGCATGCAACAGACGATCATATTTCAGAAGAAAGAGGGCAGGGGGTGGAGGGTAGGAAGAGATTAACCAAAGAAGTTATATGCATATATGCATAACCCATGGACACAGTTAATAACAGGGTGAAGGCCTGGGGAGGGGGTGGGAGTGAAGTGGAGGGGGTCAATTGGGGGGAAAATGGGACACTTGTAATACTTTCAACAATAAAGATAAACTTTTTTAAAAAAAGAATAGATTCTCCTGAGTCTGCCAAGCACACATAATCCTTTGTATAGTTTTTTATTTTATTAACACTGATTAAATGGCCTCTTTGCTGCCAATGACTCTTTACCTAGTCTCAATTTTAACCCTTTTTTTTTTCTTTTTAGTGAATGGTGAATAAAGAAACTAAATTTCCCCATGCATTATATGTTGATTATGTCATTTTATTGGCATTTTTATCATGCATGCATAGACACTGATGCATTAGCATTAATTTTGCTAACAAAATATCTATCCTACAATGCACATGGTAGAATTATAGAAAGAACTATTAGGGAAAATAGTCTGCTTAGACAAATCAAGTCTCCACCATCAAACACAAACACACATACGCACAACCACCCGAATGTGAAACAATAAAGACATTAGGGAGAATTTTTCTGTTGATACTGAAGAATGAGACCATGATCCTTCGCACTGTATTATTTTGAATGTAAGAATTTGGAAATGGCCCAGCCAGCATGGCTCAATGGTTGAGCATTGACCTATGAGCCAGGAGGTCATGGTTCAGTTACAGTTCAGGGCACATGCCCTGGTCGTGGGCTCCGTCCCCAGTCAGGGGTGTGCAGGAGGCAGCCGATCAACGACTCTCATCATTGATGTTTCTATCTCTCCCTATCCCTTCCTCTCTCTGAAATCAATTAAAATAACAATAATAAGAAGAATTTGGATATGGTTTTGGAAGGGAAAAATACTTTAAGCACTAGCATGTATAAATTAAGTTATAAGAAATAACTCATCCGTTGTTTACACAACACTTTAGCAAGCTACAGTAACAGAATCATATAAAACCATTCCACATGTGTAGAAAAATCTTGAACAATTTACACCTGACTTCTCTCTGAATGTGTTATCGAGGCTTTCATTAAAAGAAAACAATAACACTGTACCTTTCATTCAGAAGCATGCTATAGTCCCTAAATAGATATTCCTTTTCCACTTTTAAGCAATCGACAGTTTACATTAGTTGTCAAGAACTTGTGTTTTTAAGAAAATCCTAAATAGAATAAACATTTGTAGGCGACTTTTACACATCTGAAAATATTTATTTGAGAATCGATCACGCACCTTTTAAAAGTAGTGAATCTGACAAAAAGTGGCATTCCTCTTTCTTATCTTGTTCTTACTTATGAGTAATAAATTTATTCCAAGGATAATCTTAATTGTTGTACTTGCATTAAAAATAACTCCTTTGGATTATAGTTTTATAATTTTCTTTCTTCAAGTAGTAATAACTTTGCCCTTGATTCTTACACTTTCACAATGAGGACAAGAATTTTCTTCTGGGAGATCTTCACATGTAATTATCAGTTACTCTTTTCTTTAAATCATTAAACTACATTCAAATACATCTATTTTAAAACTAAAAATTTCCATACTATGTATTTAAAAATTCAGTGTGAGAAACGTTATAAATGTGAAAATTGTATTGATCTTCTGACCCAAAAAATGTGAAATGCTAATGGTAGTTCTCAGCCTTTACTATTTACTAGAAACACCTCACAGGAAGGTGATACTTATGTTCTGGCTGAACTTCAGACCAATTACATCAAATTGAAGTGTGGGAACTTGGCACCAATGTCTTAAAGAATTCCTAGAAGTTTCCAAAGGACAAGCAAGATTGAGAACTACTCTAAACTAGTGGTTCTCACTTTGTCACACATTAGAATTATCAATGGAGCCTTTAAAAATTCTTATAAAAAATCCAAACCCACATTCCATATCAATCAATGCAGGTAGAGTAGGACCCAAATACTAGCATTTTTCAAATGTTCCAGATGATTCAATGTGTAGCTGTGTCTGATAGCCAGTGCTTTGGATTGAAAATCAGTTTGGACATAGTGGTACTCTACGTTAGCATGTTGTTTTGGTTTTATGAGTTAGTGAGGTGGTGGGAAAGACAGCAGGAAGGAAAAGAATACCATTGCAATTTTAACAAATCCTGTTTGGTAGATTCTATGTATTTAAAATCAATTTAATTACAACTTAAGTTGTATTGAAGGTGAAACACGTGTAACAGACTTTTGCATATAAATGAAATAAAATTGTTTAACAAAGACCTGGAAGATTTTCCCTCAGAATCAGAAAGAAGAATATGAACTGTTATATAACTCATATTTTATATTTTTCACAGGTGAAATATTCCATAAAAGAGACAAACACACACTAAAGCATGTATTTCCTTTCTTCACATCTTGTACCCTTTGTTGAAAAACTGTTAAGTGATAGATGATTTATTTCTTTGTATCCATAGGTTACATAAAGTGAACCATATTTTAAAAACTGTTCCAACATTTTAGTCTGAATTGAGCTTGGATTCTTCCAAGTTCTATTGCCATATAGATTACATTTCAATCCCAGTTTTACAACTTTCAGCTATGCTTTTTCAATAGTTACAGTCAGGTCAATTTCTTAAAGTCTGCTAGAACAAAAATCCAAAATATCATGGACTTTTCCTCCATAATCATTGTTTGTTTCTATAAATGTCCAAATAACATTTGATGTAGTTAGCAGTCAACCATGATAATATAGGTAGACGTGCCCAATATATTCTTTGTATTGTTCTTTCTATGGCAAGAAACTGCCAATTCAGTACAATGTAAGTGGTACAATTCCAAAATATGGAACAAATTAAATTTTGAATGACTTTTCTTATTTCTTGGTGAGAAGGACTGTGAAAATTATATATTGAAATTTGGAACAAAAGTAAGAGTTTTACTAAATAGATCTTTTATGTTCTTGAACTCCAGTTTCTACATGGTCATGGAAATCACCATCTGGTCCTCAAGAGGTATTATAATTATGTAGGTGCAGATACCCTCTGCAGGGCTCCCACAACACACACACACACACACACACACACACACACACACCATGTAAAGATTTCTTAACAGTCATTTCTCTACTGGCTTTTTTAAAATTATGGAGATAATGATATTCTTATATACCTAACCCCTGGTTTTAACCATTCCAATGATCAAACATTGTATAAACAGGATTAAAACATATCCATGTTTTAATCATGATCATTTTCCCTGCTGGAGCTATCATTTGCATCCAGGGCAAATGTATGAACTCAGCTTGAAAACAGTTCAAGAGAACAGAATAACTGGTCAAAGCATTTAACCAGGATTCCACACCATCGGCCCAAAATAACTGTGTCCTTTACTCCTTAAGGTGATTTATTCACATGCTCCCTGATTTAGGTTGGATTGGTGCTCTGGAGGTAAGTGTCTGTACCAGATGACTTCCTAAAGCCCTGTTGAGACGTGACTCAGTGAACTGAGAGAAATTCTCCCTGTTAGAAAACCTATCCTTTCATAACAATGGAAACTCTTGCTATGACCTTTAAACCTTCTGTTTGGTTCATTGAAGGGCCCTGGCTGAACTGTTGTCTCAGCTGTGAGGCATACTAAATATAAATGAAACCATTAGGAATAATCCTGTTTAAACTACATCCATGTTTATATCACTGACCACCAAAACTCAGTCCTCGAAGGTCATCCATCATCATCATCTGAACACTTACACCTAATATCTCTCTATATCCCTCCACTAATATGACCCAATATTTCACTGCTCCCAAATGTTGCAAACACTTCCATTAAGTTCCTAAACATGCCCTTTTAGTCATCAGAAAAATTGCATATGCAGGCAACATCTTCACAAGCATTCACTTCGCTTGCTTTTTTGCTCTAATTGAAACTTTGTTATTTCTGAGGTCACTGCATTCCATGAAGATCTCTCAAACAGAGAATCATTTTTCTCCAGCACCCCACAAATGAGATCACCTCGATGTGGTGTCCTCCTTGCTTACCATTGCTGATTCCAGAATATCTATCTCTGTCCCTCAATCAGCCCAGCTGCTTTGAAGCACATGCCAACAGGCTACACCAACTGCTATCCCTTCTTGTGTGGGCATTTTTCAAATTCCCAGTCACTCCCCCTCACTCCTTGAAAATTTTAGCAACTGATTCATGGTCTTCCTTTCCAAAACTACTTCTGTTATAATTCTCTGAAATATCAAATTCCTTATATAAAATTAATCTAAAACCTAGACTGCTTAGTTTCTTGTATACTTTCAGTAATATTTTCCCCAAATCCATCTCACCCACACAATTTCATGGTCAAACCCTGAAGTTTGACATGAACTATAACAATATTTGCAGTTTCAGCCACCACTCTCTGACCACATGTTTTTATCATTCCAGTTCTCTCTCATATTCCATTCCAACAACATTTTTAGTTCATTAGAACTGCCAGTCCATCAACCATTCCATCACTTTTTCATTGTGCACCAATCATCTCATGTCATTACTCCTCTTTACTGAATTTAAGTCAGTGTTGAATCACTTATAATCACTCCCCAGCTTCCACCCTCAACTCCCTTACACATATTCTCCTCCATGATACTGTTGGAAAAATTCCAGCCAAGGTTACTTTCAACTTTCTGCTATAACACACCTGCACTCAGATGTGGAGAAAAATCACACAACTGCTCTGATTGGTCTCTGTTAATTTATATCCAACTACTCTAAGGTAGTTTTTCTTTAAAGCCTAGAAATCATGTTACTCTTACTTTTTCTATCTCTTAAATGATTCTTTCAAACTCTCTGTTTTATCTTTAAATAGCAAACAGGGACTTTTACTTCAGTGGATAACTTTAATTCCTGTTTCTTTGAAAACAGAACAACCAGGAAAAAATGCTTTCATTTCTCTGTCACTAGACCTGGCAATCTCCCCTACCTGTGCACACTAGTCTCTGTGGTGCATGACCTGCCCTGTTCCTACCTGAGCTCAGTCCCTCCACTTGTGAACATGATGACTCCATCTCGCTTCTATGTGGGGATTTTGATCTCAATCATTATTTATCTGTCCTAAATACCTATTTTTCTTTGTACTCTACAATCATTTCAATAATTATATATATATTCTTATATGTATTTAAAAATATATTTTAAAGATGGAATCCCATTGCAGCAATGAGCATAAGAACCAGGTAGAACAGACTGGGATAAATTCCTAGCTTTGGCACTTAGCTGGGCATCGTTTGTGAAATTATTACATCCCCAAGTTTTCTAGTCTATAAATAAAGACAATAGTTTTGCCTACCTTCTTAATGGGATTATTTTAAATTTTAAAATAATTTACTTCTTGCAAAGCTCTCACAGCAGTGCCTGACATCTAGTAAGCACTATCTATCTTTAAAAACAAAAGCAAAAAAGAAAACTTTCTTGGTGCAACCTGCCCTTCCATCTACCCAAATTGCTTGCTTCCTTCAATACAAAAATATTTAGACAAATGTGTTTATTCTTACCTTCTGCACTTCCGTACCACCCTCTTTATATTTTACCCACTGAAATCAGATTTATAGCCTCACCATACTTTTGAGTCAGGGAACAGTGCCTAACACCTTGTAGATGATGATGATAAATATTTGCTAAGTAAGTAGTTAAATTCTAATGTCAAGAAGATTCAAAAACTGCTAGTTTGTGATCCATTGAAAGACGACTGTGGGTTTCCTTCATGCAAACATTGCCTTTTTATTCCTCTAATTTTTATGATTACCATGATAGGAAGGAAAAAATGATGCCAAACATTTAGGAAAGTGTGTATCGGGAACTTAGACCACCATTTGGCTGGAGACTGGTTTTGAATTTGCATGTATACTCTACAAAACCAATACATATTACATATACCCATTGGGTCAATAATTTTGTTTCATTGGAGTGAATGTGTTTTACATCAACAAGTGTATAAAGCACGTGTATAATAAGAATGTATCATGCCCATGAATATATAATATGGGTAGGCAATACAGTGAGGTTTGTCGCAGCAATGGGCTAAATTATAACTTGCTTTCTTTGTCCAAATGAAATCCAGCTAAAACTATCAAGAGACGTGTCCAGACCATTTGAATGGGCAAGTAAGAACAGACAGAAAAACAATAGGTCTTTCCTTATACCAAAAATATTTAATCTGAAACCTTATCTAAATAATTTAACTGCTGTCTATGTCATAAGTAGAAAAAAGCTAGCTTTATAATACTTTTTAAGCCAGAGAATGTCATTGAAATTTTTTAGTGATATCTATCCAGTCTGTACCATCTAATCAGTTTCATCTTAGAAGAAAATTAGTTGGGTCAAAAGTCATTGGTTTAGGTCCTTATTTATATTAGGAGACACAAAATGTTACTCAAAGACCAGTTTCTCATAAAAACATTGTCATAAGAATTTTAATTTTGTGATTAGAGTTATTAATAAGTATTGTTAAGATTTAGGCTTTCACCCCTACACTTAAATTGCTGATTGAGTAGAAACATGCTATGACTAAGTGACTGTAGCAATCTGCCGAATTCTTTCTCTGTAACATTACTCTGGCTTAGTCTATTGTGAAAAGTTATTCTTGTTGTATGTTGCTCACCAAAAATATCATGTACTTTCTCTTTCATATATTTTCTTGAAAATGAGGCTTGTGCCAACTTTTACCTTAAATTTACTTCACCTAAAATCTATAAAGCATCTATCTCTAAGATAGTTATGTGTTTATATTTCAATTTAGTAAGCCACGTCCTTCCAGTTAAGTTGGTGCTATTTCCAAGTTAATCCCAGAGTTAGAAAATACAAGTAGAAGTTGACAGAATCTTAAACAGAATCAATTTTCTCTTTAATAGTTGTGTAGATCAATTGTGACAATGGATGTTACCCGAGATTATTTAATCATTTATTTTGCTGTTTGGGCAATGCTTGAGAATTGATAGGCAAAATTTTCCATTTTGTAGATTTTGTAAACTAAATGTTTCACACCAGGTTGACTTGGATGAGGAAAAGGGAAGTAGAACCTTTCAAGAAGAGGAATGTGCATTTATGATGAAAAATGGGCATCCTGATCTGTGATGGGTTGTCCAAGGAAGTGTCTCGTCTTGCAATCCTCCCAACCCAATATATCTGTATGATTCTGTGAAAGATGCGACGTATTGTTTTACTATATTTATTCATTCCACAGACGATATGGAGTAACTGACACGTGACAGGTATTGGGCTAATCGCTAAAGCTAAGGTGATAAGTCTTTTCACTCCCCTTGCCCTTCACAGAACGCTATCACTGGAGATGTTTAAAGTGCTTGTTGTTATATTGTCTCCTTCTCTTCTGTGAAGTTTTGCTGCTCTATGCTTGATATAACTTTATTATTATATAAAATTGAATTTTTGGAAAAATTTTGCTAAAAATTCTATGATGTATCACGAAGCCAAGTAGAAATTTTCTCATGACTTGAGGCTATTGTGGAATGTGTCACTGTACATCTTTACTAGAGTAAATTATTATTATTCTTATTTTATATATTTTTATTGACTTCAGAGAGAGGGAGGGAGAGGGAGAGAGAGAGAGAAACATCAATGATGAGAGAGTCCTTGATCGGCTGCCTCCTGCACGCCCCCCGCTGGGGACGGAGCCCGAAACCCGGGCCTGTGCCCTGACCAGGTCTTGAACTGTGATCTCCTGGATCCTAGGTCCGCTGAGCTATGCTGGCCGGGCTCGAGTAAATTATTAAGAAGTGGCTGAGTTGCCATAACTAATAGCTTGAAGTTTTCCTCTGTACGATTGCCTGAACGGACATTTGAAATGTAGGCCAATTTGTTTTTTCAGGACTTGATCTATTTGGGTAGTCTTTTGGTGAGATTTGATAAGTGCTAGAAAATCTATCCTGCTCCCAAATATTTTCAACACAGCACTTAACCATCATTAAAACTTCTGTCTTTGGGGTTAAAAACTTCACTCCAAATTTTTCTTTTGAAATAAAAGTACCCCAGAAATTTATTTACCTTTTATTAGTACATAATACAATTATAATTTTCCAAGTAGATATAGACTAGAATGCAGATCAAGCAACAAATTTTAAATAATCAGCTTTATGAGAGAATAATTTGCATAAAATTATTTTACTCACTTTAAAGTTTGATGAGATTTGAAAAATATATAATTGTGTAATCATCACTATAGTCAAGGTACAGAACTGTTCCCTACCTTAAGAAGTTGTCTCTGTGTATGTGATTCTTTATGTGTGAGCCATTTCTCTGGCTTCTTTTTGTTTTAATCACTGTTTTTCAATAATTTGATTATAATGTGTCATGGTGTGGTTTTGTTTGCATATATTCAGCCTGAGTGATCTTTTAAAATGTGATAATTTAAAAATTTTGAAATATTTTGATTATTTTTTCTTCAAAACTCTGCCCCCATCTCAATAGCTCCAATTTCGTTTATAAAAACAAAACAAAACAAAAAAACTTATTATCTCACAGGTCCTTGATGAACAAAACTTTGTTTTCTCTTTGTGCATTATTTTGGGTAGTGTCTGTTTGTATGCCTTCCAGTCCACTAATGTTTTCTTCTGAAATTTCTAATCTGCAAGTAACTGCATGAAATGATTTTCTTTCAGATATTGTATTTTTAATCACAAGAAGTTCTAAACGATTTATTTTATATATTCCATTACTTTTCTCATTGGGTGTTCTTAACATCCTTAAATCTATTTATAAGGTTTATACTAGATAGTTAAGGCATTTTTTTCTGGTCATTTCATCATTTCTGTCATATGTTGGTCTGTTTCTATTGATTTTTTTTTTCTACTGGCTATGAGTCACATAGTCCTGTTCTTTTGCATGGTGGTAACTTTTTTATTAGATGCAAGAAATTCTATATTGTGTGGTTTTGAATAGTGGTATTTTTCTTTAAGTAGACATGAACATTTTTCTGTCATGAAGTTATCTACAATAAGTTTGGTGCTTTCAAAGATATGCATTTTCACTTTTTTTTTTTTGGTTTTAAAGCACCCTTTACTCTGGGGCTACGGCATAGGTATTCTTCTGAGCACTCTACCCAATACTGCATGTACCATAAAGTTCATCAACTCTGGCTGGTGGGAAACATCAATTCTTCCCAGATGTGGTTGCACACCAGAGAATTTCCAACCTGTTATGTTTTAGTTGTTGTTTTCCTAGTTAGTATTTCATTAAATTTCACTTCATGCGTTCTAGATTTATGTTCCATTAAAGACTAGGGTAGCCACTTTTGCAGACCTCCAAAACTCTGTGTGTGTATGTGCATAACCCCATCTTTTTGGATATTATGCCTCACAAAATTTAGCCAACTTCCTTCCTTAGCTATAATTTCTGTTTTCAACTCAGCTAGATCACTGGGCTCTGTTTCAATTATCCCTTGATGCACTGTGATCTGCAAACTTTCCCCCTGAGTGTAAACGGGAAATTTTAGGATTCACCTTATTACTTATTTTTCTGATCTCAGAGATCAGGATTTTGCACTGTCTCTTGCCCAATGTATGAAATTGGTTCTTCTATATTCTGTCCAATTTTGTAATGTTTTTGGCAAAAAGATAATTCTTATAGCAGTTAATCTTTCATGGATAGTAGTAGAATCTCACATGAATTTTGATGAAAATGAAGGATAAGACTTCTAGAGGAAGAAACATGGTCCTCAGGGGTAAAATTGAGTAGAGAATTAGAGCAGAGAATTCTGAGAAATCATATTATAACAATAAATGACTTATGGATGAAAGAAGCAAAGACAAGTTTTACTTACTGCTCAATTTTTCATGTAAGATTATTTTGTTTTAGTTATATACATCTCCACGGAAAATTCTAAGGAGCCTTCAGCAAAGCTCTGAAAGGAATCATTATCACAAAATCCAACTTCTGAACTGCTGCAGAACAGGAACATAAGTTTTGGCCCTAAGAAAGCTTCAGATTGAGTTCCAGTTATTTTCCTCCACCTTTTCCTGCTGCTCTTTTTTGGGGTTATGTTTTCTACCCTGTTTAGTGCCCCATCTCTTAATTCTTATCTCTAACTCCTTGCATTCAAGATGTGCAATAGCCTGCCAAAGTTTCTTACAGCTCTTGACCTTAAACAAATAGACAGCCAGATATTTATCCAGCAAAATGGGTTTATTTAGGAACAACAAAGAATTGCAATTAGGGACATGCAGGTTTAATGATGAACCATGCACAAGTCTGGAGAAACAAAGAATAGGAATGCTCTTTTATGGACTTTATAGGAGCTATCGTAAACAAAAAGTCCATCGGAGGAAACTGAAAATTCAACATATGATGACCTTTCATTGGCTGAGTTATGGCAGTCTCCCTTTGGCTGAGCTATTATCAGGCAAGGAGGAATTTTTTCTTCCTCCTGCTGAGTTAGTAATGTAATATCACTTCCAGGAAGAGATGAAAAGTTCATCTCTTCCTTCGGGAGTGAGTAGTGTGCCTCCAAGAGACATGTGCCTAAGACCTCTCTCTCCTAGCCTTCCATCTCCACTTTAAATGAGGTTTCTGTTTATTGGTTTTCATACTGCGAAGCTTCCTAGTGCCACACTTAAACCTATTTACTCTCTAAGAATACTCTGCATTTATATCATATTTTGCAAAGGGCTCTCCTACATATATTTGAAAAAACAAACTCTGAGTTGATATTATTTTCATAGCTTCAAATACCACCTATAAATTGAGAGTTCCCAAAGCAGAAGGTGTACCCAAAGTTTCTCTCCTAAATTTCAGATCCCTACATCCAACAATTTTCTGAACACTTCCACTTAGTCAAATTCAATATATTTTAAAGTGAATTCACCAACTTTCTTCACCAAATATATTGTTGAAAGCAATATCCTTTAATGATTAAACTAGAATGTAAGAACAGGAAGGATAGGGGATTGCTAGGTTTCTTTATAAGCATTTTGATATCTTTAAAATATGTATAGATTGATTAGTTTTATAGAATTTTTTAAATATTTAAAATAAACAATGAAAAAGGAAAATCTTGTCTCCTATCTTGTAAAGGAGCACATCCAAAGTGAAATTAGAGTTCTGGTCCCGTGAGGAAGTACAAAGCACTCTAGGGTGTGGGAACCCAGCCATATAATGGCACAGAGGGAGGGGATATTTTCACCTTCATTTCATACCGACTCTCCCTTCCGCAACAGTGTAATGTAAAATAGATCTCTTCAGGTTTTTCAAATTTAAATGTATATGCTAAACTAAGTTCCATGGCAAGGAGACACCACCTTTACATTGTCTATTTAGTAATGGATTTGATAAAAAGAAATTTTTCTAAAGACTAAGTAATAAGCAAAATGACATGATTCCTAATAAATGATGCACATTGATGAAAACAACCCCTAAGGTATGATGAGGCTTATTGTTTTCCCTCCTTTGGTTTATATCATGAAATTTAAAACATCCCTTCAAGGTGAATAAAATTATACTTTTAATTTTTTAATCTTGTTTAGCATATTCAATTAAGACTATCAACATAGTAGAGTGGATTCTGTTTCTGCTATATGGAAATCTGCTATTACAGACCTTGAAGAAAATTATTCTCTGGTTCAAGAGGAATATTTGTATTATTAACTATGCAGAGACACAAGGGAAAAGTTGAGGATTAAGTTGAAGAGCTTAAATGTTCACTCTGAATTTACTTGCTTTCAAAGGCCCAAGTTAAGTGACTAAGTGTATTTTAAAGCACATGTGGTAATGGATTCTGTTTAATTTAGATGAGACAGAACTTCGACTACCTATATTATGACTTCATCTTGAAATATTTCCGGTATTGTATTGCCCGAAGTAGTCTAAGGAGACTAGGTCGTTCATCCTCTCCCTGTCACCCTAAGTTACAGCAAGCTGTACATTGCAGTGCTCAGACCTCATGACATGATTTAGTGACACTGCCTTCTCCTTTCTACTAGCTTTCTGAAAACCCGCATACTTGTGGTCACTGTATTTCTTCCCCTAAGACCTTTCTTCCACATAACAAATACTTCTGAGCTAGATATAGTTTCTTACAATTTATTCTTACCAATATATATTCTTTTATCTTTATTATTCCGAAGTCAATGAAACCAAATCAGTGCAAATGAACCCAAATATTTTCCATTTTCTTTTCAAAGGACTTGGGCAATTGTGACAAAGGTTTTATGTGTATATAGATTTAGTTTCTGTTGGTACAGTTTTATTTAAACTATAGATGATAAACAGATCCAACCTTACACTTCACACTTCTCTACAACATTTGAGAGTCAAGACCCTCTATTTTGTTTTATTTCAGCCTACAAACAAGTGATAGTAGAAGTTCATTTTGGGGAGTCTAAAGATTAGAAGTATTGAAACATTGATTTTAAAAAATAGTTTTAAAATTATCATCTATTAAAAGGAGCCAAAGCATTGCAATAGTTAAAGAATTAATTATGTAGGTTCAGAACTGAAGTATTTGTTGTAGGGAGCCAGAAGAATAGGGGAGGAACAAACTGGGTGTGGAGAGGGGTAGGGAGAAAGCTCTTTTTTTAATGTCATTTTGATTTGTGAACTATCTGATGTATTCACTATTTGAAATAAACTGAAAGGCCTATGGTAGTGGCATTATCAAAAGGACTAAAAATGAATGGTAACTGTTCACTCAGTGGCCCAGTCTGTGTGACCCAGACAGTGTGTTGTCTATTTTAATGACAATTGAGAGTGCTGTAAAAATTGCCTGGATTTCATGAAACAAAGATAATTTACTACAGAGCAGGAGATCCTCCAGATGCACAGGCTGAAGGAAATATTTGAAAAGGAAAGACATAATAAGAGGAATCAGATGACACTGACGGATGTTTTCAAAAGAGCTGTCACATCACCCTTTCCTTTCGTTTCTGCAGATGCTGTTAGAACTAATCCTGATGATGAGTGATTTTGCTTGAGCGCTATCTTGCAGATCAACAAGTATTCTCTGTAAATAAAGTTTCTTCCTGCCTGTATTTTCTCTCTCTCTTTTTTTTTTCCATTGGGCACAATGCCTTTTGCCATTTTGAAGGGGGGGAAAATAAGGATCGCAAACTCAGCTAAAGAGTGAAAGACTTTGCAGTGCAATTATTTTTTGCTCTTACTTTATAAAATATTTAGGATTATTTTTGCTCCACTTTTAGTTAAAGCCTGTTATTTTAATATATGTAAAATGATAGACATTTAATATATTATTCAATTGACTTTTATGATATATTTATAGATAATAAAAAGTTGAGAACAAATATCATTCATAAACTTTTGGATTACTTATCACATATATCCATTTTATGTAAATATATTAAATGCCACAATATCTTCTTTATCCTTTATTATTGTGCTCTTCAGAATTGAAACTGTCAAATCATAGAAACATTAAACTACACCAGGGCTTGCCATAGAGATCCAGGTAAAGTAATATTTTAATGGAATGTAGCATCTTGCCCAAATATACCATATTCTAATTTAGATTTGTAAAGAACATTAGGTTGGAAATAGCTCATTTTTCAAATGAAAAATATTTTGATTGATGAAAATCCAGCATTTTCTCAACATCACAGAAATAACTAGCAGACTGGGCTCTGGAATGAGGAGTTGAGTCCTTTTAGCCCTTGTTTCTAACTCACTAAGCCAACTTGCCTTTAGGAAGATTTTTCTACAAAATTATATACATTTGAACCTATCCAGCTAATCTTAAGGCACACTCATGTGTTTTGACATTAGGTTTAATCAGAAAAAAAATTTTTTTAAGTCACAAGAATGTTGGCTATTATTAGATATAGGAATGGCTCCTGGACAGTCCAAGTTTAGAATCAAAGGATAAAGGAATGTCAGGGGGAAAATCACAGTGAGGCCTCTCTAAAAACATTTCTTGAGCAAACCAAAATAAACAATTAAAATATTCAAGAAAGAAGATGACTTGGAATACAAAGGAAAACGGTAAGCAAAGAAACAAGTACAACTTATATTTAGTACTCACTACATGTTGATGTATGACACTGACTAAAGAACTATCTAAACTGGAACCAAAAAGCCAGATGATCTGAACATGGGTGTTGGCAAGGGTGAAGTGAAATAGGAGGCATATGAAAGTATGATAAAGTTCTTGCCTTATTTTGGAAGAGGTTATAGTTAGTTATGAACTTTAGATTTTGATATAAAACTTTAGTGTACTGTAATCAAAAGGAAAATAGGAAGAATGAAATAAGATACATAATTTCCAAGCCACCAGATGAAAACAAAGAAACAAGGAGGACAACAAATACAGTAAAAACACTGAAAATAAAAAACTGGGAAACACTGTAGGTTGATCAGTATTAACCTGAGATACAGTAATACATAAGGTCTAAAGATCCTACTGGAAGAGAAATATTTTGTAATAAAAGAAGTTACACTTACAAAAATATAAGGAGAAAATAATGAATCAACAATCATTAATTAAAAATTTTAACATGATTTTTCCTAAGTCAACAGAAAAGTTTCCCAGACATTTTCATGTCATACAGTAAGAACTTTATGTAAGATTGATTTTATTTATATATTTATTTATATGAACCACTTAAATGTTTTAGAACCAATATTTTTAACATGGTAGGCTGGACCTAAATATAATACTTTATATTTTCCTTACCCTTCATTTATATATAAATCCACAGAAAACAGTTGGTTGTTTACCAGAAGGAAGGGTGTAGGGGTAGTAAAGGGTAAAGGGGGTCAAATATATGGTGACAGAAGATGATTTGACTTTGGGTGGTGGGCATTCAATGCCATATACAGATCATGTATCATAAAACTGAACACTTGAAACCAATGTGATCTTGGTGACCAGTGTTGCTCCAATGAATTTAATAAAAAAAGAAAAAATAATAAATACATAAAATAAATCCATACCATTTGGTGCCATACTGGAATAATAAACTCTAAATTTGTTGAAATGTTTGCTATTGTTTCTGGCAATGACCTGGAGGAAGGGCATGAGTGGGTAAGAATAAATCCTACTTCAGAAATTTTCAAATTATAATGAACAATTTTTCATTCTTTCTCAGAATATACACAGCATTCATATGAATCTGTGGACTAACCAGATTCTTTACAAAGAAGGTTTTCAAAATATGTAACTGCTATGACAGCCAAATAATTCTAAATGAGAAGTCTAGCTCTAAAGATACTAAGAAAATTTCCAGTGTTTCAGTTCTAACTTTTCCTCATGCTAATTAGATGAGATTTTAATCACAGAAACAACCCTACTATGTTCTATTTCTCATTTAGTTGGCCCACCCAATCCTTACTTGGGCTTTAATAACACAAAGGAATGGCAATTACAGCGATTACAGTGAAGTCTTATTCTTGGGGCCCGTGTCACAGGACCATTTATGATGAGTCCTAGTGTGCTGGTGGCAATCAGCTCCTCCTCAGCTATGCCCCACATATGTTGTTCTGTGTCAAGGAAAACTCAGTTTGAATCATGAAAAACTTCCACAAAAGCAAACGTCATTCACATTGTAAGACTGACATGACTGGAATATACACATTTTTACCCTGAGGAAATAGCTCTCCACGATATAGATGTTGTTATGATAAAATTCCCATTACTGTGACTTTAGTGGCCTTGCACAAATAAGTGCAGTGTTGGATTCAGAAATATTAACAAAATGATAGATTTAATGTCTCTAAAATATTTATATATGACTTTACTGCCAAATTATTTTAGTAAATAACCTATTTATTTCTCTCATAGTAAAAACTTTTAAATTAAGCCCCAGCCGGGTGGCTTAGTTGGTTGTAGCACTGGCCTCAAACACTGAAAGGTTGTGAGTTCAATTCCCGGTCAGGGCACATACCTAGGTTGCAGGTTTGATCCTAGTCAGGGTGCCTGTGAGAGGCAACCAATCAATGTTTCATTCTCACATCAGTGTTTCTCTCTCTCCCTTCCTTTCTCTCTAAAATCAATAAAAGACATATCTTTGGGTAAGGATTAAAAAAAAAATTCTAATTAATACACTGACTTATCCCAATGCAGCTAAGAAATAAAAATATTAATTTTCAATAAAAAATATCTAAAATATATTTCTCTATTATTTTTGAAGAAAGCCAATTACTTTTTCCTGAATACAAAACTTGGGGAATTTTATAAATGTAATTATTTTTTGATAGATTGCTCAGTTATAAAGTTGTTCTGCAATGTCAACATTAAAAAAGTTTTAGTTAATAAAAAAAATACATACCTACACTCACATATACACCAATACCTTTAGTTTCAAATAGTCTCACATACCCATACACAATGAAAGCTATTTTGATATTAAAATCCTATTAAGATGATTCCGAAGTATTACGTTTCTAAACAGCCTTACAGTTTTTAAGCTGTGACAGTCTGAATCTTGTAGGGTGAAGCTGGCTTGGCAGATGGGTGGAGAAAGAACACACAAAGCCGAAAGAAATGCCTGGAATGTGATGGATTTTTGGCCGTTGTTCAGACACATAGGGTGGCGCCTGCAGAGGAGTCTGCAGAAAGCATATAATAACAAATCAAACGTTGCTGTTCTAAATTTTAAAAAGCAGTTTTATAACAATGTGAAATCATCATGGTGAATTTAGTTTCCAGTTTGTTCAAAAATAGTTCACCTTAAGTGCTCTCAGATATTTCTCTTGCCCTTATCACCTTCACTGGTCACTCGCCCAGAATGGGTTGTGTTTATAAATCATGAGATGCTTCTTCCATGACTTTAGCGGCCTCCAAACTCATGTGAAATTTATATGTTTAAGTCTTGTCCAAAATGAATCACATCTGGTTTTTTGGGAAACTGTGGCCAATTTAAAACATTCAATACAAAATGAGAACTGAAAATGCTTTAGCTGGCTTAAGGGTGCAGGAGAAAAGGAAACACAATTTCAACTCTATGGACATTATCTCATTATTTTTTGCAGTTTTAATAGCAGCAAAAAATACTATAAACTGAAATTTGGATACATGTCACCAAGTGGCAAAGCTGTTTCAATTATGAAGTAAAGAGAGCTATTCTTTTTCTCTTGTAACAAAATTAAATCCAGCATTCTAACTGTGATTGAGAATTAGCAACCAAAGTTTTCAGAGACCTGCTATTAAGGAAACTGTCATTAATTACAAGCAAACTTATTATACAAATGGAATCATAGTAAATCAAGCCCAACTCAAGTAGCCTTGAAGGGTTAGAACACTTTCATGGGCATTTTCCTACTTTTCTTCTGTTTATTCCATAGAGCTGTTTAGAACATCTTTGCTATTTTAAATACATAAAACATGTAGGATTACAAAGGAAAGCAAGTATGTTCACATAAATTTATCAAAATGTGTATAAAATGAATTTATAACAGTAACTACATGGGTGGGCAAAAGTAGGTTTACAGTTGTGAGTATGCAGAACAGTTTATTCCTGTATTATTATTTATTAATTATTATATTATTGTCCATATGAACAACTGTAACCCTACTTTTGCCCACCTCTGAGTGTGTGTTTTTAATTAACATTAAATAACTAAATCTAGCAGCACAGTTTCAATAACCACCATAATTTTGAAGTAGTGATGAGGGTAAACTATATTTTGAGATATCTGCAGGAGCAGGAATGTGATATGAAATATCTGTGATTTCTACTGGCAACCAAGGTGCAAGTATTTTAATAATACTACTGGGATTTTTTAAATTGCCATGATAAGTGAAAGAAATGCTAACTTTCAGTTACAGTCTGGTTAAAAAAACCTATCTTCTTCTCATCCAAGTTTATGAACCCCCTGAATTCTGTCTTTGGGCTCCCAGGGGCTAAGAATCTCTGCCCTTGTCTCCTCCAAACCAGCAGGAGGGAAAATGAGCATGGAGGAGATCTTCCTTCTCTACAAATGTTGTCCCCCAAATGGCACACATGACTTTTGATTGGCCAGGATTCAATTATAGAGCCACATCTAATTATGAGGGAGATGGTGTGAGGAGAGTATAGGTTTTGGTGAGTAGTAAGCAAACAGGACTTAGGTCTGTAAAAATTACTTTTTCCAAATCATATTTGGACTGGGATGACATAATTCATTAACTGAGTCAACAAATACTTAGTCATGGGATTTACCATGGAACTGACATTGTCCTAGACACTGGGGATACTGTAGTCAACAGGTGGACAAAGTCTTTCTGTTCATAGATATTTCATTCTTACTGGGGTAGCGAAGAAGGGAAAAATGCCCATACAAGGAAGTATATAATAAGTGTTATGGCATGACATAGCTGAGATACCATCTGAGATCAATAAATATTTCAGTTTCTTGAGTCAGTCCTATGTCTTCCTTTAAGTCATGCCAAACATTCAGAGGGCCAAAACTATTAAAAGGTCAATGAAAAATGCTCCAACTAAATAAGACTACCAAATTCTTAGATACAGGCTACACTAATATTTTCTAGTAGTACAGGCAATTTACAGACCTAAAAGGAGTTTAGACCCTGTTATGTCCTTAGCGCCTTAAAATTGTCTTTTCTTTGTGTTTTCTACCCTTTTAATTTTATTTATTTATTTATTTATTTTAGTTTCTATGTCCTTTTTGATTTACCGGTCACCTTAATAAAATGTACTGGCAAGGTGGAATTAAAATTACTATTACAATAGTGTAGTATATGGATCAAGTATTATTACCTGGCTCTTGAACAGTATATTTCTAGAAACAGTTGACTTTTTAACCTAATAATAATACATTAATGAGCCATATTCATGTGAGTTTTTAGAGAAATAAATAAGTACCTGATGGAACCCAAACAAAACCTGAAGGTGATGCCAAGAAGGAAAAGAATGATTGTTCTTGGAAAAAAAAATTTTCTAAGTAGAGTTAAAGTTTGGGATGGGGTTTGGGAAATAGATAATATTTCATCAGATAGAGACCTAAGGCAATGGCATTCCAGAAAACACTATGAATAAAGGAATAGAAGAAAACACATGTTCTAAAAATGACAACTGTCCTAGGTTGAGTGTAATACAGGGTTCACAAAGAAGGGTAAAATGGGTCAAGTCTGGAAAAAGTTTTAAGGGTCAGGTCATGAAAGACCTTGATGTTCTGCCAAGCTTTTGGCATTTAAACACACACACACACGCAACATGCACTTGCATGTGCACACGTACACACACGTACCTGGTGACAAAATAACTGATGGTAGCAGGAGGAAGAGAGAGGAAGGAAAGAAACTGGTGAGATGACTACTGAGAAATCCAGGGAAGAGTGGATAAGGTCCTGAGTTAAGCATTGACTGCCAAGGGGAAATGAGTGGATTCATTAGAGAAATAACTTAGATTTATTTAGAAACAATAGGTAGTAAGAGCCAGTTTGTTTTTAGGAATAAAAGGGAAAGAGAAAATTGAGGGAGTGGCTTCTGGTTGATGAACGTAGAGGGCAGTCCTGCTGTCTAAACCATGGTTGACAACAAAGGCAGTGGGGAAACGAAGACTGAGGGAAAGGAGGTAATAGCTCAGTTGGAGACATTTTAGGTTTGCTGTATGAGCAAGACAGGCCTGTTACACTCGGAGAAACAGTTGAGGGTGTAAGTCTGAAACTTAAGAGGGGTTAGGGTTTGAGTCATAGGTCTCCTGGGAACTATTTGGGAAGTGTGAGTAAAATCAGTTAAAAAAGACTGTCAAATAGAACATCAATCAATTTTAAATCACGTAGGAAAGCAGTTCCACTGAGCAATCATGACCTTTTCATACTAGCTGCATTTTTTTTAATTTAACTAAATAATAGATGAGAAAAAAGAAACATCAAAAGACTCGTTGCAGTAAGGTTTTTAAAATATTCCCAGCTATATTTTCAGATACAAGATTAGAGTTTTATTTTCCCTTTTATGTATTGTTTAAAAAAAAAAAAAAAATTATGGCAAGTGTGTTGTAGTCAAGAGTTTCACTTAAAAATTTAAAAGAACAGTTCGGTCCTAGCTAGTGTGGCTCAGTTGGGTGAGCTGGTTCCATTCTCGGTCAGGGCACAAGCCCAGGTTGGGGGCTTGATCCCCAGTAGGAGGCACACAGGAGGCAGACAATCACTGTTTTTCTCTCATCGATGTTTCTCTCTATCCTCTCTTCCTCTCTCTCTAAAATCAATAAAAACACATTAAAAAATAAAATGTATTAATTCTTCTTGATAGAATAAAGTTTATAAAGGATTTTGGTCTCCAGGGCTATCACTTTCAATGAGCATGAATCATCATTACAAAAAATATACATGTAAAATGTGAAGAGAAGTGAACTGAATACAACATCATGAAATATATTGAAAGTCATTTTAATTACTTTTATGACATATTTATATTTTTAAGAATATAAGTCTATAAGAAGGGAGGTTGTTTTGTTCACTGATGGATGTTCAGTGCCTAAAACAGTACCTTCCACATGGTCAGCTCTCAACAAATATCTGTGGTATGAGAAATTTAGGAAAATATTTGTATAACATTAGTTGTAATTTTTAGTCTCTCTGAAAAAAAAAGAGAATTCTCTTTAAGAATATTTTCTTTTTATCTTTTATTTTGAGGAAGAGGGGGAGAGAAAAATGTATCTGTTGTTCCACTTATTTATGCATTCGTTGGTTGCTGCTTGTATGTGCCCTGACCAGAGATCAAACCCGAAGCCTTGGTGTATCTGGACAACACTCTAACCAATAGAGCTACCCGGGCAGGGCTCTAAATATTTCATATCTGATTATTAGGTGTTTAATTTGCTCTGATTCTGCTATTCCTCTTTGTAATGTCCTTTCTAAATTTAACTATATGTAACCTTCTCATTTGCACTTCAACTTCATCCAAAGTTCTGGCTTTAGTGATATTGGCTTGTGTCCCTTTTTGGCTTTCAAATATCCTGGTATAATTTGTTTTGAGTGGGCAAAACTATATTCTTCCTGATAGCCAACTTCCTTGAACTCTACTTTCTAAGAGAAGCCTAAGGATCCATTGTACTAGTTTTCAAGCTTGATACGATTAGCTTCCTAAAGTTAATTTTCATAATCTTACCATTTCTAATTCCTTTCCTTAGGGAAATGAATTCAATTTCACCAGTTCGTGATTGTTTCCTCCAGGTTTTCTTCTGCTATTAGAGACCCATCTAAATTTTCCCTACGAGCAAGTATCAGATCTGATATTTGCCCTAGGCAATGTTATCACAGTTTCACCACAGAAGACCATGCTATGAGCTCTTGTTCTTTCCAAACTACTTTGTCATCAGTATTCTTATTTTGATATGTGCCTGTCAACCCATATTTTTATTTAAAATTGCTTAAAGTTGGCTAAAGCAAGCCTTATCAACCTTCTGTTCCTGGTTTAGTGATTTACATGATTTATATTAGATTTCGAATATTGTTGTTTCTTACCACATTAATTAAATCCAATTATTGTTCCCAAATAATCCCATTACTGTACCTTTATTCTGGGTTTATAAAGGCATTAATTTTATAAATAATTATGGAATGCTCTCTCTTTCCTAAGTCACTTTCCAGTGCCATTCTACTAGTTGTCAGGTATTTTAATAGCATCCTATCTCTGGCCCTGAGATGGGATCTTCAGATATTCCTGATTAATTCCATCATTCAAAAGGTACATCAGAGCACACTGGCATAGTTGCATGAAAATTTTCTTACAAAGAATATGGTAATATAATCGAGATATTTTAATGTTTCATATAATAGTCATTGAGGCAATAAGCAATTTTATGAAAATAAAAACATCAAAGATGGACCTGGAGGGTATTATGCTAAGTGAAATAGCCAGTTAGAGAAAAACAAGTACCATATGATTTCACTTATATGTGGAATTTAATGAACAAAATAAATTAACAAACAAAATAGAAACAGACTAATGGATACAGAGAACAGACTGACAGCTGTCAGAGGGGAGGGGGGGTGGAGAATTGGGTAAAAAAAAAAAAGAAAGGATTAAGCAAACAAACAAACAAACAAACAAAATCTCATAGACACACACAACAGCATGGTGATTACCTGAGGGAAGGGGGGTGGGGAGTAGAAGAAGGTAAAGGGGGATGAATGGTGATGGAAGGAGACCTGACTTGGGTGGTGAGCACACAGTACCATATAGAGAGGAGGTATTTTAGAATTGCACACCTGGCATCTATATAATTTTATTAACCAATGTCACCCAAAAAAATTCAATTAAAAAAAATTTTTAAAATAGATGTTGAAAAAAAATAAAATGAGCATATAACTATGACAGAAAAGGGATGAAAATCTTCAGTTGGTTTGTATTAGAAAGAAAAAAAAAATAAGTGATAAAAGACTTGGTGAAAGCCTGGGGGTGATTAAATGAATGGCTACATCTATTTAACAAATTAAACAAGAAGACATTGGATGACTAAGTAAGATAAGAAAATGATCATTTTATAAAACTTAAAAGTGCCTCAAATGGTTTTTCATTAATTCTTTTTATTTCTTCAACTAAAATATGTTGTGTATTACTGTGTGTGAGTTCAGAGGACACAAAGATAAATAGCATGTGGTCTTTGCCAAGAAGGAGATTACAGTCTTGGAATGAAAGATAGTTTATATATGGCTTTGTTTTCTCTCTTTTATTGCATGTCTATGATAAAAATCATAATGAGTATGCTGAGAATGCAAAGAAAGTTTGGTAGAGGAGTCATAACTTTAGAAATATGAGGAAATTATTCAGGGGTAAAAATATCTATTTATATATATTTGAATGTCATCTTAAGTAAGGTCGTGCTGACTGCACAAAGGCAAGAGAGTTCCATTGTTGAATAGTACAGCCCAAGCGGAGAATGCGAGAGGAGAGCATTAGACAGATAACCACAGGTTAGACTGTGGATATTTTCATTGAAAGTCCAGCCTCTGAAGCACAGAAATATTTTATTCTCTATATAGGATTGCCCAGACAAATCAGCAGACACAAGGGTGGTGGATGGCCAGCATGTTATTGGGTCATCGGACAACGAGAGAGTGAAAGATGGATTTAAGCAAGGTATTTGGAGTTAGCCACCGGGTTGATAACTTCTCCCACCTTATAGTATGGATCAGCAGCTTATAGTATGGATCAGCAGAATGTTTATGCTTGGAAAAATGTCCAATGTTATTTCCTTTTGGGATGTTCCCCCTGTGTATGACACTGGTCAAGATACTTCCTCAATGGTGACTTCACTTACCTCAGTATATCCTAAATGTTCTACTGGGTATCTTCCAGTTAACTTTGGTGGAATGTTTTACTTGTTTTTAATAGTGTATATTAAATTTCTTAAAATAAGAATCATATAATAACTTTTGTTTGCTTCAATACTTTTTTTGTCTTTTTTTTGAAAGGTATGTGTTTGAGTTTTATGGAGGTCACTAAGAGAAAAATTCTTATGATAGCCGTATTCATACAAACACACTTTAGTGTCTCCCAAATTAAAAATGAATACTAGGTATCTGTAAACTCATAACATATTTCAGGTATATTCCCAACTCTCTCTCACCATGTTCAAAGAAAACCACAAAAGAGTTCTCTGCATCTGCTGTCTCTCCTTCCTCAGCGGCCCTTCACTCTTCAACCTACACCAATGTGGCTTCATCTCCGAGCATGCCCCACAGCATGTCCTTTAATCTACTCAAGTCCATCTATTCTCCTTCATCTGACTAGACCTTCTAGCAGCATTTGACAAAGTTTGCCATTCCTTCCTTCCAATACCAAACTGGTCATAGCACCCATATCAATCGTAGTGGGTGGTAGATTTATATGTTTCTCTTTACCATGGTTCTAATTTTCTTTTTCTATTTCCATTTATATCTATGCCTTGTTTGTGAGATACCTTAAATCCTTCTGGGAAAGAGAATGTATGTAGTTGAGATAAAATATTAAATATGCAATCAACAATATTGGCTATCCTATGGTTAAAAGATGCTAATGTACAGCACAGGGAATATAGTCAATAATGTAATAACTTTGTACAGTGACAGATAGTTAATAGACTTATGGTGTGGCAAAAGAAAAAAGAAAAAAATAGACATAATGGTTATCACATTATAAGGTAATAAATGTAGAATAATTATGTTATACACCTGAAACTAATATAATATTATACATCAACTATAATTAAAAACAAAGTACCCATAACTGTGGACCTAGTTAAATATAGTTACATGTCTAAGTATGTTATCTAAAGAGATATAAGCTGTCAACAGTGTCAAATAAAGAGCATTTGTATTTATGCACAGAATACTTAAAGATGCATGTAGTTTTTATAAAATAAAAAACTTGAGAGAATGGGAGCAACAATAAATTTCAGGCTCAAAAACCCTTAGAGACCACATACAGTTGAATTCTCTTTCAAATAAAAAGAGACCATTTTCTTAGAGAAAGGCCCTCATTAACCTTGAGATCCAGTAGCAGCTGCTATAAAGAATCCCTAACAAGAATACATGGAACAGCTTGATCCCTATGGACCTGTGATGTAACCACAGAACCACTGGATGTGAGCCAGAGCAGGTGGATTAGAAATTAAGGCATTGCACCTTGGCTGTCCAGGGGATGATTAGGTTATGCCTCTGTAGGCAAAGGAAGCACTGCACTTAATAGTTTTCAAATAAACATCTTGCTTTTGAATACATTTCACAGGGAGATTATAAACCAAACAGTAAGTGACCAAGAACTGGCAAATGGAAAATTTTACCAGTACATGTCTCTAAATGACAGGGAATTCTACTAATTTTCCAAAAGAATGGAAATGGAATGCTGACAGCTTTTATTGTGACTGTTTATTTTTTCTGAGGAGATTAGTTATGTTCAAGTCTAAAAGGTCAGGAAAATTCTTGGTTGAGGAAAAGAGTTCATAAAAATTAGAGGCACTGTCATGCATTTGGACAGCAAATATCTCTTCCTTGGATGGCTTTTCCAAGATTAAATATTATCTCGAAGATAATTCAATAGGTGTTTGCTGAATAAATATAGAAAAAAAGTTTTCTTAAGTTAAAATATAAAAATAAATCAATTTAGGAGAAACATGATCATTAAGCAATGGGTATTTTTCTTTTTAATTAAAATGTATCAAAACTTAGTTTTAATTGCTGGTTTTAATCTTAGAAATTCTACCTCTAGGAATCAGTCCAATGGAAATAAGTAGAAATATGCGCAAAGAATTATAGAAAGGATGTTAATTGAACTGTCTGGCTCTCTCCACGTCCCCAGGCGGAGCCAGGTATAAAGCCTTATGGTAATACTGGGATGGACGAATTAGGGGTAGGAGAGGCTGAGGGATGGAGAAAAAAGCTATAATATGTGTCTATTGTCAAGGTCACCAACTGGGCCTTTATCCCACTAGCAATTTCCTCAAGAGCCTGTAGAATGCTTCTCAGAATTTTTCTCTCAACAATCAACTGGGAGAAGCATTCATCCATGAGGGTTCATCTCCCACTAGTAAGGACTGCTCTTCAGGCGTCATCCCTCCTCTCCATCCCCCTACAGTCTTCACGAACCAGTGCCAATTCTCGGGCTCTCCTGGCTTCACAGCGAGAGAAAGGCACCTGCTTTGGGAGAATGCTATCAGCCTAGAGTGAAGTAAAACCCAAACAGAACTGTCTACTATAGTTGTTGCTGGAATCAATGGTGAGGCCTGGAACATGGTGGCAGGATATTAGAGGCATTAGAGACACTGATTATGGTGGTTATTTTTAAATAATGTTCAAAATTTGGGAAATGACCAAAAAAGCCAAATATACACAAAAATGGAGTTTGTTTATTTATAATAAATAGTCTATATGACAAAATATTTTACAGCCTCTTAAATATATCTTAGAGAATATTTAATGCTTCGGGAAATTTTCACATATTAAGTGAAGAAAACATAAAAATATGTACAGGTCTTAATCATTTGCATGTATGCATAAAACAATTTTAAATATATATTGACATATTAACAGTGGTTATTTATGGGTAGTAAGATTATAGGATATGTTCATTTTCTCTTTTGTGCTTTTCCACATTTTCTAAATGTTTTACAAAGAGCATGTAGTATTTTAGTAACTAAAAAGTGAATACAAAAAACTTATTGCACAGAAGTAATTTTATATTCCCACTGTCTAAGAGTCCATTTAGGTTTTGTAAACTATGGACTCACTGTAAAATCTTTTTCTCAACCAAATATTCAAAATATGTCCAAAAGGCCTCTGGCAAATTTGATTAGCTTTGAGTTGGTGATGTAGCCTCAGCTCCAATCTCCCCATCTTTCATTGACTGTTCCTACAAAGCAACGCTGTGTGCTTGGAGACTGTCAGAAGTTTCAGTGTAGATAAGAGCATATTCACTTACTTAATCATTTCTCTTACTTAAATTATTTCTCCTTGATACAGCTAGTAGAAACAGAAGAGCCAGAAATTTAAAAGAGAGTTGAAAAAAAATTAAGCAGTCATTCAACCCCTTTTGTATGAAAAACAACAACAACACACACAAAAAAAAACCTTACAGAATTATTTATGTCCTGAGAAAGAAGAGGTGTCTGGTACTGGAAAACAGTAAAAGAAACTGGGTGCTTACTGATATTCCATAGTCACTTAATTTGGCCCAGAACCTGATGTTACATGACCACACACTACCAGAGAGCATGTTATACTCCCTGGTTCAGTTTCTGCTTCTATTTTCAAAAGGGTTTCACATAATAAAGAATTGAGACTGGGAACATTCTCAGTTTATCTGAACAGGTTATATTTAAGGCATTAAAGATAGTGGAAAACCAAGGAGAGAGCCCATGGTTAAGAGAGTGAGAACAACTGGTTTGGGGAGCAGACAACTTACATCGCAGCTGAAAGCGACAAAATACCAGCTGTAACCTGCTGAGAAAATGACAATGGCAGAAAAGAAAGAAACTAATCCAGATTGTAGCAGTTGAAAATAGAGTGTCTTTTCTTGAGCAGAGTTTAGACTAATGGTGAACTTAAGGAAAGAAAAATAATTACAGTTCATACCAGATTGAAAATATAGCTCAAAAATATTTTTAAATATTTGAAAGAATAGAAAATAGTGCTTATGTGGCAAATGAACTTTTTTCTGCTCCCTTTTATTACTCTTATAGAAAATTGACCATTAGTAAGTCACTATATGATAGAAATTTTGAAAAGTTTCAAGAAACAATACTTTATCATGGCTGTAGAATCATATAGGCAAATTTCACTTCTTTATGGAAACCTTTAAAACTAGATGTATCTGACAGGGGTGCCTGTTCCAATCTGTTACGAATTCATTTATTCAACTAATGTTTTTGCATATTTACAAGGCACTGGATATCATAATTGGCTCTGAAACAAAGATGAAAACCATGGAAGTTTTTGTTATGAACCCCCAATGTAAAAGAAGATACCATGATGTAAAAGATAATATTGAAGTACCATATGCAAATATAAGGGTCAAAAAGAAACAGGAGAGTATAGAAACCATGAGGAGAGACTCTGGAGCCATTTGCTGTGTTCAAACCTTTCTTTTACCATCCACTTCCAACGTGCATACCTTTGGATCCCTTTCTTAAACTATCTCTCAGTTTCCTCATCCATAAAATAGGGATAATAATAATGCATTTGCTTTATAATCTAAATGAGGGTTAAATGAATTAATATTATTTACATATCTGTAAATCAAGATATGTAAAGAACAGTGTCTCATGTGTATTAGATATTATGTGTTAGATAAAACCATAAAAAAAAAATCTTAGGCTGGGAAATGTATGGAAGGTTGATGGGAAGAATTCATCAGGAAAGGCTTAGCCCAGGAGGACTCCAAATATAACTGGGAATTGGTGAGAAAGAGAATCTGATCTAAAATTATTATAGATCATGGAAGTCATTTTTAATCAAAAGATAATAATTAAATGTATAAAAATCTTAAAACTAGTTTTGTGGGTGGGGTGGATATTTGTGTGGGGATCAAGATTTTTTTTATAGTATACATAGTAATATACATTGCTACTGGCTCTCATACTAAGAAAATTCTAAGACAGATGAATTAATCTTCACTATCTTTGTCTTTACAATGGATTTCTACCCTGCCTCCAAACTTCAGGTTTCTTAATTCATTTAATCAAATAATTTAAAAGTTTGAGCCACCTGGTCAGTATCTAAATATACTGACCTTGCTTCTAAACATGTCTGTGATTACTAATGAGTCATTAAAAGACTGGAACATCTCTTGTTAAATTGATAAGAATTGGTACCAAGAATCTCAAATTAAGTTTATTAGATTGAAAGCTCCTTGAGGGCTGCCAATGTGTATTTCTCAGTGTGTGTCCATTCAATAAACATTCATAATGTACTAGATAGTGTATTATCTGCATTTTAATGTCATAGCTATGGAGGTAAAATACTTGTTAGAAGAGTGTAGATTATACTATGCTGCTGTTTGGAATTTTGTTGATAGGTTTTGTATATGAGAGTTTTAGTACTGCTATATTTCTTCAATTATTTCCAGTTATTTTGGTGATTATGGGATTGGGGCACAGAAAACTGAAAGAAAATAGACCTTAATTTGGACCAACAGCTGGTGGTTTACACATGTAATTAATGGGGAAAACTGTTCACTGGTATTTATTTTAGAACAAATTCCATTCCTGCCAAAGAAAATGGAAGTGCTAAAAATTCACATTTTCAAATAGCCAGTTCATTTGGCTGCCATAAGCTTGTGGCTGTAATATGCATGAGTCATAATTTATACAGGGCGTAGAGTTTTATTTTCATTTGACAATAGTCCTCTGGTTTTGATACAGATTAAATGAAATCCATGACATATACTCTGAGATATGAAATTGTATGTCTTAAAATGTATTTAATTTGTATTTCCTCATACTGTTGAGACAGTTCAGTAGCTTAATGGGTATCACAAGTTAGTCCATGAAGTCCATGGGTGACTTCCATGCCACAGTCATTGGGACTCTAACATTTTCCTAATTAACCAAAGTCTGGGATTCAGTTCTAAGTTGATCTTTGCCCAAGCATTCAATTCTTAAATGTGATTAAGAAACTGAATTTTATTTTCAAGCACCTGGCTTCAGTTCCTAGAAGCCATGCTACTGAAATCATTTGATTTCTAAGCATTTACTTATGGAGGGGATAATTTTCATAAAATAGTATGTTTTTTAGAAATACTTCAGTTCAATAGTCTCTACAACATAATTCTCTCTAATACAACATTCCCTTGCCCTTTCATGATTGGTTCTTCATTTCCCAGATTTCAACCTCAATATCACTTCCAAAGACGCCTTTCTTGAAGGATCTATGTAGCATCTACCAGAACATTCTCTATCTCAAATTATTTTAAATCATTGTAATATATTTATCATATATCACATTTAGCATTAACATATTTTTAAATGCCCCAAATATATAGAAACTGTCAACTGTTATTGTTTTTGCTCTGTGTGATTCAGATAATTGTTTATTAAAATTTTGTTAGTTTCCCTTTTCTGACTCTAGTGAATATTAGAAAAGAGTAATGGAAACAAAGCAAACTTGTTTTGATTTTCTCAGCTGAATATATAAGGCCAAAGAACTTGAACACTTAGTATTTATCTCTAATTTGTTATATAGTTATATATTAAAGTCTATAAGAAGACTTTCAAAGTAACAAATATTCTTCAAAGCCTTTGATATTTTTCAAAGACTGCCTTCTTTTCTCCTTTCTCCAACCGGAGACTCAATGCAACTGCTTGCTTTCTCTGTTCCAGAATGCTAGATATCTGCTTTTGATTGTCACACAAACATCTCATATTCAACATGTTCAAAACTGAACTTGTCACATACATTCCAGTCTCCATCCTTAAGAACTCCTCCTCTGATGTGCCTATGGTTGCTTTCTGGTGCCATCTTTCACCAGTTCTGAGCCAAGATATGAGATTGGTGTGAAATTCTCTCTGTAAGTTATAATACCTGTTTGTAATTACTTATTTGTAATTACCTATTTGTAATTACCTAAAACACCTATTTGTAATTACCTATCTTCCTATCTGTCAATCATATATTTGTCTGTTTACCTATATGACTATTTCACCCCCTCCTTTCCATCCCCATCATCTTTGCCCTTCCTGGGTTCAGGTCATGTTTTCAGTATAAATTACTGAATTCAAACTTCTGTGTTGCCCCCTCCAGTTCATTCTACCATCACAGAGTGACTTTTCTCTGTAAGTCTATCTTTTCTGCCCAGGTGCCTTCCACGGCTCCTGACTGTCTTCAGGATAAAAGCTAACATCTTAAGATAACATACCCATCTCCACGATGTTGCCCTTGACACTTTTCGGGGTATTTTTTTCCTTCTTCTCACTTTGAGCTTTAAATATAAAAATGTAGAACTGCTTATAAAATATCTAACTACTTTTTTCCCCCATGTAAATTCTTGTACATTCATTGATTTCATTCTAAAATGATCTCAATGTTTTATTTATTCCAGTTAACTATGCTGTGCCTTTCAAAATTTAGCTAAGCTACAGTTTCATCTAAAATGAGTTTTCAAGCCTCTCATTTCAGGTAACTGCTTCCTGTTTCCATAGTTTTGTGACGATCCCTGTCAGTGTTTATTACTCTGTACTTATTGTGGGGTTTTTTTTATTTTGTTTTTTTTTCTGCCTTCCCCACCAGGCTGTGAGCTTGTTTAAGAGAAGACTTATGTTCTTTATATAAATCTCTGGTATATAGTATTGTGTCTGGACCAAGGTTTATGCTCAACATATGTAGATGAATGAAAAACTAGTCACGGAACCAAGAACATTGACTTCTATTTGAAAAATTCCCAATTGGGAAAGGAAATGTAAAAATGATTGGTACATAAAATTTTGTCTCAGGTTCTGCTTTCTGTGTGTCAGGAAATGTTCTAAGTATTTTCATCTATGAATGCATTTGGTCAGTGCAATTATCCTAAGCAATGAATGCTATTATTACCTATTTCTCTATCAGGAAATTGAGACAGAGGAGTTTATTTACCTAAGATGGTTTTCTTAGCCTGGGTTTCTCTAAAAGCAGAATATGAGACAAAGGGTTATGTGCTCAAATTTTATTAAGGAATGCAAACCAAAGAAGCAGGAGTTAGGGGGAAAGGGCTGAGACCAGGAAAGAGAGAGTCACTGTAAGGTAGCATTACTGAGCTTCTCAGCACTTGGTATCAAGTTAAAGTGTTCTGGATCCCTCAGGATCATCTTCTGAGAGGCTTTATAATGAATGCATCTCAGGATGTCTATCCATCAAAGAAAAGAAAAAAGGAAGAATTATCCATGGGTTTATGTGTCCCAATGGTCAAATATTTTTCTGACATTTTCTTCTGGATTGGGCAAGCACAGTTGTCAAAATGATCCCCTGGCATTTTATGGCCATTCAACAACAGAAATATACCGAAGAAGGAGCCACAGGAGATACTGCAGGGAAATGACTCAAGGTAGAGTTGATTTGCTTCTTTCTGAAGCCATTTGGAGCCCGTGCATAAATCATTGTTGCAGCAATGGCTTGGGATGGGACAGCAGCCAAAGGCCCTGGAGACCGTATGGCTGAGAGGATCTGCAGAGGTATGTAAGAAAAGTGATACATCCCTCTAATAAATGGTGAAATCCTAATTCAAATGCTGGCAGTCTGACTTCAGGTGCTATAGTCAGGTTCGCCCTTCAGCCTGGACAACAGTGGCCCTTGCCCAGTACTTTGTAAAGACATATGTCACAGAGCCACAAAAATAAAATTACTAATGAATACATGAGTGCCTCTGTTTCTGGCACAACATCACCTACAAGACAAACATCTGCTCTCTTGACTGTACACTGCGGGCCCCAGGAAAATGCTTCTCCACATCTTTTCCTCTGCACTCTTTATCCAAAGCCCTAATTCAGGGTTGTTGGGCTGCTGACATAGAAGACAGACACTGACTTAAAGTATGGGGACGATGTGATCAGCTGAAGCACCTCAGCAACAGAAAAACGCAAAGGAAGGCGCCGGCCTTCCCTCAGATAGCACAACTACAATGAATTCTTACCCAATAAAATATCATTTCTCGGGGTTCCAATTCATAATATGGAGAGTGTTCATGAGGAAGCATAATATTTGCAGTAGTTTTATGTAACATATAAGGCTATTCTCTATATGGTCATCTGGATTACCACTGAATGTTAGAGTTATGGATAGTTTTATTTTTACAAAATAATTTAGTAGGACTCAAGGACATTTTTTAAAATTAAATTTAAAAATTCAGCTGTATATACAACCTAGACTTAAAATTATAATATTCATTCAGTATAATATATAGTCTGCCAATTATTTTAGTAGATAGTGTTGAGTATTTTAGAGAAAAAAATAACTTTCTGAAGCACAGATAAAAGGCAATTAATTTTTATATTTGTTTTAATGTATAGTGTGCTCCCTGATGAAAAGAATTCAACTATTGTGAACTCTGAATATAATTAGATGTTATTATGTTAGCCCTTTACATCTTTAGATGTTACAAATTATATGAAAATTTAGAATACAAATTATATGAAATCATGCTAATAATACAATTCATGATTTTGCTAAAACAAAAACACAAATAAATGTATGGAATAAATATAAAACAATTAACGAATCACATGTGTTTATTTTATACTTCTCCAGAGAGTGTCAGCAAATCAACAGAATATCCAGCCATATGCATTAATAATTGAATTTAGCAATCTCATATTTGGCTGATTTAGCCATACAAAAACCATAGATTTAAGCATTTTCTAGTGTGTTACTTAGTTTAGATGATAAAACATTTTAACAGTTGCTTAACTAAAAATACAACTTTTAAATAATTGGATATAATCCATGCATGGCCCCATTTGTATTCTTGCCCTAGACTCCACAAATATTAGATGTGATTTTGCTTATTTTTTAAAAATTGATTTCAGAGAGAGAGAGAGAAAAACATCTCTCGGTGGCCTCCTGTATGTGCCTCTACTGGGGATCACACCAGCAACCTGGGTATGTGCCCTGACCGGGAATCAGACCTGCCACATTTCAGTGTGCGGGACAATGCTCCACCCAGCTGAACCACAGCGGGCAAGACGATTTGCCTATGTTTGTAATAAACGTCTGTATTCTGCTCTACCGCCCCCACTCCACTCCAGCGCAATGCGTACTCTGCTCTGCTCTGCTCTTACATTATACTGCTTCCCTATTATCTCAGGGATAGGTCCACTTGAGGAATTCATTCTACGTCAACAGTTGGTACTAAATCGACAAAACTAAAAAATCACTTAGCTCAGTTAATGTATAGGTATTTCATTTGAGTAGATTATGTTTAACCATCTACATACAAATATGAAAACAATTATAAATGATGGAGACTAAACGTCCCACCTTATAGTATGGTACACCATAATGCTTTGAGCACTTGAGCAAAGTGCTGTTTAAACACTAGCCATCACCTCAGGTCCAGGGTTTCATTTAAGTCATCTTAATTAATTCCCCCTGCCGGGAAGAACCCTGCTACCCCTCTTCCCTGCCTGAGTAACTCAGGTAAATGGTGTGATGCTATAAATTTCATAAAGCATTTGCTTACTCTCATATTTTTGTATAAGACAAAGTGCCTTCTGGACTTGCAGAAATTTTATTGGGGAGTGTTAAAAGTACTTCTATAGGACTGTAGCCTTACTGGTTTTTATATATTCTCCTTTGAACGGATTTCTAATAAGGAGCTTCTGGGAAGGCGGATGTAATAAAAAGTTATATCATTTTTCCCTCAAATGCTTTTTCATCTCTGCTTTTCCCTGTTGAAGTCACAGACTCTGGTCAGTACTTTTCAAAGAGACACTGTTGATTTGATACTTAGCTTCTGTTTTTATGTTTTTTCCACCATAATTACAATTTTGGCCTGTTATAATCAATAAAAATTGGAAAATTATAAAATATTTCATTTTTTATCTCCCTGTGAAAGCCATAGAGGAAGCTATGGCTGCTATATAATCATCTTGAGAGAGTACTCTTATGGCAATCAGCCCATCTTCAACCACAAAGTAATTTAAGTTGTTTTGTTTCCCCTAACCATATTTTCATCTCTTACTTCATCATAGGAATCTCCCATCAAGTAAATAATGATATTTTGCTTTTCCTTATGGTAGAGATCCTTTTACTTTTAATCTTTTGTATATAAAAAATGAAACAAAACTTCCTCATTTTTTCTTGGTTTTCACAAAATAATGCTTAATTATTCAAAAACTATATTTTTACTTACAAGATATCAACTTTTTGAAACATATTCTAAGTTAAACTCAGAAACACAGATAACATAGTCTTTAATATATTCTCTGAAGTTTTCTATCAGACGTTTAGTATAGTTTAGGTTCATTCGTCTGAAATAGCAAAGCCACTCATAGGTTAACATATTTCAAAATTTATCCAATGCTGACACACAGGTGACCTCGGAAGCCACGTGTTGAAGATGGTTGAGTTTCCATCTTCCCTGATTCCTAAATGATTGCATTGAGCAGAGTAATTCAACCCCTGCCTCCAAATGGACTGTACATGAATGACAAATAAATTGCTGTTGTGCTAAAAAAAAAAAAAAAAAAGAATTATCCAAATATTCATTCTCAAGTATACATGAAAATCAGATAAAGGATTGGCACAGTGATTAAATATTTATAAAAAATCTGCTCTGTTTTTTGTGGGGCATGCATGTATTCTTAATGTTAAATTCTGACATGGAAGAGAAATCAGGTGTCCAGGCATGACAGATCTCTCAATGCCAAGCAATTCATGTCTCAGAAGATGTTCTCAGGAACTTGACCTGAGCCAAATGGAATGTGCAGGACAGCTGGGAGCACAAGCACTCTGGTGAGGGCAGAGACTCTCTCAGCCTCTGGCAGAGTTAGTTCTATAACTCGTACATTCTATTGCAATTATTTGAAAGTTGAATAAGAAGTCATGACATCCAGACAACATATTTCTTACAAAATCCTCTTTGGTGCCAGAGGCCTATACAAATTTCCTGCTCCAAGACAGATTGATGCTCATAATCATGATGATTTGTGACACTCACTTGACATCCTCAGGCTACAAATATTCAGGATAGTTGGTCTAAAAAGAAAAATTTTCAAAGTAAGTTAAATAATTTCTTTGGAAAGGCTTAGAATAGTGAAAGTCTAATGTGTGTGTGTATATGTGTGTACGTGTGTATTGTTGTTTCTACTGCTGCTAACTCCTAAATATATCTCATTTATTTTTAGGATTATAAAATAGTTTAACTTCTAATATTAATGATATTTACTTAAAACAGCTATTATTGCTTTGTCTAAAATAACCCCTTTTTCTGTGGGGAAAATGACTGCAGGCAAACAGGTTGTGATTATATGTCTAAGAAATAAATTGTTCTTTACAAGAACACATTTTTGGAGAGCTGGCTATCTCCTACTAAGGTCAAATTGCTTTTAAAGTCAAGGGGTAGAATTAAATGGCTGAGAAATATTTGGAATGCAAGTTGATACTTAGAAATGTGCAAATGAAAAGACTTAGAAGAGACCAGCTAAAATCAAAATGTTTTCTTGAACTCAGAAGGGAAAGGGTAGGCAATGTAAAGAGCAAAGCACTTGAAGCCATCTGTTTCTAGTGCCAAAGAGCAGTTTTACTTATAAGGAGTTGGTAGAATAGGGCAATTTACTCAACTGTGATAGATTATTTGTGTTGTGGTTTTAAACGTATGATAAATGCAAAGTATTTTCTAATCCAGAATATATGGAACATCCCCAGATCTCTAGCTATCCATCAAATATCGTGAGTTCTGGTTACTCTGAAAATATCCACCAAATATCCTTTTCTGCACCTCTGTGATTTGCACATGTAATAAACCCCTCTGCTTATAGTGCCCTTTCTCTCTTTTTCAGTCTAGAAAAGTCCTTCTTATCAGCAACACACAACTTCAATATCACCATTGTTTAAGCCTACGTTAGTTTCTCCAGGCAAAGTAAATTAATTTTTCCATTAGTTAAATATTGATAATTATTTAATTATTGATATTAAATATATTTTAGCATATTTCATAATTTTTAGAAACCCCAAGCATCAATGTAAAATCATGTATCTCATGGCTGCACAGATTGTGTCTTTTTTCTCAAAACTTTCACAATGCATCTGTATGTCATAGGTACTTGAATACTATTTGTTGAACCATTGCTGTACCTGTTTACACAGTGAGATGTTAATAATTTGGGAGTCACTGAATTGAGCAAAGCTTCTCTACTGAACTGCTTCTCAGAATATTGACTGTGCTAATATGTGTTTTGAATCTCCCCAAAGAAGATGAAGCCTAAAATATCTCTAAAATGTTGTTTGGCAACACAAACTTATTTTTCTGGAATATCCATGATGAAACACAATGTGCGAAATGTAGGTATACTAAATATAACTCTGAGGTGGGACTTAGAATGTCTTAAATACTTACTAGTTCTGAACCCTGGGCAAGCTATTGATTTCTGGAATTCAGTTAATAATATTCTTTCTGCCAGTTTCATGAAGAGAGGTAAGGAGACCACAAGATCTAAAGAGTTAGGACGGTTAATATCCATCATTATATATCCATCACCAAGCATAGCACTGATATATGGTGACTACTCAATGATTTTTATTGAACATTTTAATAAAACAGCATATTTAATACATATAATATACACATAACTGGATAATTATAAAGTATTTGACAAGTATAAAATAGTGTATCATAATATTGGAATGATTCATCTTAATTTGAACATAATTTCTAAAGTTTTATCTCTACCATTATAATTTTGGGTGACTCAAGAGTTTTATTTTCCCTCTGTGTAAAGTCGTATAATTAGCCACTCCTAATGACTGTTATTAGTGTCAAATGTTGCATTAGCAACAATTGTGGAAGGACAACAGTAGTAGAATATGAAAAAGTATAGGAAATGAATGATAGGAAAAGAGTTATATTATAGAATACCATTAGCATTGATCCTGTTTAATTTTTACCTGTTTCTCTTTGGCTCAAGAATAATTACAAGAAACAAGATGGAACATTTCTGTGGCATAACAGATTACTGACAGTGATGCAAGTATTTTAAGAAACTAAGAATGAATTGAGATAGTGGCAGTAACAAAGTTTATAGTCAAAAAAGTGTCAGGCCTTAGATTTCTTCTAACATGAATTTTCATTAGAACAACTATGCTTTTCTTGCTTCCTTCACTGCTACTCCAGCGTCTCTTCCATTAGCTACTTAGAGAGTGCTTCCATGTTTATTTGCGGTTAGATTTCTCAAACGATGTTTATTTCAATAATCTTAATTTGTTTCAATCTTTTAAAAAATTATGAAAAATTAAGACCTATGAAAGCCTACATTTTTAGTAAGATGTTTGAGCTGGTTAGAGGTTTTTGTAGAGAATCATCATTTCAACCTAAGTAAAACTGCCTACCCAGTACTGTACATGATATTCCTTAGAACTTGTTTATTTTAACTAAATCACTGATTATATCTATTACCAATTCAGGAGCAGCTTTGTTAGAGCGGTATTTATTCTAGAGACAAATTCCTAAAAGCATCAGCCATGGATGCATTATACCCCCAGGGATATAACTGACCGGTAATTTGTACAGAAACAAAAAAAAACCAAAAAATATATGTTTTGAAAGTGAGAACACAATTACCATCTGATTTCAAAGATACATTTATATATTACTTCGAATAAATGATAATTCATGAGAATGTAAATTGAATGTTCTAAAGAAGAGGAAAAATATTATATTGTTTTTTCTAGTCCAAAACCGAAGTAGAGTTGTGCAGCTGTTGCGGGGGGAGACTTTTAAAGACTCAACAGGCATGCTTCAATAAGACATCATACTGTTCTAGAAAATGCTTCAATAGAAAGGTCAATTTTTTTAAGAAATCATTTAAAGGAATCAGCCAAACTTAAAAGAAATTTGCCTGGGATCCTAGGTAACCTTATTTCGCCCCTTCTGAGCTGATTCTGTTTCATGTCAGAAACACACCAGACAAGTGAATGTGAAAGGAAAGGGCGATTTGAGCTTTATTGGCTGATCCATCACAGCCATTCTTACTAATGTTTTCTCCATTGTCAACACTTCAAATAGAAGCCATCATATGGATATTGCCAGTGAGAGATTTGGAAAATGGACCACGTCAATGACTTCCTCTGTCCCCACCACTCCTCCCCTCCTCCCAAGAGTATATCAGTGCTTATTATTCAGATACTGTAAAAGGAAGTTGAGTTCTCTTCCTGCCTCATTGTCACTTTATTCAGTGACATTTTGGCATTTTGCAACAAAGCCTTTGATGATAAGTTTTGATTTGGCATTGCCAACTCTAGAAATTATGTTAGGAATTTAAAATGGAAGTCATTTACCCATAAGTGTTCAGTATACTCAGGATTTTCTTTGAATATTCCACTGTCTTCAAGTGCAGTAGGTAACAAACTAGAATTGTATGCTGATTTGAAATTATTTAGAAAGAAGGGAAGACAAATGTTCTTTATGCAGTAATTTTGGACTTCTAAAGAAAACACGTTATTTTGATTCTTAAGTCACGGCTATTTCTACCACATCAGGCTTCCCAGTACTACAATGATGACATTTCTCTACAATTTTATAGGTATTGAAATTTTGGTTCATTGAACTATGCATTTTGTATGCTTTATTTAATATACAATGCTAAACTCTCCCCACATTGTCTCAGGGCTACAGCTCTGCTCGCAGAGTTTGCAGATACATACATATGGGGAATCTACATACCTAAGTCCAGATAGCTCTACTCTGACTCCCATTCCTTTCCACTCTCAGGAAGGAAAGCTGAGAGAATCCTAAAGTCCACTCTGCAAATAAAGTGCCATACTGTGTGACTCTAACAAATTTCTCATCACTCTCATTGGCTCGATTTCCATTTTGACTCCCATCTAGCCAGCATACCACTCTCAGACAAATATTTCGAAAACTGAACTTTCCTTGCTTAATCACCTGATGAAGCACCTGTCATGGCCTCTCATTTCCGACCCCATCGTGTTCACATACATCAGCCTGCCTTCAGCTCTCTGCATAAATAATGCAGCCAAAACATATGTCCCACTCCGCTAGAACAGAGCCATCTTTCTGAAAGAAAAACTCCTTCTCTGACTTTTACCTTTATTGGTTCTATTTATTCCCAGTTCTTTGATTTTTGCTTTTGCTGCCACTTCCTATCCTAGATGCTTCTTTGTTGTTGTTCTTAAACTAATTAAATAAAACTGGTATTAATGACTCATCTTTTCCATGAAGACTTCTCTGAGTCTTCCTGGAAACCGGAGAGAGCAGCTGTCTCTCAAATGTTCCGATTTCACTTAGAGTGAGCGAGGCATAGTTGGCCAGTTCATTATTAGCTAAGGTCACCGTGGCTGTTGGTCTTCTCTTTCTGTATTTATGGTAACTTCTTCGTGGGACCATATCTAGCTAGTAATTATGTTTTTGTTTTTCTGTCCCCACTATTTCTTTGAGAAAAAAATAGAGAGGAAATATCTCTCACTCCCCTACACCTCCCTCTTCTTCCTCCCCCGTTTGTTTCTCTCTCTTAAGAAACTGCACACATTTTGGGTCAGACAGACAAGAGCTATGTCATTTTATGACTGTGTAATTTCAGAATAGTTATTGACTAATTACTGAAAACCTCTAAGTCTCTTTTTCCTCTTATAGATAACAAGATTAGCATCTAACTCATGGTTTATGTAAGGAGTAAACAATATATGTGAGGCCATGAGCACTATTCCTGAACATAGTAAGTACCTAATAAATGGTATTTTTTCTAATCTAGGAGAGAGCATCAGTCAAATGTTATAAGAATAAACCTTAAAAAACATAAACCTGGCTTCAGACTCTACCCCGATCATTTATTAATTTGCTAAGGTTTCTTAACCTCTCTGTTCCTTGTTTTCCTCCTTTCAACATTGGGAGAGAACTTTCTGAAAACATCAGGATGATTGAATGGGTAATAAAGATGTGACCAATATGTCAACAAGCATGCTGTGTGTGCACTGTGATCACTGAATAAAGTTTAATCAGAGAGTGGGAGAAGATATAACCTTTGGCTGTCCCTGGAGTGAACAGTCAGCTTCCCTGGCTTTTCCTCTCATTATTAGGTAAAAAGAGATCCAAATATTACTTTACATTGAAAACACAGGCACAATTCAGTCACCAGAATGTTTAGTCTGATATAATAGTAAAAACTCCAAATCTGATTTAACACGCAACTTAACCCCTCAACCAGCTGGCACCTGTTTCATGCTGGGACTTACAAACGGTACAAGGTCTCTGAGACTTCTTCCTTCCTGCTATTTCTCCCAGGCCTCAGCTGCATTTCAGGATCAAAACTGGATAGAGCAAGAAGTAATACCTGGATGCCTTTCTGCTTTCTGGTCTGGCAGATAGTAAAACCTGGCAGGTCTTAGTCGAAGGCCAAGCAAATGATTATAGCTGACGTTTGTCCTCATGGTTGCTTTAAGGGGCTTATTGAATTATTTCCTTGGCCAATCTCTCTCATGGTTCTTTTGGTCTCATCAGATACATTTCTATTCTATGGCCTTGACTCCTACTTCAGTTAGTCCTCACCAGCTGAACATCCTTCCCCCCAAGTCCTCTCATGCCTCCAGAAGTCCCAAGAGAGATCTTGGAAACCTAAGATAATTCTGCACCAGGGTTCTCTTCCAGATGGCCCACGGCCAACTCTCACACATCATCTCTTGTTCCAACAAACTAGATCACCTCCCTTTGATCCTCTATATAGCCACTCTCCTAGATTATAGATTTCCAAGTATGAGTTGGATCTAAGACATAGTCCACTGAAATTTGCTCAGGCATGAGTCAGATACCCATCCTTCTTGTCTCTCTTAAGTCCTTACCTTCCCAGCCACAAAAGGGAGAGGGATTTCATAGCAAAGGAATTGCTCTCTTTGAAGAGATACCTTCCCAAATATTTTCTTTTGGACTCTTAATCTGGGTGAAGGGTTCAAGGCATACAGAACAGGTTCTTAAGGCCCTTCCAATGTAACCCTTCCTTTGGGGTGGGCAGGTCAGTATCTTAACATCTATCCTACCATTTATCTTGTTGTGCCTCAGTCAAATCTGAAAAGGAAGAAAAACTGAGGAGGCAGCCTATTATTATTTATAAGCACAGAGAAGTGTCTGACACCAGCACTGCCTATATAATTTTCTGGGCCAGACCAAAATGAATATTCAGATCTCCTCCCTCACAAATTATTAACAATTCCATGATGCTAGCAGAGCACTCAACTGCCCATCTAACTGTGGGGCCTTATGTGACAGTGCAAGTTACATGTCCATGAGGTCATCCCTAGAAAACAGATGGTACAGTCTTTGTTGTCAGTCCTTTGGTTCGTGTCCCACATAATCCAACTTCGGTCAGATGTGCCTGGGTGGTCCTAGCAGCACTGCGATCTTGCCGATAATCCATTACCAAAGACCCCATGCAGTGTATTGGTGCAAGGCTCAAGGCTGATTTCATGCTGAAATCAAAACCAAAACAGACTTTCCCCAAATTAACTGGCTGTTTCCCTGGTAAGAAAATAAAGGTTCATTAACATCCTTTCTAATTTATTTTTCCCCATATCTTTCAGTTGAAGAAAGCAAAGATGTGTGAAAAACATACAAAAAACTATTACCTATACTGGTAGCCTCTAGGTTTTTGCTTTGAAAAAATAATAACAGAGAATCAAGACAAAAACAAAGAGTCCTATATAAAATTGAATATTGAGGATGAAAGTACAACATGCTATCCATCAAAGTACCTAATGCATGTCATTATTTCCATTAAAGTATTTTGTATTGGGGCAAAAATAAGACATCACTTGGAAGGGGGCGGGTTGCCTTTCTAATTCAATGGCACGGAACCCAGCATCCCTGAGGTAAGGTTCAGCAGGAGCTCATGGAGTCAGCGTTGAGATGCAGACACTGCAGATATCATCCATCTCCCTGACACATGCGGGCCCTCATTGTGTGGCTGCCAGACACAGTCGGCGGAGATGAGAATGTCATGGAATACAGAAAAGGCAGCCTGCCGTTGGGCTGGTTATTGCTCTTATCTATGAATAGCTCTGTAAAGCAGCTCTGGAGAGCATTATTCTGAGATGAAGAAATGGAGATTCGGTCCCCGGCCATCATAACCAAAGCAGGCAGTCAAGGAGTTAAGCGAAGGACACACAGGGAAGGCAGAAACTCTAAGTGTTAGCAGTGATGAGGGGACTGCATCTTTTTCAGGGCAATATTTTTCATGCAGATGCTGAGTCAGATCCGCCGCCTCCAGAGATTGATGGTATCCCAGCCTCTCTCATTCTTCGAATTCTAAACCAAAATGACAAAGATTGCCTGATAGGAAAGACATCACTCCATCGTCATTGGAAAAGGCAATTAAAACAGCAGGGTGTGTGTGGAGGGGACAGAATACAGAGAGATAAACAGGAATTACACTTCACGTCTGAGGCTTCCTCACTGATTGAAAAATAAAACGAGTCATCCGGATCAGGCAGACTCTACCAGGACAATGGGTGCTGCATAGATAAACAGCAAATGGACATAGCTTAGGGTCATTTGAAGTTCTGTGACAAGAAAATGGTTTAGACCAGTCTCAAATGAGGAGCATCTGGGGCTAGGCCAAACATGTCCCTTATCACACCTCACTGTCATGTATGAGGAATATAGGGCTTACAGCTGTGCCTTGAGATACGTGTTTTGACCTGTGACCTTTAAATTTGCAAAATATCGATTCTTCTTACAAGGATCACCTGCTATGTGATAATCCACACTTCCTCCTGCCCACCCCATGCTCCGCCTCTTCTTTTAAACAGAACTTCTTTTAGGAAAGAGGGCAATTAGTGCAAAATCTATCAGAAGGCGCCTCAACCTGTCCTCCGGTCTCCAGCCAGGAACTCTCTGGAAGAAGGCCATGTAATTCTCATTATTTGTTAGGCCACGGCCTAGTTTTCCAGGCTGTTGTATAAGACAAATCCACTGCCTCATTCCTCATAGCCTCTCTACAAAGGAGAAAAGCAGACAGATCTTCCCAAACTCAGACAGAAGACTGTGCACAGCCAAGTGGGCTGAGAAAGCACACTGCCAAATTGGCTAGCAAGGCTCCACGGATCGCCCTCTTTCCAGAGTTTCAGCAACAACAACAAAGATGCTGATCCCCCAAAATGAAAGAGAGAGCGCATATGCTTCCATTTGGATGGAATGAGGGCTCGAAAAAGCAGGAGAGAAAGGTTGCCATCAAGCTTCGGGGCTCTTCAGAAGTATAACAGCGAGGTCTGGTAATCAACAATTTTTTTTAAATAAAATCTGAAACCGAAAAACTTCATTTCAGATAAATGAGTACTGAAGTGGTCTAAATTATCAGCCACATACAGGACAAGGCATTTACACACAAAGGTCCTAGGTCAAGTTCTGCTGCTAAAGAATTATCAACATGCCTGGCAAGCACAATAGGATCATATTATAATCCTAATAAATCATAATAGCCACCCTTTAGGAGCTGGCTAAGTTTGGGGCCTTGTAGCGAGTCCTCTGCATGGCTTATTTTACCTAATTCTCACCACCACCCTGAAATTATTCCAACTTTGCAGACGAGAGCACTGAAGTTCAGAGAAGGTGAGATACTTGCTCCAGCCAACAGTGGCGGAGTCAGGACTCAGTGTCAGGGCTGCGTGATGCCAGTGTTTTCCCCGGTGAACCTGCTTCCCATGCACTGCAGCTGCTCTTCAAATGAACAATTATAGGCTTTTCATTCTCATCTGTGTCATCAGTACTTCTGGAGTGCAGAGTAGTAAACTTCTGTGACATGATAGTTTTGCTCTCAGAGAATTAAAAATTCCAAAGAGGATCTTCTCTACATGAATTTAATTTTGAGGGAAAAATATCTTTGAGATTATCAACAATTAGGAAAGAATTAGAAAAAAAATCACAGCACTTCAGGTATTTTCTTGCCACCCTAGTGGTTGATCTCTCTCTCCCCACTCTACCTCTCTTTTTCTCTGTCTCTCACATTCATTTGTTTAATCACAGCACTCCTTATGCCCATGCTGCCCAGTGTGAAAGCCGACTCCCATCTGCCCTCTTTTCTCACAGACCCATAGTGAAGCATTCATACTGTAGGGACCTCATTCCCAGTTGCTTCAGGGCCACTGGTGGTGGCCAGGAGATTGGAAACTCTACAGCCTCAAAACACTCCATCAAGCCAGTCTGCCAGTGGCATTTCACATAATGCTACATGATTAAAGACCACGAAGGTTAAACATTCTAACCAGACACATATGTCTAGCAATGGTCTTTTGAAAACCCCTATTCTTAGGAACCATCTGGACATTCCAGGTGATCTCCATGCCTACTGATGGGGGTCTCCTCCATCACACATAATAGTTTGTGTAATCTAGCCGAGAGTGTATTTGATGGCCCCTTTTGTTTTAGCTTCTTTAAGAGGAGAGCCAAAGATTGACTTCACTTTCATCAAAAGAATATTGTTACCCATAAATAAGAATGCCTTGGCTTTTTTAGAACTTGTTCCTGAGCAGTGTCAGGACTTAGATTCTAATTGAGACTCTGAAGATTGACAGGGAGAACTCAGAGAATGGACAGGGTTCTAAAAGTACAGAGGGATAAGTTTCAGCTGGACCCAAGGAATTACCCTTCTAACAGCAAGAGCAGCCCTGGATTTGAACAGATTCTCTGACTCTCAGAGAGTGTGATGTTAATAAAATCCAAGAGTCAGACAAGATCTTAGTAGTCTCTCTAGGACACTCTTTATGCAAAGGAGGAAAAGGTCAGAAGGCTGGAAGCTTGAAGACTGGACCTCAGGCTCTTGGACTTCAGGTTCGTAGGACAGGGCATTTTTCCTCAAAAACAAATGGGATAAGTTCAGAGAGAGGCTGGATTTAAATCTATGTGGAATGTTGCAGTGATGATTCAATGTTTAGGTGGGCAGAAAGGGGTCAAGTATTACTATTTTCAAGTCAAATAATCTATTATACTGTAACTAACTACTTGGGATAAATAGTATGATCCTGGTAGGTGACAATATACTAGATAACCTTCTTAAAAATCTTCTCCCATCTTAAGGGCATATACGAACAGAACCATCATCTGTGATTTTTAAAAATCTACTTAAGGTACCTCCAACAAAAATTATTTCAGTAGAAATCTATCTATATCTATCAATTTATATATTTATATGTATATATATATTATATATATTATATATATTATATATATTATATATATTATATATATGTAGATAGGTATATGTGTATGTGTATATATGTATACAAATATATACACATATAATGTTATTCAGATAATTTTATTAAATTCTCTAAGTAAACACTGTGCCAATATATTGCTTCCCACCTCTCTAAGGAAGTAATTTCTTAACATATTTTTTACTATATAGTATGAAATCTTGCAAAGAATGTTTAATTTGATTGGAAACTGACTGATTTGTGGAATGCAAATGGACTTTTATAAAATGTCTCTGAAATGTAGTGCTTTGCAGCGGACCACAGCTTTCATCAATTAAATATTGGGGTTTGGAACCTTTGAAATAAACTCCAAGGCCAAGGCCATTTTGTGGTGTGCAATCTTGCTGAGTCATGAAAATAAAGGTCATTATGCAAAACAGAGTCACTTAAGCAGATAAATGAGATTGTCCAACAAACACTTTTGCTGAGATTCAATTGAATTGAGCCAAGAGTTTTTTAATTTCTATTCTTTGACATTATCAGCTAAGCAGTATTTCTCATTAAGTGTCTGAAGGATCACTTAAACATTTCAGTAATGCTTTATTCCATTTCTGTGGACAATTATATGCCTTTTTAGCAGTCATGAATTTGAGGTCTCTTGAACAAATACAAACAGCTCATGTGGAAGTCAGGAACCTAATATTAATTTTGTAACAAAACAAGCAAAAATTTAGAATCCAAGAGTATAACCTTGACAGAGCCTTTGGTGTTTTATTTAAACATACATATCACATCTTTCACTAATCTATCCTTGAAAACTTATTTTTATGACTCTCTGTACATAAATTTCAAATGGGCTGCAATTTCTTGCCACATCCAGTACTTACTAGAATCAAACACATTCTGACAGTGGAATGCTGACTCAACATTATGTCGTCCATTTCTACTTCAAGTTCTTTTTTTTATCATGAAGTATCTTCTAGATTTTACCTACTTTTCTTTATAAACTGAGCACAAAACTCTTTCCTAATATAATTTGTCACTGTATATTATTATATTCTATATAAAATGTCAAAATCTTGATTTTCCTAGCTCTGGTCAGATTTAATTATACTTAAACCCTAAGCCTGGCAAGATATACTACATCAAGCATAGAGAGAAGGCCCAGAGCCATAGATCTGGATCCTGAAATGCCTGACCTCAACTGCTTTACACCCCACTACGGGTTCTGTTTCCTAAGTGCTATTGGTTGTGAGTCTCACCAACATCTCCAATTATATTCTCTGCCTGTTTGGCCAAGAAGACCATTCTCTTTGTCTTACCTCCTTTCCTTGATCCCATTTCATCACGCAGTGCCCAGAAAACTTGTGGGCTACAGAAGTTGAAAAAAATAAAACCCACATCCTCACCCTCTCTGTTCTCCCCAGCATCGACCCAGGTGTATCAAACATTTTAGAACCCATTCCAAACCACAATTTAAAACTTCAGGATTTGTGTAGTCACCAAAGAAATTTATTCTGTAAGTGACAAATATAGAAGCTATGGCAGTTCATCCTATAGTTGTCTAGTTTTAAGTAGATTTATTATTTACTCTTTGTAATAATAGTTTGTGCAAGATAGCAACACCTTGTTATGCTTTTGACTATTCTTGTTTCTTTTATTATGGCTTTCTTTCTTTTGGCATTTTAAAGTGAGAAGTAAGGATCAAATCATTTGGAGGTTTTTTTCCCCCCTTAGGTTTGCATCAGACATTATATCTGAATAGAGCTGGATCTGGTAACTATTTAACTAGTGAACCAAAGGATATTGATAACATAATAATATCCCTGATTGGTTTGTGTGTTTTTTAAAAATAAAAGGGTAATTTAAAATAAAACTGTTTTAGTTTTTTGATATTTCAAATAATTACTGTATTTGGTGTAGAAGTCAAAATTGTTAATTTATTTGAAATGTTTATGCCTAACAGCACTAGACCTTCCAAAAGTGGGTGGCTTTGCAGATATGTGGATAATAATTTAATAATTTGTATTATCTCCCTCGAAGCTGATACACTTACATAAACAATGGCTCAAAGTCATCAGCCAAGTTGAAAGTGGACTAGTATAGAAAGTGCTGAATGTTTCAATTATGCATTATTTTAGCTAGAATGATGAATATTGTATGATCCTTTAATGTCAAGAGAGTTTTGTATTATTTTGGTGTCTATTATTCTTAGAGAGTCCTTCAGTAATGTAATGGAGCTGAGCTTAAATGCTATTTTGCTGTTCAGGTCATGATTTTTCCTTTTTTGCGTGCACTTTGGATTGTATAAAATTCTGCAGAAGCAAGAAGACCTTTTAAAGATGCAATAGGAGCAGTGATAACTTTAAAATGAATACTTCCTGGGATGAACACAAAGCATTTTCACTCATAATAAGTGCCTCAAAAATCACCACATATTTTATTCCTAGGAAAGGCAACATAAATAAGCATTGCTAGAATAATTTTAAAGATCAGGAAATTTAGTGATCATAAGATTGATTAGGTGACTTGCTTAAAACTAAATATATAGGATAAAGATACAGTTCTACCTATTATCTGTCTATAAGGGAAGAAAAGGAAACGTTAACTTAGTACTTATTGATGTAAATAGGTAAATGTATCATAAATGATACTTCATATTGACCCTCTCCACTTGGTATCTTTTTCCAAGCACTAAAGCTTTACAAAATTCCAAGCCACTGTTACCAAATCAGTTGTATCATAAAGACTGCTTCCCATTCATACCTCATACAATCAGATAGCATCCTTACTAACCAGACAAAAGCATGGAAGCAGCAGCTACTTTTACTTCTTTCCATAAATTGCTAGAAAACCTAAAATCTGAGGACACTGAGCTAGTGAAGAATTCCACCTACATTCATTCCAGAGGTCTAGTGGCCTCTCCTTTCTCTCTCCATCTCCATCTGTTTCCTCCCCCACTGTCTCCTTTTGTCACTGCCACTGTCAACAGCTGCTTGAATGAGGCCCACTTAAGTTTATTATTTACTTAACTCCACCGACATCTCCCCAATAATAACCATGTTTACTTAGGAGTTTCATTGTTGAAGAGAGTGGACTAATTAGACCCTATGAAGTCACCTTCTTCCTACAAAAGCTAATTCATCACCTTGCTGTACATGGTTGGACCCTTTACTACCGAATAGCTGTGTGTGGCCACCAGAGGTGGTCACTCTTTCCTGATTTGTTTTCCTACATTTTATGGAATTGGTTTTCTTACTTTTCCCAGTACTCATTCTCATTTACTGACACAGCTGCAGATAAATGTGTATGTATATTTTATAGACAGACATGAACATTATTTTATGAGAAAAACACCTTTATAATTCAATATTCCCACTTATTTTGAAATTAACAAAATGTGAACACATCTCATTACAGTCATTTTTTTTCTTATATTACAACTACATTTTATAGGTTTAATGTAAGCCCAACCACTATTTAAATGAAAGCATTTGAAAATGTGTTTCTTTCCTTTCAGCCAAAATTGAAGTTTTGATATTCAACTAGTCACCATTAGATCTCAACTATGTTTGGAACTCTCCTTTCGATGGGTCTTTTTCCGTTTTTAGCAGATATTATTTAAAAAACAAACAACAAAAAACCCACACCTCTGTTCCTTTCAGGGAACTGTTGTGCAATAGACCAACATCTTGATGCTAAATTGGTAGGTGAGTAATTCTAGAAGCAGAGGGCTTTATTTGATGAAAATATTTAAAGTCATGAACTGCTGTTTCTCTAAGTCATTTGCTCTCTTTTTCCTAATGAGATTTAAAAATTCATTCTGATCCTCTTTCAGTGATTTTCTCTATATACCCCCCATGATTTATATTGTCTCTCTAAGCCATATGTTTAAATGACAGTGTTCCCCAAAGATCTAGAAACTTCAATTTTTTGTTATAAGATTAAATTGTATTTATTTAAATAAAACATAAAGTATCTTTCATGGTTCATTAGCCATCCTTCTTCCCTTTCCCTGTTTCGTAGCCCATTCTGGCTTTGGGGAAAAGCAGTATGCTTATAAGAAGTATAATCAGATACGGATACATGGTAGAGTATGCTATTACTGAATGGTGCTTACATATTATTTAATGTTGAGTGTGGCTAAAGTAGCACAGAGTGATTCGTTCCTACCTAAGGGACAAAATGAATCGACTAATCATTATTTTAGTAGGAACAAGCTCCCTGAAAAAAATACTTCTGAACCCTTTCCATTGCAAAGTAACAGAACAAATGTAAGAAAACTCATTTTTATAAATCAAGTTATTATTTCTTTTATATTTTACTTTTCCCATTGTTATTTACATTTTTCTCACAGAAATTTCCAGTATTGAATCTAATCCTGTGGCGGTTCTTGAAGACATGCTCACAGATATTTAGTACCTGTTTTGAATATTCTTACAACTAAAGCTGAAAGGCAGTAAGTTTAGGACTAAGAATAATCAAGAAGGAACATATCAGACTATTGGAAAGACCCACCCCAAAGATCATGTAGAACAATGTTTTATATATTCTATAAAAAGTTTTACAATACTGCTTGCAATTTTAAGTGCCAGTGTATAAAAGATCCAGTCATGGTTGAGCTATAACTTATTCAAATTGCAATGTCATAGTTACATTATATTTTGTTAGCCTTTCATATCATTCCAAATAATCCTCACACAGTTAACAAGGTCTCAGATTTTTTTCTCAAATAAAGTAAATCCAGGAAATTCAGAAAGTTGCAGTTAGCTTAGTTTGATCACAAACATCTGTGGTTGGCATGCCAGGCACTGCTTACCTATGTCTCCAATTTAGTGCTCCATGGTAGCTGTAAATTGCCCCAGTAAACAATCAGATAAAAATCAATCATCTTGAAACATTTTTCAAGTTTTGGTTTTAAATTTTAGTATATGTTAGCCAACTGTATCTTTTTTAATAACTTGACAATTTAAGCTTAGCAGAAGTTCTGTTTGGGGAATTGTGACCATTTAAGGAAACTCTGATTCTGATGTTAGCTATTAAATTTTTACTAAGGCCTTGTCAGTTCCAGTTCAGTAAAATAACTTCATTTTAAACAAATTTTATGTAACTGAAACTCAGTGATAGTAATGTAAAACATGTTGTGCAAAATTTGTTTTATTCCTGTAATACAATATTCACAGTCACCCTGAGAAATGTGTTCTTTGATCCCCATTATAGAGGTAAAGAAAGTGAGGCTTTGAGAAGGTAAGTAACAGGTTCCAAGGCAATGCCAGCTGCTATGGGGTTTACCCAGGATTTTATTTCAGGCTGTTCTGATTCCAAAGGCATAAATTCAGGTTAAATGTAGTTGATATCTCTGCTTTCTTCTCTTTTCTGCCTTAGAGAGAGCTGGTCAACCAAGCAAAACCTCTCCTTTGTACTGTAGAGATTTCTCTTTTCTAAACTATATCAAAGCATAGATTATTTTAGGGTACCTTTTGTTGCTCCCATAGCTTTAAAGCCTAGCCTGTGCACACAGTGGTAACAAGGTATGTTTTGCTACTTGACCAAAATGCCTACTTAAGCAACTAATACCAATTTTTCTTAGCAGACACAAACTGAATTAAATGTTATCTATCCATTGTAAATTAATTTCAATGGAAAAATTCCAGGCCTCCCAACTACTTTTACTCTCTACTATGTTGTTGCGTTTTGTTTTTAGCAAAAACAGCTAAACTAGAATTAAATAAGGAGCACTTTTTTCTTTCTCCTAGTTCATGAATGTACCTATGATTTGTGAAAAGAGGTAAAATATTACCAGAAAACTAAAAGAAGGAAGTCAGCCACCTGCTTATTGAGGATAAGATTTAGCCAACTCATTTGGCAGCTCACTAGAAGGTTTATTTTTATTTTTGATTATATAAATTAGACAGGTGACTATTTTTGCTGTAGGTGTTATCCCAGTGCTTTCCAGATACTTTTGTTAGAAGGAAGCAGGGGTATACAAGTATGGAGTGCCCTATATCTCTCTTTAATAAGGGATACTTGGATAGAAAACCTGCTAGCACTTGCTTTTGGTTGGGAATCACCGCAGACCTTTTAGTTGTGGTTTCTAACTATGGATACCTCAGCAGGATGCCAGCTCTTTGGTTCCTGGAAAATGTGCTATAATTTTTAATGTTTTCATTCTGCAATTGACATATATATTGGAAATCTATTAGTTGTGAACCATAAGAAATAATTGCATTTTATAAATGTCCAGGTCAATAAAACTAAAACACAACCTTTATCCAAAAAAACTATCTGAGACTATTTCTTAGCTAATGAATTCTTTCAGCAGTTGGCCTTAGAAAGAGCAAGATAATATTTAACTCATACTTATGACTTGATATTTTCCAGCTGCTCGGTCCCTTTGATCACTCCAAAGAGAAGTATATTCTAGTCTATTTGAAAGAGAACTGAATACCATGTACTTTGGTTACAGGTTTTATGTTTAGTCACCAAATTCATAAATGGAGTTGTTTAAAATGCAAAGAAATTATGAGAAAATAAGCTGTTGAAAATTCCAGAAATAGTACCTAAAAATACATAAAAAGACTACCTTATTAAAGAATAGTTTATTGATTTTTAGAGAGAAAAGAAGGGAGAGGGAGAGAGAGAGAGAAACATTGATGTGAGAGCACAACATCAATAGGCTGCCTCCTGCATGCCACCTACAGGGCATCAAGCCTACAACCTGCACATGTACCCTTGACTAGGAATTGAACCTGCGACCCTTCTGATGTTTGGAATGATGCCCAACTAACTGAGCCACACCAGTCAGGGCAAAAATGACTGAAATTTAAGTGCTTGCTATCCACCAGTATTCATTATCTCTTGCTTAATAACATTTTAATTAAAAACCAGTTAAGTAAATGAACCCAGGTTCAGCTGCCTGCCACAACAAAAGCCAAACACATGAGACAGGTGCTGGTCAAAAGGAAAGCCATTTATTCAAGTGCCAGCCACCTGAGAGGATGGGGGCTCTCATTCCAAAGCCCATCTTAACATCTCATGGGAGGCAGGGGTTTTTATTAGGAGGGAGAGGAAAAGCAGAACAAAGCAGTTGGGGGTGGGGAAGGGTTGAAAGTTCTCTACATGTAAGTTAGCACGGTCCATCCCAATGATTATGTCAAAACTGGTCAAGCTGAGGCCCAGTTTTTATGCTTAAGAGTCAGCAAGTCTTCCAGAGCCAGAATGTACAGTCACTGGAGTCAGCTTCCTTCCCCAAAGCTAGTTCCTGGAACTCTTACACAAATATGCAGCTTATCCATGGGTTACATATTAACCAACAATTCATCTTTTATAAAAACACTTTTAACAAAAAATAAAATAAAAATAAAAGAATAGAGGAGTGGATTACAGAACTAGACACACTTCTAAATACTTTATAAATATTATTCTGTGAAGTAGATGAGATTATGCACGCTTTCCATATTTGCACATTTACTGCTGCATAACAAATTACCCCAAAACCTAGCACCTTAAAACAGCAAATATTTATTAAGTCATAGTTTCTGTGGATCAGGAATCTGGGCACAACTTAACTGGGTGCCTCTGACTCAAGTTCTCTCATGAGATTGCTGTAAAGCTGTAGGACAGGGCCATGTCTCAGAAATACAATGGGGCTCAAACAGCTGCTTCTAACTGGCTCAAGTGGTTATCAGAAAGCTTAAATACCTTGCAGCCTGTCACACTGAGGGCCTCATTTCTTTACCATGCTATAGGGGCCTCTCCACAGAGCTGCTGACCACATGGCAGCTCATTTCCCTAGCACCAGTAATGAGAGAGGCAAAGAGAGAGGAAATATTCCAGATGGAAGGCATAGTCTTCTTAAAACCTAATCTTGGAGGTGTCATCTTATCACTTTTAAAATAGTAAAACTCATAGAAACAAAGAGTAGAATGATGGTTACAAAGGGACTCAAGGTAGGGGCAAATGGAGAGATGTTTGTTGATCAAGGGGTAAAATATTTTACTTGTGCAATTTGAATAAGTTCTGGAGAAAAATTAAGTATAGAATGTGAACACTAATAGTTTCTAATACGTATCTCTTTTTTACAGAGTGCTTACTATAATTCTGTGTGCATGCTATCAATTTAAATATTTAAAGTTAATATAAGATTAAAAGATTTAGATCTGGGAGAATTTAAGTACCCTCATAAAATCTACATTAATGTCTTTAGGATAACTCTTGATCACTGTGGTAAACAGTCTCTAAAATAGCCCCTAATAATCCCTGCCTTCTAGTATTCACAGCTTGCTATAATCCCCTCCCCTAAAGGATGCTGGGTTAACTGACTCATTTTTTAAAAATTCCTATCTTTTGTCCATGTTCATTGAGGTATAATTGACAAATAAAAAATGTATATATTTAAGGTTTATAACTTGATATTTTTACATATGTATACATTGTGAAATAATCACCACAACGAAGCTAATTAACATATCCATCAACTCACAGTTAGCTTTTGTATGTGTATGTGTATTGAGAACCCTTAAGATCAACCCTCTTAGCAAATTTCAAGAATGTCATGCAGTACTTAAGTATAAGTTATATTGTTATACACTAGATTTCTAGAATTTATTCATGTGAGTTATTTACTCCTCAATTGGAAACATTAATTTTGGAGTTAAGCTAAATATATACATATATTCCCCATATAGCAAAATGGAGTATGAGGAAATACTACATTTTTTCTTACATAGAAGTAAATAAAATAATGCCTCTTTATTTGACATTGTAAATATTCCAGAAAGAATAAGTATTAATAATAACATATTTAAGAATTGATCACTCACCAACAAAATATTTTTATTCTTAAGAAATAGAAACTGCATTTTTTTAATATGCAAAGGTGAAGAATGTAAAATGCATTTACATATCATATTTGTTATAATAAAATTCATGGGGGGTGATGATAAATGTCTGCAAAGCTTCTAGAAAAATCCATGCCAGATATGATCTCATTTGTTAAGTATTAAAATTAATAAAAAAGCAATTACATTAATATAATTAGCGCAATATACAGTATTCATGCTTAGTAGGCTTACTTTATACTGGAGGCTAATTGAAAATTGACATCTTCTTACCCAGAATACTAACCAAGAGCTTTTATTTCATCTTGAGAAGATTACATATCTATATAAATCCAGAGATTAGAAAACTCTTTGCAATTACACAAATTGCCTCTCTGATATCATGTCAATTTAAATGTTACATAAAGATAGAGCAAGAAAACTAAAAAATTAAAATAAACAATCATTTAACTGCTGAGGGAAAATTTATATAAATGGCACATTGTGTCCTCTACTAAGAAAATAGCAAAGGGTTTCAATTTGTTATTGATCAGCTCATTTCCACAGTGTGGAACCTTCTAAACTATTGAACTAGGTGAAAAGGAACAGATAAATTCAAATGTTGCAAGTAAATGATCTCAGATCCAGATACAAATATAAAACATTTGTTGTACCATTGTTTTATTTTGCACACCAAATTAAATCCATATAGTCGGTAAACTGCACTTCTCATAGTATATAGGAGATAGCCTTACATGTCGGCACTACTGCTGCCTAAATGTGTAGTATATCAATGGTCATATTTAAAATTATTGCTTTACAATTTAAACAAAAAACAATTAAAAAATAGTTGGGTAGATAAAATGCTCACTGGTTAGGTAGAGTTAATGGAGTAGGCAAAAGATTCTTGAGTAGGCAGAGGGTTTCTCATATTTTGTGTAAGATAAACATAAACAGTCACCACTGTTTTGATATAGAACATCCACAACTCAATCATCTATTAGATTCCAGCAGACACTGGCTAAGCACTTATTATGCAACAGGGATAAATAAGAAGCTAAATACAAAGAAAATATTGGAGGTGATCCATGAAGCATACTAGAGATAGTGTCATATCATGAAACCTACCTCAAGTACTGTGTAATACAATATGAAGGTCATTTATTTCCTAATCTGAAACTTATATTTCTTTTTGGAGCTCAGATAAGAAATGATTAAGGGAATTTCCTTGCATAAGTCAGCACCTAAGTTCCCTTTCTCCTCCTAGAAATCATGCAAAAGCCACAGTGATAACAGAGACCTCTCTAACTGAATTTTCAGGGAAAGTAGGAAGCAGAATTGAAATGTATGTATTGAAGAGAAGCCACATAGAAGAAATAGCAGAGAATAATATGGGAGTTATAAAATTGCTCAGTGGCAGCATATTTCAGTAAGCACCAGCAAAAATATATTTCCTGAAGGTGAGTGGCTCATTGTAAATTGGGAAACTATAACCCTTTCTTTCTTTTTTTTTTTTCTTTCTGCAGTAATGGGAGTGAAAACAGGCCTGAACAGCACTGATGGCAATCCTGCCCCGACCCCAACATGAAGTGGTTTGAATGAAAGAAGCAGAGGAGGGAGAGCTAACTAAAATTTCCCAGAAATTCTAGCACAAAGCAGCCTAGGGAGTTATTTGTCAGCAGAGGAAAGATAATTTGGAGTATCTAACCCTACAGAAACTTCCTGCAAATAACTTGTCCAGGAAAATTCCAATTTATTCAGTGATGAGTAATACAAAAGGAACTAGGACAGCATCTATACAAAGATAATATACAAAATGAAGCATAAGGCACAGTACAGAGTAAACACATTTGCTGTGATGCCCATGAAAATCATGAACAAATATTCCAGCATGAATTGAAAAAAGCAACTTCATAAAATAAGAGCCTCTACAACATTAGACTGGAAACACAAGTAAAGAACTCAGGTAAAAAGATATCAAGAAAATGTGTGAGCTGAAACATGAACAGAAGAAAAGTAGAGAAAATAATTGCAGAAATAAACATGAAGGCCATGAAGAAGAATGGTTCCTTTAAAAAACAGTAGTAAGATAGAGAATAGAGAGTAAAAAATGGAAGATAAAGACTTAAAATAATATTAGCTATTTAATGTAGGTGGAAGTGTCCCCAGTATATGCATAATTTGAGTCCCTGATGATAAAAGCAAGACAAAACAAAAAAAAAACAGAAAAATATATTTAAAGATATAATTTTTTAAAAAATTTGTAGAAAATCACAAAAGAGCAAATACTGTACAATTCCACTTATGTGATGCATGTAAAAAAGTCAAATTCATAGAGACAGAAATTTGAATGGTGAATAGTGGTTGTCAGGGGTTGGATGGAGAAGGGAATGGGTTTAATGGGTTTAATGGGCTTAATGGGTACAGAGTTTCAGTTTGGGAAAATGAAAAGTCTGCAGATGGATGGTGGTAATGGTTACACAACAATGCGGATATACTTAATGTTACTGAACAGTACACTTAAAAATGTTTAAAATGATAAACTATGTCAGATATATTATACCACAATAAAAAAAAATAACAAGAGGGCTTGTCTTTTCATAACAAAAAAGAACACTTTGTATCGTTAAAAACTGCCCTAGAATACACCAAGACATAGTCCATTAAAAACACTGGACATTAAAGAAACAGAGAAAAGCAAAAATATCACAATATTATAATGAGAAAAACAATCATGTTGGTCTCCCATTTCTCCACAGAAACTTTCAATACCAGCAGTCAGTGGAGCGATTATATAAAAGATACTTAAGAAGAGAAAGCACGAACCATGGATTTTATATTCAGACAAGCTGTAGTACTCAAGTATAAAACTCACAGATAATTGTTTTAAACATGCAAGAAATATGGACTTTTTATTCCCAAGAGGTCTTTTTAAGAAAATAGCTAGAGGAAGAGACTTTAGCTAATAAGAAAAGATTGGTGAAAACATGACAAGAAAACTGGAAGAAAGCACTGAATATTTTAACTGCAAAACAAATGATTAGGGTTAAGTCACAGTAGGCAAAGATATTTTCCCTAATGATAAAGAAGTAATAAAAGAAAAACTAGGAAAGAGAAGGTTGGGAAAGAATGAAAGAGGAATTCTTGATCGTCTCTTTCATAATATCTGCAAACCAAAGAATATCATTTACAGATGACAAAGGAAATATAAGTATATGAGATATAATATTTTTAATTTGCCCATCACCGCAATCATGCCAGAAATTAGTGGTTAAGACAATAATCTTTAATATTCAGTAATCTGCAATTTGGCTGGGGAAACTTGTTTCAGAAAGCAGGTCTGTGGGTCCAAGTCTTCTCCACCTGGTTGTAGTCCTTTCAGGGACAGTGAACTACTTTGTGGTTATAGCAGAGGCTTAAGAAACACACGGGGCCTCTTGAGTGTTAGCATTGAATAAAGCCCACCCAGAATGGATGAAGGGGGTCAAAAGGTACAGACTTCCAGTTATAAAACAAGCCATGGGGACATAATGTACAGCATGGTGACTACAATTAGTAATATTGTATTGTTATTTGGAAGTTGGTAAGGGTAAATTTTAAAAGTTCTCAGCACAAGAAAAAAATTTTGTAACTGTGTGGTGACACGTTAGCTAGATTTACTGTGGTGATTGTTTTGTAATATATACAAATATTGAATCATTATGTTGTACCTTTGAAACCAATATAATATTATATGTCAATTTACCACAATTTCAAAACAGGTGTTTTTTTTTTTAAATAAAAAAAGCCCTCACTTTCTTGAGCTCACCTTTTTTTTGTAGTTCCTTATCATATGTAGCTAAAAGCAATAAAATTATGCTTCCGACATTTTCTTCCTGGAACCATCTTGCCCAACCTTCCATTCGCAGGGGATCATAAGATCATTGGGTGTATTTAAAATTTTTCAATTTACAGTAAGTGAATGTTTTATCAACCATTTTGTCACTGTATAACATAGATGTTAGATTGAATAATGCCCCAATAATGCTGCTTCCAAGATGTCCACATCTTAATCCCAGGATCTGTGAATATCTGACCTTGCAAATATCTCATTTGCAAGAGTCTTTGCAAATGTAATTAAATTAGGAATCTTGAGAAGGGAAAATTATCCTGGGTCATCTAGGTGTGCCCCAAGGAACCATAAGGGTCTTTATAAAATAGAGGCAGGAGAATCCGGGTCAGAGAAGGTGGTATAATGACTGGAGCAGAGAGAGATTTGAAGGCACTACTCTCTGGGCTTTGAAAAGTGGAGGAAGGAGCCATGGGCCCAGGAACGCAGGCCGGCTTTAGAAGCTGGAAAAGGCAAGGAAACAGATTCTCCCATAGAGCCGCCCTACTAGACCTTGACTTTAGTGAAACTAATTGTGAACTTTTGACCTCCAGGATTATAAGATAATAAATCTGGGTTGTTTTAAGTCATTAATTTTGTGATAATTTGGTATAGCAAGAAGAGGAAATCAATACACATGGGTTATCAATTTCCCAAATTTGTATAATAATTTATTTTCTCACCAAGTTTCCAATGTCTTACAATAAATATGACACAAAAATTCATTGGGGGATGGGAAAAGGAATTATCTGTACAGCAACTCTTACTGATAGTCTCATCTAAAATACCTGAAAATTACATATGTTACTTACAGGTGGCAAGTCAAGTAATATAAGTTTATGTATATTTAACAATACAAAGGTAAAGAGTGAAAAAAAAAATCAAATGTTGGGAGAGAGAAAGAAGGGAAGGAAAAGAGAGAAAAATGTACCAATTTTACTATTATTTGGAACTAATAGACACTGTTGAAATTAATAAAAAAACAAGGGTGTTAAGATTATAACAATAGGAAAAAACGCTAATATTCCTAAACACTAGTATTCCTACTTAGAGAACTAGGAGGATTTGGAGAAACAAACTGAACCATGAGACAGAATATTTGGGTTTTGGTTCAGGTCTAGTTACTCACTTGCTTGTGACTGTTTGGATGAGCTACTTAGTTCCCTGGTTTTAGTTTCCAGATCTGTACAAATGATGAGGCTGGATTAGGCGATCTTCAAGTCCTTTTTTCTTTAATACTCCATGGGTGTGTGATTCAATTCAGTGTTCACAAAACTGTGGCCTAGGAAGATAGTTTTGGAGTCTAGCCATTATTCAACCTTTTTTATCAGCCCTTCTGTCCTCTGCTTCCCTGCAACTCACAAATGATAAATAACTGTTTTTCCAATTCTAAAATCACATAATTCAAATCATGTAAAAAATAAATATTAGAAAATTCACAAAACAGCACTCTCAAAGGGACTCAAAGCAAAATGACAATATAAAATTCCTTTTAGGCCTCATTATCATCATCATAAAATCATAAGTATGTTTTCATATATTAAGTGTAAATCTATAAAAATTACCTTTGTATTCTTTTGTAGATCATGATATGGCCTTTGGACAAGCCCCAGAAAATGTTCTGTTTATCACAAAATTAAGCTCAGTTAAAACAATGGGTAAAATATTCCCTTCTCTATGTCATTTGGTAATTTGTGATGCAGTATGATTTATGTTGTCTTACAGTTATATACTTAAATTCTGACTCTTGTCTGCATTTTATGGAATTAACTCCTTAAAATAAGATCTTACTTACTTCCCTGGTGATTTTCACAGCACATAGTACAGAGCTCTGTACAAATATGTGCTCAAATATGGTTTTATCTTGACTGACCCATGATATGAAGAAAGACAAGTAGATGGTCACCTGCAGCCTAACTTCTAAATTCTTCCCCCTTGATGGAAATGAGCAAATAAGAAAAATAGGCAAAGTAGGCAAAGTTGCCCCTGACCCCTAGGTCAACAGCTCTTCTCAAAGAGTCAGTGTCCCAAGTATGAGATCCTTCCACTTATTCAATGAAAATATTTGCATGATCACAAAATAAAATAATGGTATTTTTGCTCTCTGATCCAACGGGAATGTGATACCCAAATATTTCCCTTAATAGCAAGTGAAGGATGATTGTGACTTTTATAAATAGCCTTTCCCTCAAAATGTGGATCCAATGAATTTCCTTGAGGGCAAGGCTGCAACTTTCAGAACAACCGCATACACCCTCTGGAAACGGAAGGTGGCTGGTGCGCCATTTTGGTAGAGTTGTCTTAGGACATTTCTTTTTTTCTTAAACTAAATGTACTCTTTGTTTTCCATAGAGACTTTCCTGAAACTGTGGCTTCCTTGTCTAGAAAATGATGAAACTATTTCAAATCTTGCACTGAAGTTGGATTCCGCATTCCTATAGTACGCAGTCCCACATATTCTCACTCCCACGATTACAAGTTGGTACGCTGTCCTCCTCTCTCATACAGGAAAGTGTACACTCTGTAATTTGTTTTTCATCATAAAGCTCTATGACTCCCTAAAGTCAGAATGGCAGAATTGAATATTTTTTAGCCAGAAAGGAATCATGTTAATAAAAACAAGCTTCAGTCAGGGCAATAAAACACACCCTCACTTCTTTGTAGCTCTGAAACAGTTGCCTTAGCACGTGAGCCAGCAGGAGTTTGGGCAGCTCTCCCCAGAGGAATTCTGTTTTAATTATCCTCGATCACCATGGATATTGCCTGCTTTGAATTTTTTTACTCTTGCTTCCTAATTTTCCATTATAGACTTTATTTGTTTGCATGTAGCATGTCAACGACATGTAAAATGTATCTAAATATTCTCTTTATATTTGTCTATTCTTTTTGTTGTGTTAAATTACCATGTGTAAAATTGTAGTATATCCAAACTAAAATAATGCTGTATAATATTATTACAAACGATTCCAAAAAATGTAATCCTGCTGCCCTGGCTGGGTGGCTCCATTGGTTGGAGTCCCATCGCCTACACCAAAAGGTTGCAGGTTTGACTTCCAGTCAGGGTACATACCTATGTTGTGGGTTCCATCCTCTGTCGGTACACATGCAGGAGGCAACTGATGTATGTTTCTCTCTCACGTTGATTTTTTTTTCTCTCTCTCTCTCCTTTCCTTTCTCTCTAAAAACTCAATAAAAACATATGTTCAGATGAGGATTATAAAAATAATGTATTACTGCAATAACGATTTGGCAAATTATTTGTCCTTCCCTCAAGTTTTATAAAACTGGAAAAAAAAAAAAATTTGCCCCAATTTGTTCAATTAAATTCCCTTTTCTTGCTCCCACCCTTCAGACATACCAGAAAATTAAACTAGAAAATATTTTTATCTGAATAAGTAGCTTTGTAGAAAACAATGCTTTAAAAATCATAAATTGGTTAGTTGTTCTTGGCAAATTGAAATTCCACCAATTAAAAAACTATTGTTTTCATTTCTGAGAAATAGCTGAAACTAAAATGCTATTTTACAGTGCTATTAAAACTAGATGGGAGTTCTTAAAAGAAACAAAATCAGTAATTTTCCAAAGCAGACCAGAAGCAAACACAGAAAAGTTGAACTGAGCTAAAAAAAAAAAAAAAAAAAATAGTAAATATTATGTTAGATCCACAAATAAATCATGACATCAATCTCAAATGGACACAAATTGAAAAACATATTGCCCTGGATGTACCCCTAATGCTTCCCTTTTTCCCACCACAATAGAAAATGGTCCTGGTTTTGTTGCTCAAACAAAATTTATGTGGGAAATTTTTAGGATGTATATTTCCGGGGATTTAAGCTTAGGTATCTTGGTGCTTCCAGAAGTGATACAGCCTTTGAGACATTGGTACATTCATATTTTTTATCACTTAAAACCATTCAGTACTTCCTGGGATCTTGAATCCAGAGATTGATGAACTGGTTTAGTAAAATCATAGCTGGTCACCAACCAACTGTTTTTAATTCACAGGACACATGAATTAGCAAAAGCCTTCTGGGGATTCTACATTGTCTGAGAGAGAGCACTGCTTGTCTGTAGCATCTTCATGTTAATCACCAAGTTCATTTAAAACCCCTAGGACAGAAGGGAATAGATTCTTGAACTTTCTATGCCTCTGAAGTTGCAGTGGTGGTCTACTGTAGACTGGAGCAGCTAGATCAGAACAGTTTCTGAGACCTACATAAACTTCTTTCAGGCCTACTCATTTCCAGTTCAACTGCTACAACCAAGACCCTGGGTTGCATGCCCTGGAAATAATATAGAAGGAAAAGCTAAGATCCTGCCATGAAGGACCTAATAACCCAATAGTCAAGGTAATAATTCTAAAGAAACATCTGGATAAATGGTGAAAATTAAACTCGCCCAATTTGTAGCCATATTAATTCTAATTGTACCAACCGTGGCCTTCTCATGCATCTCTTGTTTTAGTAATGATACCTCCCAAGACAGATATATAGCAACCTTCCTAATTCCTCTGTCTTTACCTCTCTATCCCTGCTACCCATGTATTAGGTCAAAAACGAATCTAAATTATTCCCCTAAATAATTATCGGACTACTTCTCCTCATCCCATAACTTTATTTATTTATTTATTTATTTATTTATTTATTTATTTATTTTTCAAGACAGCATATATTTTATTTAACACTTGATAGATTGCCTGTTGCTTTCAAATAGATAAGAGTATGTGGGCATCCGTGTATACCCTTGCACTGGGCCTGTGAATATCACGGCAGTTCCTAACAGGGAGGCCAGTATGGAAGGTTTGGGAACCATAACTTTTTTAAAATGGCATTTCTAATATGTACATCTTATTGCATTCCTTATTTACCTACAGGCTGAACTCAAATTCTTGCGCATAGAAGCTAAGGTTTTCAACACCATCTCACTGCCTCTCCTGTTTTACTTCTTACCACTCCCCTCTGTGCAACTTAAGTTCCAGGCATTCTGAATTATGAAGTTGTCCTCAAATATGTGATTAAACACAGGCCTTTACATGTATTCATCTGCCTGGAATGCCCTGTTGCACCTCACTGTATACCCTATCTGGTTCCCTGTGAACTCTTCCGCAACCTTCATTCTCAGCCCAAGCATTTTTCCTTCTGTGATACATTTCATAATGCCCTAGATAATAATACATCCACTTATTTATATAATAGCATTTGTTGTTCTATATTTCCAGAGCCGTTTCAACATAGTGTCATATTTGTTCTCATGTTTGTCTCACCACTAGATTGTGAACCTCTTGAGGGTAGAGACAATATGATTTTCCCACCTCTTACTTCAATACTGGACACATAATAAATTCTCAATAAACATTGAATAAAAATACAATTATAAAGTAATAACCCAAAACACCATGTGGAAAATGTTATAATAGTTGAAGGTTGGGTTGTGTAGAGAAAATCAGGAAAAGCTTCATGGCATAAGTCATAGTTGAGTCAAATCTGAAAGAATGCATAGAATTTGCAAACATAGGAATGAAATGGAGAAAACACTTAGCTTAGGAAATTGCATGATCAATAACAGGAAGATGAAAAACTATTTCCTATATATGAGGAACTGGTATGAATAGAGACTGAGTGCAAAATAAAGAACTATAATATATAAGGTAGAAAAATCAGTTTGGAGAAAAGATTGTTAGAATATTTTTAGCCACGAATTATAAAAAATTAAGTAGAAAAGTCAGCTTAGGAAATGTATTATGGAAGTTCATATACAATGTTCTTCTCTACAAAATATGGATATATTGAAGGATAAATAAATGATACAGCTACAGGTCATGCTATAGATATAGATACAGATACAGATACAGGTACAGATATAGATAAGATATAGACATGGACATAGATATTCTGGTAAACTGAAGGCCAAGAAGTGAAACAATAGGCTGTTCACATATGGTTGAAGAAGGGTTTTGACAACTTCAACTTGGATAATTGCAATTTGGAATATATAAAATTCTAGGAGAGACAATAATTTGGTATCTGGTTAGGGGAAATGGGAGTAGGAGAAAGGGAAAAAGGGCAGAGAGAGACGGGTCAAAGAACCCATTGATTTGGCATTTTTATCTATTATCTTGTAGGATTATTTTGCATAAGCCAGACAAGGTCACTGAAGGTAGGGCCCTTCTTTATCTATTTTGAAACTCTACCACTCAACAGAGGGTAATCAGCAAAATTGAATTGATCTGACCACAGCTGGAGAGTTAATGTGACTTCTGTCTAAAGCTGCTGCCATCTACGGCATTTGGCTGTTTTCTTTAAAATTTGGATCCCCTGGGCCATGACAAGGGCATGGCTATGTTGACTTACCTGTCTGTGGTTTAGTCTTATGAATGCTGGTCACAAATCAAATCCATACACTGTGCCTTTCAAAAACCTGAGACTATAGCATTTAACTTCCATATTCTTACATAGTTCAGTGGCCTCTGATGTTTAACCTTACTGCACATGGAGAGAAAAAATGTGCCAGCTTGGGGAAGCACTGTCTTATTGTAACAGCAAATACACTGTTTTAGGCCAAACTTAGTGAGACCTACCATGTTTGCCAAAAAATTATTCTTAGAAAAATAGCAACAATTGTGTGTCCATCTAAAGCTCCAAAAAAAAAATACTATATTTATCTTTCAACAGTAAAATGTAAATTTAGAAAAGCAAAGGAATTAAGACACTGAATCTCTGATACCCTATTGTTTATCTTTATGAAAAGCAAGCTGTACTATATAAAGTATCACCTTGGGGGGAAAAAAAAAAGAAATGGCAAAAATATGTATGGCTACCACTTTGAAAAATCCTATTAGCTACTTTTTGTAAGTTTGTTCCCTTTTCTTTCCAAATGGTTTTTATTATAATTTAGACACACAGAAATTACCTCCTGAAATATGCCTGTTATATCTAGAACAGCATTACAAAGCTTTCTAAAAATCCTTGTAATTTTTAGGGAGATATGATTTTTTCTTAAACCAAAAATTTTTACTTGTCTTCTGCTCTTTCCTTGGCAAATTCTAAAGTAACTGGAATGGATTTGTCAATAATGATTGACCCTGAATTTTTTAAATAACAAAGTTTTGGAGAACTGCCTTCCGGTAACATGGGTCACTGAAAAGAGTCTTGTGAATTACCACTGTTCTTTTTTGTGTCTACACATGACAGGATCGACGGTTCGAACGGCTGATTCAGTCAAAGGAATCGTTTGATCTGAAAGCCTGCCCGACTGGCCAGTGATGTGATGAATTGACAGCCACCGCGGCTGTCCTGGCCCGCATGTGTGCCCAGCCTTTGTTTGGCGGCTGGCAGTCGCCGCCCAGAGAACACGCAGCATGTGCCAGGTGGCAGTGGGTCTGAGGCAGGGGGAGGGAGAGCAGAGCAGGGAGAGCTTCCACTTGGACAGAGCCGCTGCAAGCCCCCGACTGCCAGCAACATGTTACAGGGAGAAGAGACTGCAACGAGGCCTGAATATGCTCCACAGTAAACCCCTTCCAGCCCCAGCCCCAGGTCACACAGCGCCCTGTGCTGCTGCAGGAGACAAAGAAACCTGCTCCAAGGGGGACACAGGAGAGGAGGCCCTCACGCCCTCTCCAGTCTGCCTCAGGTGCGGGGGTCAGGAACCTCTTACGCCAGAACCAGTGTGCTCTTGTGTCGCGAGCCTGTTCTGTTGAAGGTGAGGAGGGGAGAAGGTTCTAGAAGGGCAAAACCAAGAATGCCCTATATACCCTTTTCCTCTGTCTCTGCCCCACGCTTGGCTCTTAGCACACCGCTGGCCACCGTCTTCCCCACAGGCTGCAGAATGGAGTGGCAGATGCCAGCGCCACCTCAGAAGTGCTGGGGGCCGCAAGACATTATTTCAGAAAGGAGGCAGGATGGAGTGGGTTCCTGAAAAGGGGGGATGTGTGATTTCTCATGTAAATACAGGTCTGCCCTCATTCCCTACATCAGGTGTTACGATAAGTAGAATGATTTCTCTACATCTTTCTCCTAGTCACTCATTTTCCGAGCAGCTGCTCTGGGCCAGCCAGTGTGCTTACCTTCTGTTTAGTGCTGTATTTGCAGTCTTCCCAACAGTGCTACTCAGCCCTGTTGTGTTCATTTTACAGAGAAAAACACGGACATTCAGAGCAGTTAGTTAACTTGTTCAGACTCACTCAGCTAATCAGTGCAAGAGAGCGTGATGCCCAAGGTTATCTGATTCCAAAACCTGTGCTAATCAACTTCATTCATAAATAAGTCATTTTGCAAGGGTCTCTCAGGTGCCCTGTAATGTCTATGAGCTGTATTTTTTAGTCAACACAAAATGAGTCCTTTAATGGAGTATTATTCTCACTATTTCAGATATTAGAACACGAAAGCTCTTAGCAGCCAAGTAACCCAAGGCTGGATCAAAATTCAAACATGGGTCAACCTCAGTACACATCTCAATGCTCATCTGAAAGCTCTACTGACTTGAAGTTAAGAAAGTTTAAAGAGCTAGCGCTACTCTTTTTTTTTTTAATCCTTACCTGAGAATATTTTTTACATTGCTTTTTAGAGAGTGGAAAAGAGGAAGGGAGGGGGAGAGAGAGAGAGAGAGGGAGAAACATTGATGTGAGAGACACACTGATTGGTTGCCTCCTGCATGAGCCCCAACTGGGCCGGGGATCTAACCTGCAACCCAGGTAAGTGCTCTTGACTGGAAATCAAACCCTTGACCCTTCAGTGTGTGGCCGATGCTCTAACCACTTAGAAACACTGTCCAGGGCAGTGCTACTCTTCTTGAAGGTACTGTGTCATCTTGAAATTAACAAAATGGAAACAAATTTCAATGGACTTTCTCATCATAGGTCTCCGTATATTTGAATATTTTGTTCTCTCTGCCAAGGAATGAATCTCTATCATATCTGACAAGTCCCTTCCCTTTGATCTTTCACAATCTAGTCCTATGCATGTTTTTTTGGACATACTCTTTGATTCCAAGGTCAGAACTACTTGTTCCCTTGCTGGTGCTCCAACAAGTACTGTATTCACACCAGTATTGGAGCATTTTGCTGTGTTGACCTGGATTGTTATTTGTCTCTGCGACGGCTCCTCCAGGCAACTCATGATCTTCCAGAGGACGTATTTTGTACTTTGTTGACCTCTAAGCTTGCAGTACCCAAATTAGTGTCCCATAATAATAGGTATTCAAAAACATTTGCTATGAGAGTATATAATTAAACAATATAAGAATAAGAAGTCATCAGAAGAAGAAAAAAAATACAGGTGTGTATATGTCTGTGTGTTTAAAAGCCAGTATGGAAAAAAAAGAAATTCCATTTATATTGAAGGGACAAAGTTACATTACCTCTTATCTGGCTTTTAAGGGGATTTTGCTGAGCTAAAAATCCTGTATTCATAGAAAAGCTTTACCTGAGCTGCCAATACCATCTAAGATTATTAAAAGAGGGATTTTAAAGAACCTATTTACTTTTGTCATGCACTGCTTGCTGCTTGCATTCCACTCTGGTTGAACATTAAAATGAGACAAGCCTTTATCACCTTTGTGTCTGGTCACGTCTGCTTCCCAGACTCCCTAGCACAGTGACACAGTACCAGGCTGTAAACACAGCAGCAAAATGGTTCAGGAAAATAAAAGGAAAAAAGACCTGCTTGGGTTCATAATTGGATGAAAATATATTTAATGAAAACATTTCTATTGGTAGCAAGCTTTTTATAATTTCTTCATTTCTTTCTAATTAAATTTTCTAAAATGCAGACATTTGGCCTTAAGTATCATATTGGCACTGGATCAGTACAGTTTGCTTGCCAAGCTCAAAAGGGAAAATATAATGGGAAAATACTGTAATTTTATAGTTCTTGTAAAAATGAGGAAATCACAACCCTCACAAAAACCCCAAGTAGGATGTCCCTAAATCTGCCCACAGAGAGATCAAGATACATGTTTTCAGTTTTGAGGATGACCTTAGAAACCTATTTGGGGCTTATTTTGTTTACTCAAACATAACTATAGATCCGTCTCAGCCAACAGATGTCCAGAACATGAACTTGATGATCATTGGCTCAACCAATGGAGCTGAGAGTTTCAACTAATTTCCATTTTTATGACATAACATGACTTTTGTTTCTTTGTTCTCTCAGAATCACCTTCAATCCCCCCTGGAAAGACCCTGCTGATCGTTTCTAACAGGGTTAGATCGTGTGAGCTGAATGGAGACTTGTTTATGACTGCCTTATCCACATATGCACCTGACATGCTTTCTCTCGGCAGAGCAACAAATTGGATTTTTCAAGAACAGGAAACAGGTACAAGCTCCTTCTAATAAAGTAAATATGATACCACTTGTGTATAGCAGAATCTTTTGAGCCAAATTAAAAGTGCATTTCTGAGACATTAAGCACAGGGAACTCAGCATCCGCAACCCTGATAAATAATAAAACAACCAGGGTCCTCGGGGATAGTGAGGAAGACTCTGTCTGAGAGTAAGCACTGGCTCTTCCTCCTTTGCCCACAGGACCTATTTTCCTCCCTCCTCTGGCTTGTCTGTGCTTAAAATGGTTAGTTTCATGTGTCAACCTGATTAGACTAAACAATTATTTTTGGGTGTGCTTATGAGGCTGTTCCTGGAAGAGACTAGCATTTGAACCACTAGGCTGAATAAAGCAGGTAGGTGGCCCTCTCTAATGCAGGTGGATACCATCCAATCCATAGAGGGCCCAGAGAGACAAAATATTGGAGGAAGGGTAAATTTCCCCTCTCTGCCTGAGCTGAGACATCCATCAACTCCTGGCCTTGGACATCTGTGCTGCTGGCTTTGGACTCGGACTGAATTATAACACTAGCTTTCATGGTGGGGGGGCGGGGGGGAGATCCTATTGGTTCTGTTTTCTGGAGAAGCCGGACTAATACAGTGTTCTTATAGACTATTGCATGTCCTTGGCTCTCTTGCAGGATGACCTTCAGTTGGGTTTGGCCAATGACATTATCATCAGGAGAAGATGGGAGGGTATAAAAATCTGTCTTGACCCTCTCTTTCCTCCATGCTTTGGTGCTATAAGTGTGACAGTGACTGTATCCTTCTACAACTGACATTTTCTTCTGAGAGCCCTCTTTCCAGGTCCTCACTCCAGTGTCCACCACAACTCTGTGTCCTTTCTGTGTCCGTTAGGCCCTTGGAGAGCCCATGGCTCACTAGTATTGCTAGTATTTGGGTGCCCCACCAACTCTTGTTTGCTAATTTATCCCTGCTCACAACTCTCTGTGTTACTCTTTTATTAAAAACTTTTCAGGTGAACCATCTAAGATGAATCCAGGCCTCACTAGGATCCTAAATGATAAAGCAAGCAATATTTTTTGTGGTAATCTTGCCAAAGCTGCATGAATGACTACACTATTAGTTCAGGAATCTTGATGCAAAGAAATCATTCTCGCTTTCATGTTGCTCACCTGACAGACTTTTCAATCTAATGTGTTGGAAAATACATACCTGTTGAAATGCTATAAGATGAAGCAGTTAGAGAGGAGTCTTCAAAGACTGCTGGCATTCCAAAATAACTGCACCCGAGGGCATAACCGAAAAACTTAATACTGTGAGATGACATGACAATTGAGAAAGAGAACAGAAATGGAAGGTGTGGTGGGTTGACAGAAGACCATGGTTCTTTTACTCTTACTTTTTTTTTTCTTGTTTTAACTATAAATATTCCAAATCTGCTGCTTAGATATTTTATTTCACTTAGAACCTATGGCAAATCTATTAAATATTTTCTTTCCTCTATTTTTCTTCTCTCACATCCTCAACCTGTCACACATATTTCAATACCCCATTTATTCTATCAGATATTTAATCTGCCAACATTTTAAATTTGTTCATAATTTTTTTATTACTGTTCTAACATTAATGTCTCATTTAATTCTAGACCCCAGTCATTGGTAAAATCCTTTCTTACATCAATATTGATATGGGTTGCCAAGAGGTCTCTGTATTATTTGCGCTTCTCCTTTCCTCACTGCAGTTGTTTCAACATATTGTATTTTATTGCTCTGGATTAGATGCCTATTTTGGGGTATGTATACCAACTTTGCTACTACAAATTGTGGGATACTTTAACCTTAATCCCAAACCCACCAGAAATACAATTTATATAAAAGTAGAGGGGGTAGGATCTTTCATATTTTTTAAATAATGAAAACATTATTAATGAAGACACTTGTGCTTTAATTCCACCTTTGGGTTTAGAATGATAGGTACAATCATATATCAGAAGGCTTTGTTAGCAAATACTGAAACGTTCATAAAACATCTATTGGTATACATACATTTTTATTTATTTTATTTTATACTGTATCAATAAGATACCTGGTTTAACATGCACAAAGCCAAGCAAACCAATGATGCTAGAGACTGAATTTATATCGTACTGTCCTTTGAACACCCAGCAGGAATAAACTGCTGAATGCAGCCACCATGCAGTGCAATTCCTTTGTAATTAGTACCCTTGACACGTCTGTTTAAAAGGAGGCAATGGACATGTTTTCTAAACATGATCCTTTGATGTAAAATAGATATATTTAGACAATTTAAGTATATTTATAGGAATACTAGCATACTCTTATTTAATAAGAAAGATTTTAAATAAAAAAGACTTAGATATAAAATACAATAATAGAAACATGCCATGAGCTTGTTAATTGTAGAGTCTATTCAGGACTCCTTTATTTTTATTATTCCTTTTTTAGAACCTCTGAGAGACCCTGAAGACTGAGGGATTTTTCCACAGTGGCACTCCTCCCAACGAACACTTCTTGCCTCTTCTGAGAACCATCCTTGACCAGCTTTTCTCTGAAATTGGCTGAACTTAACCTGATCCTCTTCTGCTGAAACCCTATAAAGAATTCCATCATCTTTCCTTTGAGACTTTCTTCATGCCCAGCATCTTTGAAATTTGCTTATGTTAATGGTATTCTGGTTACTTTTCTTCCACAAAACATACTGTGTGTGTGCATACTGGTATATGTATATGCATGTGCCTATAATAAAATAGTTTGTCACAATGCTTTAAAGTGAATGAAGTGTTTAACCTTAATTTTCCATTTAATCATTATAACATAGGATGAATTTCCCCACCTGTGCTACAGAAGGAAACCTAGGTTTGGGTGCGATATATGGTATAGGAGAACAGGAGATTCTGCACGTTGTTGGGTAGATAGCAGTGCCTGTCCTTAAAACAGGGAATTTAGGAGTAGGACAAGGTTTGAATAAAATGTGAGTTCAGTTTGGACATCAGGAATCTGAAGTCACTCCTTTGACATATCTAAGTTCAGACCCAAATAATTGGATGTATGGTCTGAAAGTCGATAGTTAGATTCCAGAGATTAGAAGTTATCAAAAAGATAGAAATTGAAAATCCTTGGCCTAAGGGTAATTCCACTATGTAAATTAGCTTTCAAAAATGAATCATAAACATAGCCTAACATAGCTCAAGGAATCTTAGGTCCTATAACTCCCCACAGACATAACAAACTTGGTATTATTGTTCTTCCAAATCCTCCTGCAACAAATGCAGCGAAAGGGCCATAACAAAGAGCTTGTTTCCATTCCTATATGACTGAGCCTATAACATGCTTAACCATCGTAATTAACCTTCCTTTTCCTACAAATTATAAAGACTCCCGATATCCTGAATCAAGTTACAGGATTTGTGCAATGGTCACAGCTGTACCTTTTGTAAGTTATGAACCTTGAACTACTAAAATCACGTGTGATTATGTCAATTATCTTCATTTCCTGGTCTAATAGCTCAGCCTACTTCAAGGGTTTGGCTAAAGATTGAATTTTATAATCATCCTTCAGAGACGAGGCTTCCATTTTGAAGAGGCTGAAATCTCTGACAAATAATATAATTAACTGATTAATTGATTTCATAATCCTTCCAATTCCTAAACCAGAATTTAGATGGCCCATTGGAAAGAGAAGGTCTCCTTAATAGTGGAATCCTACCGACACCTCTACCCACTTAGCATATCCTCTCTTTAATCCCACAGGCCCCAGTTGCTTCCTGTAGGGAGCATGGGTCCCTTTGTTTTATTTCCATTTTCCATCAGATACAATTTGAGGTAATTTTTCCCAGACTCTGTAGTGAATTTGGTTCCCCACAGCAAGTTTTTTTAAACTAAAAAGTCTGCATGTATTTCTTATGAGTAACTAGTAATACTATTTGCAGAGTCTACTTCAACCAACAGTTAGGGATCAGCATCTCTTTGAGTGAGATACCTAAGGCTGAAGGCTATATCTTGACAGGGAATAGTATCTACACAGGAAATTTATCAAAGGCCAAGATTCCTCTTCCAGAACAAATAAAATAAATTTCTATAGGAACTTTTCCTTTATACTATAAAATTATTTCACTCATATCTTAATTATTAATTTCAAAAATCAATTATTTACGATATTTTAAACTTTTCTCAGATTATAAGGGCAAAAGAATTTCACAGAATCTTGTACTTTTCTACAGAATCCTTTTATCTCATTTTCATTTCATTTCCCTAAGCCTCGCAAAGTCTGTGGGCTAATTTTGCCAATGGTTTCTATCTAGATCTAATCAGACAAGGTCACTCAAATGGTGGTCAAGGTATTTCGCTAACCCACATTACAGTATAGTTTCTAGCTCTTCCTCAAAATGTGTATATACTTCCTCCAAAATTCTGCTTCGTTAACAGGTTCGTGTTTATTCTGTATGGCCAACCTAAGGAAGTAGAAAAGCCAGAATTATATTTCAGACTTTCCCAACTGTCAGTTTTGTACTCAAACAAACTAGTCATTGCTGTCCCTCAGAAGGAAAGCTGCCTCTCACATATGAAGAGCCTTCCTCTTGGAAGGTTCTGTATCTTAAAAGGTTGTTTTGAAATGTTGATGTACCATATAAGTAAAAAAATTCTCCAAGCAGATTAAATGCATATATAAATTTATAATAGCCCACTGACTCCAGTTGGCAGAGTTATAGCTTTAAGATAAGTGGCAAAACACTTTCCAAAGAAGTTTGGAGACTCTTTTTTGTCTTTCTGCCAAGTTCTCCCCACTGAATCTCACGCACTGACTAATGCATATGCTTGTTTGTGTAAGATTCCAGGGAATGGTCTTTATTGAGGCTGGTAGGTGAAAAGACTTTGGGCAGAAGCCTATTTGAAGTCTTTTCTTGGACAGGTTTTAGCTTCTGCTATATTTCTAATGGCTGTTCTATAGTATTACACATCAACATTAGCAGAATTGGAGTCCTGTAGCTTTTAATTCATATTTAGTAAACTCAAAATATTCATTATGAAACAATACATATATGTTATTTTTAAATTTCTACTTAATTAGTTGATTTTCTATCTTTTCTAGTATTTTACCTCTTTTTATTGATTTATCAACATTTCAAAATATTTGCTACCTACTCTGTAAATGAAAAGCTTGAATTCCAAAAATTTCTAAGTCTTCCTCCTGACTTTCCTACTTCTGCCAAACAATTTCTTTTCTTCTGCATTATCTGTGTTTACTGTAAGCAAATATTATTATTCATTGTTGCTAAATATTTCATTATATAAACATGTCAGAGTTCTAGTGTTTTTATTCTTGAAATAATTACCTCTATCTCTTTCAGCAATTTGTGAGCTAACATAGATCAGCTCAAGCACATTCATGAGAAAATATATCAGAGTTACATAAATCAAATGTCAATTCCAGTCACCTCTGAGATTTCACTGTCCCAAGTAAGATATAAATTCAGGATTGCCTGAAGTCCTATCTCCATAGCCTCCAATATCATTATGAGAAAAACACACACACACACAAACAACCAGTTAAGAATATACTATGTTGAGTCCTGCTTCAGTTTATGTAATAATTGGAGGACAATACGCATATATATTAATATCAGTGATTGCCTCTGGGGTAGGTATTGAGAAGAAAGATCTTCATTAAACACCTATTTACACATTTGATTTAAATGTTGCCATGTACATATATTATATTTTCAATTGAAAGTTGCAATTAACTTAAAACATGCCATCTCCTTGTACAGTTAATATGTTTTTAAAGAAATTGAGCTGGTTGGCAGCTCCTTCCATGAATGAGTAGCTCCAGCCTAATAAGATGATCTCCTACTTTTCTTCCAAGAGAAGAAAGAAATAGCAAAGGGAACACCTGTGGGGAGACAGGGTAGTATCCTGGTTGCACTTTCGAGCCTGAAACGTTTTCTAGGTATCAGGCAGACATTCAGGTAAGTTAAATAAAATTGAAATCAAAGAGTTCGTGATTCCTAGAAAGGGTTTCAGGACGCGTGTGCTTCTTGAACTCAGCTGAGTTCCTGTGGTTTGGAAAAGACAAGCACCTGCTGCAAGGTCTCACCCACATCACCAGCAGCTAACATCCATCTGGGTGGGTCGGGCTCGGTCACTGAGAAGTTATTAAAACTTAGTTAGTACTCAGGGCTTCCAAGTAGGCAGAACTTTGCAACCGAATCACTTCTAAGCTTTAGTAGATTTGCTTTACTGGGGGGGGGGGGGGCATACTTAAACATTATTTTATATCCCTTCTTTATTTTTTTCTCTCCAGCCTATTGGAATAACTGTCTCTCAACCAATAAAATTCCCAACGCGTCATCACCAGCCTGTCACCGCGTCAGGCCGCCTTCAGGCTCTGACGGGGTTTGCAAATAACGTGAAGGGAACTGCTCTTCCCTGAACACTGCAGATCAGAACCAGACCTGAGCAAAAACTGAGTCTGCTCCGCGTGGGCCGCGCAGTCGCCGGGCACGTGTGTGCCCCGGGCAGCCCAGGCCCCAGCCCCAGCCCCAGCCCCAGCCCCACCCTCACCCTCCAGTTTTTAATTTTTTTTATAGAGAAGTCCGTTTCTCAGCTACCAATCCTGGGACGTCACTACTGTGCTGTAGCCGCCTAAGCCCAGCCTGATTGGAAGGCGAGTTGTATTGTTCTGGGAAATGACCGGAAAATCAGGCAACAGGATTTAGGCCTAAGCACGAGCCTAGATTTCAGATGAGAACTGGTGGATCTTATTTTAGCATAAGAGATGAGTATAGTTATTTTGTTGTTCTTTACCAGAAACCCTGAAATCCGGGTGATACTGAGGGACATTCAAAGCTAAGTGAGAATGGACCAGGCTGGGTGGCTCAGTGGGTTGGAGCGTTGTCCCATCCACCAAAAAGATTGAGGGTTTGACTCCCGGTCATGGCAGATAACTAGATCGCGGGTTTGATCACCAGTATGAGCACATACAGGAGGCAGCCGATCGATGTCTCTCTCTCACATCGACGCTCTTTCTCTCTCGCTCCCTCTCTCTCTAAAATCAATTTTAAAAAAAAAATAAAAACAACGTATCTTGAGTGAGGATTTTTTTTTAAAGTTACCCGAAGATGGTAATGAAAAGAAAAAAGCAAATGCATCATAAAAGTGCATATTTAAAAAGAAAGGAGATGTAAAACATATTTAAGATCCTTTTTCATGTTGTTATAGTCATTTGAGACTGTGGGCCATATAGTGCTAAAAAAGATTTGTCCAATAGAGTGTTCACTTAATAAATATATGCTGAGCACCATACTGTTCGCTGAGTACCACTTTAGGGATTATGAGAGGTAAGCAAGATGTATAAGAATCAAGCCTTATGTTTTCAAGCAGTTTATTATCTGGTTAGGGAGGAGATTCTAATGCACGGGAATGTAAAGCTGTAGCTTTTTGAAAGTGGATCATGTAAACACCAAAATATGAGACAAGCAGCACACTGAGGACTTGTAAAAGATGCCCACAAGCAATTTCTTTAACCCATATTTGAACATCCCCCAACTCTCCCAGTCTTCTGAGCTTACCTGTTACCATTTAACTATAACCCAAGTCCACCCTAAATAATAAAGTCCAGACCCCATATCTGCTGTTTATGAGGTCCCCATAATGTGGGCCACACTTATATACCTGGGCTGTCACTTGTCACCTCTCAAGTTTCATTATAGAGGCGGGATTCTTCAGCTATTGCCTCCCTCCACTTATCATTGGGTATCTGCTGATCCTGCTCTGCCTAGCCAATTTCACTCAAAGACATGGCTATACATCCACACTTTGGCTTCCCTACAGCAGTGTACCTGAGATTTATTGGTTTAAAATTTGAACTAAAGCCTTAAGGATTGCATCAAGGACTTACAATGCAGGAAAAGGAATTTTAAGTTGATTATAAAATAGCACGTCTCCCAGAGGGTATCCTCTATGCCTGCTCTTTTTGTCCAGGCCACATACAAGGCTCTCCTATCTTCTGCTGCAGCCAGAGACCTCTCTCCCAATGACCTACACCTCCCACTTCCTTTCTCTGGTTTGCTCGTTGCAAATCCCAAAATCAGGTAGCATGGCGACATCTCAGAAGTGAGGCCCTGCTCAGAATAAAGCTAGACTTCGATATAATTGACAAAGCCCTTTAAAGCCTCTCACCTTAAACACTTCTTACAGAGTAAGCTTCAGATCTTATTAAGATTTGTAAATCTGATGCACTGCAGGGGAAAACAAAGACTTACTGTTTTCTGGGTTTCTAATAATCTAATATGATTAGCAAGACTAGGTAGACCCTGAAATCATTTGTTCTTTACACTAGAGTCATTAATATTCAAACAAGAAAAATACCTAGATGCTTTTTGAATTCTGCTTAAAAATACAGTAATGCTTATCCATTCTTTTCTTATCCATTTTTTATATTAGTCATTCAACCACACTACAAATTTACCTTAAATGTCAACAATTTCTGTGTATCTGCAATTGCTGAAAGAATTATATAGTATGGGTACAATACTTCCTGTGGAAAGAAGGAGTTTAAAATCATGGTCTATTTTTTATTGAAACCCAATTATTAATTGATAGTAAATTTTTAAAATAATTACATTTCTGGAAACTCTGGTTTTATGCAATGCCAAAATTCAGTGTTGCAAATTTTGTGTACAGTCCCAATATGTGATATTGAGGGAGGTCTGTAAATAAACATATTTATTCTTTCCTTATTTCCTAGATTCATCTTCATTTTCCTTTTCATGATAGTACTGGGGGGGGGGGGGGAATAACTTAAACTGGCATTCTTGTTAGAGAATCCTCTTCTTAAACCGTGATTGCAATTTAGATATTTTGGAAAAGCCATAAAAAGTCTTATTCCAAAATATTAATTTAAGTACTGTGCTTCTCGATTTTATTTCAAATAGCTGAGCAAGCTTCCAAAAAAATCCTAAATGATAACCAATTGTTTTAGAAGATTCAGAGGTAATAGGGCACGGAATCAAAGACAGGGTTCTGAGCAGCACACTAGAGATCTCCCGATAGACTCACATTATTCTACTAAATCATTTTACAATAAATACTTACTAAACACCTATAAGGAAGGTGCTGTACTGGGAGCTGGTGAGTTAATGATGGACACGGAGCTTATACAATAACAGAAGAGACATATGATGGCCATGGTCACACATGAATAATTACACATTGTACACATTGTATTGAGCACAAAGAAGGAGATATAAACAGTGTTATGACAAAGTCAGGAGAAATTCAAATGTCCTTAAATTTATGAAAATTGTCTAAATTCCAAAATAGAAAAAAAATCAGTTAAAACTAGTGACAGCATTTTTTTTGCCTACGTTATTGACAATGATTGAAAAGTTTGATAGCACATTCTACCAGCAAAACCGAAAGAACGAGTATTTTGATTGTGAATGTAAATTAATTCACCCCAGATGGAAAGTAATCTGGCAATATCTATCAATTTATGAAAACACATAACTTTTGACCCTTATTTCATAAATTGGAATATGGCTTATAAATTTGTTCTCATTTGTACAAAATGGTGCCATGTACAAGGTTATTCACTGCAATGTGTTCTTAGTAAGAATAATTGGAAACTATCTAAACATTCATTAACAAAATACCAGTTTAATAAATGATACTACATACATATAAAATAGAATGCAATGTAGCCATAACACAGAATGGGAACACAGTATTTTATTTGTTTGTTTGCAGATATTGGCCAATCTCCGAGCGTTAAGTGAAAATAATTAAAACTATGCTAAACAGAATATATGTATAATTTATTTGTATATGCCTAAAATATATTTGAAAGTGGACTGGGAAGAAGTGTTCCTTTTTAATGTACATATTCATATTCCTTTTGTACCTTTTAATTTTGAATTAAGTGAATATGTTGTTTTAAAGTATTTAAATATTTTTGTAAAGGTAAAAATTCCAAGTGCTATCATCTACTATAGCATTCTCATTGCCAGCTCTATAAGCTACAGGGTCTGAGAGCCAAGTTCTTGAAAAATTCATTGATTATGTCAGATTCAACTAAAACACACACGTTAGAACCTATCAAGTTCAAGGTACTCTGCTCTGGGATATAAAATTAAAATATAGCCTCTGTCTTCAAGAGAATATATTTCAGTGGATGAACAGACATTTCTATAAAAGGTAAATTATGATGAATGCAAGTAGTAGGAGTACTAAGATTTTCAATTTTATTATACCTTTCAAAATTCTTCCAGTTACCATGAAGTATTTAGTTTAAATAATTACTACATTTTCCAGTGTATTATTTATAAAATACAGTTTATTTTATGTAAAGCCCTACAGTATTGTGGGGTGTATCCTTCCAATATTATTAGCATATATGTGATCAAATCTATTCATTCAAAGTACATGGGAAAGGAATTCTAAAGAAACTTGCATTAAGCACCTATTTGATTATAAATGTTGTTAAGATTATACAGAAACTTTTTCCAATAAAAAATCTGATTGACTTTTCCCACAGAAATTACATAGAATAGACTCCAAATAGCATGGTTAGTAGATAAACTATTTTAAAATAACTCTAGATCAGTCCCCTTTATTTTTTGTTATCTACCATTATATTTTAGACTCATCATTTTATGAAAGGACAATGATGCATGCAAACTACATGTTTTTAATTATTGTTGTTTAAACATGTGCAAGCATGAGATTAATGGAAGATCTATAATATTTCCCAAAGCAATTGAGAAAAAAAGTAAAAACAGATATGAGTATTCAAAACAGAACTGCAAGGTTAAAAATCTGAATGCCATTTAAAAAATGACACAATAGCAATAACATACGAGCAAATAAATCATTTATATTCCCCTTTCTCTTTAGGGGTAGATCCAGAATTTGTGAAGCTTAATGTGTATCTAATCAGGGAGTCTCTTTTTAAGAATAAAAGTACCATATCCTCAAATGCAAATTCAAATACGGGGCCTTGAAAGGCACCCCTGCAAGTGAGAGGCCCTGAAGCTTAAGCTTCCTTTGCTTTATAGAAACTCCCTCTGCTTTTCTTAGCAAATAGAATTGTCCTTACACTTCATTCTGTGGTTTCATCTGAACATTTCTTTTGGGGAGGGGATGTACATCTCGGTAAAGTCACAGGTAATTAAAAGAAATTTTCCATCTCGCTGTCCAGGTTACACTCCCTTTTTTGCTGTTTTTGTTTTCTTCATTTAAGAGTGTAAAACTGAATCTGCGGTATCAGATGCAGAACACACCAGAAATTTCACTCACAGGACACAGCAGCCTAAAATCCAATTTACATACTGTTCTCCCAGCCCACGTGTGGAAATTCAACAAAGGTGGTTTTCATTCCTTACTAGTGGTCCCAGGAGCAGAACTGACAAGGAACTCTGCGGCCACCGAGTATTCATCAGAGGGAGACACAACCCTTTCCTCTAAGGGCCCCTCCTTTCGGCCTGAGCTGCACAGATGCGCTGCGCTTCCCCGGTAGGAAAGGCAAGGCAAGGCGGGCGTTTCCAAGTTTTCCCTCATTCCGGGGGGGGAGAGGGGGCCCGGCTCTGCTAACTCCGGTGACCATGTTATCTGACCCTCAAAACAGGGGAGATGGGGGGAGACAAGGCCGAAGTTCTGAGAAGCATCCCCTGGTTATTGTTGCCAGGGCAACTGCTACTTGGCATCCTCCAAATAGTCATCGTCTGTCACACTTGGGGTATAATTCACAGGCATGCGACACAGTTGAGTGGATTGGAAATAAAAATTGGGGGAGGGTCTGAGGATTCATGTAAATAAATGAGAGCATTTTAAACAGGCATGTAAACAAAAGTGTATGCCTTGCTATTTAGAAAGAGAAGAGAGAACAGGCATAGAAAGAACACGGTTTTGAAAATATGAGTGTCACAGCTAAATATCAGTGTTTTTCTTATTGTACATATGAGTTAGACTCCACCCATTCCCAATAGTTGTCTACCTACTTGCTTCCTTTGATAAGAATCCCTTCTTTCTCCAAATATTAGTCTTCTGTAACATGGCTTCAAATTGAATATATGGAAAGATTTAGATGTCATTTTCCTTTACACAATCCTTAAGAGAGCAAAGACTATTTAAAAACACTTTTTCATTGTTTACCAGAATATCTGACTCAGAAGCAGAACGGGCTTTGTTATAAGAGAAGATACAGTATTTATTACCCAAATAATCTTCGACAACCCTGAAATACCCTTGGCTAAATCTAAGTTGTACATCTCATTTCTCTTATGTCTTCATTTCTTAGAGCCAGGGTGTCTCCTTAATTTTTCTAATCAGTTTCTCCTTCTGAACATTATAGGAAGTTTATTCTATACATTATGGGGGGAGAGGGTACTACTGCTCAAGTCATATCACAGAAAAGAAACCTTGAAAATATCCCTCATCATCATCACATAAAGCCCCAACAGTTTCAACCTCCTCTTAGCATTTGCTGGTGTCAGCATCATAAGAAAGCGAAGAAAACTCACATCAATGCATCACATTTACAAAATGAGTTTAATAGCAAATGCATTTTTGGAAACAAGTGGGAAGAAAGAGAGAATTTTAACCAAATTGCACTGAGTGGTTTTTAAAAAGCATAATGAATTAAAGAGGAAGGAATAAAATTTTTTAAAAAGCAAGTTTTTCGATTTTTCCATAACATGAAATTTTTCCTTCCTTTGAGCTTCGTGTATGTTATATAGATTATTTCTGAAATGTATATGAGAAAATTCAAGTACTCTAGGAATGATTTCCAAACATCAGAGATTTTTCCAGCAGTGTTACCGTATCCTGTATCCTGCCTTAGAGAATGTATCTACATTGTATTTACTCCTGGGACAAAACAAAAAAGCGTCCTCCTAGGAAAAATCTATTCTTGAGGAAACATGAATCATGGAACCATGAATTTGACCTACTTACAGGACCTTAGCAAAGTGGCAGAGCATCCAGGTCTGCAGACCCCTAGCTTTGGACAGTGGCCATAGCAGCAAGGAACAGTTATGTGACACGGGACAGTTTTTGACAATGTCCAGTTATGTCTCTACATGTGTACTTCTGAATGTTTGACAGACCCTCAAAGACTAACAAATGAGTCCAGATCTTGGCAGGAAGCTAAAGTATAGGCATTATTAGTAGATGAGGGTAATCTCCTTTCTTATTAATTTAGACAGGTGTATGACCTCATGTATACTCATAAGTGGTGAGGCTGAGAAAGTTAAAATTTCTTAGTGTTACCATTTTTAAACTAATAAGTAATTTTTGATTAAATTATGCTGCATACTTGTTAATGGCAGTTCAAAGGGAAATTTGGTCCCCCCCATAAATTGTTTGCAAAGCAATCAAGAGTATAGAAAAGTTTTAGAAAGATTATATTTTGAAATCTGATCCTGGATTGTTCTCAGCTTAAGTGTTTTGTGTTTTTCCATGATCTCTGTTTTAATTATCTTTTGCTTTTATAATTTATTTTCTGAAATATTGACAATCCTTTGAAAATATAATTATTCAAATTTTCTGCTAAGAGCATGCCAGGTCAACAGTTGCTCTTGAGCTTTCTTTGTTGTTTTTCTTCCTCTGTGTGTGTGTGTGTGTGTGTGTGTGTGTGTGTGTGTACACATGCTTGCATATATCAAACACTTCTAGTAGTAACATCTCTCAAAGGAAGCCACAGTTTCAGATAAGGGGGTGGAAAAATAATTTCTGAATCCCTTCTGAGGTGAGAGTTTAAAAATAAGCCTTCTCTACAGTTTAAAATAATTTCCTGAGCATTTGCATATACTGTTAAGTGATGGAATCACTTTTTTAATGAATTTAATTAGAGATTAAATTTAAAGCTCACTTGATCTGTTATCCAAGAACATGCAAAAATGGCTTTTATACCCCAACAGACAAATTCAGTCTCTAGTACCAAATAAAAGACATGGATCCCTCTATATTCTTAAGTCCCTTGAGTCCAATTGTATACCTTTATCTGGAGAATTCTTACTTATTGTGAGTTAAAATTTTGCATCTCTGAAACACCCCCCATTCAGCCTATTTTTTCTATGAAGCATCATGGAGAAAATCTATCACTCAACCTACATAAGATAACTTCAAATATTTTAACATGGTCATTCTATGCCCTATTAGAGGTCTCTGTTCAGTTTAATGTCTTTAATTTCAACTATTTTCCTGTACCCTTCACCACCCATGCTATTCTTTCCTTTATTCCATCCGATTTGTCATGATGCGGTTAAACTGTGATGCTTAGAATTAAATGCAAAGTTCCAGATATGAACTAATCAGTATTCATGGTTTACTATCTCAATCAATATTTAATGAGCACCTGTGGTAAGCCAGCGATTAGAGTAAGGACTAGTGGTTAAACAAGACCTGTAGTCTTTACCTGTCTTAGAATGCTTGGAATCAAAGATAGTGCTGGAACTATAGTAGAGATAACCATATTAATACTAATTACAACTGTGATAAATTTACAATGAGAACAGGATGGGTGAAATGTCTTTCTCTGGACATTACAATTATGCTACAAAAATCTAAAATTATGTCGGTATTTGTAACGTCCACATCAAAATTTTAATTAAAATAAAACTTGTGGTCATTCATGTTTTCATACAATTTGCTAACAAGGTCAGTCATAAATACAGGCACATCTCCCATTGAATTTATCAGAATGTGTGAAAAAAGCAAAGCCAGCGTAGGAATGTTCCCTTCTTCCCTGACCATCATCATGAGTGTCAGTCGTCTGATAATATTTTGAGAATAATATGAGATGGTGCATGAAAGTGCTTTAAAAAGAAGAAGCCACAATGAAAGGTAACTGTTTTTACAAAGAGAAGAAAAGCTGTGATTACAGCCAATACTGAAGAATAGGTGTTAATTGACTTTCCCACCATAAATGGCTATAAAATGTTTTTGTCATGAGCAGGTAGTACAGAGCTATGATCCTTAAAAAAAGAAACACGTGCTAGGTGAACTCTATATTTACTTCAGCTTCCTATTGGGGTCACTTTCCAAACTGAGCCATGGAGAAGAGGAGACACGTATGGAGCAATAGTACTGCTGGGCAAACAAACAGAGATCAGGAGGATTTGGGAAAGCTGAAGTGGTTGAAATTTATAAGCCAAGATATTGGGAAGGAGCGACATACAGAGATGGAAATCCAGAGATCTGCATGGTGTCCCTATTGATTCTTTTGTGAAATGCTAAGATGCATTTGTACTGGGTGTGACGTCATGGGATCTGAAAGAGATCCGAACAGAAGTGGAGTGAAAATTCTAGAGGTTTTTCAGCATCGACAGTACTGGAGTTTTAATCAGTCAGAATAGATAAACCTCACTGAAAAACCATGGACTTCCATTTCCGACTTCAGAAAGACCAAGTTTTAGGAACAGGGCTAGCCTAGACATTCCCAAACCTCGACAGGATCACGCTGATCTGAGAGTAAATGAATCACTTGCCAGAACAAAACTTAATATTGTTTAAAAGAGACTACATACTTTGGATTTCAGCAATATAACATCTACTTTCAGTATGCAAATAAAAATACTAGACATGTGAATAAAAAGAGAAAATAAATAATAGACAGTCAACAGGCAGAGGCACAGAGATGTCACAGATAGTAGAATTATGAGACAAGGGGATAGATTGAGTAAAGTAAATATAGGCAAAAAATTAAAGGGCAAAATCGATATAACTAATAAAAAGATGTTAAAAATCTTAGTAGATAAATGACAACTATAAAAAAGATATTCTAAAAATACAATATCTAAAATGAAAAAAATCACTAATTAGGTGGCACTGCTGAAAAAAAATCAGTAAATTGAAGACACATTTTTTAAAAACCCTGCAAATTGAAGCACAAACTATAAATAAATAGAAACCAGAAAAGGCCTCAGTGATCTATATATAGGTCAATATCAAGTACAGATGAATATGTGTAAAAATGTTTTTAAAAATATCAGCTCAGATATCCAACATCAAAGAACCACTGTTCAGATAAACACAAAGAAAAACACACTTAGGCACTTCATTATCAAAAGGCTAAAACTCAAAGACAAATAGAAAATTGTAAAAGCAGCCAATTAAAAAGATACACTATATATAGGAAAAATATAATAGAAACCACTAACATTTTAAATAGGACACTATACATTCCAAAAGACAATGGAAACTTTTTATACGCTGAAATTAAAAAAGTCAATCTAAGAATTCAATTCAATGAACACAAAAATCATGCAAAAGTAAAAAGAAAAGAAAAACATTTCTGTTAAACAAATGTTGAAAGAAATTTGTCACCAGCAGACTTAAAATTTGATCAACGTTAAAGAAAATTCTTTTGAAGGAACAGATACCATATAGAAACTCAAATTTATGAGAGTAGGAATGATTAATATATGGCTGAATATAAAATATGGTTTTGGACAAAAGGTAAATTGGATTCTATCAAAATTAAAATGGTCATCTCAAAACACTTGTTAAAGCGAAACAGCAAGCCACAGGCTGGGGAAGATATTCAGAATACTCATATCTGGCATGAGAATTGTTATACAAAGATCTGCTACAATTCAGTAACAAGAGTAAAAGAACAAAATTTTTAAAACAGGCATAAGACTTAAACACCTCAAAGGAAGACAAGGATAATGTATAAAAGGTAACTAAATACGTTAACAAAAAGTGCTCTACATCATCAGTCATCCAGGAAATGCCAATTAAAGCCACAATGGCACATCACTTCACAAACTACAATTGTTATAATAAAAATGTTCCACAAAACATTGGCCTTTTGGAGCAACCAAAATTCTCATATATTGCTGGTAGAAAACTGTTTGTCTATTTTTTATAAGGTTAAACACATATCTACCCTTTGATTTAGCAACTCCATTCCTTGATCTGCCCAAGGCATGACAAGCAGATGATTTCTAGAAGAATCTTCATAGAAGCTTTATTCATAATAGCTCTTAGCTGGAAACATACAGATATTCATCAACAGTAAAATGAGTAAACAGATAGTAATGCACTCATACAATGGAATACTACTCAGTAATAAAAAGAACTACTGATACACTCAAGAACTTGGATGATTCAAAATAAAATCAATTGGTATGAATTTCTACAACAGATAAAATTAATGGATTCATGATAGAAATCAGACAATAGTTGCTTCTGAGGGATTAATGGACTGAAAAGGGACAGGAAGAAAGTTCCTGGGGCGACGAAAATATTTTGTCTCAAGAGGGTGTGGGTAACAGGTGTATGCATCTGTTTCACACTCTACACTTAAGATTAGTGGAATCCCCTACATAAAAGTTATACTACAAAAAAATTTTAAAATAGGAGATAGAGCCCAGCCAGAGCATCTCAGTTGGTTGAATGCAGTGCCGCCCACCAAAAGGTCACTGGTTCAATTCCCAGTCAGGTCAGGGCACATCCCTGGGTTTTGGATTTGATCCCCAGTAGGGGAATGTACAGAAGGCAACCGAGAGATGTTTCTCTCTCACATTGATGTTTCTCTCTCTCTTCTTTTTTCTTTCGTCTCTCTAAGCATGTCTTTGGGTAAGGATTTAAAAAATAATTAAAAATAAAAGGTAGAATTGTGTTAGAAAGCTACTAAGGGGCAGTATATTACAACATTTCTGGGAAGGCTAGAAACAAATTATATATTTGTTCTCTTTAGTAACCACGCAACTCAATTTTGTCCACTCTTCCTCCTTACAAAATGTTCCTCTTCTTCCTGTCAGTCAGTAGATAAATATTTGATGAGCATTCACTATATATTAGGTGCTGTAATCTCAGGTTTCCTATGTCTAATATGTTATGGCAGATAGCTAGCTAGCTGATTAGATTACAAGTTGTCTGAATTTAGTATGCTTCCTTTTCTTTACCATATATAAGAACACTAAAAAGGTTAATATGGAAGGGAAAAAATCAACTGTTGGGAAATTTTTCCGTCAGTGATGAAACAGTTGGGGAGATGATTTTTTGTTGGAGCGATTCCTGGCCCTCGTGAAATAACTGAACTCTTACAATCTTCATGTTGAATTCTTTTCAACTCCCAAAGAGCTTGATGGAAGAGCAATAAATAAATAAATAAAAGATAAAAACCAAGACTCAGAGTAAAGTTTTACTGCCCAGAGCCTGCCTTGCTGGCAGTGTAAGCATCATGGGAAGAGCTTGATGAATATGAAATTTTCATCCTAATCTTGAGGATTCTGTTTTAGCAAGACTATGCAGCCAGGTTCTTACATAGCACTAAGGACGGCTAGGTTTTAGAAGTAAATACAGATAAACTTTGTGAAGAAAAGGAAAAAGTCTATATGCAAGACTGCTCTAGACTGTTTGTATCTGGTCCCCCCACCCCACCCAACTTCATATGTTGAAATTTAACCCCCACATAGATAGCATTTGGAGGTAGAGCCTTTGGGCGTGATTAGGTCATGAAAGAAGAGCCCTCTTTTAGATCAGTGTCCTTATAAAAGAGACCCCAAAGAGAGCCCTGGACTCTTTCCACCACGTAAGAACAGGGTGAAAGACAGCGATCTAGGGAGTGGAGAGTGGGCCCTCACCAAACAGTGAATGTGCTGCCACTTCCATCTTGGACATCACAGCCTCCAGAACTGTGAGAAATGAATTTCTATGGCTTATAAGGCACCCGTCTATGGTACTCATTTATAGCAGCCCAAGTGATTAAGACAGAGATCATCGTAAGAAAAAAAAGCATGGCTGTCTGAATTATTTCTCTCTTCCCAGGATTCACACCTCCCTCTCGGTTCTCTTTTGTGTTTACTTCAGCCTCCAGGGGCACTGAGCTGTCTCCTGGCTGCAAGACCCAAAAGTGGACAAAAATTCCTCTGCCATCTAGCTCCTTGCTTGACAAAGAAAAGCTAAAATTTGAAAATAACTTTACTAAGGACTAAAGAGAAAGTAAAGTAAAATAAAGAAAATGCAAATTTAGAAAAGGATTCGCCTAATAAAATACAGATTTCTGATCCAAACATAGTTAAATAGAAGCCACAAGTTAGCTGGTCTCATTTACCAAGATTCAGGCCAGGGTTTTGCTCACTTCCTCCAACACATTCTACTGATTAGATTCACTTAGGTTTGAAGAAAAAAAAGAAAACAGTCCTTTTAAATTTGCAAATTACTCTTTAGGGAGGTTAAGTCTATCATAAATTTTGATCAGATAATCCTATGTTTTTCTTTTTTGCTTTTTTCCTAATACAGAGCTGATAAAACTTTGGAGGAACAGTGTTGAAAAAACAAATTTGGAACAAGAAACACTGGTCAGAGCCTAAGTTCTTAGCAACTCCTTACAAGCCTGTGCTGCTGCAGCCCCACATGCCCTTTACAAAACGAGTCCTTCCTTTTTTCAGAGTCTTTCTTCAGCCCCCCACATTTAAAGATTCTCTCTCTCTTCTCCAGGCTTTTTAAAAATTAATTCCCTTTGCATGGCCTCTTTTGAACAGTGACTGAGTTGGCCAGTCTGTGACTTGGCTGTAAATGACTCCCCTGTACAGTTCCTCTCATTTGATTGGCTTCAAGCTCTACAGCCTGGCCTTTTCCCTGATCTTGGCCTAGACTCCCCAAAACTCTGCACTACAGCTTAGTCAGGGCTGAGGGGCTCCTCCTTGTCTGGAAGTTGACTCAGATGCATGAGGAGATGAAATAGAGATCTGGATGAGCAAAAACACCAGCAGGGCACTGAGTATGTGAGTAAGGGTTGTGTCTTGGGATTCTAAATTGAAAAGGAATAAAGAAGGTGAAGTGGGAGACTGTTAGAGCTTTGTCAGACCCTGGAAATTACATCTGCCCACATCACATAGCAAATCTCTTTTTTTTTTTTGTCTGATGACGTGAATGCCAGAGATTTCAGACCTCAGTGGTATTTAAGTTATTTTGGTTCCCCACACACCTCTCTGTGTTTCCTCTCTCACCTTGAATGAATTGTTTTCCTACTCCCAAGATCTAATCCTTGGCTTCCTGCTCTCCTCTCTTTGCTCCATTTAAATCATTCTTGCATTTACACATTTCCCAACTCCGTCTCTGTGTTCTGACATCTAACTGTTGTGTATGTTCAGCACTGTTCCTCCCACTCACTATTTTCCTTGCACACAAACGTCGTTTGACCTGTGGCTTCCAATAGCTACCTTCCCCTTGCTGATAGAATTATTTGCTGACAAATTTATTTGAAAGACTTTATCCAAAGCATATGTTTTCTTTTTCCAGTTTCTTGCATACTGCCATCTGGTTTCTGTTCCTGCTTTATCTCCATCTACACTCTCTCTTAGGCTTCTTCACTGCATTAAAAAACTATGAAGGCTGCTTCATGGAAGGCCATGAAAATCTTTTAGTAAACGTCCCTCTTTCCTGTGTTGCTTACCCCAATAGAGCAGGGTAAGAAGAAAAATGGTACTAGTAAGGCCAGGTATAAATTGAAAAGCTGCCTCCCTCTTGGCTCAAGTTAACATGGTCCTACTATCTCCCAGACCCTATTATAAATGCTGGAGAAATAAAGGTGGGAGAAAAGAGATGGGTTGTTTAATTTTTGGATGATTGATAAATTCTTGAAAAAAATTCAAGAAATTGTAATGTGAGATGTTTTGTTATTTTTTCCCCCTGAGTGAACTTGAGTTCTAAAACTCCATTTTCAAAGGCCTAATAGAAATATCTTTGCCGTATCTTAATATCAATAAAGCTAAACTTATCAGCCCCTCTTCAATTGTTCCCGAAAAGGCCATTTTAGGTTCTGGTAACACAATATTGTCATATTTTTATCTCTTTCTTACATCCCTTCATGTGCAATCAGTCATCAAAACTCACATTTTCTGAGGTCTGAGTACTGTACTGGTAATGCCTCTCATCGAGTTATTTATTGAGTTTGCTTTGTAAGCCTACATAGTTATGCTGTCTCATCGTTTATGTCAGAAAACTAAAATTTAAGGTTAAGATCATTAGAAAACACAAAGTGGGATATTTCATTTGGAAAAGAAATGATCCACCCACATAAAAGATTTAACAATTATGAAATTTTTTTGAACCAAACAAAAGGGAAAATAAACATTTTTACAATCTTAAAGCAAGGGAGGATTTGAATAATATAAAAAGTAAATAATGCTGCATTTAAAAGGCAATATGCATTCATTTGAAACACACATACAATATTTACAAAGAATGACCACAAACAAAGTCAAAAAGGAAGATTCAAAGGTAAAAATTAACAAAATTGTTTCATGCATACAAGTTATATTCATTATTAAAGAAAATAAAGAAAATGCAATCATCTTACAAATGAAAAAAGACAAAATTTAGGATAAAAACAAATTACCAGGAAAGTAAAATTAAAAGGACATAAAGAATGTATTTTTTCTTAAGTAAGATAAAATAGCCATAAAATTACTCAGTCCACTTTAGTTTCTCTACATACCTCTTTGTGGACCAGAAATAAACCATCAGTAGAGAAGCACAGTTCCAGTGATCACACTTTAAACTGAATAGATTTTTAAAATGTCCTACAAATCTGTATGAACATGGCAAAAGGCCAAACAAAAATGAGTTGAGTGCATTAACATGAAAGTCACAAAAAAGCACAAATATTCAACACATGAAATATGCTAATAGGCACTGGTAATCAAGATGATGTAAACTAAACTAATAAGACCTTTGAAAAGTTTACTAACATCAAGTCTTAAGGGAACTTGAAGGGAAAATAGGCCTCCATACATTGGAGATGAGAGAATAAATTGGCAGAGCCACTTTGGGAACGATTTGATACTATCCGTTAGAATTAACCAGATACCAACAAACCAAACTCTGTAACACATCATCTTATGCTCTGGAAGAAAACTTGTATATTTGCACCAGGAGACATATATAAAGACATCTATTTCATGATGTTTATAAAAGCAATAAATTGAAGGAAAAAATAACCTTGAAAGACCTTAACAGGGGACTATGAAACACTCATACTGTGGAATACAGATTAAAACTTGTTAGACCTATTTCATTAACACATTTTTTAGAATGAAACAAAATCTCCATAGTACTCTATAGGTAAAATACATTCCAAACTCATGAAGATAGCTTTATCAGGTAGAGATGTGAAATAAAATGAAAATCAAGCTGGGAGGTAATGGCCAAAGGGAAATTCACTTTATTATAATTTTTTAGTTTTTTAAAAGGAGAATATTCTCATGTAGTATTCCTATGGCTAGGTGATTGTAACTTTTAACAAAATTTCCAAGTGTGAAAATCACTGGTTTAAAGGGAACAACAGTAAACCTTGCCAGTGTGGCTCAGTGGTTGGGGTCATCCCGTGCACCTCAACATTGCCTGGTCAATTCCCCGGTCAGGGCACATGCCCAGATTTCAGGATCTATCCCCGGGAGGGGGCAGCCCATCGACATTTTGCTCTCACATTGATGTTTCTCTCTCTCTTTCCCTGTCCCTTCTTCTATTTCTAAAAAATCAATTTAAAATCTTTTAAAAAGGAACAATAATGAATGTTTTGAATAATTTTGCGAGTCTTGTAGACTGTTCCTCCTTGACCCAAGAAGTGTTCTTCAGAGAGGTAGCAAACCAGGATTTTCATCTGTTGACCTCATGCTGACATTCGCTTATGGCTTGTCTGTCTTTAATATAATGGACAAGAGCACCTGATCATATAGAATATCATAGATGTGAACTTCTAATTAAATGACCAATTGATATGCAAATAATTCCACTAAATATTTTGAATGGGTGTATTGAAAAGTGCACAAATTCTATTTCACATTTTTGGTAGACTGAGTACCCATTTAATGTGTTATAATTGTGAAATTATTTCATAGGTAAAAGAGATAGATTTTCTTAAACAAGCAACTTATTACTGTTTAAAAGGAAGAAGATAGATGCATTTCAATTTGATTGCAGTTGCCAAATTAGTAAAATTTCAAAGCAACTAAACCAGTATTTCTTTTCTTTCTAGCTTATTTGACATATAATTGACAAATAAAAATTGTCTATATTTACAGTGTACAAAGTGATGTTTTGAAATATGTACACATTGTGAAATGATTACCACAATCAAGCTAATTAACATATCCATCATTTCTGTTCAGATATTTTACCCACATGAGTTCTTTAGGGGATTTCTTTATAAACATTCCATGGCTGTTTTTAGGTAGCACAACTGATTATCATGAAACATGTTATTTTTACCGTTAAAATGTATTGACAAAGTGCTATGGGAGTGAAAAAACTAATATGATAGGTGTAGAAAAATGACAAAACAAATTAAATGAGATAAATTTATTGAATGAATACTGTAATGTTTCATAGAATAAAGAAATAAATCAGTGCATAAGTAAGCAGCAGGGATGATTTGATTTTGTTTTAAATGGGAAAAATAAAAATAAAAACATTAACAGGAGAAAAGTAATTCTGATAATGTCATAAATAAAAAAAACATAGATAAGAACAAAGTACAGGAAAAATGTAATATTAAATTGGTCACCAAATTGCAAGTAACTTGAGTAAAAGAAGAGTGTAGTAAATAATAAATATAAAAGATGTGATAAATAATAAAGGAAATATATAAGAAATTCCTGAAGAAATAATTTTAGAATGAGACCAACCCACTGAGGGACTCGTAGAAATTCATTCAGGTACAGCCACCTCCCAGAGACCCCTGACAGACACATAATTGGACGTCTAAAGATCACAGTATCAGCAGGGTTGGTTCCTTCTAAAACCTGTAGGAGAGCTTCCTTCCTTGTTTCTTCTAGCTTCAGGTGTTTGCTGGCAGTCCTGGGTGTTCCTTGGTCTGGCCAGCATAATTTCCATCTCTGCCTCCATCTTCCCATGATCTTTTACCCTGTGTGCTTGTGTGTCTGTCCAAATCTCCCTCTTCTTATAAGGACACCAGATGTATTGGATTCAGGGCCCACCTTAATGATTTCATCTTAACTAGGATATATCTGCAAAGACCCTACTTCCAAATAAGCATCCTCTCTCTCTCTCTCTCTCTCCCTCTCTCTCTCTCTCTCTCTCTCTCTCATCTCTCCCACTCTTAAAGATGAAACCCTTAATATAAAAAGGCACTTTCTACTGCAGAGTTAAAAAGATTTTTTGTGGAATAGCACACTTTCTTTAACATTAGGACTAAATCTGGAAACATGGAGCCTAATGTCGTCAACCAGAAATTTCCAAAAAGAGTGTGGACAGACACGCTTATATCCCTGAGGATGAATTTAGAGTTTTCTAGCCCATAGGTCTTACAGGACATTGGACCCTTTCTGCCTCAGTGGCCTATGGATCCTAGACACTGAGAGCTGGACCTTACCAGCTGCTATGTCAGCCCTCAATCCTATTTCATGTGCATATGCTCCAGCTTACAAAACTCCTTCCTTGCAGGATTGTATGGTCATAAGATATTTGGTTAATATTTCTATATCTCTCTTTTCATCTATAAAATAAAGTAAATAGACTGGATAGCTACCAAAATCACTTCCTGCATCAATAATTTACATTCCTTTTTTGCAAGAAGTGATTAATTATTGTGACAACCTTTAAAACCCCAAAGACAAATATTAAGTTAAATTCAAAAGTTTTTGATATTTTATCGCCTTCAAAGTCAATCATGGACCTTCCTATTCTCCTCCTACTCTACTCCCAGCTTTTCTGCATTGCCATTTTCTTCTCTGAGATAGCTGGGGCAATCGATTATTACTTTTCTAGACAGGAAAATTCATGGGCTTAGCTTGAAGCACAGAGGATAGGAAATAACAACTTCAGGGACAAAAGAAAGGGGAGGAAGTGAGGTCATGGACAGCGAGTGCCCATCATTTTTAAAGACGGAAACCTGCAATGGCGAGGTGGCAGCAAGGCCAGGTAGAGGTTCCTGGTTACACGGGCCTCTGAGTTTGTAGATGCGCTGCTCACTCTCTGCCAGCCGCCAACCACAGGAAGATGCCACTTGCGCTTCTGTGCCCTCGACAGCTCCCCCTCGCCCTTCTGCGGAGTCCTGAGCAATGACCCCAAAGGCCCTGCAAAGATGCCCTGCGTCCCCGCTGTGGGCAGGTGCAGTCATTCAAAGTGCACACAGATTCCACAGAGAAAAAGACGCTGCCACGGCGCTGCGACTGATCTCGCTGCTAAAGAAGCTAAACCCGCACGGCCTACATTCATGCACAGATTAGCTCAGGTGGAAAAATGAAAGCTAGACACAGTGAATCAGGCAGTAAACACAGGAGCTCATAAATAAATAACATCCCTGCGGGTAGAGAACCTGAGCTGCAATAAGAATGTCTGATAAAATGAAAAACAGAAAGGCTAGAATCAAAATGTAAACCTTTGGGGGAACTGGTGTACAAAAGTTTTTCAACATCTACAATATATGTGCACTGTGGGTTAACTGAGGGGGGGAGGTTGCACCAGTAGCCAAGTGATGGATAGGACCTAAATTTGGTGAGTTTAATAATTCTGTTTTGATTGACTCTTTACAAAGATAAAATAGAGTAATTATTTAAAAGTTTAAAGGTGAACAAGCAAAAAATAAACCTTCATTTATCCTCCCCCCAAGTCATAATCTCTAATAGTAACCATAGTTACAAACTGGTATTCCACATATCTACATATATATATACACACATATATTTAAAATATTTATATTTCACACATACAGTTACTAACATAAATGTATTTTATCTATACATATACATGTGCTTTTGATACCAATGGGTTCATATTTTACACCTTTATGCACATTTCCTTTTTTCATTCAATATAGTAGCACTTCCTGGGGTTAGATGCCAGCTCCACCATTTAATACCCGTGTGACCTTAAAGATACGCTGCTCAAGCCCTGACCAGGTGGCTCAGTTGGTTCAGCATCATCCCATACACTAAAAGTTTGCAGGTTCGGTTCCAGTCAGGGCACATACCTGAGGAGCGGGCTCTATCTCTGGTCAGGGCGCATGCAGGAGGCAACCAATCGATACTTCACTGTTCATCATTTCAGATGACTTACTGTCATTCACAATGCTTATGGCTTATTTATCACAACTGACTCTTTAAAAAAGCTGGCTTTATATTTTGCTGACGGGATTACAAGGGAAAATCACTGATCCTGTGCGGTAATGTATTTCTTTGATGCTATTTTATAGCATTGATTGACAGCTGGTGGTAAGTGTGTGTGAGTGAATGGATGAGTAGGAATACAGCAGAATGTGTGTTCTTGAGAAGAAAATATAAGATGATAAAAGTTAGGTATTTAAAAATGCAGGTCGTAAGCAGCAAAGATTTTTATTTGTAGCTTTTATTTAAAATCTTTATTTTCCCACTCCTAAAAGGTCAGTGATGCCTGTGTTTTAATTAAAAGAATTAGGGAGACAAAATCCATCTTTGGAGGTCTTTACTACTGCTCAAAACTTTCCTATGCCTTTAATTCATACTCAGAGTTTCCATTACTGTCTACACATTGAAGACATGCAACTTTTATCTCTAGTTCAAGAACCACATATACATTGTCTCTTCAACATCTCTATTTAGGTAGCACAGTATAGCAAGATTTTTACAAGTCATATATCTGATCAGCTATTAATACCCAGAAAATATAGACAACTTCTAAAACTCAACAACAACAACAAAACAATTCAAACGTGGACAAAGGACTTGAATAGACGTCTCTCCAAAGAAGATATAAAAATGGTCAATCAGCACTTTAAAAGATGCTCAACATCATTAATCATTAGAGAAATATAACTCAAAACTACAATGAGATACCACATCATACCCATTGATGGCTACTGCTAAAAAAATAACCCGCACAGAAAATAAGTGTTTGTGAGGATGGAGAGAAATAGAAACCTTTGTTCACCGTGGATGAGAGTGTAACATGGTGCAGCCAATATGGAAAAAACAGTGTGGTGATTCTTCAGAAAGTTAAAGAATTACCACATGATTCAGCAATCCCACTTCTGGGTAGTAGCCAATAGAATTAAAATCAGGGTCTCTAAAAGATATTCACACAGCTATGCTCATAGTAGCATTATTCATAATCGCTAAAATGTAAACAACTCGAGTGTCCATTATTGGGTGAATGGGTAAACATGTATTACATATATACAAAGGAATATTATTCAGTCTTAAAAGGGGAAAGAATTTTGAGCCTTGAGGGCATTATGCTATGTGAAATAAACCAGTCACAAAAAGACAAATATTGAATGATTCCACTTACATGAGGTACTTAGAGTAGTCAAAATCATAGAGACAGGATAGAGAATGGTGGCTGCCAGAGGCTAAGGGGGGGGGGGGATATGGAGCTATTGTTTAATGGATACATTTTATTTCTGCAAGATGGAAAGAGTTATAGATATGGATGGTGGTGATGACTGTACAGCATTATGAATATATTTAATACCACTGAGGCAAGCATCCCCAAATGGTTAAGACAGTCAATTTTATGTTGTGAATTTTATCAGAATAAGAAAATTAGGAAAGAATCAGATATTAGAAAAAATATAGCAATATTTTATATTCATGATTTCTCTCTCCCCTGCCCCCAATCTGGTCTTCTTCCATGCCTTTAATCTCTGCAATGACACAACCACACATCCTCCTGCACAGATGAGAAACCCAATATTCATCCGTGAATTTTCTCTTTTTCTCACCTTTTATGTCTAATCCTTTAGAAAGTTTAAACATTCTTGTCTCTTTGGAGCACCTGTCATCTCTCCCCATGTCCCAATTTATGTGAAGTCACCAAAATGTTAGTGTGCTGGTACTCACTGCAGTTGTGTTCATGAATTGCTATATCATAAAATCAAACATGAGCACTTTTCAAGCTTCTTCAGAAATATTTTCCAGAATAATTTGGGACAACCACTCATTTTGGGATGCAAACAAGCCATAGTACATAGACAAAACCACCATTTGAGATAAGACATGTGAAAATTGGATAGTTAAAATTGTTCATTTGAATTATAGCTTAAAAGATGATGACAGGAAAAGTAAAAAAAAAAAAAAAAGGCTGATCTTTGATCTTTTTATCTTTAAACACTTTTTATGTTTCTATATATATTTATATAAGTGTGAAACTATTTTTATAAAGGCAATTGAAGCTACCTCAAATATCTTTCCAGCAATGATAGGCTATAAAATAAATACCTCTTGGAAGGGGTTTGGTCAAAGATGTACATGAAATCACAGACACGATTATCTCTTAGGAACCCCACATGGAAGGTGAAAATATGAGTGGCACATATGACAACATTTTAATGTATGTAATAATAATGACAATAAAGGCTGGAAAAAATATTTATTCTGACCCTGTCAAAATACACTTTTTAAAGACTTTCCATTTTCATACTTTAAAATTTGAATGACTCCTTTTCAGTTGTGATTAATGTAATGCTTTGGTAAATATATTACTTATTCTGGGCTTTCCAGCTGCTCAGATGACACATGTTTTTAGATTTAAGCCTGAGATTTTTTTCCTTTTTAATTTGAGTAAAGAAAAACAAGAGCTAGAGTCAATCCCTGCTTCAACATTTTTTTGGGTGTACGACCTTGGAATTCTAGATAATGTGTTGTACTTCTTTGAGCCTTGGCTTCTAACTATGTAACTGGAACAATAGGAATGCTAATACCTACCGCAAACTGGTTATTGTGAGGGTAAACATATAAAAGTCACCTCACAGTCCTTATGACTTAGGCACTCAATAAATAGTAGCTCTTAATATCATTAATGCTAAGCATGTTTTTTAGCCTTTGAATACAATCACGGGTAAAATTACCCTGTTAAATTTTGCAAAGCCAACTAAGTATGATTTATAGGAATAAAATGAGATACAGACTGAGGTCATTATATTGTTGTTATTTTTATCTATAGAAGACAGTGGTTTCTAAGGTCATACTAAGGTTACTTTATCAAAATGAGGTAATAGGACACGAATTCTAATCTATTGCAATGAAGTAGTGAAAGTTCAAATGCAACAGTTTATGACATGCAACTGATAAATGAAATTTGAATCTGAGATGTTAAAATTGAACAGGACCATAGAGACAACATAAACCATCCTTCTTATTTTCCAGTCTCTAAGGACTGACCCTCGAGGAGTTTACCGATATCACACAGAGCAGACTAGCAGAAGCAAAAGTAGAAAATGAAGTTTTTAAAATAAAGTTTTTACCTCTGGTCAAATTATCACTTATTACATAGACTTTCAACTCAAGAAATTAATAGAAAAAAATAGCCATATGTCTATGCAGATAATAGTAAAACTACCATCACCTTAAACTTGTTTCAATCAGCATAAAAAAGTAAAAGGCTATTGGGAAGTAGTACTCTGTTCTCAGAAAAGTGACAATGTGTTGATGTCATTACCATAACCTTTTATTATTCTTCTATATTCCTTCGAGAAAACAGTGAGACTCTATTTTCTAAACTTATGACTAACATAATTTATATTCTTATGTTCAGAAATCACACCCAACTTTAATCAAAATGTTATTTTCCACACTTTCGCTTTTTCAAAATATGAAAAGAAATTCTAACCAAGAACAAAAGAGAAAGTCAGGCAGCTGTTTGGACTATTACTGAATAATTATGATGTTCATCACTATTGTTTTCTTTTAATGATAATTTAAAATACACTAGGCCCTGTAAAGCACACTGGTAAATACAGCATTTTAAGGAAACTTTGGACTGAAATACATAATGTTGTATTTGAAAGAAACAAAAGGAAAGCAGCCAGATGCCGCAGCGTAATTTCTTCTTGCTTTGGGTGGAAGTAGTAGTCCATTGTTCCAGAGTAGGAAAAAAAGTGAATGGGATATTCTGGAGCCACACTGAACCAGTTATATCTCATGAAATTACTATAATAAACAAATTTAATTATTTTTTCCTGAGCCAACTTCTTAGCCTTTTTGTCCCGTTTCATGGTCCTTGTGAGTCTCTACTTTTATTATGAAAAAATAAGTTAATGACATCATATAATAACTAATAATTTTGTTATATCCCTTTATCTTTGATATAACAAAACATTAACATTTATTCAAGTCCAAAGATAATTTATATGAGCATTTTCAAAGCTTTTGTTTTTTTTATATTTTATCATAACTGAAGCCTTTTCATATCCATCAAAATATTAAAGAAACTACACCAAAATCAGCATGTATCTAAATATTTTTGCAAGAAATTTCATTGTATTTGTCTTATACTCTCAACACTCAATGTGTGTATTTTTTATAAAACATTTTGGTGAAGGAAATAAGTATAAAGAAAAAAATTGATTAAAGAGGATTTACACACACACACACACACACACACACACAAATCCAGAAGATGTTTTCACAAAAAAGAACACTCTTAGCCCTTGTAAAATCAGAATGGAAGGAAGATTAGGCAAAAGAAATAAATCTTAAATTCAAATGGGAAGAAAAAATGAGAGGGTGGGAGACAGCACTAGGCTGATTTGCAAATTGAGTTCTGTTTTGAAATTACTATTTGAATAAAGAGGAAAATGATACTTTTTCTTAGAGAATTCATCCATTAATTCAACAATATTTGTGAAGCACCTACAGGTGCTCCACACTACTCTAATTTATGTAGGTATAGGAAAGAACAAAAACAAAACCCTTGCTTTACGGGCTTGATTACAGTGGGTAGAAGGAGTCAATACAGAAATTCAAAACAATCCCTACATCAGGGAAGAACCATAAAGCAAAATCCAAGAATGTGGCTAGAAGTTGTAAGTACATTATTTTTAATAGTAGTTTTAATAGATCAGAGAAGGCTTCTCTAAGCAGATACTCGAATGAAGTGAGGGAGTGAAGCTTATTGATTTATGGGGCAAATGGAGATTAACAGATTTCTCTTATGAAAACCAAAAAAAATGTATATAGAAGTATATATGTCAGAGTTTTCAAATTAGAAAGCAAATACAAATAAGTAACAGGTAGGAGGAAATTTCAGTATTTGTTAAGAAAAGGAAATATCCATGTATCTAAATAGAGATTTAAAAATTAGATTATGGATAAAAATTAGGCTGTGGTCAAACAAATTTTCATAGAAGTAATATTAGAATTAAAGTATACATAAAAGTAATATTAAAATTAAGTAAAAATTTGTTTTCCAATTTTATATGTAAATATATGTATATAAGTTCATATATAAATAAAATATAGGAATACATATAACATGTAGATGTAAAAATAAAGGGCAATTTGTGTGCTTTCAGAAACAATGACTAATTTTTTATTCAAGGGTGTGTGTGCTGATTTGATTTGAGACCAATTTTCTCCTATCCTCTCAACAAATTTTAAAATATATGTTATTTTTTCATCTTTAAAACAACATGCAGTGTGAGGCTGAGAGACAGAGAAGCATGTTCTCAGCAGCTGGGCGACGCTAGCATGTTGTGAATATTCAACAAATATTAAGTGACACTGAAATATGAATTGATGGATAATGAATCACTTTAGGGAATTATCCTGCCAAAATGTTTTGGAAGATCTGTGAAATGTTTGACAAATCCAAAGAATCCCAAGGTTTGCTTTTGCTGAGATTTATTTATTTATTTGGGGGGTTGGGAGACAGGCTCTGATTTTTCATCTGGCTCGTTATATCCTTCTGTTACAGAGCAATTTATGTCCAAATCACATTACTTTAACTTTTGTTAAGCAATTGACTTCTTAGTGGTTATATAATTGGAAAAACAGAACATCTAGAAAAATTGACTCTTTTTATTAAGTACAGAAATAAAATTGATTAAGCCAAAACTTCATTATGGTAATAGGATTGACACAGAGGTGGGGAATGAGCACCAGGGCAAGACCCAAATGTTGCATCCACACAGTTTATAACTGAGGGCATTATCTTATTTAGCATTTACTTAACCAAGGGGGAAAAATCCACAACTTATAAAGAAATTTTGCCTCTATTTTCTTCTGATTACATTCCAATTAACAGAATCTGTGCCTAAAACTTTTATGGTGATTTTAACATAGTGATTTAAATATGATCTCACTTTAAATACCAAAATGTTTTAGCCCATTTCCTGCCATGTTAACATCTCCTGACACATTTGTTCTGTGTATACCCATCACTAGAGGTACATAAACCGTCTCGCAGTGCTTGTAATATGGAAAGTGTATGGATTAGTCAGAATTCTTAAAGTTGCAGATTACAAAAGCCAGCTTAAGTAAAAGGAGTTTTCTCTTTAGGAAACGGGGAATGCTTATAGTAGTTAAGGAAAATAATGCAGCCAGATGTCGCGTAGGACCAGAAGGAGTTTCAGATGGCTGGACACTGGGACCATCTTTTTACCACTTGATTCTGCTTATCTCTGCATTAACTCTATCTCTCTGTTTTTCAGTATAATTGTGTGTGTTTTTCTTTTCTTCTACTCAATTCACATGATAGCAGAAAAGCAGACATAACTATACAGTGCACAGTAGAATTCAAGCCATAGTGGAGAGATGGACAACCTTGATCTTAATTCCTAATTCTTAAGGGAGTGAGTTGGGCCTAGAACAGGTAGGGTACCCAATCACGTCCTCAATTATTTCTGGCCAGGTACTCAACATGCCATTGTATGAATATGGCCACTATGTGCTTATATTATGGATATGACACCGCGTAAAGGGTGAGCAATTAAGTGGTTCATTATGAGTTGGGAGATCCTCAAAGGAATCTGCTATATCATGTAAGTATAACTTTGTCTAAAAGTTTCTTTCTCAAATACTTTACTTTTCATATTCACAAAAAATTTGGGGACAATATCTAATCCCCATTCAAAATCCAGTTTCCAACTCATCTATTAAGTCTTCACCTTAATTGAAAAATGATTAACAAACAAAGCAATCCTCCTGGAAATAATACCTATAAACTGATAAAATTACAAACATAATTACCTGAGAGTTTTAGAGACTGAGGTACAATAGGCAGATTTTGGAGCAGAGTCAAACTTGGGGAAAGTAATCAAAACAGACGGAATTCCTCTTTTTTTTTGCAGTTTTGCCCTGAGGGCAGCCTCAGTCACAGTGGCTGGGGTACAGGGATGAGTCCAATGCTGAGAGAAAGCCCACTGACTTACTAGCTAAACGAAATGGGGCAAAAAGCACAGGGTAACTAGCACCGCCAGAGAACCAGAGGAGAATGGAAAGGAGAAAGCCAGAGAAAGATACCAATGTCTTTGCTTAAACTCATTCCAAGTCTCTCTGACCACTAAACCACATTGATGGGAAAAAAGGAAGGCAGCTCACAGCCGTGGTTTAAAGAGCCGATCTGAGACCTGGGCTGCCACCCACCGCAGACATGGCTGCTTGCACTCTGAGTCTAACCAAGGTAATTGCTGGCTAAAACAAAGGCGTCAACACTTTTTGGAGCAATATAACAGAATCTAGATTCTCCACAACCTAATATGCAGATTGTCCAGGATACAGTCCAATATTATTCACATATAAATAGCCAGAGAAATGTGATACCGTCTCAAGGGAAAAGACTATATTCAAATGCCAACCCCAATGTTAGCAGATGTTGAAATTTTTACACAGTACTTTATAAAAAGTAGTTATGATTATGCTCAGTGACATAAAGAAAATTAGACTTGTAATAAATAAAAGCATAAACTATCTCTGCAAACTTGGAAAACTGGAAATTTTAGAACTGAAAATTTTAACACCCGCAGTAAAAAGATCTACTGGATAGGCTTAAGAGAAATAACGATAAAAGGGCCAGTAAATTTGCAAACATATAAATAGAACACATCTAACCTGAAGAAATATATCTCCCACAACAGATTTATTAATTTCTAAAAAAGAAGAAAAAAAAGAGTAACTTTATATTGGATAGAGTGGCAGATACCACTTTAACCAAGTGGTAGAGTTAATATTAGCAGTAATGAGACACAGTGACAACTTCTACCTCCTAATATAATACACTGAGAAGAGTACAGCATCTCTCTTATGGTTTTCCTTCTAAAAATTAATAACCTAAATTTAATCATAAGGAAACATCAGACAAACCAAAATTGGGGCGTAGCTGCAAAATAACAGGCCAGCACTCTTCAGATGTATCAAGGACATGAATGGCAAAGAAAGACTGAGAGTTCTTCCAGAATAAGAGAGACTATGGAAAAATTACAACTACCTGCCATGTGTGACCCTGGATGGCGTTGTGGTCCAGAAAGGGCATGTCAGTGAGCAATTGATGAAATTTGAATAAGTTCTGTAGAGTAGTTAATAATACTGTATCAATGCTAATATTGTAATTTTACTAATACTATGCAGTTAGATGTGTGCAAGATTTGTTTACTCCAAATTTATAATTTCAATGCAATTCCAATCAAAATTCCAGCATGTTTTTGCAGAAGCTGACATGATGAAGCTAAAACTTTTTATGGAAATGCAAATAAACAAGAAAAAACCAAATTATTTTTAAAAGAGGGGGAAAAATTAGAGAATTTAAATGTTCTGATTTCATGACTTACTATAAATATACAGTAATTGAGAGAATGTAGTATTACAGAAAAATTAGATCTAAAGATAAATGGGAAAAAAATAGAGTTCAGAAATAGATCTGAACATAATTGGCCAAATGATTTTCAAACAAATGTAGAAAGGCCTTTTAATGAGGGGAAAAAAATGTTTTTTCCAAAACAATTTTACAACTGAATACACATCGATGTTTTTCTCTTTCTCCCTTCCACTATCTCTGAAAAGCAATGGAAAAAAATATTCTCGGGTGAAGATAAAACAAGCAAACAAAAGAACACAAGTGCTTGAATCATTTCTTAAAAATGACGAATTAAACTTTATCAAAATTAAAACATGAAGCTCCGATATAGGCATCAAGTACATGTTTATATAACCAAGAAGGCACTCACCCCAGAGTTTATTCATAATTCTTTCCATCTCTGAGGACTTGTTTCCCAAACACCCAATTTGGCAGATGCTGCAGGAGTAATTTTTTCTCACTACTGTCAAGAAGTGATGTTCCTGGAGCTGGGTTTACCTGTGCATTATGATGTTTTACATTGACCGCTTCTTTCTACGCTTAATGTTAGGACAGTTCTTTCTACTCAATACACATAACACCCTCACTAAGATTAAACCATATGACAGTCTTTTGCACTGAACATACAGAGACTAGAAGGAGACAAGGAAGAATAGATCTAGTTCCTACTATTTGACAACTTAGCATGACCAATGCACCTAATTTGTGGTATAAGTGCAAGCTCAAAAGTGAGAACTAGAAAACATTTTTTAAAATGGGGAGCTCGGCCAATGTGGCTCAGCGGCTGAACATCAACCTATGATCCAGGAGATTGGGTTCAATTCCTGGTCCGGGCACATGCCCAGGTTTTGGGCTCCATCCCCAGCAGGGGGCATGCAGAAGGCAGCCGATCAATGACTCTCATCATTGATGTTTCTCTCTCTCTCTCTCCCTCTCCCTTCCTCTCTCTGAAATCAATAAAATATATATATTTTTCAAAAATGAGGAGATGGCTGTCCTCCAAATATAACAGTAAATAACCTCAGGATGATCTAAGTTAATATGAGGAGAGGGAAAACCTAAGTTAGGTCTTAATACAGCTGGCCTGTACTCTTGAGAGAAAATTTCTAGCAAACGGTAACATGTTCAAGAGAATCCCTCATTACATCTCTGACACTCCCAAAGTATTTTTCCATTATTTGGCTCAACAGCAACTCACAAAGCTTTTGCACAAGCAATTTTTCAAAGCCTTGTAATTCTTGTAGATGTGTATATAATTCCCATTTTCCACTCTCTTTATGTTAAGATGCCAGAACACGGGGGTTTCTGTTTTTAAATAAACATAATTTTATTGTCACAGAATCCTGCTGAGTATTTCTTAAAGGTTTCTTTCCCTTTTGCTTAAAAGCTTTACACTGTTTTCCTAAGAGCAACGTATTCCAACATTAAAAGGTTCCAATTAGATATGTAACTCCAAACCCATGAATTCTGAGAGGGTCTGAACTTGCCAAAACAATTTCTTGTTAGACTTGATTCTTGAATTACACACTCCCACTGCATATTTTAAAAGCCTTTACTATAAAGGTTTCCTATAACAAAAGGGAGATGAAAAGATACTGTAATTATTCACAGAACATATTCAAGCCATCATTGCTGATGAAATATGATATCTCCAACATTCCTCCACTGTAAATAAGGCCGTGATTCAGAGGAGTGCTGTTAGCCACAGAAAACCCACTCTTCTTATTAACACATAAAACAATAGCTTTCATCTCAAAATACTCTGCCTCTCAGTCTACAACACACTAAATCTAAACTCTTTAGCGATAAAATTTAAACTGCAGGTGAGTTTCAGCTTTTCATACTTTAACTCAAGTGGAAACTTTGGGGCCCTTTCCTCTGATGACATGGCCAAGGCAATATTTTTCCCACCTGGGAAACAAAAGTGGCTATTCAAGCAGCCCAATGCTCTTCAGTAGGTGGGCCTGGGCTGGGAAAAGAGCTTAGAGGAAGGCTGAGTCCTCAGACAGGGCTGACCTCCCCGGTCTGGAAACTGTCCTAGCTGTTTTTTAGGAGGACTACGAGGCATAGATGGCCCTCTGCTTGCCGTGTTGTGGACAGCCACATCAGCTCTGAGCTGGACACTGAACACCCAAATGAGAGTGGAGCACATAAGGTACCTAAATGCAATTTGCAGCCTGCGAGGGATGCTACTCTCGCGGTCCTTCCGAAAGCCATCCTTAAGGCTTCATGTAGACATATTCTTGTAGCAACAGAAACGCTGGTAAAGGGACAGCTGATTAGAGGGGCCTCGCCCCTTGCTGAGTGATGCTTTGCAGAGTAGCTGTCTTTGCCAGTGGCAACCCTTTAGAAAAGGAGCCCTGCACGCATGGCATCTCTCTGTTCAATAAGGCCTCTGAGCTGCCAATGCAATTACTAAGGCTTTCAAAAGTGGCATGAGTGGCTTCAGTGCCTGGAGATCTTTCCCCTGATTTCACTGCAATGAAACTAATGTATAAAAGTGGGGGGAAGGTGGCAAGTGGACACACAGGCCATTTCTCGTATGCCACGATGCTACATGATTTCTCTTGCAGCCCACGGTGTTATTAGTCATGACCCCGACAGACTTAGAAAACCTGCATCCATTTCAGCCACTTGCTGAAAGCACACAGAACTGCTGCAGATAAAATTTCCAAGAATATATTAAAACAAAACTGCTAACTCGGCCAAATTTCCTACACACTTGGAAAGCCTGTAAAACAGCAGGCCAACATTAATACGCAGAGAGAGGAGTACAGAGTATAACTAAGTAGAAGCTGCTGTTTAAATGTCAAGGTTTTGAAAATTAGGGAAATGCCAATTATCTTTAGTGGTCACAATGAGTTGTCTCAACTTACCTTCAGGTTATTTTTAACACTGAGACTTAAGATTGCAATGTCCTGAATGTATCAATTTTACCGTTCTTTCCCCTAAAGTGAAGAAGTAATTTGGTAAGTAAGGTTAAAATTTTCTGAGAAACTGCCATGTGTTCCAGTTGTATAAAAATTCCATTCCAAGTGTTCCCCCAAACTGAGAAATACTGCACATACATGTAAAGGGATAGATAACATGCAACTAGTACTGATCTGATATCAAGTAATTTGTGAATTGTTTGATATCATTGTGTCTTATTCTAGGCACTGAATTTAAATCATTTTTACCTACTCCTACTCATTTTCAAATACACTCCTTCATAGCTCAAAAATATCTTACTTAATTGTCTCCATACAGTTTGAGGGACCCAGCTCTTAGCTTTTTATCTCTATCACAGTTAAAACTATAGGTTGTAGATCATCACATAAAGTCACTGCTTTCTGGTCACACAACAAGTGTTTATTTAGCAGAATCAAAAACTACATTCCTCACATAATTTACTTTAAACATTAAAAATTAAAAATATTCAATTATTCCACAAATAAGAAAACATTTGTTTAATGCCTGTTGGTACTAGTACAGCACATTTGAGGACTTTTATTTCTAACTTGTATCTTTCTTGAATGTTGTGGCAGGTTTTATATATGACTTGCTCAACTAATTTGAGATCACTAACTCTATCACATATATTTTCTCCTCCCTCCACCCCCCCAAAAAACCAAACCAGAGCTAGATACTAATTCTATTGAGCTTAGCAGAAATCAAATTGAAGGATTTTAGGCCTCCTTCATGAGAGATGGCCTTTGCCATTTAAAGAAGCCTCAACAGGAAATGTCAATCACTTGACTCAATATCTATTTTTAATACCTATGTGATTAATCAGCTTTCTAAAAATGTTCTCAAGGCTGGGGAGAAAAAGCTGGAGACAAAGAGAAAGCTCTTTCTGTGAATGAATTCACAACATAGATTAAGAAAAGGCATATTGATCAATTCAAATTTTAAAGACTATTAATAGCAATGTATCAATGTTCTTTATGTTTAAGAGTTGATAAAAATGAGGATACTTTAGACAGTAAGGACCTAGATTTGTGAAATTTTACTTCTCTGCAGAAAAAAAAAGAAAGAGATTGATAAGTAGTGTCTTAATCTTGAATGGGTTTGCTAATCTGGATGTCAGATTGTGTCAAATTGCTATTTCTACCACAAATATGAAATTACAATGTCATAGAGAATAAGCATTTATGTGGGAGTCCCAGGATCTGTTTAATAATCCTGGTCCCCTCACTCACTAGTTGTTGAGTTTGACAATCTTTTTTGCAGTTACAGAGCTATCAGGTGAGCTGATCTATTAGTTCCCTTCTAGCCTTAAAATTCTCTTATCGCTCAGAAGAAGACTTCACTTCTGCCCGGTAACCAAAGGCTTTTTTTTAAAGTATGGTTAAAGATTATGTTTATGATTACATTTTTCTTTCTTTATAACTGTTCTATTAAATGATTTAGTAAAGATGTTTTTGGAGAAATTTTTCTGAAAGCAGATAATGGAAAGAGAAGATACGAGAAATCGATTGGCTTTTGGTTCACCCACGCTTACGTATAGCAGCAGTATGTATGTTATGTGTGTGCATTCTGTGTTCCTTCATTTCTGTGTTTTCTTTGTTTCCTGCCTTTTTCTGCTTTATGACATTTCTTACTTTCAAAACTTGAAAGTGCCAAAAGAACCACATTTATATAAAAAGATTTTTCAGAGCATTATTGCCAACCTTAATTTGAAGCTGGAGTTTAGAAAATCTTCACAGAGCCTATTTTAATGAGGTTTCCAGCTTTAATAAAAAGAGCATGGTTGCTTAACTGAAATGGCCTGCCAAAACTTTCTTAGGTTCATCCGTGGTTACACTGAATATTAAAAATACTGAATAATAGATTGAAGCAAGAGCATAAGCCTTCCTCTAAAAGGCAGAGCAGTTGCCCCAGTCCTTTATTTTAAGAACAAGGCTTCTCAGGGCATATGTAGAAACAACCAATAATTTTCATTAAGTAACAGTATTTGTTGCAGGTATCATTTGTGGTCGTTAACATTTTGCAAAATTGAATTTGCTTAGGTTTTGATTAAAAGTATTTACTTCAGGCTCTGTGGATAAAAGAGCTCCAGTGAACATGATGAAGATTTTGTAGGTTGCTAAAACAAACTAGCTTTGTTCTTAAATTCTTAAAAAAAAAAATCTGAAAGCATATTTGTTTCCAGATGGAAGATAATTAACACCAAAAAACTGCTTTATCTATAATATGGTTCCTTCTTAAGTTTCAGTAAGTTCACCAAAATATATAAATTCCCTTACAATAAGTTAAACTGATTTTAGAGAAAAATTAAATGAGTAAGAATAGGTTATTTTTCTTCCTTTTATTCAAATCATGGCAAAGATGAGTAGTATAAGTTGAGAAACTGTGTATTTGCTATTCTCATTATTTCTTTGTGCAAGATGTTTGTTAGAATGAGAATCAGGCTGTCTAGTGACAAAATTATGTGACAATCTGCATAATTATGCTGCATGTATGTGAGACTAGTTATGAATGATTAGATTTCAGTTCAAAGTTAGAATGTCTTTATTTTAGAAAAGCCTATGACTATGAAATGAATGGGATTGTTTGTGGCCATGAAAATATTTCCAAATTACAGAATTAGACTACCAGTATCGAAAGGACTTAGGCTGAGTAATATTATTTACCTCTCTCTATTAATGATAGGAGCTAAATAAGAGATTTTGCATAAACACAGCAGTATAAGTCACCACTAAGTATGGTGTAACTTAAATTATTTCTGTTCAAGTGCATTTAAAGTGTCAATTAATTGCCTCCATTTCAAATGCACACCTTTTCCCCAATTATCAAATTAAAATTTGAGCTGAATCAATGAGCACAATGATAGTTTAATTATATTAAACCACATGAAATAAACAGTGAGGAAGTGTGTGTGCAGATGGGCACCTGAGACTGTCACCTCCAGGCATAGCCAATGACAAGGATCATTCTCTTGGTAAATAAAACTGCTTTATTTGACTGTCACTGATGTATCCCTACTTTTAAAGATAGGAGAATGGGTTGAGATAGAGAGATTTAAGGGAATTACAGAAGGAATTGCAGACACAGATGTATTTTTTTTTTAAGGGCACCAGGTGTTTTAAATGCCACCAGAAGGGTGCTCCAGGCAATTCCACGCTGTCCAAGATAGCTTGGCATAGATTATCTGAAAGCTTTTGTGTCTTTTCAGCTTTTGATTAAAGGCCAGTGTCAGGACTCCTCTGGGCTTTTGCTTGGTACAGTAAAGCCGAGGGATTTTTTTTTTAAGCTGCTGCCAAAAAGATGCCAGTTAGGATAATTACATTTCAATTTAAATTGGTAATTTTATGAAAATTTAAACCAGAATATGTGTCACCCAAATCTCCTCACTTTCATTCCAACCAAACATGCACACACACACCCCTCTTGTTTGGGGGAAGACAATGACAGCGGTCCACCAGAACCTTCCCATGACCCAGAGATATGTGCCAGGAATTAAACAGATGAGAGAAAATTGAACAGAGCCTATTTTCTCTGTCCAAATTTATTTTCCAGCTTGGATTTATCACTAGTGTACACTGGAACCATCCCAGGGCATCCTAGCTTGCAGTATCTTTTTCCCGTGGCTGCCAGCGAAAGGAGCTTTAGACCATAACTGTAGTATTTAAGACATTGTTTTCCATTCACAGTCAAGCTTTGTATTTGTTAACAGGATGTAGAAAAGGAATCAAACCTACTTAAAGTCTCTCACCCTCTTGGTGAAAGGAGTGGGGACACAAGTGGCTAGATGAACCCTGAATTTTCTGTCTGCCACTTTCTTTTTCCAGGACACATACGCAAGCTTGGCAGCACCAACAAAGTGGAAGTAATGTTCCTTTGTTTAGAATGCAGTGTGTACGAACATTTACATAATAAAATACACACACAAATAACAGATGGTGAAGAGCCACTCATTTCACCACATGTTGTAAGCACGATACCGTTCCTTGATGATCTCATTTCTCTTATTTCTGCCTACAGATGTCTACCAGCTATTTAACCTCAGGGGTTATTCAGATGGTAAAAGGTTTGAAGACAGGCACAGATCTGTCTACAGAATTTCCCTCTTCCATCAGGTGTAAATGCCCTTTGTGGGTAGAGTTATCAATCCACAAAAACGCTTTCCTCTGTCTAAAGGACCGAATAATACACTCCTTTCTCAGGACACTTGTTGGGGAGACACTGTCTACAAAAGAGAACAGTAAATACTGTCAATATGCTGACTTTTAAAGAGGTCTTTTCCCTCTAACCTTTTGTTCTGAGCAGAAAATGGCTTATTAATAATCCTCGTTATTAAATGAATAGCCTTCTTGTAGAGATGTGAAGGAGGGCCTTCTGAAACGAGTGGAAGTCTCCCAGATGCTGTTTGTTCACATGTCCAATCTGTAATTAGAGTTAAGCCCCAAATGTGTGGTAATAGATACGTTGTATAGATTTAACTGCCACTTCCTCCCTAATTTACACTTAGATAACACTTTTCCTCCCAAAAGCACAAATTATTCCTTTTAATTAGCTCCCAATATACTTTAATAAAGTGCACTGAGAATGCAGATTATTAACGTATTAATGTATGTGTGTTTTGGAACACACATTATGCAAAAGCTCATAACCATTAATTAAATATTGTAACACAAAAGGAAACAGCATTATCATACCCATTTTACAGAAATAAAAGCAAGTTAAATCATTCGGACGTGACTGTTCCAGAATAAGAATCCACATTGCTCTCTCTAGTATTCACCATCCCTTCCAAGAGGACATATCTTCGACTATTTCCTCTTATTACTTTTTACATAAAATGAATCATAATTTTTAAGCAACAGTGTAAAGAAAGAAAAAAAAAGATGATGCACTTAAATCAACTAGCACTTTCATTTAGGGAAATCTCCTATTTTAACAATTACATATATCTTACATTTTACATATTGGGGTTGTAATAAGAATCTAATAGCCAACAAACATAGGTATTAAGAGTAATCTGCCTCAGATTAATATCCAAAAGAAAGAGCAACGAACTTCATTTAAACTGACTGAAAATCTTTTCCTTCAGAGAATACCTATATAAATGTTCCCAAATAACCTTAGTGACTGGCTGGAGCATGAATGAAAACAAAAAGATCAGAATGATTTGGGGGGATGGAAATGAAAGAGTTCATTTAGGCAGATTCCTGAGGGCTGATTAAGGGACACGTGATGACTGATTGAACATAGGTATTTTCCAGATTAGCAGGTGATCTGTTCACAGTCAGAGGAAAGAAAAAAAGAGATTACAGAATAAAGAAGAAAGGACGGGGGAGTAAGGAAGGGCAGAAAAGAACAGGCCGTAAGGTGGTTGGACAAGAGGATAAAGGGTCTTCTACCTTAGAGGAACTTTAGGCAAAGGAAGGAAAATGAAAGAGCAATGAAAAGCCTGTGAGAGCAGGAAAAACAAAAGTTGAATATCTGATGGAATTTACAGGCAAGCTCTATACCAGCTGTTCCCTTACACAATTGCAGCCCTTATGGGAAAACAAAACGACATTGCATTTCTGAGGATAGGTACTCAGTTAAATGATTTCACTTGCTTAGTTTAGTCACTACATGGTGCCTTTCCTATGTGACAAGTAGCAGAGCGCCCTATGCAGTCTGGGTCTTTTCCACTCCCCTCATTTTATATAGCTCCACATGATTTTGTCACAAACGCCTATGTGTACCATCCACTTGAGTTCTCTATTTCATATTTGCCTCTGTAGCTTCAAGATAGAGATGGACTTCTTTTTTGTTCTTTAACATTCCTAGCAACTAAAACTGAATTTTTTTGGTTTATCACACTTGTTATTTCTTGTCAGTAAGAGTGTTTGAATTACAAAATGAAGGTGTGGAATTTTCACATGTGTTTTTAAACCTGAACTTGATATTTTACATTGGTTTGTATAAAGATGAAAAGTTTTACTTAAATGACACAAACTAATGGCTAGTTATCATCTAATGACAGGATCCATCCCATGTTTTAGACGAGGGGTGGGGAACCTTTTTTCTGCCAAGGGCCATTTGGATATTTATAATATCATTTGTGAGCCATACAAAATTATCAACTTAAAAATTAGCTATGAAAAAAGCTCCTAGATTTATTGAATTTTGAGTCCCACCTGCAGTTGCCTTGGCAGGGCCAGACCAAATGATGTCGAGGGCCATATACCCCCACGGGCCAGATGTTCCCCACCCCTGTTTTAGATGATAGTTACACACACACACACAGACATACAACTCAAAATAGCAGGGATTCCATAAACAAAGATAGAAATAATGGTAATTAGTAGAAATGGTTGATTCTTAATGTTGGCACTTTATTTGTACTTAATTTAAATCAGGGATTGCTATCTTTGTTTTCAGTCTCTTTCTCCTTGCTCTTTATTTCTTAAAATAATTTGCTAATTTCTTTCCCTTTTTTTGGTGGTGTTCTTTTTCCATCGTTTATTTCTAATGCAGCCTTCTCCAAACTCTACCCAGTCTAAATCTGCTGGTAATTACATTGAAAATGTTATGTTTGAGATTGACTTGTGGCCATTGCCCGGTTGATGACCATTACTCTATATTTCTGCTTCTATTTTTTTGTTTAAAATAAGAATTACCTACGGAAGGAAAAGCATAGCCTTCTTCAATGTAGAGCTCAAAATTCAGGCTGAACTAAACTCAAAAATTAATTTGGTTCTTACTTCCTTGTCTTACCACAAATATTGGTCAGCTCCACTCAGATATATTCTCATGCAGAAACGTTAACTTCAGCAGATGTTATCAGAGTCCTTTCTCTTCCAAACATGCATCTTGTGCTGTATATTTTAGATTTGCCCTCTCTTGGGAAATTCTCTACACGTTTCCAGTTTTTTCTACCTTATCCTGTACCCAGGATGATCTCTATAAATCACATCATTCTGGCTCCCTTATTCTGCACTTCTAGTTGGTTCTGCTATAGGAGACAAGGGAGGTGAAAGGAGAAAAGTAGGAGTACTTATTTTCCAAGTTCTCTCCTTGCTTGGCTGAGGGTTAGCAGAGACTGTTCCTCTAATCAAAACACATTTTTTGGATTCCACACATAAATGAAATCATATGGTATTTTTGTCTTTCTCTTTCTGACTTATTTCGCTTAGCACAATACCCTCTGGGTCCATCCATGTCGTCACAAATGACAAAATTTTATTCCTTTTATGGCTGAGTAATATTCCATTGTATATATGTACCACATCTTCTTTATACATTCATCTATTGATGGACACATAGATACAGAGAACATTTTGATGGCTGCCAGATGGGAGGGGGGGTTGGCAGGATGAGTGAAAAACAGGAAGGAAAGTTATATAAATGCCCAATCACTATGTTGTACACCTGAAACAAATAAAATATTGTATGTCAACTGTAATTGAAAAATAAAAAAGACCTTTCTTGGAAGATGTGCTTTTCCTATAGTTACTACTCTCATAGGCTTTCAATTACTGCTCCCTCTCCTCACTCCTCAGTATCAGGAGTGATGATAAAGTCTTCCCATTCACTAGTCATTAGACTTCACCATACCTTATCAGTTACCCTTGATGTTCTTTCTCTATACCATTGAAAAAAATCTGTTCAGCTCAATTCTATTACCCCATTTTAAGTGTGCTTCCTTCTGGAACGCTGACCAGTACTTGTTTCTTTTCCTTAACATACTCAATTTTCTATCTCATGGGCCTAATTCAATAACATTTATGAAGCTAAGTAGTAATCATAAAAAGTAAAATATGTAAAAATAGTAAGAATAACTAAGTTTTTAAAAATCGCCCAATCCAAGCCACAAGACCTGTAACTATCATTTCCTCCTTCTGAGACTCTACTAAGAATCTTTCAATGCTGTGCTCTCTAATTTCAGTCTAATAAACTAGAATAACTTGACTCCACCCCAAAAAGTAGAATAGTCTTTAATGCTTTATATTTATACTCATTTAAATAATCAAATGTTACACTTTTTTCACAGAAGCTGTTTTAAATGCCCCTTGCATACATAGTTAAAAGTATGTGAAAGCATTTCATAATTGCTATAAAGTTGTTGAAGCATTTCTTTATTAGTAAATTTAAAACTAGGACTAGAACAACATTTGATATCTGGTATTTTGCTTTCTCAAAAATATCTCATCTACATTCCAACTGTCTGTTCATAAAAAATCAAACAAAAAATATTCTCTCTCAAGAGAGATAAATGACACTCGTTCACTTTATCATTCATATCACATTAATGACTCTACAAAATTGCTCTCAAACTTTAAAGGGAGAATGCCTAAGGAGAATCAGGTTTCCAAATAATTCTCTGCATGCGTCAGTTGTAAAACAGGTAGAATTCTTAGAATTAAATACCCTGCATAGTTACTGGTTGAGGACATAACTTTTTGAAAGTACTTTCAAGAACATACAGCCCTTGAAAACTTTCTCAGACTGAATACTGAGGGCATCACGTATTAAATATTTTTCAAGGATTCATCTGCATTTTTCTCTTCATCCAAGTATAATGAAGAACATTGGAAATGTGTTATGACAACATGGATTTCTTTAAAATAGCTGCATTAACTAAAAATAAAGTGTAGTTACCACAAAGAGATTAGTATAAAATAGGAAAGAAACATGAAGGAAAATCTTTCTTAGGCTTATGTTTCTTATGAAGTTTGGGAGTCCGTCCACTATAACATGTAAATGTAAGAAATATTCTTGAATATACCATATTTTCCATCTTCACTTTTCTCCATTTCCTACACCCAAATTCATTGTTTGCCCCTCTCTTCCCTATACTTTGCTCTAGAGACAACACCATAAATTGTATAACCTAGGCTTCATTGTTCATAACCATGCACTATTTGTTCTTCCTTGACCTGCTTATCTTACTAAGCATGATATCCTCTAAATTCATCCTTGTTGTCACAGATGGCAGGATTTCCTTTTTTAAGGCTGAATAATATTCCATTGTATTTATATACCATATTTTCTTTATCCATTCACCTGTTGATGGACATTACAGTCGTTTCTATATCTTCTCAATGAACAAGGGGGCACAGATTCTCTTCTATATCTTGTTTTCAGTTCTTTTGGCTATATATACTGATGTGGGATTGCTAGGTTATATGGTCATTCTATTTTAAATTTTTGAGGAATCTCCATACTGTTTTCAATAGTGGCTGCAACCTTTAACATGCCCACCAAGAGTATAGATGAGGGTTCCAATTTCTCCACATTCTTGCCAATATGTATTATCTTTTTGTATAATAGCTATTCCAACAGGTATGAAGTGATATCTCATTCTGGTTTTTATTTGCATTTCCCTAATGATTAATGATGTTGAACATATTTTCATGTATCTGTTGACAATTTACATGTATCCTTTGGGGAAGTATTTTGAATATTAACCTCATTATCAGATATATGTTTTGCAAATATTTTCTCCCATTCCATAGGTTGCCTTTTCATGTTGTTGTATGTTTTTTTGTTTTGGTTTTGTTTGTTTTTTCTGTGCAGAAGCTTTTTAGTTTCATAAAGTCCCACTTGTCTATTTTTTGCTTCTGTTGCTTGTGTATTTGGTGTCACATACAAGAAATCATTGCCAAGACCAATGTCATAAGCTTTCATCCCTATGTTTTCTTCAAGGAGCATTACAGTTTCAATAATGCATCCCCTTTCATCCATTTCTTATTTCTTCCAGGCACCAATATGCTCACAGTCCCTGGCCACGATTCCTAGTGTGCTGTAATGGAATTGATGTGGCTTTTTCTGTATAGAAGTATTTCCAGGTGAAGATGTAAATATGGTGGATGGTCAACTACTCTGATAGCAATAAAAAGTAGAGTATTTTTTGCCAAAAGGGATCTCCTGACATTCTTAAGTTTCCCCTTGATGCTACCACATATTCACTTGCCCATCAGGTTCCCTAGCTCTTATTGTTTTTATTTACTGCTGTGTTTAAGGATGAGGGAAGGTGGGGGTTGAGGGGGTGGATGGAAAGAGATAAACCAAAGAACTTATATGCATATATACATAACCCATGGACAGAGACAATAGTGTGGTGACCTGGGGTGGGGAATGAGGACAGGGTAGAAAGGGTCAATGGGGGGAAAGGGAAAATCTGTAATACTTTCAACAAAAAAGATAAATTTAAAAAAATAAAAGGGTGAATTGATTTATATAGCCAGAACAGTATCCGACGCCTGCCAAAACAAATAGAGCAGCCCCACAAAAGAAACATAAAAGTTTCAGCATTGGAGAGTAAGTGTCCAGAGCAGAATTTCAAAGTAGATAAAGTTGTCTCCTACCTCCTTTTCTGGTCCTTTCTCCTTGCCAGACTCATATTCCCAAGTAGTCTGTATGTGAGTTGTAAGAAGAGAAACAATCTTCCTTTGAAAATAAAATACACTGAGGAGAAAATATGTCAAAGCCATGCTCTGGGAGGAGGAAGGGTAGAAGGAGTTAGGGACAGAGACAGCACTCTAAGAAAAGGGGGGAAAGCAGATCCCTAATATGACTTTTCTAAAAAGTAAAATTATTCTCCATATTATCAGAATATAACATCTTCCTCTTTCTCGTTCCCTGCCTGTGCAAGGTGTCAGAGACCCTCAAGCTCTTCTCTTTATTATTTATCCACTCATTGACATTTGCATTATCAGTCACAATTTGTTCTGTTTTCGGTATAGCCTCTACAACATTATGGATCCATCAACTTCGAAAACACAATAGCACAACTTTCATTCCTAGATTTTCCTAAAGCTAATTAGGCCCTCCAAAATGTAAAAAGGTCATATACTGAAAATACAGTGCATCAATGTCTATTTTTGGAGGAGGTGAATGTAATGTTTAAGAGCCCAGATTTTGGAAGCATGATGCCTGTGTCTGAATCCTGCTTCTACTACTTATTAGGTTTGTGCCCTTGAGCAAATTAACATTTCTGCGAATAAGTCTCATCGTCTTTGAAATGGATATAATGGTAATACCTGCATCAGTGTGCCATTGTAAATATTAAATTGGTTAAAACAGTGCCCAGTAATAGCAAACTGAGGAGGGAAATTATATAGAAGACCTTAGGCCAACCTCCAACACCAATAATATGATTGGCTCTCGCACAATAAAGACTGAAGCCTTAGGCCAATTTTGCCTGATGGTAACCTCAATATCCATCTGTAGAGAAAATGTAAGAATAGAAGTCTTGAATATGTTTGCTCTGCCTCTACACACCTGCCAGTGCAACTCTACATCAGGGAGCATAAGAAGAGCGAAGCTGGGGAGCTTAAGACCATGAATTTCCTATGCCTATATTCAAGGCTCTTATAGCATAATTATAGATATTTATAAAATATATTGTATATTAACATACTATATGAGATATATTTATAAATATATACTTAAGGGTGTATAAAATATGTGTGCTTTAAAGGGACTCAGCCACTGAGAAATCAGGGTTGATATTTCCTAGTGCTACATGCTTATTCCTGAGAGAATCAGGAACATCAGGCCCAAGGTAAGAACTCCTTACAGAAGTTGTAGTATCTTTTATTTTCCTTCCTATTCTCCTCCAGCCCCCCCCCCCCAAGTTATAAAGGGAAGAATTGAGGCCATTGTGCACTATTCTTATTCTAACACTGCCTGATCTTAAGAGGGGTTCAATTGCAAAGGATCATATGAATTGAGCTTGGGATAGTGAAGTGGGCTTGCAGAGTCTGTCTTGGGAAGGATTAATTTCATAGGCCCTGTCGATTTGCTTAGGAGATATGAATCATGGCAAACCTACGAATGGCTAGAAAATACAGAGTAGCTGATCCAAATTGAGAGAAACAATTTTTCCCAAGGGATAATGTCTTAAAAATCGAGGAACTGGAGATCATTGGCAAAGATTGAAAGTGAGCTCTACAGCCTCAACAAGGACATTTAAAGGGCAATACACAGAATACTCTGAGTATATTAGCTCAGAGAGTAATTTAGTTTCACTGTATATTTCTGGTAGAGGGTACAGACAAAAGGTTTAATATTATGAGATTTGTAGACTAGCATGCAGCATAGAAGACATGGTAAATGAAAGAAAAAGATAGATCCATGTTGGATGGAATTAAAATGCATGAGATGATACCCAAATAAAAATTGGGATGTAAGTTGGAGACTACATTTCTCTCTGCATGTGTGTGTGTAGCTTGATTTATTTTACATTAAATATATATTACTTTTTAAAAAATAACTCTTAAAAATTTCTAATAATTTTATTAACCAATGCTACCCCAATAAATTTAATGAAATTTTTAAAATGTCTAATAAAACATAAGACTATTTTCCAAAGCAAGTGGGAATGACAGCAGAAGAAAAATGTATGAGTCTTAGAATTGACTCCATTTCACTAGATTCTTAGTAAACACTCAGATTTCTGCAATAATGGGCAGGAATCAGTTTCATTAACCCCTGCAAGAACAATATCAGGATTAGTACCTGACATAAGTTTAGAAGACCAGAGTAATATCCTACTTAAAGTACTACAGATTATTTTGGAGTAACCAACTGGAAAGTGCCCTGAAATAAACAAACATATAAACACATAGACTCATTTACACTGGAATTTAATGTCAAACCAAGGTAGCATATGCGCAAAATGCAGTCACTTTCAAAAATATGAGGAAGTAGATTGAACCTTGAAAATCATGAAAGGTACCTTACAAAGTATAGCTACATATCTCTCCAACCCATATAAAATAGCAAAAGCAAATGAAATGTCTCATCAAAAAATAACATTTTTTAAATTCCATAATACAGAGATAACCTCTACTCTTTTGGTTTGCATATTTCCTTTCTATTTACATAACTACATAAAATGGTAGAGTGACCCTGACATCAGTTCTCAAACCCTACTTCAAGTTCAAATTCTCCTGTTGTGGCCTTCTAACAGGCCTTAGCATGAGGACAAAAGTGGGTTAGATTTCTTTCCAATTGGTACTCATTCCATCAATGTCCCAACATAGAGCCAAGAGAAGGACTTGGCATCAAAAGGCATAGACAGTTATCAAAGATAGCACGGCAGGCTAAGGTTGGTGAAGAATAAATTTGTAATGGAAACTGTGGACCCTTGAGTACAACTACAAATTAGGCAATGAAAAATGTTCAGCTGATTCCTTGGAGATGGAAAGAAGGAGGGAAGGAAGGAAGGAAGGAAGGAAGGAAGGAAGGAAGGAAGGAAGGAAGGAAGGAAGGAAGGAAGGAAGGAAGGAAGGAAGGGAGGGAGGGAGGGAGGGAGGGAGGGAGGGTGGGAGGGAGGGAGGGGAGGGGAGGGGAGGGGAGGGGAGGGAGGGAAGGGGAAGGAATGGAAAAGAAAGGCATTGCAACTATTACCACTGGAATGTAAAAATTCTACCCTGGGATTTCAAGGTAAGATAATTATTTGATTGCAATCAGAGGCAGTCAGAAAACTCTGGACTCCAGGTTACATATGGCCACTTCAAGCTGTGTGACCTCTTTGACTGTCTTCTACTTTAGAAGGATGAAACTTTTACTCAGTAAGGAAACAGAATTTATCTAGAACATTTTGTTAAACCTCTCAGGAAAGCACCAATAAAAAACAGTTGAGAGTTAGTAAGTGATTGAGTACAGGCAAAAACCAAATTGGATAAAGAAATTATGTTGCTATCACAGAAATTTCTGCATTGTACAAGGAAGAATGGAATAACAGAAAGCTCCACCAGTGAGTCACAGATAGGCAGGGCGTCACCACCCACTCTGAAATTCTTTCCTTGTCCGTAGAGGGAGATACAGATCTCTACTGTTTTGCTATGTGACAGTTCCATGAGGGTCAAGGGAAATAGTGTGTGAAAGTACTTAATAAATTATGATACTGTTTTCGAGCTCTTTTCTGCACATTCACCTCTTCCTCTGTTAAACACAACATAGGACACAAATTCTTTGGTCTTTTCCCTATCTTACCATCCTACTTATACCAGATTTGGAAAAAAGATGCTACATTTATAAGGTAGCCATTGCTACTTACTCACCTATTCTGTGGAAACAATTTTTCTGCTACTTCACAAAGCATTTAGTTTCAGATATTCTAAAGGTCCTTAGGGAGGTTGTAGAGCTCAACCTTTTTATGGCTCTAAACCTGGGACAAGTCACAAATGTCAACTTGAGTCTGAGGGGCATTTTAGACAGGTCAGCAATGAGGATAATTTGACATTATTTGGCACTGTGGGATCACTTGCAATTAGGTCCTATAAGACTATAACTCTATGCACTGCCACAGGCTGGCACCAGATAGTTAGATCACATAATATAACCTGGATTTATGAGCCAATCATAAGTAAAGGACATGGAATAAAAAACTTGAAACTACTAAGAGCATTCTTTGAAACAGCCCCTAAAAGAAGTCCTTAAGCTAAGTACTTACTTCTTACAACCACTTAATGATGTAGGCATTCTAATCTCCATCTTACTAAAGATGAAACCAAGACTAAGAAAGGAGAAATAATTTGCACAAAGTTTGTAAAGATAGGAGGAAAGGGAAGAATTGAGCTTATGTACAAATGTTTCTTAATAAAATTTATCTGGATTGTGCCCAGCCGGTGTGGGTCAGTGGGTTGAGCACTGTCCCATGCACCAAGAGGTCACCAGTTTGATCCCCAGTTGGGGAACATGCCTGGGTTGCGGGCTCAATTCCCAGGAGGGGCATGCAGGAGGTGGCTGATCAGTGTTTCTATCTTCTCTCCTCTCCCTTCCTCTCTCTCTAAAAAATTAATAAAACATATTTTAAAATGTATCTAGATTGAAATATATAGATATATAGGACTGAATTTTATAAATTGCATATTTAACATTAAACATAGGAATTTAGAGATAATCCACTGGAAAAAAAGATTTTTTAATATATCACAAAAGTTATAGTTAGAACAAAATAGTAACTTTGAAAATCATATATGAAAAAGTTCTAATAACCACTTAGCAACATTTAATTGAATAAAATGTTATGAAGAAAATACCTGCTGTAAGTATTAAGAATAGTGATTATCTGTAAAATCTAGGAAGAAAGGAGTTTTAAATGAAAGCATTTAACTGAGATTCCATCAACTTTGTCACACTTGTAATGAAACTAAAATTTTATGCAAAAGTCTGTGTTTACATACCTTTGGTTCTAGAAAGAGGGTCCATAGCTTTGGTCTCAAAATGTTCATCATCCAAGTAGGGACAATAATTATTTTTGCAAAAAAGTAAACAAATAAATAAAACTTCTTTTAACAAAACATTTAGAGTCCCTCTTCCTAAATGTTATAAAGTAAGCAGTCAAGCCAAAGAAAAAATGTAATTTTTATGCTTTTGGATGAAACCAGTATAATGTCTATTTAGGATAAGGCCTGGTTTCTCTCCCATGGGAGAGACATTTGACTTAACAACATAACCCAGTGGAAACTCACTCATTTAACAATGCAAAAAGTCTGTTTAGATTATTTCAAATATGGGTGTAATATGGAAATTGAGTCATGATTAAATCTAAGGAATAAAATAAATTTGGGTTTCCATCTGACATGTAAGAATCTTGGAAGTCAGTACTCCATCCTGATAAAAGGTAAAGCTGAACAAACTGAAAAATCCACAACTCCTCTTAGATCCATCGCAGGTGTGAGGTCACGGGGCAAACTGCTGTGCCCAGAACTGAAGAGGCAGACCGGCAGATACAGAAAATGACAGCTTCCAGAACAGACCCACCAACAGAAACCTCCACGGGAACTAGTCCTGGGCAGGGAAACCTGAACTGCGATGGCATTGCCGGAGACTCAAAGTGGACAAGTCTGAAAGTTAAAAAATCCAGGGGAGCTCACTCTTGGGCAGCCAGCACACTTGGTGAGTTTTACCTCCAGAACATCTACTAGGTTCTCACATGAAGGAAATATCAGAGAGAAAAAAATCCCTTATATTTCCAGACGGAGCAGGGAGAAGTAAACATTTTTAAATAAACCTGAGAATTCTGTTCTTTTCAACAAGGACTGCTCTGAAGGGACACTTTTTTACCAGAGACAAACCTATTGGAGTTTTATCAGAGCCAAGCCGCCCTGGGAGAAGAGAAATACCCAACTCCAACTCCATCTAGCCATCCCGTCCCGCTTGAGGGCTGGGAGATGGAGGGTGCGGGGAGACTGAGAAGTACTTAAGTTCACAGCCCAGAGACACATGCTCACAAAAGATTGAGATCTACTCAGAGGACCATAAAATGCTTCCCCCTCCCCACACCTTAGCACCATGCCACTAAAGGCCTTTTCACCAGTTTCTTTTACCAAGAATATCATGTCCAGCTTTCAACAAAAAATTACCAGGCATATTAAAAAGTCAAAAACCACAGTCTAAAAGGAATGAGCATCAGAACCAGACTCAGATATTCCTTCCTCAAACCATGGCTCAAAACTTAATATCGCAGAGAAGAATATCCTTCCTCCTCTCTTCTGACATTAGACACCCTTTTACTTTGCATCTCACTCTGCAGTTTATTCTTTTTGCAGATGATTGTAAGTCTCTCCTTGTGTGTCCATGCGCATGTGTCTTCACATCAGCGTTGTCCAGAGAACTATACAGAGGACTATTTCTACCCTGTCACCCACACCTCCTGTAGCAGGGCTCCGATCCAAACGAAAGCTCAATAAAACTTGTTGAACCACTGGTGTGGTAACAATATTTTAATTATTAGGATAAAAACATAATTAGCACTTGTAGATCACGGTAGAGCTTAAGAAAAGCTTTCAGAAACACCAGCTCATATGCTTATTATTTTATAATATATACCTTGCTGTAGTTTATCTATTGACAATTAAAGTGTATAATAACAATGATTTGCATTTCGCTTTGAAGTGTGGGTTTCTTTTTTGCATTATGTTTGAAGATACTCTGAGAATTCATAACATTTCAAACTGATCATTTATCATTTGGAAGGTTGCTCAGCAATCCCATTGTTCTCTGCTTAAAATATGCCTAATATGTGTACTACCTACTCTCATTCTGTTTTCTAATTTGAGTCCATCTTTTCTCCTATCCTTGGGTGACTGTAATTAAAGATGTCAGCTTTAAAAGCCTCACTTGGAGTTATGCTGTAGCTCCTCAAACTCCCTTCTCTTTCACATCTCCTAGGCTTCAGATAGGAAGCAGAAGAGTCGATGGAGAAGGTAAGAAAATCACAGTTGCTTAGGTCTCAACAGCGGTCATGTAAATGCAACACTGATGATGGGCTTTCCTAAGAGCAGGCCTTCAATGAAGAAAAAATGAATAGATTGGGTACACTTGGAGAAAACATTTTTTTAATTAGCCTAAAGGTATTCTATAATTACTAAGGAATGTTGTAGAATCCAGGAATAAAAGTAATATAACAGGAACATTCTTAAAAAACATTTATTTTCCCCAATTTAAGAACAACTATGATTTTTTAAAACTTTTCTTTATAAAAATATTACTAAGGGAGATAAAAAGAGCAATGTTTATATAAAATTTAACACATGACCTTAATAAATGTTTTGTTTATATACAAAATTAGAGCCACAGGCTAGTCTGTAATGTTGATTTAGAGCTTGAACTCTTTAACATAAGAAAGTAAAAGAAATGTTGTGTCATGCCATATCTTTAACCTCACTCCCCCTCCGTCAGTAAAAACTGGGTTTGGAAGAGGAAGGGAAAACAGAATGGGAAAATGGGTCTCAGAAGAAAGGCTGAAGTATTTTCAAGAATAGCAATGTCTAATGTTCACATTTTTCTTAAAATTGTATTTTATGATTTGTTTGAATAGTTAATAAATTCACATGTTGCAAAATTCAAAAGAGATTGCCAGCTTATTTTTGCTTTTTAACACAAATGATATATTACTATCTCTACTTATACTGAACTGATTAGTGTTTCATAGCAAATGTTGGAATTCTTCATACATATCAGTACAACACTATTTCCCTTATGTATTTAAATGACTTTTTGAATATGTGTAATGTATTACTCCATCCTCTATGAATGAACTTTACATTGTTTTAAGTCTTTTGACCCTTGCAAAAAAGTTATCACTGAATATAATTTTACTATAAACACACTTAGATATAGTATAAAGACCTAGGAGTAGAATTGCTGGGTCAACAGGTATGCACATTGTTAACTTTGGTAGATATTAACAAATTACCTTTCTAAAGAATTATACCCATTTAAACTTTCACAAATAATATATAAAAGTGCTGGTTTTTTTCACATCTTTGCCAACATAGTGGATAATTAAGGACTTTGATTCGTTGCCAAACTTCTAGATGCAAGATAGAATAGTTCTAATTTGTAATTATCATTTGACAAATGTTACTAACCGTTTCTTCATGCTTACAAATCATTTGTAATTACTTTTCTGCTCACATCTTTTGCCCATTTTTTCCTTGGTTGTTGGCATTTTTCCTTGATTTGCAAGTGTACAAGAGTAAGTTCAAAATATCCTTTCTCATTTTTGATTTCTCTTTAACTTTCTTTTGGGATTTTGTTGCTAAACAGAATTTTTAATAGGAACTGATATTTATTTATTTATTTGTTGTGAAAACCATCTACACTGCAACATTTTTAAGAATTTTTTTTTCTATTTTTTCCTAGAATTTTATGATTTTCTTTAATAAATTTAAATATTTCACTTTTTGCAGTTTACTTAGTACATGATAATATGGCTTAGCACCAATCTTTTTTTTTTTTTTTTTTTTTACAATTGTTACCTAGTTATCCCAACACCAATTTTTGATAATCCAATCTTTTCTCCACTGACTAGAAATGACAACATGGCATATATTAAATTCCCAAATGTATTTGAGCCTATTATTAAACTTTATATTCCTTCCCACGGGTATATATCTATTTCAACACCATTACTCCAATTTCAATTATCATAGCTTTATATGAAATAACAAGTGTAAAACAGGAGTCTTCATATCTCATTGGCCTTCTTTCTCTCAATTATCCAATTTACTTTTTCTCTTCTTTTGTTTTCCATATAAATTTCATAATCAAAATTTTAAATTTATAATATTTTTATTAGGATTGCTTTAGATTTATAGATTAATTTAGGAACACTTAATACTTTTTATAATGTTGAGGTTTTCTCTACAAGGACATGTGCCACCATTTCATTTGTTCAAGATACATTTTTTATTTCAGAGTACCATCTTCAAGTTTTCTTTATATACATCTTGTATATTTTTTGTTATGCCCAGGTGTTTTATTTTATTTAGTAGTCAATTTTAGTATGGGATTTTCTTCGGTTATAGCTTCTAACTAGATTGTTGTTTATATATATGATGGATACTGATTTCTGTAGGTTAATTTTGTACCCAGGTACTTTTCTGAATTCTCTCACTTATGATTTTTCAGTTATTTCTTCAAGATTCTCCATGTATAAAATATTAAAATCATCAAATAAGATCATTTTACATTCCCATAAAAAATGTTATATTTATAATATGTCCATTTTTTTTTCTACTTGCATTGACTAGTATTTCTGAGGTTTAAATGGCCATTAAAGGCAAAAAAACAAACAAACCCAAAAAGCATAGAAATTAACAACAAAAGACCTGAGCAGTCATAAAAATATGATTGATAAATTTCAATTTCAAAAGAAGTTCAAGATAGCAAAATTAACTGTAAAGAAAGTCACAAGACAAATTAAAAATTGGTAAATATATATATATATATAAATATACATGTACATATATATATATGTGTATATATATATTTGAACTCATTAAAATATTCCTACAAACCAAGAATCCTAACAACCAGGTAGAAAAACCGAGCAGTTTGACAAAGATCAAGCGTTTTGACAAGGATGTGGAAAACAAATATTTTTCACATATTGCTAATGAAGGTCAAGTAATAGCCACAATATTGAATTTTTCTTTTCCCTGATTTATATGAGAATAATTCCAGGTTGAGGTAGATACATTTTGCCACTTTATGGTACTCATCTATAAAACTTCATTAAATGTTTATATCTAAAATGGGAACTAAATTTTATCAGACATCTTGTTGAGCCACTTGCTGATTACCTACTATTTACTACTCCAGTACCACTACAGTAATGAAGGCAGAATATATCAAGGTCTACAAAGCAGATTTAAAGCAGTGCTCTGAAGAAAAGTGCTAACAATGGATAACTACATTAATAAACTAGAAAAGCAACATAAATAATTGGAGACAATGCATGGTCCATCCCTTATTCACAGGTCTCATACTCAACAAGAAATAGAAAGGGTACCATTATCTCAAAGGTTTTTTTCCACAGTTGGTATTACGCACTTGTTATTTAGGGCCTCTAAACTAAGTTATTCATTTTATTATACTCAGACACTTTGCCTTGAATTCCATCCCTTTTGGTTTCTAAGTTCCATAGACGAGAAGGTTCATACTTTATAGAGTTGATTTCCTGCTTGCTCAGACCTATGAAATAGGAAAACTCTTTCTTTCCTTGGCTCACCTCGCTGAAGCTATCCTTTGCCTTTCTGGACTCAGACTACTTGCTGGCCTCCACCCCACTTTTACATAACTGTACTGTTAGCACAACCACTGTCACCACAATCACTCCTGTCCTGAAGCAGCACAAAGTCCAAGTAGCAAACTCTTCTGACTTAGAAATACCTGAATAAAAAGGCCCTGGTGAGTAGGGTGCAGCTTCTCTGCATACAATGCTGACGTATCCATATAACGTAATATATCCATGTTGAGTGTAATAAACTATTTCACTGTTCTTAAAGTTTAGCATCCCTACATTCAGAGTTTTATTTTCTTTATTTGTTGTTTTGGGGGGTGGGTTGTTTGTTACTTTTTACCATGTATGATTTCTTTTGCTCTAGTGTAGAAGGGAAAGTATGAGAACATCAGAGAACTTTGTTATATAATAATCGCTTTGTTGATTTGTAGCAGAGCTTACTAAAGAAGAGGAAAAACATTCACAGTGACAGGTTATGAGTAATAAAGGCCTAAATTTAGACTAAGCCTAATTATATTGTCTTGCCATGAATTATACTGTTTATGTGCAGCATAGCTGGTCAAGGCTACACTTACTCTTGAACAATTCTTAATTGACCCTCCAAATAACAATAGGGTCTGCTCACTCTCCATTAACAAGATGCTATTAAACAATCTGTCTCTAGATAAATCTATTTATTTGTTTAGTTTATGGACGATGCAACCGGTTCAAATGGTAGGAGTAGTATATAAATATAAAGTTCATTATAATACATCATCTACTGATTTGTTAAGAGGTCCAAGCTTTTTTAAACTGAAAGGAAGTAATTCCTTGTGGTTTATCTTGCTTTTAGGATGTGCTATTGTCTGGATTTAAGTCATCCATCACCATGTCTATTTTAAAAGTAGCGCTTTTTAGTGGGTCTGATGATAAATGCCTAATATTGATATTTATAATAAAACTAGGCATATAATCCCATTTATCTAACTCATTGCTTTGTAATTGCACAGTGTCTGGCATCCAAGTAAAACCTAATTATAGCTTCTGTTTTCATTTCCAAAGCCTTTCTAGTATGCGAAAGATATACCCTGACTGTTTATCCAAACCAGGTGATCAAACACATTGACTAGACCAGAATTTGCTTCAGGTGCAGCACACCCTGTTTTCATACTGAATTCAAAGGTCTGTTGCTATGTTTACAAAGATCTAGTATTTGAGGACAAAACTAACTACAGTGTCTGTGAATAAGAACTGCAGAATTATAAACAAACTTTCTAAATATGCAGATTCCTGAAAATATAATAACTCCTTTATAGGATTTTGTTAGTCCATACTTGTCAGATTTTATATAATATTATTTGATCCAGAATATTTCCACATTGTAATAAAAATCACTTAAATAAAATTCTATGTGAACTACACCAATTAAATAGTAATTTCCAGTCACAACGGTAAAATTTAGAAAAGGTTCTTACGGCCTTAGGTTGTAACCCTTTAATAAGAGACCCTAATATGCAGAATATGACAAACACACATGCCATCTCCAGGCCTCCTAAGACCCAAGAGTGAAGAAAGGGAAGGTCTAGCTCAAGGACAGAGTTAAGGGTCACAACAATATCTTACAATCCCAAGTAGCGAAATGCAAACAAATGACAGAGGTGACTGGTGGCCTTTGTCTCCAAAGTCATAGCTTCAGAAAGCGCAATCATTTTATACACAGACATAGAAGACATAGAACTTCATCCTACCTTGTTGGGCTTTAGCTCCTTAGAATGAAGGTATAAAAATAAGTGCCAACTAAAAATAACGCCCAATTTTGACATAAGATCTTTGTCTTTATTTTAAGTATAGAACAAGCAAAATTATACTTTTTAGTGTTAACCTCAATATGAATAATTTAATTTAATTAAGAAATCTACTTCATCAATTGTTCAATTTTCAAATTTAGAAACAACAACAAAAACTCTCACTGCCCAGTTAAAGCACTTAGCAGTAGTTGGAGATGAGTTATGGCAAAGGGATTGTCAGTTGAGTCAAGGGTGAAGAATTATATGCTCCTCAAACGATATTCTTCGATTTGACATATCCTTTCAGCTTGTGTTTTACTACAGTTTGCTACAAATTTTAAATCTGTATCTTAAATCAATAATTATTTCTATAATGAAATAAGCATATCAAGATCTCTTGAAATACAGTTATAAAATTCTTACCAGTTTATATAGTACATAAACTCATGTTCAGTACCTTTTATCCTACAGAGGACCATATAGTATGCAGAAGGTCATGCTTACTGTGACTATCCCAAATTGGCTGTCAAGTTATTCTGAAATGTCCCATAAATATATCTGTAATTAGTGCATTTTTATACATGTATGTACATTAAGCTCACATGCTTAATTGTTATGCACCAAATAACTTACAGTAGTTGTCCTAATCTGACCTGGAAATCTATAACATCTTGACCCATGTTCTTCTCATGGAACATTTATTTATACTAGTGGCATGTCAAGGACACACAAGTTCCTTCTCACAAAAACGAAAACCACATCCAGATGGTCAAGATCTCTTCCAAGAGAGTGTGGTTAACAGAAACACAGACCAACCGAAAAAACAAAATGGGGAAAAAAAACACAAAAAAACTCCCACGCATTGTCAAAAGAAGTCCTCTAGATAAGAATCCAAAGAGGTCTGCAGAATCAACACAACCTACCTGAGGTGTCTTTCCTTTCTTTTTGGTATTTGGCCAGATATTTGGCTGTTGGAAGTCCCAGGTCTCTTGTTTCCAAAGAGCCGCCTGTGTTGGCCTGTCTTTCAGACTCTTATGTTGCAAAATCTGAAATTCTGTTGCAATAAACACCAGATTTCAAAGGAAAAGCAAGGAAAATTGTGCAGAGATTTAACTTGATTTTTATAGCAACAGTCAGTAGTAGCATGAATATGTGTCTAAACAATGCCTCCTCTTCCAATATAATATTAGGTTGAGAAAGACAGACCTGTAGTATACTTGTGTAGAAGCAGGCACGGATTTTAAGGGTACACTTAGAAGAAACATCTTTAGGCATGGGGGAAAGAGAGGACTGTCTTTTTTATAAACACAATAAATGTATCGTTTGAATCCTTCTTGAAGGAGCCACATGCAAACAGATAACATAGAACTACGTTATTCTACACAAATGCAGTTGAAAAGTGATGAGGCATAATGAAGCAATTATGCTTCACAAGATAAAACAATTAAACCTAAGTCAAATAAGAGCATGGTGGATCAGGAATAATTTTTTTTCTCTTGATAGTCATTTAATTTGAAATTAAGAATGGTGACCTAATTTCCATAACATTCAATAAATAATAGTATCTAATGAATAATCTTGTCTTAAGCTTCTATTAAGGACATCCTTATTAGCATTATAACATCTGTATCCTTTAAAGCGCAGGGGATAAAGTTTAAAGAAGACTAAGTAGTTAAAGTATCAGAAAGTCAGGGAAATGCTCATAAACTGCTAAGTAAATGCTCATAAACTGATAAAATCCAGTAAGAATATGCCCAGGGCACCGAGGAAGCTAACACTTTGCTCAGAGTAGAAAGCCCTTCTACATTGCAGCTCACTAATTTTTTCTAGGGCTCCTTTCATTCCTTCTTGGCTTCGTAGGGTCAGGGCTCCCATGATCCAATTACTATAGAAACGAATGCTCTCAAACAGACACCCATCATCACAGAATGGCAGACCTTAAAGTGAAATCATTTCAGTTCACCTATTTCACAGATGAGGAGTTTGAAGATTTTAAGTGACTTGCCCCAAAGTGATGGCTGTGTCAAAATGAGGAATAAAATCCAGGTCTCCTAATTTTCAGTTCTCCTAATTTTCTTTTCCAGCATACTACTACAATTAAACCTTCCTGAGTGAAGGTTTCTTAAAAGGTCTACAATTAGATACATTAGAGTAGGAGATTTGGCAAAATTTAAACCAATTCTATAACAAATGATGTGGATAAATTAGAGACCTAAGTCAAAGTTGAGTAGTAAATACGGTGGTACATATGACAGGGTGTTGATATTCTAGTAGTGAGTGTTTATCCTGGGTGGCTGGTTGCATTGGCTTTCAGCGTAGGTGAATTTATTGTGGAATATAGTTCCCATAAATATGATCTTGGGCCATCTCATAATAGTTGCTCTATAGAGACAACTGATTCTAAAACAGTGGTCAGTAGAGATGCCATGTGGGTTACACATTAGATATATTTTCCCTCAGAATTCACTCTCCCAATTTTTCTTTCTACACTACCTGCCATGAATGAACTATTAGTGACCTTTGGGGATGATAATGTTACTTTCGTTCATGTCCTTTTTCTAATCCTCAAGAAACCAGCAAAACTGTTTGATATATTTATTTCTGCCAGGCCATCATTGCAGGGGTTCTCCGCTGGGCCCCATGCTTCCCCCTTCCCCAGCGTGGGGCCAGCTGCACCCAAGTGAGTGCAGCTGTGCTGGGTTGTGGGGTGAGCATGGGGATCGCCTGCAGGCTACATCTAGGCCACTCTGCAAAAAACGGGCCAGAATATCAGGCCACTGTTCCGACTCATAGCAGAATGGAGTTTCTGTGGCAAGTTTTTAAAAAAATAGTATAGTAAAAAATGTTTTGGGTTCTTTTCCTCTAGGGAAAAAAAAGTGTAGAGTGATTGGATGGTTATAAGTTATAAACTATTAAGACTCACTTGGCAAAAAATAAATGCAAATATTAATAGATTGAGGTGGATCATTCATCTACTGAGTCAAAACTGGGACAAAAAATGTAATCACTGCAATATAAACTCTTAATTTTGAATTTTCCATCAGTTTAAAAATCTATGGTTTATTTTTACATAATTTATAAATGCCAATTTCGTGGCATTTATTAATTGTTAATTTAAAATAAAAAAAAGAATCAATTTGTACATTGCCATTCTGGCCATGAAATGAATCCCTGTTATGAAAGGGTCACAACACATGTATTAATATTCCAATTAAAGCAAATCCAATCCACCAATCAAACTATTTCACTGTCAAGAGTAGTATCACTCTGAGAAGAATCCCTCGTGGTGGAACCATGGTAAACAACTGCCTTTACAACCCGTAGTCCCCCTTACCTATCATTCAGATAATGTCATATTATATAGTAGGGTATTACGTTTGCATTGTCAGTCAGGAAGGATTATAAGGTCATACATAGCTCCAAATTAAAATTACCTAAAACCCATGGACATCACAAGACATATTAGCCCATCGCAGTGTAATGTAATACAGTTCCGAAATATTCATCAATTGATTATTTCCCTGATAAAGAGAATAATTAGTAAAAACAAATTACTTCTAGGTCAGTGCAACAATAATAGACATCTGTTTTATCTTTAAAAAGGTGTAAATTGTTCTCTTGAAACTTTTTATCTAAATAAAAACTCTTTCTTCTCAAATTTGCTTGCCGTGTTTTCCTTGATTAATCTCATCACAGAGTTACCATTACAATGACAGAAGGTAAAAGGAACTGATCTAGTGGATCACCAAGATGCCTCTGTTTCAAGAACATGCTTCCCCGAGCCTAGAGAGCAGCAGTGCAATCTGGAAGTTATGAAGTCAAGTATGAGTAAGTCAAAGCTGGCCTTGACTCCTGCCTTAATACAAAATAGCTGCATATCTGTTTTCATCTCTGAGCCTTGATTTCCTCATCACTAAAGTGAGGATTATAATAGCACCTGCCTCATTAGGCTATTCTAAACACAACTCAATTACTAGAGAGCTAAACTCATAGAGTTCCAGAAGAGGCCCCCAAAGCACCTTATGTTTCTACATACTGAATAATTGAAGCACTTGAGCTTAAGAACTAGCTTTTCACAAGTCAGCTTCTCCATAATAAGATATTATGGAGAAGCTCTAAGTTCTGTTGCTTCATGTTTTACTGGACAAATGCTAGGAACCTTCTGAAATTGTCTGCTTGATCTTTGCTAACATATGATTACAAAGTTTACCTTCCCTTCTACTCTCTCAGGGTCACAAGCTCTTATGCCTCCTCCTGATCACAAGGCAATTGGGGTGGGGGGCTGGACTTAGTATGTACTCATATATACAGTATAACCAAAATAGGGTATAAAGAGCCTTAGGTACCAGCTATTGAGTGCTTCCCTCTTTCCTTCCTGAAATGCAATTTTTATATATAAATTTTGAAACACTGTTTTCTTTTTCAGCAGCAAGAGTCAACTTCATCAAAAGTATATATTATGCTAAGAAAGTAGTTTCAGAAGAAAATGGGAATCCCAAAGAGCAACTTCAAGGTTGTTTTTGTTTGTTTTTTTAAATATATCTTTGTTGATTTCAGAGAGAGGAAAGGAGAGGGAGATAGAGAGAGAAACATCAATGATGAGAGAGTCATTGATGGAGCCCTCAACCCGAGCATGTGCCCTGACCGGCAATCGAACCTTGATCTCCTGGATCCTAGGTCGAAGCTCAACCGCTGAGTGATGCCCGGCCGGGGAAGGTTATTTAAAAAAAAAAAAAAAAAAATTTAAAAGTGGAGAAATAGATACCCATCTTTGAAAGTAAATAAATAAATAAAAAGCCTTTTTGATTCTAAGATAACCATTCATTTTACTGTAACACATTATCTAGTAAGAGATTTTGTGGTGCTTCAGTGGCCACTGACTTCCAAGGTTGCCTGTCTAACCACCATGGCCCAGTATAAACCCTTGGAGAATGTGAATCATTTTCCTTTTAAGCTTCTAGAATAGAATTCCCCTGGTTTTCATTTCCTTTGAGATAAATCACATTTTTTTGGACACTCTTGCCTTGTTTCCACCAAAATGCTTCCCTCTCAGCACTGATTTTAATTTCCATCATCATGGCAAATAAGAATAGATCACAAAAATTAAGAAGTTTTACACATAAAGTGAGTTATTGAAAGTTTTTCTAGCCAGAAGAGGAAATTAGTTTCAAATGTATATCACCTTTTAGATCTAATATTTCCTATTAATTAAAATAATAGGAAATTTTTAGAGAATTTAAATTCTATCAAGATACATATGATTCAGTCCTAATTTGGTTTGAGGGATAGACTTATTTAATTGATGTATTCCTAGACCTGTATAGGTTTTTCTTTGGAGTGGGGGTATGAATTTACATAAAGGATGCAACCATTATTCAGTTTTGATGTGTATTTAAAACTCTAAAAGCTTTAAAATATTAGCAATGGATTTCACTTCAGAGTTAAAGAACAAGTGTGAATTTCACGGTTATTTGATGTTTAGGATTTGTTTTCCAGCTAGGACATTAGTATTAGGTTGAATGTTTGCCCTATATAGTTAATTCTACCCTATTAGATTTTTATTATATCTTCTTATATTAAAATAATGCCACTTTGCAATAGTAGAAAGTGTTAACAATATGGTATGAATTGTGACAGTGTTCCTCTGTTGACACTCTAGTTTCCAAGCACCTATAAAGAAGTCATGCACATTTATTCAACATTAAAATGTAGCATCAATCTCAATCCAAAAACAAGTTCTATTTTTCTTAACCTTCAATCTTTAAATGAGAAAGGGGGGAAAAAGAGGTATTTTTCCCTGCAGAGCACACTCCAGAATATGCTACATCTGTTTTAGCTGGCATGGAGGGGGCCCTGCAGGGTAATGCATTAGTCTAGATTTCAAAATTGATGGTTTTCAGACTAGAAGTTCTCCATGTTGCAAATCAGAAGACGTCCACATACAGAGATTTTATTTTTCAGTGAGGTTTATTTAGGATATTTTACTGGATGGACTGAGCTTGCAAGTTTATGAACTCTATTGAAGCAATTATCTCCCCAATTCAGGAGCTGCTGGAATTCCACGAGTCAGTGCTACACAGCCAACAAGGTTCCCTCATCACAGACCATCATGGAAGGCATTTTTGTGGTTTACAGGGAAGGTATTTTCATGCTAAATCCCATTTTTTAATACTCTGCAACTTTTCCAAAAGCTTTCGTTAGCCTTAATGTGGAGTTATGAGCAATTTATCCATTTTCTGAGAGATTCATGCATGAGAGAAAGTGCTCCTAGGCTTTGGTGATTGGATACTATCAAATTAGGCCACAATAAAATAGAGTTGAAGCCCAGTATTTTAAATTGAAGAGCCACATGAAAGCACTGAATTCTGATATTTAGATGCTTGAAGAATACACAGAGAATATTTTACATTCACAAAGGATTTTCTTCCTAGCCCTCCTTTCCCTGCATTATCCATTCCCCAAACACAAGCGCACACGCATCCTTTTGAAGTGCGTGAAGGTGAAATCGTAGCAGGCATGCCCCTCAGTCTACGCCTGCGGGCATGATTTCCTGCAGAAACCTGAGGGGGGTTATTTCTGTCAAAATGCACAGACAGGATCAGGTCTTTTAAAATGTGCAGCACAAGAACTCAATAGAAGCAGAGTCGATACATGTTTATATGTATATACAGACATATACAGGAGCTTACTAATTTAAAGATATAATACATTTATGCTACTGGCAGAGACAGGCAATTAAACAATGTGCAATGGGGGGTGTAAAACTCAGGTCCAGCCCACAGATGTGAGTGTGTTTGAGGGTAAAGCTGCCAATTCATGCTATAATGCAATATGCTTATACTCAGAAAATATACTGTACACGAAGGAAACTGAAGAAAAATGTGCTTTCTTTGTTCTGTTTCAAAGGAGATTTTTCTCTTGTTGGTATTGTTTTTCTTGTAGGAGAAAAAGCAATAATGATCTAATTGCCAGAAAACACGCATACAGCCTGAGACTTGGGAATCTCAGTTCTTGAAAGCCATATCCCGAGATTTTCTCTAATGCCTTTATTTTCAGAGTGTCTTTCCCCAAGGGGACAAAATATTTCTGCAGCCTTTATCTCCTTAATCCTCGCATGATCATTGTTAGGGAGTCAGGTGGGCTAGGGCTTCGGTAGGTGCCATTGGTGAAACAGACAGACAATGGCTGGTAGAGGGACTCGACTGAAATTATAGAACAAGCCCGGCGCACAGCTGGTGGAAGGATCGGGGCCTGCTGTTTGCCAGAGCTTTCTTTTCCCCGACAGAACATATTGCCTAAAGCTGAGAATCCCACAGTGTCCTTGATTACGTAGTTTCAAATTATAGTTCACTTTAGAGATTCCCATTAAAAATAGGATATGGCAGCAGGCCTGGAAATCGTTTAGACCCCAGGTTTCAAGCAAGTGGGAGATTTAAGAAGCAGAGCTAGAGGGACGGAGTATCCACCGCATAGGTGGGGATGGAGTGTCTAATGTCTAAGCGGCTGTCTACTGGCTCTTTCAACGTGGAGGACCTCATGCTAGGTGCTGTGCTGGCTAATCAAAAAGATGCAGAAGGTATTCCCTGGGTATTTATTTATTTGCTTGCTTACTTTTACAAGTGGCTTCTTGTGAAAGCGTCATTTCTACTTTTAAGTCGCTGGAGAAGACAGATTAAAACTAGGAAGATATATAGACAGCTATTTTAGAAGCCCAAGGGCAGCTTGAAATGAACTCCCTCATAAAGTGGAGGGAAGGGCTTCTCTCCTGGGAAAGATTCAGGAGGCTCCCTCTTGTCTCACTAGGATTTTTTTAAGACATAGTCTAGGAGGGGTAGACTTTTCCCTCATGAATTATTGATACTCTAAAGCAGTTTTAATTGTTTTTCCTTTCAGTGCTATACAGCGAAACACAATAATGATTCTCACTGCAATATTAGCATATATTTTAAGTGTGTCATAATACTAATGGGAAAGCATCTAATTTTCCTGAAACAATATGCTTCTTTAACTTCAAAAGATATGATTTAAATTAGTAATAAAGATGAAGAGTAATCTAACATATTAGAAAATTGCTTTCTGTGCTGAAATATTCTGTAGGAAAATAAGAATACGTTTATGTAAGATTTAATTCAATTATTAGAAAGCGTAATTAAACATTGAAATATGGGATCTGTAGATAAAATAAATTTCACTACACTGTGGCCTGTTTTCTTGGTCACAGTCACAAGAACATTAAGAAAAAAAAATCTTAAAATATATAAAGACTTTAAACACTGGAACATAATAGTTATTAAATTAATACTGTTTTCCTAATGAGCACAGAGCTTAAAAATATTTAAGTAAATATTTTTAATACAAACTTTTGACCTTAAGAGCCCTTTAAATTATTAAAAAGTGTTGAAGACCCCAAAGTAACATTATATAAATTATACGTATTGATATTTACTATATTAGAAATTAAAACTGACAAAATTTAACTCTTCAGATAATTTTTTTCCAAGCATGGTTATGCTCAAAGATTATGCTTAAACTTTTACCAAAAAGCAAAGAAAAAGTAGCACAGAAATATCTATATTCAAACTGCCAGGGAATAACCATTCTTATGTGAATTTCTACCCTTTTAAGTTTTTATTTATTTTTCTATAGTATTTGATTGTACATAAAGGTTTTATAGTCTGCTTATCCCTCTTATTAATGTTATCAACAACCTTCTATGACAAGAAATTCTACTAAAATGAGATTTTTACACTCTATCAAAATATATCATAAGGATATTCATAATTTACTCAATTATTTTCCAGCTTGGACAGGTAAATTGTTCCTGGGTTTTTACTATTGTCATAAACATGTTATTCTTGGCTGATCCTAGTATATATTTCTCATCTCTTATAGAATTCCTTTGAGTATGTCAGTGTCTTAAGTATAAATACTTCGCCTCCCATGAGCTCATGTCAAATTATTTCTTAGGGCTCAGTTTAAAGCCTCATTGTGGTCGCTCCTAAACTCTTTCCATGAGTGATCTCATTCATTCCATTAATTTTATTAAGTCTTCCAACTTTCTATATCTAGCCCTGAACTTTCCCCTGAGATCTAGACTCATATATCCAGCTCCCTACTTGATGTCTCTATTTGGATGTATCACAACCATTTAAAATGCAACATCCAAAACTGACTTCATTTTCCTCTTCCCTTAAATCTTTTTCTTCTTTGTCTTTCCTTTCCATATATAAAAGCAAAATTTTCCTGTAGGTTGCTAATGTCAAGAAATGGAAATCGGTTTTAGTTCCTACCTTTCTCTCCCTTCCAGTAATCGATCCGTCTTAAGTTGTCTAATGCTATCACTTTTCTGTATGTTGTTGCTTGTTACAGAGAACAGCTGCCCTGTCAGAAGGAGGGGATGTAGCTTTGTACAATCAAGGTCTATAATTGTACTTCCTTTCACTGTAGTGATTTTGAATTAAAACAGATAGTTCTTTTGTCAAAAAGATGAAAAGATTTACAAATAATTAAAGAAATAAAAGCAGATTTAGTATGTCTTAGAGAGCAAAGGGTCTTGCTTTGATGTCAATATTTATTGGAAGAAGCCTGAAAAGTACATTGACATAAGAAGGCATACGGAATGAGAATGATCGTTGGCTTGTATGAAGCTTCATGATCTTGTGCTGTTATGCAAGAAATCTGTAAAAGTCTATAATTTTCTCTCTTTTATAAGGAAAAATAGATAGAAATATTTTTTGTCCATAACCCTACTTCACTAGCTTATACTCTCTATTCCAGTCTGAATATCCAATGTTTAATGCTAGGAAAAATGACATACTGTGGAGGTAAGAGGCAATACAAAAGCTCCCTAGCTTAACCAAAAGTTTGATAACATTCTTTTATTGTATGAATATTTAATATTTCCTGACTGAGAAAACAATTAGTATGCCTTTGCTTTCCTCAAAAGGGGGTTAGCAAACTATTTTATACGATTTCTTAAACTTAAAGTAAATAAGTAAAAAACTAAATTTTTATGCTTTAAATGTGTTGTCCCTTTAAGAAAAAGAATCTTTCTCGGCATACTCAGGAAAAATCAAACTATGATGCTAAGGGTTGATTTCAAGACATGAAATAATACTCTACAATGATCATTATGCTGATAACTCATAGTCATTAAATGGAATAGTAAAGCTTCTTTAAAATATTTAATACTTGGTAAATACATATAGAAAAATTATAATTATATATACTCATTTGCGTAATATTCCTTTTAATTAAGGTAAATCTTCCAATGAATTGAAATGGCTTGTTAATTTTGGCTTAAAGAAACTATGCATCTTCTCTTCAATCTTATTACATTGAGAAATACAGTATATAAGTTAGATTTTAGTGCATCACAGCCACCTCAAAAGTTAGTGGTTTCAACAAAAGACCCTGAATAGGCACAGCAATCTTGAGAAAGAAGAACAAAGTTGGAGGAAATCAGGCTACTTGATATCAAACTATACCACAAGGCCAGAGCAATCCAAACAGCAAGGTACTGGCATAAAAACAGACATGTGGGTCAATGGGACAGAATAGAGAGGCCAGAAATAAACCCACACCTATATGGTCAATAAACCTATGACAAAGCAGGCAAGCAAATACAATAAGGTAAAGATAGTTTTTCAATGAATGGTGTTAGGAAAATTGAATAGATACATGAGAAAAAAAGAGAAACTAAACCACTTTCTTACACCATATACAAGAATAAACTCAAAATGGATTAAAGACTTAAATTTAAGACTCAAAACCATAAAACTCTTAGAAGAAAATATAGGCTGTAAAACCTCTGACACTGATCTAGCGATATTTTTTTATATATCTCCTCAGGCAAGAGAAACAAACAACAAAATAAACAAATGGGACCACATCAAATAAAAAAGTTTTTGCACAGCAATGGAAACCATCAACAAAATGAAAAGACAACCTACTGAATGGGAGAACATATTCACCAATGATACATGTGGTAAGGATTTAATATTCAAAATTGATGAATAACTCATACAACTCAACACCAAAAAAACAAACAAGTCAATTTTAAAAAGGACAGAGAACCTAAATAGATATTTCTCTGAAAAGGACACGCAGATGCAATGACATATGAAAAGATGCTCAAGGTAATTAATGATCAGAGAAATGCAAATTAAAACCACAATGAGATATTACCTCACACCTGTCAGGATGGCTACCATCAACAAATCCACAAACAAGTGCTGGTGAGGATGTGGCGAAAAGGGAACCCTCATGTTCTGTTGGTGGGAATGCAGATTGGTGCAGCCATTGTGGAAAATAGTATGGAGGTTCCTCAAATATTAAAAATTTAACTGCCTTATGATCCAGCAATTCCACTTCTGGGTATATAGTCAAAGAAACCCAAAACAGTAATTCAGAAAGAATATATGCACCCCTATGGTCACTGGAGCATTATTTACAATAGCCAAGCTATGAAAGTAACCCAAGTGCCCAACAATAAACAAGTGGATAAAAAAGTGGTGGTACATATATACAATGGAATATTACTTGGCCATAAAAAAAGAATGAAATCTTATCATTTTCAACGGCATGGATGGACCTGGAGGGTATTATGCTAAGTGAGACAAGTCAGGCAGAGAGAGACAAATATCACATGATTTCGCTTATATGTGGACTCTAAAGAACAAAATAGATGAATAAACAAAATTGAAGCAGACTCGTAGATACAGAGAACAGAATGATGGCTGCCAGAGGAGAGAGGAGTTGGGGGGTTGGGTGAGAAAGGTGAAGGGATTAAGAAGTACAAATTGGTAGTTGTTACAAAATAGTCATGAGAATGTAAAGTACAGAATAGGGAATATAGTCAGTAATATTGTAATAGCCATGTACACTGCCAGGTGGATACTGAAAATATTGGGAGGGAGTGACACTTTGTAAAGTATATGATACTTCATACCTGAAAGTAATACAAAATAATATTGAATGTAAACTGTAATTAAAAAACAAAATTAAAAAAATAATAATTTTTTAAAAGTTAGTGGTTTCAAGCAACAATAATTTTATTATTTCATCTGAAATAATGGATTAGCTGAGCAGCTTTTCTTGTCTGGACTGTGTCAGTTGAAGCTGCATGGTCTAGGATGGCCTTAGGCAGTTGGCTCAATATCACCTGGGTTGATGGAGATGAACTGACTATCTTCATCCAATAGGAGAGCCTGGGCTTGTTCACACGCCACATCTCTCTCATCATTCAGCCCATTAACATGGACTCGTTCAGTTGTGGCAGAGTTCCCAAGAGCAGCAGGAAAAAGTCCCAATGTGCAGTCTTTTTCCAGGTTCAGCTTATGTCACCTTTGATAACATCCTTTTGTCCAAAGAAATCTCATGACCAAGCCCAGATTCAAGAGGCAGAAAAATGTATTCCACCTCTTGATGGATAAAAGTGCAAAGTCACATTACCAAGGGCTGGATGTGTAAAAGGGTAGAAGAATTTCTGGTCATTTTTGCAATTTATCACAGCAGACATATTTCATGTAATATTTGGGTATAATTTTTTAAGGCTAGTCTAATCATTTAGAGTTAGCTAAGTTTCCTAAGCTAGTTTTATGGGAGAGATTATTATTATTTCCACAAATTATTTAAGGTTATGAAAATATAGACATATGTGTTAAACTAATTGAATTATTAATATGGTTTTAAAAATATCTCTTGTGAACTGGAGGGAGTGTTGCAAATCATGTGAACTTAGTGACTCCACCTACCCTATCTCAATAAAACTGTAAATGCTAATCTCTCTGACAAACATCTGATTTCAGTGCTGATTGTGTTGCTTTGTAAAACCAAGTTAAATGTAATTTCCAAGACCCTTAATTGACTTTAAGACCTTGGGCTAGTATTAAATTAATAAATGAGCAATTCCTCTAATTAAAGTAAAAGCTCAACAAGTTATATGTATCATCTTATAATATGCTGATAAATTAGTATTTTAAAGCTAAAGTTGCAGGCTTTAATTGGCCATTAACCATATGTTTATGTAAGTTTATGTAAACTTATACCCAAATCATTTGATAAATAAAGATTTGGCATGGTAAAGAATAGAGGACCGATCATTCAAAATTGATCTTGAAGTATTTAATCTTTTCTTAAAAAGAGATAACGAATTATTCTCTGTATTCTGCCCACATAGCAGAGTTTCCTTAACTTACCAGAATTCTCTCACCTGAGATCCTGCTAAGTTTTCATCATACTTATGAATTATTTAATAAACAATAAAAGTTTCCCACTTCTGAAAGAACTAAAGTTACATTATTATGTTACCTTCTGCAATGTTATTTTAATATGTTTTATTCTAATAGTAATCAAGACTGATAATTTACCTATGATTTATGCTCATATATTGACATAGTGGTAAATGTCCTCTCATCAATCTTTTTGATATTTATTGCCTTTCCCAAGTTCAAGTACCAAATTCCAAATTAGAAAACTGCTCAGATGTCTTTTATACCTTCGCTCTCTTGTGGAGTAACATTTTCTCATTTACTTTCTAAAAGAGAGGTGGCTAGGAATAATTAGGTAGTTTTGGTATTCACCATATGTTAATTAGATCAACACTATTGTGTGTGAGAGAGCCACTCTATTTGTCAAACTAACAACTACAGTACAGGAAAAGCTGTCAAATCAATAAAGAAGCTGAGCCTCCTCTGGGTCAATTATGTTCTAGTAAGATGTTATTAATATGAACATGTTATATATGCTCTCAGGACTCAGGATGAATAGAAGCATTCTTTTGTTCATGTGCAAAGCCTGGCACAAGGTTGCTAAAATAAATAGATTCTGTAAAGTATTTTGTTTCTGCACTTGTAAGAGTCTTCTCAGCTGGTGTCACATTTTACATACATTTGACTATATAGCTCAGAGGCTGGGCAGGTTTTTCAATGCCATCAATGTTCATTTGTTTGCATACTTGGTGTAATCATTACCTTGATTCTCTCTAAGGAATTTTTAATTATTCTCAAAAAGGAGTTTTCATATTTTTTGTGACTGTTATAAAATTAGTCAAGACCAGTCAGTCTTATTGTCAACAAGTGGGCCCTGCTTTCTTCCCCGTCCATGTTGGCTTAAAAGCCATGCTCTATACGGTATAAAAAAGAAATTATGTGTTTTTGGAGGAAGCATCAAATGGATAATGGTTTCAGTAAAGGACTATATCAGCCATTGTTGATGCTTGGTATGGAAGGGCATGAACTGATGTTTCCAGGGTTCCCAGTGTAATCGACATTGCCACCATAAGCAGGTCCCTGTCAGACTGTACTAGAGAACTACATCAGCATTTCCAAACACCTTTGGTCCAGGACCTGATGACTTCCTGCAAGCAGACCGCTGATTCAGGCTATGATGGGACAGGAATTAATTATGCATGATTAAGTGAAACTAGCAATAGGAGGTTAATTGGTATTTTTATTGAAATATTAATGGTATTGTTCCAAATAATGTTCCAAATTCTGGTGATTGTATGAAACAAATTTTTTTCTTTCTTTTTTATCCATGGTGAACCCTCTTTTTAGTAAAATAAACTTGTACAAACAGGAATAAAACAGTTTTTTCACTGTAGCTTGTTCAAATTGACCACTCAAGATTCATAAAAGATATTCTACAAGAGCTCTACAAATTTCAGTCATTTCCAAGACATGATTTATAATTTATGATTTAGGCTTTGACAAGGAGGAGCTTTCTGTCATCACCCTCCACTAACACGATAACTAAGAGTAGCAGAGTTGTCCTAAAATCAATTTTTTGAGACAAGCTCCCAACAAAAGAAAGTGGGTATTGTTCCATAACCAACAACTTCTGGGGTTTTTTAAACAAAATTGACCCGAAGTCATCCAATCAGAATTTTTGATGGTCAAATAATAATTTGAACTACATATGCAGCTTCTCTGATTATTCTGTAAACCAAGTTGAAAACTAGATTTCCTTTCATGACTTCATTACAAAAGCCTTCACTCAGCAATCAGAATTATTGGGGATTTATTATTTTCAATACACCAAAATGATTTATTTTAGTAGAATTGTAGTTGTGTGTGTTTGTATACATAGAGATAGGGGTACAACTTCTGACTATATGAAAATCAATAGTCCAACATTTCTTCAATGTTGAATCCAACTTTGCCAGATTTTCCCTTTGTTTTAGGCACAACAATGCCTCCAAAGGTGCTCATGTACTAATCCCCAGGACCTGTGAATATGTTAGGTTATATAACCAAAGGGAATTCAGGTTGTAGATTGATTAAGGTTGCTAATCAGCTGACCTTTCGATGAGGAGATTTCCCTGATTATGGGTTCTGCTTCTTTGGAGAACACTGACAATGCAGAAGGGGAAAGACTCTCTACCTATTGAAGGATGGCACACCAAGTGTGTGTAAAGAAAGATAAAATGATTCTAGTCATCTTTGGAGATTAGTTAAAATAAACGTCATCTATGTAAAATGGTTTGCTCTATTTTTTTGCAGAGCTACAGCACTCTGTGCTCCTCTGTTATGCCTTTCACTACCTGCCTGTACAATTTGATTACTTGTCTATCTTTATTACTGGATTTTTATTACTTTAAAGGTAGGAATCGAGTCTCATTTATCCTTATGTTCCTAGCACCTTGACTCAATATAGTATTTAATAATATTTTTGGATGAAAAATGTACATTATATGCATAAATTTTTTACTGAGATTTTATAAACTTTATTAATTCCCTCTCATCTCCTACTTACTTACCTTATACCTTCCATGACAAATACACTACTGTTTCTTTAGGACAGCATGCCCACCTTCAAGATCTCCAAATAATCCAGAATATGGAACCAATAACATACAATTATTGTTGCGCAGCATCTGTCCTTCATTTGAGCAAAAGGAAGATAACCTAGTTCTAATTAACATCATCCCATAGAAAATTTGATAAGATAAATTTTAAATTATAAAATTGTTTTTATACTTAGAAAATTTAAAAATCACATTCTCTAAACAGACATAAACTAAAAATCTGTTTATGAAAGAATAACATATTCTTTCACGTTGATTTTGTGCTGAATGTGATGCTTTTTATATCTGGAGATATTAACATGTCCAGAGCACAGAACTCTCAGGTGGTGTAAAGAGAACCTGTACTCATACTTCTCAGAAAGATTGCATCTGGGTTAACATCCCTCACTCCTACTTCACTCCCTCCCCTCCTCACTGTTTGAGCTCTGCAGCTCTAACAAAGGAAAGACAATTTCAGAGCTTTGGAAGGGCCCAAACTTTCCTTTTCCAAGGACAATACTGGCAACTTTCCAGAAACCTGGAGGCCATGGCTCATCTGCAAATCATGTACATACATTTGCATGAATTTTATTTTGATTAGTAGCCTCAACCCATAATGATACTTAGGATGAATGAAGCATTTTACATATATGAATAAATGAAGATGATTTAGCAGTCTTACTGCTCATGGCTATGTTTTTCCTATTCCTCTAACTCTAACTCTCCTCACCCATCTCCTTCTTGTTAGTCCCCTTTAAATCTAGAGTGGGTGTTACTTTTCTTTTTTTAACTTATTATTCTGTATAGGGGTGAGAAAAAGTTGCTCTGCTTGTGTATTTTATTGATCCATTTAACTAGAACTACTATGACCAAAATCACAGCCATTGGGAAACCACACAGGGAAAGAAACTGACCGACATTGACAAAATGGGTCATCTTGTCTACTGAGTCTCTTCAGTGAATATGCACATGGGACACAAATATCTTCATATCTTGTTTCCGTTCTCCTAACTTTTCCTCAAACATCTTTTTCACCAGTTTTCCAATTGCATTTCTTCCAAGTCTGTAAGTGTCTCTCCTTCTAGGCTAAAATGACAGTAGTTGTCCAACTTACAGTTCTGCCTTTGGGAGGTTTCCTTTCACCACTGTTCCTCAAGGCCATGCCAGAGCAGGGCTGTAATGCTTAGTCAGACAATACTGGGTACCAGCATATCCAGCAAAACCATTGGTGCTATGGACTCAATATTTATGTTCCCCCAAAATTCATATGTTGAAATCCTATTTCCCAAGGTAATGCTATAAGGAGGTGGGGTCTTTGGGAGGTCATGAGAGCAGAGGAATGAAATTGGTGCCTTCAAAAAAGAGGCCCCACAGAGATCCCTCACCCTTCCACTATGAGAACACAGTGAAAATACAGCCCTGTCTGAACCAGGCAGAGGGCCTTCAGAATACAATGAATCTCCCAGTGACTTGCTCTTGTACTTGCCAGCCTCCAGAACTATAATAAACACATTTGTGGTTTTTAATTTATCCAGTCTATGGTACTCTGTTATAGAAGCTCAAAATGGACTAAGACAATTGGTAAACAAGGATTGAAATTTTTCTTCCTCAGTCTCTTGGACATAGGGAACTCCCCAGAAGGCTGTGAGTATGGATTGAAAAAAGGGAGGCAGGATTAGTGGACATGGGCATCTGGACCACTTGATCCTGCAACTTAATTGTGCCACAAAGCAAACTGCAAAAGTGTTTTTCTTACTCCAAAATATCTTGTGGAAATCCCTCAATACCCTTGGCATAGTTCCATTTTATTCGTTATAGCAGCTTCATTATGTTTCATGGTTTGGGTATATAACACCTTATTCAGTCATTTCCCTATTGATAATTATTCATTTTACTTTCAGTTTTGTCCTACAAGCATTGTTCAGATAAATACCGTTGAGCATATGTCGAAAATGGTGCTTTTGTTTCTAGCAGATAGATGTGAAAGAGAAGGATTATTGGGTAATAAACTGATGAACAAAATAGAAACAGAGGCATGGATACATGGAACAGACTGACAGCTGTCAGAGGTGTGGAGGGGCGAGTGACCAGATGAAAGAAGGTGAAAGGATTAGCCAAAGAACATATATGCTTAACCCATAGACACAGACGACAGTGTGGTGATGGCCAGAGGGAAGGGGCGGGAATAAGGGGGTTAAGGTTGGGGGGGAGGAAACGGGGACATCTGTATGAGTATAAATAATACAAATAAAGTAAAAAATAATAATGTATTGCTCTAAGTTTAAATACTAATTTCAAAAAAAAACCCAAAACTTTTCAAAATAGCTGTTATAGTTCACATTTCTATCAGGATCGTGGGTGAGTACCTTTTTTCCTATATCCATCCCAGCAGTGGGTATTATGTTGCTTTTAGATTTTTGCCAGTTGAATGTAACTTTGACTACTGGTTATCTAAATCATCATGAATTTTCATGTAATAACTATTTGGATTTGCTTTAAGTGAATTATCTACTCATGTGCTTTGACCAGGATTTTATTATTATGGGTTTTCTTTTCAATTTTTAAATTATTTGTGTAGTATAGATCAGCGATTTTCAACTGGTATGCCACATGAATTTTTTAAAACATGCAATCCTTGACTATTTAGTCAGAAACACTGACCTCTTTTCCCTTAGACTGTCAAATTTTTAAAAAATGAAACAGCCTCACACAGCAATAGCCATCCGGTGTGAATGAATCAAAATTAGACCTTTTTTTTTTTTTTTGGCAGATTGGTAAAAAATACAATATATTTTTTGGTGTGGTGCAGAATTTTAGTAATTAGTTTATATGTGCCATGATATGGAAAAGGTTGAAAATCACTGTTATAGATACTAATCCTTTGTCATCTGTTTACAAATATCTTCTGATCCCATATATCCTTTAATTAATTTTTCCCAATAAATTGTTATCAAAATTTTACATTTTAATGGAAACAGTTTTGTCTGCTTTCCTTTTCTTGTAGAGCTTTTGGGTTTCTAGTTTAAAATTTCTCTTCCTTAACTGTACATGTTTAATCCTAAATTTCCTTGAAATATTATAACTGTCAGGAATATTTTAACATCTAAGAATATTAGAAAGATGTTTAGATGGAGACGGAGAAAATGATGTTTGCATCAGTGATATTACACCAAAATATATGCCCCATATATGCTTCTATTCTGCTCACAGCAATGCGCCTAGTGTCCAAGGCAGTGCTTGGTCCAAAGGACGGACTAAATGAATCTCTGTTGAATAAGTGGTGATGTTTGGGGTTTTGTAGTATTTGAGGCATGAACTGGAAAATCATGCCCTGAATAACTGAACCTTTTGGGGGTGAGGAGGTGTGGCTGCACATCCCTGCCCTGTCGTCCTCAATACTGGGTACCATGTTAGGAAATTGTGCACATTGGTAGAAATTGTAGTTGCTTCCCTCTGCTAGCTTACAACTTTTTTAGGTACCAAGACACACATACTTACACATACACATACATGCCCACAAAAGCATATGTGTTCAGTTTCATAACAATGTGTAAATAAAATAGATAAGTTTTTATAGATGTAACATTTCATCATGACAATTTATAATAAATGAGTAGCATGTAATATCTTATTCAGAGAGCAGAGATTTCCTGAGTCTGTAGATTTAAGAGTAAAATTCAAGAAGGAATTTGAAGCCAAGAAAAATATTCAAGAAGATTTAAGAGTAAGATCCAAGGAGGAATTTGAAGCCAAAAAGAAAAGGCAGAGAGTCCCTAGAGGTAAAAATAATAATAATTATATAAACAAAAATTTGTGGGTGGGAACTGCCATAATTCCAGAATAGGTTAGCTGAAAGCACAGGCTTTGCACTGAAGAGTAGGGATAATTCATGATTAGGTCTATCATTACTCTTCACATTAAACTACGCTCACTGCCATGTGTGTGAGGAGCACCCAGAATTTACTCCAGTCCTGTGTGCGGCAGACTGTGCCCTGCCTGCTGCTCCTTAGCTGTAGGTCTTTGGTTGAGTGTCATAGTCACCCAAAGAGCCAGATACACAGTCAGCAGAACACACTGGGATATCCCCACAGCCAAGATGATTCAAATTCCAGTTTACAGATAATATAAAAATCCAGGCAACCTCCCTCCCAGAATTAAAAATGTAAATTCTCCAGATCAGAACAAAATAAAGGAGTATGTTGTTCATCCATAGGACATTTATGTGAAATACAAAAAACTCTAAGTCCTTTGGTTAATTTATGGAACATCTGTTATTTTTCACTCATTCTTCAAGTTGAACTCATTTCAAAACAATGGAAAAATAGAGGAAAAAGTTGTTTATCCTTTCTTATCTTCTTTCTAGATATCTGCTGCCAATTTAATTCCCACTTTGAACCCTTTTGTGATCATCATGAGCAGCTAGGAGGACGTCTAATATAATGTTCTGAACGCGGTGTCCTTCCTATAATGTAGAATGTTTCATAATAGCAGTCTATTATGATATAAATAATTGTCTAAAACTTCAGTACAAAAAGCCCAAATCTGTGAAAGTACAATTAGATTGCCTAGGGACATAGCAAAATTAAATGAGACCTGGTTTGAACCTAGACATTTATTTGAAGTTTGGCCTGCAAACAACCAACAAGAGAATGAAATACAGGGGTGTACATAAAATAGAATCACACTGCACTATCAAAGGAAGCTCCTGAGCTGGTTCTGGGTCCCCAAGTAGTTGGGTATTAGCTTTGCAAACTGCTCAAAATTTACAGCGTTTCCTCAAAACAGCTTTTAGATCAAACTATAATACCTGGACAAATGTCATTTATTTTTGGATGTTGGTTGATTTATAAATGAAAATAGTAAATATTTAGGTAATGTCTTTAAATTGAAGTTAAGATGTATATTGAGGTTATTATATTTTAGAGTTTCCCTCCCATCTAGACACCATTGCATGCAAAAAGCAATCTCAAATTTTCAAAAATAGCACTTGGAGGTATATAGCTTTAAATATCACTACATTATATGTTTTTGTACAACAAACCTGTGTGTATATTTTAGATATAATTATCAGATCCTGCTTTTAGAATGCTGACTACTGTCAGTAAACCCTTGAAAGTAAATAAGAAGCCATAATCAGATCTGAAAGAAAACTTAATGGTCATCTAGGCCTCATTTTAGGGATGAGCCAATTGTGACCCTAAGAAGTTAGAGGGTTGGCCTCTGTCTTAAAGTCATGAGAGGCAAGGGAGAAACAAGATTCCTTGGAAATCCCAAGAGAGTGATTTTTCTGCCTAGAATAGGAGTCATCGGGTTTGAAACAGGACCTCTTGCTGGGAGTCAGTTGGAGTTGGGTGGTTCGCCAAGACCAGACCATTGACAAAAGTAAGTTTATTTTCAAGAGTAACTTCTCTCTCTTATTCTCTTTTATTTTTTTAATTTATCTTTATTGTTGAAAGTATTACAGATGTCCTCTTTTTCCCCCATTGACCCCTTCTAACCCCTTTCTGTACCCCCACATCCCCAGGCCTTCACCACACTATTGTCTGTGTCCCTGGGTTATGCATATATTCATATAAGGTCTTTGCTTAATCTCTCCCCACCCACCCACCCCTTCCTTCCCTCTGAGATTCACCAGTCTGTTACATGCTTCTATGTCTCTGGATCTGTTTTGTTCATCAGTTTATTTTGTTCTTTAGATTCCACACATAAGTGAGATCATGTAATACTTGCCTTTCTCTGACTGGCTTATTTTGCTTAGCAAAATACTCTCCAGGTCCCTTCATGCTGTCCCAAAGGGTAAGAGACAGCATGGAAGGACCTTGAGAAAAGAAGGATCTTACTCTCTTTTAATGACCTTCATTTCTTTTCCCTAAATATTGTCCACTATGACAAGTTATCAAATGGGAAGACTTTCCATTTCTCTGGGTGGGAAATAAAGTCAGGTGCATATTCCCCCAAACTAGCTAAATTGGTGTACATTTAGTAGTTGACAGATTTTAAAGAAATAAGCATAGATAAATTTCTCTTGCAATTTAAACCAAGTTGTTTCTTTTGAATTGTTGACTTTCTGCTTTGCCAATACTTCTTATCAAAAATGCTTTTGACAAGCAAAAGTAACTAAAATGTTTTGTCTTCTTTAGCTTTTCTTTCCCTTGTTCTATCATTCAATCTAAAAATTTAATCTGAGAACCATTGAAAATGGTTTCAATCTTTTGTCTTACAAATTATGCTACATGGAGTAACCATTTATAAACTTCTTTGTGTAAGTTTCTCTAAACTACATATTACAAATGCGAGTGTTGAGTCAAAAAGTAAGACCATTTTAATTATGGTCAAAACATCTATGAAAATTCCAGCTATTTACATCTCTGCAAACAATACATGAAAGTACCTGTTAGCCCATCAGACATTCACATATACACGTTAACACAGTATATTTTCTCTCATCATGAGTGTTTGACCTATTTTCCTTTTTTTATGACATTGGATTCTTTTTCAATATTTTGTCCATTTTCCTAAATGTCCATTTAAAGAACTACTTAAATATATTACAGTCAACAAAATAATAGGCAACCATTACTAGAAATCAGGCAATTCAACATGACTTAATACGGGAAAACCTCCAATATACAGTTAATTTAAAAAAAATATGTCAAATAGTGTGTACAACATACTAACATTAATTTTCTCAAAAATATACATACATCTATGCTTGTGTGTGCAGTGATATGTAGAAAACCAGCAAGCATGTTTGCACCTGAGAAGGCATATGCTGGACTTACAGACAGGGACAGGAGAACAACATTTTTTACACAACATATCACTGGGTAACTGATTAGTTTTGTTTTTAACCATACATATGTGTTAGCAAGTTAAACAAAAATAGAAATATCTGAAAACCAGAAAAAAAAAATAGTAAATGAAAATAACAGGGAGCACGGGAGGGTGACATCACAAGAGCTGTCAGTGAATCGTTCCCCAAACAGCCAGTGGAGGCTGAAAACACAATTGTTGGTTGTAACTGTCAATGAACAGCCAGAGGGCAACATGATCAGGACCTGCTGTGTTGGCATCCACCCCTTGGGTGACTGGTAATTTCATTTTCCCCTGGTACACTTTCCCTCTCCCTTGCAGGAACCCTGAGGCATATAAGTGGCACAAAGAGTTTCTCCAAGGCCCAGTTAGCAGTGAGCCTTCCTCAGAGAGGCAAAGCAGAAAACAAGAACAAAACGAAATCTAACTCATGGGCCATAATATTTATCACTGTGAGTTCCTAGAAATCATGTAAGACTCTGAAATATATTTTTGCATAAGATGAACATCATAATTAGAGTATGAATTATTCACTTATGTATTTTTATAACAGAAATCAGTAAGAATTTACAAAGAATTTTAAGCATGTATGACAAATGAAATCGCCTATAATCCCACCTTACAGGTAAATCAAAACTAACATTTTGATTTATATATATATATAAATGCATACATTACATATTTTGCATGCTCTGTATGCTTTTTAAATTTTTGCATGATTATGTATATTTTTTATATATGTATTGCATTTATTTTTACATACCTGGAATAATGCTTTTAAAAAATGATTTTTACAAATAGATACAACTGGTTATCTCAGGGAGCACTTTCAGAGGAAGTGAAATTTATGTTAAAGTCTGACGTATTTAGAATTTTTCTATTTTCTATAAGTATGATTATTGACTTTTCTTACTTTGGACAATGTTTGGCAGGTTTTGATAATAAGATATACTAGCTTTGTAAAGGCAATTTGGAAGCCTCTCTGTTGTTTGTGTGCCTGTGTGTGTGTGTGTGTGTGTGTGTGTGTGTGTGTGTGTGTGTAAAACAATGTAGAGAGCACAGCAATGAAAGTTTAAATATTTTATGCCGGAAAAATTTTTGATAGATTTTTACAACTTCTTCCAAGGTTGTTTTTATATTTAGTTATCTATTCCTTCTTGGCTTTAATAATGCGTATTTATCCATAACTTATCCAATTCAAGGAACTTGTCAAATATATACTTTTAATCTCCTCTTCAGTTTTCATACGTGCCCTCTTATTTTCAAAAGCTGGAGGAGACGGAGTGCTGATAAGTTGCTTTTGTTCTCTTTTACCTGATTGTAACTGTATATTTAACTTACTTTTCTTTACAACTTGCTTACTTACAACTAACAATTTACTTAGGTTTAAAATTCTACTCCTTCGTGTTAGCTGATTCTAGTGTCATCCTTATTACTCACTTACTCCTAAGTATTAATTCTCTAAATTCATGACTTAAATGTTTTTTATTTTCCTTCTTTTATTTTTAAATAATGAAGACTTTTAGAGATAGATTGCATTATTGATCCATACTGAACGTTATTTCATACAGCAAGGATATGTTTTATAAATCCCTAAAAACTTTAAACATTTGCAGTTTAAAAATTGTTTGATGCCACGTAAGTGTACTGGCCATATTGATTACAGAAAAATCTCCAAAGTACTATAAACACATAGAGAGTATAAATCATAGCACAAATATAATAAATGTGGTCCATATAAGATGAATACAGCAATGATAAATAACAAGGCAAAAATTATCAAAAAGTTTACCTTCTAAAACTTTAGAAGAACATTTGGGAATCAACTTTACTGTTGCACTAAAGTTCTTTACTATATTCATTAATAATGTATTTAAGCTTAAAACAGAGATCATACCTTCAACAAAAAAATACCTCCAGTAAACCTGAATATTATAATACCTCAGTAAAGAATTTTTCATAACATTTTTGGAGAGAATTCTAATATAATCTACTTCCATTTTCCAATTATTTTACTTTCCATATACACATACACATTTCTTAAATACATAATGTAAGTTCAGCTTTGAAAATAAAAATAAATGACATACAGCTGACTTGAGAATTGTGATTGAATGGATACATCACTAAAGCTCTCCTTTGCTGAAATATAGCTATTAAGGTTTTAATAAAACTGTTGACCATAACCATAAACCTTTGCCAAGAGCCTCAGTATGAAATGCTGTCTATTTGTTAGATGGTATTCAACATAATCTACTCAGGTCTTTAGCGAGCAAATAAGTAAAGGGACAAAATTTGACTGCAAGATTTTATTTGGTAATATAAAATAATCAGACTAAACAAATGGGTCATTGCAAGAACTAATTTGCACTGTTGCTATTTATACATTTATTAGATACATTTTATGTCTACTTTCTTAACTGTAGGCTCTTGATGGATTGGGGTCATGTTGTAAACAACTGACTTTCTTCTCTATGAACAGCTATTTTCAAAACAATTTTGAGACATACTATTCTGAGAATGAAATGTATGGTAAACAAAACAATATAAAATGAGAGAATTTATGGTAAAACTACATAGATTACATTTTAAAGAAAAAACTGCGGTTTTTTTTCTACCTTGGATTCTCTTACCTTTCTGTTTTAAACATGGATTCTTGTTAGTTGATAGCAAAAATTTGAAGAAACAACCTATTTGTAGTCAAAGAATCACTATTATGTCTTATAATATTGCTGGAATTATCAAATGTTTGCTACTTTACCTTTAATATGAGGTAGGTGAAACATAAACATTCATAGTCTTTTCTTAGCTTTTTCTGTTAGCCCTCAGGAATTAAAAGGAATTTATTTGAATGATGTTTACATTAATTATCATGATCAGGGCACTATTGTAAAAATTCATATAATGGACAGGCAATCATTAAATGTCAAAGCAGTTGTTTGCCATTTGTACTCAATAGAATTTTTAAAACATATAAATCTTTAAATGTGAGGCAAGAATGTTATTTAAATCAGAAGGGAGTGTTGCTTCTTCCTAATGCCCTTGTCAAACAACTGCTCTAAAATAGTACAAAATGTAATTCTGAAATGCCATAGATTAATAAGAGACATTCAAATCCTGCAGTGCAATTTGGTTTTTACCTCTGGTCATGACTTCCTTTTCCATAACCTTTGGTTTTGTTTCTTAATTCAAACAGGTGAGAATTGACAAATTTTCTTATGTAGTATAAATAACAAAGAGAAGATGGAAATTCACAATACAATAAGGAGGTGGAAAAGAATTATTCATTTATACTTAGTTTATGCACAACCCATTTTAATTATAATTTTTTACTAAATTCCAAAAAATTATGGGTCCACAAACTAGAAATTAAATTGTAGCCAAGAGTTTATTTCATAATAGATATAAATGTGGTAAGTAGGGAGACTAAATGGTTGTTCAGTATAGCATAAATTAAAGTATAATGTTGACATATACATAAGTGAGTTTAAATAAGATTTGATAGTGAAATAAATTCATGAAAAAGTTATCTTTAATCTTCTAGCAAATCTTTAAAGCCACAAGAAGGAATTGATATTTCAGTCTCTAGGTCAATTAACCATCTTCATTTTGTTTTTTAACAATGTTTTTATGGGTTATATATTACATTTTATATATACTTATATATGTCTATTATTTTTATATATATGACTATTATTCAACCCTTAAAAAAAGGTAATCCTGCCATTTGTGATGCTATGCATGGATGTGAAGGATATTATGCCAAGTGAAATAAGCCAGACACATAAAGCAAATATTGTATGCTCTTACTTATATGTGGAATCTAAAATAGTCATAAAGAATGTTTTACTGGAATATAGCCATGCGCTATGATCTACAGCTGCTTTAGTGCCATAATGCAGGGTTCAGCCACGTGACAGATTCTACAGCCCATAGAGCCTGAAATATTTACTACCTAGCCCTTTACAAGAAATATTAACTAACATCTGTTTTAGAGTGTTTAGTCTGCAGGTTTATCACATGAATTTTCACTTTTATGCTTGCTGTAATATAACATTTAATTATTTGGTCTAGATTATAGCTTTCTTGAAAGAATAAAACATGATAATAATTTTAAAAAGCAAACAAAGGTATCCAGCCCTGGCTGGTGGCTCAGTTGGTTGGAGCATCATCTCGTGCACCAAAAGGTTGCGGGTTTGATCCTTGGTCAGGGCACATAACGAAGGCAACAACTGATGTTTCTCTCTCTCTCTGTCCCTAAAGTCAATATACATATCGTTGGGTAAAGATTAAAAAAAATAAATAGACATCCAACTTGTCCTTGAAGGATTCTCTTCAAAAGTTATCCTTGAATGACTGAGTTACCTGATGTGTCAAGTTTATCAAACCTCATCATGTTTTCATATAAAACAGATTTCAGTTACATATAAAGCCAAATTTCAATAAATGATAAATAAGCACCTACAGTGTACATGGTGAGTAGAAGAGGGCAGTGGAAAAAAAGAGACAGATATAAGAGAAACTCAAGAAACCAAGGCAACAGCATCAGGAAATAGAATGAAGAACAATGAGAAACGGTAGGAGCCAAGGCCGTCTGACTTTCAACCCTAGGTGACTAGGAGGTTATGGTGCCTTTAGCAAATACAAAGCTCACAGCAAGTAAAAGCATGTTGGGGAGCATAATATAGTCAATCTTGGAAGTGCCATTTGGGGTACTCATGTGGTATCCAGCAAGAGGCATTCAACAAACAACTGTGAATATGACACTCAAGCTCAGGAAGCGCCTTTGGGTGTCATCCACTTTCAGATGATGGTTGAAGACAAAGAGAACATTAAAAACAAATATGAGTAAAGGAAAGAAATTTGGTAAAATGTATATAAGATCTGCTAGGAATAAGAGTTGATAGAAAGAATAAAAACAAATAAGTAGCTGGTGCAGTAGAAGAGCATGATGAAATGAGAGATTTTCAAGAAACAGGTCATCAATGCAGTATTGCTTGCAACAGAGAAGTTGAAGTACACAGACACATGGCCAGACCTGGAAGTGAGGGTGTCACTGTGAGTACTCACACCCAGGGAGGCAGGGCTCCCACAGCACTAGAGAGCCCTTCGAACCACGAGCACACTCACGGAGCATTGTAATAAAGACGACACAGGCAGCTCCTCTCAGGATTTGGCCTCATCTCTGGAAAAATGACCCCAAATGCTTTAATAACCCCAGAAACACTTTGGATCACGGCCTTCAGTGCTCCAAACAAAGGCAATTGAATCCCAGTGTTGTCAAAGTCTAGGGGTTACACTACTACCACAGGTGGCAGATGTTGGGAGGATCTGAACGACAGAAGAGCTTGAGAAAGAAAAGAAAAAATCAGACAACTTAACTTCTCAAATCTTTCCTTCAGGTCTCATAAATGCAATAAACTCTTCATTACAAAATGTAGTTTCCCAGTGACACTAAATATCCATTCTCTTCCTTTCCTTTATATTCCATTTTGCGTGAGGTACTTATAAATTAGTTCTGTATTTGTAGCAGTTGTAACTGATTGGTGAACCTTAGACAGTATTTCACAATTTATGCTCATATGTAAGTAGATATAGAACTGATATGCTTGAACACTAATATTGGTTTTTTATTGGCATCTAGATGGACATTGAATTCTAGAATGTCTAATAGTTGCATATTTACGAAGTTCTTCATTTAATAATGTATGATTTAATTAAATTTTCCAAAAAGCAAAGTCAAAATTTATAGATTTAAAATTTTTTTCTTAAAATGTTCATACTTATTAACTATGACTTTTCTTTAAGTTTAACAGATTTTTCATTTTAGAAGAAAAAACTGAACGTACATAAAAATAATTTTAATTTTTCATTCTTATATATATGTCATATTTTATTAAAATGTGCTCAAATTTTATAAATGTACATAATTGCATTTAATTTTTGATCTCTGATATTGAGAATGAGTATAAGTTGATATCTTGATAGAAATATAAAATAGAGGAGTAGGACTCAAAAAACTATTAAAGTCTGAAAAGATAAAAGAAAGAAAACCTTCAAAGAGAAGGATTGCTTAAATTTTTAAAAACAGGAAATAAGGAAAGGGAGATGACTTCTGCAGAGCATGGTTTACATAAAATTTATAAATAGAACATTATAAATTTTTTATTTTAAAAATACAACTACTGATGAAAACAATGAGAATAAATAATATCTTTTCTTATCAGATTCACAACTGCAGCAAGCTAAATGAAATCCCTGAAACTTCAAACTATTTTTAAAAGGTTTTTATTAAATCTTTATTAAATTTCAAAATGATGAAATTGATAAAGGGAATTTTTATATCAGATCTGCAATAAACGCAACTCTGGCCTGCTATTTAGGAGATAACAAAAATTAAATTTATAAAAACAAGAAACTGAGAAAAGAAAAACAAAACCTCTGGTTTTATTGCGTTTATTAGATTATGATTCTGGAAAATGGCTACTGTATCCCTCTCATGGTATGAGGATGGTTCTAGCTAAATGCTGTCGGACTCAAATTAAAGTTGAGAGTTTTCCATTGGATGACCATAGTAGAAGATTTAATATTTCATTATACATCAAAATTATTTCAAGTGAAGAAAGTTGAATTATTGTGTATCAGGATGTTACATGTTTTGCAACCATTTTTAAGATCAGCTTTGGTAAATTTGTTACCCAGAACTCTGTGGTTTTCAGTTAAAAGAATATGAAACTTCACTTACACGGGGGGAAAAAGCACACTTACAATTTTTAGAACTGAAATAAAAGGGGCTGAATAAATTGCAAATTATCAGTAGTATCAACCAGATATAAACAAACATTAATGCAAAATATGATGTTGTTAAAAACATGTTATTCGGCGCTGGCTGGTATGGCAGCTTGTTGAGCGTCGTCTAGTGAACCGGACACTTGCCAGCTCGATTCCCGGCCAGGGGACTTGCCTGGGCCGCAGGCTCTCTCCCCAGGAAGGGGTGTGCAGGAGGCAACCGATGGATGTTTCGCTTTCACGTTCATGTTTCTCTCCCTCTCATTTCCTCTCTCTTTAAAAATCAATTTAAAAATCTTTTTAAAAAAGGTTATTTGACACTAATTTGAAAAGATATATGTACCCCTATGTTCACTGAGACATTATTTACAATAGCCAAGATATGGAAGCAATCTAAGTGTTTAGGGATAAGTGAACGGATAAAGAAGATGTGGTGTAGATATATACAACGGGACATTATGCAGCAATAAAAAGAATGAGATCTTGCCATTTACGACAACATGGATGCATTTAGAGAGTATTGTGAAGAGTGAGTTAGTCAGGCAGAGAAAGACAAATACAGTATGGTTTCACTTATATGTAAAATATAAAATAATAATAATAATAATAATAATAATAAAAAACAAAACAAAACCAGACTCATAGAAACAGAGACCAAAGGGATGATTACCAGAGGGGAGGAGTATAGGTTAAAAAAAGGAAGGGGAATATAGTCAGTAATAATATTGTAGTAAGCTTTCACGGTAACAGATGATTACTAGAGTTAGTATAGATAAAGTATAAAAATGTCAAATCGCTATACTGTAAACCTGGAACTAATATAACTAATATTATGTTGTATACCAACCATACTTAAACTAAAAAATGAAAAAAAGAGAATATGTTATTTGGCCCATAATTACCCGACCATCACAATGCTTTTCAAAGCACAAACAGCACAGTGATTACAGGAAATAATTGAAATTTTCTAGTTTAGTAAAAATCATTTCAAAATTAATGTTAAAAGGGCCAAATGTATGATATACTTAAAATAAAATATTATCACTACTTAGAATGGAGAAATCAAAATCAGATTAATTTAATAGATAATAGAGCGAGAAAGAAGTTTTACACAAAATTGAAAAGCAAATATTATTTAGCAGTTCAATCAGGTTCCACAGAAGGGATGGAGGGGGGGAATCCAACCTGAAAATGACATTGATTGCATATATCACTGAGTTATTGGAGTCAGAAAACAGGGAGGTTGAAAGTAATATTTCACTGTTCCTACACTAGTTATTTTTAAAAGTACACATTTTGACTTAAAGAACTGAAAGAAACAACAGGCATTTTTTTAAGCGTTGGATAAAAAGATTACGGAGGGCAAAGCTATCATAATGTCATTAGAGTGACTGATTAAGAAGGAAGCTTAAAAGCTAGAATGTTGGCCCATAATCCTGAAACATTCTGATGCCAAGTGCAACACATAGTTTGCATTTGTTATCAGGAGGCCTCAGCTGGACCCAAAGAAGTGATGAAATACTTTGAAAGAATTCAGACTAGATGTGATATTTTCTGCATCTGCCTAAAAGATGTAATATCTTGAAGAAAGATATCAATTTTACAAACATTCTTGGAAACATAGTGGGAATGCTAACCATATACTGTTAAAAATATCCAAACTGAAAAATGAACTTGAAAAGATAAGCAAAACAACCAGAAAACCTCAATCCAAAGCAAATTTTGGTCTTGAAAAATATAACATTGAATTGGCATAACTGAAAATTATTTGATATTAACTGTTGAAAGTTATTAATATTTTTTACAAAAGTTATAAAAATAAATATATGTAATTTTGGCTACTTCACTTTGAAATTATTAAAATTTATATTTTTTAAAGTTTTAGAGAAAATGTTCTTACATATCAAAAGAAATTGTCTTTGAAATATATAACAAGAGTGGTATTCCAACCTGGCCAGGTAGCTCACTTGCTTAGTGTCGTCCTGATACGCCAAGGTTGCAGGTTTGATCCCCAGTCAGGGCACATACAAGAATCAACCAATGAATGCAGAGCTTTTTGTTATTCAAGAACCAAATCAATACTAGCATCTTTATAGGCCTGGATAATTAAATGGGTTGGAGAAGGATGATGATGTAATATATACTGCCTCCAAAATCCAAAGAGGCCCACCAAACTGTGTCTCTTTCATTGGGTTAGGTGGAATAACTAGTCTCAGATTTTAGGAGGGCTGTCTTACCACGAACCCCCTAAAAACTTCACTGATAGGGCATACCACTGAACTTTCAACATTTCATTTCCATTCTCTGGCACACGTATATCTTACTAGGACATGAATGGTGTGCCTGTTACTTCCTGTTCACCATTTTCAATTAGCATAATGCTTTAGATGTAAAAGATTAAGATAATTTTCAGGCCACACCCAGCTTATTCTCCAGACTGACTGAATCTAAATCTGCATTTTAATCATTTTAATAGGATTCCCAGCTGATTCATATGTACCTTAAAATTTGAGCATTGCCCAAGCCTATTTCATGTAGGAGCACAGATTCGACACAGCCTTGAGGCAAAACAGGTAAGTACATTTTTGTCCCTACTACGTAACTATCCCCATTTCATACTTAAGAGTCCTATTCTTTCCCCACCATGGTTCTTATCTTAGTGTGAGATAATTAGCAAGGTCTAGTATTTAACTGTTTACAATCAAACTCTGTTGGTGTTCAGTTTTACATTCCTTATAAATTCATGAGATGAAGGATTTTTTCAAAACTGCCAACAGGCCTTCTGGATCTCCACAGGTATGCATAATTGTCTGTTCATACCTGATATTTTTGCTTTTCTTATATGTACATCTCTAAGGCTATAAACTGAATCCAGGGAATCCAACAATCTTATAATCACTATTGTTGCCATAACTACTAAGCGCCACAGCCACTTGATCTCCCTCCATCTGTGCTTCCTCTAATGACTTGATTTGATTAATTGTAATGCCACTCTATGCCATGGATTATCCATGCCTTATCCCCTTTAGCAAGGAGTTATTATCCTTGTGTTCTTTGCATATATAAGTGATTCTATTCTAGAATTTCATCTTGAGGACCTGTTTCTTAAAGCTATTTCCTGAACCAATTACTGTATTAGTGAAGACCAAATATGGCAAATCTAATTCTCAATATGGTCCCAGTAAGGCACACTCTACTTAGGATATTTTTTAAAAGGCTGAATACACTGAAATCACAAGGGGATAGTGCATTAACCCATATCTAGTAACAATGGGACTGTTAATACCTCGGGACAAAACAAAAATGGGGGTGGGTAGAGTTTTTGTCAGAATTCAGAAGCAGACAGTGTTATAGACATGTCCATCTTGAAAGAATTAGTAACTTTCTGTTAAGGGTCATAGTGAGCCATAGGTACAGGGAGGAATAATAAATATTCTGACCCCTCAATTATCCCTCCCTCTTATCTATTTTAGGAGTTTCCCATTGGCCAAACACAAGAAGCAGCTAAGGGACAAAGAAACCCACTGAGGTACTCCATTTAAGCTGGTCACTTGGGGCAAAGAATTGGGTACAAAAAATGGAAAATACATCTAAAGGAGTGAACATAACTATAACACATCACAATTCAACATTGAGGAGACAATGAAAAATTTAAGTACTAAGACTGGGAGAGGCTTACGTCTTCAACAGAATATTCTCTGCCAGGAGACAAATTATAAGAAGAAAATAATTTATAATCAAAAATTTCCTTGATGATAAGAGAAAAAAGAGAAAGGATGTTTTAGATTAATTTAATGGTTATTAACGCCAAATTATAATAACCTGATGTACTCATCTTCACTATAGTGATATCATCATTCATTTTTTTTAACAATCAGATTTTAAATATCTATTTCCCAAGCACTGGGAACACACAGATAAATAAAACATTGTCCATGTCCATGTCCATGATCTTATGGTCTAGTGAGAAAACAGTCACAGATAATATAGTTCACCGTAATAAGTGCTGTGTCAAAGGCAAGCACAAAGTACATAAAACTTCCAGTAAAGGCACTTACATGGACAGCTGGATCTAGGAAGCTTCTCAGCAGGGATTATCTGTGCAGAGTGTTAAGGATTAGTAGGTGCTGACTAGGAAAGAAGCATGAGAAATATATTCAGCAGAAACAACATTATTTGGAAAAGTAATACAAAACACACACAAAATTTCAAGTTGCAATCTATTGTGTCTGGGATGTATGTGTAATATAGGGTGTGACAGGGGTGAGAATAACCACGTAGCCAGGGACAAGATTAAGCCAGGACTTTAACATGCTAAGAAATTTATACTTAACCCCAGAGTTAATTGGGAAGCTATAGAAAAATGTGAAGTTTGGGAATAGCCTGAATCCTGAAAGAATCCTCTGGCTAATTAGCCACTCTTCCTCCTAGATAGTGTTAAAGACATCCTGGTACAATCCTTGTGCTTCAGGCCCCACTGTCTTAGGAGTCAAGCTAATGGCTGCCCTTCTGTTTATATGTCTCCTTCTGACAGTGGTTAAATAACTTAGTTAGGTTTAATTTTTTGTTACAATTTCCAATTTTTCCCAGTAAGTTTGACTGAAAATGAATATTAGGAACCCCTCAGTCACATATTTATATATTCTTTCCATGGTGTCAGTTACTGACATGATAGCTTACCTTTGTCAGTCATCCCAAGAAGACATTTCACAGATCTTATTCCTAGCTAATACATTTTGAATTCAGTATTTAATTGCTGTTATTCCCAGGTCTTGCTTAAAATTAAATGAGGAAGAGTCCAAAGCATTAGATTAGCACTTTAGGAAGTTTAGCTCTGAACAGAAGGAAATATTTTACATTCTGATTAAATTGTACCATAAGAAATATCAGTATTGCGAATATGCACATTATAGACAGACATGAGATGGAAGGAGAGACACAGACACAGAGATTGAGTTTGATCACATCCAAATAGAAAGCAACTTCTAGAAGGCTGAGATTGACCATTATACACACACAAAAGTGAATATATGAAGAAACAGGATTCCAAAATAATGATTTTTAAAATGTCCATATAAATGGGAGAAAAAACGGGGCAAAAAATCTCACATATATTCCTCTAAGAAATTTAAGAAAAATGGGGAGAAGCAGGTGAAGACACAGGACACATTTGAGTTATGATGTAGAACAGAGGAATTTCTCATAGAACAAACTTTATACCATCACTAAAATGGCAAAATAGCCTTATTTCCAATAAAAAGTGGAAATAAGGTTATACTACTAGATAGCCTTATTGTCTGAATAGTGAAGACAAAACAGTAGGATAGAAGTTAAGAAGTTAGGCCAGAAACATGTTATGCGTGGAATATAAAACCATGCAGTTCCTAATGACAAGAAATATTATTGAACAAGTATGAAAAGTTGACTGAAATTAAATAGAACAGACTACTAGTGGGCATATTCGACCTGTGGTTAGTTTTCTCTAGCAAGCCTTAATAGCAGCAAGCAAAATTGGAAAAGGAAGATGATTAGTTGAGTCGAGTTGTAAAGTTAGGAAAGAAAATTTTAAAGATATTAAGAAAATAAATTTTACTCTCTGCTAATTATAAAACAACAAGCCACATATCTTTCAAATAGTCCAAGGTATTATCTTACATTGGGAAATAAAATTCATGATTTATAGAATAATGTAGAACAAATTTAGTTAAGGAATGCAAGTACTAGCTATATCATTGACTTTTATGTTAAAGATCATCTTTGGCACTGTTGTTTTCCAAAAATGAGTAAAAGTGAAAACTATACCTGATGAGTCTATAGGTTTTTTCTCCTATTTCAACAATAAAAGTGATTAACTGCAGGGGTTGATGCTTTTATGTAGTAATCCCTGTCTGCCTCAGCAACTCTGTTCTGCGAAATGAGTGTCTTCATTGAGTATCAATAACCAAGTGCTATGAAATGTATTCTGGTAATAGTCATGTTGAAGCTCTAACATCCAGTACTTCAGAACATGACTATATGTGGAGATGGGGTCTTTAAAGAGGATATTAAGTTAAAATGAGGTTGGTTAGGGTGGGCCCTAATCCAATCTGATTGGTGTCCTTATAAAAAAAAAAATTAGATACCAAGGATGTGTGTAAATAGAGGAAAAACCACGTGAGGACACAGCAAAAGGACTGCCATCTGCAAGCCAAGAAGAGAGGCCACAGGAGAAGCCAAACCTGTTGACACCTTGCTCTTGGACTTCTGTCCTCCATAACAGTGAGGAAATAAATTTATGTTCTTTAAGTCATCCAGTCTGTGGTATTTTGTTACGGCATCCCCAGCAAACTATAACAGATCTTGGGACTGAGAAGTGAGGTGCTGCTATAAAAATAAAATATCTAAAAATGTAAAAATAGCTTTGGAAAGGAGTAATGGGCCAAGGCTGGAAGAGTTTAGGGGTGCATGTTAGAAAAGGCTAGACTGCTTTGAAGAAATCAGTAGGAACAGGGAAGATGCTTCTGACAAAGCATCATATGGAAATGAGGAACATGTTACTGGACACCAATGAAAAGTTCTTCTTGTTATAAAGAAATTGACTGAATTGTGTTCTGGTGTTTTGTAGAAAGTGGGCAATGAAATTAGATATTAAGTTGAGAAGATTTCTAAGCAAAACTTTGAAGGTGTAGAATAGCACAGTAGAGCACTATGGCTGCAAACAAGCATTATCCTTCAAGAAAATGGAAGAATAGCCCTAAAGGCGATGCAGAGATCAGCAGGGTTGCCACTGCCACCACGGGCACAAAGGGCACAGGTCTGCATGATGAGGCTGTCTCTTTCTCAGTTTCAGATGGGCGGGACTGCCACCCCAGATGGCCCAGAAGATGAGACCACCTCATCGATGGGCCTGAAGGGCAGAGCATTGAGCCAAAAAGGCGTATCTCAAGCACTAAGACCTAAAGGACTTGCTTGGGATCCATGACTAAATTCTTCTGTCTAATTTTTCCCCTTTGTGACAAAAATATCCTGTCACACTATTTGATTTTATAAGCACATAACTTGTGTGGTTTCACAGGTTCGCAGCTGGAGAAGAATCTTACCTCAGGATAAATCACCCATACTTGATTCAGTCACAGCCCATAAATCGATTTTAGAAATCTCCAATTTTTTATAATGAACTGCAAGGAAGCCTGCTCAACCTTTGCCCAGGAGACGGGCATTATCTTTATTATACTTGACAACAAAGAAACCTGTCAACTGCTCTAGAGAAAAGACCCTTTCTCTATCTTGCAAGGCTGTTTGCTATCCATGCCCCCTGGAAAAGACAGTCCTGAAATAACTGTGAATACCTCTGCTTGCAAAAATTTCAGAAATGAGAGACCCATGAAGAATTATCTTCCAGTAATTATTGATAGATAGAATTGAGAGTACTCAGGTACTTGTTAAGTATAAGTAATAAAGAAGCACATAGACTTAGAAGTTAAATCAGTGGTAAAGTTACAAAAATCTTTGATGTAAATAGGTGGGGACCCTTCTAAGTAAAAAAAAAAAAAGTTTAGTTTAAGGCATGGTGAATATCAAGTGCCTATGGGACATAAATGGAATTCTCTAGAAGGAAACTGGAAATTGATCAGGATATCCAAGAAAGATTAAAAACTGATTACACCAACATGAGAATCATTCTTATGACAGTCATCTGAAGACTTTTTATCCTTTCTAGGAATCTTCTAGCCCAAAAGTCAGGAAAACTAGGTCCATAAGTTGAATCCTGCCCACCAACTCTTTTCTATAAACATAAGTTTTATCAAAACACAGCCACACCCATTCATTTATGTATCATCCATAGCTGCTTTCACACTACAATGGTAGAATTTGTTACAACACACACCGTATAACCTGCAAAGGCAAAAATATTTACTATCTGGCTCTTTAGAGAAAAAGTTTGCTAACCCTTGTTCTACATTTTTTAATTTGTGCTATCATGTATTTTTCTTTAGGTCCTTTCTGGACATTCACAGCCATTTGTGAAAGTACACAAACTCAGTCTTCCTTTCCAAACAAAGTTTTGTGTCATGAAACCATACCTACTTTTTCTCTGTAGTTTTGGAATTTGCCTTCCCATATTTGTGTTTACCTAAGTAATTATAACCCAGTCAAAGAAGAGTTAAGTGGCACAAACTGCAATAATTGAACCAAGAAAGAAAAAAATTAATTCATATGGAAATAATCTGGAATGTCCTCTCAAAAAACACAGTTTAAGAAAGGCCTTGAAAGACAGTTGGAACATTGACAATCAGAACTTCAGAGCTGCCCTGGCCAGGTAGCTCAGTTGGTCAGAGCATCATCCCGTACACCAAAAATGTTGCAGGTTCAATCCCCAGTTGGGGAGTGTTCCAATCCATGTTTCTCTCTCATATCAATCTCTCTCTCTCTCTCTTCACATCCCTCTCTAAAATCAATAAATATCCTCGAGTAAGGATTAAAAAAATAAATAAACTTCAGAGCTGGTGAGGGCATTACATGAGCAAAGAAAGGAGACTGTGGGAAGCAAGATGGATACTTAGAGGCAGGGAACCAATTTGCAAGGTCAGGTCAAAGCAGTAGGATATGAACATACATTTTCATGTTGTTTTGTGATTCAAATTCTGTAACTGCTGAAATGTCTGGGACATATTTCATGTGTATTATGCAGAACAAGAAGAAACAGGCAGAGTCAGCAAAAAGAAGTCCAACATAACCTGCTTTGACAAGCAAAGCAAATGAGAAGCTTGTTTGACAAGAAATAGATTCTACAGTCCAATGCCTGTCCCCGATGTTAACAGAGGCAGAGGAGATGCACATAATATAGAGCACTTATCAGAGTGATGTCAAAGGGTGGCAAACTGGGAACTCAGTCTAGGACTACAATTTTCAAAGAGCAAAGAAAGACTATCATTACAAATTTTTATCGTAATGGAATTTCTTAAGTTTGTTATAAACTTCAAAAATTATCCTAAAAAAGAGAATGTTTTGGAATTATATATTAAAATTTTTTAAGGAATTGGAGATTTAAAAAATATCTTCCAGTTTCCCCAGGTTATGACAAGTAAATAATGATTTTATTAACTCTAAAGTTTACTGCATCTTAAAAAGGTTTTATAAAGTATTTGAACATCTCCTGTATGTCATACAACTTGTCTTTGGCTTAAGGCCAGTTGTCTGGTTATATTATGGTATGCTATAATTACCCTGTGAATGTATAAATGATGAGTGTGAACATGAAAAATTTCCATTCTTGTTACATTGTCAGTGACAACTTTGTGACACTTCCTATAAAGCTTTTCTATTCTGGAAATATATTTTCAATCAGACTCAGTGTACTGTTAACTGTCTAAAACTCAGTAATCCCTAAGAAATGAGTGCGGAAGAGTGTGGAATTCATCACTATTTCATTGTGCTGTTGAACTTTTCTTTAAAGCAAAAAACCTAGTCACTTCTCCATGTCCCATATATAAGGTATAAACGTAATAATTTTAATAACGTTACCATTGATCTTATACAAAGAAGAATGTAATTCTGGAAGACCTTTTCTCATGTTTTCTTGTGGAACTTAGCAGCTGAGATCCACATCTTAGGCAAATCTCAGTAATTTTTTATCTTCATTGCTGAAAATCTGATCAGTAACATAAAGCAATAATTTTGACAAATGCTTGATTAAATGTTTAGCCTCCATAGATTCAGAATTAGAAAAAATTATCTTCACAAATAATTTGTTTAGTGTCTACTGTTTTGAGGTTTAATTAATGAGAATCAAATATATTTTGGTTGGACATTCTGCTCATAATTCATTTTCACAAGATGTGAAATGAACAAGTGAAATTTTTTCTTGAAAGACTCATATCCTAATTGATATCTTAATTATAGGTAAATAACTAAAATTCAAAAATATTTTAGTTTAATGTTATAAATACTAGTTCCTTACTTTAATTACTTGAAGTTCTTGATCACTCTATGAATATAAAATTTTATTATCACAGTAGTATTTTAACTTTAAAATAATATCCATACATTTTAACTGATTAATAAATTTTCAATACAGAAAACACTTAAGGGTTTTTCCACTTCCAATTTATGTCTAGTATATTTTATTCATCTATAATGCATATTCAGATGTCAAAAATAAATTCAAATGATATACCTATCTGTGTTCCTCAAGTTGATTGAACATGATGATAACTTATGTTCACAAATGGTTATTAATAACATATTAATTGAATATGGAAAAAAATGACACTGTATTAGGCATTCACTACTTGATTTCACAAATACTAAAGCCAAACCCAAGGCTGATGAAATCTTTGCTGCCAATCACAAAGACCAAAGCTGAATCTGGGCACATACAAAACCAAGGTAAAACATGTCACCCGACATTCTCTGAAGACTTGCCAGGCATTGGCCAGGCCATCAGGACATTCCAGAGAAGGTGTGAACTTTACAGTTTGCCTGAAACAAATGCACATGCACACAGGGAGCTATTCTTAATGGTCTTTACTTGGTGTAGTCAACATCGTTGATACTTATTTTCTTGTAAAGCCAAAAAAATTTGCAAATAATATCTGCCTTCATCTACAAATCTAGTTTCAAGAGACAACAATATCTTCAAACTTCAAAAGACACTTTTCAATCTAATTTCTTCCTCTTTTCCATTCACCGCCATTTTTATTGTCTTTCATTCAGTTATTAAAACTGACTGGTTTACATAACTGAACCTCTTTCCAAAGAGAAGTTTGGAAATGTGAATCTATGTGATTTAAATGGTTTTGGATATATTTTTGAAACAACCTTTATCCTATGTCTTTTCTGTACATGTTAAAACTTTTGAAGATAAAATACCCATTTTTGAAACCAACACTCTTCTTCCCTGTGTCCACTTTATGCCCACGTAGCTCTGCAAACACACAACATCTCCATTGACATCAAAGCAAGGTCTAAGTCCTGATGCATTCTGCAATCTGGGCATTGGAGGCAAGTTTCAATAGAAATCCATTCTATTGTCTTCATCATAAACATATTTTATTTCAAACTCTGCCAATATACGTATGGCAAGGAGAGAAAAATTCGCAGAGTGAACTATATATTAAGCTATGAGCCACGGAAGTGAACACACAGGGCATAGATCTATTTAAGTGTTTTGTCAATACCAGCTTTAGTATTACCACTGGGCTTTATAAAAATTTTAGGACTTAGTTTTATTTATTTTATTTTTACAGAAGCTTTGGAGCTAAATTTAAGATATTGTTATCAATCATAGGGTGGAGGTATTTTTTTTAAATATGAGTTATCATTTGACAAGAGTTTAAGAGTTATAACTTGTCCCCCACACCACCCAAGAGGGTCCACACAGATTTTCGCAATCTCTCCCTTTTGAATCTCCCACAAGAAATATCCATTGTGTCTTATTGTCAACCAAAACTCTTCCTGAGCTGCCTTAATCATATTTCCTTTGGCATGGAGCAACCCTGGAAAGGATATGGAATGAATAAAAAAACATTCATGAGATTTTACAAAGTAAACCCATGGGTTTGTTTTAAAAACAAACACTAAGTGTTGTTTCAGGAAAGTATTCAGTAGAAGTTGTAAAGGAAAAATATCTTTTACATCACTATCACGTATTGGGTGTATAGTGTCCTGTCCAAATATCACCTTTCTTACTTTCTCTTTTTAAGGAAAAAAACGCACATTCATACATATACATAATATATGAGTGTGTTTAAAATAATATTCTCTTAACAAAAGAAGCATGCAACACGAACACAAATCCAAATCGATATGAATTAAGTCAGAGTTTAGAAAAATAGTTCCCAGGGGTTTGAAGGCTCTGAAAAGAAGTCTTCTTTCGTTTATGGAAAACAAGATTAGCTTCACACTAGCCAACTGAATATTCTAGCAAAGTAGAATGAAATAAGTAACATAAAAGAACATGGGAAATGGGTCCGCTTGGGGAGCCATGTGGGCGTTTTATCACATAGCAATGCATTTCAGGAACTATGTATCTATTAGAAAATAAAACCTTAAAATGGAGAACCAACTAAAATACTCATTCACCAGTTTTAATCTTTGGAATGATGATGAACTGGAAGTTAGCAATTTTCTTCACACAAAAGAGTTCTTCTGGAACTTTGCATCCTAATTGTCTCTTAAGTCTCTTCCTGTGTTCTTCTTCATTGCATTTCTAACTTATAATTTTTGGTTTAACTCTGTTTTCTCCACTAGACTACAATCATTTTGAAAACATAGTTTTCTCCATTGCTGTATCTACAATGCTTAAGCCAAAGTAGTGTCTCATTCAATGTTTGTTGAATGAATGCATAGCAGGCGATGCCAGGAAAAGACAATGCATTCAAGATAGCCTCCTTACCATGTACCTAGCCCTGTGCTACACGCTTCAGTATTTTACTCATCTATTTCTCACATCAACACAGTAAAATGGCTATTTTATGTATGAAGGTGCTCACATTTAAAAAGATTGAATACCATGCTCTGGTCTTCACAACTAATAAGTGATGGATTTTAGAACTTAAAATTTTGTCTCTTCCTGAACCCAGCCTCCAAGGGGTAGAATCAGCTTTAGGAAGTAGATTAGAGGATTGGAAAACAAAGCAAGGCCCTGTGGAGACTGCCAAGAAGCAGCTTTCCAACCTTAACCCTCTGTGCTCTGGTTTCTTGTTTATCCCTGGGTCATCAGATACTATCTTTCTAAATACGTTCCTCCTTTTGATGTAGGATCATTTCTTTGACTCAAGCTTGGATTCCCTCCTCTTTGAAGCTTCATGAGAAGCCCATTCTTCTCCATGGTCCGTTGTCCGCACTGGCCCACGCGAACCCACAGCGGCCCCGTTTACCGTCCCGCTATGTTCCCACGGCCCGGGCCGTCTCCGCTCTTTCCACGGGCAGCATTCTAACAGGCTTAACATGGTTTCTGTTGACGTGTTCTTTCAAAATGCATGTTATTGGTGCACATATATATTTTGAATTTATATAAATTAGATTTGTTGTATATCATCCTTTTTTCCTATTTTATGGACACTACATTTTAAAAATACATGTTTGTTGGTATGTATACATTTAATACATTGTTCCACAGAATGCATCTAATTTTCTATCAGATCCGCCTGGAAGCACTCACTCTTACCTACCTCACCTGTCATATTTGTGAAACGTGGAAACCAAAACAATGGAAAGTGAAATAAATTCAGTGTCACCTAGTCTTTCACCACTGGAGATTAAAGTAAGTTATCTATAATGTGTTATATTAATGAAGCACTTTGAGTGTGTTTATACTACATGTGTTAAGGATATTCACATGTTCATATTTATGGATTTCATAAAGAGAGGGATTTCATAGAGATATTTCTTCATATGTAACGTTGCATGAGGTAGAATAATTACAAAGAATATGGGATAATAAAATAATCTGAACTACAGATGGGTTATAGAGAGGATACGATGACTAAAATAAAACTTATGGTTTTGGTATGTGTTTTTAAAATCACTGGTGAGTAGTAGCATTTACTTTGGAGGCAAGAAAGTTTTATTTAAACAAGTTTTATAAATTTTCTTTATAATCTTAATTTCATCACCCTTTAAAAAGTAAGTTTAGGGAGCACTAACTATGATACAGTCATTTTAATTTAATTTTGATAACCCAGAAAGTTTAAAGTTATTACCCTGATTTATTGATAAGGAAACTAAGATATTGAGTCATGTGAAAAAAGTTATAGAGCTAAGGAAAGGCAGGAATTGATCCAGACCTAGAGTTGGATGAGCACAGGCTTTGGTCAGAAATATCTGGCTCAAATCTCAACTCTTACTTATCAGTTCTCTGACATTTGGCAAGTTACCGACACTTTCTGTGCTTTAATTGCTAACCTGTAGAATGAGGTTGTTGATTCCTATCTAAAGAATTGCTGTGGATATTAGAGATGATATATATAATAATATCCAGCACAGTGTCTGACACATAAGTGGCATTAATTCATTCATTAGTTCATTCATTCATTCATTCATTCATTCATTCATACCAAACTCACACATTTCATAAATGGCACTAGAACCCATGCCTTTGGGGCATAAATTCAGAATTTATTCCATGACACTAGTTACACCTTTAAATAATCAACATACAATATACTTACTACACACTTCCAAAGCATCAGATGTCTAATCTGTTTTGTGTCTTTATTTGCCCTGTTCTATCTTCCCAAAACCTATTGACCAGAGTAATCTTCCTTTTGCTCTTTGGCCTTGATCATGTTACTCATTTTCTACAGGAAGCACCATATTTCAAACTCTTCACAACCTAGACTCCACCTATATTACAAATTCATCAGCTTCTATTGTTTGGGCGTCAGCTTGGGACAAGTCTGGTATTTATCTTGCCTCCGCTTTTACTCATCAGTTCCTTCGCCCCCACATGGCAATCTTTCTGCTTCTTCATCTCAAATTTTCATCTGCTCTTCAAGGCCAATAAAGCTTTTGTCTCCCTTTTGACTTCACCCATGTGGGACGGAGCTGCTCTGAACTTTTGAACTTAAGAGAAAGCTTGTTTTTCCTTTTTTATATGGCAATTTATATAGAACTTCAAATTGTAGATGTTCATATTCTTCACTCGTTCTCCCTGGTGAATGGAAGCTTCTTGAAAACAAGAACTTTGTCTTACTCATTTCTTGTCAGTTGCTCCATCTAGAATGTAAGACCTTGTACACAGTTGGTACTTAGTAAATACTAGTTGAACACAATTAAATGAAAAGCTTAAAGGTTTTCATTCTTGGGCTGCAGGAACTATGTTTCTGAAATGACTTCAGTCTTCCAGGTAACATATAAAGGCAAAATTAACTTTCAAGAAGATGATCACGAACAATGATAAATAAATGAGTTAAGCTTTCAGGAAGCAGTGACAACATTCATTTTCTTCACCAGCCAAGACAGACTCAACAATGCAATTAAAAGCTATTGAAGTGAGCTGGGACCCTTGATGAAACATTGCATAATATCTCACAGAGGCTCTAAGTCACCACAGTGGGTTAAAGCATTTTCCACTTGGAATCCAAGGCAACTTAAAAGGATTATTGATTTTTCCCTCTACTTATAAATGAGACTCACATATTAGGAGTGAGAGCTGCAGACACAACATAATGACCTTTCTACTTGGCTTCTTTCTCCTAACATAAACAGAATTACTTTCAGTGGTTAAGAGGATATTAAGCAGTAAATCTTGTAGTTGTGAGTGTGTGACTGTCTGTACCTTGAGAGCAAAAATTAGAAGCCACATTTTTTAATTTAAAAAATATCAGTTCTGTTCATATAGCGTTAGAAATCTCAACATTAAATTATGTGTTCTCTTCCTGCTCTGGTGTTGAAGTCTTATGTTTGTTCATGCCTCAGCACTAATACATAAGTTCAACTTGAAACAATGACTTTATTGAAGACATAAGACCTTGCTTGACCTTGTTTTAGATGTAAGATTTAAATAAACGTATTGATTCCTGCCATGCTATCTTAAGGAGAAAGACTCTAAAACATGAAACAGTGGGGGAGCCCATATTAAAGTTGCACCCAAACAAAAGCTATGAGGTTGTTAGTCATTAAAATCAGATTTTGTTTTCTACCTGTCAGATTTCATCGTCATGATTTAATTAGGGACTTTCTGAAAACAAGCTGAGGCTTGATGGGTTTCCTGTTTTTGGTGCTAGTTTATTTCTCAGGGATTTAAAATAACTATTTTCTCAAACATTTCACTCTTTGGGGGTGACCTCTTTAAATCATTTCTCTGTTTGCTTCAGGGGGTTGTTTTTGTTTGCCCCCCACCTCCACCCCCAGCTTTTCAGTGAGATCTATTAAGCCCTATCACACTAGGATGGTAACATGTTCCCACATGGTCATCCACACCTAATTCACTACAAGCAATCAAGGACATTTTTATGATTTGCAAGGTACTAAGTAGATACTTAATCTGTGTAAACATACTACAACACACACACAGAGCCAGCTATTATATCTGAAGTTCTCCCATTAAAAATCTGTTCAGATCAGTTCAGTTTGTTCCTCAGCAAACACATATTTCACAGACTATGTGGGAGTCATTATGTTAAATATTGGAGTTACAAAAATAATAATATTCTGCAAAGTCCCTGCACAAATTGTGTACCGAGCACAAAGTATCATATATTATTTTTCTCTCACTTCATCCTTACAACATCACTATGAGGTAAATATTATTATAAAGCTCATTTTTACATAAAAAAGAGAGATTCAGGGAGTTAAAAAACTTAGCTGAGGCCACAGAGCCCGTAAGTGCCAAAATGAGCAGGTTCTTCTGATTCCAAAGGTTGGGCTTTACCTGAAATTACTTCTATGAATAAGAGAATCCCTGTGAAAATCGTTGATGGTCAAAGGGAAAATGGAAGTAACTTTTAAGAGTTTGAAACAAGCCTTCAATTCTGGCAAGGATTCCATTTTTACGGATAAGAAAATGAATGGGTTCAGGGAATTTTTTATGTCTCCAAGCTTATAAACTTGATGTGTCAGTTATCAATTTGTAATGTCTCAGCTCCCAGTGCTCTCATCACTGTCCACCACTCAGTAATAGAAACAGACCCTGTGTATTAGTTTGCTAGATCTGCTATAACAAAACACCACCGACTGGGTGGCTTAAATCACAGAAATTTATTTTGTCATGATCCTGGAGGCTGGAAGTCTGAGATCAAGATGTTGCCAGAGTCGGTTTCATCTGAGGCCTTTCTAGATGGCCATCTTCTCTCTCTGTCTTCACTTGACCTTTTCTCCGAGTGTGTGTATGTGTGTCTTAATCTCTTTTTCTTATAAGACACCAGTCAACACCTACTCTAATGATTTCATTTAAGCTCTTTAGAGACCACAGCTCCAAATAAAGTCACATTCTGAGGGACTTGAAGTTAAAGCTTCAACATATGAATCTGTAGGGTGCATACTCCATCCATAACACCCTGTGAAGGTTTCTCCTTTGCAGCCTGCACAGTACTAAGCTTTGTCAGTAGAAGGTGCTGGTGGCACACTGGAGGGAGGGCTTTCTCTTCCTGGCTTAGATGTGCTTCCATAGACAGGCTCCAGCAGCAGGTGTGGCTTTTGCAGCATGTGGCTCCAGCAGCACCACCAGGAAACAGCACACAGCAATTCCCATGGACAGCTTCTACCAGCTTCCTCTTTGGGGCCTTTTTAGTGAAGAGTCACCAGCATGACCCCAACTGTGAACAGCTCATTCAAGCATCCTCTTGGGTGGCTGTACAAGAAATGCTGCTAGTCCAGCACTTCCCAAGAAAAGGCCTCACCATGCACACCCTAGAGGCAGATTCACAGAGACTTCTATGGTATAGCACCTCTCCAGGGCAGCATCCCCAGTGTCCTAGAGAGTGGCTTCCCAGCAAACACTGCCAACATGGCACCTCCCTATGGATATCTTCCCCTTGAACTCACCTAGAATCCTCTTGGATGGCCTTGCAGCCTCAGCTACCATCTCTGCCATCCAGTGCACCATGGTTATACCCTCTCCACTGAAGTGTGGATCTCAGTCCTGGGGTAGGAGGAATGTTGCAGATGTTTTCCTTCCTTGAGTAATGGTTGTTTCCTGTATCTGCTGTTTCTCTATTCTTTAGAGTATTTTGCTCCTCACTTGTCAATCTTTTGTTACTTCAAGCCCATGATAATAATTACTTATAGTGTTTCTTCTTTTTTTAATTTATCTTTATTGTTGACAGTATTACAGATGTCCTCTTCCCCTCCCCCCCCATTGACCTCCTCCACCCCGCACTCACCTCTCCCCCAGGCCTTCACCAACCTATTATCTATGTCCATGGGTTATGCATATATCCACATAAGTTCTTTGGTTAATCTCTTCAAATTACTTTGTGGTTTCTGGTTATACCCTGATACAACTGGTAAGGATTATACCCTGATACAACTGATACTCCTGGTTATACCCTGATACAACTAGTAAGTGGCAGGCCCATTACTCAGATATCCCTAAAAGAAAGAAAATGCATAGGTGTTCTAAAGTTTGGAAAGGAAACTGTAAAACTGTCACTTTCCAGAAGATAAGATCATCTATCTAGAAAACCCAACAGAATCACCAGAAAAGCTAGTAGAACTAACAAGAGCATTCAATAGACTCACCATCTCATGCAAATAAATAGCATTCTTTATGTCGCCAATAAACATAGAAAATGTAAAAGAAAAAATAGCAACCTATTCCTACATCAACAGATTTGTGAAGAATCTAAGAATTAAGCTAACAAAGAATGCATAAGATCATTATAGAATAATTTTAAATAAAGTAAATGATATAAAATATGACCAATAAATAAAAAGAAATATATATGCTTATAAATAACATTAATAAGCATTGTAAATAAGTCAATTCACCACAAATTAAATTCAACAAAATTTCATTCAGAATCTGGAAAAAATTTTAAGAGAATTTGAAAACTTAATAAATATTTGAAAAATTTAATAAAATTTATATTTAAATTAAAAATGTTAAAAATTTTAAATATAATAATAAATTTAAAACATAAGAAGACATATATTTAAATTTTAAAATGATTGCTAAACTTAAATTTTTTAAAAAATGCAAAGAGTAGAGACAGAGTTTAACATATATAAAATTTAAATCCAAAATAATTAAAATATAATAGTGAAGAACTGAAATAGAATGCAGATGTAAGAAACAGAACAATGTATTTATAGGAAATTGATATATGGTAAAAGTAAACTACAGAACAAGGTGAATAAAATACATTGTTAAGTAGATAACTTTTGGAGAACTGATACACTCTAAAGAGAAAATAAAACTGAACTCACGCCTTATACTATGCACAAAGAAAAATTCAGAATCATTGAGCTACCTGTAAAAGGTAAATCTATAGGCCCAACAGAAGAAACGCCGTAGAACATCTTTGTGATTGATGACTGAATAAAGGCTTCATCTAGCTCAAATGATAAAGAAAGCCTGACTGGACTGCACTGAAATTTAAATTTTCTTTCAAAAAAAAGCCATTATAACACAAATTAAATACAGATTCTAGAGACTGAGGAAATATTTGCAATATCTGTAACTGACGATGGGTTAATATCTGAAATATATCAAGAGCTTCTGAAAAACAAACAAAATGACAGAAACCCCAATAGAAATTATAGACAAGGGGTATAAATAGGCAATTCATAAAAGGAGATAGATACTGAACTGTACACTTAGAAATGGGCAAAACAGTAAATTTTGTGCTCTGTGTTTTTACCACAATAAAAAGAAAAAATGCTTAAGGGCAGAGGGGAATGTTGATGATGATTAGGGACAAAAAAAACAATGAAAAGAAAAAATTGAATAATAAAAGGAAAATAAGTTCCTTGAACAAATAATAAGGGGCTATAAACCTAAGGGTGTGCTTAATGTCTCTACAAAAATTTCAAAAAGTGTAAAATAAAGTAAACCAAAATAAAATAAAAGGCTATAGGAATGAGTGAGATCACCTACAGAGAAATGGGTAACTGGAGAAAATAGGGCTGATCTCAATGTGAAACGTCCTGGAGAAAGACTAGCCAGCAAAGGGGCTGAAAGAAAATGAACAAAAAAGTAGAAGGAAAATTGTAGATGTGTGATGTGGACTCCTAAAACCAGGAGTAAGCAAAACTATAGCCTATGACTCTTTTTCCACCCCTGCCTCCAAACTCTCACCTTACCTGTTTTTGTACAACCCCTAAGCTAAAATGATTTTTGTGATACAGCAGAAAATTTGAATAGTTCCACAGAAACTGTATGGAAGGCAAACCTAAAATATTTATTATCTGGCCCTTTACAGAAAATATTTTATGAACTCTACAAAAGAAGAATGGTTTCAAGGAAGGGGAATTGGTGAACTATGTCGAATGCCATTGTCATATGGAATAAAACAAGGGCAAAAATGTAACCATTGGTTGTCTTGGATTCTGTGTCTATTAAATGTGAGGTGTTTGTTTTTAAAATTAAGTTTTTATTGATTTCAGAGAGAGGAAGGAAAAAAGAGAGAGATAGAAACATCAATTATGAGAGAGGCATCGATCAGCTGCCTCCTGCAGGTTCCCCGCTGGGGAATCCAGGCACGTGCCCTGACCGGGAATCGAACTGTGACCTCCTGGTTCATTGGTTGATGCTCAATCACTGAGTCATGGCCGGATGGGCAGAAGGTGAGTTTTACATCACTAAATTGTAGATATGTCAAAATCTAACCTTTCCCCTCCTAAAAGTGAACTTTACCAACTCTGACAATAATTCTCAAAATTCAAGATGTAATCAGTCACATTCCCACTATGTTATCCACAGATTCTTTTGAGTAAACAGTCAATCCATTTTACTCAGGGGTTATCTAAGTTCCGGGCAGGTTGCTTATCATTGTAGAATTGAGGACTGCGTGGTCCACAGCAACACTGTCCTCCATTGACCTTTATCAAGATGCACTTTTTTTTTTAAAATATCTTTATTGATTTCAGAGAGAGGAAGGGAGAGGGAGAGAGAGTTGAAACATCAATGATGAGAGAGTCATTGATCAGCTGCCTCCTGCACGCCCCCAACTGGGGATCAAGCCGGCAACCCAGGCGTGTGCCCTGATCAGGAATCGAACCACAATCTCCTGGATCCTGGGTTGATGCTCAACCGCTGAGCCACAACTGGATGGGCAATGCACATTTTTCATAGATCTTTCTGGTACATTATCTACCCTTCCATCACCATGCTGATTCTAACTTCATCATACCAGTTATGATGCCAGGTCAAGTCTGCCACGTCACTCAGAGTCCCTTTTTCTATCCTATGGCACTAGGAAACTTTGGTATGCTCCATCATGCACCACACTAGATAAGCAGAAATCTGTGGCAGCCCACCCAGGTACTGACATTCTGCTATTCAAAAAGAGCCTCTGGCAACTTGAATTTACATCAGGCTACACCAAGAGAGCAAGTCCTTTAGAATTTTGTTTTACCAAAACATATCAGAAATATAGAAGAAGCATGTGTCTTGGCTTGAGACTTGCTTAGAGACATTCTCCCAGGTCTGACTCTCTTCTTTTCCTTCACAATTCTGAAGCCTCTCTCAGTTTTAACATCTCTTTCAGTGGAAAAAATACAAATTCTTACAATTATTTTATTCCCTTTAAAATTTTATTTAATATGGCAAAACAAAGAATGGGAGATATGACATTAAATGTATATTCCACATACATTTAGAAAACTAATAAATATTATTTTTAAAACATAATGCCCATAAACTCAAGAACTTAGATGAAATAGACAAGTTCCTTAAAAGACACAAACTGCCAAAATTTTCCCAAGAAGAAATAGATAACCTGGATAGCCCTGTATATTAAATAAAGTGATATTTTAGTTAACACCCTTCTCCCAAAGAAACCCAGTTCCAGATGTCTTCACTGGCAAATTCTATCTCACAATTAAAGAGACAATAACACCAATTCTCACAAACTTCTAAAAGATTGAATAGTGTGGAATTATTTCTGAGCTTATCCTGTAAGACCAAGATTATGCAGATATCAAAACTAGAAAAAGACATCACAAGATTTTTAAAAATAAGTAACAGAATTTATCTTTCAAAAATATGATACAAATATCCTAAACAAAATTTTACCAAATCAAACCCAATGATATATGAAAATGATAATACATCATGACTAAGCTGTGTTTGTCCCAGGAATACAAGATTGGCTTTATATATTTTTTAAATCAATCCATGTAATTCACCATACTAACAAACATAAAACATAAAACCATATAATCATCTCAATAGGAGCAGAAAAAGCATTTAATAAATTACAATATCCATTCCTGACAAAAACTACTCATATGAGGGATGGAAAGGAACGTCCTCAAACTGATAAAAGTCATCTCTGAAAAATCTGTTGTGAATGTCATACTTAAAGGTAAAGTCAGATTAGGAGGGACTGTGAATTTTGTTACCAGGTTAAAAATTAAGACTTTATCCAATTGACCAGAAAAATTGTAAATAGATTTCATCTCTAATGCCAACTCTGATAAACTACATTGGCAAGGATTCTGAGACCACAGTCAGCCTTTATAAGAAAGAGAGTTTTGATAAAAGAGCAAGGTGCCCAGCTGGGCGTGGCTCAGTGGTTGAGCATCAACCTAGGATCCAGGAGATCGAGGTTCGATTCCCGGTCAGGGCACATGCCCAGGTTGCAGGCTCGCTCCCCAGTCAGGGGCCTGCAGGAGGCCGCTGATCAATGACTCTCTTATCATTGATGTTTCTCTCTCTCTCCCTTCTTCTCTCTGAAATCAATAAAGATTTTTTTTTTTTTTAATGAGCAAGGTGAGATGGTGTGTACATGACAGTCTTGCTACAAGCAATGAGAAGTCAATGACAGTGAGTATGGAAGTGGAATCAATTGAGAATAATAGAATCTAAACCTTGAGAAGACAAAAAAATTTAAATTTGTGTTTTAGAAAGAACGTATTGATGAGAAAATGCAGAATAATTCATATAAGAGACCAAATATGAAACTATGTGTTATAACACATGCAATAATGAGGTACCTTTCTAAGAATTTAGAAAATGGAACACAAGATTGTTTATGCCAACCAGGATCGGAGAAGAGGAATGTCAAACTATACTAAAGAACCAAGTGGTTCTTAGACTAAGACGTCACAGAAATTCAATGAAAGGTTTTGTCACAGCTAAAATCTAAGCTTGGCCTTCAGAATCTGAGTTGATGTTTCTCTGAACCCTCACCCTTCGCCTCTCTCTCTTCATACATAACCCTTCAAATTTCTCAGCTGTGCCATGGTATCGCCCGTTTGTCATACTTTAGCCATGTGATTTAGCCTCAGTGGAATTAGTCTCATTTCATTTAGATAGCATTAACAACAACAACAACAACAACAATAACAAAGTTAAGAATATGGTTTATTTTTAATATGCCAGCCTGGGAACATTTTAAAATGTATTTGCTGCATGTTTTTTCAGATACACTCCAGATAAAGCCACTTTAAAGCCTCCCATTTCTAAAGTAGCCGAGATTTTATAACTTCTTCTGAAACCACATAGAATCCGCTACATACTTCTCTCAGAAAAAATACATTTATTTCACTTTATTTTAATTATTCTCTTTTCTAGTTCTCTCCCTGGGTTGTGAGTGCTGATTTCCTTTAGGGTGGAAAAGTGTGATCTTGATGTGTCTAGCACATAGCACAATGGTAACATTGAAAGTTGGATATTCAATATCAATGTCGGTTTCTAATTGTAATGACTAGTTTATAAGTCATCTTGATGCTAAACTATTTTACTTTCTGGGGCACTTAGAATTTAAATTATTTTTTTTCTCCTTATGTTTGTATAGATGGGTTCTTTAATTCAGGAACTACATAATTATAGTATCCTTAATACTTACATAAACTTGTTTTAATCAGTATTTTTACTCTACACTTATTTAATATGCATTATTCCTAGAAGTCTTCTTTGCAATTGCTATTATGCTGACTTTCAAAATTCTCTTCTCTGACATTCCTCATCATATTTGGTAGCAATTATACAAACTTTGATCATATCTGAAACACATCCAAAATGCATTTACTTTGGAATCTTATTTTATACATATTTTTCAACACACAAAGAACAGCATTGAAATCTCAACAAAGATTCCACTATCCCAGTGAGAATAAATCTCTACTTTAAAAGCTAGAGCTGAGTCAAAGTAATTTTCTATATATGTCCCTTTATAACTAATCACATTATTTTTACACTGCTCTACCAATATTAGAGAAAATACTTGAACTCTGCTGCCTTCACATTACTCTAGGCATGAAACATGAGAAAATGTAATCATAATATCGGCAGCTCTGTTTAAATGCCCTTCAAAAAAGTTGGATCAGGTCTCACACTGTGTCTGAAAGTAGATATTTATAAATTGCTTTGAATTATATGACACCTTTCTTCTCCCAAGGAGCTTATTCTGATAGTATTTATTCTGTGGCATTTCACATAATTGATTTGTTTTGGTGTGCATGTCCAGAGGCCCCAAGGACATGGCCATGTTTTTCATAGACCTAATAAGTAAAATTAACTTGGGGCAAAAACCAATGAAGGTAAGCTAATGCAATCTAGTGGGAGGAACGAAGACTCAGCATGCTGTGTGTCATTCATCTCATGGACTGTTTTTTTGTCTGCTGCAAAAATATTGAAGATATATAAGTTATTGAATTTTCCATTTCCATTCCTGGCCCTGTGCTGACTCAGTAACTGGCCATGGGCAAGTCATCACTAAACTTTTGCAGCTGCAATACATTTATTTAGTAAAAGTTATGTTATTGGTCATTTGTGTTTTAACAGCATTAACTGCCAGACATTACAGTGACTGATGAGATCATATCACAATAAATTTATATTCCTTAGATGGTGAGAAGTAGCACATCATAGCTCATATCTTCCTTAGTGGGCAAAAGAGACCTCCTACCGCAGCTCTACGCTGGTCCCACCTTAATGTTATTTGACCTGTGAAAATTCCTTGAATTCTCTAACGAACACTTGCTTCAAGAGAACTTTACAATATTGCCTAAGTTGAGGTGCCAATGATCAGATTTTATCTAATATAATAACAGAAACTGGAATAGAAAATGGTGCTAAAATGTCCAGTTTTCAGTAAGTACATTTCCTAAGACATTAACACTGTTCCTTGAATTTACAATAAACTATTTTCTATTCTCTGCTCTGAATATAACTTCAGTGTACAGTGGTATTTAGTTATATTAGGCTTGCATGAAACACTATAACCTAAAAAAAAACAAAAAAACTTTTTAAAAATGCAAACACTTTAAAGTCACCATTTATGTTGTTTTAGTCTGAATCTAGAGTTTATTTTTACCCTCACTAAAGTATTTGTTTTGTTTCATTTTAAATAGATGTCAAAAGTTCATCCATTTCCGTGGACTGTATTTCTCAGCATTGCTGCTTGTCCACGCTGTCAGTGTCAGAATTAGAGAAAAGAAGAGCATGACATCAAAAGGGGAGAAAACGGGAGGAATATATCTGTAATACTGTCAACAATAAAGTTAAATTAGAAAAGAATATGTCTGTGCACATCTATTTTGTGTCAGTTAGTGGTTACTCAATTCCGTTTGAAATAAAATACAATTAATATATTAACATAAAATGCTATCTACCGTTCTTGGTAAAATCTTAGCATTAATAAAAACTAACAGAATTAAATAAAACCCTTTTTTAAACATAGTCCATTTTCTATTTTTTTTCCATTAGTTAACGGTTCCGTGGGACTTTGCCCAGAGCCATTTTCAGGCTTTGATCTCACATTTCTAGCAAATATCTGCCAGTGTAGGCAACAGATCCAAAGCTGCCTGCCAGCTTTCAGTTCCTACCTCTCCTTCTACTTGCTCTGATGTCCTCAGGATCCTATGTGCCAAAATGAGCTGTTTCACAGCTCCGTGTGCCTGAACCAGTTTCCACAAATAGGGAAACACCTCCTACTCGAAGGCTCCTTTGCAGATGCATAGGTTTGAAAGAAACTCTACATTAGATTCACTTTGTAACTAATATTAGTTTACTTTGTCTAGTTAAGAAGATAAAAACCATGTGAGACTTCAAAGTGCTCTATGTTAACTGTTGTATTTTCTTTAACAACCTTGACATTAGTCTCCTACCTTAACAGATAGATGTCAGTGATGATGGATTTTAAGAGGGAACAGTTGTCCTACTTGTGTTTTTCTCTAGTGACATTCAACTGCGCAGGTGTAGGTGTAGACACAAAGTACGTGGAGAGTTGGATTTAACTTGGGTTATTGTCTTCTAAAATGAGTAAAATAGAAAAAAAGACTTTAAATGAGTTGAAGCATTAAAAATGATCAGTCATTTGATACTTTCTACATCTGAACTCTCTGAAGCAGACTTCTCATTACGTCAAGGGTAAGAATAGCATTTTAAAAATTATCCGTTTTTACTTCTGCTGCCAGGAATGATGATGTAACCGGGCTAAGACAACTTGCCTTAAACAACTAAAAAACCAACAAAATATGAAAATCATTAGTTTTTAGACATTGGACAATACATACTACAGCCTCTGAGAGAAGGGAATGAATAAGATCAGCCCTAAGATTGCTCCATTCTGCTGCCTAGGAAAGTCTCCAGAATATAGTACAGGGAAAGGGAACCCAGAGAAAGCCTATAGGTATTCCTGAGTTGAAAGTCAACTAGACTTCAGAGAGGCCAAGACACCTCAAATTTGCAGAGCAGAGAGACAGCTATGCAACAGAGAATCCCAAAGACCTGCAGAGGGTGCGCCTCGAGCCTTCGCCCTGAGCATGAGCACAATCAGTACGTACAGAGGGGAAAGCTTCCTAACACATGGGGCATCGGGGGGAGTCTTTAGAAGGATATTGCTTTAAGCCACGCCTAGAAAGGTTCAACTTGCTTCCAAGTAATATACTGCTTCCCAGAATAAAACCAAAAAAAATATTAAAAAGAAATACAATTACTCTAGCATACCACGTATAAAATTCACAATGTAATATCCAATCAAGAAAACACCAGGCACGCACAGAAGCAGAGGAATATCAGTCGGTACAAATAGGTGTAATAATGATACACAGAAAAGAACTAGTAGGCATGAATGTTGAAAGAGTCACTAAAAATATGCTTCAGCCTGGCCGGGCATGGCTCAGTGGTTGAGCATTGACCTAGGATCCAAGAGATTCCGGTTCAATTCCCGGTCAGGGCACACGCAGGGTTGCGGGCTCAATCCTCAGTCGGGAGCATGTAGGAGGCAGACAATCAATGATGACTCTCTCATCATTGATGTTTCTATATCTTCCTCTCCCTCTCCCTTCCTCTCTCTGAAATCAATAAAGATATATTAAAAAAAAAAAAGCTTCATATGTCCAGAATACTTGATGAAAGTGGGCATAATAAGAAGAGACATGCAAATTGTTTTATAAAATTTTAAGATCAAAATATTCAAATTTGTAAAGATAAAAAAATAAAACAAAATATGCATTTGTTGGAATACTTACCAGAATAGAAAATATTTTGGTCCATAAAACAAGTCTCAATGAAAGGGTTCGAAACATGAAAAGTATGTTTTCTGACAATAATTAAATTAGAAATCAACAACAGAAACATATATGGAAATTTCATAAATATTCTTAAACAAAACAGCACACGTGTAAGTAATTGATGGATGAAAGAAGTCACAAAAGAAATTATAAAAACATATGAACTAAATAAAAATGAAAACACAGTCTGTCAAAAATCAACAGCTAACATCATGCTTAAAGATGAAAGACTGAATGCTTTTCCTATAAGGCTGGAAACAAGGCAAAAATGTCCACTCTTAGCACTTTTTTGCAACATTATACTGTAGACACTAGTCAGCTCAATAAAGAAAGAAAACTAAAATCTATAATGATAGAAAAAGAACAAATACTGTGTATTTACAGAAGACAAATGGAATTAGGTAGAAAATCCTACAGTATCTTTTTTAAAATGACTATAATTAAGGTGTAAGTTTAACAAAATCACATGACTCAGTCTCAATATTGAAAAAATAAAATATATAGAAAAAAAGAAATGTAAAAATCAATACCATTTATAAGAGCCTCAAGAATATTGAATTCTGAGGAACAAATTTAATAAAGATGTAGACTAGTTGTATAATAAAAATCTAAAAAATATTGTTTACAGAATTAAAGAAGACTTAAATAAGCGAAGAGATACAGATTGCTCAGAAATCAGTACATCTGACATTAGCATACAAATCCTTCCCAGATTTACCTACTGATCAGAGGTTGGCAACTTTTTCTATGAAGAGCCAAATAGTAAATACTTTGGGTTTTGCAGTTCACATATGACTTTTGTTGCACATTCTCTGGGTTTCTTTGGATTTCTTTTGTTTGGTACAACCTTTTTAAAATGTAAAAAACAAACAAACCATTCTTAGCTTGAGGGCAATACAAAAATAGACTGTGAGCTGGATTTGATACATGAGCTATAGTCCACAAACTCTTGCCATAGGTTCAGTGAATCCCAGTGAAAGCCCCAGTAGGCTCGTAATATAAAAATTTCTATGAAAATACAAAAGTCTTTAATAGCTAACATTTTAAAAAGCAAATCAAAATTGAAAGACTTATACTACTGATTTGGAGACTTATTTTCAATCTCTAATAATTAAGTTAGTGCGGGAATAGGGTAAAGCTAGGTATTGTAAAGGAAGTCCTCGGAAAGCCCCTTGCATCTATGGTCAACTGATTTTGATAAAGATGCCCAGGCAATTCCACAGAAGAAGAACAACTTTTCAACAAACAGTGCCCAAACGATCTGAAGATCCATTTAGGGTAAGGAAAATAAACACATCATCCTTAGTTTGGCAAAAAAATTAGGAGTAAATCTTGAGTTAAGCACAGATTCTTAAATAGAACACAAAAATCATGAACAATTAAAAAAAATCAATAAAAGATTAGTCTTTATTAAAATTTAAAACCTTTGTACTGTGTAAGACATTATTTAAAAAAATGGAAGGACAAGCCACACACAGGGAAAATATACTTGTAAAACATTATCTGACAAATAATTTCCTTCCAGAGCTAGGATCAGCAGAAAGGGGGGGGGGGGGGGGGGGCAAAAGAGCTAAGTTTCCCTTGCTACCTAATTTTGTAAATAAAATGACATTGATACACAGTCATATTTATCCATTTGTATCTTATCTGTGGTTGTTTTCAAGATACAAGGCCAGAGTTGAATAGTTGCAACAGAAATCGTTTGCCCACAAAGCTTAACACATTCCCTCTCCTCTCTCTGGCCCTTTAAAGAAAATGTTTGCCAATCCCTGATTCTAAAACATATAAAGAACTTGTGTGGCATAATAAGAAGACAACTCACCGTTTAAAAAATGAGCAAAAGATTTGAACAGACACCTCACAAATGAAGATATATGAATGTCCAGTAAACATGAAAAACTATTCAATATCATTAATTAGAGAAATGCACACTTAAACCACAATATAACCACTAGAATGACTAAAATTAAAGACTGTTCATTCCAACTAAACAAGGAAGGAGGAAACAAATGAAAATCTCAAGCATTGCTGGTGGAATTGTAAAATGGTAAAATCACTTTTGATAATTTGATAATTTCTTAAAAGGCTAAACATACACCCACTATACAACTCAGTCATTCTACTCCTAGAGAAATATATGTCCATACAAAGATATGTTTGCACATGCTCATAACAGTTTTATATTAATAGTCTAAAACCAAAAATGATACAAATGTCTATCAGCAGCAGCATGGATAAATACATTGTGGTACATACATTCAGTGGAATACTATTCAACAATAAAGAGAGTACATGCAACTTAGAGACCAAAAAAACCCACCAATTTTCAAAAATGGACAAATGAATGAATCTCATAATATTTATACTAAGGGAACAAAATAAAAGAAGCTAGGTAATAAAAGAATACATATCATTTTGTATGATTTTTTAAATACACAATTCTAGAAAAGTGAAAATAATCTAAAATGACAAAGAGCAAATTAGTGGGTACATGGGATGGGAGAGGGAAAAATTACAAAGGGGCATGAAGAACTTTTGAGAGTGACAGAAATGTTCCTTATCTTGACTCTTGTAATGATTTCATGTTGTATACTTATGTCAAAACTCATCAAGTTTTACACTTTAAAATGCTACTTCATTGTACATCAATTTCACCTCAGTAAAGCTATATAAAAATGGGAGATTTTTTGAATAATATTTTCATAGTCACAATTTCTCCGACATAGATATCATTCCTGGAGTGTCACTTGTAAGTGAAACGTGATTTCAGTGATATTCAGCCTACCTACTCAGGTTGTGGACTGAGCAGCAGCAGCTTAGGCATTGACTAAGAGCTTGTCCCAATCACTAAATCCTTTCACCAGCCCAGCCACCACCTCAGAGCTTTGATCAGAATATGCATTCTGAAAAGGTCTCCAGGTGACTTATAGGCACATTAAAGTTTGAGAAATGCTGTTTGAGAGACAATAGCTTTGTCTCAAGTATAAAGTAAAAATCAATACAAATATCTCTCAGTCAACATGTTATTTAAGAGATTCATTTATCATGCCTGGGTATTACTAGATAATTCTAAAATACCCTTTAGTTCTGATTCCACAGCCCCATGCCATTGCCCACTTTTTACTGAGGCTGCCACCACTTCGCATATGTGTTTCTGTCTAATATTTACCCTCTTTGCAATCTCCCCATACTTAAGCGTAAATGTTTATATTCTCATAGCAGTAAAGACAAAAATTAATGAATGGGACTATATCAAAGTAAAAAGCTTCTGCACAGCAAAAAAAAACAAAAACCGACAATGAAACAAAAAGGCAGCCAACCAAAGAGGAGATGATATTTGCAAACAATGGCTCCAACAAGGTGTTAATATCCAAAATATAAAAAGAACTCATACAACTCAACACCAAACAATCCAATTGAAAAATGGGCAGAGGACCTGAACAGACACTTCTCCCAAGAAAACATACAAATAGCCAACAGATATATGCAAAGATGTTCAGCTTCACTAGCTATTAGGGAAATCCAAATCAAAACCACAATGAGATAGCACCTTACACCTGTAACAAGTGTTGGAGAAATGGAGAAAAGGGAATCCTTGTTTGCTGCTGGTGGGAATGTAAAATGGTACAGCCACTATGGAAAACAGTATGTTTGTTCCTCAAAAATTTAAAAATAGAGTTACCATACGACCCAGCAATCCGTCTTCTGAGTATCTACTCAAAAAATTAAAAAACATGTATTCGCAAATATTTATGCACCCCCGATGTTCATTGGAGCATTATTCACGGTGGTCAAGACATGGAGACAATCAAAGTGTCCTTGATACAGAACTGGATGAAGAAGATGTGGGACATGGACACGGTGGAATACTACTCAGCCATGAGAAAGGCTGAAATGCTGCCATTTGTGACATGGATGGACCTTGAGAATATCATGCTAAGCGAAATAAGTCAGTCAGAAAAAGCTAAGAATTATATGATTTCACTCATATATGGGATATAAAACAAACTCATAAACACAGACAACAGTGTGGTGGTTACCAGAAGGAAGGGAGACGGGGGTGGTAAAGGGAAAAGGGGGCCAAATATATGGTGATGGAAGACATTTGACTTTGGGTGGTGGGCACACAATGCAATACACAGATCACGTATCGTAGAAATGTACACTTGAAACCTATTTGATCTTATTAACCAATGTCACCCCAATGAATTTAATTTTTTAAAAATAAAGAAAAAACTCAACCATGTAAAACAACTACCTATTTAACTCTTTTTAAATAAACTTTCAGTCAAATAAGTACAACTCAGAGATTAGATAGACAAGTTTGAAGAGAAATTCACAATAGGTAATTGAGAAAAGAACACACCCCAAGGAAAATATTACTTTACTTCACACAACATTTTATCAATTTTACTGTGCTTTCACATTTATTATTTCATTTCAGCTTTTCTACAAGTCTCTGAAGTAAGAAATTAAATGTTATTATAACCATTTTCCAAGCAGTTAAGTAATTTGTAGAGTCACTAGGCTGGGGATTCAAATCCAGTTGTTTCTATTTCCAGCTTAGTGTTCCCTCTATCAGTCCACACTATATGTATGAAATGTCCTTGCAAGAGACACTGTGAAGACCTCTTTCAAGTTCACATATAAAAGGTTCAGTTAAAGACCAAAACAAACACCCTGAGGCATTTGCTCTCATGCTGAGCCAAAATCTGAGTTTGATGTTAAAATCAAAATTGGCTTTGAGTTAAAAAAGCATATAAACATATCTTTATTTCAAAAACTTCTATTGTCTTTCACCTAAAATGAAAGAGCTGTCAGGGTTAAATTTTATTTGGTAAAAATATAGAACTTCTGGGTAGGAAGATTTTTTTTTTTCATCTGGAGAGGGGTTTTTTCCACCAAGTAGTTAATTCTAGTGACTTCCAGATGTCATGTTTTAAAAGGCACTGTTCTCAGACTTCTTCCTACTCACCAAAGAAATCTCCCCTCTTTAGGTAAACTTACTCTATTTCTCCAACCTTTTATCCTGGAGCCAACCATCTTTTGTACGCTTTTTTCCCTTAAATGATGGTTCTCCTTGATTTCTTATTAAAGGGCTTGACAAAATAGATAAAAACGACACCTAGAAAAGAACATTTCTGCTTCTGAGAGTCATCAAATTTCAAATTTAAACTTGGAAAAATATCTGAAGCAATCCAAAATGAGCACAGAACAAGCACAAAGACAAATGTTCTTTTTTCTTCTTTGTTTTAGTTGGGGGGGGGGGGGGTGTTTTGTTTTACATTTGGTCAGCTGGCCACTGCACAGAAACTTGAGATTTTTTTTTCCCCTTCTCATTTCAGTTGTTTTTAGATGTGTCCTAAATTAGCTTTTCTTTAAGTCTTAAAGGGAGTTGGCCTCCATTCCCCAAATGAAACAATAGTTCCTCTTGGGTGAGAGTGCCAGCTACATATATTATCTGTCCCGTTCCCAGCAGGGACCTTCTAGTGCCTGCTTAGAAAAATCAGTCACTGAATTTTTAGATTGAGGTGGGGGTGACCGATCTTCAGTTGTCATCTTTAATTTGTGAGAAAATTAAACTGTTGCTCTCTTTTCCTGTCTCCCATTCACCCATTTTAGACTTTTGTAGACGCTTCACCTTTTCTTCACGACAGTCAAGAGTGAACCCATTTTGAAATGCTCGGAGAACTGGGGACATGTCTAGCCTGTTAATGCTTCTTAGTTGGCCCAATTCCACTCTGGCTAATTACATTCTGTTCCTCAAAAAAAAAATCGCCTTGCATTTTCATTTGGAGATAAAAAAGATCCTTTCAACCTCCTCTTCTGAGCTAAAGCTCAACCCTCAAAAGCCCAGCACGGATCCATCTGAAGTTGCCTAAGGACAAATGCCCAGAGTGTGGGAGAATCGGAAAGAACACAGCCATTCCCAGAGGGTAAAGCAGCCCTCCTCGCACCCACTCCAAAATCAGTATTCACAGAAAAAGATATGATCATCTGGCTGCAGAAGTTCACCCCTAGCTTTAAAGACATACTTCTCTACCAAGGGATAGTCAGGATGTGCTTGAGGACACCAATACCATCCAAAAGAGGCAGAGATTCCCTAGAAACACATTGCCTTTTTTTTTTTTTTTTTAAATGAAAAGCACTGCAAAGTAATACAGAAAGTCAAATTCCTGTAGTTTCTCACTTCCTCTTTGACGCTACATGGTGCATGCTCCAAATGTGTGTACAGCACGCTAAAGACATTCATCGAAATACATACATCTTACCACGATCGCTCTTTTTTTGCTGCAATGTTTATAACAATTGCATGAAACGATGTGACATTTGCCGTTGTGATTTTAGCTCTACTTCATGAGTGTCTAAAACGCTTGTCTCTGCAAGATTTCCCTGATGATAAGGCACAGGAAATTGCTTTAAGCTCTGCTGACTCAACATTTACACATTTTTCTTCTGATGAAATATTTGTTTGCTTTAAAACCAAATGATGTAATGCAACTAAAACAATGTAGAATTATACTAATTATGGTCTCAGTTGACAGGTTTAAATGGAATCATACTTTATGTCTGTTCTTGCAGGATATATAGTCATTAACTATCAAGTATTCACATGTAGATTGGGAATTTGCACACCAACTGCCAGAACTACAAAACGACCACTTAATAAAAAAGTAAACTTCAAAAGGCTTGCAGGTTTAGTTTGGATAGCACCACCAGGAAGTGATCCGTGAACAAACTCATTTGGCCAGTCTTTGTGATGAGAAAGTTCCCATGATTAAGCATTTTCGGAGAGGTACATCTTAACTTGAACATTCATGGGCTAAAGAGAGGTTCGCGGGAGATTTCCTATTGGTGTCACAATTTTACATTTTCTACCACAAGTTTTGTATAAATGTAAAATTGCATTTGTTTCTGTCTCATAAATAATCTTAAGAAAAAAGAGATGAATCGTGATAGATTTTCTTCCCCAGATATCAGTGATGATAAGGTCTTAAGGAATATTTGATTTTAGATGATGAAGTTAACATTAAGCTTTTCTTATACAAAATAAAGAAATGAAAGTTGCAAAAATTCTCACTAGGCTCAATAATAGGGCAGAAAAGTGGTAGATGAGCTTCCACTTGGAAGAATAGAAGATAACCTATTTATGAAAAAAAAAAATCATTGTATGTGAATCATATAGACTGGTCCTAGGAGATAGTAACCTAATAAGAAAAGGTACTTTTTAAAGTCATTTTGCTTGTGTATCAATGTAAGTCCTTGACTTTAGCAGCTCTATACCTCAGGGAAAAATTTAAAAAAACAAGCTAGGTGTATCCACAGAAAGGAATTCACAATGAATAAATTGTAATTATATATCTATTTAAGGATAAAAAAATCTAGATATCTTTACCTGAAAATGTGAATATGTTTGGAAAATGCAACTAAAATAAAATAAAAAATACTTGAAGAATATGAGTAAAAGCCAAGTCTTAAAATATTTGACTTAAATGTCACTCTGATACTTGAAAGAAGTAGAGTTAATAAAAGACTTAATAAAAGGAAGAAATATTTTTCAAAATGTGTAGTAAATTTGGGATATCCATGACTCCAAGAAAAAATTTTCTGTAAATTATTACATTAACAACACATTGCAAGCAATAGAGGTTAGTAAAATAGGTCTGTAAAATTTAATTATAGTCTTTCATATCTATATCATAAAGATTAGTTATCATGCTCAGTTAAAATACCTTAGTTTTATTCTCAAAGGAAAATTGTGAAAAAATACAAGACTTGACCTAGGAGAGCTTAATTTTTTATCTAGAATTCTAATGCCTTTATCTATAGGACAAATTTCTGATGATAATGGAAGCACTGAGGAATAATAGGTGGTGAAATATAGATAAATGAGCATCACGAGGAACAGAAATTCCAGAATGCTGTACACTCCAGGGAATCCTTTATTGCTCTCTTCACCACTAGTCCTTAGGGCACTTTTGAACTTGGAAAAATCCCAGATACTTCATAGATATACTTTCTTTTATATTCTTGGTTACTATCCAAATTATAAAAGGTCAACTTTCTTTCAGTAGTCCTATTCCACATTTTTTGTTTCTAAGGATACATAAAATGATAACCAGACTTCTGTTCCTAATACAAAGTGCCATCCTCCCACTGAGAGACCAGAGTCTATATGAATTGGTCCTTAACAGCCCTGGTCAGGTGGCTCAGTTGGGTGGAGCATCGTCACATACATCAAAGGTTGCTGGTTTGATTCCCAGTCAGGCATGTATGGGAGGCAAGCAATTAATGTTTCTCTCTCACATTGATGTTCCTATCATCCATCCATCTATCTATCTATCTATCTATCTATCTATCTATCTATCTATCTATCTATCATCTATCTATCTATCTATCATCTATCTATCATCTATCATCTATCATCTATCTATCTATCTATCAATCATCTATCTATCTATCTATCATCTATCTATCTATCTATCATCTATCTATCATCATCTATCTATCATCTATCTACCTATCTATCATCTATCTATCTATTATCTATCATCTAGCTACCTATCTCTCCCTTACTCTCTCTAAAAATCAATTTAAAAAATATCATTGGGTGAGCTTTAAAAAAAATTGGTCCTTAACATTTGTTACTTTCTCTCTGAGCTTCCCCAAAGACAGCAAAATGAATATCTAGTTAGACTAAAGTTATGAAAGATCCTTAGTGATTTTCTTACTTTGAAGAAGAGATTTTTTTTTCCTCTCCTCATACTAGAAAATTTGAAACAAAGAACTGATCTCCATTTCAACATGTAATAACTGTGGAAAGAGCTGCAGGTTATTTGTTGGTTTTCTCAGCTACATGTGACTTTTAAAGATAACATAATTTTGACAGCAGTAACCCAACGGGGACAGAAGAAAATGTTTAATGCCAGTGACCTCTGCTGCTAGGCAAGTATAGAAATTTAGGATTTAAAGTGCCAAAATGTTTTACAATGTTATAATCACCCTATCCTTAATTTCATTTACTTGCTCAATTTTAGCTATGTCATTTAGCTGATTTAACACAATAACAAATGGAAATTTAAACAGTGCCATTTGGGACATACTAAATTATCTTTCATGAGTGATGTAATTATTCCAAATTCTGAACTGTACAGCAAAGGATATACTTGCATGAATATTAGCTTGAGTATTTTGGGCTTCAATTTTAACTTTTGTAATAGCTGCAGCAAAATTTTCCTATCTAAAATTTTTTAAAGGCAGAATGTCTTCATAAATGAGCAAAATGTTGGCTGTCTGGACACTCCCTGGAAGTAAAACACAGACAAGTGTCCAACTGCAAGCTTTCTCATTTATATGTAGCAGAGTTTGAATATAGCCAAGCTGTTTAGTTTTTTCTTAATGAAAGATGTGGGTGTAACTACTCTTGTCAGGGCTCTGTCACTCTACCTGCTTGGCATATAGCATCCTGGGCCAACTATGGAAGATTCTGTGGTGGAGCATTGATAAAGCAACCCCTGATGTTCACATGGGTTGATGGGATACAGTTGTTTCTGGCTTATAAAACCCAAGAGAGATTTCAAAGAGAAGATGAGGGTAGAAAGTCATGGAGAACTCATATATATATATATATACAATGATTGTGGACTGGCAGACTACAAAATTGATATTTTAGGCAAAGTGGCATCTTGGAAGACTATATAGACAAGATAGACAAGAGAGTTAAAGGCATGGCCAAATGACAAGCTCAAGCAGAAAAAAAAATCAAGAAGAAAATAAAATGAATAAAAAGTGCGAATAAGGGGAAGGTGCTGGCACTGTGCTTACCGAGAGTATCAGTAGCCAAAACCTAAGTCGGAGCAGTCAGAAGCTCTGGAAAGAGATAAGAAAGCTGAGTTCGATTATGATATAGTAAATTTGTTCATAGAATTGGTGACACCCTCTGTTCTCCTTCCTTCCTTGGAATAACTCTTTTAAGGAGAAAGGGAAAACTAATGTTTCCCAATGGTATCCTGGTAAAGTGCTATATTGACCATGTGATGTCTTGTTCAAAGTGAGGATGCTTCACTTTGAAAAGTGAGGATGCTTCAGAGTGGTCTGTTGAGGTGGGAGATAAACTGTACAAAGATTCTCAAGAATGTCAATCCCTCATTACAAGCAAGTAGCAACCAATGATTTATCTGATTTCTTCTAATATGATTGGTCATAATGTCCATTTCATTCCTGGGCCAGAATTAAGGAGAGAAGGAATACAATCTGATGAACCCTACCTTTAGAAAGGAAAGCTGAGAACAGAAGTCTAATATGGATTTCAAGAGAGCAGGAAAGGAAGTGAGTTGAGGTGTCTAGAAAAAGCACAAAACTATTTTTAAAAAATAACATTTCTTTAACCTTGTAATGTTCCCATAGCCTGTTTTATTTGTGATTTTTTTATCTACTTTTATGAAGTGATTGGCTTTAAAGCAAAAAAGGCCTTATTCTTTCAGTCATAAAATAGATTGATGGTTGGAGAACCTTTGTGTAAGTCAATGCAGGTTTTCAGGTTGGGGAAAGACATCCCCAAAGGCAACCCAGAGAGAAAGGGGAGAGGGGAAGGGGGAGGGAGAGAGACAGACAGACAGACTAGCTAGGGACAGGAAGCAAAAAGAATGGACCTATGGTCTAAGACTTTGCCTAAGGTCTGAACAGAATGGTCTGTGAACTTTCTGGTAACCCCAAAAAATATATCACATCATGTTTGTTGAGGAAAGTTAGGCTCACAGAAGCTTTGCGATCTGCCCAAGGTCACACACCTAGCAAATGGTGGAGCTGGAATTCAAGCACAGCTGTGATCTACTCCAAAGCCCATAATCATGCTCCTTCATCATGATGACGGGCAGGTGAGAATTTTAAGCCAATAATGAGAAAATGGAACCATAAGAAATAGAGAACAACTGGAATATGTAGCAAAAATGTTACTTAACATACATTAGTACAATCACTTTAATTGAAAAAAAAGGGGGAAATATTTCAGAATTTAATAAAATATCACAGTATGAATATTTATTATTCCACGGAAGTATAATTTGCATAAGAGTAAAATTTTGGTGAAACGCCATAATTTAACATGAAAAAGAATGATACGCATTAAATAAATCAGCAAATACTTTTGAGTAACAGTTCAGGAAGAACTAAATTCTGTTGTGACTGAGTGGGTGGGATCCTATGAAAGCCCATTTTTATTACATCTGAGCTTTACTGGACTTATTCACTGTAGTTTGGAAAGTACAAAAGAACCCTGAACTGGGCCTCTGATCCTTAGCTTGTTATAATAGCTATCATAAATCACTGCAAGGAATGTCTGGACCTGAGTTTTCTAGCTTACAAAAGTGAGGCTCTTGGCCTAGATCGGTGGTTATCATATTTTGTTTTGTTATAGAATCCCTCTTTCCAAATAAATTCTTAAGTTAATTTCAAAGAGTAATGCTGATAAAATTTCAGCATAACAAATACCAAAAAATAGAGATATTTTTCCTTGAGCTCTTAAATTTGTATTTTCAAAGAAGCCTAGCCTTAAAACATGTAGATAAATGATATTAAAGTGAAATATATTTTAGAATTTCACGTATATTTCAAAAAGTCCTAGTTCTTGGAAGTAGTGTTTTAAAAAGAATTCTTTGGCTAATAATATCATTGAATGATGAACACTGCACCTCCCTTTTAGAGAGATACAATATGTGTATCATACTAAGAAATCAGTGAAATTCTGAAGAAAATAAACCTGTTTAACTTCACTTATTCACATGTATCACAAGCAACCTCAGCTCACTGTTTCTTTCCACCTGAAGTGAAGGTTCAAAGGAACATTCTTTCAAATATGGATCACAAGCTCACAAACTCCAAAGACCCAAGTTTAAACATCTTGGTCTACTTGCAGAGTCTGAATTCGCACCTACTATATAATAGCCACTCAATAGGTATTATTTCAATGCACGTCAAGTTGAATTCCATAAGCACAGAGTTAGCTGAACATAAACCATGGCATGTGTAAGGTATCTTTTGAAAGGGGAGGGAAGGTGATGATACAAAGAATATTATAAAACAACAACAAATCTGAGATAGTGTAAATATACATTCACAATGGAGAAAATATTTTGAAAATTCTTGCATCTCCCCTTTTCTCCTTGGCTTCAAGCTAGTTAAGACTTTGCCCTTCAAACCTTCTTCTCTCTACTTCTCAGCCTTTCCCCTATTAAAGGCCAGAAGAAAAAATTCTAAAGAAAGAGGAGATGCTAGGATCTCAGTAGGTGCCCCACCTCTACCCCGTTCCCCTCCTAGACCTTGTCATTCCCACTGGCATTGACCTCATCAGCTTTTATACTGGCTCCCATAACAAGAGCTTCTCCTTCCAGAGCTAGTGCCTTTGGTAAAGCTCCACCGTGGCCTAGGACTGACTTTTCATTGAAATGTGGATCGATGTTCTTTTGGGCCCCTTTTGTACAGAGATTACCTTCCATCATTCATTCATATGCACCTTTAAAATTCACTAAGTGAAAGGACAACTGTGATGTCACATAGGAAAGATGGTCATTGCTTTATTTCTGCAAATGGAATATAAATAATGAGAGAGGATTTTTGTTTTAGAAATGGAAAACAAAGAAAAATAACACTTTTTTTTTCTATAGTACACCATGATGAACAAAAACTTTGCTTCTAAGCTATGGATCGTGCTGTGAAATTTAAAAAAAAAAAAAAAAAAAAAGTAGGAGATCCAAAAAAGGAAATTAAGGAAAGGATCCAGCATCAAAAATAGAGTTTTATGACCAATACTTCAGCTGCTAAATCCCTAAACTGACCCTGGCGATACCCACAACCATTAGTCTAGGAAGATTGTCCCTCCTCTTGCATGTTGGGGAGACTTCTGCTATTCCAAAACAGTGAAAGAAGATGCACGGTTGCCATGCCAAATTGAAAATGTGCGGTGTTTCATTAAAACAGTTTAGTGTGCAGTGTTCGTTTCCTAGCATTATTGACACAGCGCTCTACTTTTGGTATACAATTTGACTGGTGAGCTGGCCTTGGGACTGAAACCAGTTGTAACATGATTTCTACCCTTTTTGAACACAACCTGTTCATGAAATGGAAATTGCATTTATTTTCAAGGGAAAAAAAAGTACTGAGGTTTCTCTAATCCACAATAGTTTAAATATAGGAAATGTTCCAGAGGATAGCAATCAAAATGATGAATGAGTTAGATTGTTTCATTCATGTGGAAATATAAATGAAGCATAAATTTACCCAAGAGAAATCTGCTGAGAAAAAAACAATTTAGGGAAATTGTGTGATGGTCTACAGAATGTGAAAGGCACAGACCTCCAGGCTGCAGAAATAACTTAGCATGATTCAAGTGTTAGCAGTACAGATAATGAGAATGTTCACAGAGTAAAACAGAAGCTGCCTCCACTATTGGAAAGGTAGCAGAGAAACAGCACTGATTTCAATGTGGCCTAGGAATCCAAACCTGGTGAGGATTTAGGAATGGACTCTGCCAGTATGCAATACGCTAAAGGAGATAAAACCACATAACTAGGGAGCCAAGGACAACTCCTCTTCATTTTCTAGACATGTCATTTGACTCACCAGGGTCATATTCTTTCATAAATATTGGACTCAACCAACGTTTTACCAACTCTTCCAACCATTGGAAAAGTCTGTTGGAAACATTAACGTTTGAATAGCAAGCTATTTGTGCTTTTGTCTGTGTATCTACAAAGATCAGTAGATGCATGCTAAGCAACTTAAAAATCGTAATCAGCTTATTTCCAATAACAAATAAATTAATCTCACATACCCTTTAATAATTCCCAACACTATCCAACAGAAATATGTGAGCAACATATGCAATTTTAAATTTCCAAGTAGCTACATTTTAAAAAGTAAAAGAAAAAGGTAAATCCATTAATAATACAATTTATTTAACCTAATATACCCACAATATTATAATTTCATCGTGTTGGCACTAATCACATTTGAATGCTCAGTAAGCACATGTGGCCAATACACCATATCATGCAACACAGGAACTAAGAGAAAAGTAGAAGCATAACGCAAAGAAGAAAAATGTGTGCATGGGTCAATGAGGGGACATTGGAGGAGTTTTGTATGTTGTTTATTTATTTATTTTTATTTTATTGAATTTTGGGGGGGTGACATTGATTAATAAAATTATAAAGGTTTCAGGTACACAACTCTATAACGCATATTGTATTGTGTGCTCACCACCCCAAATCAAGTCTCCTTCCATCACCATTTATCCCCCCTTTACCCTCTCCTACCTGCCCCACTCCCCTTTCCCTCTGGTAATCACCATGCCGTTGTCTGTGTCTCTGAGGTTTTTTGGAGGGGTTGGGGGTGGAAGGGGTTTGCTTAAAGAATATAAAGGAACATTATTTTTGACTCAAGGTAATGAACATAATGATTGTATTGAGTGCTCTATAGGTAAGTTCACTGAGAAAGTGAAGGAGAACCATAGGCATTATGCGTGTGTTGAAGTGAGAATATCATTTATATAAGAATGAACTCCTTTAGGTTAATTTTAGAATAAAACAACTTCCTTTATATCCCATATATCTCCACAAAGCCTTTTACTTCTGCTTTCAAACCTATAATACACACACACACACAATATTAAATATCCTGATTACTTATCCATACTGCTAATCATACTCCAAGCTCTCTGAAGGTAATGAGAATATCTATATTATTGAAAATTATCTCCTCCAAAATATCTAGGACCATGACTCACACTTAGAAAATATTAGATACATGGATTGATTGATGGAAACATAGATGGATGGTTGAAGTAACTCAAAAAGAACTTGAAAGGTGGAAAATCTCTTTAAATTTAGACATTTAAAAAAAAGAAGAAAGAAAAAAAAAATCTCTCTGGGCTGAGTTACTGCTTGCCTAGTGCTTTTGATTCAATACATTTCCCCAGAAATAGCCTTGGTTTCTGTGTGTATGAAAAATTCATAAAGAATACCCATTGTATCCCAGGTTTAAAGTGAGGATTTTCCAAGACAGTATTATTGCTTTAGGTTGCAATAGTCATGTTAATCACCTAATGCCATGTTTGAACTACACATGAATGGACAGGACCCAAATTCCAAGACATCAAAGGACTCAAGCTTGATAATAACAGATTGGAAGCAATCAGAGAATGGTTAAGGAAGGAATTGTCAGCAACTGAGGGATAACAGTAGGAATTAACCAGTATCTATCATGGGGCTGTGACCACAAATTCAATATGGGATGTGTAAATAGCTATAAAAGCCAGAATGCACCCTGGCTCAGGCAGCCTTTAGACTTGACAATGGGATGGTCCAGGAAGATTTCAAAGCTCAAGAAACAGACCTAAAGTGGGGTAGGAAAGTTTGAATATTAGCAGTAGCAAAATCTATAGAATAATAGAGGTGAGAGCAAAGACATTCTGCCATGTTTATGTGCAGGAGAAGACTGAAAAACAAAAATATGAGTGAAAAACTTGAAGAGTCAAAGATACACATGTTGAGGATCCAAGATGGTGGCAGACGGAGTGGAAGCTACACCAACCGACACTCTCCTGGGACCAATCTGGATTTACAACTAAAACATAGAAAAACCGTTCTGAAAATCAACTGTAGATGAGCTGGAGAGCACCCTCATAACCAAGGAGAAAAAGCAGAGCCCACAAGAGACTGGTAGGAAGTGCAGACATAAGAGGGCTGGCGGGGCTCCCACAGGCAGCAGCTGAGGGTCCCGAGGGGGATCTCAGCTGTGGGGGTCCCACTGAGGACTCTGGGGCATAAACCCCAGGCTGGGCTCCCCAGCCCAGAGCACCAGGACTGAGAAAGGTGCCCACATAACAACTGGCTGTGAAAAGCAGTGGGGTTTGTCTGCCAGAGAGAGATGGTTGGAAATACAGGCCCCTTACAGAGCCAACGCACAAAGTTTCATGTACAGTCACTCACCTTGGGCTCCAGCAGAGGGGTAGTGGCGTGGACTGGAGCTGTGTGGAGAGAGTCTGGGTTGTAGGCTCTGGAGAGTGAGATCAGGGGACTCCTGTCTGGATTCCTGTGCCGAGTCATTCCCCCACACTGTGGAGGACAGCTTTCTAGGGTGGCCAATTTTCGGCTTTTGCCTGAGGGGGGAAGCAATTGCCCCACCCTGCTGGAAAGCCTCTGGCCCTGCCCAGAGGAGTTTCTACAGCCTGAGGCTTGTTAAGAGACGTAACAACCAGCAGCCCCATCCTGTGGAGCTTCTACAGCCTGAGGCTCATTAAGAGAATCAGATTAATCAGTCTGCAGGCAGAGGCAGACCTCAGGGTGCTTTGAGTCTTTGCCTGATCTGCTTCGGGACCCGGGCCTTAGAAAAGCAGACTTTGATGTGCTTCTTGGTCCTGTCCAAATACACCCAGCCCCAGCAGTGGAGACCTCAAACCTAGGGTTGTTGATAGGTCTAAACTGGGTACCCAGGGCCAGTCACAAACTATGTCTGACACTGGCCTGTACCAGACACCCTCCAAAAAGACTCCTAGTGGATCTACCTAATACTTAGAAACAAACCCCAAAAAGTAACCAAAATGGGGAGACCAAAAAACAAGCCCCAAATGAAAGAACAAGAAAAGTCTCCAGAAAAAGAGCTAAATGAACCGGAGATAAGCAATTTATCAGATACAGAGTTCAGAATACTGATTGTAAGAATGCTCAACAACATGAAAAAAGATATGGAAACTATGAAAAATGACCAGTCAGAAATGAAGAATGACGTAGCAGAGATAAAGACGACATTGGAAGGAATAAACAGCAGATTAGAGGAAACTGAGGATCTGATCAGCGAATTAGAAGACAGGGTAGAAAAAAATCACTCAATCAGAGACCCCCAAAACAAAAAACAATTAAAAAACAGGAGGACAGTCTAAGGGAGCTGTGGGGCAACATGAAACATAAAAATACTCTTATTATAGGAGTGCCAGAGGAGGTCGAAAGTAAGCAGAGGTTAGAGAACCTGTTTGATGAAATAATGGCAGAAAACTTTCCTAACCTGGTCAAGGAAAAAGTCACACAAGTTTAGGAGGCACAGAGAGTCCCAAGCAAGAAGAATCCAAAGAGGCCCATGCCCAGACACATCATCATTAAAATGCCAGTAATTCAAGACAAAGAGAGAATCTTATAGGAAGCTAGAGAAAAGCAATCTGTTACCTACAAAGGAGCCCCCATAAGGCTGTCAGCTGACTTCTCATCAGAAACTCTACAGGCCAAAAGGGAATGGTATGAAATATTCAAGGTAATGCAAAACAAGGATCTGAAAGGGAAACTACTCTATCCAGCAAGATTGTCAATCAAGATAGATGGTGAAATAAAGAGCATCCCAGACAAAAAAAACAGGCTAAAGGACTTTATCACTACCAAACCAGCATTACAGGGAATGTTGAAGGGACCACTATAATTAGAAGTAGAAATAGAGAGAATGAGAAACATAGGCATAAAGAAATAAAATGGCAGTAGATAACTGTCTTTCAATAATAATCCTAAATGTAAATGGATTAAATGTCCCAATAAAAAGATATAGGGTGGCTGAATGGATAAGAAAACATGACCCAAATATATGCTGTCTACAAAAGACCCACCTCAGAACAAAAGACTCACACAGGATGAGAGTGGAGGGATGGAAAAAAACTTTCCATGCAAATGGCAATGAAAAAAAAGCTGGGGTAACAATATTCATATTTGAATTTCCTGCAGAGTCAAGTGTCAATCACATTAAAACAATCTAGACATCCTTAAAATCTAAAAGTCCATTTGCTGGATAAGGTAGAGTCCAAAATTTATGGAAATAGTGATTTCATAGAAGTCTCTAGTAACTTGTTCCCTTGCCTAATGTGCCCATTGAACTAAACAACACAGATGCTAAATTTTATGTAAAAAAATTATATTAAATAGCCAAAGATGAAAATATCTAACTTCTCAACTTGTTTCTCTTAAATTAAACACATTAAGTATCCTAAAATAAAATCTATAATTACCTGTATGTTCCCCAAGGACTAACCATTCCTAATATTAGAAAACAAGCCTACCTGCTCATTTAAATTTATTTTTTAAATGAGAATTTGTTTAAGTGTATTCTGTTTACGCCTTTAACTCTTACATTTAATTAAGCTTTCTTCTTGGGATTTGTGTGTGTACATTTCCTTGTTTGATTTTGTTTTTACTCAATGTAAATGCACTCCATAAAATTTCCTTTCCATATTTCCATTTGCTTTGTAAAACTAACTTAAACTATGTGCATAGACTTGAATAGAACTCATTGTAGGAATACAGAAGATTTTAGTGAGTTTAATTTGGTTTTTATGAAATATTATATCCTTTTTAAATTTGTAGATATATTTTAAAAACTACTTATTCTTGGTTTGTGAATATACTACCTAATTTTGTAAAATAGATTTATATATTTAACTGTGCTTTGTTTATATCAGTGATGATATTCACTGTCATTTCATAATTTTTAAAATTTCAGCACATAAAAGGTCCCACACTAGGTATATTTACTTAAATTTAGGTACTGTGACAAGTATTATGATTTCACTACAGCCATAGAAAACTTTCAGTCATACATTTGTTTTCTGTAAGGTTCCACGTGGTGATGGCTGGCTGCTCCTCATTTAAGTATGAATGTTCAGAATTGTAACTTTTCTTTATGGCAGATTTATATCTTCTGAAATAATGTTTTCTAAATTTTTGTTTAAATATATCTTCCGAAACAATGTTTTTAAATTTTTGTTTATTTTTGGAGCAACATTTAAAGAAATGAATGCCTTGGATAAACTTCAACACTGATTCATAACATTTACTTTTCATATGTTTTGCGTCGGCCTTGTGTTCTGTGTTGTACACAACCTTCAGCTCAGGCCTGAAGTCAAAGTTCCCACAGCTGCTTACCTCTGCCTGGGCACTGACTGTCTTCCTCTCATCGACAGTTTTATCATTACATGTACGTTGTTGAAATAATCACAGAAAGGGATTTAACTTTCAAATTCCTACTCTGGTGATGAATTCCAAATTTGTATTAATCAGGTGTCTGAAGAGAAACAGAAGCAATAGAAGAAAAGTATAGATAAATATATAATAAATATATTTTTTCTGTTGTATTATTGTCAGCTCCCATCCAGTGACTGTTCACATTCTCTTCTTGCTAACCCAGATAAGAAATTTGGCCCCTTTTTTCTTGAATTTCACTAAAATTATAATAAAAAGCAAATTAAAAATGCACTTACAAAGAATACAGTAGACACTACTGGAGATTTTGGTGTCAGAGAGAGTTCTACATCAGAGTGATGCAAATGTCTTAAAATTAAATATTACGTATTCCTGGTCTTTAAATATTTCAGTCATTTGTCCATCCTTATTTACCACTGTAACCTCAGCTCATGTCTCCTTTACACACTCGTCATTTTCCATAATTCCAAGTTAATTTCTTATGCAGGGCAATTTAGCAATATTTTTTAAATCTTTGTCTTTTGCTAACCCATGTCCTGAAAAATCATACTTTAAAGCCTTGAGCAGTTTATTCTATTTTCTTACAAAGACAATTCCTTTCCTACAAAAAATAGTGTCATCAGCTAAGATGATAATTTTTTATTACTACGTGTTATATTTTTAACACTTTGTAATTTCTTCAAAATAATAATTAAGTGACCTTATTGACAATATATATTTTCATTATGAAAATAACTGCATAGTAAGAAATTTCACTACCCTAAAAAAAAAAAAAAATGGTGCCTTAAATCAGGGTGTTTGCTTTTCTCATTTGAAGGGAGTTCAGAGCTAGACTGGTATGGCAGGTCTGAATGTATTCAGGAATCTTCATGCCACTCAGATGTGTTTAACACATGCTTGTCACCTCATAGTCACAAGATGAGTGCCTCATCCAGAGCATTACATCAATGTCCCAGGCAGGAAAATAGAGAGATAAAAGGCAGAAGGCATGTGCCAACTTAATCTGTCTGCTTTTTAAATAGATTTCACAGAAGCACCACCAGGAAGTTCCATTTATATCTCATTTGCTAGATCTGTTTCACATGGGCATCTTTAGCTTCAAGGGAGGCATATTATTACTCTCCTCTAAATTGAGGGACTCCTGTTAGTGAAAAAAAAATCATGACTATGAGGTCATAGTGTCTGACACAATAAAAGTTCTAGTTTTTACAGTTTCAAGGAAAACCCATCTATTCAATCATTCACAATAATGACCAGGCCATATAGCTTCGGTATATTGTTTTGTAACTAGATACACCTCCTGCTATCAAAATCATTAAACAGCATGTTACATGCAATGGTCAGTAAGGATGAGTCTTTTGATGATTGCTTCCCAGATGCAGGTCTTGGGCCAGGGTTCTCACCATTAGCACTGTTAATGTTCTGGGTCAGAAAATTATTTGTTGTGGGGGGCTGTCCTCTGCATTGTAGAATGTTTAAGAGCATCCCTGGCCTCTATACACTAGAGGCCGGCAGCACTCCTCACCCCTAGTTGTGACAAACAAAAAAATCTATAGATTTATTCATTAACCCAGCAAACTAGCTGGATTTGTAAAATTAGTCAGGTAATTCTAGAGGTTATGAACAAAAACAACAAAGGAAGGACAATGCGGCCAATGACACTACCAGATATTGAAAATTCATAGATATGGAAATAAACGGGGCTCTTAAAAATATGAAAGATGCAAAACTTTACTTATAATAAGATAAATATAAATAAAAACAAAACTGAAACACCACTTTCTATTATCTAACAAAGATCCAAAAAATGTTTGATAACAATAGGAAAATCTGGACTCTCCTTGCTGATGGGAGGGTGACCTGCTCTAATCTAACCTTTCTTGGGGGGGAAATTTATCAAAATTATCATTGTATGTACTCTTTGGCCCAATATTTCCACTTCAGAAATTAGGTAGACATGAAATCATTGTATTGTTTTTCTGTCACTGCTAAAACAAATTGCCACAAACTTAAAACATACACATTTATTATAGCACAGTTCTGCAGATCAGAAGTCCAGTGAGTTAGGCTCGTTTTTGGCTGAGAACCTCAGAAGGCTGAAATCAAGGTGTTGGCTGAGCTATGCTCCATCCTCGAGACTTCAGGGAAGAATCCATTTTCTGCTCATTCCAATGGTTAAGTGGTCAACAAAATTCAGTTTCTTGTGGTTATTGGAATGAGAGCTGTTTTGTTTGTTTTTGTTTTGTTGATGACTGTCAGCTAAGCTTAATAGCTTCTAGAGGCTGCCTGCATTCCCTGGTTCCTGGCTCCCTTTCTCTAGCTTTTTTTTAGTAGTAGTATTTATCTTTATTGTTGAAAATATTACAGATGTCCCCTTTTTTCCCCATTAACCCCTTCACCCCCCACCCACTCCCCACCCCAGGCCTTCACCACACTATCATCTGTGTCCATGGGTTATGTACATATGCATAAGAGCCACACGGTGGGTCTCATGCTTCGAATCTCTTCTGCCTCTTCTTTCACTGTTCCATCACTCTGACTGAAACTTCTGCCTCCATTTCTGATTTTCAGGATCTATGTGATTACATTTGGCCCTCATGGATAACCTGGGATAATCTCCTTTTTTTGGTTTTGTTAGTAAAATCCCCCTCTTTTAAGGTCCATAACCATAACTCCACCTGCAAAGTCCCTTTTGCCATGCGTTGTAACATACACAGGCATAACATTAGAGGTGAAGATCATGACGGTTCAGTTTTGCCCATCACCATGACATATATTCACAACTATTTACGGCAACACTGTTTGTTATAGTAAAAAATTAATGAGAACAAGCTAAACATATACCAAATAGAACTCATTAAATTATGGGACTTTATACAGTGGAATATTATTCAGTTGTAAGTAAAAATTTAGGAAGAGCTCTATTTTCCCATCTGAAAAGCTAAGACTTGTTATTAAGGAGAGAAAAACAAAAAACAAGGAGCAGAAGTATTATATATTATGCTATATTTTTTCCTGGGAAAAGAAAATAAAGGTTATATTTATGTTTTTTAAAAAGGCATTCCAAGCAGAATAAAATATATAAACAGGCTTATAATTGCCATAAAATACAATTTAATTTTAGCAAAATTTTGGAAAGATGGTTAAACAAATTTCAGTGAGAATTTGTTTTTCATAGCTAAGGAGCTTAGGTAAGAGAGGAAAACTGGGCTAAAATTAAAATTGGTCATGGAATTGCCTACAAAGAGGGTTGTATGTCTTTTGCAGGCTCTAAACAGGTATCTCATTTTCTCGCTTAGGTCCGTATGCATGTGATACTATATGAGCAGTCTGCCCTTGTCTAAGAATTTGATAGTAACTAAGAAAACTGCAAAATATTCCATTAAATTATATCAATGATTTTCAACCTTCTTCATCTCATTGCACATATAAACTAATTACTAAAATTCTGTGACACACCAAACTAATATATTTTTTGCCAATCTGACAAAAATAGGAATATTTTTTATTCATTCACACTGGATGGCTATTGTGTTAGCTGTTGTCACTTTTTTTATTTGACAATCTAAGGAAAATAGGACAGTGCCCCTGACTAAATAGTCAGGTATTGCATGTTTTAGAAATTCATGGAGCACGCCAGTTGAAAATCACTGAATTAGATTATAACATTAATTTTTGGATCAAATCAATATTTTTGAGGAAAGACTATTATAAAGTTGAATTATAATTTTTAAGCCTCAAATATATATTATGTGGGTATTTATTTATTTTTGATAACAAGATCATGTCAGAAAAACATTTATCTTTTCTACCCTGGCCCAAATCCCAAGTTTCTCTCTCTTCCTGGTGTCTCTATTTCTAATATATCTGTCTTCGTTTACTAAGGTTGCCATAACAAAACATCACAAGCTGAGTGACTTACCCATGTAAAAACTAATATGAACAGAGTCACTTTAAATGGAGCTGCCATCCCAGAGGAACTGCCTTGCACATCTTATGTCTCAAACCTTTGGAATGTTAAAATAGGTCAAATCAACCTTTGGACTGGGTCTAAAGCAACACCGTGTCCCACAGAACTGTTTGCAAAAATAACAAGAAAGCCGATAGTTCATGACTGCGGGACTGAGGACTACCTGGCTGAAAATTAAAAACAGTGTTTAGAATTAGCATCACCGAGGTTAGCTTATCTGCACCAACAGAAATGCCTTCCTTCTATTGATGTAATTGTTCCCCTTCCCATAGGTGCCCTTTGTCTTTGTCTCCTAATCCAAACACTATTGGGGCTTCTGCCTGAATCAGTGCTTCCCAAATAGCTAGTCTATCTTTTCTATCTCCAATAAATGTTTGTTGCTTCTCTCTTTGGCCATTTTTTTTTAGATTAATTAACAACAGAAACTCTTTTTGTCACAGTTCTGGAGGCTGGGAGTCTAAGGTCGAGGTGCCAGCAGGGCTGGTTTCCTCGGACACCTCTCCGTGGCTTGCAGATGGCTGCCCCCTTGTCCCTCTTCACAAGGCTGTCACCTGTGTAAAAATCCTCCCTCCAAACACAGTCACATTCTGACGTCTGGATCTTAACATAGGAATTTTGGGAGAACACAAGCCTATAGCTACCCCAAAATTCTAATTACCCCAAATTCAAATTCTGACTCCTCTCTTCCTCTTTCCATTCAAATGTTTTGTATTAATTCTACTGTGACACTTTTTTCTACTCTCTATATTTACCCTGACGGAGATTTTGTATTTAGACTATTACCATAGCAGCTAACAAACTCTCCAAACCCTCTTACACAGTTGTGGCCAGTTCCCTCTTTTTAGCAGTCAGCAGTAATAATGCTACATTGACTCAAAAGCCTATCCTGACTCCTAAATTATTGCCTAACAATTGCCTAATAACTTAGATTGCTTTTTAAAAATGTCCTTAGACTGCCTTTTAAGGCCTTTCCTGATCTCTTTCCAAAGAGGTCTCCAGCATTATGTCTCAAGAACAGCATATTTTATACTATATTGTTGGTTAAAAAAAAACTATTGGTGGATTATGAAACTAATTTTAATCAGTGTTTTAGAAATCAAAGAATGGAATGGAATGGAATGGAATGGAATGGAATGGAATGGAATGGAATGGAATGGAATGGAATGGAATGGAATGGAATGGAATGGAATGGAATAATATATCGGAATAATATTAAAAAGAGTATAAACATTCATACATGTCATAAAGTTTTAGTTCAGACTCTTATTGTTCTCCCCATCAAATTATCCCTTGAGGACTTCCCGAGCTCTTTATTTTATAATTAACTCTGAGGTAGCATAGATAAAGGTATTAATCTATGCCCACATAGCATATTTCTTAAAATCTTGCTTATGATGGTATTTTCTTCCAATATATAGCTACATATAATTTAAAGTTAATACTTACTCCATTACAGTTTTAATAAATAATTGTATGTATGTTGTCAAACATACTGACTGTTATGCTGGGTAGTTTGTGTTTTGTCTCATCACCATACTGTGCACTTGAGAAATATAAAACTGCTAAGGTTATTGATTTAGTGAAAGCCGTTAACCTGGCAAAATGCTTTGGGGAAATCAACTCCTGAAGGCTTGGACTTTAGATCCAGACCCTTCTTATCAACACACAAATGGAACAGAAAAAGCTCCTTCCTGAGTCCCATCTTGTCGTAAGAAGACATAACCTCCAGCCTAATTCTGCCACCTAAATATTGCTCTACCATCTTCTCTTGTCTCCTGTCCTCTCAGCCCTTATCTTTCTGCTCCCAATAAATTCTACTGTTTGCATCTGGTAAGAGTAAAAAACAAATGTTACTCAGCAGAGACCTAGATAACCAATAAGTCAAGGTCAGTGGTCCCAAAGAAAGCCCCTTTATTTTTCTCCTTACAAGAATAAAGCAGCTGCAAAAAAAAAAAAAAAAATAGATTTCATGAAATGGGAAATGGCAAACATATTGTATGCATTTAAAATGGATGATTTAAATATAAAGAAAATCCCTTTTCCCCTCAGTTCACTCTTCCTCCACAATGAGAGCATGAAACTTTAGAAGGAATCAAGAGGGCTGTAAGACATGAGAAACTTTTCAACTATTCCAAATCATTATCCATATGTGAGTTTTAAAACCATTACTCCTAGGAGGTTATGTTTAATTTCTAAGGCTCCAGAGGGCATTCTTTGGTTTTATATCCTGTATTCCTCCTTTGTTTGGATGTCATAAAGCAGTACAGAAACTCTATAGTTCATTCTGATGAATACCTTGATTTACTTGGAAATATGATCTTTATCTCAGAAGGACTAGATGTAACATTTGATACAAAGGTCACCAGTGCTATATTGCTTACGAATTACAGTTTTTAATAGCCCTTCTGCCTTACTATTTATCCCCACAACCCATATACCCTTAGCATGAAAAGAAGACCTGTTCTTCTGGCAGGTTAAATACAGAACACTACAGTTTTGTTTAAATGAAAGTCATTTTCAATGAGGCCTCTCGTTAGTTCAATTATGCATATGGAAACTTGATGGAAGCTGTAATTTGTTACTGCTCTTATGTTGCTCATTTGAAATATCCTATTTTAAAATATATTTTCAATGTACCGTATCTTTTGCTAAAATATTTTAGACTAAAATTTCCTGTCCATCAAAGAACTTGGCCAATTTTCATATATTTATTGAGAATCTCTAATGTATATGAACAAGACGCAATGACCACAGAGAAGTAAGACTGACTCCTGCTCTGCCCTATCTAGTTGGGCTCAGTGAGAGGTTATGCTCTCACAAAAATAATAAAGATAATTAATAAATAATTTTGAAGAAATTAAATATAAACTGGTCCCTAGTTTTGCAAATAAGATAGCCTATACGAGAGAAGTTGACCATAAGGCAATAAGTAAACTAACAAACATGTGCTCCATCTCATTAAATAACCACTATTAACTTCAGCCAATATTCGCCATGTAGGAATGTGGCCCTTGATTTGCCAGTTATTTTGGCTTTTCCAAAGTATAATATCAGATTTTGTAGGTGAAATGGATCAATTTGTAAATGTTGGCCACTAACTCAATTTTAAAAAAACCAACACTGTATGAACTAAACTAAACACATGTGCAGGCCAGATGTGCCTGACAAGCCATCAGTTTGCCAGCCCTAGTTTAGGCTAGTGACTTCTAACCTTGTTGATTCCCAGCATCACTCAATACTTGTGGTTTCTACATTGAACATCCATCCCTCTATCTGCCTGCCTTACCCTTCTGTTTTTTACTGGAGTGTGATGAGCTCTTCATTACTTTGTTTCCCCTGAACCTATGGAAATACACTTCTCTAAGAGCATGATCATGACGCAAAGTTAGAAAAAATAAGCTCTGATACAAATCCACATGTACAGAAGGATACAATTTTATGAGGATGAGAAAATATAGACACACAGACACATGATTGAAAGGAAATATACCAAATGTCTTCACTCTATATACCTCTGGGTAATGAAATCAGAGATAAATTTTTTTACATTAAACTACTGTGTTTTTGGCAATAAATGTGTATTATGTATATATCCATTGAAAGAGTTTTCAGAGTACACTTCTCTACAGGTGAAGGAGTGGCCATGTATGGGAAGGAAGAAATTAGGGGAAATCATATTCTTTCTAGTAAAAGAATAACAAAGTTGACTGTATTAATGCCTTTTCAAACACAGTTCATCACACCCTTTTTAGAGTTATAAGCGGTGTAAGAATAAAAACTGTTTTTTACCAACAAATAAATGCACAATTCAGTTTTGTTTTGTTTTTCTTTTAAGAGTGTGCTCCACATTAGTCACCAAGCCTGTTCCATTCTGGTTTCACGGAACCTAGAGGTTGTTCAAAGAGTCTGAGGAGCGCGTGCCACATGGCTCCATCTTTTGTGCTGGTATCATCTGAGTTTTTGAGGCCCCTTCTGAGGCCCCATCAGGCTCACCGCAAGGACCCCTTTCCTTTTACATGCACAATTAACGTTGACAAGTTGGACAAAAATATGATTTGCCTGAGAACTCTCAAAAGGGGGCCTGCCTCCACAGAGTGGGCAGGCCCGCCCGTGGAAACCCGCATGCATTGGTCAGCAGATGGGCCTGCATTCCTCTGAGATTCGTCAAGTGTCCACATCTTTGCAAAACAACATTAGCATAGGCATTTAAAAATATTTTTGAATAAATTAAAGCACTCAGAGACTGGATATATACATAATATACATTTATTGCCAAAAACACAGTAGTTTAATGTAAAAAAATTTACCTCTCATTTCATTACCCAGAGGTATATAGAGTGAAGATATTTGGTATATTTCCTTTCAGTCATGTGTCTGTGTGTCTATATTTTCTCATCCTCATAAAATTGTATCCTGATTAGTCACACAAATTATATTACATTTTCAATTTCATTATTGTATTTTCATTTTTTAAATTTACCCCTTATTTTTCTTTCAAGATAACCCCTCCTACCTTCTTTTCCTCCAATCTCTCCTCTTCTGTCTTTTCTCTCTTTTTTCATCTTCTCTTTTCCTATTTTTCTCCCTGAAAGCTTCTAAAGGTATCTAGGTGTGAGAAGAAATCTACATTTATCTATTGAAATGCACTTTATCATTCATAGTAAGTGAAGAATAAGTGCTAATACATATATATATGCTATACATATATATTTATGTATATATGTATATATATGTATATATGTGTATATTCATATTCACAGACACACAACTCTTAATATTTAATGCATCACTTAAAAGTGGATTTGACTACAAGTGACAAAATGCCTGAGAATGACTTAAACAAATGGAATTAATTTTTCTCAAATAACAAGATGCCCCAAGGGACACATTTCTAGCATTAGCTTAGCTGTTCTGAGATACCAGGGACCAGGCTCTTCCCACCTTCTCCTCCACCACTGTTGACCTTCATCTCCTTGCTGGTCACCTCGTGGTTACAAGCTCTAGTGTGGGCTGCAACTCCAGACAGTGCATCTACACTATAAAAGAAAGAAAATATAAACAGAAAAAAAATTTCCTTTACAAAGATAAGTTCAAGCCCTGACTCTCCAGGTTTTACCAATTCTAAGCCAGTATAATGTGAATGTTCTATTATCACACTGCTTTAGAACAAAGCACAGTACTTAATTCAGAATGTTAAATTCAGATAGTGAAGGAGGGCGTTTACCACACAAACAGTACTGACACTCCCATTGGAATGACAAGTGCTTTCATTTCAAATCCCTTATAGTTTACAAGGCCCTAATAATGTAGTTTTGACTAAATGGAAGTTGTCAAAACCTATGATGTTGAAAATACTACTTACACACCATAAACAAGACATAGCATGGTCCCACGTTGCCAGCAAAACAGTAATTGTGACTTCACGTTAGCCCAATTTCCTGATTGCGAAGATTGGTAAATTTTCTCTGGGAAGAGACAGCTTAACTCGCAGGCTCCCACTGGGGCTTTCTTTCCTAAATCTTCTGGAATATACAGACGTCAAGAACCCCAAAGCCCCTGAATCACTTCTCCTTTTTCCCAGTCATGCTGCGCCTCTCAATTTTTCTCTCCCCCCTTTCAGGTCTTCCCTGTCCAGTGCAGATCTCCCTTCCTCCCGACCTTCTGCGCTTCCCATCCCTCCTTTGTTGCCTTTCTCCTCCTGACCCCACCAGCTGTCTGCCTTTTCGATTCCCTTATGTTGGCTCTGGGCCTCTCGGAGAGCCAGCAGCAAAGCGAGGGGTAAGAGATCTGGCTCCATCACCCAGAGGCAGGGTGCTGTCCGGAAGCACCTTATAATTTGGAGCTTGGCTGGTGCAGGAATAACAGCCTCAATTACTAACACATGGCCTTAAGAGCTTCATGGTTTCAGTTTGGTTTTTTACTTGTTTTACAGGGTGTTTTCAGTTCTTTAACACTTCTTCTTACTCTCATTGTGTCTTTTTTTCCCCCTCTGTTTTTGCTTTTCAATTTTGTTATTCTTTTTAGGTATTTGATACCAAATGATTTAAATTAAACTTAATTTGTGGTGTCTGAGAGAATTTTCCATTTTAGAAAATGAAAAGGCCTCTTGGTACATGTCAGCACCCTTCTCTCCTCCTTGCCACTCACACATACCTATTCATCCAGTAAGAGATTCTGATATGGGCTGCAAAGAAGTGAGGGATTTTTCCAAATAAAACTCCCTTTTGTAATTTTTAGGCCTCTTGAAATAGCCCAAATATGTGTCATTAAATTCATCTTTAAAGTGCTTCTTCTTTAAATGACAAATAATTCTCATTTCAACTGTTATGGCACAGAATTTAAATGCAATTACACACAAAGAAATTGCCTTTTTCCTTTGTATCTGATAATGGTAAGGTCATAAGCTGTCCTAAATCTATATTCTTTGCTTAGCCATTTACAATATAGTTTATTGTAGGTATTAAATGCTACTTAATGAAATGGCTTATGATATCAAGAAAGCGTACTATTCTCTAGAGGTAAAATGGTACCAATTCGGACATCTACTAAAAAGCTTTTGAAAACTGAAGGTTCCAACTTGGTTGTGGTATGTGAATTAATTGTATAGTTAGCTGAATACTTTGCCCCTCCCCATCACTCTCCACATTTCTAGATTATCGAAACAGAGCCTTAAGGCAAACTTTTGCCTTTCTGAGAGCAGTTCTTAATTATGAGTCATAGGTATTTTTCATTCAGGTTTACTCACATATTCATTCCCTTATGTAACACATGGGACCTGCTTGTGTTTCGCTTAAGTTAGGGGAAAAAAGTCACAAAAAAATAGGTTGTTGTAATCAAGTCAACCAGGGCGGAAAAACAGCAGTCCTTCTAATGACTAATTACATTGCAGTTCCTAAAACATACCAAATAATTTCAGAAAAACAGTGAAGAGGAATCTAGTGGCTTGAAAATTCAAATTTATGAGTTTTGATTTTTTTTTTTCCTGGAACTGGGAATGACCTTGGAGATAATCTTCACTCTGGACTGACTGAACTCCAGCGAGGCAGGGCCAAACCCAGGCGCGAGCGAGGTCATTTTCCCAGTGACCTCCCACTGAAGCTGTGGCCTCTGAGATGATGTCTTCACTTTCTTCACTAGACACTAGTTGGACGTGATAATATGTTCAGTACGGCTTGAAAGTGTGGCCATGTTCCCTCATAGATGGGAAACCGAACTGTATGAGCAAGATAATTACCTTTAGGGTGGCTTTTAACGGAAGGAATGGATAGGGCATTATTTATGTGAATAAATATCCAAAGCCAGGGTGTTTCTAAGAATGTGTGTGATAAGAGTTCAAAACTAGTATGAAAACGTGAATCAATACTAATGTCTTTGTGGGTTTATGACCTGTCAAGTGTGAATTCTCTCCTCAAATACTCATGTGAATTGGCTGTTGATTACTATTCGACAGGACACATTTTACCTGCAGCAAAATTCAACATTTTACTACCCGTAGCATTATGTGAGAGCTAATCAATACTTTTTGCTAAAGCTCCAGGCACTAGACGCCCACCACATGCAACACTGCAGGGTAGAAAACATGAAATCAGATGTACATGTTTCTGGCCCCCTTGAAAATGGTAATAGGGTTATAAGATTTGCTATTGAATCATGAGGTTTTTGGATTAGCTGTTAGGACCTGGGAGTTTCAGTAAACATTGATTATGCTTCTGAAAATATTTTCCCATTTAATGAGATGGTCAATGTCAGGTTAGGTAAAAGAGTGACTGTGAACTCTATGTTAGCTCAGAAATGCAGAGAAAGGTGAAAAAATGTAACAATAGAACCATCCATGAGAAGATCTGGCTTTTGGCTCGATTTAGTGAATGAGAACTTAAAGATACTCATATACTGAGATTCAAAACTATCCTGGTATCAGCAGACTTTCAAGCCAAGAAAAGAAAGCTTAGAGGGGATTAAATTAAAGAGTATACATTTGCTGGGATAATTATCACCTTAGACATATAATTCACAGGTGCAGGAAACCAGGATTATGTTACCTTCTGCAAAATGCTTACTCAGTAACTTAAATATTATAGAAGAGTTGACTGTAAATGCCACTACAAATTTAAAAATGCAATGATATCTCCTGATTATGTGTTTTAAAACTTGACTCTAAGAAATAGTCAAGATATTTTGATCACATTTCACAGAGAAGACAAAGGCAGGAAGCCAACATGCTAACATGAAAGATTAATTCTTTAATCATGTTCTTCCACTGCCTGTGTATTTTCAAATGCTGGTAGTCATGTTGCATGTATCATCCAGACTCAATCGACAATTCACCTTGATAAACTATTAATAATAAACTAAAGCAGTTATTAACATAAAGGTTGGTTTACATAAAATCTTAAACCCAATTCCCAATTCAATATTATAACATAAAACCAAGCAGTGGAATAAACAGCATTAGCTTTTCATTGCTAAAATAACAAGGTTGCCTTTAAAATAAGACAGTTTACTGTTGTAGCCTATGAATTAATGTGCCTTATAAATATGCCTTGTTAGCTGATTAATGAAATGCTTATAATTGCAAATTGTAAATTAGATTGAGGCAGATGGATAGATAAACTAATCTATTTGGAATGTACTGCCTATTGCATTAAACTAGGCCTTCCTTTGAGCTTGGATAATAATAAATTTTCAGGTAATTTGGGGGGATTTCTGCTTATCACACTCTCAGTCAGCCTCAGTGACTGAAATGAGCATTGTCCTCCACCCCTACCCTCAACACATTAACTCGAAATTGATTTTTTTTACTCATTTTTCAAGAATGGTGCAATCAGCGGGTGATCACTTCAAGAAGAAAACCAATGCCTTCATTCCAGTCTTTTTTTTTTTTTTTTCCTGGCTCCTAACAACAATGACTTGTGATCATATATGGCCAACAATCTCACAATGGATTTTAGTTGGACTTCATCAGTGCTCCTCCCTCGTACACCTGTTTTCTTAATAACCCCCTGAGACTTCAGCCCTCTTCCATATATTTAGGAAAAATGTAGTAAGTGCTGGCTACGAGAGCAATGACATGATATTCTGAAAGAAAGCACAGTCTACATGGGAAACAGACAAACATTATTTAGTCAAACGCAACATAAAAGATTACTGAACTCATGGTTGAACAAAAGGAGTAAAGATTACTTGAGTGGGAAAGAGGAGAAGTCATTTAAATTGGCTTTAAAGATTGAAATTTTGTCAAATGTCTCAGACTGAAATAGCATTTCAGGTAAAAGGAAAACTCTGAGCAAATAACATGAAGTTTAATTTCCCTTCTTACATTTAATGTAAATCAAATTACGGTGCTACATCTTTTCTGAAAATTGAGTAGAGAAAGTTAAAAATCCTTAGAAAGAAAAAAGAATTAAAGTCAGGAAATAAAAGGGAGGTAAAGCAGACAGAAAAGAAAATCAAGCAGATTTTGGGGAAAATCAAATAGATAAAACAAAAGCACCTTGGCACTGAAATTGTGCAGCTGTATCTGCCAATGGGAGAAAGTTTTAAAATTCATTCTCAAGCAAGAGGTGGATCCAGGTCAGGGTGTATGGCTCTATACTTATGTACCTATTGTGAAATTTTTGTCAGACTCTGGGGTTTTTCATAAACAATCTTGCCATTCTTGGGATGTGCTTGCTGTGGTATATTTAAGATCATAAAATTTTTGTGGAAAGGCTATAAAGTGGGAAGGGAGGATAGTTGAGAGTTTATCTAACTATATCCAGGGTTTTTCTCTGGAGTAAATTCAAAACTTGGTTAAGCCCGGCTGGGCGTGGCTCAGCGGTTGAGCATCAACCTACGATCCAGGAGATCGCGGTTCGATTCCCGGTCAGGGCACATGCCCGGGTTGCGGGCTCGATCCCCAGTCGGGGGTGTGCAGGAGGCAGGAGGCAGCCGATCAGTAATCTTTCTCGCTCATCGTTGGTGTTTCTGTCTCTCTCTCCCTTCCTCTCTCTGAAATCAATAGAGATATATTTTTTTAAAAAACTTGGTTAAAACTATATGAAAAGAACTAGCTCGAATAAAGACTTGGGGTTGAGTGTGGGACCTTCCATGTCCTTGTTTTGAGTCCTTGAATAAAGTACTAATTCTATTCATTAAAAAAATAAAATAATAATACTCGTCATACCCAGTTCACTCAACCATTCATTCATTCAGCCAAGTATTTACTATGCTCATTGCACTGAGCCTTGCCTTGTGGTGGATCAGTGTGATGCCTGCACACACTCTGATGAAAGAAATGCCTATAGGGCCCCACCAGTATTCACCAGCAGCTGGCCTGATAATCCAGCGCATCCTACTCTACCATGCTTCACATATATCCTTTGCAACTATTGATCCCTTGGTGGCAGGCACCTCCGCCTTCAAAAACTGAATGAACTTATTTCTCCATTTCTGCCCTTGTGTCTCTGTCATCCTCTTGCACGTGCCCAGTGCTGAGGAAGGGCTTATCACTCCATCTTACTCCAGACCACATCCTAGGTGGGACACTATGGACTGCACTGCTGTGGGATGTGCGTAAAGCTATAATGCACCTGACAGCTACTGCAGGTGCTAAAATGATCATGCCCAGGTGCTCATTTTTTTATGGGTAACATGTGAAGAAGTGATCATAATTCATTCATATGTGTGTTTTAAAGGTATATATGGGGGGGGCGGTAAGAGGGGGAACTAATTGTAGATGAAGAGCATCTGAAAGGGGGGATGGGAGTTGAGATTCAAGGACAAAGAAGAGAAAGTGCCAAAGCACCAGGGAAAAGAAGACAATGATATGCCTGGGCAAAGGGCATACGTTCTTCTGATAAGAACAACACAGGTAACGCAAATAATTTTTTTCCAAGCAACTGGTAACAATCGGGGGAAAATAAAATGGGTTAGGACATGAGCTAGAGGACAAGGTTTGCTGTAAAGAATTAGGGTAGTAGCTAAGAACACTGGAGGAGCTTTTTGACAAGATAAAAGATTGCCAAATGACTTTCTTTCAAAGCCCAGCTGAGATTAAAAATCTCAAGAGTGCTCACAGCTTTGTGATTGCTCCAGCATCATTTGTCAATATTAGAGTCAAAGACTAGGAAAGGAGACAGGCCAGCACAAAAGTGAAAGGACAGATTTAATAGAGGACAATGACAGAGACAAGTGGGAATACAAAAAGTGAGAACAGAGAGGTTTCTTGTTTCAAACTATGTGATTACAATGCTCCTTATAAACGTTAAAGCCCTATACCGATGGGAGGATTCTATCTTATTGTTGGAGTATGTTCCTTTAACCACTTGGAAAATGGTTATAGGTGACCAGCAGACAAGGAAAGAACATACGTAAAACATATGCTATGTGCTTTTATTTGAATTCACCAAAAAGTTACTAAGTACCTAAAATTAAGACTTGAAACTTACCATAATTGACAGAATCTTACTGTCAATTATGGGAGACATATATGTAATTAGAAAATTTCAAAATAATATGCTAAGATCTACATTAAAAATGAGGAGAGACGCTTAGCTTAATCTTTCAAGAGGAAATTTTGAAATATAAGTCGAATTTAGTCAGAGAGCTAGAAGGGTATTTCAGGCAAAGGGAACTGCATGGGAAAAGGCAGAAGCCTTAAAGGAAAATTTACCTAATTTACCAAACCCAAGGATATAGTTTGCATAGAATATTTGTATTATCTGTAAGACAAAGAAGAACATACCTTGGATTATTGTTCATGAAATCTTCACTTCTCCACTCATCCCCACTATAAACATAGTATATCTCACTGCCCTATTTATTTTTAAATTGGCCATATGATTTAACTGTGACCTACGTTAAAAGAAAGGATACAAGCAAAGACTTGAAATATGCCTGCTGGGTGTCTATTTGTTGACTTACACCTTGGCCAGAAGGTCACAGCCTGACTAGCCCATTGCACGAAGGAGAACGAAACACATGGAGGAAAGCTACCCATCCAACCTACAGACCTAAGATCGGGAGCCAAACCCAGCCAGGCCCAGCCCAGATCATCTCACCACCAGCTGACTGGTGGACACTGGAGTGAACTCAGATGATTCTTCTTTTAAATTTTAGAGTGGATGTTATGCAGCAATCGCTGCCTATATACTGTTGAGCATGATTTCTCTCTGTGTTAAAATGCTTTTTAATATACTTCTGCTTCACATTCTTTACAAATTTATTGTTTAGTTTTGTAAGAGAGTTTTTAAAAATATATCACATGTAAAATGTATCATATTTGATGTCACAATCTCTCAGAAGGTTATAATGTGTGTTGTCTTTCCTCTTAAACAATTGTCTTTAACTTTATCTTGGTATTAATTTTATCCTGAGGGTTGCTTTTAAGTTACTCTACTTTCCTCCTCAATTGTATCCGTACTTGTCTTCTGAGGGTCCTCACACATTTCTTCTCAACAAATTGCCCTCAAGAAAAAATGAGGCCCAGATAAGGAGTGGAAAAAACAATTTTCAGATACAGGAGAGTTGGCTCAATAAAACTGGGCAGTTCTATGAAGGTGCCTGGTGCAGCGCAATAGATGCTCAGGAAGCAGCTGATTCTCGCTCGGTCGCCCCTAGGATTCCCCTTAGCCAGTTTCCCTAAAGCTCTCCGGAGGGTTTTCAAGTTCATGCTCACTTGCATGTTGATGGTGGCCATGTAAGTCCTGTTGTCTCCTGGAAGGGTCGGGCCTTCTGGGTTTTCAGGGAATTGCCAGGGCCTGCTATGGCCTCAAGGGCCTGACTCTCGGTGACCGTCCCTTGCGAGGCTGCAGTGAGTAAGCAGAGCCGTCAAGCAGCTGCACGGTGGCTGGGCCTTCTCAGGGCCCAGGCCAGGGCTCGGCGGGGAGCGGGGAGGATCAGGCCCAGGAGGACAGGCGGGCTTTTTAATTCGAGTAATGCTGACACCCGTGCTGTCACACTGTGGGAGCGCTGGCCGTGGGGGAGCTCTGCCATCCACGCAGGGGCAGGAAAAGCAAAGCCGCCGGAGCTGGCATTCCCAGGCTGGCCTCCGTGCTTGGCAGCTGATGCCGTCTGGGGAGCGGAGCGTCCAGTGGGGCGCTCAGGGCTCTGAAGGGGACACCTAGGGAGATCCCCAGCAGACCCCAGCGTTCTCCAGGGCACCTCGCCCTACTGAGGGGCATTCTTATGAACAGCCTGCTGCGTGCTGAGTCCTGGGCCAACGGCCAGCAACATCTTTATTGAGAAAACGACACTAGAGAGACATAGGAAGGTAAAATAAATCTGTGGCACAGTTTCCAAATTCAGGACTCTTGATGAAACTGTCCACACAAGGACCTACACTAAAACAATAACGGAGGTGCACGTGGGGACACAACATGTCAGTGAATTTACTATCGCTTAATATAGCTCCAAATTCATTGCTGCATGCTGTAGCAATAAAGTTATCAAGTATACCAAGCTAGACTAATCATGAATAACTCTTTGTAAGAAATTAATTTTGAGATGAGTTTTGACAGAGACAAAGGATGAAGACCAGTGGACACAATGGAAAAATGCTCAGGCAAGTCAGTCATATTCAATATTAACATCATGTATGAAAGTGCCAAGGCAAGATCACAGGGCACAAAGAAGAAAAACACACAAAGGGCATAAAATCAACCTTGTGCAACATCACGATTTGTTGATATAGTTTCAAGTTTTTGTAGTGACCCAGTGGATACAAATCTGGAAATATCTCTGCCCAATGCAATCCCTCTAACACCACTCCTGAAATTAAAGACACATGCCCAGTTTCACAGGGGAGTACCACTTGGGAACATAATTGAAGGTCTCCAAGTTATATGATGAAAAGAGGGTGTGATTGAGCATCAAAGTGACAGTAGCTGGAGCTCTCTGGCTGGCGAAGCAACAATTAACAACGCTCTTGTCCCTTAATTGTATAATAAGTCCTCGCTTAACATCACCGGTAGGTTCTGCGACTTTAAACAAAACGAGTTATCATGAAACCAATTTTACCACAGGCTAATTGATATAAATAAGAGTTAAAGTCCTATGGCACCTCATTAACACTATAACTAAGGGATACTATTCAAGGAACATTCTTCAACAACCTGTTGTTGTTTAGTGGTGAAATTGTTCAGAGGGGCGAGCTCCTATCTACTAGGAAAATATATTTTTCTCTAAAATAATGGTGAGCTATTTCTGCCAGCTTAGAGGGTCCTAAGGAATATGAGGATTTAAGATTTTCAAGTGTATCAAACACACGTCCTCACCTGATATCTTTGTGTCCAATTACTTGCCAATCAGGGCCCTAGCCTTGTCATGGCAAATCTAACTAGTGGTAGCATTTAACTTTCTCTAGAGCTCTGCTATCCTTTAGTCCTAAACCTAGTTCTCCGTTTTCCTACCCTTAGGCTGCAGTAGATGAGAATCTCTTGTGTTTCCAAGGAGGCCCTTTGGTTTTCACATCTTTTATTGATGGTTGATCTTCACTCTCATTTTCTCTTCCCAAAGCATCAGTTGCCCCCAGCAGGTGTTAAGCAATAGCATTGCCCTTATAATCACTATTTCCCATGTGTATCTCAAATGCTCGATACCATGCACCCACTATTGTATTTTCTTTCACCAGTATGGCATCCCATTTTACTATGGCGAAAGCTTTATAATTGCTACCTGGTGCCAGGGGCTTCTTTACTCATTACTCACTGAGCAGTGGGTGACCCAGCTCCGAAATCCCATTTTAACATCTGTTTTCTCAGAACATTGTCAGACCACAGTCACGAGTTTGGTTCCACAGGAAGTATACTCTGAGATGAAAATTAGCAACTTGGGGATTCATTAAGGAATGCTCTTGGGATCAATAACTGTGGGAGAAGGGAACAAAAGCAGATTTGGGTAATGAAGAATTTGGCCTGTGGTGAAGTTAGAACAGCCCCAAAACAAATTCACAGGGAGCTCAGGAGCTGACATGACTCTTCACAGTTGTCAAGAATTAGAGAGAGGAGCAAGGCTGTTACACACCCTCATTCTCTAGTCATTGGATGCAGTTTCCAAGCTCTCCCCCATGGACACCCCCACTCCAAAAAGGGACTCTGATGTTGAATAAGGCAGTGAGCTTCGGCCAAAGCCAATTCCCACAGAGAGTGGGCAGCTGAGTGTCAGCCCTCAATCTCTGGAACAACTGGTAACAGATCCTTTAGTCCTAAAGTGGGGATCTGGATGACACAGGCTAGCATCATTACTGAAGGATTCACGTGTTGATGAAGACATGTCAAAAGGACACAGGAACCGGGCTAAAATATACCACATTAGCTAACTGTGGGCTACTGTCAATATCAAAACAAAATAATGGTAATAGGCTTTAAGCTATTTAATGAAAAAGACCTAAGAGTCTATAGCTATACTAAAAAGGTGAGTAGGTAGAAGTTCTTTGTCAGGTAATGTGGAATGACAGGATTAAAAGAATTAGAAGATCATTTTCAAACATTGGTGTAATGACTTAGTTATCAGTATTTGCTAAAACAATTGGCTGAGAACTTCTTGAGGATCAGGATATACACACAATTTCAAAGTGTCAACATACAGAATACACATTAGTTATCAAGCAGGAAAAAGCACCTTTACAATGGGGAAATCTTGTAGATTCACCTTAACCAAGTGATCATATTTAGCGTCATCAATAAGAGAAAATAATGGAAGTCATTAGCCTTCTGATTTGATGCAATAGGAAAGACAAAACATTATCAATGTATTATTCTTGACAAAATGTTAAACTTCAATCTAATCATAAGGAGCAACTGGACAAATCCAGATTGGAAGATAGTTTACAAGACACTATCCTGGATTCTTCAGAAATACCATAATCATGAAAAACAAAAAGTATAAGGGGACTGTCCTAAATTAAAATTTAAAGAAATATGACAAACGTACTATAAGATCATTAATCAGATTCCGAATTTAAAATAAAAAAAGCTAAAAAGGACATTTGGGGCTCAACTGGGTAAATATGAATATGAATTATGTATTAGATATTATTATTGCATCACTATTAAATTTCTTGAGTGTAATAATACAATTGTGATTATGTCAGAGTTACCTGCTAAAATACTTAATTAAAGGTCAACTGTCTTAATAGCAACAATGTACTTTCGAAAGTTTTTTTTTAAACACGAAGTGAGAAATATGGTAAAATGTTAACAATTGGTGAATCAAGGTAGAGTTTATAATATTATGCCTTCAATTTTGTATTGGTTTCATTTTAAACAAGTAATATGGGAAGAAATTCTGAAATTTAACCCAAGTCCTGACCCAATTTCCACAAATCCCCTATTAATAAGGCCTGTGTTCATGAAATTTAACAGTGTTTTGAATTCCGATTGCAACTTTCCTCAAACAAACCTTTTCTTTCTGTCATTAAAGGCAAAATGATTTTAAGAGACCTCTCACACACGCCTCAAGCCTGCAACCAAGGTACTCAAACCTGGAACCCTTCAATCTGCGGACCGACACTCTAGCCACTGAGCCAAACCAGCTAGGGCAAGAGAAAACACATACAATGCCGCACTTATTTCAACTACATTTCCAGGACTCCCATCCATGTCTTTTTTTAAAGTCATTTTCACCTGACCAATTCCTACATCAGTCAAAGTAGAGTATCAACCCAAGTAATTTTCAGTAAATGTTTTCTTTTGGCATCTTTTAGGTTTGAAGAGACTAATTTCTTTGGAAAAAAAAAAAGCTTTGTTTCAACTTCTGAGTAATATTTTCTTCTTTCTCATTACCTCATTCCATCAGGATCACATATCAAGCCTGTTTTTGAAGAGAATGAAAAAAATGAAAAGTAAAATTAAAGTTCTGTATTAGCCATCTTCAGAGGGAGCAGGGGAAAACGTAAGCTGAAGAATACAAACGTCTCAAAGTATATCTAGAAGGTACTAAAGAAACTCTAATGCTGTCAAAAGTTAGGACGGAACCGAACCAAGACAGGAATCCGGAGGGCCTATAGGAGGAGCTCTCGCACCCTGGGTCAGTCACAAAAGCCCACAGGAAGAACTCTATGGTTGGAGCAGAACTCTGGGCGCAGCAGCCCCTCCCCTAACTCCCTCTTCCCCTTGATGAAAGAGCTTCCTCTTTGTTTGACTTTCTTCTTGCACTTGCTCGCCATGGCTCCATGTCCTGGATTGCCATCCTTTCTTTATCCCAAGTAGATCCTTTTTGCTGAAGGAATGCCTGGCTGACTTTTTGTTTGCAGTTGACACTGCCTAGTTCTAAAAGCAGCAGTAACCCTCTGTGCTACCTCCTTTTAAAGAGCTATGATACAGTAATTTAAGGAATATCTCTCATTTTCTACATTTCCAGGCTTCACTGTAATTCTTACTGACAAAATATGTCAAAATAATCTACACATATGGATAAAGCTTAAATTGCCTAGATACGTATGCAACCTTTGAAACATCCTCTCTTAATTTCAGGTTTTCAATTATTTCAAAAGTGAAGATCTGCCTTCTTTAGTGTATTTTCTGAAATAATAACACTTCTATAGAAATCAAGCAAATTTTATCATGTATATATTCCTCCAAGATTTTTCCTCTTTTGTTCTTTAAGGCTCTCTCTCATCTCACAAATGCCCTAGTAGATATAGACTTGTATATTAAATATATGCACTATATACCTATAAACTCTATAATGTATTTAGATAAGGGTACTCCAACACAATGCATAAAACAGGTGAGCTATTTTTAATTTTATCAAGGGAAATATGTGAAGTTAATGTGAAAGAAGATAAAACAGAATCCCAACTCACTGTTTTTTATTGGAAAAACACTCTATATGTTTTGTGAGAAGAGAAAAATCTCTATAGGATTGAATTGCAACAGAACTTTTATGCAAAGCAGTTTTATTTGAAATACATTGTCCCAGACAGCAGCAAAGAGAACAGTTTTAATCCAAAATGCTTCCAGGCTCAGTCCCTTCTGGCCAATTAATTTGATTTCAGTAATGCTCTGGTTGCCTCTGCCTAGCACTAGCTATTAAATATAGTACTGTGCCTTTTAGAAAACTTTTACTTTACATGAGAGCCAAAAGGTAAATCTGTACAAAATTGGACTGGGAGTTCATTCTGAAATGGAAAAATGTATTAGCTCATATTCTGACAAATGGGAATTTAAAAAAAAAAAAATTAGGTGACAAAAAGTACCAGTCAGTGTCTGTCAACAATCAGTCACAGTTAGTCAAAGACTGGGCAAAGTTCACAACTAACCAGAGGTCTTCAACTGTTTCTCTTGGATTTAATTCAAGTATTGGGGGAAAGCCAACACTTTATGATAACATTAGGATTAAATTTAACAACTATTTATTGGAAAGTGCAATAGGCACTGTATAAAGATAACTAAGAACAGACAACTCCTGCCCTTCATGCAATCTTATGGGTAAAATTAGGTAAACCTTATAATAGAGAAGAAATAAGATGAGTTTGTCAGTTATCTACACAAACACTTAGTAGTTTAAACAACAACCAATTATTTAGCTCACAGTTCTGATGGGCAGTTGCTGGTCTGGGCCAGGCTTCGGTAATCTGGCCTGGGTTTGACCTTGTATCTGTGGCATTTGGAAGGTATTTTCACTTGAAAAATCCAACTTTTAAAATTAAAATACCAAAAGAATTAATTGGGGGAATATGTTTCATTACCACCTAGAATCAAAATTGTTCTCAAGGTAAATCCCAAAAATGGCTCAATAAAGGTGTTGGGTACTAATATACCTAGAGGGTGGAATTCAGTTCTTACCCTCCTTTATAATTTTTAATGATTCTGTGATAATGAGTGAATAAGTCTCATCCCAAACCTCAATAACAATGCAAGAACCATTTAATCATTAGGCTTCTAAGATTTGTATGTAAGATGAATTTGGATCTCAGATTTTTATAGATGAGAAACTGAAAAGTATTAAAAGTTAGGCAGCCTGTCCAAAGGCACAGAGCAATGTATTTGTAAAGAATGGGACTCTAAGTCATATTCTCTACATCTGCCATTCCAAGACCCGTGGTTGTTTTTCTTTATAATCTGGTTTCCACAAACAGATTTATAAGAGAGAGGTTGGCTATAGAATTGCAGAAGTCGTGATCTTCAAGTTCAACATCATAATCTGTCACCCTAAGTAGATGCTTCCTTTTGTGGTACACATTTTATGCTATCACAAATCCCATCTGAACCATAACCTCACAGACTTAACAGAATCTCAACAAGAAAGACTTCCTGAGTTCAAGGGACTTTTTTTGTTCCTCTTGAATGCTATGATACATAACTGATGTCATTGGCACTAGATAGCATTTCTCAAGGTATATTTCTTATATTTATTATGTATCTCACATGGTAAATTCATTCCCCCTAACCATGAAACTGATATCCTCCCAGGTTGACCTCCTTCAAATTACTTTTTCTCCCTCCCTCAGAGCCTGTAAATCCAATTAAATGAAAGAAATTTCCATCTGTTCTGTTCCTGTACTTGACTAGACTATGGGCCTCTGTGTCCCTTTTCTGGTCCTGAGAGAGCAAATTCTTTCTAAATAGAAACAGTTTCAGATCATTTGATGGTTGTGAAGGACATGAACAGCACGCACACAGAAATGCAGCCTCTTCTCTAGTCTCAGCATTATGAGAAGAGTATTCAAATATTCTTTCTTCTCTTCTCCTACGACTGGTAGCTGAATAGAAGTAATTGTCAGTATTACTTTGAACTTACTCCTTTCTCCCCTCACCTACTTACGGGAAACCCCAAGGATTTAGGAAGAAGTATGATTTAACCACTTGAGGAAACGAGAGACTGGAAGATGTAGACTTGAAAAATCAGGAGTTAATACATATATTATAATAAATATTTAGCAAGTCAAAAACATGAACATGTAACCAGTAAGGTAGGAAGGGAAGCAGCAACCAACTAGATACATGGCTCATCCTGCAAAATCCGCAGTTGCTACCCGTTAAGGTAATGATATTCAGGGGCCAGAGGAAATTTTTAATGCCTAGCGATTTTATAGACACTATGAATGACATTGAGACTTGTAGAATTGCCTATCTCAATTATTCTAGAGAAAAACCATGCTTTCCTTAAATTCTGAGACTGTTCCTGCTCCAGCATTAATAAAACTTAATACACTCCACTACAAATTTAGGGTCCATCATATCTCATTAGCCTATGTTCAAAAATGTTGGCAGCCTCAGAATTTAAATACAGGAGGTAATGGCGTGGAAGAGATATTTGGAGGGTGGAAATTAAGCTGCTTTCAAAGCAACTTTTCTATAACTAGATCATTGTATTTACATAGATTTTATAGGCATTTAACACGACTTTGGGGAGAGGAACACTATCCTCACCAAAGCCACCACCAGGGTTGCCACTGCTTATAAAAATATTCTGCAAAATGAAGTGTAAGGATGAGGCAGGAGGAATTTATTTGCCAGGCTCCATACTTTTAATCCTACTTCTCTACAGGTAAGGACCCAGCAAGACGAATTTCTAGAATTTTTACTTAGACTGTGGGCTACGTACTGAACCTAAGCAATCTCCCTCAATCTACTCAAATAAATAAATACAAATTTAAAAGCAAAATCAAAATAAACATACACTTTTTTTAGATGCTCTTGAATTGAAAACTAATTGATATAAAGGTTCTCCCCTCCCCCCAGTTTTGTTTGCTTTGGAAATGGTCAAGAAAACAAGTGCCATCTTTTAATAATTATCCATGTATTGGTAAGGTCTGTCACTAAATGTTTATTTAGCACCTACTTTGTGTTTACTTCTATTAAGTGTTGTAGGACCTATAAAAAGGAGTTCATATTCAGGAACCAAATTTTGTTATCCTTTTACTTTTTAAAATTGAGCTGTAATGAACATAAAACATTATATTAGTTTCAGGTGTACAACTTAATGATTTGATATGTGTTTGTATTACAAAATGATCACCACAATAAGTCTAGTTAACATCTGTCACCACAGTCACAAAAAAGTTTTTCTTGTGATGAGAACTTTTAAGATTTACTCTCTTAGCAACCTTCAAATATGACATGCATTATCAACTATAGTTACCATGCTGTACATTACATCCCCATGGCTTATTTATTTTTTAACTGGAAATCTGTACCTTTTGACCCTTTCACCCAGTTTACCCATCTCCTTCCCCCTGCCTCTGGCAACCACCAACATTTTCTTGAGGAAGTGAGAATAATAAAAATAAAAATCATTGCCTAAATATAAGGAGATAAGGTTAACTCTAAAATTTAGAGCATGGACTCAAACTCTTTTTAAGAAATTTAGAGAAAAGGGAGACTAACTGGGCTAGGAATAATCAGGGAAACTTAAATGGATTTGGCAAAACAGATTTAGAAGGTAGGTAGGAAGAACACATCTCTTCCAAACACGTGTTAGGGAAAAAAGAAACATGAATGAGCAGGAAGTTAGAGGCAAAACTGAGGCTAGTATAATGAAGACAATGAGCAATCATAAAACTTCAAATTTCCACCAAAATTAAATCTTTTTCCTTCTTTAGCTATTATTTTGGTGCCAAAGGAAACCCAGAAAATATTCATGTAAATAGAAAATAAGAACATGTGCCCAAAAAAATCAGTGCATACAAACTACGGTATACACCAAGCACCACCCCTAAACCTGGAGAAAACTGGGGAGTCGGGCATTTCCCCCCAGGCAAGGGCATCTTGCCATGGAACCGTCAGTTCCCAGGACTTCAGCTTTACCTAGGCAAAATCTCCACTTGAGTCTAAGGGTGCTTTTGAATATTTGACAATAACCCATCAATCTAGTGCTAGCTCAGACCACCAAAAATGGCTACGTCACAGCGCCTGGTTCTTTCATGTGGTGAGTAGAAAGTTAGATATTCTGCCTGAAGGACCTATAAAGACACGTGGTGTGGAAAGTAGAATGAAAGTCTCCTTTGAAAGTCAATGAAGGATTCTAGTTAGCCCCATATCTGAGCAGAGATGACAGGGAGAGGGTGCTGAGCAGAGAATGGCAGGAGAACAGGAAATCATGGCTATGGGAGAGTTTATCACTTTTAGGAATTAAAAGGAACTCAGAGCTGGGTCTGGACATGACCCTGATCTAGACCCATAGCAGGAAAACCACCTTAGTACCTACAGGCATTAAAAAGAATGTATCTGGTAACTGCCCCTCCCCACAACAATACAGATAAACAAATAAGCCTTTCAAGCAAATTATGAAATGAATCAGAATTCTAGAACCTCCCTGCCTGTCACTTGAGGAAATAAACTAAAAATAGTAAAATGTTTATGAAATGAAATATTGAAAGGGAAATATCCCTATGCCATGAAACCCAAAGAGTGATCACCAAGGAAAAAGTCAGCAGATCTGACATGGTTGGCTCAGCTGTTAACCCCACTATGCTCTCAACACCAGAAGTGCTTAGATGGACAAATGAGGACCAGTTGAACCCAGTTTGCTATACTGTAGGCTCTTTGCTCCTAAACATGCCCCAAACACTCTAAAGGAGTGTTTATGCCAAGGAGTACAAGTGCCAAGAAAGACAATAAACCATTAAAGGCAAAATAAATAGATAAGACAAATAATACCTATCTCCTAAACTTTTCCCAAGAGTATAACAAAATAAATTTATGAAATTGGTATAATTTTTATATTTCAACTAAATATGGAATAAGACATAATATGAAAGTTAATCCAAATGCACAAAGTTTAATACACAAGGGTATAGATATACATAAAGAAATATAATGATGCTGAGGTAGCAATTTTCGCAGTAAATGCAAGGATGATTTAATCCCATATATGCAAAGTAATTTACCATAATAATGAAATAACGGAGAAGAATGCACCATCTTCTGAACAAATGCAAAAATATTATAGAATATTCAATGCCTATTTATGATTATGAAAAAATATCCTTTAGAAAACCAAAAGCAGACAACTTTCCTACTTTGATAAAGATTGTCAAAAAGTACAGCAAATATCATGCTCAATGGAGAAGCTTCAGGTAATTCCCTTTAAAGTCTGCAATTAGACAAGGAAGTATGACCACCATAGTTCTAGAAGGAACATGAAATCCTTGTTAAGGTAACATAAAAGAAAAAAATTTAATGGGAAAGGAAGACATAAAAATATTTTATATGCATTTGGTAAATAATTCTAACATTAAACAACCAAGAGGATCTTCAAAGCATTGGAACTAAAAGAAATATTCATCAAGCGTGTTAAATATAAGATTAACATGCAGAAAAAATAAGCGTTCCTCAACACCAGAGGTTCACAAATGGGGGTGATTTTGCCTGTCCGCAGACATTCGGCAATAGATAGAGACATTTTGGTTGTCACAGTTGGGTGTCAGGGGAAGGATCTAGTGGCATCTAGAGGGTAGAGGCCAAAGATGCTGCTAAACATCTGCAATGCCCAAGACAGCCTCCAGCAACAAAGAATCATCTGTCCCAAAATGTCCATAGAAAGACTGTTGAGAAACCCTGCTCTGTACCAGCAAAATAACCAGTGAGAAAATATGAGTTTTTAAAAATGCCATTTACAACAGTAATGCAGACTGCAAGGTATCTTGGGATTAACCTAACAAGATATTTATAGGAACTGAGTGGTGAAAATGTTAAATTCTCTTACATGCCCAAAAGAAAACCCAAATTCATTGAGAGATATTTTAAATTCATGGATATATTTACTTAATATTATAGGAATTATTGATTTTTTTTCCTAAAGTGACTGATGAGTTTTAAATGACTAAATATTAAAAATCATCAGTATTTGGGGAATCTGTTAATGTGATTTGAAACTTTTGAATGGAGTATTAGTTGGGGAAGCTTACCCTACACTATTTGAATAATTGGTAACTTCTTCCCAAAAAAATGCAGTAAGAGAAAGATGTAGAAACAAATTGAATTCTGGAACTTAGGGGCATTGGTTTCTCAGCCGAATTCAAATTGTAGCAATCTTCGGTATATAGAGTTTAATCTGTTTCAAGATAACCAAAGTTTTTCATGTGAGGAATAAAATTATATGTCTACACTCACTAGAGAATTAGTTTTTAAAACAATATTAATGATACTTTAACATCACCATTGTTTAAAGTATGCATACCAATAGCTGCACACTAAATAAAGACTGATGATCAGATAGAAAGTGGTGAATGTCATTTTTCTTTGTTCCTCCCTGACATGGCATTCTAGTAATTTTGGTACATGTTTTATATCAAAACTCCTGAACTCTAATCTCTCAGAAACTCATTAATCTGCATTAATAGCCTTTCTGGAAAGCTCTAAGTTTAATCAATTCTTATTTGATAAGGGTCTCTAATGCTTTCAGTGACTGGGAGACATACTGAGCAACAAAACTAGTTCAGAACCATCAGCATTTTCTAAAGTCGTGTCAGATGTTGATAAAGTGAAATCCCTCGCACAGCACAAGAATGTAATTCTCAACTCTTTATCCACCGAGGAGGTTAATAAAATAGCAGGCCCTCAAAATGTTATCTAAATACTTGAAGAGAGATAACTTATTAAAACATAGCATTTCTTCGTAATCTGGATATTTTTATATTCAGATAGCGCCGGCTGTTTTCTCAACAACCTGACGGAGCTACAGAAGTCCCTGCTAGGCTCGGTTTTTAAATGTCTGCCCACCACGATGAAGGCGATAACTGCGGCCAGCCGCCGCCGCTTGCGGCACACGCCCTGCTTCTGAGCGGCACCGTGATTCGCTGTGTCCACGTGGGCCTTGGCCGCTGACGGAGCGCTCCACCCGCCACTTCGCCCTCCCAACGCTGAGGGGCGCCAGAGAGCAGGACGCTGTCCCCCGGGGAGGGCAACTCAGCGGGACCAGGAGCAGACCAGGGCACCGCCTTCGGCCCCAAGGTGCTGGCCACGAGCCGCAGCGGGGAAAGAATGACAGACACGCGGGCACGCGTCAGGCTTAAAGGGGCTTTCGGATATAAGTTATTAATTAGGGACATAACTCGAATGGACTGCTCTTCACAGGCAAGGTTAACAGGAGAAGCTCGACGGCTGCTGGTCAGCCATCGAAACAACATGTTTGCTGTCTGACGTCTCCCAAGTTGGGATGGTTCTGTGGCCGCCCCTTCACTTCCCTGTGGGTGCCTCATCCACGCTGTCAGGACACACGGAGCGGCCCGCTGTGCGCGGGGGGCAGCTTGTGGCTAGCGGACTGCGAGATTCCTGGGGTGATGCTGCGGTATTCTTCTGGGCCCCAGTGCCCAGTATAATACCTACATACAGACAGAACTGTGTGTGTGCGCGTGTGTGTGTGCGTGTGTGTGGAAGTGCGGTGCCCAGGGTTCCCTGCTTTAGAGTGCCATATGTGTATATTCTATACTGTATAATACATACATATAATTCTTTAAATTAAATTCTGAATCCCAGGGGTCTGCTCCTCCGCTGCGACTCACCGACCCAAAAGCCTGCACGAATCTACACACTCTCTGGACCCACCACCTGTGCCTGGAGCCCTTGAAATTACTGATTTGACAGCGCGGGACCCAAAACACCCTGCTTTTCCCACACGCACATTCATGCCTTTACACCTACTATTCTGTTCCCTTTTCTCCTCCTGCAGAGCTAAGTTCTCTTCTGTCAAGACCCAGACCAAATGTCACTTCGCTGTAAAGCTGCTCTGGCTCCACCGCGGGGCAGATCACAGCAGTAAGTGGCTCCCCGCTTGAGACGGTCACAGTACCTTCCTCTGCCCCCAATCACTGCAGTGAGACAAGATCTGTGGTAAGTGGCCGGTCTGAGGAGGCCTTATTAACACGGGGCTGCTTAAGAAAAAAGACACAACTATTCTGGTTTGACATCATTTGAATAAGCTGTTTCAGTGAAGCCCTGTGTTCAGACGGGAAATTTTAGTGCCCAGGGATCCCTTCATTCAAGAGATAAAATTAATAGGTTAACTACAGCAAGAAGAGTAATCCAGTGCTGTAGAATCACCTTTTACTATCTTCCAACTTCCATACATAACGTAATTATAAGCCAAACATGAAATAACTGTGGCAGGGAAGGCCAACTAACAATTTTATTGCTTAAAATTCTGCATAAAATGCATATTATTATCTTCAAGCAATTATGTAGATGAACTAATATCTTACCTTCAATATCGTTATTATTAAAACTAATAGTTTATTTTTAATTAACAAGTACAACTCCACCTAGACTAGATTCAGTCATTTTAGATTGAGTTTTTGTTTTAGTTTTCGCTCATAAAGCCATGGCATAACTAAAATCAATTTTTCTTAAAGTAATCTTATTTTGTGTAGACATTGGGTTGTTTTTTTAATCATAATGTATAATTAAGGCTTTGACTCTGATCAGATTTTAGTGTGCATAAATATTTGAGAACTCTGACGTATAGTGTGAAATCAAGATTTATAAATATAAAATAGTATCTCTTGACCTCCAATTTCAAGCGGTTAAAACACTGAATTAGCTTTGGGAATGCAAGCATTAAAAGAAACATAACTCGTGAAATTGCTAATATTCTTCTTCTTTGGAAACTTTTGTGATTTTTCTGAATATAGAAGTATCTGTATATTAAAGCCTGGTTGAAACAAAACAGTCTATCTATATATTTTTTAGCCATGGATCCAATCTCCCTCTCTGATCTCTTAATGTGATAAATCAAAATGGATTTAATGAAATCACTTTGAAATAAAAAGTGCTGTGTGTGTTTAATAATAACTGTTATTATTCAACTGCACTAAACTAGCCCATGTAAAGATTAATAATCTGCCATCAGCTTTTTATTTTCATGGTTCCAAGCTGACTATTGGCTTAAATTGCCTTTGTTAGAATCTCTACAAAGTCAACTCCAGGAAGAAAAGCAAACCAATCCAAAATATTTTTCTCCCTGACTATTCAAGGCAAATCCTTACAGCTACTTCCACAGAGGTAATCAAACCACGTTTAAAAATTATTATAGCAAGTAATGTGCGCTCTATTTCATTTTCAATGTGGTGTGCTATTTGCTCTTTAGTTTGCTTGTCACCTGATACATTGTATATTGGAAATATGTTCCCCATTGTTCTCATTTTCTAGAAACCATACATATTGACGTGGGTCTCCGGTTTTGCTTACTGACTTTTCTCATGTGGCAGGGCAGTTTAGCTTCACCTTTTCTAAGGAGATAAAAGAATAGTCAGTATACAAGAAGAAAGCTTGATCTCTCCCACTGTACATGTTTAAGGCAAACTCAGGCTGTCCAACAAATGTCCTGTCTGTGTGAAGGCAGGTCAGGACCCCAGCTGGCCCAGAGGGAGGAGACCCACGACGACACTCGGGAACAAAGGAGCGTGATCCGCCTTCCTGTGGCCTATAAAATTGCAGTCACTGTAATATTGTCTAGGAAGAAAATGCATTTTCATTTTCATTTTTTACTTTATTTAAGCATGTCTGTTCCTGCCATGGACTGAATATTTGGTTCCTGCAGATATAAAAAAATAACACAAAAGTCTGAAACTCCTGCTGATCAACTATTTTCTCTCTGACAGAGGAGAAAGAACGACGACTGGGTTTATATTTGACACATTGAAAGCTGCTCTAGTTCGCCTTCCAAACTGAACAGGAAGTGACCTTTTACAGGCTCTTCCACACTAGAGTGTGAGAAATGATTTCCCACACCTTCCTTGGGAGGCTTCCCACAATTACATCGTTCTCATTTTGAAAAAGTTTCGCTTTTGCGCTTCCCTGATGTTTAGTCAACACGTCTTCCTTTCTAGACTTAGTCTCATTAATTACAGCGGACTCCTTCTTAGCATGTTAAATAAGCCTCTTTGCTACTTGAATCTTCTTAAGACCGGTAGGTGGTTATTACGTTCCTCGCCTTGTCCTTTTGCCAGGCAATACGAATTTTATACCCTTCATTTCCCCACATAGGATTAATTCTTCTGTTTTGTAAATTATTTCAGTTTCTCTTCTCCCAATCCTTCTACTCCAAGATTGTTTACAAATCTGAAGTGATGAGATGTCCCAGTACTAGTTAACCTTGTGCCGTCGCTATTCTGGACTATTAACATTCATTAGCCCATCTGATCCTCACAGCAGCTCTATGAGGCTGAGCCTTGAATTTTAGCAATTTTGCTGATGAGCATGGGAAGGTTCAGGAATGCGCTGAAGGTTATTCATCTAGTGAGTAGCAAAACTAGGATTGGAATTCAGGCCTCCCGGTTCCAGGGACTATGTCTTAACCCCTATACCACATGGCCTCGCAGTCACTGCTGGCCTTCCACATTCAATTTGAATTGTTTCCTTTAGTCGCCAGGTGAGCAGATTTATGGAAAAACAAGTCAGTTCGGAGTGAGGACTTTTTCTTATGCTGTGACATCCAATTCAGTACATGTTCTGTCCTCTCTTACTATTTAATCCCAACTCGAAATACGAATCAACCTGCCATTCTCTGTCTTCTCATGGGCTCTCGGAGGTATTTTTACCTCTTTTCCAAGTATTACCAGGGAGAGTTATGTTTTAGCTATTATCCGTTAACATTGTATTTACATCTTATTATCATAAAAAAATAAGTGATAGCTTTCACCTAACTTGGTGACAACATAAACTGGACACTTACATATATTTTGCTTGTCTGAAAGTGGACACCTCTACTTTCTGATTTTCTACTATTTTTTTCTAATCAATAAGTAAAAAAATATATTTACTTTTTAAATGGATTACTCTGAATTGTAGAGTATGCTCTGGGTTATACAGTACCTGCATTATATAATAATAATATAAGTAAGTATCTTACTCTCCTCTGTTATAAAACAATCTCTTTCGGGTAAACTTACTCTCTAAATTACAGGCTTTCAGTAATTTCCCCAACCTTACTCTTTAAACATCAAAAAGAAACAAAAACAAAGAAATAATGTCTCCAGAGGGAGGAGGAGCACGTGGTCACTCACTGTCACTCACTGTCCGCTGGGCCTTCAGTGTTGCCTAGTGCTGTGTGGCTGCTCTGTCAGGACCCTGGACAGCTGGCTACCTCCCCACCTGAAGTCACAGCTGGGGGAGCCCTGGCCTCCTCTCTCCTGAATCTAACCACAGATGTCCTCACACCCGTCTAATGCGGGCTCACCGTGAATTCAGCCGATGGCACTATCCATGTAGCATCTTCAGCGGCATCTGGATGTCTAAGTGGGTACCCTCCGTAACCTTTTGGAGGAGGTGACCCTAAGACAGCTCTCCCTTCCACCATTCTGTTTCTCTTACCTGAGTCTCATTCACATACATCAAGAGAGTTGAGTCTGAAAATCTAACAACACAAATACTAAAAACAAAACCAATGGAATGGCCCAATGTCTTCTTTGAAAAGCTTTCATAACCATTCGATTGCCTCCTGTTGCCTTCTCAATTTATGAACCCTGCTCCAGTTTGCTCTTGTCTCCTAATATTTTGAACATTTGGGAATCGCTTCACTTTATTTTAACTTTTGATCTTTGTTATGTTTGCTTAATATTTTATAGTCTTTATGTAAGGCACATCCAAATTCCTTAACCAAAATATTTTAATAAAGGGAGAAACATTTTGTCTTTTCTTCATAAAGTACAGAATGACTGGCTGTACAAAAATATTAGCTTTATTTTCTCCCTAATCGGATTTATGCTTTAGTGTATACATTAAAAAGAAGAGAAGAGAAACATGCTGAGAAAGAGCTATCTTTATCATCACTGTGGACTCGCCCTGTACCTCATCCCCGATTTCAAAAAAAGATATTGTGAAGCTTCACGCTGGCATGTTAACCAGAGTCAGGAAGGGAATGAGCTCAACTGTGTATGTAAAAACTGAGTTGTTTTTCTTTGATTCATCTGATAGCATCACACTGGGTCAGTTTCTTGTTTATGTTATCTTTATTGTTTCTGGTCTTAAAACAATAAACAACCCTAAGTGGTTTCAATTACAGCAGCAAAACTGAGCAAATGAACTTTGGCTTTGTTTCATGTTGAATAGGGGGTTTTTATGATTTTATAAATGGTGATGTTTAGGAATCTAGCCAACGCTGTTCTATAAACAGTGAAGAGTCACATTTGCCAGCTCTAGGCCTTTAATCACCCAAATATTCTTCCCCTGATATAAATAAAATACTTTTAACTTTGTTCCACCGAGATGAATAGAGATGATTACATTATCTGTGGCTTCAGCTATTTGCATAAACAAGGTATTGGAATGATTTTGTGGGTCATGTATCCACAAGCTGATACTTGAAATTTTTTTTTAACATCTTTTTTAGCTGCAGGAAAAAGTTGTCACTCATTTTTAACTAATATAACACACAGAGGTATCAGAAAGGATAAATTAAAGGGTAAATTTGCGGCGGCAAACAATGACCTCCCTTTTCCCAAACTCAGTGGCTTCACAGAATGAAAGTTTAATTATAAAAGTATGTATGAGTCAGGGAGCAACCCTACCACATGTTTCTATGATCACCTGAACAGAGAGAATTCTGGAGGTTCTTGCACCAACAATTAAATGCTCCGGAACTAGTGACATAGGCCCTCAATAAACAAGGGGTCTAGGAAAGCCAGCCTGGATTCCATTTGCCTTAGTGCAGTGACATAGAAAAGCACTAATTCATTTACAGAACCTGGTGTTTTCATCTTATAGAATATCTAGGGGGAAAGGAGTCACCTGTTAGTGAATATATTAGTCAACTATGGCTGCCATAAGAAACCTCCATAGACTGGGTGGCTTAGCCAACAGAAATTCATTTCTCACAGTTCTGAAGGCTGGAAGTCCATCATCAAGCTATAGGTAGGTCTGGTTTCTCCTGAAGCCTGTCTCCTTGGATTTCAGATGCCCACCTCCTCACTGTGTCCTCACATGGCCTTACCTCTGTGCAGGTGGATCCCTAGTGTCACTTTACTCTTTTATAAACACACCGCTCATACTGGATTAGGGCCCCACCCTCCCTATTGACCTCATTTTATATTAATCACCACTTTGAAGGCCCAATCTTCAAATGTAGTCACATAGATTAAGGCCCACCCATCTGCTCCCATTTAACTTTAATGACCTCTTTAAAGGTCCTATCTCCAAATGCAGTTACATTCTACGGTACCGGGGGGTTGGCACTTCAAAGTATGAATTTGGGAGGGACATAATTCAGCCAGTAACAGTGAACATCACAATTTGTTTTAGCAATTCAGATTTATAAGTTGAAAATAATTTGCAAACAAAAGTCAGGTGAAACAATATTGTGAGGCCTACGTGTGGCATTCAAAGAGCCTCAATTATGAGAAAAGTTTCTAATCACAGAAAAATCTTCTTTGATTCAAGTTTATTTGGGGATTTTAATAGTAAACTTCGAACAGAAAATTAAGAACATTGCCTATGTTGCTGCAATTCGCTGGTTCAAGTTTTTGCAGAATATGATAAGTCTCAATCACTATTAAATTTAAAAGAGAGAAAAATTCCAAGTAAAAACTATTTGATATTAAGAATTAGAATTTACTCCTCATAAAACTTAAGAAATTATGTCAATAAAACTATTTGCCTTTAGAGGTCTGTGGCCTATTCTTCACCTAACCACTCATTAAACATCTTGACTCAGCAGGATTAGGGAAAAGTATATTTACATTTGTGTGCCAAGCATTTCAAAATGTAGTCCTGTGGAATAAACCTATATTGCACTTTTAACTCTAAGCACATGATTATTTATTATTTTTGTGTATCCTTGTGCCAATCAGTGAACCTCGCTGAGCTTCAATTTCATTATATACACAAAAAAAGATAATAAGACTGACTTTTCACCTTTAACAGAGGATAATAGTTGAAAGTGGGTTGTAAATAGGCAATCATATAAAATGTAATGAAAGCCAGCATCAGAAGATAAAGATCCCGGAGATATAAAAATTGAGTTTTATGAGGGGTTGGCGGACATGGTGAACCATCAACAGAGAAAGGTTGTTAATTTTTGTAAGATTCATTTGTACACTTCTCTACTGTAGATGTATAAACAAATTCAATAATTCAATTCAGATTTATTTCAGCGGATCCTTTATTAAATCATAGAACTCTATTTCAACTAATATAAATCATAGAGGTCACCTAATACCAGGGATAGTGCTGATCACACTAAAACTAATCAATTTAAAATACATGGAACACGTGCCAAGACTGCATAACTTTATTTTTAAACTGCACAGATGTTTCTGCAAAGAAAGCAATACTGCACTGAGTCCAGAGGTAAAGTTAAATGCTACTTAAGAAATTTAAAAAAAGAGATAGTACAAGGCAAGATTAAAAGGACAGTTTGCAAACTGTACAAATTGTGTAAACACAGATTTTGTGCAATGGTGTAAATCATTACCTTTTTAAGATAATTATATCATTGGTATCAATAAATAATATATAAAACAGAGTGTTCCAATTCTTTACACTTTTAAAATCATTCGTTTTGGGTAGTGTTTCCACTATCCTGGTATGAATAAAATATATATTCATGTATGAGCTACAAAATATGAATTGTATAATTTGGATGATTCCTCTTAAGGGTTCAATGCTCTTAAATTTGCATTAAAATCTGTCATATGGGAGGGGGGTTGGGGGGCTGGGTGGGAAAATGTGAAGATGCCGATTACCACCAGACTTCACCCTCCTTTGTGGGTCCCTCCTATGTGTCATATATATATATATATATACATATGTGTGTGTGTGTGTGTGTGTATGTGTCATATATATATGTGTCTTGCTTGAGAGTAATCACAAAGCTGTGATTACTCTCCTCATAAATCTATTTTTTCAAACAACTTGTTTGCTTAGGTTAAATTCCTAGAGAGAAAACTAGCAGATCACAAACTGAAGAAAAATTTTACAGTTCCTGGGTATATTCTATTAATTTTCCCAATTAACCATTTCCTTTGCATTAAGAAAATTATTCATCCATTGCCATGTGATTAAAATTTCTTGTGTGGAAGGAATATTTATTCTTGTCCACATGCCCTGCTTTGGCCAAGGGCATATAAGAAGGCGGGACCCATACCACATCCAAGTAGAAGGTTTAAGAGTCATTGCGTTGTTCCCACAGCTCTCTGGCTCCTTTACCTCTGCCATTAGAACTGCCTGTCTCAGTTGAGGGCTGTCCCATCATCTTGAATTCCAGAATTAAAATGGCCCATGCAACAGTGTCATGTGGATAGCAGCTACCAACCTACTGGAGTGACATCAGTAGCCACAGACATAGCGATGGCCAAAGGGGATAAAATGAAGCCCACCACACAAAAAGACATATAACATCAGCAAGAAACACACCTTTGTCTTTACAAGCTACTTAGGTTGGAGGGATGTTTGTGACTAATATATTGTAGCAGATGTTAACTGTGATAAATTACACAAATGGCTGCATTTCTTCACATTTAACCTGTATCCACATGCTGGACCTGTCAGGATGGACCCCCAATTTGACTTTGGCGTCAAGACTAATGATGCCACACACATAACAGGAGGGTATGGAAAGATGTATCACTTGGATAATACTAGTAGGGAACAGGGGGGCATTCTCCCGCGGTGCTTCAAACACGGCGTGAGAAAGCAAGAAAAGGATCCTGCTTGGGGTCCAAGAGAGCCAAGAGGCGGCGCGGGGGAAAGGTTCCTGCGCGGACAGGGGCCTGGGTGGGGTGAACTTCCCACAGGCTCCAGGGGAAGGTGCACCCGGCTCTCTTACCATCTACCCCAGATGTGGGGCAGAGCGGGGGAGGGAGGAGGGAGGATTAAAAGCTGCCAGCAGTTGAACATCAAAATGTGAACCAGACCGTTACATACGCTTTTACGGCGTGACCATGCAGAGCTTCTCACTGAAAAGTGCTATCTATTTCTCCACCCCGTGAATCTGGGTTGAACTTATGACTTGTTTGGTCAATATAATTTGGCTGAAGGGACTTGGCAAATTCCAAGCCCAGATCTCAAGAGGCTTTGCATGCTGCTTCTCAGTCTAAGAATCCCGCCACCACATGTGAACGAGCCTGCTCCAGCTGGCTAAGTCCAGAAGAGAGAGCCCACTTATCCCAGGCAAAGCCATCCCAGAAAAGCCTGTGGTGAGCTGATTGCAGACATGTGAGAGAGCCCAGCCAAGGTCAACAGAGCTACCTACCTGGCCCATCGCGGGCCACAGATATGTGACTAAGATTATCCAAGACTAGAAGAACTTCCCAGCTAACCTGCAGACATGTGAGAGATAATAAATGCTTATTATTTTAAGACATTGAATTTTGGGGTAGTGTACTAAGCAGCAATAGCTAAATGGTATACTGTATAATGTAAATACCTACACAAATGTTTCTATCAATTTGTATTCATACCAGCATTATAGTAGGATATCTATAGCTCCATATCCTTGCCAATTCTGAATAATATTTTCATTGTGCATGTTTTATTGTTTCTTTTTTATTACTAATGCTAATAACACAAAGAGACCGTCAGAATTATGTGCCTCCTATGTGTGATGTCAGTATACAACACGACCACTGGAGTAACCTTGCCAGACAATCAGACCTGAGTAAAAGCAAGCCTCTAGCTACAACTACAAGTTCTCAGGAATTGTAACAGGCAGAGGAACTTATGTGACCCAACAGGGATACAATTAACATTATCTAGCATGTGGAGAACTCCCAAGGACAAAGTGATCAAACTTTGAATTTCTTTTAGGGATAGAAAAAAAACCCACAGTGTTAGAACAAACAATTATAATGACTTTTCATTAGTAAAAAGCAACTATTTTCAGATTCAGCATACAGGTAAAATCCAATTCATAACTTTCGGAAAGCATGCTAGAGTACTTTCCCTTCGCTTTTCTCATTTCCTACCCCATGATTCTATGCTATTTTTAAAGAAAGACAATTTGCCAAGTGGAAACTGTTTTTATGTGCTATAAAAGATAAAAAGCTTTTTTTTCTCCAAGCATGTTTAACATATTAACCTGTTTTGCTTTCTGAGTATTAATCACTTGCCATTTGCTCCTATCTTTTGACTTGTTTTGTACGGGTGAAGGAAAAACAGTGCTTGTGGGGAACATCAAAGGTATTGAAATCTTCCCAAGATATGAGCTCTGTAATCAGCCCATACCCAATGCCAGTTGTTTCCAGACCAGTCCTTTGTCATCGGGGTATTGACAAGCTTCTGCAAAGCAGAGAGTTGGCTCGTCTCGATAGCAGCTGCCAACTGTCAGCCCCTCGGTTTGAAACTCAAGGTCCTGCTTTGGTGGAGGCAGAGCTTTTCTTGGCAGGTGAAAGACTGCTAAGCAGAGGAGGTCGTGTCAAATGGAATATGTCAGACACCATCTGCAGACAAGGTCACCCTGACCCTAGAGGAATACCACAGAAGCCCGCTGCAGTCCTTGTTCTCCAGATCTGGACTTTAAAAGGAAAGGGGACCAGCATCACCCAAGCCTTTCTCATCCTTCAGACAGAGGCCTGGGAAACAGAGCCAAAGGCTCCCCTCACTTTCTCCTCAGCATGCCAGGCAGCGACTTTCAATGTGGTCAAAAGACAACAGTGAAACAGATTAACACAGATGAACCCAGGTGAGGAGGCTTTGTATTCACAGAGGACCAGGGCTATATACAGTCTACCAAAAACTACAAATATTCTTTCTGCTCAGTCCCATCACAATCATGTAAGTGAGTTATTACTAATATTCACAGCTTGTGAGTGATAAAATGAGACCTGCCAGCTCAGAGACCTGTCTGTGAGTAGCCCACATGTTGAATAAAGAGGAAAATGCTGGGCTTTCGGTCCTTGTGCTGAGCACTCTTTTGGCAGCTGTTCAAATACAGTGAGGACTTTTCCATCTGTCTTTATGCAATTCTCCCACCTTCCTCTCCCTGATATTACCTAAGCCCAAAGAGTAAAATATCTCAAACTCTTCTCTAACCACTAATTCCCTTTACTGAAGCCTCCCCCCTCTGAAGGGCACCCCATGACCAAGCAGTGATTTGGCAGCACCCTAAGGATCCCTGCTGTGGCCAAGTAGCAATAACTCTCAGGAATGTCCTATCTACCCCATGAACCAACACACTGTAAAATGTTTTCACATTTCCCCAATAAAATTCAGACAATAAATCTGGTTCCTTTTATATTTTAATAGTGGAAATGTGTTTGTGATTAAAAAAAACAGCAACAATCATTTCTTCCCAAAGGAAGTATAAATACATATTATTCAACAGTTTCAGGACCCCTTGTCAAAAGAAATAATTGCAGAATTTAACATAATAATATGGTAAATAGGAAATAGAATATGGTACATAGAAAAATAGCTTGTAAAATGTAACATGGGTATTAGCTCATACAGACGATATCTGAAAACATTCAAGCCAGTACTTATAACCAAATGACCAGGCAGTTCAAGGAGTCATGGCATCAAGTCTACTGGAACGGATTACGTAGAAATGAACATTTTCTTTCAATCAGAATAGTTCCCAGGTTTGCATAGAAACACAGACTCGTGGGACTTTGTAGCAGCCCCACAACTGTCCCTAATAATAGGGGCAATTCATATTTTCTTCTCCTCAGGATTAAGGGTGATAGTTTACATAATGAATAGTTTGTAAAAGGAACACAAAGGGACTCTATGAACCTGTTATTAGAAAACTAGAGTTGGATAGTTAGGCCTATTTTAACTTTAAAACATTATTTAGAAGAGAAAAAGACACTACTCGTTACCCATGATTCACCTTTCTCTCACTGCCATGCTTTCACCTGAATTGGTGCTCATCAAATTTTGACTTAAGAAAATGCTGACAACCTTTCAGGATTCTGCCTCTTCCCAGATCATTCCACCAAAAGATTCTCCCTTTAACATAATTCTCATGTCTATGCACTAGCCCAGCACCTACTGTATTTACTAATCACCATCACTGGATAATAAATAAAACTCACTAAAAGAGTCTACAGACATACCTTATGCATCCTGGGGAAAAAAAAATTCCATGATATTGCCATTCCTTTAAGTACCGAATAAGGACTTTAAATTATTTCATCTACCTAATAAAAGGTAACACATAGAAGGTAAATATTCTAGATGATGATGGAGAAACTAACAGAGATTATTACTAAAGATGAGAAGGCTTTTAAGGATTAAAGTGATTCTAAATGGAGACTAGTAAATAACAATTTTTCAGGGATCAACTGCACCGGCAGCTGTGTTTGAGGTAGAACGTGAATTAGGAATTTTATTCTGGAGAGAACAAGGCAAGTTAGGATGCCAGCTAGCATGCTATCTTGAGTTTTTGTTAGTGTAAGACTTTCCTATTCAATTTCACACTCTAATGTTTTTCATTATACATTATAATGTCATCATTCCATTGAAGAAATTTCACCAAATTGGTACATTTAAATTTATATTCTATTGTTATAAAATGCAGTGTTATTGAGCAAAGGTGCATGTTTTCATTCCAAGAGAGTTTAAAGAACTGGATAGGCACTGGATAGGTATAACCAGAGTCTAAGGGAACTCAAGGGAACGATAGTATGAGTTTCCTTCCAACTCCTTCATCTTCATGCTGGAGATTCAGCTGAGCACCCAAACTAATCAATAATATTATTCCACTTGTGTCACACAGAGTAGTTTTATGTTAAGAATGTTTTTATTATTATAATTAACATAATGAAAATCTTATTTACATAAATAGGTAAATAAATAACATAAACCATTAAAGGTTCACCAAGAAAAGATTTTCTTAAGAAAAGGCAAACTTAGAGCACTAGAGACCTAGATTTAGTTTGTTCCACCCAGATTTGCTGGATGACCTTGAAGCCATTTATCTCCTTTTTATTCATTCTTTCAAGTGAAAAAACGAGGTAATAATTCCTGGCTACCTTAGAGTATTGGTAAAAACATCAAATAAAACAATCATAAAGCATAAAATGCTTACCCAATCTGAAGCATTATTTTTTATTGTGTGTGCCGAATGAGAAAGGAAAGTTTGAGGTCTCCAGCTAATTGTCTTTAAAATCTGAAACACATGTTGTAGTAATTATCCTTTATGTATCTTTGTATCTCTCTTCCTCTCTCTCTTTTTCTTCTAAGAATTCTTGAGTGATGGATGCTACAGATCTGAAAATCATTATGCTGGAAAATTTCCAGCCCTCCCAGCCACAAAAATGTGCCTATCAAGCAAGACTATGTTGCTGTGAGTCCCTAACTCCCTAATGGTATTAATAGAAGCAGAGGTTCTAATAGATTGTTACAAACATTTTAAAAATTCTCCATTTCTAATTGGTTCATGGATATTTAAGAAAAATCATGAAGGTTTTTTTGAAGCAACTCGGAATAAGTTTTATTCAAACCCTCTAATTAATTTTACCTCAGTGCTAGAATCATGTGATAAGTTCTACCAATTTTTCAGTAGGCAATAAGGAAGTGAAAATGGGACATGACATGGAAATTCTCCTTACCATTTTACAGTGTCCTTGGAAAAAAATCAACAACTGAATTGTCAATGATGAAAGTACATCAGCTTATATCAGAGATGTTATGTGTTTTTTCTGCCAATGTTTGGAACAGTTGTTTTCTTGCTCCAAAGTGGGGTACACATACCTTAAAGGACATGCAAGGGGGGCTATATGGAGGTATGTGAAGAACATATTAGAACTTCTAATATTTAAAAATTTTAAATGGAACTGCCATTTGACCCAGTGATCCCACTTCTAGGAATATATCCTAAGAACCCCAAAATACCAATCAGAAAGAATATATGCACCCCTATGTTCATAGCAGCACAATTTACAATAGCTAAGATCTGGAAACAGCCCAAGTGCCCATCAGTAGATGAGTGGATAAAAAGCTGTGGGACATTTACACCATGGAATACTACGCAGCTATAAAGAAGAAGGATCCTGTACCCTTTGGGACAGTGTGGATGGACCTGGAGAATATTATGCTAAGCTAAATAAGCCAGGCAGAGAAAGACAAACATCACATGATCTCACTACATGTGGAATCTATGGAACAAAATAAACTGATGAACAAGATAGGACCACAGACAGACATGGAAGCGTGAAAGAGACTGACAGATCTCAGAGGGAAGGCAGGAAGGAGGGCGGGAAGGGATTAACCAAGGAACTTATAAGCATGTATGCATAGCCCATGGATATAGACAATAGATAGGGGAAAAATTGGGGAGGGGGGGAGAGGGGGGAGGGTAACGGGAAGAAAATGGGGGACATTTGTAGTACTCTCAACAATAAATTAAAAAATAAAAAATAGCCCTAGCCAGTTTTGCTCAGTGGTTAGAGCACTGGCCCTCGGACTGAAGGGTCCCAGGTTCGATTCTGGCCAAAGGTACATACCTTGGTTGCAGGCTCAATCCCTGGCCCTGGTCGGGGTGTGTGCAGAGGCAACCAATCGATGGGTCTCTCTCACATCGATGTTTCTCTCTCTCGCTCGCTCTTCCCTCCACTCTCTCTGAAAAGCAATGAAAAAAATATCCTTGGGTGAGGATTTAAAAAAATAATAATAACAAGAAATAAAATTTAAAATGAAATATCAAGACTTTAACACACACACACACAAAGGTCAATTGCACAAAGTAGTGCTATTCAAAATACACTACAGAACTCAAAAAATGCAGAGCACCACAACTCACTGCATCTGGTAATAAGACACAAATGTGAAGTTGTGTGATGCAGATCTGCTTTCCTGTGTGTGAGCGCACGTGTGTGTGTGTGTGTGTGTGTGTGTGTGTGTGTGTGTGTGTGTTCCAGGCAACATGGCCTTCTTCCTCCAATCCGCCCTAAGCCCTTCCTAAGCCCAGCACTCAGGAATGTAGACTGGATGATGGGAATGCATGTGGACACTCACACGGCAGCTGGAACAAACAAACAAAAGAAAAACAAACACAAACTCATAGACAACAGTGCAGTGGTTACCAGAGGGAGGGGGCTGGGAGGCTAGCAAAGGGTAAAGGGGCTCAAACATAAGGTGACAGAAGAAGATCTGACTCTGGGTGGTGGGCACACAATGCGATGTACAGATGATGCATCACAGAAGTGTACGCTTGAAACCTACAAAAGTTTATTAACCAGTGTCACTGCAATAAATTTAAAAATTAAAAAAATGGCAGCTGGAAAGCTGGGCCGCCCTAATGACACCAAGGAGTAGCTGATTTCCATCAACCCCACTTCCATGATCCACCTCAAAAGGAGCTACTGCTACTATTATCTGTGTTATTACCAATATTACTACTACTAATAGTAATAATCTTTTATATAAACAATTGACATTTTTTTAGTAAATGTTGAGTGAAGCCCTCTTTGTAAAGCATTTCTAGTTTTTACATCTCACTTAAAACACAAATAAAATTTTAAGAAAATGAAGCTTTAAGACAAGTCCCCCAAATACCTCTTCTTTCCTGGCGGTAAGGCCTGAATGTTGCTCCCAGATGGAAGTGCATACCCTAAAAAATGCAAAAACTTATACTGTTACAAAAAATTGATCTGTAAGAATTCACTTTCTTAGGGAGCTAGCTTGAAAAATGAAATTAGTAGCCAGCCCTCCATACTATATCTTACTGAAAATGTCTTTTGCTCTCCGAAAATTCAACCAAGTGCCATGGAAAGCAGCGCAGAGCATGGCTAAGAGTAACTACTCCGGGGTGAGGCAGCACTTGTGAGACTAGACCAAGTGCATTGAAGCTGACAGCCTGGGTTTATGGCAACTTGCTGGAACACCAGTGATACTATTTTTACAGAAAGACAGAGGGGTGGAAAGAAAATCTGTAAGGCCTTGAATATTTTCTACATACGTAAGGGCCATCACGGTTCTGCTAAACCAAACAGACATCTTTAAGGATTAGAGAGGAGGGCTCAGATACGAGTAGCCTTAGGAATTTAAAATTGGAGGAATCATGTAGATAATTATGAGGTGGCTTCCTTTTTGGCAGTTAATTTGGATGCATTAATCATAATCAACTCTCTTTAATCAGAAATTGGGATTTCCTGAGGACTTTTCATTAATTGCAAACCAGAGCAGTAGGCAAATTATTCCTCACTATAGATCAGAGTACTCCTTTGTGGGTTATGTTCATACCCCACAGAATTAAGTTCAAATAGAATTTTTACTGAATTCTGCTATCATATTACCACACATCTCCCATTAATTCATTGTTGCTAATAGGAAACATATGTGTCCCTAAAACAGCATTCCATGAAATGACTGAGCTAATGAGTAAAAGTGAACTTCAGCAGGTAAGGCTGAGAGGGTGGAGGTGAACGGTTTCAGGGCTGATGTTTTATTCAGCACAGAAGCAGTTAAGCCAGCTCCACAGTCCCCTCTATTTTGCACTGGCTCCTAATGACATCAAATCGAATTATATTTCTTTATAAGATTTAATATTTAGCTGTTCTAATTTTACTTTTCTAATGAAATTGAAGTAGGGCCTGTGTGCAGTCTTTTGGATAAAGCTGGGAGTGCCCACAGCTATATTCTTTAAACTAAATAGCAGCCCTTTTTGTTTAACTTTAGTAAGTGGTCCAAGAGTTTTAAGCAGAAATTTTCTACCTCTTTTGTGGAAATTTGACCAAAAGTTTTGAAACTGCAAGTTGGTCTGTCCTGATTTATCATGAGACTTTCATACAGTAAATGGCTAGGTTATAATTTGGGCAAAGGAGCACATAGGAGTAGCTTTAGAAAAATAATTCACTCATTTGTGTTTGCGATATAGTTCCCCCTCAGTATCTGCTTGGGAGTTGGTTCTGGGACCCCTGCAGATACCAAAATCCACAGATACTCAAGTACCTTATATAACATGACATAGTATTTGCATATAATTTATGTACATTCTCTCGTACACTTTAAACCATCTCTAGATTACTTACAATACCTAATACAATGTAAATGATATGTAAATAGTTGTTACACTATATTGTTTAGGGGATAATGACAAGAAAAAAAAGCCTTTACATGTTCAGTATAGATGCCTATCATACGCCACACATTGGCGACAATTCTTTTCTTCTGAATATTTTCAATCTGTGGTTGGTTGAATCTGCGGGTGCAGAACCCGCAGCTACAGAGGGTCAGTTGCATATTGTTTTCCCTCCTTTCTCATGTACCCTTTTTCAATGTGACTATGCCGCTCCTCCCATGGAGGTATAGAGTCTATTTCCACTCTCCTTGAATCTCAGAGAGCCTCATGACTTGTTTGACCAGTAGAATACGGTGGGCGTGACCCTGTGCAATTATGTCTTAAAATGTTTGCTTTTGTTCCTTCAGAATTCACCTTCTATAAAAGAAACTCAGGCAAATCAACTAAATGATAGGAGACTACATGAAAAAAGACAACATACATGGAAAAGAGCCAAGATGCTCTGCCAACATTCATCACCAAGGTCTCAGATATATGACTGAGGCCATCTCTAATCCTTCAGACCCTGTCAACCACCTTGGCCACACCAGATAAAGCAGAGACAGGCCATCCCCGCTGAGCTCTGCCTGAATTCCAGGCCCACGGAATCATGAGTAACAAATTAGCTGTTTTTAACACAGCAATAGATAACTAAAAGAGTGCTCAAAACTGCCCTTGAAAGGACAGAAAATTGATGCTGCAAACTCTGAAATAGACCAGCTGGAATCATTTTACAAATAACTATTATAAAATTGCTTCATCTGAAATAAAGTACATTTTGTATTAACATATAAAGAAAATAAGCACAGAAATTTTCAGACAAAAGGAAAGCAGACCTCCCAGTATTTCTTGTCTAAACTTGAATGTATGGATATAAATATTGTTCAGTTTAACTTTGTTAAGATAAATCAGCAAGCTGTCAGAGCATTTTAAACATTAATAAGTGTGATACAAATGATATACTTGAGTACACTACAATTTTAAATGTCTCTACTTTCATCTAAATAATCTTTGTTCCATTAAAAAAAATCTCCAGTTCCTATAAACACTTAAAAATTAAACACTTAAGCTTATGTAAAAATAGTAATCAGGAGGCAAGTAAATTAGAAAGACTTAATTTCTAGCAAAATTCAACTGGCTATTTTTTAAATATTTTTATTGATTTTTAGAGAGAGGGGAAGGCAAAGGGAAAGAGAGAGAAACATCTATGTGAGAGTGAAACATTGATCGGCTGCCTCTTGCATGCCCCCTGCTGGGGATCAAGCCTCAACCCAGACATGTGCCCTGACAAGGAATTGAACCAGCAACCTTTCTGTGCACGGGACTATGCCACACCAGCCAGGGCCAACTGCCTAGTTTTGAAAAAGGTCCACTGATAATATAAACTTAAACTGATATTCTGAAAGGTGCGATTTCAGATCAAACAGAAGAAGTAACATTTTCTAAGAGTACTTTTTTCCCCACCTTAGTGATATGAAAATGCACTCATGCGGACATCAAATTTCTTGAAAGCTTGTGAACGAATGTAAAAGTAAACACATTTCAAGTTTGAATTCAATTCCACCTGAATATACTACAAAGCAAGCATGTCACATCCAATACTGAGGGAAACACGAGGCTTCTTGGGTAGTGTAAACATTTCTATGTTAGCAAGGCTAACCTGATTCATCATCATTGGTGAGTACCAAAAAAAAAAAAAAAGGAATAGTTTGAAAAGATTCCAAAGATCATTGAAAGTGACAGAGAAAAACGCCATTAATTTTTCATTTTGACCATAGAATTAGCAACAGGAGAGCATTTTAATTAAGGTTACACTCATTTCACGTTATTTTTTCTATTGCTTTATTGTTATGAGGAATATGTGCTCCCGGGAATATGTTAAAGAGAATCTCTCTAAATTGTGATCCTTCTGGAGGGAAAACGCCACTGTTCAGGACTGCTGTAGAGGGATTAGCGGGGGCCATGGAGAAAAGAGGCATAACCAAGTGATTTCCGTGCTAAATATTCATTTAAAAATGATTTTGTCATAGTCCACTCCACCTCCGTTTTGCAGTGTACGTTGTGTGTCGGCTTCTCCCTTTGAGTACTATACAGAGTTCCAAGTCTTGCCCAGAAAGATCCCCTCATCTTTGGATATTGTGTGCAAGCTAGCTCATCTGCTGCTCGTTTCCCAGACAGCCACAGTTACAGTGTGTTGTTTGAGTATGTGTGTTGCATCCTGAAACCATTGTTTCAGGCTGCCGTTGTTCTTCCAGAAGCATGTGGCTCCTTGGGCCAGATCCTTTAAGTACATGAGTTGTGTCGTGATGAATTTTCATTCAAGATCTTGTCACTGTTGCTGAATTAATGAATAAGTGGATGATATTGAATTTGTTGCTTATTTTCACTAGGCTTTAGATCTCTTATCTGCTATCGAAGTTGTAATGTTTGCTGTGTCTGGTTCTCTGCACTTCTGAACACATGGTGGATCCTACTTCCTTACCCCTTTGTATCAGGTATGGTAAGGTGACTAGTTTTATCCAAAGAAATATGAGTAGAAGTGGCATGCAATACTTTGGAGCAAAAAATTTAACTGTCACTGTGCAAATTTGCCATATGTCCTTCCTAACTTGGCAATCATGGCAATATGCTGAAATGGAGCCTCTGTCAGCCTGTATCTCTCACTGATCAGAATGAGCAGAGCCCCCAGTCAACAAGGATGAACATGTGGCATTTCTTATTTTAAGCCATTGAAAGTTGAGGGTTGCTTGTGATGCGGCATAATCTTGCCTTTGGTGACTTACTCAATATGAGTACAGCTTTCACAATACTGATTAGGAAACATTTTCACAGAAGCATCCCCTGATCTGCCGTATTTAGGATAGAAGATGTGTAATGGTGTTAACAAAGGAATTAATTCTGAGGGGGGAAAGAAAGAAATGCACATGTAGCTTGGGCCCTGATCATGATGATACTTTTCCTATCGAATGTTCAAAACACCTTCCAAGTGCAGCGCACGCAGCAAAGAAGGCAACCCATAAAAAGACTACACTCGGTAGGGCAGAGAAGGAGGGTGCCATGTGAGCAGAGAGGAAATTCACTTTGATAATGTGTAAAATAGACAGCAAGGATTCTAGCAACATTACAAGGAAAAGCAAGCATCTCTAACAATTCACAAAAGGGATAAAGGCTGTACTTTGAGTAAACTCATCAGTAGACACTGAGAATTAGAATACAGACACACAAATGTGACATCACGCTACAGAAGGGAGTGAAACAAGGCCACTTCCACGGGCAGAAGTGAACCAAGAGGACATAGAGAACAGCTATTCAAACAAGACCAGAATCAAATTTTAGGAAATGGTTTTCGTGTCTTTTAATAAAATAAATTAGAAATTTTATCAGAACCCTAATGTATATTAGTTATTGTTTATAATTAGAGTTCATTCTATTACATAACGTAGGATTTCTTTTGCCATTCTTAAAGTCATAATTTAAGGAAACACTGTAGTTTCTAAAAATATTAGCAGATGCCTACCTTGAATGTGATAGATACACTTTTCCACGGCTAAGTGAAGGTTATGGTACCCAGAGTAAGTAAACCAGAAAAACAGCACAAGGAACATAGTATTGCTCTACCTACTTCTATCCATGTGGCATATTTCACAAAATAGATGGCCTCTAATGTGCTGGTCAAATTTAAAGTAGGATGGATCTAGATCTTGCTAATGAACTCTTCCTGAAGCTAAACACATTAGGAGTCTTATCTCACAGATACATATATTTGTAATTGCTTTAGTCTGATCTATTGTCTAATAGCAAGTTGGTTACTATATTCTGTCTGCTAGCCCCAAAGCTCTGTATTCAGTCTTGTAATTGTAAAAAGCAGTGGTATATTATGACACGGAATTGTCTCAGTGAACTTAAGAAATAAATTTGGAATTCTCTTATCTGGGGCTTTAAAAATCAAGAACTACCAGTAATTGTCTGGAAGATGGTCATTGCTCCTTTTTATACATAATAATTGCTATCCCTTGCTATGTTCACATTTAAATGACTAGAAAATAGCAAAGCTGAAGTAAGTTTAAAAGCTTTTTAACAACAAAATCCATATATGTTCTTTATACTACACAGCCTGTATTTAATTAAGCAAGGGTAATTAAAAGATTGTCTTGCAATCTTACAGTGATTGTCTCTCAGATTCCTTCTCTTATTCTTAGCCAAATCTAACTGTTTGCAGATTTTTTTTGTGTCCTCGGTTTTTACTCACAGCCTTACATTCTTGGCTTAGACAACAATAATTTTTTTCTATATCACTTTTAGCCCGGACACTTGTTAAACCTTTGAAAACTCAAAAATGGTCCCTGGTCACAATGATTTTAGAACCTGGTGAAAATAATCACTACCTGGTAAAGCTAAAATACAAGCTTTCTTCACTATTTTCTCAATGTGTGTGATTATTAGGAGCATCTACTTATGTTTTCATAGAACCATAAAACCATTGGAGTCTCTGAGAGTTGGGAGACCATTCACCAGCATTGGTTGAATTTCTAGGATTCCGGGACTTTCTTAAACCATGGGAAATGTGTGATAAGAGAGTATAAATGGAGGGTAGGATGGTAGTTCCACTTGCATGTGCTGATGGTTGCACAACTCTGTGACTATACACTTTAAAAGGATGTATTTTATCTGTGAATTATATCTAAATAAAGTATTATAAAAGCATTTTAATAAATAAAATACAGCTGGATCCCCCCCCCCCAAATGCCCAACGTCATCAGCTAAAAGCCAAAGAAGCTGGGAAAAATGCTCTATTCTTGTTCTAAGCCCATTTTAATGGCCATTTTACTATGTTGTAGCCATCCGTAAGCAGTAAGTTGGAAAAAACCACCAGTGAATATGCTCAATCCCTAAAACTCCTCAGTTCAATGATTTAGTGTAGAAAGACTGTATAGGTTTATACCTTATTAATATAGAAGAAATTGGATATGAGGAAAAATAGACCCCAGAGGCCTTGATGTGAAATCAGAATTAAGAGCTAATTCTGAACTCACAGTGTGAGAATCATGACTCCAGAGCACATAGGCAAGTAGTTCTCAGCTTTAAAAAATATGTTTTTCCCTCTAGTATGTAAGATTGTCCATTATTGATCCAGTTCCTCTCCCTCTACCTAATAGCAGTACCCTACTTTTCAACACTCTGCGTATCATCCGCCTTAGCGAACAAAGTCCCCCATCATCAAAGACAATTGGCCTCACAAAAGTACTTCTGTGATTCCTGAAGAATTTATTATGTTCAATATCAGGTCACTCAACAAGTCAAGCAATATAAACTGAATCGTTCAATCAGTATTTTTCAATTGTTCAATTGAAATTGTTCAATTTGTAAGACGCAGATTTCTAACACCCAAAGAACAGAAAACAGAGATAAGAAAGATAGTGTTAAGTGGGGGAAAACATTCAAAGATTCACAGGCCTTTGCGAGATATTTATTACAGATGTATTACATTCAGTATACTGAGGAAGCACAGGTGTTTCAGTTCTTAAAAGAAAGCAAACCTAGACGCATCAGTTTTCAAAGCTTGAAGAGACCTCAGAATTCATCCAAGCCAACCTTATTTTATGGGCTGGGATACTGCAGTGTTAAAAAGAAAACAGATATTATTCACCCACAGTTAGCTGCAGATGTGGGACTTGAGTACGGGTTTCTTGATTCATGGACCAGACATCCTTTGGCAGCTTTAGTTCCACCTCTTCAGAGTAACTATAAATTGTTTGGGAAAGTTGCCCCATCTTTTCTAATAATAAAAAGTGCGCCACCTATGGGTAAAGTCCATATGAGTATGTTCATTTTACTTCATTTTACTTTTTATTGAATTTATTGAGGTGACGCTGGTTAACAAAATTATACAGGTTTCAGGTGTACAGTTCTACAACACACGATCTGTACACCATATTGTGTGTTCATCACCCCAAGTCAAGTCTCCATCCATCACCATTTATCCCCCTAAACCTTCCTCCATCTCCCCTCCCCTCTCCCCCCAGTAATCATCACACTGCTGTTCATGTCCATGATTTTTTTCTTTTTTTTTTTCTTTTCTGCTCAATCCCCTGACCCTCACGCCACACCCAGCCCCCTTCGAATATCTGTCAGCCTGCTCTCTATCTCTGAGTCGCTTTCTATGTTGCTTATTAGTTCATTTTGTTCACTAGATTCCACATATGAATGAGATCATATGATACTTGTCTTTCTCTGACTGGCTTATTTCACTGAGCATAATGCTCTCCAGGTCCATCCATGCTGTTGCAAAGGGTAAGATTTCCTTCTTTTTTTTCTTTTTTATCCTGATCCAAGGATGTTTATTGGTTTTAGAGACAGAGGAAGGCAGGGAAAGAGAGAGAGAGAAACATTGATCGGTTGCCTCTCGTACACACCCCAACTGGGGATCGAATCCATAACCTAGGTATGTGCCCTGATCTGGAATCAAACCCACAGCTTTTTGGTGAGTGTACCGGACACTCCAACCAACTGAGCTACTGGCCAGGGTGATTTCCTCCTTTTTTACAGCCTAGTAGTATTCCATTGTGTAAATGTACCACAGCTTTTTTATCCACTCATCTACTGATGGGCACTTGGGCTGCTTCCGAATCCTGGCTATTATAAATAATGCTGCAATGAACATAGGGGTGCATATATTCTTTCTAATCAATGTTTCAGGTTTCTTCAGATAAATTCCCAAAAGTGGAATCACTGGGTCATAAGGTAGTTCCATTTTTAATTTTTTTAGGTAACCATATGAGGAAGTTTAAATTACTTCTCTTCATCCCCTAAATTACTCAGAGACAATCTCCCCTAAATTACTCAGAAACAATCTCAGCACCGTGAAATTTGTTTTCCATATAGTCTCAGATCATACCTTGATTTAATACAATGAAGGTAGATTAACTATCTCAAAGACGTGACTCATTAGAAGACAGCAAGGGTCACTGAGAAATGTCTTTTATTAGAAACCGAGAATTCAACCTTATAGATGACTCAAAAAAATAGTTTCCTCACCATTATTCCTTCCTTCTTTTCTCTTCTGTTCCTCTTTACAGCTTTTAAATTCTTTTCCATTCCTCCCTTGCTTTATTTCCACCTCTGTGCTCAAAAAGTTCAAATACCTAGCAGAAAGGGTAGGACCAAATCAGCAGGTTGAAGACTGAATCTCCTGTTCCCTTTGCTCACCACAAAGCCCCTCACTATTCTCCCCATGCTTAGTAAATAAAATGGACAAGCTTCAGTCACTGTCTGCTTCCCATTGGTTCCATGCCCGTTTATTTTAGGCTCTCGGCACGTTGTATATAGATCCAGTCCCCTAGAAATCCTTCATGAAATGAAAATCTAGCAATGGGGGTGGGGAGGATTGACATTCTGATCATCTATTATAAGAGTAGTATTTTGTTCTTTTATTTTAAACAAACTGCATTCGGGAAAGCAATGTATTCTGTTTATCATGTCAAGTTCTCATGAAAGTACTTGAATTGGATTTTATCCAAAATCTATAACTCACCATGTAATGGATAATTTTGCTGTCATAAGGCTGCAAATTTCAACAGTTTTTTCCAGAAAACACAGGCATGGATATGCAAGAGGCCCCCTCTGAAAGTTATTGCTTGGTACCCCACTAGTTTCCCAGTCTTTCATTGTCAAAGCTCCCAGCATCTATTATTTACCAAGCAGATTTTGTTGCCCTTTGTTTCTGCTCAAATTCACTTAAAAACTCACCCTTTGAAAGATCTATAGGCTAATTTATTTATTTAAATTGTTGTTTCAAATCCTTTGATATTAAATGCCATAAACTGTCCTGGATTAAAGACTTTCATAGCAAAAAAAAAAAAAAAAAAGATTTTCATAGTTTTACAATTCCCTTAAAATGGTCGTAATTGTAGACATTAACAGCGAAATTTTTATTATTATTTCCATTTTACATAAAGTCACTCCTTCCATTCATGTTTAACTGCCTCAGAAGTCTTTGTATCAAGTATATGAGTCATTATTGAAAGAAAAGCAGATACTTTTTAAATCAAAGAACTATTAAAATTTAAATAACTCCAAAACTTGGCATTTTCTGGGTTAAATTAGTGCACTACTTCAGGATCTGCAATTTAAATAAGTCCTCTGAAAAATTGGCCTCCATAACCAGTGACGTGCTGCTGAACTGAACAGATCTCCAAAATATCCTAACAGATTTCTTTCATTGTAGAATTGTTTCCATCTGGTGTTCAGCTATTAAACCTGGAATATGTAAAGGCTCTCCCCTCTCACCCTGTTTGACTTCCAAATGCTGGCAAATAATTTGCATTGTCAATGAACTGTGGATTAAAATTTTGAATTTATCTGCATATTTGTAAGATGCACAATTTAAAGTGATAGCTCTTGAAAGCACATTTTTCTTTCTTTTAATTTTGAGAAATGAAGACTTGAAGTGTTTGTTGTTTGTAGAATATTCCAATTCAAGCCTGTCTGCTTGAAAAGAATAAAATTTTTCTCCATTTTTCCCCAAGTTCAGGATGTTGAAACATGAGTTTATGAAGAGTATTATAGGCCAGTTTTTGTGAGTACATATCTATTTATAACAGAATGTGAACATCTAAAAACACATGTATATATGTCGAGATGTACTCATGTAGAAGTTTCCAAGATCCTAGGTCACGGACAGTGATTTCTTCATGAGAAGTTTAAGGATCCTTCACAATAACAGAAAATGTCTGACTTTTTAAGACTGGCACCATTTTTCATAGCATGTTAATTGGAAAGCACAGAGTTACTTCTAAGAAACATAATTGCTTCCAGAAATGTTTAAACCACCAGGGAAATGTTTATATGAAGTGAGCAATAGTCACATAAGTGAACAAACCAATTCTACGCACGTTGCAGTGTAAGAGCCTGGGAGTACACATGTGGACACTTAGAAGAGAACCATGTGCGGGACGCAGTCGTTACGTTCAATCTCTTTCTTCTTGTCATTAGTCTTGCAGCTCCTGCCCATCCCTCTTGAACCCAGCAGTGGGTCGCACATGCCTTCCAGAGCAAATAGTCATCCAGTTACCTTCTTCACATCTCCACATTTCAGGCCTGTCCTCCCCTTACCGTTCTTTTCTTTTTGATGTCCCTCCATGCTTTTTTCACATCGTCACTTATTTAATTGCTTCCTTTGATCTCTTTCTCTTAAATTTGATCTGCCTTGATATTCTGAAATATTTTCTGATGCTCTGAAGTAGAACTATGCATTTCTGCATTTCATGTCCATTTCATGGCTAGTTTAAAAATCACTGTGAGTTCCTAACCAGCACATGAAATTGCTTACCATCGCTGCTGATTGCGCTTCACGTTTAACTTATTTAAAAAGTTTTAAGAGACTCACAGGAAAGGATCTTACGCAACTTTGGGAAGGACAGTTGTGAATGTTTTGCTGGTAAGCATATAATCACTTGATTGATTCTAATAAACATTTGAGGAATTAATCTTTTAACGGATCTTAACTCAGCTAGATCTTAGCAGGACCCAGCATCTTGACCCAAAAACCTCCAAACGAAAAGATTCATTAAAATGAGTGAGAATTTTCCAAGATGCCTTCAAGATGTCATGGAATGAATTCCTATAGTTCCCTGCCATGCAAAATATTACAGTACAAATTTAGAGCTAATATTGGAACTAGATGAATCTTCTAGGACAGATGTTCTCAAAATATTGTGTTTGCTTCAAACTAAAATCTGAGAAAGACCCAAAACACCCATTACAGTTGGCAACGCGTAGGTATTACTGAAAACCCCAATATGTATTTCTGGCTAAAAGCAGCAAGCACACAAAAATTCCATGCTAAGAAGTGGCTGATGTAATTGTTTCCCACCTTTTCATCCAATCAGAGGGCAAAAAGCAAGAAGGACTTAATTTTATTTGATGAAAAGCTGCACTTTCTTCTGTGCCTTTTTCCCTTCCTCTCCCCATCTGTCCTCCACTGTGCTGCCTCCCCTTTTCTCCATTCCTATTCCGGTGGCACAGATTCAGAGAAGGGGCGGAGCTGATCTTGTGGGTGGTCTTAGTAGAGCTTTAGTCTTTGGCTAACCTCTCCTTAGGCTGGAAAGTAGCCAAGAATTCCCAATATTAGGGAGAGTCGCTCTGAAAAGCTGTATATGCATGTCGGGGTGCATATGCTCTGACTTAACAAGCACAACTGAACAACAAACAGGGCCTTGTCAGCCAGAGCAAAAACTATTTCTCCCAAACTTAAAACATATCCTTGTGCGAGCAAGTTATGGTTCTTATTTGGTTTCAGTGTTCATTTATTTCAGTTTATTGCTTGACATCTCCCACTGGCTGCGCCAGGAAACTCATGGCAGTGCTTCAGCAAATAACTCCACCCCCAAGTTTATTTTTTAATTTGTTCTGATCCCTCACTCCTTCTTACACCCCACAGTTTCATAACGAAGTGCTCAAAAAGTACAGTATTTGCTTTTTGTAACTAAGCATGGTTTCAGAAACCATACATTAATCTCCCTCGAAGCATCTCCTTTTTATGATAAAATTATATTGGACTCGGATTTGGTTTGAAAGGCCAGTTGTACTTTTTTAATTAAAAGGAGAAATGAAATATCCTTTTTCTTCAAGCAGACTCACAAAGAACGTAGGAGTCATTTCACCCTACAATGAATTTACAAACGAGATTTAAGTTCCCTGAATTAGGGCGGAGATTAGAGGGAAAATCATGCATACAGTGAGCATACATTATCATGAAATTTGAAAGGGCCCATCTTTTTGGTACTTGGAAACACGGAAAAATATCCACAAAGGTATAAAAAAAAATGCCATCATTTCAACGAAAATAGCCAAACTGATGCCAGACGGCAAAGTAGCAAACTCATCTGGGTGCAATGGTGCACGTCTGGACTTCCCAAATGAAGCACTTCCCTACAAGATCAATCAAAACTAAACTACAACTGATACAACTTTTAAGAGTTACAAATTTCCACTAGTTTAATCTCTCTTGCTCTTAAAAGCAATCTTATTTCATTTGAAGTTGAGTCAGAAGCAAAAAAAGGAATATTTAAAATGGAGAATCTGTATACATTATCCGTTCCTTTCTCAAGTGGCTTTCCCCCAAAGAATGTCAAAACGTTGTAAACTTGATCAGACTGGTACTGGAAAATGTAAACAACACTACAGAACAGTGATGAGAACATTGTATCCAGGTTAGTTCAAATGGATAAGCCCTGTTTTTAAATGAAAAAATTCCACAGAAACCAATGCACAAAAAGAGGGAGCACTTCAGACTCGCACTAGCAAGGTCACTGGCAGGACCGACTACATAGTATTTAGTGTATCTGTCCTGGAACAAAAATAGGGCTAAATTGATAGAGCAGGGACTTAATCCTACAAAGAAATAAATCCAGGTAGTACGGATTAATGCTTTAAAGAACTACAGCTATTTCTTTTCAACATTCCCCTTATATTTTTTGGGTTCTTTAATAAGTTAAAGGACTCCATAAGCCAAACAGCCTTCAAAATGATAATGCACAGGGAAGCCCCCAAGTAATCAATCTTCTTTGAATGTGCTTCTCTCCCAAAAGAATGTGAGAATTATGTTTCTCCAGAAAGTGAGAAACCTAATTTCAATGATAATGACTTTTCCTTATTTTCAATTGAGAAAAGGGCAAAACATAACCTTCCATTTGAGGTTTTATAAGTCTACATTATAAGGATAACTTTTTATCCCGAGAATATTTGGAATAATTCTAAGAGTTAATAGTTACTAACAGTGACTCTGTTATAATATGGTAGATTGAGCAAATGCATCTAATTGCAATATTTTCTGAAACCCTACTAAAACTATGGTAAAGCATTAAAAAAAAACAACCCAATTTATTGAGAAATGATTGACATACAAAAAGCTACATATATTTAATGTCTACAACATCATGAGTTTGAAGATAAGCACACACCCATGAAATCATCATAATCAGTCTCATAAACATATCTACCACTTCCAAAAGCTTCTTCCCACCCCATTTATTTGTTTGTGTGTATCAGTGTGTATCTGTGTGTGCGTGTGTGTGTGTGTGTGTGCATTAAGAAGACTTAACATCAGGGAAATGCAAATAAAAACCACAATGAGATATGACCTCACATCCATTAGATGGCTATTGTCAAAATAACAGAAGATAACAAGTGTTGATGAAAATATGTAAAAAAGGGGGATTCTTGTATACTTTTGATGTAAATTGGAGTGTAAATTGGTACAACCTTCATGGAAAACAATATGGAGTTTCCTCAGAAAAATAAAAAATAGAACCATGATATGATCCATCAATCCCTCTCCTGTGTATATATCCAAAAGAAATAAAATCACTGTCTCAAAAAAATATCTGCACTTCCATGTTCATTGCAGCATTATTCACAGTAGGTAAGATATGGAAGCAACCCAAGTATCCATCAATGGACGAATGGATTTAAAAAAACTGATATATTTATACAATGGAATATTACTATACCTTAAAACAGAAAGAATTCCTGCTATCTGTAACATTGATGAATGTGAGGATATTATACTAAGTAAAATAAGCCAGACAGAGGATGACAAATACTTATGCCCTCACTTATATGTGGAATCTAAAATAGTCAAATTCATAGAAGCAGAGAGTAGAATGGTGGTTACTAGGGACTGGGGGTGTGGAGAAAATGGGGAGATGTTGGTCAAATGAAACAAACTGTCAGTTATAAAATGAATAAGTTCTGGAGACCTAATGTAGCATGGAGACTATAGTTAGTAATAATGTATTATATATTTGAAATTTGTTATTAGTTCTCACACTCAGAAAAAAAAAGGAAACTATTTGAGGTAATGGATATGTTAATTAGCTTAATTATGGTAACCATTTTACAGTGTATATATATGTCAAAATGTCATATTGTACACCCTAGATATATAAAATTTTTACAAGTCAATAATACTTCGATAAAGCTGAAAAAAACTACCAGGCATACATAGTGCAGAAATGAGACAATAGATCAGTTAATAAAACTGACCCAGAATTGATACAGATGTTAGAAAATACATTTAAAATGTTATTATAACTATATTCTAAATGTCCAAAAAGTTAAATAAAGAATATGGAAGGTTTTTTAATCAAATTATTATAGATAAAAACAACATTGTCCAAAGTGAAAAATTCTCTGGATAAGACTGATGTTGATTAGACTTTGCAGAAGAAAAGAAGAGTGAACTTAAAGATATAATAATAGAAACCATCCAAAATAACTCATGGAGAGAAAAGGGTAAAACACCTTCCCCAAAAAATGAACATGGCATCGATGAGCTATGAGACTTCAAGCAACCCAATATATGCATACTTAGAATCTTCCATGGAGAGGAGAAACAGGAGGGGGGAAGCATAAAGTATTTGAAGAAATAACCATCCAAACTCCCCAAATTTGACTAAAACTATAAATCTGCCATCCAAAAGGTTAAATGACCCCTAAGCACAAGAAATGTAAAGAAAACTAAACCAGCATACATCATAATAAAATTGCTGAAACCCAGTGATAAAGTCTAAAAGCAGCCATAGAAAAAAATAGATGTAATGTAAGATAAAAAGACATGAAAATGGTAGCAGATTTCCTGTTGAAAGCAATGCAAGAGGGAAGACAGTGAAGTAATGTGTCTAAAGTGCACGGGGGGGGGGGGGGGGGGGCACACTGTCAACCTAGAATCCTATATCCAGAAACATGTTTCTGAAAAATGAAATAAAATTGAAGATTTTTTTTCAGACATGAATTTATCACAAGAATACAAACAAAAAAATTAAATTGAAAACATCTCCAATATTTGAAAATTTAAAAACAACCTTTACAAACCAATGAGCCCAGCTGCGCATGGCTCAGCGCTTGAGCATTGACCTAGGATCCAGTAGATCGGGGTTCAATTCCCAGTCAGGGCACATGCCCGGGTTGCGGGCTCGATCTCCAGTGGGGAACCTGTAGGAGGCAGCCGATCAATGACTCTCTCATCATTGGTGTTCCTCTCTCTCCCCCTCTCCCTTCCTCTCTCTGAAATCAATAAAGATATTTTTTTTAAAAAAATCAATGAAACCAAAAACTGTTTCTTTGAACATAATAATAAAATTGACATACTTGTAGCCAGACTGACCAGAAAAAAAAGTAAAAGGGAGAAGTCACCAATTACCAATATCAAAAATGAGAGCAGTAACATCATTATGCATGAATATTTAAAAGATAATAAGGGAACATTGTGAACATATTTGTGGCAATATATTCAGCAACTTAGATGAAATGGACAAATTCATTCAAAGATACAATTACTAACACTCAAGAAGAAATGGAAATTTTATCTATTAAGACACGGTTTGCACTTTTCTGTACATTTTATACATTCCACATTTTATTAAAGCTACTAGCCTTCTTAGTCTAGTAATCTTATGTTTGCTGATATTTCTCACCCATTTCCTTTGTGTAAACTCAACCTGGTGAGTTTCTCTTGTAATGGGCAGCAGTTCTGACAAAGATACGATCAACTATGAAGTCATAGCAGCATTCTCCAAGGAAGTTTTTCGTTCATACAAGTGAGCTTTTTGTGATATTGAAAAGGATAAGTATAAAAGGTTCTTCAAGTTCTATACATTTTTTGAGAAGAAATTCAAGTAAAGAGACTTAGTTATGTTTATCTCCCATTCTCCTTGCTGTCTGTGACAGGTGGTATTTCTCTTTTTTTATTGAAACAAAAACAAAATAGGAAAAAATCTCAGATGTTACTGATGTGTTTTCAGCAGCAAAGTATGCAATTTGAGCATTTCACCTCTAGCAATTTCAGTGTTATTTTATTTAAATTAACTAGGAAACTACTGTTTTTGATAGCTGCAGGTGTAAAATAGAGTGAAGTTTCTACAGTGATTAAAGCTGTGTCCAGTATTCTGGTAGGAATTTTGAAAATACATCTTTTGCTTCTGCCCTCTCCCCCCTTCCTTTTTAAGCATCAAAATGACTGGGGAGATTAAGTCAATTATGAAGTGTTCTCTTATACTTAGAATACATCCCTAGTTTAAATTTAAATTTTTTTTCAAGCTTTACACTACTAGAAAGTTGTATTAGTCATCATTAAAAGGCTAAACAACCAGAGAAACAAAACCAAAAAACTAAGATCATATTATATATTTCTGAATTTGAAAGTAATGTGATAACTCCTAAAGAAATAATGTAGACTTCAATAATTTTTTTAAGGAAACTATAAAAAAAATTATATCTCTCTTTTCTTTATTTTTTCTATTTTTAGTAGGAATATATTTCTCAGTTTTGGCTTCCTATGTCTACCCAATTTCCTCCCACTTTAATCTAAGGAAATGATTTATTTATTCAGTGGTATACTATTCTGTTTTCACCCCAAATGGTTTCACACTAATTGGATGTACTGCAATTCACTTATGATGCTCAGTTAGTGTCAGACCCCACAGTTTAAGGGCTGTCTTCCTCAAGACTACTTCCACTTTAGAAGCCAACTACAAGTCTCAGAGGGTCCCACAAGCCACCTGCATTTCTGACCAACTGGCTGCCAATCCAGGAGTTCTCTGTGACCCCCTTCAGATTCAATAATTCACTAAAACTACTCACAGAATTCAGGAAAATGCTACACTTATGATATACATATGAAGACCAGACAAATGAAAAGACTCATGGAGCAAGGTCTAGAAGGAAATGCAGAACTTCCATGCCATCTCCCATGGAGTCAGGGCATGTCACCCTCATGGCATATCTATGAGTTCACCAACCAGGAAACTCCACTGGGCTTAAGTGTCAAGAGTTTTCTTTACATAGGCATGATTGATTAAATATCGGTCACATGATTGAAACCAATCTCTAGCCCTCCTCTCTTCTTCTGAGGTCAGGCTGGCTCAAAGTTACAACCTTCTAATCACATGGTTGTTCTTTCTAGTGACTAGCCCCAATCCTCAAGCTATCTAGGAACCTACCATGAGTCACTTCATCAGCATAGAAAGATACTCCTATTACTCAAGAGTTCCAAGAGGTTTTAGGAGTTCCATGCCAAGAACAAAGGATATGGCCAGAAAAACTCTTTGTAATACCACATATGTCTAGCTAGTTCTAATGCTTTTGAGTAGCCATACAAGCTACCTCCTCATTTCCTGTCATCCGGGGTTCAGTGCCCTGAATTATCCAATCCACCTCTTCTGAGTTTGATGCTCACTCCATTTGCTCAACTCCTTGTGATTCACCAAATTAGGTTGGTAATTCCATCATCATACCCTTGCCTCCACCTCTCAGCTTGACCCATATCTCCACTTCCTCCAGATTACATTTTCTTCTCTTCTACCTGTAAATTTTCTTCCATTTAATTAATTAAATAGTGTCCTTGGATTAACAAATTAATGCTCTGAGAGAACAAGCTGCCTACAACTAAACATGTTATCAGAGTCAAGGACTAAGATTATATATATGAACATGACTTTACTGTTGCAGGAAATTCTTCCCCAGTAGGATAAAGGTGTAGGAATCCTGAAAATCCATTTATCCAAATAATCAATTATTCAACCAGCCCCCTTTCAAAACAATAGATTGTTCATCAGAGTAAATATTTCCTCCTATAGACAATACATATTCAAAAGGACAAATTACCTACTTATTAAATGGTTGTTAGATTATTAAATTTTAATTCAAAATCCTCACCTTGATATGCTCACTAATCCTAATCCTATGATATCATGAGGATTGTTCAATCCCAATGAGCCCCCTGCCATTGAAAGACTCCTCTAAAATCAGACCCTAACTTTTTACAAGTATCTGTCCTTGATCTCTCCTTTCCCAAGATACTACTAAGATTCTGTCAAGAAAGTAGTCTCCCTTACTAGAGAATAATAAACTTTGCTTTTCTTAATCAACATATTATTTCAGTGGTCTTTTCAGGAAGTTAGCTGGCTGTCAATAATAGCCATTAAAATGCTTCTTCCTATAAGATTCAGACAACAGTCACCATTCTCATCTGTCCATTTTGACCTCGTCTCATGGAACATGGAAATGATTCTGATATGGGAAGCTGATGATCCTCTGGCTACTGCTAATTCTGTGAGTAATAAATTTTTACTCTGACCCAAGAGTCTTGTATTTTCTTACAGCATCCACAAAACTGTGGCAGGTTCACTTCTTACCTTGCAAGCAGGGCAAAATCTTAGAATCTTCAGAGTTCTTGACAACCTATTAAATTAGAAAATAGAAATAAAGGACCTCTAGATAACAACATCTGAATGATGATATTGTTACGTGGCTCTTTTATAGAAAAGAAAACAGAATATTGAATTGACAGAAAACCATTAAGCTTAACTTCTAGTGGATTTGGATATTTGATTTTGATTAGTCCACAGAATGTCAAAGGAAGAGTCAATGACATAATTCAGATTTTTTTAAATATAAAATGAATATAAATAACCCATCTGGGAATAAAATGGAGAAGAGAATCAATAATTACATCTTTCCCTTTTTCTGTGAATGATATAGCTGAGCAGAAATCAAGACAGTAACAAGCAGAGTCATTTAATGAACCAAAGTAGTTCTCTTATTTTGGCTGACAATCATAGTGTATTAAATCCTACAAAATATTCATTTTCAATACAGCTGTAAACTCTCAATGTATGCAAAATTAATATACAGTATGGGATTCAGAAATAAAGTTCTCAGTCTCTATTAAGTTCAGCTTGGCTAAAACTACACTAGATCTTAAATGTAAAAAAATTAATATTTCATCCAGTTTTATATATGGCACAAATTTCTCACTATTCAAATCTGCCTTGCAAAACTCTTGCAACTTGAAACTCCAGATGAAAAGCATGACCACTGTGCAGGATATTCTCCTTATTTTAATATTGTGGAGTAAGTCTAGGGCTTAAGTCAGAATACTTCAGAGTTGGAGAGTAGCTCACTGTAGCAGGGCAAGGGCTAGTGGATGACTAGCTGACAGTGAAGCAGGCATTCAGAGGCCTAGCAGGGAACTGAAAACCTGAGAGTATCAAACCCCTTTCATACCCTACTAAAGTATCCATTAACATGTGTGAGACCCAGTAGTAGGGAATGCAGGAGTACAGAGACAGACATTGACAATGATTATAAGTCAGGTAAGCTGCAGTCATTGCTAGATATTGTTCCATATTAAACAGGACCTGCCAGCATCCTATAAGGATAGGTGGGAAGGACTGGCCTGGGCAGAGACCCAAAAGATATAAGCAGGTTCCCAGCCAATAGATCAAACAGCAATTTAGGTAAGACCTTCACTGTAGAGGCAGCTAGGGGAATAACGGAATTATCTCCAACAAGATGTTTATATTAAAGATTCTTTTAAAAGGCCAAGGCTCACTTACGTCAAGAGTCTTCTATTCTAATAGATAATGTTGGGTGCCTCCCAGATCTGACTCTCACCGCCTACTTATTCCCCCAGCTCCTGGGAGTGTTGATTGCTGACAGCTTGCAGATGAGTCCCTCTGCAGAACTGCCTAGGCTTAAGGAAGCCATTTAGCCCTGCATCATGCCCCTTCCCTAGGGGCAGCATGCAGCCAATGAATGATGCAATGGTATAATGACCCAGCCCCTATGACTCAATTAGAAATCCTCAGAAGGATCACCATTCCAGATCTCCTCATAGGAGAAATGAGCTCTCTATTGCAGCTGCATCCCAATTCAATTTCTCCCTCTCCTAAACCTGTTCCTTCATACCTCTGTAGTGTTTTGAAAACACTCCTGTGGTTTATCAAATCACCCTGTGAAGAGTTTTACTATAGCATATTCATGCATTTTTCCTTTCCTTTTTTCCTCCCTACCTTCCTTTCTTCCTTCTAATTAGACAAATTCACAAGGGATTTGAGGCCGCTGCAGTGTGCCATATAAGAAAATATCAATACTTAGCTAGACCCTCCTTCCTTCTTACAACAAACTATTCACTTTACTTTTAGTTTTATTCTGAAGAAAAAATAATATAAGTTCCATTTAGTTTTGATAATTCAAAATATTTTTATCTATAATTGACATGAACTATGGCAGCTGGACTCATAATTTTAGCTTAAAAAGTTGATGTTAGACCAACAGTATCAACTTAATTCCTAAGGAAAATTTGAATTTTCTATTAAAATGTAATTTCTCCTCCATTTTATATTGAGGTGTACTGAAGACTCTTATGATTTCAAATTCACTCAACTTTCTGAAATGAATTTTAAAGAGTAAAAATTGGATTATTTCAATAAATCAATTATTATGTTTAGATATATTTATAGAAGAGGTAGATGGGTGGGTAAATACATAGAGGGGGAAAAATTGGTTGATTCAGATGGTAAAAGCAACTATACAAATTAAGACTCCCAGAAAAAAGATGAATCCTTTATAAAGCATAATAAAGCCATTTTTGGTTTAAAAGAAATGGATGCTAATAGCACAAAGGAAGATTTATAAATGAAATAAGCACAGTTAAAATTATTCTGACACTTTTGACCATAACTCTTGTTACTGTAAAAGCAATGTAATTGAACACAACTTTGAACTAGAAATTTCATAGCTTGCCATTCATCTTCCAAAATAAATTAGTTAATGACTTTTTATAGGGAAATATGACAGAAGAAAGAAATCTTTTATCACTGAGTTATAATTCATGTTTATTATACGCTATCTATATACACAAAACAATGTGTATGGTTGAGTAGTTGTCTGATGGACTATATCAATATAGGTAAAGTATTAGGTGCTGTTGTTTTTAATTTCACTAAAACCTCCTTTCACTAAAGCCAGTTTTACCAAAATTATCTCAATAATCAGTTTTTCAATTATTAAATTAAGGTCAAAACAACATATTGACAAAGTTAACAATTTAGTTCAACTAGTATTAAAGAAAACAACTGTCAACTAGGTGTGTTTGAAATATTGTCAATCATTTTCAGTGATTTTGCTAACATTTCTGACCCTTATTGGTCAGTCCAACTATTTTTTATCAATAGTTACCAATAATTGACCCAAATGCGTAAGGAAAGTGTTATTTTGCTCTAAAGATAATCAGCAAAATATGTAATCAATTATTAAGACAAATATAAGTCTATATGTATAGGAATACATGCTGAATATACCAAATAGTGCACACATTTGCCTTTTAATAACTTTTTATTGGAGAGAAAATTTAATGTGGTTTATAGCACACAACTGAAGAGGCATTTTTTAAGCACAGCAGAATAATAGGAGAAGTAGACCTGTGTCAAATCCTTGCTGGGTGTCTTATTTGCTGTATGTTGTTAAACAAGCTGTTCAACTGTCTGAAAATCTATTGTCACCTCTGTACAATGGAAAAATTAACAATTAACATCTACTTTGAAGAGTCATGAAAATTTGGGAGAATGTGTAGAAAATGACTAGGACAATAACAGGTGCATAGTATGCACTCTCTATATATTGATTTCCTTCCCTCCCAGCCCCAGTTTTATTATTAGTACACCATGAGGTAAACTTTTTACAGTTTACTCTCTATAAAAAGACAGGGCTGAACTAGTGCAATAATCCACAACCCCAATGTCATAACACACTGTTATGTCAGAAGCAACTTGGCAATATGTCACAAGTAGTTCAACCTAATAATTGTTAAATTACCAAGATTTACACATAATTTTCTTTTAAAAATGTACAGGTGTTCCAAGATTATCCCCACTCGTGCTTGGTATTTTCTCAGTAAATATCTTTGTTGCAAACATCTCCATAAGGCAATTTTGCTGTAAGAGATAAAATAACTGGTTGACAGTCTGGTTTATATTTGGCAGATTTCGTGTATTTAAGCTAGTTGTCAGTTTGGTTTCATAGCTCCATTGATGAAATCCTCACAATACTCCCATTTTTATATTATATAAATCTTATCCCTCAAAATGGTCTATTCAGTGATGAGTAGAAGTGGTGGTCTTAAAATAGCGGATGACAGCTAAGTAAAAAGCCAGACTGCAAAGCTATGTGTAAAGCCAGACTGCATACTGTGCTAGAAAATGACAACACACCAGTTTCCAAATCCATGGGTGAGCACCATGATACCTCCCATCACTCCAAACCAAAAATCTGCCAAGCTATAGCAACTATAAAATAGGCAGCTACTAATTCATAGTCTTTAAGGGCATTAATTATACATTCTTTAGTTGGAAGCTGATACTTCTCTTAATGAAGGAAGAAAGTGAGGGGAAAATAAAAGTGTGATGCCAAATGAGACAAATGAACAAGCAAAAGAAGTAAATGATGCTATGAACAAAAGACAATGTACTTTAATTTTTCGCAATAAAGTCTCTTTAGTTTTGTGGTTAATTTTTCATGTTTTATTATGCCCTTTTTAATGACCCTCTTTTGTTTTTCATTATTTTATCTTTAACAGCAAAATTGCCTTACAGCCAGTTAGTTGTGTGACGAAAATTCTTGCAGCGAAGATGTTTATGGCAAAAATGCTAACAGCAAAAATACCTAGAACCATCCCCATGACAACATCAGAATCAGTCACTGGCACTTCCACTAGCTTCTAAGATGAAATAAATGACGTAGAGTTTCAGGGAACAAAGATGGAATTGCTCATAACACACAAGCTACTTTATTTCATGTAATAGCCTTTATACTCTTAATAGTTTGGTGATCATGAATTATTATAATTCTCATAAATTATACTTTCCTTCACTGAAAATGTCCTAGTGATTTTTACGGGTATGTTTTTAAAAGGAAAAAGGTAAAGTGAGTTGGGATTTTTTTTAAGTCTGTAGTTCTACATGTTTTACTTCCCTAAAAAACTCATTGGCAATTTCTCATCTAAGAGTATGCTGATAGGAGTGCTCTGAAGTATGAACATAAACATCCTAGGCATTTGTTCCAGTGGAGAAATGTTGGGGATCACTGGATTACATCATTTCTGAGGATGTTTTCAGCTGCAAACTTTTGTAATTCTATACTATTCCCCAAATTTTTGTAAGTAAATACCCTTTGGCAAAAGCAATACTTTCAGAAACTCTTGGACAAACTTTGTAATAATTGTAAACATTACAAAGTATTACAGCATAATTTGTGTGCATTAATCTTCCTCTCCTTTCTCTTACAAGGACACTAGTCATTGGATTTAGGGCCCACTTAATTTTATCTGCAAAGACCCTATTTCCAAATAAAATCCTACTCAGAGATACCAGGGATTAGGACTTGGACACATCTCTGTGAAGGACACTATTCAACCACAAGTGCCTTCTGTACCCCAAAATTCACATCAGTCCCATATCCAAAATACATTAACCCCACCCCAGCATACCCCAAAGTCTCATCCATTACAGCACTAACTCTAAATCTAAAATCTCACCTAAATATCACCAGCTAAAAAAAGTCCCAAATCTCACTTTCTGAATTATCTAAATCAGGAATGGGTGAAACTCTCTTCATGACTCTCTAGGGCAAAGTTCCTCTCTACCCATGGATCTGTAAAACTAGAAAATGAGTTATCTGCTTCCAAAATACAATAGTGGGGCACACATAGGATAGTTTAGGAGGCCTCTGGAACAACATCAAGCACACTAACATTGCATGACAGGGTTTCAAGATGAAGAGAAAGAAAAAAGGGCAGAACAATTATTTGAAGAAATAATGCTGCGGGGGCGAGGGAGGTGGGCAGAGGTGGAAGAAGGCATATGGGGGATAAATGGTGATGGGAACATAATAATTAAATTAAATAAAGTGGGGGTTGGGGAGGTGCAAGAAAGAATGGCTGAAAACATTCCTAACCTGGAGAAGGAAACATCCAGGTCCAGTAAGCATAGAGTCCAAACAAAAGAAACACAAACTGACCCACACCATGACATGTTGTAATTAAAATGGCAAAAGATAAAATAAAGAGAGAATCTTGAAGGCAGAAAAGGCAGCCCCATTTGGCTACCAGCTGATTTCTCAGCAGAAACTTTGCAGCCCAGAAGGGAGTGACAGAATATATTTTAAATGCTGAATTGAAAAACCTACAACCTAGAATACTCTACCTGGCAAGGTTACTATTCAGAATTGAGGAAGAGAGAAAAAAAATTTCCAGACAAGAAAAATTAAAGGAGTTCATCACCAACAAACCAGCATTATAAGAAATGTTAAAGGGTATTCTTTAAAATATATATACATCTATATATATGTGTGTGTGTGTTTATTGATTTCAGAGGGAGAGAGAGATAGAAACATCAATGATGAGAGAGAGTCTTTGATTGGCTGTGTAAAGGCAAATATATAGTTAAGGCAGTGGACTAGCCAATTAAAGGCTAGTATGAAAGTCGAAAGACAAAAGTAGCAAAATCAAGTATATATACAGTAAGTAGTTAAAGGAAACACAAAGAAAAAAATCTAAAATATGACATCATAAAGTGTGGAAGAGGGAGTAAAAAATACATTTTTAGAATATGTTTAAACTTAAAAGCCTATCAGCTTAAAGTAGACTGCTATATATATGTTGATATGTATAAACCTTACGGTAACCACAAACCAAAGCCTGGAAATGATACACAAAAAATAAAGAGAAAGAAACCCAAACATAGCCCTAAAGAAAACAAGCAAACCACAAGGGAAGAAATCAAGGGAAGAAGAAAGGAACAGAGGACACCACCAAAAAAATAATTGCAATAAGTACATACCTATCAATAATTACTTCAAATGTAAATGGGCTAAATGCTTCAATCAAAAGACATGAGGTGGCTGATCACAAGACACACAGAGACTGAAAGTGAAGGGATGGAAAATTATATTTTATGCAAATAGAAACAAAAAAAGCAGGGGTAGCTATACTCTTATCAGACACAATAGACTTTAAAACAAAGTCTGCATAAAGAGGCAAAGAAGGACATTACATAACAATAAATCATCCATCCAAGAAGAGAATATAACAGTCATAAATATTTATACACTCATCATAAGAGCACCTAAATATATTAAGCAAATATTAACAAACATAAAGGGGAAAAACTAATAGTCATACCATGATAGTAGGAGACTTTAATACCCCACTTACATCAATGGATAGATCATCCAGACAGAAAATCAATAAGGAAACATTGGCCTTAAATGACACATTAGACCAGATGGACTTAATAGATATTTCCAGAACATTTCATCCAAAAGTTGCAGAACACATTCTTTTCAAGCGCACATGGAACATTCTCCAGGATAGATCACATGTTAGGCCACTAGTCTCAATAAATCCAAGAAGGCTTAAATCATATCAAATATCTTTTCCAACCACAAAGGTATGAAACTAGAAATCAATTACAAGAAGAAAACTAGGGGGGGAAAAAAAACCAAAAACATAAAGAGTATCTCAGGGCAGAAATCTCAAATGAAAATGGATTTCCAGGAAGTATTTCTGCCAAAGCAAAGAATAGGAAGAAATAAAAAAAGGATGGCAGAGCAGAGTGAGAAAGAGGAAAAGAAGGAAAGAAGAGTTGTCTTAGGCGCCACAATTTGGATGATTAGCTATCAAAAGATATTTTGGAGCATAGAGGCATAATTCAGGGACAAAGTATAGCAAAAATAATAGATTTATTTTTCACTTGGATAAAAACCTAGAGAAAATATTTTATATGAAGTTTATCATACACATTTGACTCTTGCACAATACTGTTCGAACTGTGTGGGTCCATTTATACATGGATTTTTTTAAACACCTATACTGTTTTTCATCCACAGTTGGGAGCCTGCAGTGAAGAGGGCTGACTGTATGCAATGATCTGCACCATTTTCTATAGGGAATTTAAGCATCTGCAGATTTTGGCATCCCCAGGGGTCCTGGAACCAATGCCCCATGAATACTAAGGCACAACTAAGTTTTGGGGGAGTCAAAAATTACAAGCAGATTTTTGACTGCACAGAGTGTTGGCACCTCTAACCCCCACGCTGTTCACAGGTCAACTGTTCTAAATACTACTGGTGGAATTCAGGACAGGATGCCCCAAAATATGCCACTTTGGCATATTCATTATTTTGAATTAAACTTATTTGAGAAACACTCAACACAAGAGAACACTTTCACCTTCCTTTATTCCCTTGCAAGCAGAAAATAAACCTTCCATGTGAAAGCATCCTCCCTATATCAGGAAGATGGAGGGCATCTTTTTCACCGGAGACAGGGAATTCTGGGGAGAAGAAGCTATATAAACAAAGTGCTACTTCTTCATTAATTATCTACTCCAACCCCAAATCCCTTTGTTTTGTCTTCACCAAAAAAATAAAAATAAAAATAAAAATTGTTTCTTTGTCTATAAAGGTATATAAACAGCCAGCTTGGGTCACTTTTTAGGTCCCATACCTAAAATTAAATTTGCTTGTTTTTCTCCTATTAATATCTTATGTCAATTTGATTCCTAGACTAGACAAAAGAACCAAGAGGGGTAGTACAAAATGATCCCCTCCCCAACAATACTCTAAGTATATCCAGAAAAGAAAAAAATGGCATATTGGGTGCACTCAATATAATAAATGAAATTTTAAGTAGTTAAAAGCAAGATGGCAATCCGTTACATAGAAACCATAATATCAGGCATTGTACTAGACACTTGCTTCATAATAATCCAGAATGCAAGAACTGTTATTTCCATTTTACAGATGAGGAAACCAAAGTTCAATTATATTAACTTAATTACTGCTTATAAAAGTCAAAATTCAAACATGTTCTTCTTGTAATCTACTTGATTCCACAATCCATTAATTTTCTACTGTTCCCAATGGCCTCTCCTAGGAATGCTCACAACATTTATCAGAACAATTGTAGCAGCGCAGAAACTTTATTTCTTTAATATGACCTTTTATCTTTTCCTTTCTTTTGATTCAAACTGGCCTCATCCAGCACCCTGACTCACCTATATCATTCTCCCTTGCAGGCCCACTCCTGTAATCATTGAGTCCTCAGGACAATAAGCTTCTGATCAGCATCAAATAATTTTAGGAACAAAGCCTTGCGTCTATTGACCACAGAGACAGAGTTTGGGTCAAACCAGAGATAACATGTAGGCCTCAGTTATGTTTTAGCTCCGGACCCAGAAAAGTGGCAAAACTAGATGAGGCAATGCCATGGCTGACATCAGATGCACTGGTCAGCTACTCCTTACCCTAGCACCAACCAATCAATAGAGACCATGACCCTGACCATGACCCTAACTCCCTCAGTCACCACCATGACTAGTAATTTCCCCCAGTATAACCCATCTCCTGGAAGCCATCTGAGAGCCAGGTCTTTGAGCATTAGCTCACCTGTCTCCAGGCCTGGGCCACTTCCTAAAAATAAACCCTTACTTTCTTTGCTGCAAACTCCTGTTGGTGTCTTTTGGGCCCTGATGCCTGCAGGGAAAGGGACCCCATAAGTCCGGTAACACAAATATCCAGTATACACAAAAAGAAACATCTTCCCAGCTCAACATCACCAACCTGACTTTGTCATAATCTACAAAATAACTCTGTAGAATGCACAATACACACATACATACAACTACACATGCATACAGACAAAAGGTTGATACACTAAAAAGTGAGTTTTATTCATAACTCAGACATGTCTCACTCCTCGTGAATAACTATCATCTTTTCCCATGTATCTTGTCAGCAATTTCCAGGCCTATGTATGCTTCTATATCTTTTTAAAAACAAAAATAAGAAACATATTTCATGCCTTATTCTGTATCTTGTTTTCTTTCTTTCTCTTTTCCTTTCTCTTTTTTTCCTAATACAATATTTTTTTCTCACTTCATAAAGATCTACCTCATTCTTTTTTTTTTTAAGTCTTCATCTGAGGATATGTTTTTATTGATTTTAGAGAAAGAGAAAGGGGGACAGAGAGAGAAACATCGATGTGAAAGAGCAACATCGACCGCTTACCTCCCATGCCTGTCCCATTCAGGGATCGAACCCACAACCTATGTATGTGCCCTGACTGGGAATCGAACCCGCAACCTTTTTGGTGTACAGGACAAAGCTCCAATTAACTGAGACACCAGACCAGGGCTACCTCATTCATTTTAAGGAGTGCTTTAGCTTAGTAGTTTATTCCATGTCCATGCATTAATATATCTAACCAGTTTTTTTGTTTGTTTGGTTTTTGTTTGGTTGGTTTTAAATTTATCTTTATTGTTGAAAGAATTACAGATGTACCCCCCCTCACTGACTCCTCCACTCCAGTCCCACCTCCTCCCCAGGCCTTCCCTGCACTATTGTCTGTCCATAGGCTATGCATATATGCTTATAAGTTCATTGCTAAAGAGCTTTTATATTCAAACAAAGCTAAATGCAAATTTTTACACATGTGAATTTGGTTTCTTTTGCTCTGATTCTTCCCCAGCTTGGCTGCTCATACCTGAGTCTTGCACAGACCTTAGCATTTGCTGTCTACCACTCCTGTTCTGCGACGCAAAAGAAAAAATCTCTAGGGAGTATCCTGCTTGCTTTTCTCTACAGAGCTTTAAGAACAATGAGTAATCAAGTGTCTTGTGATTTAGATGTTGTGCTTATTGAAAACAGACTCTTTACAGGTTAATTTCCAACCCGATCATCTATTGTTAACCAAAGAAAAAGCGATTTAAGCTGTAATAAAGAACAAAAAAACATTTATTTGAGCTAAGTATTGCATTCCAGCAGTCACAGGTTCAGGTAGTAACCTAAATTGTGCTCAAGAGAACAAAGAAAGGCAGAATTTTATAAAGGCAAAAACCACAAGTTCATTTCCATTGAGACCCCCATGCAAATGAAGGGCTCTGGCTAGGTTAACAGGCACTGGTTAGTTCCAGTACGCAAAGGAAGGAGGCAGAAATCTCCAAGTACAGGCTTCATTTAGTTCCTCTATGTAAATGAAGGATGCTGGCGGACCAAACGGGTTGGCTCCTTTCAAAGTGAAGAACCTAGACAGCCTGGTCTCTTTGGTAAGAAGGAAGTAAAGCCCAAGATGTGGTTTCATGGCTGCTTTTAAAAGTTCGAAAGTTCATGAGTGGGACATGCAAAGGCAAACTTCTTCCCAGCCTACTGGCTCCGTTTTAGCTACCTTGATGTGAATGACTCAATCTTGGCCCTTTCTATTCACACTATACAATGTTGTAATAAATAACGCGGCAAATAGACTAAAAAGTATTTACCAAAGTTTAAAGAAAGCAGTCATTTTCCATTATACTTCTTAAAATTTCATTTAGCTTTATTTGGAAGCCCCTACCCGCCTAAAGAGTCATACATTATTTTCTTAGTGATTCCCTACCTTTTATGCACATTTTTACTTGATAGTCAAAGACTTGATTTTCATTGTATTGAATGGATACTCAGTAATCTCTCTCTTTTTTTATTAATATATTTTGGAACAGTAAAGGTTTACTCAGATATGACCTGTACCTGCCTTCAAGGAATACTGGGGCAAGATTAATCATTACTGTAACACTATTACATAATCTATGCAAATGCCTTTCTGTTGGCTTTATTTATAGCAGAAGGGACCTGTATCACTTTATAAACTATTCAATTAAACTTTTCCAATAAAATTAATTCAGTGGTAGGATAAACTGGTAAAATGCTCAATAAGTTTTTGCTACTAGCAGAAGAAGAAAGAATTAAAATTGTTGTTTGGGCCAAGATAGCCCAAATATCCCTGGATGACCATAACATTTCTTTTTCTTTTTCTTTTTAAATATATCTTTATTGATTTCAGAGAGAAGAAAGGAGAGGGAGAGAGAGAGATAGAAACATCAATGATGAGAGAGTCATTGATCGAGCCTGCAACCCGGGCATGTGCCCTGATCGAGAGTCGAACCCCGATCTCCTGGATCCTAGGTCGACGCTCAACCGCTGAGCCACGCCCAGCTGGGCACATTTCTTTTTCAATAACTGTATTGTTACAGGGCAGATCAGAACCTTATAAACATCTGTTCCACAGAACATTTTTCACAGAACGTTAATAGTAATAAGAACAAAAAAGGGAGAAATCCAGAGCATTTGGTGTGTGCATGTACATATGAAACTCCAAAAAGGTACACAGGATACATCACTTCACTTTTTTACCCCTCAGCCCACTAGCTAGCATTTCCTGGTATTCCAGAAAGATGAGTATTTAACCTTAATTATGTAGTTCTAAAACAACAATTCATTTTTTAAAAAATCCTTAGAATAATGTAACCTATAATGAATTATCCCCGGCATTATGACGAATGCTTTTTGAAAGTTTACCAACCTTAATGAAAATGACAAATGTTTCTAAACATATCTCTTGAAAAAGATCACTATTCGACTAGTTTTCAAAAACTGTTTCCTGCTTACATTTCCCAAGCTTCTCTCTCTCACATTCCTAAATCCATAAATTTATTTATTGAGATTAACTAACAGAAGATTAGCCTCCTATTGAGCACTGAGACCTCAGGTGTTACCCACCTCCACTCATAAGTTCTCAAATTCTCCGGAAACCCACACTTTGGTGTTCATTTCTTGGCTCCCATCAAAAAGTTACAAATAGGGCAGTGCCCATTTGGGTTTCAGTTAATTGCACACTTGTCCTTGTTCTCTACTGACTATTTATACTCAATAAATGAGGCAGGAAGAAAGGACAGAAGAAACTGATGAGAGAAAAAATGGAACACTTCGGTACCAAAATTTTATATAAAATAATTACTTGATTGTAACATTGAAATTTCTCAGTGTCAGCAAAGCTTAGTTAGAAATTTTAGAACTTGATGATTGATGTGGCTTAGTGCCCAAAAGAAATTATGCTTTAAGTTATATAAATGACTAAAGTCTGTGACAGAAGATTGTACCTAAATATATCACAAAATGATATAGCAATATTAATCACACAATAAATGAAAATGTGTGGTCTCATATTTGATTTACTGGCCCATGATCTAATTTTTCTTTGAACTTAAAGAGCCAAAACTATTTGTCCAGAGAGAAGTTTGAAGGGATAGTCTAATGGGGATGCAATGTATCTATTACAGTAAATAATGTGGGAATGTTGTATCATGGACAAAGTCCTTTATATGCAACTATTATACTGAATGGGGTACCTGGTCTGGAAGACTTCTCTTTTCTGGCTGTTGCTCCCACCATAACTTCTGCACATATGTTTGAATACTTAGTCTCCACTGAGATATTTTCACCATTTATGGACAGAAATTTATCAGTGACTGTCCACCTGCTCGGCATGAACTATGCCAGCCATTAAGTACTGTAATGGGAGAGAGCCTTCAGATCATAAAAGTGCAAATTTGCAGAAACATAAATTCCTCTGTGATTAGAAGAGAATTTTAGTAATTGTTAGAGAATGTCACCCTTAACATCCACATTGGGGAAAGAGGTGCAAGATACAAAGTCTGGGACTTAACTTTCCTTTATTTTTTTCCTTTTAATTAAATTTATTGGGGTGACACTGGTTAACAAAATTATACAGGTTTCAGGTGCACGATTCTACAACACATCATCTGTACACTGTACTGTGTATTCACCACCCCAAGTTAAGTCTCTGTCCATCACCATTTATCATCCCTATACCCTCCTCCACTTCCCCCAACCCTCCCCAACAATCACCACACTGTTGTTCATGTCCATGAGTTTCCGTTGTTGTTTTCTTTCTTTCTTAACTTTCCAGATGTTGCTTCCAGGAGTTTCCTGCCCTCTACCTTGAGAACAAGGGCTGAGAGTGTTGCTCTGTGTACTCTGATGTTTTACAAAGAAGCTGATCACTCTACGCCTCGGATCTAATGGAGTGCACCCCACAAGCAGCCTTGTGGACCGAGGCACTCACATCCCAGCTTCCGGGAGTACAGGCTGCTGACAGGTCATAGCTGAGTTCCTCTCCTGGAATCTGGGAGCCACCTAGCCCAAGGTTGTGCCCCTCCCCAGTGGCAGTCCACATCCAATGACTGGTTAAGGAAGGGGGGGAAGAAGGAATAAAAGGACCAGTCCTCATGCTTTAACTGGGGACAGTTCTAAAGAGCCATATAAACTACAGAACTTCTTTATTGCAACTACAAGATAGTATCAATCTCTCCTTCTGCATAATCCTACTTCTTTCAATACCTTCACATCCAGTTCCTGAGAGCATTCATCAATTAATTCCCTCATGGAAATCTCCATCTCAAAATCTGACCTAAAGCAGTAGAAATCAGGAGTGGTCCTAAGAAACAGATTCTAAAGTAGGAAATATAGTCCATAATGTTGTAATAACTATGTAATAACTATGTAATAACTATGTATGTTGCCAGGGGGGTGCTGGAAATATTGGGGGGAACACTTTGTAGAGTACATGATGATCTAGCCACTATACTATATACCTGAAACTAATAGAAAATAATAGTAAATGTAAATTATAATTTAAAAAAATAATAATAAAACAAAATGGGATTTTGGAGCTGAATCATATGCTGATGGCTAGCAGGAAGAACTCCATCACTGGTAATAGGTAGAGTGCTAGTATCCCCTAGCATACTATAGCAATGCAATTATTAAGACTTTCACCTGGGCTAAACCTAATGGGAAAGGAAAGCACTGGCTACAGGTAACATCTAAGCATTTGAGAGATTTGGGGAAAGTAGTGCAAAGTTTTAGGAATTAGGGAAGGAATGGCTGTTGCACAGGGCTATTAATTCATTGAAAGAAAATAATGAAAAGATGGAGATAATTAATCACCAATTTAAGGTACAGTGTGACAGCCAGAGGGATTCCTTGGCAGCACATAAAGAATCTCTGCTCTACTGTAGCTGAAAGACAAAGAAAGTTGAGGTTCTCATCCAGAACTGAATTATAAAGCAAGCAGATTAAATTCTAAAATAGGCAATTCTGCAATGCCAAGACCAAAATCTGGAATTAGTAAACCTGGAATAGGAAGGTCTAGATTTCTGCACTTAAAGTCTTGAACACCCAGATTCTCTTGACCCTTCCCGGCCTGGCTGAAGTGGTCTATTCCTCCCTGTTACAAACCAGCATCCCCCCACCCCCACTCCCACCCCCACCCCAGAAGACAGTGCAGGGACTTTTGACGTTTAATACAACACATGTCTCTCTCAAGATCTACCCCCACCTCCTGTATGGGCCTCCAGTAACTGAAGGAGACGTCAAAATCCATGAGGAATCACCATGCAATGCCAAGGCAGTGTCACATGCCAATCATTCGACCAGCACTTTTTTATGAAAACCTGTGACCATTTACTCAGGTAATCATACACAGGAGAAAGACAATACCCAGAAATGTCAATGCCATGTTTATTATTCAGGAGCCCAAAGTCATCTGGGACTCCATGTCAGAATGAGGGCATGGGGTAATAAATAGGTTCACTAGGTCCAGTTCACAGTGGGTGCACTGGGGCCGTGGAACAACCCAGTAATCATTTCCTCTATCCTTCTTGTTATATTAGAGTAGACATACATGGTAGCAAACCCTATCCCCTACCCCAGGCTGGTATCTGGGCCTTGGGAGGAAAGAGCCATCAGTAGGAAAGACCAAGTGGATGTCTCAGATTTGGCAGTAAGTCATTAGGCTGCTGCATGGCCTGAGAAGGACTTGGGCAAGATGACCCATTGGATAAGCCATCTAGACCAGCAAAAGTGATAACCAAGGGTGAAGAGAACCCAGAATGGGTAAAGCAATAAGTATCAGTTTTAACCTCAAAACAAGTTGCAGCATTGGCGCTGTTTTTTATTATATATTTAAATAATATTACTTTGGGTATATTGCATTAAAGAAAATATATCATTAACTTAAACTTTCTTTAATGTGGTTACTTGAAAATGTAAAATAACATGTGGCTCGTATTTGTGGCTTGAACTATATTTCTATTGGACAGGTTTGCTTTATAACATCTGCATGCAAAAAATTTTTTTTTCACCTAAAACCTCTAACCAATAGGAAGCCATCAGTTGCTAAATACATGTGATTTAGCCAATAGAGTAACAGCTATTCAAGTGGCTATGGTCTGCTAGGCAGAAAAGCACACAGTGCAAGCTAATGAGAAACTAAAAAAGAAAAATATCCTGTCTCCTTTCTCCCTCTTTATAGGCCTGGCATGAATACCACCCATGAAGCAGGACAGGAGGCTACAGAGATCTGATCATTTTATAATTTTAACAGATCATGAGAATCTTTCCTAAATGCTTTGTCTAAACTCCAAATCTATAAGCAGGTCACTTCATCAAATAATTACCTCTGCAGCAGTTGGTCCTGTTTAGATTGTAAAGAGTCCTGCAGATCTGCTTGCATGGAGGAAATGCACCTTAAAAGTGAAAGCTCTAAATAAAATATAGACATTGTATTTTAGAAACAAAGCTTAAAATAATGTAGGAACAATACTCAATCATCCACTATAAAATTATCTGCTGTAATCTCCACTTCTGATTATGGATAACTAAATAGCAATATATAAACAAACAACATCAAAGTGCCTTTTTGGCTAACTGCCACCCTGCCACTTCTGAACTGAAGCCAATTATAATGACATCACTCTAGCTTCATGTCCTTTACTGACCTTCCTACTTATGTTGCCAAAATGTATTAAATTTCCCCTCTACAATTTGTCTTTTTCCCTTTGCCTTTGTTTCTTTAAATAATGACTTGACATCACTTGACCTCAACCTACAATTTTGGCTGATAATATCACTGAGCAATTCACTTACATAAATGGCCTTGCGTAATCATCTGTTGTGTCTCAGGAAAATTCATGCAAGAAGAGGTTGAATTTGTATGACATGCAACTGAAGGAAATTCATTTAAATATTCTAAAAATCATACTTCCATCGGATAGCTAAGATGAGATATTCTATAAAGCTGTAGAAATCCAATTTGCATGGTACTACAGTTATAAAAATACAGAGTTGTAAACCCATCTGCACATGTTTTAGAAGTTTTTAAGTAAAAGTCACCACTAAATTGAAAATGAAAATGGTGTCCCATTAGCTGAGGTCTTCAAACATGACTGAAGTCTTGAATGTGTTTGAAAATCCACATTATTAAGAAAGAAAACTAAAATAATTAAAACTAAGTAATTAAAATAATCTCTTTAAAAGAAAATTAATCTCGTTAGAATATTAAAACAGAATGTTTTAAATTATGGCTCAGTTAATAAAGAATATTTACTGATATATATTTATATAATAAAATGTGTGCTAATCTATATTATTATGTTGATTCATCATCTGTGAATTTACACATACTAATTAAGTCAAGGGTCATTACAATTGTTCAAGCATGAGGTTTTTTCCCTTCATTCAAATAAAAAAAAAATTCTTCACCTGCACAGATATTTAAAATACCTTAACTGCCCAGTGTTTGAATCCAAGTTCTCTGAATCTAAATTCCAAATTGTTTCCACTATATACAATTAAAAGGGATTCTTTGGATTATTTCCCTAATAGTTTCTGAAATATGAGTCTAGATGTTAAATAATAATGGTAGAAATGCTGGGATTCACTGCTCTCAGTAACCACGTTACGGAAGAAAACATAAACACAATGAATGATCACTTTCTTTTTTCGGTGATTTGCTCATGTGATCCCAGGTCATTCTTAAGCACCAGTCTTGCTGAAAACTATAACATGGGTTGACAAGTTCTACCTGCCCTCAGAATTCATAAACTAAAAAAAGAAATAGAATATGTACAGGTGAATATACAATGTGGAGAGGTGCTACAGAGGACTGCCAAACAAAAGAACATACAGCATAGAGAAGAGAAATGCTGAGAAAATATTGTAGTGTGTAATAGGTACCAGAACTAGGCAGATGCCTGGGTTTCCTTCCTAGGAAAGGAAAGTGTCATCTGAAATGATGTACAGAAGATTAGTGGGCCTTATTTTCACCATATATAAAACTGAAGTGTGGATCTCCAAGACCATTTGCCATTTCACATTATTATTATTATATACGTTCATATACTACTAGAGGAGTGTGAATTAGTAAAATCTTTTTGGGAATAATTTGCAAAATTGACAAACCACATACACGTTGCCCCAGCAATTTTACTGGACACGTTTATTTCCATCTCTACTATTAGCCCTGATCAAAGCTGCTATCATGTCTTGCCTGGATGACTACAATAGCCTTCTGACTGACCCCCTGCTTCCATTCCACTACAGTCCATTCTTCATAAGGCAACTGGAACAATCATCTTAAAACACAAATCAGAGCGCCCCTTTACCCTCCTTAAAATCCCACAGTGGCTTCTCATTACACTTAGGAGAAAAATCCAAATTCCTTCCACAGGTTACAAAGCTCTAGGGACCTACCTACGTTTCTGATCTCAGTCATACCTCTTTTCTTGCACAGCACACTTCAACCACTATGACCTTCTTTCTGTTCCTGTTTTAGAGTTTACACAAGCTATTCCTTCTGCCTCAAATATGTTCTCTGCTCATCTATTTAGATTTCAACTTAAATGTCACCTGTTCAAATAGGCTGCACCTGACAACACAATCTGAAGTGAATGCCTAACCAGCCTCCAGCACATCACTGTTATTTTAATCATCTGCACAGCACTATCATGATATGATGCTTTCTGATTAACTTATTCAACCTTTTCTCATACACATATTTTTTAATGTGTGTGTGTGTGTGTGTACGTTGGTACATTTTTGGCATTTATTTGTTTATTTTTCCCCTTCCTCCACACACTCCAGAGAATTTAAGTTCATAAAAACAGAGAGTTTTCCTGTCCTGTTCACCAGTGCATTTCCAGCTTCAAAAACAATGCCCAGCATACAATGGGCACTTAGTCAATGTATATTTAATTCTAGTAATATAACCTATGAGCATTTTGCCATGCACTATGGTTTGAAGTATACACATGGAATAAATTTCCAATTTACTTAACTCATTTGTTAAGTTTCTTCTAGTTTTCCTGTTTGAGGAACAGAGAAAAAAATGTATGTGGGATGAATATCAGATGACCTGATGAAAATTTGACTTCACATCCAAGGATACAAAAGTTAAAAAAAGATAAAGAAAAGATACTTAATAAGAAAGAAAATTAAGTATTATATAGGATCAATCTGGGACATCCAACATCTATCTAATAGGATAATAGAAGAGAGAACTGAGAAGACAAAATGAAAGAAAAACATCAAAGAAACATAGAAAAAACTTCTGAAAGCTAAAGAAGACAGGAGTCTCCAAAGAGAAACAAGCTAAGCAGGAAGAATTAAAGAAAAACAACAACAGATAGATGGATAGGTGGGTGGATAGATAAACAGATAGACAGACAAATAGATAAGATAGATATAGACATATAGATCTCTTCACTCAGGTTTAGAATACCAAACATAAATAGGAGAGCTTCAAACTTCTTACACATTCCTGAAAATTGCTTGATGATACACTCTCTCTGTGAGGGTGTTTCCAGATAAGATTAGCATTTGGATCAGTGAAATAATTAAATTGCCCTCTCCACGTGGGTGAGATTCATCCAATCCATTAAAGACCTGAATAAAAACAAAGAGCAAAGAAATGGAGAAGTTGTTCCCTTCCTGCCTGCCTGCCTGCCTGGTTGAACTGGAACTTTGGTCTTCTCCTGCCTTGGACTGAGATTTACACCATCAGGTAGCCTGGTTCTCAGGCCTTCAGACTTGAACAGGAATGACACCACCAGCTTTCCTGGGTTTACAGCTTGCAAATGGCAGGTCATGGGGCTTCTTGGCCTCCATAGTCGTGCATGGTGTGTGTATGTGTGTGTGTACTTTGTTTCTCTGGAAGACCCTGACCAACACAGAAGGCTAGAAGGAATACGATTAGTAACCAAGAGACAGTTCTGGACCTTAGCTAAGGACAATTCATCCTCTGTAGAGAAGGACTGAAGAAGGAAAGTACGCAGATAGATTTAGTGATGAAAAATTGAGAAAATTCGTCTAGTAGTTTCTATATATTCTATGAAGAAATGTAACAAAGTTGCATCCAGAAGTTTAAGGAGAGTAGAAAAGTTTTGAAATTGTTTCTGCAGCAAGTGGAAGAGTTGGCCCGTAAAATGTAACAGGCTTGCTGGACAGTGTGTAGGGGTCCAAGTAAGGAACTAATGAATTTATGTTAGAAGCAGTCCGCTGAGTTCATGATTTTCTCTAGTAGTTCTCATTTGCTCATGCACATGCTTAGAGAAAACAGATATTTGAGTTGATGCAGAGTTGGTGTTTTGCCATAGAAATGTGATGACAGACAGAAGACCAAGCCAATTTTGTTATTTAGAGAGGTATTTATATTGGTTATTTGTAGAAAATAATATACCTTTCTATTTTTCTTTAACTGAACTTGATTTCACTCTTGATCTCCATTTAGCCCAGAGGCTGCAAAGAATATTTCTTAAAATTATTAATACATGTAATTGAAGCTGGATGGGAAGAAAAGTGAAGACTGGAGAGGGATAATGATCAGGAGGGTGACACAAGACACTCTGGGCTCAAGTAATTCCCACCTATGGATGATTATGGGCCATGAATGTGCATCCAGCCTGGTCTGGGATTGGCTCCAAAATTGGATAACACTGGACCTGAAGGTGCTGGAACTCTCTGACTCCAGATGATCAGTACTGGGAAAGGCAGGGCTGACAGTAAGCTAATGCCAGATGCAAAAGCTGACCAGAATATTAAGAAGCTCATGTCTTGGCAATTCTAACGCCCAAAGTCATATCCATCCATTTTTTCCATCCCTGGTTGCCATCTGATTTGTATTTAGATGGAGAATGAAGATAATTGATCACTGTACTCGAGCTGTTGCCTGCTTCAAAGCTAATGCCATTTTCAATTCCTGTTTCGAAAAAAAGTGAAATTATTTCTGACTGCATAAGCAAGGTGCTAGTGAGTAGTCTAAATCCCTCACCTATACTTAAAATTAGTCTCAGTCTCTAGCATTAGTTATACGACTCTCTACCGCTTGCATTTTAAGTGAATCGTAGCCACAAAAGCTTACTCAGCTGAGCTATTTCTTAATTCCATCAACTCAAGTCAGAATCATCCTATTCCACCCACATACACTTAGCTTTCAAGTCTAAAAATCCAAAGAAACATTTAAATTATTAAAGTCAATCCTGTGAGACAGGATTTGTCACACTGATGGCACATAATTTAACGAAACCTTAATGTAAATTTGAACTGAAATTAGCTAGACAAGGCTCTTTCCCAAATCAAACCAATAAAATAACACCGGCATGTTTTGATGCTTTTGTTTTAAAGACCAAGCTTGAGGATTATTTTTGTTTTATTATTGTGTATTACTTCTATTATATGGAGTAATAATAAAATAGCTAGTTAATTAAATATCTATTGACTATCTGCTATGCTTAAGACACTATTCTATGAGCCCCAAGCTTAAAAAGTAGGAATTCACAAGTCTTGATATATAAGTTCTAAATCCCCTGGTGTGGTTAAATCAAATGCACAAGTAGATCTTACAATAGCACTTAAACTCAAGTGGGAGAAGGAATATTAAGCTGTGAACTAAAGCCGTGATAGGCAGAATTAAAAATGAAGGAGATATCTGATTAAACAGAGATGAAAGACTCCAACAAAACTCCATATATTTCTGGCTCAGTCAAAGAGAGAAAATCATTATATTTGGCAGAAATTGGAAATTTAGGAATAACGAGTTGTTTTGTGGGGGAAGGTGATAAATCTGGTTTGAGAAATTTTTAGTTGAAAACTGTAGAACATGCAAATAATGATGTCTAGCAGGCAGTTGGAAATGAGTAGCTAGAGCTTTGTAGCAAAGTCAGGGAGCAGAACTGTAGAAGTGGGAGTCATCTGCATGAAGCAATAAAAAGTGGCTGCATCTTGGATGGTGAGAATTGGATAAAAACAAACTGTGTATGGGAGGGTGGTTGTGTGAGAAAAGAAGTCTGTGGTATTGTGGGAAGAAAAAGACACAGCAAAAGGAGACCACAAAGGGATAAATGCAGAATTAGTATTTAGAGATAGCCAAAGAGCCAAGATAACATCAAAGAAGTCAGAAGAGAAAAAATTCTCATTATAATATAGTGTGATCAACTCTGTCAAATGCCACAGAGATTTTGGAAGTAAATCACTTCCAAAATTACTCAGTATTGTTAATCTTGGGAATATAGAGCATGTTACTCTGAGTAAGAGCTATCAGCATTAATTAATTTTCAAGCTAATAATTATATTTTAACTCTCTTTTCAAGTTTGAGACAGGAACATACCCATAGAAATGACGTCCTGAACTTGTCTGAGTTTCTCCTTTACTAGGCAAGAATTTGCAGGTGTCCCAGAAATAATGCCTCCCTCTGCCATCAGAACTGCATACCCTTTTGTCACCATCATTTCCAAACAGCTGTCACTGGTCTCAGAGCAGGAAGGTTCCTTCTCCCACCAGAGCTCGGCCCTGCTCTTCATCAGTAGTCACTCAACGCCCCATAACAACTGGAGAAAGAGTTGAGAGCCAGAGTTGTAGGCTATAGCTGCTAATGCTCTAAGGAGCATTTGCACTGAACATTCAAATCAGCTGGAGAAGAAAATAAAAACTCATAGGAATCAGTTTCAAAGGACCATGGCCCTTGTTTGAGAAGATATTTATGGAGTACCAACCCTTAAAATAACATCATGTAAGCAACCTCTAATTTAACTTATCCTAAAACTGACATTATAAGAAGACAAGCTTGATTAAGATTATTCTGTGAATTTTTTTAAGCCATGCCATGATACTATCATTTCAGTTCCAGAATCACCTTTCTTTAAAGGGCATAAAAAAAAAAGAGGGCATCAGATTTGGAAAGTAGCAGGGTAGCCTCTCCTGGTCTTTTCACTTTGCATTTCAAAAGGCTTTTCATTTGAGATTGGCAAGGAAATTTCTGTTGCCAATTTTTTTTAGTAGTCCACTGTCATTGACAGTAGCAGTCCAAAAGAAATCTTACTCTCACGCACACCCCCGGCTAACTTACATTTGCCTCTATAATCATCATATTTTCTTCTTTGAATATACTGATCATCATTTTCCTTCGTAGGTGCTGTTTCCTTTTTTCTAGAGTATGAAGATAGATGTTATTTAAATTGAGAACATTCAACTGTGATATTAAAAAATATTAGTCACATAACTGGGGCCTGGGAGAGAAGCCAAGGCAGCCAGGAACACAGGAAAGCTCTTGTGGGTGGGTGGGGAGGGAGAGGACTCGATAGATGACCATCTAACAATGGAGAGAAGAGAGGTATTCTAGTATATTTTTTTTTAACAACTAGTATGGTCACATGGGTTCCTTCTAAATGAATTTTGACTTTAAACAAACTTTTCCTTTAAAAATGATTTCTCCCTAATCCAAATGCTTATTTGTGAAAACACAAGAGAAGCTTTCCATATGCTCCTCTCTACTTGCCAGGTTAAACCTCCTAAAGATGGTGTGTTCAGAACCCATGACTCAGCTCTGGCCGGTTAGAGGACTGGAGCGAGCCTGTGGGGTTATTTTCCATTACTGGTTACTCTGCCTCCCTGACACGTTTCCCTCCCCCACTGCTCACCCTGAAAATGGATCCACACACCAAAAAAATCAGCCAGAAAATGTGGCCTCGGAAGCTCTTGAGTTAAATAACTCAGAAACTTCTTGAGAACATAAGTTGAAGGTAAGAGATATAGAATTGGTATAGAAAGGAAGAACAATTTATTTTTAGTTTTGCTTAGCACAAACATACGTCCTGGATTATCATTTCCAATAGCTTGTGCCATTTTTATTTTTTTTTTAGCATGTTCACCACTTTTCGGTTTACTCACTGTCACTTATAACTATGGTGCATATAACAAATCTTATGGAAAGCATGAAAGTACTTATGCTCTGAAAAATTAAGAAAGCCAAAAATAAGAATAAATACAGGGTGAGGGGGAGAGAAGTGCGGTATCTAATGGGTTTAAGTACTTTCTTTGTGCTTTGTAAATTAATCAGGAAAGACTAATTGAAATAAAGGGCTGGTAGACCATCTTTGAGCTTTAAATAACCAGTCCCTCAAGTAGACCACGCAAGAGTATATTTTCCCCTGAAATAAGTCAGTTTAGACATAGCGTATGTGTGGCCACTCTGCAGAACTTTGGGGACTGAGTCACTGAGAGCGTTGTCACTTGAAAACACAGTAATTCATTCCCACCCAAGTTGCTTCTCTTCACTAGCTGCCCACAAGATCAACCTAGTTTCTCCTAAACCCAAATATAATTAATTGCTTTTTCTTAATAATATCTAGACTGACACATCATTTTTTTAGGAAACTTGCTTTCTAAAAACCACAAAATATAAAGCTGGAAGTAATTCTCTTATTCATGCAACAAATATCTTTGCATGTCTACTTCAGGCTCAGCCCTTTATTCCACACCTTCATTTCACAGATGAGAAAACTAAAACCCAGAGATTTAAAATGTCTTAACCAAGTTCACAAATGAGAACAAATTTGTTTTGAAAAGGAGAAGTAGGTTGAGTCTATGAAAATGAATTTAGTTTAAATCCAGTTATTAATAGAGTTGGTTTCTTTCTGCTGAGTCTTTCAGGAAATATTAATGTAGAAAAATCTGCTTTTACAGTTATGCAGAATGTATCTTAAGGCAATAAAGAACTTTATAATGATCAGATCACCCCAAGAATCACTGCATTTGGAAAGATGGTTTAGGTCCTTGTAACTCAAAGTATAGTCCTTGGATCAACAACATCTGGGAGCATGTTAGAAATACAGATCTCAGGCCCCATCCTAGAGTACTGAAAAGTTTCTGCATTTTAACTGTACCCCCAGATGATGTGTATATGCACTAAAGTTTGAAAAGCACTCTTTTAGATGATCTTGGAATCTACTTCTAATCTTAAAAATGTATGAGTTAAAATGTATGTGTTAAACATACAATCTACTTCCATGCAAGTGACTGTTATATAAGCAAGGGCATGTATTGTTACTTCTGTACACTCAACTAATTAAAAATGGTTCTTAGCTAGTAATTATAGCAGCTTTTAAAAGGCAACATTTGGTTTAGTTGGTTTGCCAGGCTGTGCACACAAAAATAATAAAAATTTTTTTAAAGACTGTATACTATCCATGAATTCAGACAAGTCCAAATTAGTCTGCATTGCTGAATTTTAATTGATTACCCCCTTAATATCTGAATTTTTTCTTCCTTAAATAAGATCCTTTGAAAGAGCTTAGGGACAATGTTATCATTTCTATTTTATGAATTTCTAAATATCTAAATATTCAGTATGACATTTCTATCAATCTCCTGCATTTAAGATCACTGTCCTAACCTCTAGATTCAGCATTTTGTTTTGTAAAGCAAAAGTCCTTATAGATTTAGACATATAATTTTATTACTTTTAGATACATACACATTGCCTTGTAGCTGTCTTTCAACAGTGACCCCATATTTAGTGGCTTTTTGCTACCTGCAAAGATAGGCACCTTGGTGAATATGATAAGGACTTTGCATAAAATCAAAATGTTGCACATACAATAGAAACTAGTAAAATGCAGATCTTGTTTGAGCATAACAATGAAAGTGCTGTGTTACATCCCTGAAACTTCCACAGCTATTTCCATTACCTTCCTTTAAAAAGATATTAATTTAGAACATGCATGTATTTCCTAGCAAATATAATTTTACCTGACTTTTTAGACGGCCCCTGAATTTTAAAGTTGTCAAACAGTATGACACACAACTCTAGCAGTACAGACAGTGTGTGCTTTTATTGCATTTACGTCTTTTGACTTTTATACTTATTTCATGTATTTAAAATCTTTCCCGAAGTACCGAATCCTAAGGTCATTAATAACAAACATCTGCTGGTCATTTTCTTACGTCTGTCGCACAGTATCATTTATTTAGTGGCCTTATACAACATCATCTTTCCCAGCTCCTGAAAGAACGTTATGGCCAGAATAACACTAAAAAGAGAGAGCACATTACTCAAGTCTATAAATACATTGTTTATAATAATCTAAGTGAACACGAGAACAAACTATTTTCTGACCTTCTCGGGAATGCTAAGCAGTGTTGAGGGGCAGGTTAATCGGGAAGAAAGGTAAAAGTAAACACTTACACAGAGTTTAACAGCTGTCTCTTAGGACGCTATTTTATGAAGATCTTACAGAAAAGAAATTTTCTTCTGACTGCTTATGCTGGGTAAATATAACCTCAGATAAATACCATATTTTGACTAAATAAGTCTACATGAACATAAGACTGTTTCATGTTGGTTTCCTTAGTTTTTCTACATTAATTCAAAATTCAAACCATGATTACCCCTAAAACACTCTATAAAATACTATTCATGACTTCATACAGTCAGGATGATATTTTCCTTTATAAATGCCACATAAAATCTGGGGTAATTTTTTAAACTGAAAAATTGTGAAAATCCTAACATAACCACAGATTGCGCTCCATCCCTTGTCCAATAAATTCTAACTTTAGGTTTTTTACTATCTGACAGAAATCCTTTATAGTCTTGAGGGGGGGAAAGCAGCCTTTTGTTTCTTGTACATTTGTCTGTGTGACTTTCTCTTTTCAATTAGAGTCTGCACTGAAGATGAACATTATAATTCATATCTGCATAGGGAAAGTTCAAGAAGAATATTTTCTCCAGAAATAATGCTCAGAAAACTTAAAAGAGAAATTAACCATTCAGGAAGAAAAGAAACAAATGAAAATAAAAATTTCAGCTGTACATATTGTTACCAAAAATATAAATGAGCCTAAAGCAACTATCAAACAAGAATAAAATAAAAACAAATAAAAATAAAGTACATGTATTTTAAATTGACTTTGAATGTTATAGTCATAAATAAGTATTTGTTTATTAAATACAGAAGGTTAAAGCTGGACTTAAACACATTCTTATGTTAAAATATAAGTTTAAGTTTTTCAGTCAATTACCAAAATTAGCAACTGCTACCAAAATGTAGAAAGTCATTTAAACTAGCTGCAAAAATATTACATTGAACTTCATAGTAAGTATTAGAAGCAGTAAATTTTTATGCTCGGGACTTTTTAAGAGGAGAAAAACCTTGTTATAGTCATATGTTACATAATTCACAACAACGTATCAGTGGAAATTTTTCTGCCTAAAAAAAGATAAAGGGAACAGATAGCTAATATGATAACTGCAATCTATTCTAAGTATATATGGGCGGCAGCTCCTTATACATTCATCTAAGAGGAACCAGCCTCTTGTTGCAAATAAAATAAAATTTTAGTTTCTTCTTTATTAGCTGAACTGAATTAGCACATTGGCACCTCATGATATGTCTCCTCACGTCACAGGTTTCTGGGTCCTTCCATCCCACACGCTGGGTGCTCTCTCTCCCCTTTTCTGGTTTTTGCACTTATTTTGGCTAAAGATTTGCGAGGGAGAAATCTCTCCTGCACAGGCGCTATTTCCTGTCCTGTCTGAGACTCGGTGGCCTTGGGGTTCCCAAGGAGGCAGCTAGAGAAGTGAATACAAACGGAATTGCTGCCTGCCCGGGACACTACTAGATGCTTCTACTCACTCCGTGCCCTGGGTAAAGCATCTCCTGTTCCAGGCGGGAAGCCAGGGTGCACAAGAAGCAAAGTGCTGTGTTCAATAATGACAGGGCTGTCACACGGCAGGTATTTCCCCATGGACCAGTCACAGTCGGAAGCCCCATCTCCTCTCCTGTAACTGGGGGACGGTCACAACAAAGGATTTTCGAGCAGGAGATAAAACAGAGACAAACTGATGAGCATCTTCCAGGCTTCTCGGGGACGTTAAAGGGCCGCCTAAGAAGGACGAGACAGAAGAAACACTCTGATGTGCTTCATTTTCCTCTGAAATATTTGGGCATCTTAGGGAGGAACTGGCACTTTTGTCCTTTGAGATCACAGTAAAAGAGCTCTACATTCAATCGTTTCTAACCCACTTCAGGAAAGAAGAAAAGTATACGGGATGCATAGCCCATTGAGGCCATCATTTCCCTTCTTGTATATATATCACATGACCAGAATGTTAGAAATAAATTACAAAAGTAATATTTACAGCCAAAAAGGAATATGGATTATACTTCGACTCATGATTTTGATGTCCTCGGAGCTCATTATCTCTCAGTCTCACCCTTTAATTTGCTATTGACTTGTGGAGTTTATTTGGCTCTTTGAATGCAATTTATTTTTTATTTGCACATTAATTATTAAAAAAAGAAAAAATTAAAGAAAGCCAACATGTGTGAAGAAATGGTCTGAGACAGAACGCTTTCTTTGGCTCTACTGATTAAAATATTAATCGAGTAAACAAGTGTCACTTTCAAGAATATGAAACAATAAACATGAGGGAAGAAGAAAGTAAAAGGAGCAGCGACGCGGCCTGTGGACGTCAAACCCTGACTTCCCACGATGAAAACTGAAGGTTACTGCGAGTGTGTCACAGCCCGGGCCTGAAATAAACGATGACCGCCCCCACCCTGAGTCAGCCCAAGGACAAACTGGAAGCTGCTCTGTAACTATTTCTTCTCTTTAAAAACGTTTCCCTGAATCAGCTAATAGTGAACATGATCTAAGTAGAAAGTACGTTTTCAAAAATTACCCATAGTCTTTGCTTGGTAAAAAGTGAGGGCCTACTGACAGCGTGGATGGTATGGATTAAGCCAGGACCATAAAGGTGTTCCTGTGTGCCCGGTGTCTAAAATTGTCTTTAAAGTCTTCATTTAGTAGCTTCATTAAATAATTTTCTATATAGGTAATGATGTGTTTCATTTCTTTTCCTGTGGAGGTAACCCTGAACTCAAGAGAATTGGGACTAATAAAATCTGGGGAAGGGAAATCTGAATTATAAACCATTCTTTCACTGATTCCATGACTTACCCTGGGCAAAATTAAGTCCATCGTCCCACCACAAGCTACAAGGAAAGTATTTATAATTTGCAGGTATTAGTGATTTAATAAGTACATATTTTCCCTGGGTGTTTACATTTTAAAAGAAAAATTAAGGACAAAAAGACTTAACTCAAGCAATAAACTGTTAATAAAATTCCCTTAGAACACGGTGAGAGCAAATTAGTTGCTTCTCCTGAGAAACTGATAGAATTTCTCTGTGGATGGTGAAAATAATGTGCTTTGAATATCAAGAAATGTAGGGACAAATTTACAACCTACCTTTATTAATTTTTTCAGATCCTAGGCCTCTATTTTTCTCATTCCTGACCTATTATAATTTACCTTTTCTCTGGTCCAGAATCTTTATAAGCTGCCTCGCTTTCTTGGGAATAAAGGCATGTGCATAATACCCGTGCTGCTGTGTCTTCCAAGATTTGGTCCCTACCATCACCACCACCCAGTCCCTCCAGCCCTTAAAGAGGTTGGAAGTTTTCCCTTTTCAACTTGCCTCCTTTCATATTTAAGCTTTCATATGTATAACAGAGTTCTTCTACTTGAAGAGAAATTAATACACAGTGATCCTTATAAAATAGTGAGATAAGATCAGTCTAGGTTGTTTTCCTCAGTCCTCTTTAAAGTCCTCCTGGCTTCAGGCTTCCAGGACCCCCACCAGGGGCCTCAATTGTTTACTCTGCCCCATCACCCCCTTAGCTCCACTGCCTCCATTTCACTACACTTCATTCCTGTTCTAAACCTTGTTTGGAATCGCTCATTTCCACAACAAAATAGCCTTGTAGCAAAGCTTGAAATGGCTTTGTGTAGTTAGCGTTGGTTTCTTACTACAACCTTGACAGTGAACCAAGCCAAATTTCTCTTGAGTGCAGATGAGTGTTTTCTAATTTATGTGAGGCTGGCACTTTATCTCATTTACTCAAGCAAAAAAATAATAACTGAATTTACTATAATACATAAACATTTCTCAAAAAGCATTATGTACAGAATTCACATTAGTTGTACTTATTTTAAACATTTCTGGGAAAGCATTCCAAGGGAACACTCTAGCCTCATTTCTTGTCAAATAGAAAATGGGGTGTGGGTTTTTTGGGGGGGAGGGCTCATATAAAATATCAAGCATTAATTGGTCTAAATATTCCTTTTGGAGTTCCCACATTTCTAATTAAATTTCAAACAGGCCTCATTTCTTAAAAAACACAGAATTAATGCTCTAAACTACAACAGACAAAATGCTGCATCTTAGTGAAAGTCAGCACCATTGACATGCCTCCCTAAATTTCAAGTCAATCTACCCTCGGGTTGCACAGTGGTTCCCATTCAGCAGGGGTAGCCGGTTTCTAAATGCTGAAGATTTTTATTTTGCCCTTCGTAGCCTTTTAACAAGTAATTAGCATGCTTAGATACCTTTCTGCATGATCCTAATTTTCTCCCATTAGCTTTTAGCTCTGTGGTGTTCAACATTCATTCCTCTTTGTTTTTAGAAAGTATTTTTAAACAAGAAGTTAACATCAGGCATAAAGAGTTCTAATTGACTCATATTTGTGTTATGTTGAACAATAATTTCTCTAAACTTCTATGTTGAGAAACATACTACTCCCCCCACCTCCTGATGTATTCAAAATGAGTTTAATGAATCTTGTTCCCTTATTTAAAGACTTAGGAAATAGCAATTAATCACCATTATTCAGCAGGCAATAATTATGGAGAGAATTGTTTCAATAAATCAACTCAAAAGATCTTACAAACAAAAGGGTTTTCTGGGTTAACACTGTAAAAACTTTGCAGTCCCGAATTGTTTCCTGATTATTTTACTATTAATTATTTAAACACCGTATCTTAGCAAAAGTACAGACGTCATTTTACATCTGCCCAACTCATTAACTTAATGACCAGACGAGGAGGCAGGAGAATGACAGGACATGTCATTTTCCCCAACACTCAAATGAAATTTTTCAGAAGTTCATTTATACACCTGAAAGTTCACTTACTTGACTATGGACTCCACCATTATTTTGAAAATTCAACAAGACAAAAGGAATCTTACCATAGCCAAGAATATTTTATAAATATTATGAAATTTGGTCTGGGTATAGAAGGCAATATTTTATCATGATATAAACTATAGAGCTATAGTTTTTATGTATGAAGAAATATTATTTTGGTGGAAAGTATTCAGTTCGGTTCAAAATATTTTATTTTTAAAACAACCTCTAAGCAGTTGCTTACCAATTGATTCCTGGCTATTTTAACTGAATATGAAGTACTTTTTGCCTACACAAATATATCATGCCAACAATTTAAGATTAAGTGCTGTAGTACTGGAGATTTTCTTTAAGACTAACTTAAGTTTAGAGTCAACATTTTAAAATTATTATTAAAATAGTTATTGATCACAACAATCAGGCAATATAACTAAAATTATAGGACCAAATTATATTACTAGACAAGTTGCTGGAGCTAACAATAACGTTTGTTTGGAGGTAACATGCAAATTGTTTTTTTAACTGAAACCACTGCAAGATTAAAAAAGAAAAGAGCTCCGAAGCATATTCCAAATAGAATTATATAACCAAAAATAATTCTTTGCAAAAATAGAAGTGCTTCCAGACTAAGGTGTATGTGTAGCCTATATGTAGAACCTTATATGTAGAACCTATTTGGTTTATGGGAAAAGTTGGCATAGTCTCCTGACAAACCTTTCCGAGTCTACTATTAAATTACCAGCTATGTAGAAGGCTTTTAACAAGCTAGCTAAATTTGATTGGTAACGTTAGGACTTGGAAAAAATTAAATTCAGTGCTGCAAAAAAAAAGAATTAATTTTTCTTTCCACCGGTAAAATTTTTTGTGATGTCTTCAAATCTATGCCACTTCCTGCCTGAAACACTTATTTAGAACTGCTCTTTTGTGTTCACTGTTTTTTGAATTTCACTCGATGACCTCAGAAACCAATAGGAATTTAAATCATCATGAATAATGATAGATTAGTGTGTTATTAAAGCAAAGATAACTTACATTTATAACACTAGTTATAAATAATAATAGAAAAATCAAAGAAAAAATTGCCTGAAAAACTCCCTTTTATCAGGTTAACCTTTCAGAATTTCTCAGACAAACCAAATGATTCTACAAAACCAAAGCCAATATCCAAGCCTGCTTGTAAACATCACCAGTTCAAAACGCTACCACTTGTCCATCTCGTTTAAAATTTTTAAATGATCTCTTAACCCCTTTGGTGTTTTTGCTGAATTTACGCACAGTGCATTGTTATTCCAGCTCAAAAACCTCCTGTGTGGCAGAGGGCTCACAGCCCCGAGGAAGGCAGCGAACAGTGTTGAATTCAGTGCAGTGCATTTGGTACCAGGAGAGCATGAATAATATTTGGAGATCTAGCACACCTTAGTGGAAACAATTATAACTACAACTGCTTCGAAGACATTTGAATTTTAAATTCCATTGTTTCAGCGAAATTCCATTTCACCTAGAGAAATGGGTTTGGTTTTGTTTTGTTTTGTTTCTTAACTTGATGTGTTTCTTCCCCAAACTCCCCACAGATGAGAAGACGAATCTGATCATGAATTTCTAAAAGAAGAAATCATAATTTATTTTCAGAACATCCATAAGTATCTGTACAATCCCCCCGAAGCTATCAAATTACAGGCAATTCCGTTTTATTTGCCATTATGGTCAAGTGTAAAGTGTCGGATTTTTTTCCTTAAATTATTGCTGTGCCTTTGACCAGCAAAAGCTTGTCAGGTCAGCTCTTGGATGCATCAAAGGCTTGGTTCCAAATAGGTTGTACACGTTTTACCATTAATGGTTGACCCCCCATTACTTCAGACTACTGAAATGTCATCAAGAAAAAGGGAGAAGACATCATAAATATCCATCCTACTATCTAGACAGTACCAAGAGCTTTCAGTCTTATCTCCCGCTCCATCACCCTCCCTGACAGCAGAGATAGGTAAAGAATTCAAAAATAAGTACAAAACACTCATTTGAAAACATGAAGAGAATTAGCCCTGCTCATATATATCCGTTCATATATATATGTCCAGAAATCAGAATATGATATTTATGGAGCCACATGGAAAATACATTTATTTATTATCTTGGCACCTCCCTATCTACCATGTGACTGAAAACTAGGAAGGAGGCAAATAACGCTTGTCAACAATTAAATATTCTAGAGCAGGGGACTTCTAAAATGGCTAAATAAGAAGTTCAGCGAATGCTCTCCCCAAAAAGCAACGATAAAGCTAAAGAAATTCATCAAAAAACAATTTCTAGACTCTAAAAATTGACCAAAGGCATACAACAAATTGAGATGCACTTATTCAAGAGAAACCTCCAGGAAGAACTGTCAGGGTCTATATCACTTTTACCTGGGGCTGCTCCCTTCCCCACTGTCCCCCAGCTCGGTTGGCAGCATACACAAGGGCAGGCAAGCGGTGAGGAACAGCAGCGCTGCCCTCCGGGGAGATCGCGGCTTTGGAGCAGAGAGCCGAGCAGCTCCAGCTCTGGGGGCACTGTCCAAAACAGTGGCAGTTTCTGTGGCAAACAAACAGGGAAGGCCTGTGGCAAAGCCATGCTGGGGTTGTGGCCCTGGTCAGAGCCAGCAGCAAAATGGCAGGCCGGCTAGAGAAGTAACAAGAAGACTGGCGAATGAGGCCACCAGCGTCTCACAGTCTCATTCAAACAGGACCTGGGAGGTTCTCACAAGTCTCTGGGAATTAGAGGGCCGTGTGGACTGAGTATGTGTAGAAGGGACCAGAAAGGGGCCTGGCCATCTGCTTGCCCACGGTCGACCAAGGGACCTAGTGTGGGCCCAGGAGACAAGTGAGAGGGCCTGCAAGAAAGCTAGAGCTGGGACACACTTGTAAACTACCTGGTTTTTTAATACGTCCCCAAACAAGAGTCTTCCTGGGTCAAGATGTTTGAGCACAATTCTGAACTGGCAGACACACCACTAAGCTATGCTATCACAGGGCTACCCTAAGAGGCGAGGCTTAAATATATAAACAAGAATGTGTATTGATTTTTTTCTAAGAAATCTTTATTCCCAGCCTTTTGATTAAGAAAGAGGAAATTGGGTGATGATTACTACTATATTTGGAAACTCACAGAACAAGAATGGCAATTTATAGACAGAAGAAAGAGTAGAGAAGCCAACACATGATCTTCCAAAATGTGTGGCTATTTAGTTTAGACATAGAGTACTACCTTTTTGATTTGTCCTTGGTGGCAATCCTGCATTTAAGAGCAGTAAAATAACTGGATTTCGTAAAGAATAAACCTAAACTCCAAAAATCTAACTTAATTTTTAAAATTCACATAATTAATATCCATTTATGTGACAATCTCATTTCTAAATTATTTCTTAAAATAGGAAGATAGATAGGCAGAAGCAAAGAGCTTTGTCTTGGGTTGGGATCCTAAATTAAATACAGGGTGTCCTCAAAACACATATACACACTTTAACAGCTGATAGCTCAATTTTGAAAATTAAATGTATTTTCATAAGCACTTCCTTTATAATTATTCAAAGTGTGTATATACATTTTGGGGGGGACACCCTATATGTCACCACCTCTGCCTTCATTAGTTCATACTGAAACTTTTTCTTTGCTCTCCCTCTGGAGTAATACATTCTCAAACAACCCCATTAATGGTGTTCAGAGACTTTTACAACTATAATGTGCTATAATATGATTTTTAAAGGGTGAGAAGTATGTCATTCTTTTGTAAAGAAGATTATGAAAGAAGGTAAGGAAAGAGATTTGGAAAACCACAGAGGTTCTCAGGTAGATTAATTTCAGAAATGCATATGGAAGTTGTGGATACAATAATTAATTTCCTTATAATGATCTATGATAACATGTCCTCTAGAAAACCTTCAAGGTCTCCAGGAATATGCATACTTCAATTTAAAGATTACTGTATTTGAAAACTCTAGATATGAAGACTGGTGTCTTATTTTACTAAATTTATACTTAGCTCGAATGGAGATTTTAAAGTTCTTACCCTAGAGATGAAAAGCTAAATGGTAGCAAATATTAAACTCATATTTTAAAATGTGAGGTCACAGTTCAATTCCCAGTCAGGGCACATGCCCAGGTTTCAGGCTGGATCCCCGGGGGGGGGGGGGGGGGGGGGGTAAGGGGGGGCATGCAGGAGGCAGCCAATCGATGACTTTCTCTCATCATTGATGTTTCTGTCTCTCTCTCCCTCTCCCTCTCTCTGAAATCAATAAAAACATATTTTTAAAAATTATTGAAGAATTGCTGTGTAATACATCATAAGATCAGCAACTACACAGTTTTTGTTTAAACCTATGACAGTTTCTCGGCACTTTGGAAATTTTAGCCAAGAAAAACCTGTGTTGTGGGGCACCAGCCTGTGCATTGTAGGGTGTGCAACAGCATCCCTGACCTCTACCCACTAGATGCCAGTAGCAGCCCATTCCCATTCCACTGTTCCAACCCCAGCCCATTGTGACAACCAAAAATATCTCCAAACATTGCCAAATGTCCCTGACAGGCAAAATCACCTCCAGATGAGACCACTGGATGAAGAAACCTTTCATAGATCTTTTTAGGATCACATAGAAAGTTGGGTTTCTATTTTGTTTTTCACCATAATCTAATTTTTCGAGATATAATTGACATTATATTAATTTCAGGTATATGACATAATGATTCAATATTTGTATATATTGTGAAATGATTACCACAATATGTTTTGTTAACAGCCATCACCACACATAATTATAATTTTTTTTCTTGTGATTAGGACTTTCAAGATTTACTCTCTTAGCCACTTTTAAATATACAACACAGTACTATTAACTATAGTCACCATGCTATACACTACATCCCTAGGACTTATTTATTTTATATTTGGAAGTTTGTACCTTTTAATCACCTTTATCCATTTCACCCACAACCCCCACTCCCTCACCTCTGGCAACCACTACTACGAATTCCATAGCCCCTTTGCCTTCAGCCAGCTCCTTAGCTAGTCATGACTTTGTCTGGAATGATCCCTTCATTCCTAATGGATCAAGATCACTGGCACCCTGTCTGTTTTAGGTTGTAGTTCCCCACTGACTTTAATCAGATGATATGGGAGTAATAAGTTGCACCTCAGGGGATCTCCTGCATTCCAGAAATATTTCTCCTTATCAGCATTAGATGGAAGGAACATAATTTCCTCTTGATAGTCAAATTAGTCACCCCAACCAGTAGAGTGTCACCTTTCTTTGCTTATTGGTTTACTGGTCTAAAGAGTCCAAAGTGGCCTCAAACCCCCATAGGGGGCATTCAGGAGGCAGCCGATCAGTGACTCTCTCATCATTGATGTTTCTATCTCTCTCTCTCCCCCTCTCTTCCTCTCTCTGAAATCAATAAAAACATATATTTTTTAAAAGAGTCCAAAGTGGTCAAGTGGCGGACCAACTTCCAACTTAGTTGAACTATTGCTGTATTCTCTGGTGAAGGCATTCCTCCCTTGGGAACTAAAATTTCTGACCAGTTCAATTGACACAAGTCAAAACTCCACTGGTCACCTGATTTTATTAAGCCCCAATCTGATTGGTGATCCCTAATGATATTTAGCTTCTCCATGAATTGGTGTCAAAGCCAATGTCCAGAAATCCATATAAAAATTAATTATTTACTCTACAATCAGCCTAGAAAGGGGTCATGGGACTCTCTCAGGAAGGCTGTATAGCAAAGTTTTTTCTCAATGGGACCTGGCCTCCCCCCACTTATGCAAGGGGCCTGGGTCTATGAAACTGTTTCAGTCTGGGAATTAATTGTAGAATTATTCTTCTCTTCTCATCCATTAAGCTCTGTAGACTCCCCAATATCATCCCTAGGGTACCTTGTCTTCTCACTCTACACTCTCGCCATAATGAAATTCATCCACTATCTACAATCAAATGCCCTATATTTCCATCTCCACTTCAAACCACTCCACTGAGTTGCAGGCCACCTACATGAGCGCCTACCAATACATACCTCGGATTCAGCAAATCTGAAAACAAATGCACCCCAATGAAGTGTTCCTCATCACAGCAGAAGGTACCATCATCTGTCTTTTTGGCAGAATCCCAGTCCTAACAGTCGTCCTCAGTATCTACCTTCAACTCACTCAATTTATCATTGACTCTCATGGATTTTATAACCTAAATATTTCTCAAACCCACCAATTTTCTCCATTTCCACTACCACTCTCTTTTACTGTTGTAAGTATATTATTTGGTTCTACTCACATTGCTTGTTGGTTTTCTCCAATTTTTTTTTCCATAATGCAGGTAGAGTTTATGAGATTATAAGGTTCTCAAAGGCAATGTGTTTCTATATAATTTATGTGCCTAACAGAGTAGCCTACCCAATTATTAAGAATGTAATTACTGCTTCTGCTACTATATCTACAGCTGATTGTTTTTACAGTGAAGAAATTTTAAATGGACACAATGGTGCCTCATCCAAAGAATCTTGGAGAAAGAATAACAACAGTTTGATTCTAGGAAGACACAAAAACATCCAATCTAAGTTTATTCCTGTACTTGGAAGGTCTCATCCAGAGACTTTGTAATATCAATGAGCCCACACAGACCTGTCTTTGTCTGTGAGCCTTTGACTGATCCTACAGTTCATAGAGGATGAGTTGGTTCAGATATCAGAAGGGAGTTAAATGCCTTTAGAAGAGCTGAGATATTGTACTGATTGAGAAACCTCTATATTAATTAACAGATTGCTTTTTTGTATTATAGTTCTTCTTACCAACCAATATGGATCTATATCTCTTGCATCAGAAATATATTTATCAACTTACTGAGTTAAATTGACTTATGGCCAGAATTTTGTCATATAATTTGACTAACTAGACCAAGAAACATGGTCTAGTTCTATATCCAGGAGGAAAACATAGCATTATTGCTAGTACAGTGTTAATAGAAATGTTGCTCTGCTTTTTTGATAGACTTTAAATCAATTCTCTAATTTTTCAGTTACCACCATTTTACCTTTTTACAAACATTTCGACATATCTTATAGATTCCCATAGTTTCCACTCTAGCCATACCCACTTATAAAAGAACCTTCCCACATCCACCTCTCTGATAGCCTGTTTCCTGATAGTAGGCATACATATGTTCTCAATATCTGACAACAGAAGTTACAACAATGGTGAATCAATTTCCCAGAACTGCTGTAAAAAACAACCAGAAACTAGATGGCTTTAAACAACAGAAATGTATTGTCTCACTGTCCTGGAGGCTTGAAGTCTGAAATCAAAATATCAGATGGCCATGTTCCCTCTGATACCTGCAAAGGACAATCATTCCTTGACATTTCCTAGCTTCTGATTGTTGCTGGCGATTCTTGATGTTCTTGGCTTGCAACTGTAGCACTTCAATCTTTGCTTCCATCGTCACACGGTGTTCTCCCCTCTTTGTGTTTGTGTGTCTTCTCTTCTTATGTGGATACCAGTTATATTGGATTAAAGGCTAATTACTTCTGCAACAGCCCTATTTCCAAGTAAGGTCACAATATGAGGTACTTAGGGTTACGACTTAAACCTATCATTTTGGGGACACAACCCATGACAAATGGGTAAACACCTGACCCAAGCCAGCCTGTCTCGGCATGGCCTCCCCTAAAAGCAGAGCCTGTGACAAGACTCTCAAGCAGGTTGGCTTAGAAATTAGAAGGGAATTAAGTGAATTTTCCAGGAAGTCATCCCAGTGAGCAGAGGGTATGTGTGTGTGAAAAGAGTTAGATAGAAGAGGAGGAAGAGCCAATATAAAGGTGTGTTATTAAGATTTCCACTGTGGACACAAGGGGCTTGACTCTGCTTGGACTTCCAGAAAAGTATACAGAACGCCTCCCAGAATCAAGGGCCAGAAGGATGAAAGGCAGGAGCACTTATGCAACAGCCCTCACTCCTCGCTGTTTGAGAGGATGTCACCCCCAGGGATGTTGACTCCCTCACACTTACAAGCCAGTAGACACGGACAAAGTGAGCTCCCGGAGGCATCGCCAGCATCAAAGGGGTTCCAGGGCAGGAAGCAAGGGTCCATGCCTGAGCCTGTCCAGAGCCCTCCACTCCAGTCGCAGCTAAATCAGAGGTGAGGCTGAGTGGACGTGAACCAGGCCACCCGATTGTCTCTCCTAGGGGCATGGGATTGGGATTCAGAAGCTATAATTAGTTGGTTGGTGGCGCTTAAATAGGCAGGGATTGCAGGCGCCTACAAGAGCCACAGTAGAAACATGAGTTTGTCCTGAAGAAACAGCAGGCATACAGCAAGATGCCTATAAATAAAGCAGAATAAAGCAGGCATACAGAAAATGCAAGGAATCAAGAACGTGCTCTCTATGGGAATCTGCTTTGCCACCTGACTTCTCTCCTCTTTCAGGGTTCCCACGAAACCAACTGATCTGCCTCCACTGATGCAGAGAACAACTCTATTTCCTCCCAAGAAATACCATTCTATTTGAAGCCCAGGTGTCATATGAAGCCCTCCTGCCATTCAAGAGCTGGATAAACTTGGATCCATCTCTATATATGTGGAAATCTAAACAACTATTCCAAATTTACTATGAATATTCAGATTACTATAACTATTATTCATTATTTGAATAAATTAAGAATGGATAAATAAAGCATTATGGGAAGATGAAAAAATTCTGGAGATAAGTGATGGTGAAAGTTGTACAATAATGTAAATGTATTTAATGCCACTGAACTCAACAGTCAAAAATGATAAAGATGGTAAATTTTGTGTCACATGTATTTTACCATAATTTTTTAAATTAAAACTTTTTAATTAGTTTAGTGGATTTTATTGAAGATTTGGGGAGGTCCCAAGGAGGAGTCACATCATGCAAATGCAGTCTTCTACCCTCCTCTCTGTCTCTCTCAGCCTCTTCTCCCACTGCCCGAGGCATACCAAGTTTCACTCCTCTATGACAAAGATCATTATTATTTGAAATAAAGACACTTCTGAGCATATCAAGTTTCACTCCTTGATGACAAAGATTATTATTCTAAATAAAGACACTTCTGAGCAAAAGTAATTATGGTGATTTCTATTTGAAAAATAAAATTGTCTCCTCCTCATTAGATGTAAGTTAGACCGACTTTCTAATTTCTCAGGACAAAAATTATCTCTAAAATACAAGTACTTGTATACATATTTTGTAAAAAAAAAAAAAAAAAAAGAAAGAAAAAAAAGAGTAACGTGCTCTTTCTTAAGACAACTTTTAATCTCTGCATGTGTGATATTATCCTAAGAAAGTTGTGGCATAGAGAATGGGGCATATCACACATTGATATTTCCATGCCTCTGAAGTATGTTACAGCAGAGATAGAAAAGAGGGGGTGTGGGAGAGATATTAAAACAGAACTTTCACCTTTTGGCTTCTACATTAGCAGCATAGAAGAAAGCCATGCCTAGATATCTGGGAACAGCAGAAAGGATAGCTAATTTAATACCAAGCTCCCAGGAGTAGTTTCCTGTCAGAGTTTTATCATGTATTATGGAGACAAGTATTGGCAGGCTTCCACAAGATCCATATAAGCTTTTATCTCTTCCCTGGATCAGGTCATGTGACTGATAGCAGGATCCTTACATAGGCTTTTACCATCCTTTTAGTAATACACTTGGTGATTGAGCTGAGTCCCATAAATCTAGTCCAGAGTTACAACCTCACTGGAATTTTATCCTGTTGGTCTCCAACCATCTACCACACACGTGCATTAACATTTCATAAAAGCTCTACTCACAGGTCCCCTAAAAGCTTTCTCATATGTAGACTAGAGTCTTCAAAGATCTTTTTCTTTCTCAATAACTGAACATTGCTGTATTATACCTTAATAATTATTCAAAAACAGAAAGACTAACTTCTATTTTCTGCATTAAAATTCCACAGTATGTTACTTAGGCAGAAACAATACACCAAAGTTACTAATAAGTGGCCCTGACTTAATATTCTTCATTCTTGTCTAGTCCTATAGAATCACAAAATATCAGTATTTGAAGATTGGTTAAAAATTAGCTAATCTAAGCATTACAGATTGCTCATACATAGGAAAAACCTGGTTTACAGAGATGTGTTGTTTCGCACACACAATCTTTTTAAACCTTTGAATTATTTACCACATTTTAAAATGTGAAGATTGCACGTCGATATTGAAAGATCTGGCAATACTAGGCTGGTGTTGCCATGTTAATGATGGGCTGGAGCCTGATAGCCACTGTCTGTGGGCAGGACATGTACTCTCTACTTTTCCACAGTCCTCACCAAGCTGTGCTGGCTCTCACCACATGCTTTATTCATCTGATATCCTGCCTGAATTTTGTAGGTATTTGACATTTTGACCTGCATCATTTTAGAAGTTAGAAAATACGTGATTAAGAGTGCTGAAATGACTCTCTTAAGAGTGAATGGACATTAAGTAACAAAAATACCTGAACTCAAATCTTATCTACACAAATTTCTTGTGGACTGCGGTATACTCATGAAATGCTACAGTGTTCTAAGGGGCACAGTTGGAGGACATCCACACTACAGTACACTATTTCCTTTTATAAAGTTTTTAAAAGTTTTTTAATACTTCGTTACCACTATTTTTAACGCAAGCTTCAATTTAAACAATAAATGATCAAAAAAAATTAGTTCTGAATATCTAAAATAAAGATTGGCTAATTCTTATTTAATATTATAGTCCAGAGTCTTATAGGCTGTAAATGTTAAAGGAAGTTCTTCAAACTGAAGGAAAAATATACTAGAGGTAAACTTAAACCTTCAGGAAGAAATTAAAGCATCAGAAATAGTAAATATCTAGGTAAATTATTCATATCCTGGGAATATTTTAAAATACAAATGACTATTTAGAGCAAAATTATGACATTAATTTGTGGGTTTTATAAGGTATCGTAGATGTAATATACATAACACATACCGCATAAAATACAGTGGGAGAAGTGAATGTATTTATACAATTGCAAAAATTTCCATATGTTATGTGAAGTAGTATAAAATTATCTCTAAGTTGACTGTGAGGTTAAGGATGTTTATTCTAATATTGCAACCACTAAAAATAAAGCACTGTTACATATTATCATATATATTCTATAAAAATTCAAATAAACTGTTGGAAATATCTTTGCTTCCCATCTTGTGATCTTGAGCTTGGTGTGCTTGTGAATCCTACAGTCCAGTAGGAAGGTGTTTTCATCAGAGAGCAGGGAATGGCTCTGGAGAGTTGGAAGCAGAAACCGCCCCTTGACTGCTTTGAATTACTCATAACTCTGAACCACCAAGCAGGGAAAGAAGATTAATTTTCTGGGAAGAGAAACTGATAGCAACTACCTGGGGAAGATGGAGTTACTGATACATATTAGAGATAAGAACGGTTTTTTGGAACCCAAGGAATTTGCTGGGGCATCTCAATATTTTCATGCGCCTTCGGCTTCATGACTCTATAGAGGAGGAACACAGCAGTGATGTTTCACGTTAGCATTTTTTTCTTCCCCTCCCCCCATTAGGTTATATGGAGAAAATTAATGGTGAATAATCTAAGTTTCAATAGGAGTGTGACTGGGCTGCTATTATCCCACCATGACACAAGAGCTGTTAAAAATGTATTTGGCCCCTTGTGTTGGAAATTTAAGCTTACCACTTACTCCAAAAGGAAAAAGGGAAAAAAGTAAATGCCTAAGGGTTGGCCTATAGCAGACTCCTCCATGTTTCCCTCTCCACCCTCCTGTGGCCCCAAGGAGCTGACCTATATCCAGATCCCCATGCCCTCTGCCTTCTAGTTGGCTGCTACCAATGGAAACCCCTGCTAAGAGAGTTCGTGCAGGCAGGAGAGTAAAGCCAGGGTATTTATTCCTCTAAATCTGTCTTTGCAAGGTCACTTCCATCCAAAAGTCAATACCCCATTCATGGTGACACTGTACACAAGCTCCTCCTTCCAAGTTCTAGAGACCATTCCCTCTCCTTGTTGCTTTAGACCTAGAGGTCGATGCCATCTTGGTTGCTACTAAGCTCCCAGTCAATGCACCATCTCTTACGGGGCCCTTTCTGCACCTTTGTAAATAGTCCCTTTGTAAACAATCCCTCCTTGGATTTCCTATTTTGAATGTACTGTTCTTATTGAGACCAGGCTGATAACAACAGTCATATTTTATTTGCAAATATTTTTTAAATTAAAATAAATGAAGTGAAATATGAGATGAATGTAAATATTATGCACAATTACTAGAAGAAGCTAAAAGGAATTTCAGCTCTATGCAATTTATCAAAAGAGCCTTCTAAATAAACACAGCTTCTCTCTAAGATGAATTATAGTAATATACTATTATATTAATATAATATATTATATTAATATAATTCTTTCCCCCTCACCAAACATCTTGCTATTTCTTCATCTCTTTTAAAGATTTTTTCCACTTTATTAAATTAATATATGCAATGTTGCTTCTTTTTCCATCTATAATCCCATTTTCTAGAAATAGCCCCATATCGTTTTGCTTGATTTTTACTTCTATATCTTTTAATGGTATGCTTTTCACCCTATTTCCTAATTTGTACATGTTAGCTGTAATCTAATTATCATAAATAAAGAATGAGCTGGCTTACAACCAGCCCCCTTCCAACCAGTTGTTATATTTCTATTTTGAATTCCTCTTGTAGCTACTTTGTATATTTAGGGAAATACTAGCATCTCTTTTCCTTATTTCAACAGCTGTGGACAGTATATTTTATAGCAGTAAACCAAATGCATACTTTGGCCAAATACCAAAGCAAACCCAAACATGCTGCATCCATAATTTTTCTTCCCACCTTTTAACATGATATTAATGACCACAGTTTTCATTTCAGCATAACTCTGGTCTCTTTTCTCCTGTGACTTCTACCATCTGCATAATAACTTTGGCAAGGTTACGGTGAATAGTATTTGTGTATGATTAATTCTTCTATGCTTTATATGTAGGTTGATGGAAAAGATGAAAGTCAGTAAGAATATTAAGAATGTAAATATGGTTTCCAGCAGATCCAAGCAGTGTAGGTTGATTATTGTGATAAGTTTTTAACAGCCTTTGTCTTCAGTTTTCTAATTATAGTGATTTCTTGCCTTTATCCCAGTACCAACAGACACAAAGTAATAATAAGTGGTCATTGAATCACCATGTCTCCTGCTGCCTCAGTTTAGACTGGCTGAACTCCAGGCCTGCTTCATAACTGTAATTCTGGAGTTTCCCTTTGCTGCTCTTCTAGAGACAAATTGGCTCCACAATTTCAAGGATGCCAAGACTTTTTCTGTCTTAATTTTTCTTCCTCATTTGGATACAGTCCAACCTCAAATAACCTCCCTTTCAAGAGCGCAGGAAATGTTTTATGAGTCTTGTGACATTACTCATTAGAACTTTGAAGCTATTTCTTCACTGTCTTCTAACATTCAACGTTGTTGATGGAAAATGTGATACCAGACTTGTCATTCTTCTGTAGGTTACAGTTTTTATTTCTCAAGAAAAATTTTAGAATCTTCTCTTTATCCTCAGTAATTTGAATTTTCACAATGATGTGTCTTGGGATGTGTCTTCATTCATTGTGCCAGGAACTCAGTGCAGTCTAATTGCAAATTTCAGCACTGGGAAATCACTTTGTATTTGTGACAGTGTTCTCCATTCCATTTTCTTTGTTCTTTCTTTCTGGAATTCTGGCTTTCTTTTGTCTCTAGATTATGTATCTTTTATAGCTTTGTCCTACTTTCTAGCCAATTTCTCATCTTTATCTTCCAAAGTTTCTATTACATCTTTTTCTAGCAATATTTTGGCACCCACAGGGTCAGTGCCTTAGACGGTTCCCTGCTTTCCATACTGTAGTAACTGGAAGAAAGTCACTATGTGAAACTGACACATAAGTACTGGTAAATTATGTTCCACCTTCTTAAAGACATAGTATATATGTAAATTATTTGGAATTTTTCTGCATGGGAGATTTGTCTCTTCTTTCTTATTTATTCATTTATTCATTTATTCAATAATTTATTTATATTAGCATGAATTCATGAATATATATTTTATACTTTGAGTTATAATTCAATACCTTTTTTTTTTTTTGGTTGCTCACATTGTTCTGGCTTTCGCTATTGGCAGCCCTTGCCCCAGGGACTTTTGACATGGTAATAAGAGACTGAACAGCCTCTCCCTGGGTGGCTGAGCCTACTTCACATAAAACTTGAAAGTTGTTGGAAGCCAAATTCTTCTGCCAGAGGAGAGAAACAATGGAAGCAAATGTGCAGAGAAAAAGGAAAAAATTAAGCAAATGTAGAATATAAATAAATAAATAAATAAATAAATAAATAAATAAGCCAGAAACAGATACCTGCATGCCTTCACGTCTTTGTTAAACCTACATCCTAAGGCCCTGTTACCCCAGCCTGAGGTTTTGTGTGCCGTTCTAGTTTCTGCAAACAAAATCTCTTTTTGTTAAAATTATATCTATTTCTTCAACCTGAAGAGTTAAAACAGCCACAGGAAGGTACTGCGTTATTCAGGCAGGCGCACAGGTGAAGAAAAGTCTATTCACATGATCCTACTGCTACCTAGAGGCCCAGGCTCCATTGCGTTTCCTTCCATTCCTGTCTCACTGTCCGTCCTGAGCCCTGCCTCAGAGACCTCTGGTGATCACTGCCCCCAACCGGCTTAGCTCTGCCCTCCCTCAGAATCAATCAGACCCACACCTGGTAGCACAGGAGGATTTCTTTGCCTCTAAATTGAATCTAGAGTTCCTTTTATTTCTCATGTATTAGAGTCCTCAGTGTCTGAGTATTTTTGATTACTGAAGTCTACCACTAATCTTTACCAGTGTCAACTACAGTATGAGAAAGTCTATTTTGTTGAAGCTGTGCTTAATCTCAGTCTTGGTTATAATCACTATGCTACCTTGTATTTGAACCCATTAAGCAAGTACTAGGGAAACTAGAAAAAAAACTAGAGTGGCAAGTCCTCATGTCTACTTGATCACTGAGATCCTCTCTGAAGAGGATCATACACATGGGGCATACACATTTTCACATCCCAAAAGATCCATCTACCTACCACTTCCTCAAGTGTCCTAGTCACGAATCCTCCAATGTTATTGCATAATATTCTCTGTAAATGTTCTGGATATAGATCCCTTTCCTTAAGCCATCTCTCCTTCCAGGCAAATGAGGCAATAAAATGTCCTGACCCAGGTTTTGCCCACTGGGAGGCTCTATCTTCCCCATTCTCCTTTGGGCCACCTCTAAGTCTATAACTGGGCCAGAATCCAGTTCCAGCTAGTGCACAGCCATCAGTAAACACGTTTATTCTTTTTGTTCCCAATAAAGTCATCTAAAGAAAAGGGAGATGCAACCAAAGGCAATTCTTGCCATCTCCCATTGCAACCAAAGGCAGGAATTGAGGGGAGATGTGGCCATGCAGCAAGAGTAAGCATATCAGGAGTATGAACCACCTGCTTACTCAATTTAATCTGATCCTTTGGAACTAAAAAATACCACTTCAATTTAATGTTAAAGGGCTGCTAAACCACCTAAGTGTGTAGCTTAGGTTCAGATATCAACCAGTCCATGAGGGGCAGCGCAGGTCCTTGGAACACCAAGGGTGCAGTGGCCAAGAATTTAATCTCTATTAGAAACAGGAGAAAACCAAGAGCTGCTTCTCAATAAGAACTCTTACCTGTCAAAAAGCATTGCAATTCCCCAGTAAGGCCTGCCATAGACTTCATTCATTCAGATCTGCCATGGATATTTTTATCCCCAAGGTCTTAAAAGATACCCAGCGGATCTGCTGGCCCAGCTAAAGAGCCTTCTCTTGCTCTGCAGCCCACTCCAAGCTGGCAGGCAGCCTTTCAGGCCACAGTTAAAGGTTTGGAGTAGATAATTATGCCCGTTCGAAAATACAAAGAAGACCACCAAGCTTTGTGCTGCTTTTTTAGTAGCAAAGAAAGCAAATCTTACAAACATTGAAAAAAACAAACTGAACCAGATGTTTTGCTCTTATTTATACTCTGTCCAGGAAAGATTTCCATTTCACAGATCTGAGGGGGGAAAATCAAGTATTAAAAAGAATACCCTATCTGAAACTTTCGCCTGGTGTTAAACTCTGGAAGGGAGAAATAAGTAAAGAAATATCTTCATGTAAAATAGTGGAGCCTAATAATACCTATTCTGGGAGTTATTTTATCCTATTTATTAATTATTTAAGCTTATTAATATTTAATCTCCTGCACTTTTGAAAAATACTGAGATTAATAAGGCACCTGCACAAAGATGACTCAAACTCATTATAGCATCTCGTATTTTTCCAGGACCTCCCATGGTGTCTGGCTCTTTTTTACAGTCTCAATAAATGTTTTTTGAATGACTGATGGGATCCTCACCAGAAATAGTGTGAACTTTAGAGGCTAAAAATGTCCAGATTCAAATCTCATCTTTAATCCTTACCAGGTCCCTGACCTGGGGGGCATTAGGCTGAATAATGGCCCCTCCAAAGATGTCCATCTCCTAGTCACAGGAACCCGTGACGATGCCACGTTACATGGCGAAGGAACTTTGTAGATGAGATTAAATTCAGGATCTTGAGATGGAGAGGTTGTCTTGGATTATCTGGGTGGTCCCAGTATAATTACAAGGGTCCTTACAAGAGGAAGGCAGGAAGGTCAAAGCGAGAGATAAAGCGTGATGATGGAGGCGGAGACTGAAAGGAAAACAGTCCTGCTATAACCTTGGTTTTAGGACTTCTGATCTCCATAACTGTAGGATAGTAAATTGGCATTGTTTTAAACTATTAAAACTGTGGTAATTTGCATAACTGAAAACTAATCCAGGCACTCTGAGCCCTGGTTTCCTTCTGGCAAACCCTGAAGTAATATATTTGTGCTCTGAGGATCAAAAATTATTTTAAAGTACTCAGCACATAGTAAGGACTCAATGAGTGGCAGCTGTTATGACACGATTGTTAGAGGCACAGCTTAGCGTATTGATTAAAAGCCTGGATTCTGGAGAACTGAAGGCTATTCCTTTCCAGGCTCTGTCACTGACCAATTCTAGGTTTCCTTGTTTGTAAAAGGGAGGTAAGAAGAGGTTCCTATCAGAAGACTGTTGGGAGGAATAACTGAAATATTTCATATAAAATACTGAGCCCCATGCCTAACACACAATAAATGTTGGCTACAGCTACGACTGCTACTCCCACTGCTGCTGTTTGTTTTGCAATTTCAGCACAGAAGCATTCACAGACTATCTGTAATTCAAAAAGATGTCCTGGAACTTCCTGCCACCAGACCATGGTCACTCACTATGAACTTCAAAGACTGAAGTTAGCCTGGGGCTTAAATGGTAGCTTGATCCCAGATTTAATCTTAACCAATAATGCTCCCCATTCCATTCCAAAAAGAAAAAAATATATATCTTTATTAAAATAAGTAAACTAGGCTTCAGTAAACATTAACAAAGACTAAAGCCAATCATTTTTATCTCTAGTAAATGAAACCTTTAAGATGCAATTATATTTCTCTTTCTTGTCCTAACATGTCTTTACCAGTTTATTCTCAGCTGGTCTTTATGCACACGCATTTCCTCCTGACTTTTACATATTTTAACGTATGCTATACGCAACATATGCTATAGCCTATTGCCCACATTTTGATAAATCATGAAGGGTGCCTTGAACAGTCCCTGTCTCAGCCCCTCTTTACACTGATAAACTTTTAGTTATAAATTAAAGATAAAATATAGCAGGAAATATAAATCATAATATTCATCATGCATAGACATGGATTCTTGCTAGTTTTAAAACACTTAGAAAGTGAGAAACTGAACAAATAGATGGAATTAATTTCTGATTTTCATGAAGTGTTCTTCTGATAATATGTTCATGAACCATCGTCACTGTGAAAACCAGAAAACGGAAAAGAGCATTCGGCTTACATGGAAACCACTTATTTTCTGTTTTAGCTGGAAGGCTAATGCATGTGCACCCACAATATTTACATTTTTACTGATTCCTATCAAGTAAGGAAATTTATTTTCAATAATCTATGTTTGAATTAGAGTTAATATATAATTTGTCAAGCAAATCAGGACACTTTTGAGAGTAAAAGGGGGGCACTGTTAGTAACTATGTTGGGAAATAGACATAAATTAGGACTGTGCTAGACAACATGGCTATGTAGTCAATATGGTGATCGCTATTTGACTAGAAATGCCAGCCAGTCACTGCATTGCCCAGGAAAGTCCTCAGCCCTGGATGAGCATCAGGACAATCTAGGAACTTTTCAAAAATAATGACTGGGCCTCATCCCCAGAGGTTCTGGCTCTGTTGGCCTAGGGTGGGTCTGGAAATAAATAAATATATATGTTTAGGGTCAGAAAGATTTGAATGCACTACTAAGGTTGTGAGCCACTGAGATAGGAAAGTCCTTAAACTAGAATTAGGAGAAGGTAGGAGGTGTGAGAGATTGGGGATAAAAACCAGTGGGATGTGGTGATTAAAGGGATGGTGGAATACTATGCAGCTATAAAGAAGAAGGATCTTGTACTCTTTGGAATAGTATGGAGGGACCTGGAGAATAGTATGCTAAGTGAAATAAGCCTGGCAGCAAAAGACAAACATCACATGATCTTGCTTATATGTGGAATCTAAAGAACTTAATAAACTGATTCAATGATATGGATGCATGGATGAGACTGACCAATGTCAGAGGGATGGAGGAGGATGGGTGGGTGGAGGGGGAGAGAGTAACCAAAGAATTTATATGCATATATGCACAACCCAAAGACATGGACAATGGTGGGGAGAGGGACTGGGGAGGGGATGGGATGGGGTGGAACGGCTCATTGGGGAGAAAAAGGGACGTCTGTAATATTTTAAACAAAAATAAAATTTTTAAAAAAGGGGGGGATGGTGAAGGAGGACAGGACAGGGATGCATGGAGAACTGTTTTCTTGCTTGGGCCACTGGATTGATTTTGATGACACAATTGTACCAGACAACGTTTCAGAAGACTTCGCCCAAAGAACAAGATGTTTCTCAAAAAAACCAAAAGTTTAATAAATACTACTTCAGCAAGCTACCCAATGAATCTGGACTTTATTCGGTAGTAGAACAGGAATTTGAAAGAAGCTGATGTTTTCAGTTTGGCTAAGGATTCAATATCTTTATAGTCTTTGGGGGAGCGCAGGGGACAGAGGGTCAAAAGAATATCCCTTTGGTGATAGATACATAAAGCAATTCCCAAACATCCCTCTGAGGAAGATGCTACAGACTATGCTAAGCACCAGCTTGGCAGTGCTTCTAACAGAATGCTTTAGTTTTCATTTAGTAATGAGTTGTAAGAGGAGGGTGTGGGATACTGACTGGTATCTTTTAAGATTTGACACCTAAAAACCACAGCTGAGCACAAAAGTCTGACACTGAAGGAACACAACGCCTGTTCTCTTCCACTTATTTCCAAATGTCTTAACAAGTTCTTTGATGAGCAGAACAAGATTCTGTTTCCCTCAACTTAGTACTCACGATGTGCCATGCACTGTTCTCAACACATTTGATATTGTTCCCCTAACAACCTTCGAAGGATGTGCTATTACGGCCTTCATTTTTCATATGAAAACAGAGGCCTAGAGAGGTTAAGTAACTCACCCAAGGCCACAGGGCTAGTAAACAGCAGAGCTGGGACAGGAGAATGAGGCCGGGCTCCAATCACCACTCCTAACCTGTCCAGAGGGGGAGCTACACCTGCACTTGTAGCCCACCAATGATTTGTTTCCACTGGACAAGTGGCCACTGTGGGAGTTGCCTGGGAATTAAACCAGTTTGCCCAGCAAAAGGGCAGCTCATAAAGCATACGTTTGCATGTTAAGGAGAATGAACCAATGAACAGAGAACGGTTGACGACCTAGGAGAGGGGGAAAATTTATGGAACAGGGTTCTAGAGAACGTACAACAAGATGAGTGAGGGTTCCATAACCCAAATGAAGGGATTACCTTTTACCAGAAAAAAAGACAAGAGGTCAGGATGCAGGTAACTTTTAGACACACTTTGGGAACTGATGAAACAAGAAGCAAAACATATGCTGAGAGGGAAAATTCGGGAGTAGCTTGGGGTGTTAGTCTGGAGTTTCCACTTGGAGGTGGCTGAACAGGTTGAGCAGCCTCAGAGGCAGGACCGGCCACATAGCTTGTAGATAGGTTAGGGCCAAGGGCAAAATGAACAGCAGGGTAACTTTTTTGGGGCAAGGGGGAGGTCTTTTTTTAATTTTTAAATCTTTTTTTCTAATTTATCTTTATTGTCGAAAGTATTACAGATATCCCCCCTTTTTTCCCCATTGATCCCCTCTACCCCATATCCCCCCCTCAGGCCTTCACCACACTATTGTCTGTGTCCATGGGTTATGTATATATGCATATAAATTCTTTGGTTAATCTCTCCCCATCCACCCACTCCTGCCTTCCCACTGAGACTCATCAGTCTGTTCCATGCTTCTATGTCTCTGGATCTATTTTGTTCCTGAGTCTACTTTGTTTATTAGATTCCACATATATGTGAGATCATGTAAAACTGAATCAGGAAGAATCAGAAAACCTGAATGGGCCAATAACAACTGATGAAATCGAAACAGTAATAAAAAACTCCCAGCAAACAAAAGCCTTGGTCCAGATGGCTTCACAGGGGAGCTTTCCAATTCTTTAAGTTGAAGGGTTAGATAGTTTACTAAAAATGTTTCTTGTTTTTTGAGGTAGGTCTGCAGTGCTATGAACTTCCCTCTTAGGACTGCTTTCCCTGTGCCCCATAGATTTGGGGTTGTTGTGTGTTTATTTTCATTTGTTTCCAGGAAGTTTTTGATTTCTTTCTTGATCTTATTGGTTAAGATCATTCATTGTTTAATAACATGTTATTTAGCCTCCATGTGCTTGAATGTTTTTGAGCATTTTTACTGTAGTTGATTTCTAATTTCATGCCATTGTGATCTGAGATGCTTGATATGATTTCAGTCTTCTTGAACTTGTAGAGACTGGTTTTGTGTCCTAACATGTGGTCTATCTTTGAGAATGACCATGGGCACTTGAGAGGCATGTATATTCTGCATCTGAGGGGTGACATGTTCTATAAATATCAATTGGATCCATCTGATCTAGTGTACCATTTAGAGTCACTGCTTCTGTGTTGACTTTTTGTCTGGAAGATCTATCCAGTGAAGTCAGTGGGGTGTTAAAGCCCATGACTACGACTGTATTGCTGTTGATCTCTCCCTTAAAGTCCTTAAGGTGATTATTGATAGGTCCTTATTTATTGCCATTTTAATTCTTTATGCCTATTTTAACATTTCTTGCAATGCTTCTATTTCTACTTCTAATTACAGCAGTCCCTTTAACATTTCCTGCAATGCTGGTTTGGTGATGATAAAATCCTTCAGCCTTTTTGGTCTGGGAAGGTCTTTATTTCACCATCTATTTTAAATGATAGCCTTGCTGGATAGAGTAGCCTTGGTTTCAGATCCTTGTTTTGCATTACCTTGAATACTTCATGCCATTCCCTTCTGGGCTGTAGAGTTTCTGATGAGAAGTCAGCTGACAGCCTTATGGGGGCTCCTTTGCAGGTAACAGATTGCTTTTCTCTAGCTTCCTTTAAGATTCTCTGTTTTGAATTATTGGCATTTTAATTATGATGTGTCTGAGCGTGGACCTCTTTGGATTCTTCTTGCTTGGGACTCTCTGTGCCTCCTGAACTTATATGACTTTTTCCTTCACCAGGTTAGGGAAGTTTTCTGCCATTATTTCTTCAAACAGGTTCTCTAACACTTGCTTACTTTCAACCTCCTTTGGCACTTCAATTACACGAATATTGTTGCCTTTCATGTCATCCCACAGCTCCCTTGGACTGTCCTCCTGTTTTTTAATTGTTTTTTTCTTTTTGGATCTCTGATTGAGTGATTTTTTTCTACCCTGTCTTCTAATTTGCTGATCCGATCCTCAGCTTCCTCTAATCTGCTGTTTATTCCTTCCGATGTATTCTTTATTTCTGCTATGTCCTTCTTAATTTCCATATCTTTTTTCATGCTGTTGAGCATCCTTACAATCAGTATTCTGAACTCTGTATCTGATAGATTGCTTATCTCCAGTTCATTTAGCTCTTTTTCTGGAGACTTCGCTTGTTCTTTCATTTGGGGCTTTTTTTTTCTGTCTCCCCATTTTGGCTGCTTGTTTAGGTTTGTTTCTTTGTATTAGGTAAGCCTGCTAGGACTCAGTCTTTTTGGAAGGTCTCTGGTGCAGGCCAATGTTAGATGTTGTTTGTGGACTGAGTGGAAGCTCCACTGACACTCTTCTGGGACCAAACTGGAATTACAACTAAAATATAGACTTATAACCAAAACTCTCTCTGTGAGGAAGGAGAAGAGAAGCAGGTTGTGATTAAATTCCCTCTGACCACTGGCAGTTTTCTTCTAATTTTGTAGCTGAGTGAAGCAATTACTCCCCTCTTTCCATAATGGAGGGTGTTGATTTTCATTTGTGAGCAAGTCTTGCTTATATCCCAAAGTCTTCTGCTAGATTTGTCTGTAGTAATAACATCAGAGAAATGATCAGCTTAAAAAGTTAGTTTCACTCTTTAAAAAATGATCAATTCCTTAATATTATTAAATGCCTAATATATGTTCAAGAATGGCTGTGTTTCTTCAAAGAGAATTCACATTTCTCAACAAAACAAAATTATTTCATTTCAAAAGATTAGGGAATATCATCACAGGGAAATAGAATAAAAATTATTTCTGTAAAAGAACTTTGAAACTAACTAATTTCCTTTATCTGCATGGAGTATAAATGAGTTACAAATCACAGTGTATAAACATTACATAGCAGGGATTCAAATTATATTTAATTTCAGAAAATTGATATTTCATCAGGGTGTTTCCTTCCAACATAAATCTCACTTTCTTCCAAAAAAATTAGTGTTTTTTTTCCAAATAGAAATTTTTTTAATCATTAGTTGGAGATATTTGTTTTAGAGCTAATGAGATAATCAAATATTTGTTTAAATACTTGAGCAATCTGACTTGTGTATATAACTCTTATAATTATTTTTGTTGCCATGAACTCTCAAGATACTGAGTGTACCTGCTGGTTATGTTTTCAAAGACATTTGTGTTATCAGACTGACTGGAACTATTTTAACTATGTTTATAGAGATTTTGTGGCAGCCAGATTGCACATGAAGAAACATTCTCAAAATAAATAAAATTGCAGAGATAAAAAGAAGGAGGTAGTATCTTCTAGTCCTCCCTCCTAAGAAAATTTGCTAATATAAACGTACCACTTTCAAAAATCTTTAGGAATGTAGGCTACAGCAGTCTGGTTGAGTATGCACCTCAATTTCCCTTTTTACTACCACTATAGAAAATTCGTGCATCCTTAGAGCAAACTTTCAGCCCACTAATTATTATGTCTGTACTTTGAGCAGTCCGTCAAAATCTCTGCAACATCTTCATCTGTGCAATGGGGGTTCTCATTCCTGAGATGATTACAGAAACCCCTTAAAAGTGTGAAGCATATAGAAAGAGGAGCTATTCACATCACCCTGTGTTTTTTGTTCGTTTTTAATCTTCACCTGAGGATATGTTTATTGATTTTTAGAGAGGGAAACACTGACTTGAGAGAGAAACACTGACCAGTTGCCTCCCATATGTACCGGGAACCAGGGATCGAACCTGCTACCTAAGAATGTGCCCTGATGGGGAGTCAAACCCGCAAATTTTTTTATGTACAAGGTGACACTCCAGCCAACTGAGGCCACCAGGCAGGGCTCCTCACTCCGTGATTTAACCCTCACTTCATTACAATGGAAGACATGGGCTTAGCCATTTGACCTCCCTGGGCTACAGTCCTTCAGCAGAGAGGGGAGGGAATAATTATTTTGTTTCCACTTGGAGCTAGTTGTACCTGGTGCCAGTTCCCCACTCCAGTCACACAGGCCAATAAATCTACTTTTTGTTTAAATAAGGCAGAGTTGGATTCCTTCACTTGCAACCAAAAGAATGCACAGACTACAAACCTTCTTTAGACATAATCTAACAGCACCCAAACTGTCCTGAGCAAAGCTATTCCTCATTCGCTACACTTGCAACCTACCTACCTGAATTATGAATTCTGACTCATGATTATAAGAAATAAGTAGAAACAAATATATAATTGCCAAATCATTAGTTATAAGTTTGAAATTCAAAAGTTTTGTTATATTAGTCATCATCTAAGTAAAGCTAATGTAACTCTTTTAAGGCTTCCCTTTGATTGAGTGAAAAAATGGTTTTCGTGACAAATGCTTATTTCTACTCTGCTAGCTTAGTGTAAGTGCATCTCAAGTGACTTCTCCAGAGGTGACTGTGCTCTGGAACCAGGGAAAGGAATACAGCACAGCCTCAGTGTGCTGAGAGATGCAGACATTTGTAGAGCTAAGCTTGCTGTTGGGTCCTAAAATTCCACCAAGTTCCTAAGCATCTGCCAGCTACACTTAGCCATAAAAAGTGTAAACTAATTGCCTTTCATTCACATTAAAGATAGGCTGAGATCATTTTGCAGTTTTAAAATTGAGCTCTCTGGCAACTGCATTGTGGATTAAATCAGTCCTCCGGCTATTCGCATGGCGTAAATTATTAATCGCCCTTGGGGAATGGAAGGGTGGCAATCCCGAAGACAAGGTTAAGTAAACACTAGGAGAAGGCTTCTTAGCGAAGGATGACTCACTGCTCTGAGCGGTGATAATGTCACTGTTCTCAAGCAAACAAAAAATGAGAATAGATATTCCCATTGTCGGTACAAACAGTAATGAGCAAATTCGCAGTGCATGGTTGGTGTCCTTTTGCTAGAGGAACTTATTTTTAATCCAAGCAACAGTTTACTAAAGCCCTCCGTTTGTGAGGCTAGAATAAACCAAGACAGCACTACGACTTTAGCGGGTCAGCTCGAACTCGTGGCCTTTCCACGCTTTTTCCCCCCGGGGGCCGGTCTGCTCCCTTGGACCTAGATGAGGTGTTTTGCGTGGGTTCCCACAGCCTCCCCTACTTCCCCCATCACACCACGCTTGTTCACTTTTCCGAGTCCCTCCCTGCCTTTCCCCGCACCCCTCTATGCAGTTAAGTGTTTAGCACAAAGTTAACGTTTTAAATATTTGTTCGCTACATGAACGAGAAAGTTGGAAGATGCTAGATTACAGCCAATTTAATTCATAATGTGAGGGGTACCTTGATGCTTGTAAGTGGCTTGCACAGTGCTGATACAACCTGCTTTGAGAAAATTTCATACTGCATCCAGTTTGTTTTTATTTTATTTTAATATATTAAATTAATATATTAACATGAAAATGTTTTTCCTAAGATAAAAGAAAGCTATCCGATGCTGCTGGGTTTGGCTTAAAAAGTCATGGGTGTTGTTCTTGCATTCAGAAACTTCAAATCCAAAGTCATAACCAAAGGTTTACTAGTATCAGTGAAGTAAAAAACAGGTTAAGTATCTTTTAAACACTGTCCCAAGGTAAGGAAGGAACTTGTGTTACTTTTTCTGCCTCTGAATTATACCAACAAGTACCACTAGGGGGTGCCTCATCTCTTCTTATTTCCAGTAAACAGAATGCTGCATTGAAGGTAGTGTTGCTATATCCACAAACCAGTGTCTCCATTCTTCATTGTAAATGCAAGTTACTTTATTCTCAAATTTCTTATTAGCCCTTACATTGGCATCTATAAGCCAACAATTTCATTCACATTTATTGAATACTGGTTAGTTTACTCTCAAACGATCACTTTCCTTAATGAAGTTAATTCTACATGTAATTTTTTTTTTCTGTTTTCATGGCTCCACTAACATATTAAGAAAAAAGCTGTTCAGTATCAAAAGTAATAAACTTTTCTATTCCAAAGATAGATAACAATTATATATATGCTTAAAGAAATTAAAGTTAAAAAGATTTAGCAACTATCTTTAACTTGATGAATTTCCCAATTTTTGTCAGTACATGGGACATGTATCTCAATAACTTTTCAAGATGTCCCAGGCATGCATATATATATATATATATATATATATATATATATATATATGCAAAGTTCTGTTTATTAAGTAGTTAGGTTTAATAACTTAAGAGTATTTAGGGCCTTACAACTTAAATAGTTGTTTTTGGATTTTTTTCAAAAAACACATAAACAGAAAGAAAAAATTTCATTTTATTATTTCACACTTCTATTAGTTATCTATTGCTGCCTAACAAATTATCCCCAAAATTTCGTGGCTTAAACAAGTATTTATTATCTTGGGAAGGGCTTAGCGGGTGGCTGTGTCTCAGGATCTCTGCTGAGGATGCAGCCAGGAGGTCAGCTGGGGCTGCAGCCACCTGAAGGTTTGGCTAGGGCTGGAAGATTCACTTCCAAAATTGCTCACTCACATGGCTGTTGGCAGGAGGCCTCAGGTTCCCCACTGGTTGTTGGAAAAGGAGCTCAGTTCCTTGGCACGTGGGCACCTCCTTAGCACTGCTTGAGTGTCTTCACAACGTGACAGGTGGCTTCCTCAAAAGCGAGCGATGCAAGGGAGAAACCAAGAAGGCTGTGGTGCCTCCTATGGCATAGACTCGGAAGCCTCACGCCATCACTTCTGCCGTATTCCGTTTCTAGAAGCTAGCTACTAAGTCCAGCCCATATTCAAAGGGAAAGGGATTCGGCTCCATCTCTTAAAAGATTATTGGAGAATTCTGGACACAGTTTAAAACCACTATGCTTACCAGGGAGGTGCATGCACATGTGAGAAAGGTGGAAGGGCTTGGTTGCTCCCTGCCTGAGCTGGGGCGTCCGTCTCCTGCCCCCAGACCTCAGCACTCCTGGTTCGTGGGTCTCTGGGCTCGAGCTGGGACTTAAGCCATTGGCTGCCCTGGCTTTTGGGTTTGGACCAGAACTACACCACCCACTTCCCTGGGTCTCCAGCTTATAGACAGCAGATCATGGGACTTCTCAGTCTCCATGAGCATGTGAGCCAGTCCCTCATAATAAATCTTTCTACATGTCTGCTTGCATGCATCCCACTGCGTCTGCTTCTCTGGAGAACCCTGAGGAACACAGGCAACAGACACTCAAACTTCGGGATCAGATCAGAAGCCACTACCCACATTCTCTGTTTCACATCGATCTTCATGTGCTCTCTGCTGCTTATCACAGCAACCACTGAACACCCTGCTTCACAAAGATATGTCTTCTAAAAAGGTAACGTGGCACAACCTACGGTTGAGCTAGTAGTTCATACAGTGGCCAACAGATGTTGCTGTGTTTCCCTCAAAAATTTGTAAGTACGTCAGATATCCCCTATGACTTCACTGCAGCCCCCCTAGGCTGGCTCGGGGCACAGTTTGGGAACCAGACTTAATGACCTTCTCAGAGATGAAAATTAAGGTTGAAGGTATGTTTTAAAAATCTTTCTAGATATGCAAAAAGTAGTTTCTCTATTGCTCCAAAAACATTGTAAAAGAAAAGTGAAGAGGCTATTTCTATCCATAGTATTGAAACACAATGAAAGTTTAATTTTGTTATAAATGCTTGGAGAATGTGAAAATAGTCTAAGGACAGAACACTTCTTCCTCCACCCGTTTCAGCCAAATATCAGCTGGAGAAAAAGAAAAACCAATCCAAGGATTTAAAAAAATACAACTTAAAAATTTTTGGAAAAAAGTTAGTATGCAAAAAAATAATTCTCTTCTTTTCTCTCTCTCTCTCTCTCTTTTTCTGAAGACCTATTACACCAAATCTTAAAGACAAAGGACACGGGACTTTAAGAAAGAGGTCCTCCGCAGTCGGAAATCTAGTGCAGTTACTTTTCTTCTTGTGTGTACACTGCCAGCATTATTACAAAAACCAATAACTCCCTCTTTTTCACAAAAATGTTTCCCTTTCCTAATATATTGGCCTTTTAGTGTCAGCCTGGACTCCGTGCCAAATGATTACATAGTTCTCCATTTCCTCACTCATGGGAAGTTGTCTTCAATAAAAAGAAAGCTCAGGTAATGAAAGGTCTTCCTGTTAATTGCAGCAGAGAGAAAAACAAAACAAAACCAAACGAAAAAGGAGCACACTTCTCTCTGCTCCTTCCTGAAACGCCAGTAAGGTAACAAAAATCCATTTTCAAGGGCATGATCTCCCAAAAACAGAGAAAGAAGAGGGGAGATAAGCAGGTGATTATTGCCCACAAAACACTGAAAGGTGGAAAGCTGCTAACCTAGCAGTCTACCGTAGTAAGGACCTTACTCGAAGAGTACACCCCACAAATATTAGTGCTCCCTCTCCTCTTACTTCTTGGGGCATCAGGGAAGGGAGTGGTAGGCATCACGCTTACGTTTCCTTTTACAGGACCAGATCCCACACTCTTTTCCCTTATTTGGGATGCGGGAAGAAAGTGAAGATGTTAATCTCTGAAAGACCACCTTGTGAGTTTGCACTTAATTCACATTAGGGAATTTGGAAAATAAGATCAACCCTGGGTTCTGCTCTTTCACTCTTGAGTCTGCACTTCCTTAAATCATTGGCGGGTATTATTTTTCTAGTGGCACTGTCATATCAGAGGGTGGCCAGGGCTAGCTGGATTGCCCTCTTGGGAAATGGTCTCTTAGCAGTGATTACATAAAGATAACCGACTGGTGTCTCTTTTCAGGAAGGTTAGAAGAAAAGACAATGAAGAAAAACCACAAGTCACATAAGAGACATGGGGGAGGGATTAAAATTATTTCATAAATTAGCAGAAGAATATAATCAGGAATTCCTTATCTTTTCTCCCTAGGTATCATCTATAAAGTAATATTGACCTTGTGTGGAATAGAATACACAAAAATCTTAGGACCTGGAAAACTTTTAGAGATTCTTATAAGAGATAACTCCAATTTACAGACATAGAAACTGTTCACAGATGTCAAAAGCTTTCTCCAACCTAATACAGCTATTTAGTGGTGGGTCCCATTTCTATCCATACACATTCCTCTTTAGTTTATGTATTCAAGTGTGTGTGAAAACTGTATTTTTGTATGCTGCACTGTTCCGGTATTTAGGAATTAGCTAATAGGCCTTACATTTATTTTAAGGAGCTCTCAATAACAGTCATGTTTCCTATTTAGGTGAGACACTTTCAGGGGTGAGTGAATAGAGAGGCTAGGTGTTTTAAGAATTCAAATAGAAAATAAGAAAATAGTCTGACACCTTGTTGCTAACTCTAGAAATAAAAATGAGAGTGTATTGTTCTTAGGTTTTTCTCTGAACGCAGAAAATTCAAAGATGCTTTGCTAAAACCCAGAAAGTTGCTATGCAACCTGCACATGAAATGATTTTTCCCCACCTTTAATCCTGAAGATCTAGCATTCTGCTGTTTAAGAAACAAACGTGCTGTGTCAGATGGAAGGAAACTGTAACAGTAGCCATTGGAATCAATTGTCCATCGAGTTTTCCAGCTTGTCATGGCTCCTTAGACGCTCAAGAAATCTCACAAATGAAACTGACTTACCATAAAATGTGCCCATGTCCTATTAAATCCTGCTCATTGCTTCACGAGACACTAGAGTTACCAACGTTTCATCGGTGACCCTGCAGGGCCACCTGTAGGTCTTGTTGGCCCAGAAACTGAACCGTGCATGAGAGAGGCCTCGGAGGAGGAAGATTTAGTCTCATCAGTTGTTCTGCACGTTGCTTAAACTAGACATGTTAGCAGTTCCTTGGAGAGAGCAGCATTAGTCAGACCCTTGGGGAAAACAGTGAGATATGCAACTTACCCTGTCACATGCTTGATAAAAACATGTCAGTTGAGACACGCATAGGGCAGAACAGAGAAGTCTGGCTTCAGAGTGCTAGTGGAATGGGTGAAGGCATCAGAGCCCTTTGTATCCCAATGAAAATTCCAGAGCTGCTATGTACCTACTGTATGACCTTGATGAAGTCCTTTAACCTTCAAACTTTGCTTTCTTCATATACAGAATGGGTGTGATATAACTAACTCAAGAAGCTATTATGAGCAACAACAAAAATAACACATGTAAGGTGCTCACCCCTGTATTGTCATCAGTGTGTACACAATAAGTGCCAACAGTCTTAATGAGTATGGTGCTGAGGATTATTACTCTAATCCAAACACTGCCATTTGGCAGCTGTATGTCCCTGGGTGAGGAATTCTGAGCATCATTTTCTTCCACTGGTAAAACAAGTATTGACCTTGCAGGGTTGTTCTAAGGACCAGAAATGGTATGTGGAAAGTATCTAGCCACAGCATCTAGCCTAGCACAGGTAGAATCTTGATAATTTGTTGTTGTTATTGTTTTCACTACCATCTATTTTTAATACAACAATCTGTTTAAGCCTGATAGAATTCATGTTTCATATAAAGGTTGGCTCTTCTTGATTGATAAATTTATATACCAGTCCAGTTGTAAATGTTTACTCAAGAGATAGACAAGATTTCTCTGTCTCTTAAGTCTCTTTCAAGCTCTGTTAGGCATAACTTCCCAAAAAGCTGTGGCTGAAAATCAAACCAGTGTCCTCTACTATGAGTGGGGTGCATCAGAGCCACCTTGAAAGGGGCACATTAAAACTTCCCCAGCTTATGGAGATATGCACGTCAGGCAATTTGGTCAAGGCAGGAAAAACAACTAGGATTAGAGCACTCAGGGGACATTTGATTCTCTATGGTTTCAACTTCTGAGTGTCTTATTGTCACATGTTGGTTTCCCAGTCAAGGAAGAATGGGTTCTATTCAAGGAGCATTCTGCAGGACCTGTTAGCTAGCCATCTGATCTATATACCTTGCACACCAAAATCTTGCTTCAATTATCAGTTGGATCCACATGATTACAACACATCTTTTAAACAATGTTAATTTTTTTTTTCAATTGAGACAAAAGAAGGTAGTTGAGGATACAGAGCTCAAAGTATGGAAAAGAACATGCAGTTTCTTTCCAAGTCTTCAGTTATGTATTTTTTCGCCCTGCTGTGCCAGTCCACCTCCCCACCTCTCCCTACCAATTCAACCCTCCTTGGCAACAGTGGCTTAAAGATTCCCGGACCAAAATCCAAGGCCCTGGGATTCTAAAGGCCCTACTCTTCATCTTGGCCAAACGTGTGTCAGCCAGACATATGTTTCTAAATTAGGTTTACAAATTACTTGGTAAAGATGAACCTCCCCTTTAGGGAAGTTAGACCCCTGCACTGCACCAACTGTTCTATGATATGTCAGTTTAGATGTCTTAGCCTAGGTTTCCCCAAAAAAGAGTGGAGTCTGTGACAAGGTGAAAGCAATTTTGGGCTTGTTAATCCTAAAGAGCAAGAGTAAGGGACTTAGTAGAGTGAAATTGGGAAAAGAAAGATAAACCAAGGTTGTAGAGTACGTAGTCCCCCCCTTATCAAAGGGGGATATGTTCCAAGAACCACAGTAGATGCCTGAAACCATAGATAATACCAAACCCTATATATATTAACTTTTTCCTACACATATACCTTTTCACTTGCTTCTCTTTGGCATATGCGAATTTCCAGCATCACTACTCTGGTGCTTTGAGGTCATTATTAAGTAAAATAAGGATTACTTAAACGCAAGCCCTGCAATACCACAACCAACAAGCTGGTAGCGTATACAGCGAAGACACGCTGGACTAAGGCATGACTCATGTCCTGGGTGAGACAAATCTATAGATGGTGCAAGATTTCATCACGCTACTCTGAAGAGCACCCAATTTAAAACTTATGAATCGTTTGGTCAGAGAATTTTCTCTTTAATATTTTCAGGGAACTGAAACCATGGAAAGTGAAACCATGGATAAAGGGAAACTATTATGTTATCAAGTTGGTCTTCTCTGTGGGCAACTGGGCCTTTGAGAAACTGTAAATGATTCCGAGTTGTTCACCCAAGAGATGAAAGAGCAGGTGATGTGTCCAGCCTCCCATCCTCCACTGGTCAAGGGTTGCCCCACGGAAATGTTAGCATTTCTCCCTTTTGGGTTTGTCCATGCAGCAGAATGGCCAAAAAGGTTCCCACAAGCATCTCCTCAGGATGACAGAGGAGCCAAGAGAGAAAGCAACAGTTCACAGTGCAGCTAAGACAAGGCACAGTCCGCTTTTACCTGCCGCAGCTGGTAGCCATAACAATGGCTGGATTTTTAAAAATTTACTCTCAGGTAATGTAAAGCAGAGCACAGGCATGACCCTGTTGCTCATGTGACCTCAACAGCCTGATTCACATTAATAAGATAACTCCTCAATATTTTATCAACCCTCACAAACTATTAACAAAACCTCATCGCTTTCATTCTGGAGCCTGAACCCTGTTGGCGAGAGATACAGTTCTTCAATAGTTAATGCACGTTTTTAAACCTCCCATGGAGCCGTCTCACAAATGATTTTTGAATTATCCGTTTTAAATGTGAATTTTTAAAACAGTCATTGAACAGTTTTTAAGGTAGATCTTTTGGAAGAGACAGAGTGAAAAAAGACAAAACATAGTACCTTCCCCCAAGAAGTTTATAAACTACTCACAGGCGATGGGATAAGACAGATAATTTAAAAAGTTCAGTGAAGCTAATAGAGGAAGTAGGAGCAATGTTGAATGTACACTGAATATGCAGCAATTACTCAGCAGATACTAATCAATGCCACAGAATCCTACCCAGACAGACAGAGACATGATAGACTGACCTGGCATAGATGGACACAAACACAGATACAAACACATAGAAATGATGGACAAAATAAAATTAATTTGTTTTAATGGCTCTGCTCCAAAGAAGAAAAGGGCTATTTCTACAAGCAAAAATAAAAACTGCCCTTGGAATCTAGGGCTGAGGTTTTAATACCCATGAGAGAATAGAAGGCATGACTTCATGGGGTTAAGTTAGAGTAGAGGAGCTAGCGTTGAGCCCCCAAATAACAGAAACACAAAGAGCTCCCTAGTTGATGAAAAAATAGATCTAGATAAACTATCCACCTAACCAAAGTAAGAGGAAAAATCTTGCCATCTAAGTACAAATGTAAAGCATTTGTTTAGTGCAAAATTCACAAGCCATAAAATTAATAGTATAACTCATGCAGACCACTGAACTTGCTAGGGTTCATTCAGAAGAAAACTCAAAAGCGATATTTTACATTCATAACCTAAGACTCACAGAGCCCCTCAACAAAGTCTTTACTGCAAATAAGTCTCCATAAAAAAATTACAATATGCAGGAAGAAATGAACCACAGTGATGAGAGTTAACAGATGCAGCAAACCGAAAAAGTGGCCACCTTCACGTTGAATCCCTACGTTATATACTTGAAACTAATACAATACTGTATGTCAACTATAATTAAAAATAAATTTTAAAAGGATAAGATATGAAACAAAAAAATTTTTAAAGATTGCAACTTTGAAAACTGTAAGTGGTAAAACAGTTTGAAAGGCTTTCTGAAATAAGTAGACACCAAGATGGGATTAAACACACAAGAGATGTAGCGTTGAGTTACTATTAGAGTAAAAAAATAGGGGGACAAAAGAGGTGAGGCAAGTGCTCAGACCACGACACAGGTCTGACTGCGTGAAGGTGAGAGGAGATGAAGAAGCAATGGATAAGCAGAGGCTCCGACTGCAGGACCATCCTAAGATGCTTCATCCGGGCCACTGGGGAGTCCTTTAACCAAAGCTGCCCTGGAGAGGAAACCTGCTTTTTGCAAGAATCAGCTAGCCTTCGTGTGCCTGCCATGCTTCATCACTGGCTGAAAGCAGCCTGTGGGAAGCACGTCCTTGTTGGAAATGCAATGGTGGATCGAGAGGTCAGAAGCTGGGGCTTTCCACCGATTACACCCAGCACAGCAGGGGACCTGAGCAGCGCGTTTCCATGGCTGTTACATCATTAAAGGGGATGAAAACTGTGAAAACTCCAACACAGCAATGCAAATAAATAAGACGCAAAACAATCTGAATTGCAGAATTATTAACCTAGGATTTTAATATAAATCATTGATATACTAATAAAGTTTTATAATCATTATAATCACTAAGCCCTTGAATATATGAAATGGCCTGGAACACTATTACTCTACATTAAGGACTAGGGAAACAAGATTTCATGACCACTCAGGTCTATCTGGGAATAACAGCTAATAAACAGAGTGCTTTCTATTCCTAAAGCCCCAAGAAGCCTGTTGAGCACTTCTGTTAAAAAGCATTTGGCTTTGTCATTCAACACTGATAACCAAGATGACAGAGAAAATTCCAGCAAGTGGGTTGCGTAAACCTCAACTGGTGTCCTGGCCTAGTGTCTGAACCGTCTGGAGAAATGTGACTCTTTTAATTATAGGCATTTAACTTCAGCTTGCCAGACTGTAAGGGAAAGTAAACAAGCTACCAACCCAGCCCTGTGATTCAGCGGTGATGACTGTGGAGAAGGGAACCAGCCTAACAGCGTTTCCAGAGGCTGCGGGCCCCTTCGGAGCAGCAGAGGGGGAAAGGGCAGGCATTCAGGTTTGCCGTCTAGGTTTCTCTGAAATAGTTTAGCCTCTTGTGTTTTTCAGACCATAACTGTGCTATGTAGGAATCAGATTAGAAAATGTCAACATAAAACAAAGCCACAGAGGAGGAAACTGGGAGAACTGGGGTGCTTTGGTGACTGGTACTTCATACTTATACTCAACAGAAAATTACTGATCCTTGGGTTATACCTTGGTTCAACAGAGGAAATGTTCCTACCTCAACACTGAATTTTCAGCTATGCCTCTTTTTCTATAGGCAAAAAGCAGGGTGGAATAAAAAGAGGAAAATTAGTTGGAAGTTCGGTCAGAGGTCCATTATCACATAATGAAATAAATATGCTGCTGCTTATTTACTGCAATGGTTCCAAGTCCCTGAAGCTGGTTTTCAGAGGTGATGGAGACGCCACGATTTGAAAACGTTGTCACCTGTGTTATAATAAAGTGGCAGCATTTCCCTTCCCAGGCAAACAAAGGGAAGCACTGACCCGCTACATTTGGAGCCGAGTGAAGCAGATGAGGGTTGTTTTCCCATCAGGAAGAGGCCGAGTCCATTTTTCAGGTATTACGTGGAAGAGCCTTCCTCATACCGGTTAGTATGGTCAGGTTGTGCACGGATGTTGGAAAGCCGCGGGCAGCCGTGGGCGGTTAGAACCTGCCCCGAGCTCCAGCAGCAGTGACGGTGCCTCCAGCGAAGCCACAGGCTCCCAGGCAGACGCCGGGGTGCTGCCTCCCCCGACCATGGAGCTGCCCTGCTCCCTGCCCATCTGCCAAACCCATCCTGCAGCCTCTCGCTGATGCGTGGAGCCCTCAGCATCTTCCTGACATGATGTCCTTCTGCTTCAGGTCACCACAAACGCAGTTCTGCACTAAAACGCAACCTAAGTGATGATACCAGCCAAGCAGACAAAGTTCTGTAGAAATTCTCATCCCAGGGGGGATCAGAGAGCTGAGCAGGGGTGTGAGGTAAACGTCCAGTCACGGCATGGATGGACCCAGAGGGTATTATGCTAAGAAAAATAAGCCAGAGAAAGACAAATGCCATATGATCTCACTTATATGTGGAATGGAATGAACAAAATAAACCAACAAAGTGGAGACAGATTCATGGATACAGAGAACAGACTGACAGCTGTCAGAGAGGAGGGCAGGAGAGGGGCTGGGTGAGAAAGGCGAAGGGATTCAGCAGTACAAATTGGTGGTTGCAGAACAGCCACAGAGATGCAGATTGCAGCGTGGGGAATATAGTTAATAATGTCGAGATAACTGGGTGTGGGGCCGGGTGGGTGCTTGGGGCACTGGGGGGACCACTCTGTAGAGTGCATGGTTTTCCAGCCACTTTGCTGCACATCTGAAACTGGTGTGGAATGGTACTGAATATAAACTATAGTTGAAGAATAATTTTTTTTTTTAAAGTTTAGTTTTTTAAAATAAAGGTCAGTTGGCAGACAGGTAGCTTGGAGTTCTCCTCAGGCAGCTGACTACTAACCCTTCCACAGCTCGACTCATTCCCTTGCCATCAGCTGGTGAGGACAAGGTCCTCATAGGCCCCCTGCTCTGGGTACAGTGCATCTCAGGAAACGGCTGCCACTGAATCTTCCAGGGCCAGGCCAGCATGTGCCAGCCTCCGTGGGAACGGACCCAGGAGAAGCAGGAGCAGAGAGGTTGAAACATAGGGAATACACATGGACCTGACTAATCACTGGTGGAAAGTCTCGAACTGGCCAAACAATAGAGTCCAGAATAACCACAGAAAGATCTTTCTCCACTAAGGGCTTCTTCTTTTGAGACAGGCGCAGCAGTTGGGAAGATGGGGAAAGAGGCCACGAGGCTGAAGATAAGCGCATGTGAGGGGAGTTATATCGGCAGCTTCTGTTTTCTGTGTGAAGCAAGAAGCCAGGGCAGCTGCTAGAAGTGAGGGAGCAGGAAAACGGATGGAGGCTTAGAGAGGAGGTAGAAAGTTTAAATGTCAGTAACATAAAAGTCTTAATAAGAAGAACACCCAATGGTGCTTACGTCCAGATGAACTGAAAATAAACTTAAATGGATTCAGTCTAATTATGTGTTTAAACTCTAGCAACACCTCATGCAGAAATACTGCCTGTAAAACTAACGGTCAGGTTGCTCAAAAGCTAAGGCCTACTGAAAATTAGTAGATGGCCAAAGGGCAGAGAGAAGCAGGGTGTCGATAATAGAGTAGTAGGGATGTGGGAACAGGTTGGAAGTGGGACTTGGGGAGCAGTGAAAGGACGGAGCTGTGTGGTTAGAGAATGGAAGAATGAATTCTGAGATGTGATTTTGGAAATGAATGCTGGGGAGTAATGGGGTAAAGGTCATCAGAGTAGGGATTCAGTGTCCCTGATATAAGGATGCTGGACATGACATTCCAAGGGTATTGAAATGACCAAGGATGATGGCAAAGATCTGAGAAGAAAAGACACATATCACTCAGGTGTCAATTTCCTAAAGGAGTATAGAACAATGACCCAAGAATCAAGGGGATGATTGTGGAGGAAAGCTGCAGAGCCAGGCGTATGGTTTGAAAAGAAGGGGTAGCATAACACAGTGAAGTAGAAAAAGTGAAAAAATATTTAAACTGTTGCAGTTTAAGTAAATGTTTTAATTATCATAACCTGAAGGCCAGAGGTGAAATGGGTTTAAGGGACAGTTGATTTAAAGACTCAGTCATGACATCAAGACTTTTGTTCTTTCTGTCTATATTCTCAGCCCCAAGCTTTAACCTAACTTAACCTTGAAGTCCTAAGGTGGCTTCCAGTACAATCCTAGCTATTCGCCCATGCTCACATTTCAGCAAGAGGTAGAGAGACTGATTTTTCATCTAACTTTCAAAAGGAGAGAACTTTGCAAAACACTCCCAAGAAACCTCTTCTTGCATCTCATAGAGTACAATTGGGTCACATACCACTTCTAAACCAATCATCAGCAAGAAAATAGCATTTCTTTAGACAAGACATGCCCAGCTCTTGAGTTGAGATCAACTTTTTGTATGACATGTTTGCTTCACAATAAAATGGGGGCAGCTCTTGGGAGTCTACCATTGCTCATAAGTACCTGCAACACTTCTTCAGCTACTTCCTTTAATGTGAGTAGGTCTAGAATGCGTAACAAATAATGACCTCGATTCTCCAAATAAACAAAGTCTGGTCTTTCTATTAAAGAATCAAGTTTGCATTGATGTCACTTGACATACCTACTCAATTCGTATCATTTGCATGGGGACAGAATCCTCCCAGTTGCAAATGGAGATAAAGTGCTGCAAGCATATTTCATTCTGTCTGTACAACTGCAGCAACCTTGTAGTCCCTTGCTGAGGCTCCACAAGCATAGCCCTTATGCTTTTTCCACTGAGTCTACAAAGATTCTCCTCCAGCTACGCATCCTGAATGCTCTATTGCTCCAGAGTTAGGCCTCTACATCCTATATGCTGAAGCTGGAGATCATGAATGGTACCTGGACCATGGAAATCTGGAAGCTCTTACCGACTCCTGGAGCAGGCACAGAGGCAATGTAGGCATGGGGACAGGTGGAAGACTGACCAAATGCCAATACAAAACAAGATTTTCACTATCCTGCTTAAAAACATTCAGTGGCTCCCACACACAGAACAGTGTCCCAACTCCTTGGAACTAAGTCAAGGAGTATTTGCTTACAGGCACAACCAATCGCACCAGCTTCACTGCCTACCTTGCAATTGAAATACATTCTTGATATCCCTGAACACTCCTTTTTATCTCAATGCTTCTGAAGATGCTTTTTCCTCTACTGAGAACTCCTTCCCCTACTTTGATAGTTCATCATCCATCACTTGCTATTGATATAATTCACTATATCAATACACTCAGCCAAACTTGAGGGCAACAGCCAAATAGTTAATGCTTAAAAAAAGAAAAGTCCAGTATTTTCTGACTTTCTCATCTTGCTATTTTAAAAATTGTAAATAGTTAAGTACATCTTTGTGAAGAAATCGTTGGATTGCTCATTTTCAGCAAGGAGTCCAGTGTGTGGCCACCACTTTAGATATATGCAAATGATTGACATATAGACATGGTGCTAAATGAGGTGAAGTGAAGCAAACAGTGGGCTAGGAAGGAAGTGTCAAAACTGAACTGGCCAGGTCACATATTATACAATTTCGTTTATATGAAATATCAAGAATAGATATGGATCAACAAATTGTGATACATTCATAACACGGAATCTACTCAGAAATTAAAAGGAATGAACTCTTGATATATGAAAAAACAAACAAACAAACAAAAACAGTAACAACAACTGAATGGCAGTGTGCAACTTTGAAATGTGTAGGCAGTTTTCCTGGAGGCCAAACCCACTGGGTGGCTTGTTTTGAAAAAAACAGCATAACCCTCTTAAGCAATTCTTTTACTGCATGTAACACATATATAAAATTACTGCATTAGGAAAATTAGTCATTATGTTTACTTTGTTCCTCTGCTAATAGACCAGAAATGATTTTTTTTTTTTCCTTTATAAGATAAGGCCATCTTAAATGCTGTTCCCAGGCTGAGAGAACGCTGGACCAGTTACTCCCACAACATTCTTCTTCCGAAGCACACAACTCCCATCTGATCTAGGGCTGTTCTTTTCTGGCCTCATTATTTCCTAATTATGTCATCCCTTTCACTATTAAGGAATGCCATGAACTTCAGCTCAGGTCTTGAAGTAAGGTTCATCCCTGTATTTTCTTACCATGCGAAAAATAACGTAAAATATAAAGCTGTCTCCTCGTTCAATTCCAACTCCCGGTGTTAAATAACTGATAGGCCAGGGAGGCAAAGGAGAAGAGACAGAACAGTCACTGAGTCCATATTCTGTCCCAGGCAAGGTTACTAGATCCTAACTTCCCCAGAGTCGAGATAGTGTCTTCTCTGTAGCCCCAATACCTAGCACCTAGGCAGGTGATCAATAAACATTTATTTACTGAAACAATCTAAGTTCATTCCAGATCGTATCTCATTTAATCTTCACAACTAACCTTGGAATTTAGAACTATTTTCTTCGTTTATCAAAGAGATTACATAACTTGCCCAAGGTCACATTGAAAGGCCTGAATTACACACTCAGGACGAGAGACTAAAAGCCATCTTTGATGTCCTCTAGAAAAATGCAACTTCTAATAAACAAAATGCCCAGTGAATTTAAGTGACTGTCTCACACAACACATCACCATAGCAGTGAAAAATCAATCAGACAAACGCGTTCAAGCTTAAAGCATGCTGACAGTGAGTCTGACCCTACACACACTAATGTGTGGGAAGCCACTTGACATTGTGAGAGTGTTTTGAGTGTCCCCACAATGTGGCAGGAACAAAGATTACTAAGCAATAGACTCTGCCCATGTGGTGGAGGTAAAAGACAAAAATCAGTATAGTAATGCAGACTCTATGTTTGCACACTTATGAACCAGGCACTGTGGGGGACACAAAGGACAGAACAAATAACTCCATAGTAAAGAGCAAGAAGACAGGATTTTGTTAAAGAAACAGCAGGAGCAAAGGACAGTCATTAAAGGTCCTGATGCGGAAAGAGACTCATGAAGAACTCCGTAGGGTGGTTGCTTAGAGTACTGGGAAGGAACTGTAGGATGTGATATCAATAATGCAGGCTGTTAGCATATGTGAAGGGCTCTGACCACAGCCTTTGCTAAAGGGATGAAGGTGATTCTCTGAAACACCCTGTGCCAAGTGCCCAGAGCAGGACTCATGTGCATTGGCTGACCCATGGCATCAGCCTCCTCTGCTATCACATAACTTCTTTAACTTTCAGGGGCTCCTTCCCAACCTGCTGCTTTCCTTCTCTGTCTTTGACTATTCTGCAAGGAAAAATAAAGCCCATAATTGAATCTTGATCCAAACTCACAACCTATTGTCTCACATCTCGAAATCTCAAAAATATAAAAGCATTATATTGCCCTGGCCAGGTGGCTCAGTTGGTTGGAGTGCCGTCCCCTAAAAAGGTTGCGGGTTCAATTCCAGTCAGGGCACATACCTAGGTTGTAGGTTCAATTCCCAATCAGGATGCGTATGGGAGGCAACCGATTGATGTTTCTCTCTCACATCAATGTTTCTCTCTCTTCCTTCCTCTCTTTCTAAAAATCAATAAATACATATCTTTGGGTGAGGATTTTTTTTAAAAAGCACTATACCTCCCCTAGTAGTGAGACAAGGTTGAAACTACCTTCTTCCCATGATAGAGAGAGTGAGTTGATGTACACGGACTTGTTTTAAAAAACACAGATGAGACGGTTTACACATAGCATATAGGTTAACAAGATGGGTGGATAGTTTAGAACACTAAAACATAATTAACACAACTTGAGCAATTGTTTTTAAACTGAGTTTTGAGAAATGATTTCACATTCAAGATATTCATATACCTTTAACAGCACTGCTATGATCAGCAATTATTTTTGAATAAGTAATATAAATTACAACATGGCCTAATATTTGCAAGGATCTTGTCCCAAACACACCCACCATACAGCTTTCCTAAGAGCATGGAAGTCCCAGGAGCCTGTGTATACCTAACCAGGTCATGAGTACATGACATCATGATTTCATTTATCAACGGATAAAATGAGTCACATCTGAAATTGCTTCATCTCCTGGAAGCCAAACAACCTGTGAATTTCAAAAAGATGGACTCAGTTTATTTTACAGCATTCATAAATGCATGTGCTATTCTATTCTACTGAACCAAGAAAAGATTTGTGTCTTCTGCTGGGTGTCCCTCCAAACCTGCTTCTTCATTGAGAAACTCACGTTACTTCAAAACAGCAGAACAATTCTTCCTGTTACAACCTTTTCTTCAGCCATGAATATGCCTCTACGATTCCATTTTCTGATACGGTTTTCTTTCCTCTTTCACTCAGGCCCACCTGAGTTTCAAACATTTCATCTGCCTCTTAAGTAGATGCAGATAGACTCTGCTTTCCTTTCCCTTTGCTTTCTGAGCCAGATATCCAGTTTTCTAACACACTCCTCTAGACTGGGCCTTATGGAGTGAGAATCAGCTAGTGACAAATGTACAGGGTGGAGCAAAAGTAGGTTTACAGTTCTGAGTATGCAAAACACAGAGTATATTCTTTGATTATTTATTAATTATTGTATTATTTCCCATACGAACAACTGTAAATCTACTCTTGCCCCACCCTGTAAGTGTAATGACTTCTGGGTTTGCCCAAAATGTCCATCATCCAAATCTACCTTGTCCACCCTTATTTCTCCTACTTGGATAATTCTACCTAAAATCCATGTTCTCATCAGCCTACCATCTGTCGCAAACTTACCTACTTCCTACAGATGTGTCATTTTGAAACTCTCCTTCTCGGGCCTGATAGATATATTCTGTGCTAAATTCCCAAGTCTTCCCCTCTCTCAAATCTGCCCACGCTCTAGACCTTTCTCTTACAGAGCTCTTTCAACCTTCAGGGACTGGTTCTCCAATGGTTTTTTACTATCCAGAGCTCTCAGAAAGCACATCTCAATACTTTCCCAGTCCCTTGTTCTCTCTGGGGAAGTCAATGCAATATGCTCTCCATAATCTTGCCTCTCTTCTGTTTTTGGAAATCTCTGGCCATATTCCTTTCTGATTGTCCCAACTTTCAGAGTAATTTAAGCCGATGTAAACAGAGAAAGAAACTTATTGGAAGGATATCCAGTTGTCCACATCCTCAGAAAAGCTAGAGAACTGTGTTGAGAATGGGCAGATAAAAGGAAGGCTACACCATCCAAACCCCAGCCAAAATCATGCCACAGAACCAGTCCCACGAGGACACAACCACATATTAGGGTCACTGCCAAGTCCGTCCTCATTGCCAGCACTGACACTTGCCCAACCACTGCCTTTGTTGTCAGTGTGCACATTGATACCGCACAGCCAGAAAGATGTTCCCAATGTTTCTGACCCTTTGTATTAATCAATAGACTCAAAATCTGAAGCACGCGGGTCAGACCGCCGAGTCTAGGAACCAAGGCCTCCCTCTCAAGGGAGATTAGAAACTAGGCTTCATGTCTATTCATATGCTACAATGGAAAACGAACTCTGCCACCCAAGAGCTATATAGTACAGATTTTATAAATATAAAAAGGGGATTCAGATACTAAACAGACCAAAAAAAAGTCCACTGTGTCTTGGTTGTGGTACCCTGCTTTATGGGACACTTAAATGACCACATATCTATGTGCCATACTGTAGTTGGGCTCCTGACATGGAACATGTCTTTTCCATCTTTCTTCACCTAGCACCGCAGTTCCCAAACTGTGGCCTGAGGTGCTCCAGGTGCCACAGAGAACTCAGGAGACCTAACAGGATATTTTAAAATTTCAAGGACAGCACAGCAGCATCTGTCTGATACCACTACTGCCTCAAGATGATTCGCAGTTTCTTTAGATCAGGCTACATTCCTTTCAGTGATACTCTTTTTTTTTTTGCAAAGCTGGGCTTTCGACAGTTGCTGCAATAAAAAGCAAGTACCCCATGAGACAATGTGGAACAGGAAATGAGAGTGGCAGTGTCCAGACATTCCAAGGTTGGTGAAGGTGGACAGTGCCCAAGAGGCACACACATTCCATTAGTAATTCTATTTATTCAAGAATAAAACTTAGCCCAGCCAGCGAGGATCAACGGTTGAGCATCGACCTATGATGCAGGAGATCGAGGCTCGATTTCCAGTCAGGGCACATGCCCGGGTTGCAGGCTTGATCCTCAGTAGGGGGTGTGCAGGAAGCAGCAGATCAATGACTCTCTCGATTATTGATGTTTCTATTTCTCTCCCTCTCCCTTCCTCTCTGAAATCAGTAAAGACATATTTAAAAAAAAAAGAAGAAGAAAACTAAATATTACTTTTCATTTATGTGTATATTTTTGCATTCAAATAGCTACGTGGTTGTGAAAATATGAATACTTATATTAGGGTGCTTGAACCTAATAACTTAATAAATGGAATTGTTAGTTATTTCTTTTGGTCCAGAGGGGTGTTGTGTGGGAAAAATTATTAAGATACAAATGGCACTGTGAACCAAAAGAATTTAGGAAATTCTGAAATAGCACATCATCTACTGATTTTTTAAAATATATATTTTTCATTCTTCACAGTCCTACATTGTTCATGAGAAACCAGCACAGTCATCTCTCAAAGATGGATAACTTATGAGTAAAGCTAAGGGTTAATAGGAAGACCACAGCCTCCCACTCATGTGACAGGCGATGACTACAGGTGATGACACCAGTGAAAGCCCCAAGGAACAAGGAAAGAGTCAGGGAACCTCCCAATCTTCTAGAAAAGAGCCCATTAGCAGGATTGTACAGTATTGCTGCTGGGAAACACAAGGATGCCTTATACATATGCCAGAGAGATAGAGGCTGTATTTGGAGGTTGAACTTAACTTCCTTGCCACCCTGTACTTCTTCACTGTGGGCTGTTACAGGAGAGAAAAACAAATTTCTCTCTTCTTAAGCCATGGTACTATTTTGATCTCTGTTAAAGTAGCTTCGACAGTATCCCTAGGGGAATAAGTCTTTAGACACAGGCTTTGAAGAAGAGATTCTGCAGCTCATTTTTTTGTGTGGATATTTGCCATCCCTTCTGTGTGTTGGGACAGTGAAAAAGCTGAAAAATATTGCATTATTTGTAACACTTTTCAGAAGAACAGATTTACCCCCCTTTTTCCCCCATTACGGAAGCAAAGATTGTTCTGAGTCCCATCAAAATACAATGAAAATGCAGGAAGTCATGATTCTCAGCAGAAAATTTGAATCTATTGATTTTGTCTTTTTTATAAGATCCAAGGCAAGATATTTAATCATTGTTATGGGTTGAATTGTGTCCCTCAAAATTCATATGTTGAATCCCTAACCCCCAGTGCCTCAGAATATGACTATATTTGGAGATAATGTCTTTAAAGAGGTGACTAACTTAAAATGTGGCATTAGGGAGGGCCCCTAACCCATTCTGACTGGTGTCCTTATAAGAAGAGGAAGCTTGGACACATAATGAGACACCAGAAAAGTGCACTCACACAGAAAAGACCACATGAAGGGCCATGAAGACAACAGGCATCTGAGGTCTTGGAGGAAACCTAACCTTCACCTTTATCTTGGACTTCCAACCTCCGGAACTGTGAGAAATAATTTCTGCTATTTAAGCCACCCAGTCTGTGGTACATTGTTCTGGCAGCATTTAGCAATTTGATACAATCATTTACTTTCAAAATCGAGGAAGAACCCAGCATCTACTTCCACTGGATGAAGAACTAAGTAAATGAATAAGTGGACGCTAATGGTGCAATAGCACTGAGAAAATTCAAGAACATTTTGCTCTGCAACAAGCCATTCATTAAATAAGTACATTTCCTTCAGCTTGACTGAGGGGAAAGAGTGGTGGCATGACCCAGCTTAAGCATGCGCAGCAATCAGAAAGGACAGAAAAGTCCCTGTGAACTATTTCAACTTTGCTAAATAGAAAATGACATTGGCATAGATGCACCTGTAGAGAAGTCAAGAAATCCGAAATGATGAGGTGGCAGAATTCTGAACCACAGGCTGAGCAGCTGCATGAATTTCTAAACCTGAAGACTTTCTTAAATGAACCATTAATATTTTATCAAAAGCAAGACACAGGAAGTCAGAAAAAAATGAGGTGACACAACTCTAAAATACAGGGTGTCCCCAAAAATGTGTACACACTTTAACAGCTGAGAGCTCAGTTTTGAAAATGAAATATATTTTAATAAATACTGCTTTTATAATTATTCAAAGTGTATGTATACATTTTTGGGACACACACACTATACACACACACACACACATACACACACACATACACACACACACACATATATATATTTCATGTTTGATTTTTAATAAACTAATTATTTCCATAATTATGGGAAGCTTCCTGTATTCTGATACAAAATACCTTAAACACTAAATGTCAAAAGCTAAACTCATTTTTTTTCCTGGAAATTATTCTCTGGTATATTTAGTTTTAATTATTGGTGCCATCATCCTCATAGTCACCAAAACTATAATTTCATTTTTTTTTAATATATCTTTATTGATTTCAGAGAAAGGAAGGGAGAGACAGAGATAGAAACATCAGTGATGAGAGGGTCATTGATCGAGCCCACAACCCAGGCATGTGCCCTGACCAGGAATCGAACCCCGATCGCCTGGATCCTAGGTCGACGCTCAACCACTGAGCCACGCCCGGCCGGGCTATAATTTCATTTTTATGTAGACCTAAGAACCAAACCCTCTCTTCTATCTCTTTTTAGAGAATAGTATCCTGAGATTCCCAGGTAACATTTTAAAACTGTCACTATGGCCCTGGCCGGTGTGGCTCAGATGGTTGAGCATTGACCCATGCACCAAGAGGTCGAAGGTTCAATTTCTGGTCAGGGCACATGCCCGGGTTGCAAGTTCAATCCCCAGTAAGGGGCGTGAAGGAGGCAGCCAGTCGATGTTTCTCTCTCATCAATGTTTCTCTCTCTCCCTCTCTAAAAATCAGTAAACATATTTTAAAAGATAAATAAAATAAAATAATAAAACTGTCACCATTTGCAATTACTTATCTCTGTGAACTGAAATTATCTTGCCACTGTCAAACAAACAAAAACTCAGAAATAAAAAAATTGCAAAGCTGAGGCTAATATAAGACATAACTGTCACTGATAATCTCTATATCAATTTTGTATTCAAACAAATGGCAGTATGTTCATTGTTCTAATTTATAAAATAAATGCATACTAGTTAAATGTCTTCTTAATCTAATTTTATATTGATATACCATACAAAATTTAATTTGGAAAAAAAATTCTGCTGCTATAATCACTTGGGGAAAAAAATCATTGAACTATAGAATAAAAAGCAAGGCCCTTAACATGGGACATAATAGCATGAATCCACTTCCCCCTTCGGCCCCATCTCTTGCTCCTCAGTCACACAAAGATTCCTGGAAAACCATCTTGTTTCTCCTTCTGTGATCTTCTGTCTACAGTGTCCTTGCTCTTTCACTTCATGTAAGGCTCATTCTTTAAGACTTATTTCATACCTCTCCAAAAATTCTTTCCTGACCCACCAAAGCCTGGTGAGGAGAATCTCTTTCATATATCCCTTATAATAACATATTTCCAATTTTATATTTATTTATCTGCCTCGCTTACTAAACTCTGAGCTTCTGGAGGAAGGATTGTGCTAGAGGCTATCTAGTACATGGTAGACATTCAGAAATATTTGATAACGAAAGAAGGGAGGTTCAGGATACACAATTAATATACAAAAGTCAATTTCCTTCCGATAAACCAACAATAAACAGGTATATTTGAAATTAAACACATAATAGCATTTACATTAGATCCCCCAAAAATGAAATACTTATGTATAAATCTAACACATATGTATAAAATCTATATGAGGAAAACTACAAAACTGATCGACAAAATCAAAGAACTACATGGAGAGATATTCCATGTTCATAAATAGGAAGACTCAATATTGTCAAGATATCAGTTTTCCAAACTTGATCTATAGATTCAATGCAATACCAATCAAAATTCCCAGCAAGTTTTTGTATGGGCATTGAAAAACTCATTCTGAGGTTTATACAGAGAGGCAAAAGACCCAGAAGAGTTAGCATAATATTAAAGGAAAATCAAGTTGGAGGACTGACACTACCCAACTTCAAGGTTTACTATAAAGTCACAGTAATCAAGACGGCATGGTACTGCTGAAAGAGCACACAAATAGTTCAGTGGAACAGAACAGAGCCCAGAGGTAACACCCCATAAATACAGACAACTGATCTTTGTCAAATAAGCAGAGGAAATACAATAGAGTACAGATAGTCTCTTCAACAAACGGTGCTAGAATAATGACATACACATGTAAAAGGAATCTAAGCACAAACCTTACAACCTTTACAAAAATTAACTCAAAATGGATAGCAAATGTAAACATAAAACACAAAACTTTATACTCCCTAAAGTTTTATACTCCCACAATTTAATGTAGGAGAAAATCTGAATGACCTTAGGCATGGGATGACTTTTTAGACATAACACCAAAGACACAATCTATTAAAGAAAAAGAATTGATTAGCTGGATTTCATTAAAAACTTCTGCTACTCTGAGAAAGACAATATTGAGAGAATTAAAATGACAAGTTACAGACTGGGAGGAAATATTTACAAAAGACATATCTGATAAAGGACTGTTATGTAAAATATACAAAGAATTTTAAAAACTCAACCATAAGAAAACAAACAACTGGATTTAAAAAATGGGCCAGTGCTTGCAACTCTTTTTGAATTTGTCTAGTAGGTCTTCCAGTTTTTACCAGAAGGCCCTCAAAAAAAAAAAAACAAAGAAGGACCAAAGACTTTAACCAACACTTCACCAAAAAAGTATATAGACGGTAAGTAAGCATATGAAAAGATGTTCCACATCATGTCAGGGAGATTCAAATGAAAGCAAGGATATACCACCACATGCCTATGAGAATGGGCCAAATCCAGAACCGTGACACCACCAAATGCTGGCGGGGATGTGGAGCAACAGGAACTCTCATTCAGTGATGGGGGGAATGCAAAACGGTACAGCCACTTGGAAGGCAGTTTGGTAGTTTCTTACAAAAACTAAACATCACCTTCCCATATGACCCAGAAATCACGATGTTTGGTGTTTATCCAAAGTGTTGGAAATGTATCTCTACACACAACCTGCATACTAATGTTTATAGCATCTTTTCTCATAATTGCCAAAGTTTATTATCCACCAACATGTCTGTCAGTAGGTGAACGATGAATAAACTATGGCACATACAGACAATGGGATATTATTCAGTACTAAAAAGAAACGAGCTATGAGTCCATGGAAAGATTCGGAGGAAACTTCAACATGTATTACTAAGTGAAAGAAGCCAATTTGAAAAGGCTACACGTTGTATGACCCAACTATATGGCATTCTTGGAAAAGGAAAAATGGAGACGCTAAAAAGATGAGTGGCACCCGGCTCAGCAGTTGAACGTCGACCTAGGATCCAGGAGACTGCGGTTCGATTTCCAATCAGGGCACAGGCCCCGGGTTGCGGGCTCGGTCCCCAGTAGGGGCAGGCAGGAGGCAGCCAATCAATGACGACTCTCTCATCATTGATGTTTCTATCTCTCTCTCTCCCTCTCCCTTCCTCTCTCTGAAATCAATAAAAATATATTTTAAAAAATAAAATAAAAATAAAAAGATCAGTGGCTGCCAGGGGAGAATAGGCAGAGCACAGAGGATTTTTAGGGCAGTGAAAATACTCTGTATGTTATTATAATGATGAATATTTGTCATCATAAATTTGTCCAAACATATAAAATATATAACGCCAAGAGTGAATCATGCCCTGACTGGTGTGGCTCAGTTGGTTGAGAGTCCCCCTGTGCACTGAAAGGTCACCAGTTCGATTCCCAGTCAGGGCACATGCCCAGGTTGCGGGTTCAATCCCCAACTGAGGTGTGTGTGGGAGGCAACCCATCAATGATTCTCTCTCACATTGATGTTTTTCTCTCTCTCCCTCTGCCTTCCTCTTTCTCTAAAAACCAAGAGAAACATTTTTTTTTAAAGAGTGAATCATAAGGTAAAATGTTGATTGTGGGTGATTATGATGCATCAATGTAGGTTCATCCTTGGTAATAAATAAATAAATAAGTAATAAAATGATAAATAACAAAAATTTAAATGTAGCATTTCTACATTGAGAATGGGGGAGGCTACGAATGTATGGGGGTGGTGGATATATAGGAAATCGCTGTACCTTCCTCTCAATTTTGTTTTAAACCTAAAACTGCCCTCCAAAATAGACTTGGAAGGAAGGAAGGAAGGAAGGAAGGAAGGAAGGAAGGAAGGAAGGAAGGAAGGAAGGAAGGAAGGAAGGAAGGAAGGAAGGAAGGAAGGGAGGGAGGGAGGGAGGGAGGGAGGGAGGGAGGGAGGGAGGGAGGGAGGGAGGGAGGATCATATTAAGGGGCTCACAAACAAGGCAAGCATTGCTGTTAGGTATGATTAGAAGGAACTATTGGAAGAGCTCTTTGCTCAAAATTATCTCTAATACAGGCTTTCAGCTAACTTGAAACTCCCACCATTAGACATTCATTCTTTTTGTTTAAGAACTGGGAGAAAGTAACCATTTAACCTGAAATCATCCTCTACATCTAACATACCACAGCATGTCCCCACAGCTTCAGACCAGGTTAACTGAGAGGAGAGAAGGGCCTGGGAAGAAAGAACAGAGAAGCACAGAATAAGACCCATTCTGTGCCAGTTTCTCAGGGTGGGTGGGTGAATGGGAAAGAGACAAGGGAATGGTACACAGTCATCCACAGTAATTCAGGACCCAGTTATGACATGTTTAAACACCGCCTTTGTGTGGGGGTTTTTCCAGCAACTCTGTGAGTTGGGAGGTGGCACACATTTCTTCATTTGGAGAAACCAAGCTCCTAAAAGATTAGATAGGGGCAAAGCTGGCAACAGCAGACAAACTTCAATAGTCTCTCTCCCAGACCAATGCCCTGTGCAAGGGAGAGAAACTAGGTTGCTCCGCTAATGATAATGTGCTGATTCTGTCTGTTTGACTAGGGCTACACCAGATTAGCAGACCATAATTACAGCTAAAATCCATGTCTCTGATACAGTTGAGAGAATGTCTGTTTCACTGAACTGGACGCCAAGGGAAGGTTTTGCTGGAGGTTAAGCCAGGCAGCCTGGCCCTGAAAGTGATATGCTGGTTCAGTGTCACACTGGATACTCTATCTGAGCAGCGGGATTTCCTATGGCTTGGGTTTCAGATGGTTTACTTTGATTTCTTGGGGCGATAAAGAAGTCCGCTCGTCTTTAAATGGTATTTTTAGTGACCACGCCATTGTAAAACCTTCAGCACTTTCTTTTGTGTCTGGGTGGGACAAGATCTGCCTTTCTATAGTTATACAACTTGACTCAGACTTCTTTTAGGGAGTGCCCCCCCCCCCCGATTCTCTCTCTGTCTCTCATACTTTGTGGAAAATCATGAGGTCTGTTGTTAAGGGTCCTTCCTTCACCTAGTCGACTTTGAATTTTATGTTTATTTCCATGAGACTTAGAAATGGAAATCAATTCGTTTGCTCGGTTACTGGTGGTTGTCCAGAGCAGACATGAGAATGTCCTTAGGTTTTGTCAGAATCTTTTATACAGTTTCTGCCTTCTTCTCTGTCTGGATCTTTCTATACACACTCTGTCTGCTTTTTAAATCATAAAGCAAATTGTAAGCTGAATTGGACTAAAATTTCAAGAAATAAATCAAGGTGAGATAAGAGCCAGGAATAAGAAGAGAAGCATCTGAACTACACTATTTCATTTCTCCCTCAAACCATCCCAGACTGTCCTTAAATAGAGCCCACAGTTTGCAGGCTCTCTAATGAACAGTGGCCAAGTGGCAGCCTCGAGTTTGAGGCATGCTATTACCTTTTTTTTTTTCTTTCATTCCCTCTCCTTAATTAGGGGCTTTAAAGGGAGGTTGCCCACAGTGTCTGACAAACAGCATTAGCTTCATCAACATGAAATGCCTGATTCTGGACCTCTTTCCTGGAGAACTGACTGTTTAAGTGGGGGTTGGGGGGTAAGGGACGCTGCATTGGATCTGCGATCTACCTTTGTAGGATGCAGGAGGAATGCCTTCATGAGGATCAGTCGGGAGCTGTGAAATCTCTGTCCCCGAAGGCCTCATTTCCTAGAACTGACTTTAGTATGCCTCGGTGATAAGGCAGGGGATAGACTAGGTCAGTTTCCCCTGAGTTTCACAGTTGGACTGAGATCCATAACAAGAAATACATTTTTGGGGTACCAAACACATGCGCACACATGCACACAAACAACAAAATTTTCATAAACAATATTTATCCCTAGTACTTACTAATCCCTCCCGCTGTCCATTCTATTTCATTGTTTGGGTACAAATCTCCACCCACTGAATAAATTGCGCACACCGAGGAGAGATGAACCCACGGTTTGAAAAACACTCGACAGGACGCCCTTTTATTTTTTTCCAGCCCTGTAATTCAATACAGAGTGATTCTGAATTGAGGAGAAGCCTGATGGGTATGAGGTATGGAATAAAGGAATTCGATCAGCTCTGGGTCTGTGGTGTTTTGAAATCTCTCTGTGTGTTCTTTCTCTTCACCCCAGAGGACTCCATTATCTTTGCTCAAAGAGCAACACTGCTCTGGCTCTGTCCCCTGCTTCCCTTTGATGCCTGCAGCCAGGCTCGGCCCTTCCCCCCAGCCCTCCCTCCGACCCTGGCGGACGCAGTTCAGCCTCTGGGGGTTGCTGGGCCCGGAGCCAGGGAGCCGGGGAGAGTTCACCGCGCCCCGGGCTGTTCCCCACCTCCAACCTGCTCCACCCCCCGCTGAGCTTTCATTCCCAACCACCAGGTTAATGGGGTTGTTCTTTTCTCTTATTGTTCTCTTATTTCACACAGGATTTATCAGTTTGTTTCTGGAACAATTTTTAGTTTGTTGTTGAAATGACAAAAGTGAATGAGGATTGTAATTTTAGGAATAAGTGTTAATTCATCAGCCAGGGATTTAATCTGGGAAGATATTAGTCACTCTTAAATTCAGTACTTCTAGAGGTACTTTAAAAATAAGATTTTTAAAAACAGATAAAAGACAATGTAATGCACCTTAAACCACAAGCCACATTTTTTTTAAATGCATATATCATCAACATCAAATCAATTATACAGCATTTTAGGTTCAAATTTCAATTTTGGTCAGAATAGTCAACCACATTTACTGAGTACCTCTTAAGATACAAAGCCAGATATGTAAAACACATTTCCTGACTTCAAGGCGCCTAAACCTTCAGAAGGGAGGTAAGAAATGCATGGAAATCTTATAAAATAGATTTTAATAAGTGACTTGGACACAGGACATTACAAAACCAAATCATAGTATCTCTCCCTTTTCAGAATTCATGAGTGAAGAGAGGGAAATCATTTCTGTTGTCTTTTTGAGATATGAAAATGCAAATTCTCCACTCACCATTTTAATTGAATGCATGAGGGAGGGAGGGAGGGAGGGAGGGAGGGAGGGAGGGAGGGAGGGAGGAAGGAAGGAAGGAAGGAAGGAAGGAAGGAAGGAAGGAAGGAAGGAAGGAAGGAAGGAAGGAAGGAAGGGGTACTAAGGGCCTACTTTGTGCCATGTGCTGTAAGGGCGATAGAGTGGCCTTCCTAATGATCTTTCTTTGGTTTCTTCATGTACCTCTCAAATGAACTGGCTGCCTAAGAATTGGACTGATAAGGAAAACAGCCCTGCATTAGGGTGGATAGGGACTGGAATGCAAGAAACATGTAAATAAGGCCATTAGGACTCATGCCTTTCCTTCCCCTCTGACCATCTAGAGCAGTGTTATCCAATAGAAATACAAAGTAAGCCCTATATGTAATTATAAATATTATCATAGCCACACTTTTTGAAAATAAAAAAGATATAATTTATTTGAACATCTTTTAACCCAATAGGTCCAAAATATTATCATAACACATAATCAATATGAAAGTATTAAGATATTTAACTTTTTTTCTTTTGTACTATTGTCTTCAAACTCTGGCAGGTATTTTCCATGCACAGCACATCTCAGTTTTGACTAGTCAGATTTCAAGAGTTCGATGACCACAAGTCACTAGTGGCTCCTGTATTGGACAACACAGGTCTAGATAAAGAAGTAGAATTGGGCAAAAGCCTAGATAATTAGTGTGCTTCTCTAATATTTAAATGAAGGGACTCTTAATTCATTGAAGGGAAAAGCCTGAAAATTCTTTTTCTGTGCACGTTACTGGGTAAATGGGAGTTTCCAGCTCTGGGGGTTCACTTCTTTCTCTTCTAGCCTCTCAGACCTGGGGAAATGAGATAGAACTAGGGTGGAGTCTCCTCTACTTCAGTGCCCCAGAGCCATCGTCTGCTCCAACGAAAACAAAGACAACCCCTACAGTCCTCATATTAGTGTCCCGCCTTGCAGTTGATAAATGCTTCCATGTAAAATAGCTCATTCAACCATTTTAATCAGTCTATGCATAGTCAGTGGAAGTATTATTATCCTCGCTTTATAAATGAATGAATGAACAGGGGCTCAGAGAGTAAATGATTTGCCCAAAGTATCCAAGGGTTTAAAAGTTAATGTAGTATGTCTTCCACTAAATCAGAGCTGCCTCTGAAAGAATGTATTTACACAAGTATGGATTTTTTTTTCCTTTGGCAACACCCCAAGACTCCCTCCCACTCAAAAAAAACAAAAATGGTGATCACTTTTCACTTTACAAAAGTAGTATACAATCTCTTGGCCAATTGAGATTTTCATTGGTTTTTGTTTTGTTTTTTTAACTGGGTATTGTTGTCTAGTTTAGCAATTTAGAACATCTCACTATTGCTAGCAAGTTAGTGCATTACAAAGACAATGCTTTTCCCTTGTCCCTGAAATGTGTTGCAATCATTTTTGTCTGGGAAAACAAACCAAAGTGGATCAGCAGCATGTTTGTTATATAAGATGCTGGCCCAGTCCCAGCCCTAGGACGCTGGCTTACCTACCAACAATACCTCCCTTTCAGGCTTCGCCAGCTGTTTTATGAGAAGATCACAGTTCTCTGGAAGGGAGCTGCTCTAGTCAGCAGGATGTAGCTTTACTACTGCCGTGTGGGGCATGAGAGTACTTCTGTCAGCCTCGGGTGCATCCCTCTCCCAACGCAGTGTGAAAAAGACTGCGACGGGCCTGAAGACCAGGAGCTCACTTCTTGAGAATCAGAGTTCCGTCTTTTGAAAAGAGTTCCCTAGAATAAAGACATTCAATATGTTTATCACCCTCAGCTTTACGGACTCAAGAGCCATATTCACATTGCTTGGTTTTGATGGCTCGTGTTTTTTCTGTTCTGCCCAACTGTGTTCCTATTTTTATCTCCTGCACGCCACTCTGGAGTCATTTTGCTTTCTGGTTGGCCACCAATTGTTGCCATTCAGTATTTGATTCTTTTGTCCATTTTCATTTTATACCTATTTTCTTAGTTCTTGGCTACTCCTTCTCTCAGTTAACCTTTGGTAAATCATAATGAGATCAGATGAGCTAGTTGTAGAGAGCAAGAGTCATTATAAAAATTGGGATGGTCTGGGAACATCTTTAAAAATCATTTGGGCCTGGCTGGCGTGGCTCAGTGGTTGAGCATTGATCCATGAACCAGGAAATCACTGTTAGATTCCCAGTCAGGGCACATGCCCAGGGTGTGTGGGCTTGATCCCCAGTAAGGGGCATCATCATTGATGTTTCTCTCTCTCTCTCCCTCTTCCCTTCCTCTCTCTGAAATCAATAAAAACATTTTTAAAAAAAAATAATTTGGATAGCCTTCAAAATCTGAACAAAATGGTAAGATCCAGCTTAGAGTCGGTGCATCTAGCTCATCTCATTGACAGCAAACCCTCAAGTTTTCTTACAGCTGACACAGTGATGTCAAGAATGGTGACTCGTTGACTAAAGTGCTGAGTAGTGGATTCTATACCCTACTTACACGCCACATAACTGCGATTTCCTTACAGTAGGCAAATGCCGGAAGCACAAAAGGAAGACACTATGGCCCACTAAACCACTGCCATTGTCTACTTTGTCACTGAGTTCTAACTCTTCCTTCCTCTATAGGAAATGGGGAGTGCAAAAATGATATAAACTTGCAGAAAAACATTACAATACCCAGACACTTTTGTAGTAATCAGCATTTTATAAGCGGAGGTAAAAGGCATAAATAAAGGAATTTATTATCCTTCATTCCTGCTTCCCCAATAACTCCCTCTCTGGAAATCCCACTCTGAACCTAGTAACCACTCATTAGGGCAAATTACTTGATCTGCTAGGCTGACTCGAGTACTTCATTAGCTTTCTTTAGACATTTTTAAAAAATAAATGTTTAGCCCGGCTGGCATGGCTCAGCTGCTGAGCATCCACCTATGATCCAGGAAATCGCAGTTCGATTCCCAATCAGGGCACATGCCCGGGTTGCAGGCTCGATCCCCAGTGGGGGGCGTGCAGGAGGCAGCCGATCAATGACTCTCATCATTGAGGTTTCTATCTCTCTCTCTCCCTCTCCCTTCCTCTCTGAAATCAATAAAAATATATTTAAAAATAAATAAATAAATACATGTTCAGCCCAATAATTTATTAGCAAATCAGGAAAGTAGGTGTGGCTCTCTAGCAGTTTAGGATTAATGTTACTAAACACAGTCTGATTCAAAAGAGCACGTACTGGAGCAAACACACATTTATTCCATCATCTGCACAAGTTTACACAAGGAAGAGGGTCAGCATCTATGGAAGATTACATTCTCTCATCACGTAAATTCTACTCTACACTAAAAGTACCTCAAAGGATCCAGATGCTGCTAAGGTATTTCACTGATAAGATTCTAACCTCCTCTCTGTATCCTACATTAAGGATTTGAGTGGTTTCTCTTTCTAGGCTACCCCATAACACTGTTGTCAGTTAAAAGATGTGTGAACATTGAAAACATCAGATGACACAGCTGGAGAACTGACTGAGCTGGCCCAAGTGCTCTGCCTTTCTCACACCCTCTGCTCCCAGCAGCATGCATTCTGTCTTTTCAACAGGCATGTTAAAAGGCATCTTGAAGGTATCTTACTTGGATTTAAACACGAGAGTGCCTGCAAACATCGGTTTTGTTTGTAAGAAACACAGAAAGCAGCAAGAAAAATGCTCCAATTGTCCATGCAGTCTGTGTGCAGCTTGGTTTCAGGCCTTGTGTCTGAAAGTGTATACACACAAAAAATCCCAGGTGCTCTTATCCAGCACTTCTTTTCTTGTTTTACTAGCTCACTTCTTGGAATGTTAGACACACACACACACCGAGAAAGTTCTTGGTTCAGGGAAATTGCTTACTGTGACTATGTTGGGACAGGTGCCATAATAGTAATAGTCTTACTGTAAACATTGCTCAGCTGGTGAGAAGACACTGACTCACTCTCACTCTAGCTCTTTGATGCCAAAATATACAAGGAAAGATATAGCTCCCTGAGGGAGAGAGAGGGAAAAGCTGTGGCTTCATTTTAAATGAGCAGGGTTTAAAGTTACAAACTAGAGTCAAGTAAGAACATATATATTTTTCAAAGAATAGTAAAATAATAGAAGGGCTGATGGGGCCATAAACCCTTCATTATCATCATCATACAAGTTAATCATGCTTATTTTATATAAAAATAGGAAACAGAGAGAAGCACAGAAATCATTAAGATACCCCACAGTTCTACCTTCTAAACATGTAAACTATCAGTGTGCGTTTGTAGACACATATATACATATAGTTCTGATACAAACATATAAAGAAATGTTGTTTCTTAGCCAGACAACATCATAAGTTATATATTTTTGTATAAATAGCCTTTTTTTAAAATATATTTTTATTGATTTCAGAGAAAGGAAAGAAGAGGGAGAGAGAGATAGAAACATCAATGATGAGAGTCATTGATCGGCTGCCTAGCCTGCAACCCGGGCATGTGCCCTGACCGGGAATCGAACCCCAATCGCCTGGATCCTCGGTCGATGCTCAACCGCTGAGCCACACCTGGCCAGGCTAGTCTTTTTTTGTGTAACAACAGATCATGAAAGCCTCATCATGTCCATAAATAAATACTACATCATTGTTAAAGGGTGCATAGTAAATAGTTATACTATAAGTTACTTAACAAATACCCTGTGGTTGATTGAATTCTTTTCAACTTTCATAATTATAAAAATTCTGAAATAAACATTTTTCTATATGCATTTTTGTGTACATTTCTATTAAATTTTAGGGTAAATTCTCAGAATTGTGATTGATAGGTGAAAGGTAATGTTTCATATTTAGTTAATTAGTTAGGTTAGTTTTTAGGTAAATAAAATTCCAAATTAACGTGTAGAAAAAACTGCCAATTTCTACCTCACCAATGTGCTTTACTTTATTAGTAAAGTTGTATGCTTTCTATATGCTTACTGACCATTTTATCTTTTATTTTTTTAACAGACTTCGCCCTTTGGCTTTTCAACTTGTCTCTTCCTAGCTATATTATAAGATCACTATTATAAAGGTTATTAGAACTTTATCTAAAATATTGCAAACATTTTCCCAAGATAACCCAGACTTCAGATGTCCCTTGATTTGGGGGAGGGGTGGCATGGTGTCCACACAGCTGTCTTTGTGCTTGTCCCATGCCTCAGACTACCATGATACATGAACTCAGCAAGCCTTTGATGCCCTTTAAAAAAAAATTCTCATGCAAAAACTTCAGTGAACATAACTGGGAGTTTTCATAGGAAATATGGAGAACAGGTTTTACAAAACATACCCTCACAGGAAAATCCCTATTGGACATGTCTGTTCTTATTCATTATCAGCTAGATCTGGGGCTGAAATAGGGAGTGGTTTGCAAACAACCCAGTTCTTCAACTTGCTTTCTCAAACTTGTCTTGCCCCCTCCCCCAGTTACCAAAAATGACCCTTCTTAGAAAACAGTTCAGTGATCATCTTAAATTATTTTGAACATGCCCTTTGGGATATCATGCCAAACTATAGCAATTTATCAGACTACTTTTTCTGATCTTTTTCTGCTAAATCTCTCGAGTGTTAATTTTATTCATATAACATCTGCACGTTTGTCAGTTTTATTTCTGAGTATCCTTTTTTTCCTTTGGTTGCTACTGCAATTGGTTACTTTGCTCTACAATATTATTTAGCCAACTATTCTTTATATATAGGAAAATTATTGATTTGGAGATTTTTTAAAAGAAAAACATGATTAATACATTCTACTTAGCTGTGAATGAATACTTTTGTGTGTGTGAGATTATCCACCTTACTAATTTATCTCATTGTTCTAATATTTTTTACTTTTGTTTTTCTTAATATATTATCATCATCTGCAAATAATGAAAATTGTGTCACCCTTCAAATATTTATACCTCTTATTACTTTCTCATGTCTAATTACATTGGTCAGTACTTCTGAACTAGGAGTACTAGTAGTGATGATGGGGTTCTTTGTCTTTCATTACAAAAAGTTATAAAGCTCCCATTAAAAATGATGCCCGGGAGGAGGAGATGAGGGACATCTGTAATAGTGTCAACAATAAAAAAAATGATGCTGGCATTGGAATACTGTGTACACACACACACACACACACACACACACACATATAATTTTAATGTCAAAGAAATTTATCTTTTCCTATTATACTGATGGTTGGAGTTTCTAATTGGTATATATATCTTTAAGATGCATTATTTTCTTCTCAGGAAGAACAGGAAGTTAGAAAAACACACTATACTTTACAGCCCACATTAATTTATAGTTGGTTCTAACCCTAACTAGCACAGCTGTCAACAGTATTAGCTGTTCAACCAGAGCCAAGGTGTTCACCCCGGATAGAGTGTTATGTGGACAACACTAGAGGGCTGAAGGTTCTTCCCTGAAAGAAGCATAAGACAGAACTTGCTGAGACAGCCACTTCCAAGCAGCCCCTCCTTTTCTATTTGGTAGGATTTGCCTGAAGTATGTAGCTGGCCAGCACTTAGAACAAGTGCCTCCTCTCCCTATTAAATCGCCTACCCTTTCCCAAAGCCCTTGGACTCCCTAAGCCCTCACAGCCCCTGACCCAAAATATTAACTAAGATCCTCATTATTTCAGCAGTCACTTCTAGTAGGGCCCCTACACGCCACCAACTTACATCTATGCACTGATTTCCACAACTGGATATGGGGAGACAGGCCTTTTAGTCATCTTAACCAGATCTTAAGGCTAGTTAAAAACTACATAGAGATTTTAGGTCCTTAGAGATAGAAATAATATAAATAAGTGGTTTATGATCAAGAACGATAAATACATAGGTAAAAATAGCTCTAGCTAGATGATCTCATGGCTCTGAGATGGACAGGCAGGGCATTCTTCCCTATGACATTCTTAGTCATTTTAGTCATGACTTTTTTTTTTTAATTTGAGAAAGAGAGAGAGAGAGAGAGATGGATTTGTTGTTCCAAATCTGGATGATGCTCTAACCAAATGAGCTACCGAGCCAGTGCCTCATGCCTATTTTTATCTGTAGTCCACAGACTAAAGGCCAGACTCCAAGGCTGAAGCTTTCAGACACCCTAGTCCCAGCACAGCTTTCTTCAACCAGCAGCTTCTACAGCACGCACTCTGTACCTAGCTCTATAATTTTAAGCAATCATAATCACATTCAAAGGCCCCTAGAGAAAGAAATGTGAGACATGCTCCCCTCCTCAGAAAATTTTTAAGGGGACTTTTGAAACTTCCTCCTCAAGGTAGAAAAAGCAGCAACCAAAAGGGCACTAGTCCAAGGAAAAGGGAGTCCTCCCATCTCATGACCACGACTGTTACTTAGGTTCCTAGTGCCCAAAATTAAACGTGCTGGAGAGAGTTGGGGGACAGCAGGGTAAAGATGCAGAAATTGATCTAAATCTCTGCAGAGGGAGCAGAACAAGCAGCAACTATTTCGAAGGAAAAACAGGAAACCAGTGGCAAGTTCAAAGGAACAAGTCTGAAACCCAAAGAGATGCCAATGCAAAATCTAACACAAAGTTTCAGAACCATTAATAGAAATGAAACGATTAAGTATTTGCTTTATTGACATACTAGGCTTGGACCTGTGTTTACAAGCCAGCCTAAAATAGCGCCATGGTTAGACTCTAGCCTGCTTTTCAAAGCCATCATTTTACAACATATTAAGCAAACAAGGGATGGAATGTCTCACATCCATCTGATGTGATCTTTTTATGCGCATACTGCCAATAAGTCCTATTTGGAACATCTAAAAATATTTTTTATAGCTCATGAACACAAATTTCACAAATTATGTTAGGTCAAACGGAAGGAACCCAAACAAGTTATTGCCCAATCAGAGTTCATTATTTGTAAATCATCTGTCTGCCCTCTAAAAAAAACAAACATGAAAACGACACCTTGACTCAATTATTGAAAATTTACATGTAACAAAGTGAAAGGATTAATTTCCATTCCTCAATTTCTCAGCCCAGTTTTTTTTTTAAAAAAAAAGCCCTATAAACAAGTCCTATAAGGAATATTTACCAAAATCAGTTAGGGAAATTAAAGCCTGCATAGTTAGGAATCAGAATTGTTCCACTATAACTAGGTTGCATACAATAATATCAGTTGGTTCTGTATACAATCTAGAATTGACCAGGACAAAGTTTAGACAAGAAGGGTAGTAAGAAATAGGTTCCTAATTATAGAAGTTGTAAATTCAAAAGAGTGTGAAAAAAACTAATGAAATTGAGACTCTCTTCCCTTTACATTTCAAAGAAATAGACTTTCTGTAAAAATATATACAATTTTACAAACAAATACATTTACAAATTGTTTTTATCTTAAAAATTGAGGACATCCCACATTTGCAACCACAATTATTGAGCCTTAAGTCAAGTATTCTTGGCCATTACAAGGCTAATAAACTAAATCACTCTAACCAAGTCAAAGTAGAACACTTTCAGGGTACACCTGAAACTAATATAATATTGTATGTCAACTGTAATTGAAAAATGACTTTCAAAAAGAAAAGAAAGATTAACTTGCCCAAGTTCTTCTTTCCGCTAAGTGGTATGGAGTTTTGAAAAAATGCCTGATTCCGCCCAGCTGGGTGTGGCTCAGCGGTTGAGCATCGACCTAGGATCCAGGCCATCGGGGTTCAATTCCCCGTCAGGCGACATGGCCGGGTTTCGGGCTCGATTCCCAGTTGGGGGCGTGCAGGAGGCAGCCGATCAATGACTCTCATCATTGATGTTTCTCTCTCTCTCCCTCTCCCTTCCTCTCTCTGAAATCAATAAAGATATATTTAAGAAAAAAATCTTTTTAAATGCCTGATTCCAAAGCCTGTCATCTTAAACACTGCATCTAATGGCCTAACACTGTGTTCCTCTGAACGCTCATAGCATTTGTCAACTGTACTACTCATTCATTCGCTCATCAAACATTAAGAGTCTATCATGTACCAATCACAATAAATGACTCTTGCTCTTATTGTTCACTTAAAAAAAATTATTCACTTTAGACTGAAATATATATGTGTAGGAAAGCATCCTGTTCTACCTATAAGGATGCCCGTGAAGAAAAACAAGTTATTATTTAGCCAAATAGTTACTAGAGCAGGAATTAAGAAATTATAACTTAAGAGAAGGAGATAAACTCTGGTACAATAATGATACTGGGTCAGAGAAGAATGAATAATATATTTTTTAACCTTACAAAGTAAATAAGTTTCACCAAACCAGAAATTTGCTATCAGCATGTTTTAAATGATCTGTCCCAAAGAGTTTACTATCATTTTAATTTATTGGAATATAACTATGTGAATTTCTGCAAACATCTAATCAATGTCGGAGTGGTGGAGAGAGGTTAAGCAATTATATCAAGCTCTGGGGAAGTGAGGAGAAATAATTATATAGGTAACATTCACATAAGGTCCTCACAATATGCTCTCCCATAACCTCTGTCCTTATCATCCCAAACTGCTCCCTTCCATTGAAATCCTTGCACTTCTCAGAGGATGTCACATCTTCCCTGTCACCCCACCTTCCGTCATCCACCCCGTTCTATCCTAGATACTTGTATTCATAGTTAGACACAGGATTGTAGGGAATTCCTCCCTGTACCCAGGCATGGGACAGGAAGCCCTTCTCTTGGCTTCCATTGCATCTCATGCCTCTCTGAACCTCTGGTTTTCTCAACTGTCTCCCTCAATATAGGGACCATAGAAGGCATCTTAATTATACATTTAATATGTAGCATAAATGGGGCTTTTTTAAATTATGAAAATAAAAATTACCCTTTTCTAAAAATCTTGAGAGATTTGGGACAAAAACTCTTTTTTGTACTTACCGATCTCAAAACCCCATGTGGTTATAACATCACATAATGACTGCATAGCTCAGATGCGTAACTATTAATGAATCAAATTAAGAGAGCCCTTCTCCTCTCTCTCTATAAAGATTAGGGAGGAGGAGTCCAAGTCAGTAAGTATATGAATAAGGGAATCATTAATTTAGAAAGGCCCATGAAACTGTTCATCCAGTGGTTTCTAACCCTGGTTGAGCTTTTAATAAAATGCCAATGCCTAGGTCTTAACTCAAGAAAATCTGATTTAGCTTGTCTGATATGACCAGTGGATAGTATTCTTTTTACTATGGACCCAGAATGGAAAACAACTGATATAATCTTGTTCCATTTTGCTGATGAAGTAAACATGACAGGTGAAGTAACTTGGATGAGTGGGTAGGGAACACACTGAGAATAGTCAAGATTCTCCAACGCTCAATGTAGTTCTCGTTCTGTTAAATCATAATTAAGAACAAATTATTTCTGTAAAGTTGAGGAGACAAATCCTGTGGAGTCCAATGAAACTGTGTGATTCATTACGGAAGGAATAATCAGGAAATCTATAGATCTGGAAGATCCTCCTCACTTAAATGGCCACTATGGGTGAGATTAGCTGGACTGAAAGTAAAGCAACCACAAATGGTGTGTGGCAGCACTTCAAAACAGGTGTAGTGAGAAGTGATGTAAATAAAAAAAAATTTTTAAAAATAAAAATCTAATTGCCAGGCAAAGGCGGGATCTGTACAGGAAATAACTTGGCTGAGTAAACAGAACTAAGAACTAGCTGAGACAAGCTAAGACAAGATTATATAAACATGAGGTTTATTTCTAAATCAGACAAAGCCAGACTATATAGCAACTCTATTTCTCTGTAATTTCCTATGTGTATATAAATCTTACGCTGGTAATAAGCATGTATTTACAGTTTTCTGTAAGCTTTATCCCTGAGAAAGAGAAATAAAAGAGGACTCCCAGATACACAGGAATTGAAAATATAAATTACATTGGTGCCAAAGATCAAATTTTTCTCAGACTTAACCTTTCAAATTTACTACCTTTAAAATGTTAAGTTGGGAATGACAATGAGGAATGTCAATGGGGAAGGCCAATTCATATTTATTGGCAGAGAAGCACGGGACGAAGGAAGAATCTGTTGTTATTGTCTCGTTTTCCCACAACAGCCCGGATCTCCTTATTCTTAGTCAGCTCTATTTCCAGGTGGTCTTTAAGATTCAAAACTCAAAGAAACAGTCTTATCCACGATAAAAGCCGCTTGCTTTATTATCTTACTTTTTTCATATAGTAATCATTTTGTACTATTTCTCAACTTTTTTTTAATATGTAGATTAATCTTTCAATATATAGTCATCCTATCCCAGTTTATGAGCCTGATCATATAACAAGTAATACAATTTTCTAACTCATAGACACTTCTGGAATATTTAACTTCCAGCTTTTATACACACGCATACACATAAAAGTCCATTTTTCATTTCAAGTTGAATTTTGTGCCTAAGGACGCATGATAAAAGGCCCTTGTGTTACTGTCAGGAAACTCTCTAAACATGTGGCTGTAGTCCTGGGAGGACAGCAAGGGCAGAAATGCCATAGGGTTCCTATCATGGGCCCCAAACTGGTATTAACATTGATATTTGGGTATCACAAAGAGAAAAATAAAATCCTAACCACTATAAAGTAAAGGCTGTTATTAGCAAACAGGGTACACTCATCAGATAAATTGTAATCTTCATTTTCACCATATTAAAGTAACTTTCAGTCATTTCAAAGGCTGATTGGTCAACGTTTAGGCTGTGAAGACCTTTTCATATCTATCCCCTTCCAGTTGCTCCTTCAGGAGACAAACAAGTGATTTGGAAAGGAAGAGGAATTAAATCTTCAACCCATCGCAATTGTTTCCTTTTAGTAGCTTTGGTAGATATTGTGGCAATTTGGATGAAGAACAACTAATTCCTTTAGACTTAGAAATTATCTGTAGATATTATTCATCCAGGTTCTAACCATGGAAAACTGTGAGTTGGCTGAAATATTCAAGTCACTGTAGTTTATGTTATTGAACCTTGTGTTTCACAAACTCAGATCTCAAAGCTACAATTCCATTTTAGATCCAATTTATGTCAGCCACGTAGAAATACTTCACCCAAATCTGACTTCCCATAATCTTAATGGTAAGCCCATGAGAAGACAAAAGTTTGAAAGACTTTCTAGCTCCCTACCTACCATCCACTCTCACAAGGTACAGTGGTATCCTCTGAGTTGCAAATTTTCTTCAGTTTTTCCTTTTAGGCACTTGGTACTTATGGGACCCTTAGCAATTATTAAACTTCTCTCAGCCAATTTTATATCTTTAAAATAAGCGAATCCATCTCTGCCTTATATAATTATTTTCCAGATCAGTGATAAAGTAGGCAAAGAGCCCTGACATATTTGAAGCACTCAACATCAAGTATTAGTTACTACTTTTACTATTTTCCTCTATGTTATCTGTATTCAGTCTCTTGCAGGAAGAAGTTCAAAGAGGGACATAGCCCTGGCCAGGTAGCACAGTTGGTTAAAGCTCAATACACCAAGGTTGTGGGTTCGATCCCCAATGGGGGCACATACAAAAAGCAACCAATGAATACAAGGATGGGTGGGGCAGCAGATTGATGTTTCTCTCTCCCCTCCCCCACCAGGTTGAGTACCACCACTTTCATTTACTGTTGAATGCCAATTACTTAGCACAGCTTGAAATAAATATTTGTTGAATTGAATGAATACGTAAAGTTCTTTAAACAGTACCTGCACATAGGAAGCCCTCAGTGCTAGCAATAGTTAGCTAGTTTTTAATACTATTTTCCTACAAGACTACACCATGTATAACTCTTTCCACATAAATGGGATCATATTATGTGTCCTTCATTGTAATCTGACATTTTTCATTAAGGATATACCTTGGATATTTTTTTATGTCACCACACATAGATGTAGGGCTATCTCAATAATTTTTTACAGAGTTTTTAGTATATTACTGAATGGGATATGTACTTCTCATTTCAATCCATTTATGTAATTCACTATTGATGAATATTTAGGTTAATTCCAACTCATTACTACTATAAATAATGCTACAAGGAAAATTTTCCATCAAGAATTTTTAACAAGGTAATGACATGATCAAAGTTATGCAATGTATAATATTCTAATTTTAAATGAGATTCTGTATTCAGGATTATTCAGAGAAAGAGAACCAATAAGAACCAGATAGATGATAGATAGATAGATGATAGATAGATAGATAGATAGATAAATAGATAGATATAGATATATATATAGATATAGATATAGATATAGATATATAGATTAGATATAGATATATATATATATAGAGAGAGATGATAGATAGATAATAGATGATAGGTAGGTAGGTAAGTACATAGATAGATAATGATAGATAGATGGTAGGTAGGTAGGTAGATAGATAGATGATAGATAGATAGATAGATAGATAGATAGATAGATAGATAGATAGATGATGGATGGATGGATAGATAGATAGATAGATAGATAGATAGATAGATAGATAGATAGATAGATAGGCAGGCAGGCAGGCAGGCAGGCAGGCAGGCAGGCAGGCAGATAGATTTTAAGTAATTGGCTCACATGGTTATGGAGACTGATAAGTCCAAAATCAGCGGGGTAGGCTAGCATTCTAGAGACTCGGAGAAGAGATCAGACTGGATGCAGTTCAAGTCTGAAAGCCACCTGCTGCAGAATTCTCTCTTGTTTAGAGGAGGTCAGTCTTTTGTTCTATTCAGTCCTTCAACAGATTAGACGAAACCCACTCATATTATGGACGACAATCTGCTTTACTCAAAGTTTACCCATTTAAATGTTAATTCAGTCTAAAATACCCTGACAGAAATATCCACAACAATGTATGACCACATATCTGAGCACCATGACCCAGCCAAGTTAACTCATAAAATTAGTCATGAACAGATTCCTTGTCAACTAGATCGAATCGCATCACTGGCAACACATAAGCAGAGGCTGTCCGACTGCCTTAGAGGAAAACTAGAGGTGCTGACTGGGAGGCTGGACTGGATGACCTCTGCATTCGTTTGGGATTCTGGGTCTGAACTGTGGCGCTGCCTCCTGGGAAAAGTGATGCATGCCTTTCTTTTCCCCCTAATCACAGCTGCAGACTAGTGTATTCTTGTGGTTTATGTATCTATTATTTAGAAGTCGTCTGTCTTCTTGGGGCTGTCAGGCAGTCAACTGCCACTTCTTGATGTTATTGCTGTGTCTGCCTCGAGCAGCTAATAATGGATGTGAAAGCCCTTTTGTAATTGTTAATACCAAGGAGATGTGTAGCTCTGGTCTTCTGTGGGCTAGATAAACCGAGATAACCCAGTTTATTATAATCATGTCTAAAATTAAAGTAAATAAATAATGAGTGAGAGGCTGAGTCGTTCTGTCATGGCTAAAAAGCACTGAATGACTTAATGCGTGAATCTTGTAACATCTACCTAAATGCATAGAAACTTGGGTTTATTCTAATTTCCCATCTGGGTTCTAGAGATGATGGGAGATGGTTGGATGTGGGAGTGTGGCATCGGTGTGATGTTGTCCTAAGTTGTCTGTCATTCCTGCCTAAATTATCTGTGGAACAAGGAGGCAAATATGTAAATATATATCATAAATGAGCACACAAAAAATAATTCTCCAGTCTCAATAAATACTTCTCTACTCATAAATTGAAGAATTAATATAGTCTTTCTGCCTTGCAGTAGGTTCCTTTACTTTCAAAGTTAGATTCATGTTCATGAAATAAGGTAGAAATGCAGGCAAAGGAAGACATCTACTATTTAAAAATGTACCACTATCTATTTTTAGCTACCACTTTTTTGAACGTAGGTATTAAAATACATGATTAGGAGCTAAGCACATTCCGTAATCTGCCATCATTCTCTCGCTTCCAGAGGCCCATCATTAACCTTCCCATTAATTCTATATCTTTCAGATCTTCTACATCAACACTTAAATTGCTACTCGAATTAAACCCTAGTTTTACATCTCCATTTTCTCTGTTCTAGTCTGAAAAGCCCGTGAGCTTTTCTGTCTAGTCGCCATTTCTCCCTCACTCCAGAATCTGGCTCGAAGCCTGGACCTCCTCGAATCCAAGTGCTGGCAGACAAGTCGTCTATCCAGCAGCTCTCTCACATGTCTGCATATTAAAACTAGCTGATACGACTTCTCAAACTAAAGGTCAGCTCTTGAGCCGCAGGGACAGGAAGGTCGAGAAGGGCAGCATGGGAAGAAGGGCATCGATATTCAGAAATAATTCCCTTAATTTCATACTGCTGTTGAATTTGTCCCTGCTATTTCCATCAGGAAACATATCTGCATGTGATTTTATGTGGAATTATTCTTTTTTAACTGATCTCCAAGGAGGCACATTTTCTTTTCTTTTTTTTTAAATAGATTTTTTTATTGATTTCAGAGAGAGGAAGGGAGAGGGAGAGAGAGAGATAGAAACATCAATGATGAGAGAGAGTCATTGATTGGCTGCTTCCTGCACGCCCCCTGCTGGGGATCGAGCCCACAACCTGGGGCATGTGCCCTGACCGGGAATCGAACCACGACCTCCTGGTTCACGGGTTGATGCTCAACCGCTGAGCCACGCCGGCCAGGCAAGGCACAGTTTTATAAGTGTCTGGGATGGCTAACGTGGCACTGGCATGTTTATTTATGGGTCACCCTGTTTAGACTACTATTATAATAAATGACCCTAGTTTCAAAAATGGTTTCAGCCAAACTGTCTTGCGCCTTAGCATTTGGAAATGAACCTTTTAACACCTTCATTCCTTCACTGAAGAATCACTATGGAATACCTTCAGTGGTGAGCAGGGCTGCCATGTCCCAGCTCCATTATTTTCTCTGCAGTGACCTGAGGGGTGGGGGAGCATATCCTGGACGTTGTATATTTACCTTAGGAGATTTAAAAAAAAAAAGTACTCACCTAGCCCGGGACCTCTGGGAATGATCAATAAACATTTTTCAAAATAAGTAGACTATTGTGCATTGTGCGTTACGCACTCATACCTGCTGGTTATCTGTTAATGAATAGCCCGGGTTTATGTCTTTCTCGGCCTCCATGTGGTGGTTTTCTCAATGTCCAGACTCTCTTTATCCCTGACATGAAAGTACATTTAGTACAATGTAAATACAACACAGGCAGAGCTTCGAAACCAACTATGAACAAGGCAATAAAAATGCTGGCTTTCATATGAAATTTCTGTCTTTTAAAATGTTGATAACTCTTATCAACCCATGGAATAAAGTCCAGCACTGCACCCAGCACAGCTGACGACAGGAGCTTCATAAATGACAAAAAGTCAAGTTTGATTATCATGACCATTCTATTTTTTTAATCAAGCAATAACAACAGAAAAATTGCTTGTCCAGGAAGGTCATAAAGTCTAATCATGAGAGTTTTATTTATCATCATTTGTAAAAATGTTCTTTCAGTCAGAAAACTTTTTTCCTAATAGTAACTGACCTTTGTCATAACTCTTTTTCACCCCTGTCAAACATTTCTAAGACTTGACATAACTACTGATGTTAACTGGATCAAAAACACCATGTGATTCAGGTAGAAATAATTCTTTAAGCAAAGGATTTTATATAATGGGGCCTTTTACCATCCATTAAGCAGCTTTTTATGTTGGGCTGACTTGTAATGCGTATTAATGTCAGCTTGTAAGAGGAAACCACACTCAGCATTTTCACTGGTTTTAATAATAAATCCCTATTTCAGATAGCCTTCATTTAATAACTGGTCTGTGCGGAGTGCGAGGAGGTGATAGAAACATGAACAAGCCATTCTCCGTGCTCCCTACGTGCATACAGCCTGGTGCCTGAGACCCACGTCTACTCAAAAGGCAAACAAACAAGGGCTATCACCCTAGATTAAACGGAGAGCTATGAGAATATGAGCAGCTTAACTCCAGCTGGGGGGATTTGCAAGTGTGTATAGCGACCACACGGGGATGTCAGAGGAATGGGAAAACAAGATTAAGGAATGAAGAGAGACTTGAGAAATTTAAGAATGGAAGTCTGGTTGAGGAATTTGAACTTAATCTATGTAAATCCTGGGACTTGGAAGCTGTATGCTCAGATTGATGTTTTCTTAGCATGATCTTATGCATTCCTCCTGTTTCATACAGGGTGCAATCTGAAATGTTTTAGTTCGGGTCTACAGAAACCAGCCGTAACCTACCTTCTTGCTGACCCTCTTGCCCATTCCATTCCTGAGTACTCCACTCCCACCAAACAGACTTCCGCTCTCACTTCCCAGCAGATCTTGAACTCCATCACCTGTGGTGCTTCCCTCGAACTCTCTTGTGCTCCTGGAATCCTTCCCCATTCTTTTCCAGCTATCCAATTTATACATCAGCACTTATTTAAGTTATACATGTGTGTGTGTTTGTATGAGTGTTAATTACTTTTTTTTTAAACTGAGGACCTAATATATATTTAGCAGTGTGTGACATACAAAGTTATACCAGATCAGGTCACTGCTAATCAGGGAGTTTATATCATATCCAAATCCTATCCATCCTTTGAGAGAACTTCTCCAGACCAGCCTGGCTCATGAAATTCTACGGTATGCTCAGAAATGTCAGTACCGAATATATAAATGATCTAAACTGTTTCCTACAGGTCTCCTTTTAAAAAAATGTTATTTGAAATAGTTATCATTGTTTAGTTTCTCATCAGTTAATTTTAAGCTCCTTCATAATAGGGATCCCATTTTATCTGTCTTTGTTTTTCTAATAACACTAGTTAAAATGTTTCCTATATTATATATAGGTGCTACAGGTGCTCAATAAATAAGTGACCCTTACAAAAGAAGTTAAATGAATGTATATTATATATAAAGTATATTAGCAAAATGGGCTAGCATTAAGGTGCAGTGTACCTTTAGAATTTCATGAACCAGTAATAATTTTTAATTAATGCATATAGGTGTGTGCATGACAAAGGTCATTTTCCTAATTAAGACTGCCTCAAAAATTCATTTTACATAAATTATACCACAAAGTTGTTAAGAAAAAGAATGTTATTTTTATAAAGCTGAAAATCATTTTCCTAAAAGTAGAAACATTATCTCAGAATAAAGAATAATATTTTGAATTGAATAAACTTAAGTGAAAAATCACTACAGCACCCTAATTATTTTTATTTTGTCATTGAAATTATTTAAACAAACTACAGAAATTTGTAGACAAGAAAGTAAAAGTGTTATAGGCACTGGTCCTGCGGTTTAGACCTCCTGACCTTTTCCTCCCTAAACATAACATCTAGGCCTCAGTGGTATTTCAGCTCCAGGCACAGAAAAGCAGCAAAACCAGAAAAGTGGCGCCTTGGCTGCCTCAGGACCAGATACAATGACCAATGACCCTGCCCTGGAACAGACCAATCAGTGGAGACCACGACCCTGAGAGAGCACCTGGAAAGCTGATGAATATTCCATTGAGACCCTCCCCTGAGACCTCCCCTAAGATTTCCACCTGCAAGAGAAAGATAAATACCCTTAGGACGAAGGACCTAGCTTGCTTTCTCACCCAAGGGAACATGCCCTGGCCATTCCCTTCCCTCTAAGGGACCCCACAAGACTTGCAATCAGGGGAGCAATGGGCAGTGGCAGCTTGTCCAGGGCTTACCCCCTGAACCTGTCTCCAGGGTCTCCGAACCTGTCTCCATCTCAGAGTCTATTTCCCAGGAAAGCAGACCTAAGACAGCAGAGAATATAACAATGAAATAAAATAAAATAAACCAACCTAAGACAGAAAACTCTTTCTGGAGCAAACCCTTGAATTCTGTGCTAAGGAATCTGGACTTTATCCTGCAGAATTGTTGTTTCCACAATGGAGTGGCTGAAAGATATGGGAAGAAAATATTTATTATTTATACTTTTATAAATGTCTACTTTTCTCTGTTTTATAATATAGATAATATATTAGTAAAATAGTGCATACATATACACATGAATACTCTAGTATATGTTACTAATAGATGTGTGCAATTAAAAATGGAGACCACAGCTATAGACATTCGGAAAGTCAATGAGGTCTTTTTCTCAGAGAAGATATGCTCTGAGAAAAATAGTGGTTCTCAACCTTGTCTATGTAAGAATGTCCAAACCTGTACAGAATTTTTAAGAGAGTTTACTTGAGCCATATTGACAACATATGCCAGGGAACAAAAGCGCAAATGCTCCCGAGAACAGGTTTTGCAGTTTCTTCTAAGTATTTGAAATTGAGGGAATTTAAGATTACATGAAGGTGTGAGATCAGAATTCAGGATAGTTAAGATGATGTGCTCTTTTAAGGGTGGAGTCTAAAAGGGGACATTTCAAAGGTGTGTTAACCCAGATGCACAGAAACAACGGGCAGGGCTTGCTTAAAGCAAAGATAAACCTTTTACTAAAGAAGTTATATGCCTAGGGCGTGACTACCCACCATGACTGGCCCAGTTAGAAATTTATGATCAGATCACCCTGTGAGGTTTCTTTCCATAGAACCCCCTTTTCATCCACAACCTTCAACCCAGGAGAATCACCTGAGAACTTTTGAAAAATATTGACCAGGTCCCACCCCAAACAAACTGTATCAGCTCTCTGGGGTTGGAACCAGCATCAATATTTTTCTTTTCCCTTGATGATTCTAATGTAGTGGGGTTAAGAGCTACTGAATTAGCCCGGCCAGTGTGGCTCACTGGTTGAGCATTGACCTAGGATCCAGGAGATCGCGGTTCGATTCCCGGTCAGGGCACATGCCCGGGTTTCAGGCTCCATCCCCAGCAGGGGGCGTGCAGGAGGCAGCCGATCAATGACTCTCTCATCACTGATGTTTCTGTCTCTCTCCCTCTCCCTTCCTCTCTCTGAAATCAATAAAGACTTTTTTTTTTTTAAAAAAAGAGCTACTGAATTAGAGCTACAATCAACTTGGATCTAAATTGGTCAATGAAACATTATCATTACTAATTCAAATTATTAAAGACCCTGATGAGTAACCATCTAGTTACAGAGGAATGAAAGCTAAAAATTGAAAAGGTACTTTTACCTTAAGTATAAGGTCTGTATTGAATATAGATATGGTTATTCTCTCCACATTTTGTTTTTGTTTCCTGGAGGGGGTGTCTCTCTCTCTCCCTCCCTCCCTCTCTCTCTCTGTTACTCAGAAATGAGTAACTCACCCATTAAGAGACCTTTTACATAAGCCACTTTCTTATCTGCTAGAGTTTGAGTAAGCTCTCTCAGCTTCTCAGTTCGGGTTTTCCTGAGTTTACACAATAAAATACACACAATGACCCTCTTACTCTTTTTTACCAGCTGATTATTTAACCCTGATTAGCTTTGAAATGCAAATAGCCCTATCAAATAGCCAGCTACTTGCCTTCACCTGAACTAAGGCTGTATTAGAGTGAAAGACAAAACCATTTTATGAAAAGACAACACAGTCCATCCAAAAGCCCCTTCAATTTTTTCAGGATTAATTTTCAGGAGATGAAATTCTTTGTGCTGACTAACACATTATCTTTCCCCCTAAATTCCTTAACCTTTTGCTGATCAAAGCAAACATAAAACTTTTAGCATTTGTGTTTATATCAAAAAATGACAGATACACCCTAGCAGGTGTGGCTCAGGTGGTTGGAGCATCGTACCATACACTGAAAAGTCATGGGTTCAATTCCCGGTCAGAGCACATATGCAGGTTTGGGGTTCAAACCCTGACCAGGGTATATATGGGAGGCAACCAATCCAAGTTTCTCACATTGTTTCTCTCTCTTCTCTATCTCTCTCCCTCTCCCTTCTTCTCTGTCTAAAAATGAATAAAAACATATTTTTTTAAATAAAATAAATAAAAAATATATCCTCGGGTGAGAATTAAACATATATATATAACAAGCCCAGTATAAGAACTTCTATAAGAGAATCTTCTCTAGCCTATTACAACAGGATCACTATTTGTTTGTCTTAAACTTGAGAGTAACAATGTTAGAGCTGTAAAATACCTTCGAGATTACCTAATTCACCCTCTTCAATTTACAGATAAGCACTGTAGTCTAGCATGCTTTACTAGGTCAGTATTTGGGCAGGAGGAAACAGGGTTGGGTTGCTGAATGGTAAATTCCTGGTGGGGTGAAAACTGAGCTGACATTGGCAGGTAGATGTCAAACCAGCTGGAGTCCCTGGGCTGAAATTCAAGGCTTGAAAGGAAGAGTCAGAGGCTGAGCAGACCCTACAACAGGATATCAAGACTAGGACTGATTTCTCCAAGCAGCAGGAGATGGGGCTGCTGTCAGATATCCAGCCCCAGGCAACGCACACCCAGGATTCAGGGCTGCAGGACACTGCCTGGTCCCTGTAGAACTAGGTGCTCTAGTCAAACTGGGCATTCCTTTGCCACTTTGATACAGAGAAGCCATTATTAAAATCTCAGTGTGTTACTGGTTCAAAAGTTCATGTGCCCAATGCTTTAAAAGGCCAATATTCAAGACGTCAGAATTAGAAGTGAGAAAAGGCTTATTGATCAAGAAGGTGCCAGTTTGAGAGGATAGGGGCCTTAGAGGTTCCTCAAATCCATTTTAAGAGAGCCTATATTTCAGGCTTCTTTTAGGTAGAGGGGGGAAAAAAGAATGGGCGGGGCAAGAAGTATTGACTGTCACATCTGGGTGCCAACAGGGATCCAGGAAAGAGTATAAAATCTCTAAATATCTTCATTCCTGGTCAGTCCTTGACCCTTGCTAATCTGAGTCTGGTCTTGAAACTCCTGCAAATCTTTTATAAACAATCATTATTTTGTGCATATTTCCCCACCTCCTTGGGAGAGGCACCCCCTGGCAAGGGGCTTATAAAAATTCAAGACTCAAGCAGAATTCCTGTAATAATTAGCATATCTGTAGCAGGAGCTATTTGCCTGAAGTTCACACAAAAAATACAGACTAGAATTAATTAAGATAGAGTCAGAGAGCCTGGTGTGTGGCTCAGTGGATTATCATCCCATGCACTGGGAGGTTGCTGGTTCAATTCCAGGGTCAGTGCACATGCCCCAGTTGCAGGCTTGAGCCCCAGTAGGGGGCGTGGAGGACGCAGCCTATCAATGTTTCTATCTCTCTCTCCCTTTCTCTCTAAAAAATCAATAAAAACATATTTTAAAAATTAGGCCAGAGAGACTGGAGATTGAGCATTTCACCTTGTTACAACTAGGATAGTTTAGAAATGATACAGACCTGGGGGAAAAATGCAATGCCCACCACAAGCTACAGAGGTACTGTCCTATTTCCATTCTCCTTAAAAAACATCTGCTATTACAGATCTCTGCCTGGTGGTTGTCAGGGGTTGGGGTGTAGACCAAAAAGGGGTTCTATGGAAAGCAACTTCACAGGGTGATCTGAACATAAATTTCTAACTGGGCAGGTCATGGTGGGTAGTCATGTCTTAGGCATATAACTTTTGTAGTAAAAGCTTTATTTTTGCCTTAAGCAAGTCTTATACATTGCTTTTGTGCATCTGGGTCAGCCACTTTTGGATTACCTCTTTTTCAGACCCCTTGCAAGCTTAACTACCCTCAAAAAAAGCACATAATCTTGCTATCTATCCTGTAATCCAGTCCCTGACTTGCTTTCTCTCACCTTCATGTAATCTTCCTTACTTTCTCCCCTTAATTCCAAATGCATTAAAAAAAACACACACAACACTGCCAAACTGTCATTTTCCAGAATAGTTAAGGTCTAGCTTGCTGCTTGGCTAAATAAACTCATAAAAATTCTCTACAGGTTTGGATGTTCTTACGTTGACAGGGGAGAGGAAAATAAGTTATTGTCTAATGGGGACAGAATTTCAGTTGGGGGAGATGAAAAAGCTCTAGAGGTGGATGGTAGTGATAGTTGCATGACACTGTGAATGTGCTTATTGCCACTGAACTATACACTTAAATATGGTTAAAATAATAATTTTTGTTATATATATTATACCACAATAAAAAAATTGCCATTAGTTGTTAATTCACCAACATTTGCCTTTTCAATAAATTTCTAATTATCATTTATTTTTAAAAACTTCAAAAACTTCAAAAATTCCATGTTTGAGAAAAATATTACTGGTCAGAAAATCACTTGAAATAGAGAATGAAATCTCTGAGCAAATTTAATTTTTTTAAAATTTTATCACATGCAGATTGTAAACAAAGAACACAAAGAACTGTAAGTTTCAGAGAAACTAAAGTTTTCTTGCAACCCTAAATAAAAATGTTATGTTGAATGAACTCAAAAAGAGTCTTGAAGCTTTGCTAGAAATAAGTGATAAAAATTTAGTTAAGAGTTTTAGGGTTTGCATACCGAAAACACAACTAGGTAATACCCAGAGTGTCCCAAAGGAGAAAGAAAAGCTGAGGTCTTGGTGTAACTGTGCAGAAACTTCATTTCTTTATGACCTTTTCTCCTGTCTTTCCTTTTGATGCAAACTGGCCTCATCCAGCACCTTGACTCACCTGCCTGCCTCTCCCTTGCATGATCTCTCAGTGCAATGAGGTTCTGACCTTCATCAAGTAATCTTAGCAAAAAAGCCTTGAGTCTGTTGACCACAGAGACAGAGTTTCGGTCAAACTAGAGATAACATCTAGGCCTCAGTTGTGTTTCAGCTCCAGACCCAGAAAAGTGGTGAAACCAGACCAAAAAAAACGCCATGACTAACATCAGGACCAGATGCAATGATTAACTACCCCCTACCCTAGCACCAACCAATCAGTAGAGACCATCACCCTGACCATGACCCTAACTCCCTTAGTCACAATGATTAATAATTTTCCCCCATATAACCCAGCCCCTGAAAGTCATTGGGGAGCCAGGTCTTTGAGCACCAGCCGATCTATGTCTCTGGGCAGGGCCACTTCCTAAAAATAAACCCTTATATTCTTTGCTGCAAACTCCTGTTCATGTTTACTTAGGTAACATTAGAGCAGAAAGTACTGTCTATCAAGAAACATTCAAACCTGTAGAAAATTTTTATGAGTTAATTTGAGCCAAACTGACAACATATGCCGGGTAGCCAAGAATAAGTTTTGCAGTTTCTTTTATGCATTTGAAATTAAGGAGGAAATATAAGGAAGAATACATGAAGGTGGGAGGGAGCAAGGTGAGGACTGGATTACAGGCTAGTTTAGATTATGTGCGTTCATGCCTTAGGAGAGATCTGAGAGGAGGCATTGCAAAAGTGTGTTAACCTACACGCACAGAAACATTGGACAGGACTTGCTTAAGGCAAAGATAAGCCTTTTACTAAAGAAGTTTTATGTCTGGGGCATGAATACCTACCTACACTATGACCTGCCGAGGTAGAAGTTTATGATCAGATCACCCTGTGAGGTTACTTTCCATAGGACCACTTTTTATTCCACAGGACATTCTTGGGAACAATCAGTCCTGCATTCTTAGCTTCTGGACTGGTCTGAGGTGGAAACCCTCTAGATGACCAGTGGTCTGGATAATGGATGCCAGGTGGTCCGGACACTGGAACATTCTTTCCTGAGTCCTTCGGGGGTAATAGCGGGTGATGTGAAGGGTCGATGTATCTCCAGGCATTGACTTGAACTAAAAAGTTAAAAAGTTTAAGTTCCCAGCCTAGTTAAAACAAGGATAGAAGTGTTTCTTCAGACCTTAACCTACCTGATTTTAGTAATTTAGCAACTTGACTATAGTGACTCCATTTTATTTCTTCACTGTGTTCTTCATTTACCAACTCTACCTTCCACAAATAAAATGAGATATTTAAAAATAGATAAATAAATAACACAGAACGATAGCTCTCTCCTTTTAAGTGCTGAAAACATGTAAGAGAAGGGGGAGTGGGAATCTTTTGGAATTGTTACTGTGTGTCATTTAATTGCCACTTTATAGCTCAAAAAATCAAAGGTTAGAACAGTTAAGTGTCTTGCCCAAGGTAACACAGTTTGGAAGAAGGTCTAGGCTAAAATCTAAAGCAATCAGACCCCAAATCCTCACTGCTAACAACCTGCTCTTCACATGCCAATGTTTCTCTTGCTTCACGTAATGTAATAATTACAAATAATCGGGCAGGGATGGAGATAAGGCAATGGCATTGAGTAGTGCCCCAAGTAACCAAAGCAAATTGCTTCTAAACAGTGGGAGAGTCCTCATAAAGCCTTCCACCTGAAACTTCCCTCCAAAAGCAGGCCATCACTAAAGCCCTCCCACCACAGCAGTGGAAGCAAAAAGAAAGCCATTTTTCAGAGTACAAGACGTACACAGAACTGACGGTAGCAAATAGAAACAGAGCCACCTAGAACAATTAGCACGATGCAGAGGAAAAGTCCAAGTGTTTCAGTGTGAACCTTGAACAGCTGGAGACTGAGAATTTTATGGTGTCTATATTTAGCCCCATACCAGGAAGCTCGCAGCCGGCCATGAATCAGTACAGTACAGCTAGGAAGAGGCTGGTACGGGAGTTTCGAAAGGATCAGCAGGTGATTCAGAGCCAAAACAATCAAGAAAACAAGTTAGAGCTGCTTATCTTACTTTCAGCTACAGGATTTTTATTTGTTTGTCTTTTAGAGAGAGGAGAAGAGAGGGAGAAAGAGAAACATAGATTTGTTGTTCCACTTATCCAAGCATTTTGCTTCTTGTATGTGCCCTGACTGGAGATCGAACCCAAAACCCTGGCATATCAGGATGACACTGTAACCAACTGAGCTACCCGGCCAAGGCCAGCTACAGGTTTTTCTAATACCCTACTGAGAAGGTGTTGAGTGTTAACACCTTTGTCACCGTAATAAATGTCCAAACCTGTAGTAAATTTTTGTAAGTATACATTTGTGCCAAACTGATGACAACTGCCAAGAAGCAAGGTCTCAAATGCTTCCAAGAGTGACAGTTGCTGTTTATTTTATGCATTTGGAATTAAGAAGAGACCGTAAGGAAGATTACATGAAGGTGGGAGAAAGCAAGGTGGAGATTAGACTACAGGATAGTTAGCAAGATTATGTTACCTTGAGGGTGGTTGCTTCCAAGGGGTCTGAGAAGGAGGGTTACCCTGGCATTTCAAAGGTGTATTAACCTAGATGCACAAGAACAAGGGACAGGGCTTGCTTAAGGAAAAGAGAAACCTTTTACCAAAAACCTTATATGCCTGGGGCGTGACTACCCACCATGACCTGCCCAGTTAGGGAGTTATGATCAGCTCACCCTGTGAGGTTACATTCCATAGAACCCCCCTTTTTTATTTTGATAATTAACATTTATTGATGGGATGGATAAATACAGATTGAGAACATACTTGACCGCAATATATAAAACTGATAGCCAGACTATAAATGTGTACAACATCCTTTTTTAAATTTAAAACACAATTTTTACATTTTTTACAAAAAGCCCTTACTGTAATGGTCACTTCCATGCCATCATCCACATACCAGCACACAGAGATACCAGGGGTAGCATCCAGAACTGAGCTGCCCCCAGGAGGACAGAGGCAACAAGAATAATACGCTCGGGCAGGATTCTTAAGAGCAATACAAAGGAAACCGACAAAAATATCACCACAAAATGGCACCTGAGTGACGTCGCAGATTGGTAAAGTGTTTTACTTTTTCTTTCTTTCTTTGCCCTTTGGTCTGATAAGAAAACAGACAATTTTAGGTGTGTGGAGTTACGGTAGGAAAAAGGTCAGTTTCAAATCCAGAAACCCGGCTTAACACTAGGTTAGGCTGCTGCTCTCTTTTCTCTGGGCGCTTCACCCAGCCAGCACCTCCACCTTGTAATCAATCCCAGTGTGATCAACCACGAATCGGTCAGGTCCTCAGCTTTCAACAGGAGACTTCCCGATAACCTCATGAATACATACTTGCTCTGGCTCAGTGAGCCTGCTGTCAAGCATCCCTCTCCACGTGTAACATGCCAACAGAAAACCCAAGTCGTCGTCTTCTTTACATTCAACCTCTTTTTTTTCCCCTAAATCTTTTCTTTCCTTCATAGAACCCCTTTCTTATCCAAACCTTTACGGTCACATATAGTCTAAATATCTCGGTTCTCAAGTATGTCAGGAACTGCACACGTCTGAGTGTTTACATTTAGGTAAGCCAAGCCTAGGGAAAACTATGGGCAAAAGCACCCACACATTTGTATTTCCCCAGATCTGCTCCTTTTATCCTTTGGGAACGCCAGGTTTCTCATATTCTTCCAGAATTGGTCTAGCGGGGACCAGAGACTATTTTCCACGAGCCACTTGGTCTATTCCTGAAACCATCTTTTTCCTCTCCTACTCCAGCTCACTGCAGTTTTCAGATATGACTCTAGTCACTTCCAACCTGCTGAGCAGCAGCTGTGCTGCGAATGTCTGCGGAAGCTGCAGCCACTGCTGGGGAACACTCAGAGGTGCACCATTTCGGGGCCAATGTCTAACGTAGAAGGCAGCGCTTCCTTTGTCTGAGATACGACTGAGCCAAACCGGCTGGGCTTCTTTTTTTTAATTCTATTTTTCAAGTAGAGTTTGCATTCAATATTATTTTGTATTAGTTTCAAGTGTTGGACAATCATATACTTTACAAAGTGTTCACCCTGACATTTCTAGTACCCAACTGGCACCACACATAGTTATTACACTACTAATGACTGTCTCTTGCAGGATCTCCCATTGGGATTGACCCATTGTCCACAGAGTCAATCTGCTCATCAACATACCTTCTACTGGCTTTCGTCCATGGTTGTCTCCTTCCCCATTTCTCCCCTTGTGCTGCCTGGGGTCGCCTCCTTTGGGTTTCCACGTAGGTCATCCATTCTGTACCACTTAGGTCACCTACAGTCTACCCAACCAATACTAAAATCAGTATGCCTGCTAAACGGGCCCAATTCTATACCCATCTTTGAAAACCACCTGGTCTCACTGATCCCTCCCACAATGGTTATGTTAAACTCTACTTTGTATTCAACCCCATTATACTCCATTCCACGGTAAAGGTAGCTTATGGAAAAAATGCATTACTCTTTCTGGTAGTTTAGGCTTCTGTGCCCAGCACTGTTACTTAAAAATTCTCAGCAGCCCTTTGGGGTCTAAGGGGAAAAATCCAATAAACAGAGTGATGACGGATTTGACCTAGGCTATCAGGAAGCCAAATGTTTATTTTCTCATTCTGTTGAAGATTACTACCTACTTTAGTTTGTGCCTTGACCTGGACTGAGACCCTTCCTTCTTACTGCCTTTACTTGACTCTCCTCTGCTTTGAGAGCAACTGGAGTCCTAGCAGTGTTCTGAGAGGCTTGCCCCTGGAATCCGCAGGCGTCTCTTTAAGCAGATGGCTTCTGGCTGTTCTGCAGACCAAACCTAATTGTCCACTTGGAGTTGTCATCCGAGTTGCTGTTTGAGTTGCCAGTGTTTGTCCATTTCATTCTTCTCCCATCCGTTAAGCAATTTGAGAGCGTGAAAGAACATCTGCACAAAAGGGGTGCTGGGAAGCCAGCAGCCGTTTGTTGAGAGCCATATGGGACATGTTGAGACTACTGACCAGAAGTCCATTTCTTCCCTTAATCAAGTAAGTAGGAAATGTGCAATAATGAAACAAAAAATTCAAAAGAGCTACGGCCTGACACATCTCCAGGACACAGTGTGTTAAATTACTGTCGTGTTAACATAGCCCAACTATGCACTCAGTGCATTTCTGCTTGGTCGAGCCGGAGTGTACTTCATCTCTGGTGGGATTACACAAAAACTAAAATGCTACAAATGGGAGCTACCTAAATGCTTTTTTTTTTTTTAATCCTCACCTGAGGTGATGTTTCCTACTGATTTTACAGAGAGGGGAAGGGAGAGAGAAAGGGGGCAGAGAGAGAGACAGTGCGAGCATCGATGGGAGAGAGAAACGTTGATCGGTTGCTTCCAGTACACACCCCGACCAGGGATGGAACCCACAACCTGGGTTTGCGCCCTGACCAGGAATCGAACCCACAACCTTCCAGGGCATCTATCCATGCTAGATCCCTTTTCCCTGCCTGAAAGATGTGCCAATTCTCCCTCTCACTTCTTTAAAAGCAAATATAATCCCATCTCCCTAAAGCTACAAACAATACTAGTTCCACACTGTAATCTACGCAACTTGCCCTTCAACATGCTAGGCCCCATTATTCCTGGAAAGAGAACAAGGCTTGGTACAGAAGTCTCAGCTCCCGATTCGGCATCTGAGTGAGAAGAGGTGCTTTCCTGGGGTGCAGAGTTGGCCTGACGAAAGCAAGTCCCCGGAGAGAACTTCTCATGAGTGACATTTCATCCTGTTCTTTGAGGAATACTATAGTCTAAACGGGTGTTTATGGGCTTCCTTGGGAAATTAACCACATTTACAGCATGGCTGCAATGAGATTTACAACCAATATAAAAAGCAAACTAATTCCTCAAAGGAGAGTAATCTAGGTTCCGAAATCTGGATCTCCAGCCAGGTCGTCTCTCTTTCTGGCATGTCCACTTGGATGTCCCCCAGGTGCCAAAACCCTAACATTTACACTCCACTAAACCTGCTTGTCCTCTATTCCTGTTTAGTTAATAGTACCTTACTCGCTGATTGCCCAAACCTAGAAACCTGAGAAGGCTCTGATTGTTTCCTCTTTCTCGCTCTCTAAGTCCAGCTGGGCCCAAATCCAGCTGGTTCTTTCTCTGAACTATCTCCCAAACCTCTCTCACCACCACAACCTGAGTTTGGAACCCATGAGCTCTTACTATCACTGCGACACTAATTCCTTCAATGACCTCCTTCCTTCTGTTTCTCTTTTCAGATCCATCCTTATTACTGACTCTAGAGGGGTTTTTCCCAAAACACAAACAGGATTACAACAGGTCCTGTTTAAAACAAAAATCAAACCAACAACACACACACCTAGGTTGCTCTTTCTGCTAAAACAAAAAGCCTTACTTCTAAGAAGAGGGACTCTTGTCCTCTGTGTTATACTCGAGAAACCAGTTAGTACATCTAAGGCTTTCGCTGGCAGCAACTCTCCAGGAGTCTCAGGTGTGAACCATTCAATAAGGCCAGGAAACAGACAAGCCAAATGCATCTAGTCCTCTCTCGGTCTTCCTCAGGTGCCCTAGAAAAATCTACAGTGAGCCCCTCCTGACCACTCAAGTTAACGTGAAGATGACTGGAAGCCATATACAAAGAGAGAAGTCCATTTCTTGGGTTTAATCCACTGGCTTCCCTGTCTAATCTCACATTTCCAAACACCAGAGATAAATTTTGTGTTAAATTGCAGTAGCTCCCCTTAATTACAGTTTTTCTGAGCTCTCCTTTCACTATTTTCCTAATTTGTCTCCTTTTATCTTACTAGAATTTTAAGGGTGTTGCTTTTAATTAGGCTGTTAAGGCACTCTGTACAGTTTCCAATTCAAACATGTTAGAATAATCATTTAAAATGCCAACCATTTTCTTCCTGATTATAACTCCAAGTTGAAGCTCAGGGTTTGGGTTCAAATTTGGAAAGAACACTTTTTCTAAAATCTGAATTAGCTTAGTCAGCAAAATATGTTTTAACCCATATTTAGCATCAAGCACTACGCTAGATGCTGGCACTACAAGAGTAAGGAAACACAGACATGTTCCCTGCCTTCATGGGCCTGCAGCTGGGTGAGTGGAACAGGCATTAATTTAAAAAATCAAATAATGAACACATTCCAGTACAAAATTACAACTGTGGCAAGTGCTCTGAAGGGGAGGTGCCTGGTGCTTTGAGAAACTGTAATTCTGGAATTTGATTTAACCAAGGTTCTCTTGGGAAGGGACGCTTGATCTGAACTGGGAAGGATGGCTAGGAGATAACCACTTGAGAAAGCCAAGTATTCCAGGCAGAGGGAACAGCATCTGCTAAGTGGCTAGAGGCACAGGGAGGACAGGGAGTATGAGATGAGCTTGGAGAGGTGCATAAGAGCTAAACTCTTCATAGTCAAGAAGTACTATCTTTATCATAAACACAACTGAAGCCCCTGAAGAACATATCTTCAAGGGGAAGGAATATATGCTACTGATTATGGTCTAATCCAAAGAAAGGGGGTTATTTTGAATTCCATCTCTGACTCCTGAAATGCCTTGTTAACACTTTAACACCTCCAGGACTGTAGTTTCTTTACCTATAACCAGTTTACTTCAATGCATGTCATCTGGAGTTCTGTAGAGATATTTTTAAGGAACAATGAGTCATAATTGCTGAGTTCTTTGAACTCCTTGGATGAAAGATGTAAGCGTTGTTATTACCTGTCAGACAGAAAGTTGTCTCCAGCCAAAAACAAACCAGCAAGATATAAAGTATATGGGGACTCCATCCAATTCTGTAATATTTAAACTTATAATCTGGGTATAAACTAAATGGGTTTAATGCTGGGTAAGCATGGCATCTTTGATCTAAAATGCCCAGAGCACTATGCAAACATTGTCATCTATTCTCAAAACACCCTCTGTGCACATCACAAACACGGCCCATTATAATTCTTTCTTCCTGAGGACTCTGATAGGGTTCATACAGTTTAATTTTCTCTCTAAAGGTCACCACCAAAGTTAGTGTAAAATCCCAGAAAGAGGAGATGCTCTCTGGGTTTATTCTACCAGTCCTATTTATTTTCATCCAAAACAATTCAAAGCCAAAATACAAGCTATGGAACTTTGGGGATGAAGGAAGAGCTTCAATAAAACAAGCAACAAATTTTTATTTCTAGGTAAATGTCTGTCTCTTATCTTTAGTACAGGACAAATTTAGTACTTTGTAGATTTTTTTTGGCCTGAGAAGAAAAGTAGAGCAAAGAGACTAGAGACAAAGATACCCTAAGGATAGGAACTTTTGGTAAAAGAGGTGAAATAGAGACAGAGTTGAGAGGGAAATTTATAAGTTCACCTCTTTCCTTCCCTTTCAAAGGACACCTTTAATATTATCAGTATCACCAGAACAACTTATATTAGGGGTGGAGAGAGGGAGGGAGACAAGCAATGCTCAGAGCTAACTTACTTGGAGCCTGTAAAAACGTTTTCATTTCTTTTAAAATAAAAATAATAATGATCCAGCATGGATTAAACTTGACTTTATACGAACACAGCCATAAAAGATGATTTTAAGTATTTTTTGAGATGAGAGAGGTCCACAAAGGCAAAAGTACCTAGGGCCTCTGAAAGTCAGGATGTGGCTCTGAAAATGCCCTAATTTAGATATTTTGAGGAAAACTTATGCAGAAAATCCTTGACAATTTAATTTTTCTATCTAGATAGTATGGAATCTCACAAAAGCAACTAAATATAATGTTTTTCAAGTCATTCGACAAACTGAAAGGAGCAAGCTAAGTGAAAAAACCTGGAGGGCTAGCGAGAAAGGAAGGCCTGGTTTGATTTCTCAATACAGCTCATCCACAGAGCACAGGAGTGTGATTTTATACAAAAGGGCTGCTGAAGAGAGGAGAGGGGCGAACCTTATCTGAGAATTTATAACAGCCGCCCCTCTCTCATGCTGGTTTCTGATCCAAATTTACATTAACTGTGTAATCTGAGAAACTTAATGTCAAGAATTATTTTCAAGTTTTCCTGAATTGGTAGTGCCCCTAAGACCCTACCAGAAGCTAATACAAATTCTCCCTCAAGGAAAGCACTTAAAACCCTTAAATAATTCACACAGATACAATTATGCAAAGATGAGCTTATGAGAAAATAATACACTTGAGAAGGGAGCCTAATATCAAGAATCTGCATAAAAAATAAAAAATAAAATCAGACACAAAGATTTCAAGTCATGTAATTACTGCACACATAATACATATCAAGTATGTTTACATTTAAAGAAATATGAGATAATTGGGATTGTAAGAAGAAAATAAGAAACCAAGCTAATGTGAAAAACAAAAACAAAAAAACCATGATTAAATATGTATAAATGGAACTATCACCACAATCTGTGCCATAATCATATCCATTGCTTCCAAAACTTTCCTTCCGACCTCATTATTTTATTACTGTTGTTATTATTTGTGTTATGAACACAAACACAGGATCTACTCTCAGGAAAATTTTAAGTATACTATATAGTATTGTTAACTACGTTGTACAGTGGATCTCTAGGATTTATTCACTTTGTATAACTGAAACTTTGTACCCTTTGACTCCCCCATTCCTCCCCCCACATTATTCTAGAAACCTGGCCACCCCGTGTTTAAGCTTGACTGCTGGACTTTAATCAAATTTTATTGGGCATCTCCCCAAACTGACCCATTCATAGACCACAATTGAAAAGTATCACCTACACAATTCAGCACTTTCAATACGCTTCCAATAGGCTTCCTATTTTCTGCCCTACTTTAACCTTTAAGCAGAAAACCACAAAATAGCAGAAATTGGAGGAAAGCAACTGATATGAAGCGACAGAGGCCAAAACAAAGAAGAAAGCAACTAGAAGAAATAGTTTATTTTTGGGTAAGAGCATTTTAAAAGGCCATCAATAATATCTTCAATTTTGGTCTGTATAAATGCATCACTTGTGTGTATACATTTTGGAATGTGCATTATTAAGAATCTAAAAAAAAAAATTCTGGGTCACTGGCTAAGGGTTGATTTATAAATATTACATACCTGCCATAAACCAAAAATGTAGGTATTTACAAGTTCATTTGCTCAGGGGTAAAAAGAGGACTTGGATGGTATTAACCCAGAAAACCAATGTTCTCGGTAACATAAACAGAACACACTTGTGAGAACCTTCGTTTCTTGTTAAGAACAGCATTATTGCTTTCTAGAAAATATGAGGATTATCAGTGTCAGGTATTAAAGAAAGTTTCATGCTTCACATACCTTCCTGTTCCAGGCGGAGAAGAAGTGAAAAATCCTTTGATTCTTAAGTGTAAGTCAACTCCTGGCTGTGATCACAGCATCTGAACCACCTGTGGGAGTGTTGAAACATCCATTGCTGAGAAACCTTTGGAAGGACAGATGCTATATTACCCTCAGAGCTATTTATGTTCTCTATAATTATCACCTTCTCGATGGGCCAGGAATAACGTTTGTTGGTTCAGAGGCTATATAACGTGCAGTGCTTGGTGTTTTACTAAGGGAAACTCATTTAATGACTGTGCTATTTCTTAGCTTGGTTTGAGGATACCAAACAATCAATGTATGTTCCAGAATTAATGAAATGATTTCATTACAATTTCCAAGAGCTATTTTCTAAGCTGATAATAGCCACAAAAGCTTTTTAAGGTGACATTAAGAAGTTTCAGATAACTGCATAATTTTAGCTACTGCCAATATGAAGTAATGTAGCCACAAACCCAAGTCCAAAAGTGACTTCATGAAACTCACTTGTGTTCAGTAATCTGAAGATCAGAACATTGATTTTGTAAAATTTACATTTTAAAAGTAGATTCTAAAAAGATAAATTAAGATGTAATAATTTGTGAGTTACTGCATGGATATTTAAATCCTTTTTTAACACATGTCAATATATATGAATACAGGGGTAGGCAAAAGTAGGCTTACAGTTGAGTGCACGAAAGTTTATTCTTGTATTATTATTAATTATTGTGTTTTCCATAAGAGCTACTGTAAACCTACTTTTGCTCACCCTGTATATGAACTGAATTTATTCAATTCGACAAATACTAGGGAACCTACTATAGGGCTGTGCTTCCAAGAATGATAAAGATAAATAATGTGCCTTTCTGACCTAGAAATATTCAGAGTAAGAAAAGTGACTGAGAGCTATGAAAATGCTTACCACTAAAGGAGACAAAAGGTAGGACTGTTTTTGTGTGTGTGTGTTTTTTGTTTTTGTTTTTTTAAGTCCCAGGGGAAAGGATTAAGATGAAAATCCTTTTAGGTAATTTCTAAAGATTTCCTCTAGTAAATGGTTGAGATGATCCCTGAAGGGTGGGTTTAATTTTTACCCAGTGGAGGAGTAGCAACTTTATAACAAATGTGTGCCACTTGGAAGTGATTAATACCAGAAAAGTTTTCATAAAGCAGCCTGGAATAGATATGAACAACTTTAATGCTTAATTTCTAATTTCCTAAAGTATAGTGCGGTGAGTAAAAATTCAAGTTACAAATATTTTATACCTTCGATTATATCCGGTAGAATTCCTGTTTCCTCAGCTAATAGGACGTCCCTAGCGGTTACTCTGGACTCTCCTTGGCTCAGCCAGGATCCCACTGGAGAGAAGTTCAATCGGGATCTCTGCAGAGGGGCTCAGGCATCGGCATCTTGTAGAAGTTCTACAGGTGATTGTAATGTGCAGCCACGGTTACCCACCACCCGGCTAAAGTGCACTTGGGCAATTTTGGTCTTCCTGATTGCTGACTTCTCTTTTCTGGTCCAAGACATAAGAACTTTCCAATATTGTTTTTCTTAGCTTCCACTGTACTACATATTTCCTATTGTGCCAGGCCCGGCGCCGAGCACTCTTTCTGGGGTGCTCTCACCTACTTCGCCCAGCTCCCCCTGAGGTCGGAGCCAACTCTTCCTGAGTCGCTTGCCCAGTTACTGCCCCATTTCGGAGCCCAAGAAACTACCCCCCGCGCCACGCCGCTTCTGGGCTCCTTCCCGCGGTGAACCGTCGGGACACCAATGTCTCAGCAGCTATAAATAGACGTTATCTGAAAGGAGCAACTGAGAGCAAGCGGCCAAGTGACACGAGGACACGTGTGGAGGGCACCGGGAGGCAGCAGCGACACTGCAGGGTGGACCTGGCGACTGGACATGTCCAGTTCCCAGGTCGATCCTCCAAACCCCCGCCCCCAAACCCTGAGCGCTCCTTACCCAGCCCCACTGTCCACGCTCACTGGTCTTTGTTGGCCAATTTCAGGCCAGAATAACCTTTACACACAAGGTGGGGAAGGCAATCTGGGTATTTCTCAAATCCGCAGCTGAAGTTCAGGGGTTAAGTCGTCCTGGGAATGGGGGGAAACCTTTCCGAGCCTTCTTCAGCCTCCCAACTCCCCGAGGTGGAAACAAATGGGCGGAGCCTCCGGCGGGAGCGCCCCGCCCCGCAGCAAACCGCGGGGCGCGCGCGGCCCGAGGCGCCCAGCCCGCTCCGACCCGGGGGCGGGGTCGTGCCACCGCAGCCCCCCAGATCCCCGGGCCGGCAGGCGGGCGAGGGTTGTCCGGGGTCGCCTCCGGAAGCAAGGGCGTGACCACAGTGTAGCTGTCTGGGGACGGGCTGGCCCGACGCGGGTGCACAAATCCCGATTTAATGGGAGGCGGGGAGGCGGGGACCGCGGCTCAGGCTCGGCGAGCGGCTCCCAGCGCCCCTTCTCGCCCAGCGCGCCAACCCGGGGGCTCCCGGTTCGAGAGAGTCGGGGCGCACCCCGCGCCGGGCGCGCTGGGCAGGCTGGGCGCCCCGCGGCCGGTTGCCATGGCAACCCCACGCGCCCGGCGGAGCCCGGGAGCGCCTCGGAGCTCTGCCAGTGCCGGAAGTGACGCGTTTCACCTGCGGAGCGAGGGCGGGGTGGTGCGGGGGTGCAGAGGTGCCGCAGCTGGGAGCCGGCCGGGAGCGCGCGAGGCGCCGGGAGACTCACACCCCGGGCGAGAGCCCCCTGCCTGCCGCCGGGGCCACCATGGCGCTGCTGCTGCGCTTCCTGCTCCTGTGCGGAGTCGCTGGTGAGCGGGGGCAATGCGGTCCCTAGTGTCCCCAGTGCCTGGCCAGCCCCGGGGCGCTCGCCGCCTGCGGCCACCCGGGAACAATGAGGCGCGGGGCGGGGGTGGGCGCGACTTGGGGGCGCTGCGGCAGCGGTGGCCGTGCGGGCGGAATCGCACCGGGTGATTTTTGCCGGGCTGGGTGCCGGAGCGGAGAAGGTGGCGCGGCTGGGGAGGGAGCCCCGCGGGGGCGTGCGGGGGTGTGGGGGGAGGGGCGGCGTTGGCGGAGCGGGGGTCGGAGCCCCGGGGTGCGCGGCGCGGTGGAGGGGCTCCCGGGGCGCGGCGCGGGGGGTGGGCGCGGCGCGCTGGGCTTGCGCCTGGCGCGGCTCCCGCTCCATTCTTTGCCGCGGGTGCGGGCTTCGCTTTATCTGCCCCTGCCCTTCCCTCGTTAGCCGCCGCGTCGTGGCCGTCCAGCGTCACCAGCTTTCAAAGCCTAGGGCGGCGAGTTTTTAGGTGTTGAGCAGTCGAGGCGGGGAGACTGGGTTAGAAACGCCATGGTTAGGTGGACACGGCCCGAGGTCGCCGAGGTACCTCTAGGAACGAGGCTGGGCGAGCCCCAGCCGCAGCGCGCTCGGCCTGGCGCGAGGCGAGCCCGGCGCGAGCCGCTCGCTGGGCGGTAACTCACAGTAGACGGTGGAAAATCACAAATGGGTTCCTGCAGAAATGCAGTATTGATTTCCGCAGTCTCGGGACAAAGTGCGAAGGGGAAGTTCGTAACCTCGATGGTGTGGTTCATTTTGAGATAAGATGGGATGACTAGCACAGGTAATGAATTCCTAAAGGACTCGCCAAGCGCGCGTTTCAGCTGCGCCCTTCTCGGGACGGCAAAGGAGACGTTTTAAAAATGCGTGACCCGTTAGGAAACATAATCATTTGGTATTTGAAAAAAACGGATGTTTCCTTGACAGTTTTTTAACCAGCTCATGTTGTTTGTCAAAATAAGTATTTGCCTCTTTTCATAATCAAATGATTCATTAAAAAAATCCGTAGGTGGGACGCTAGGAGGCGCACAGTGTGCAGCCTCCTGAAGGGTAATTTTTTTAAGCGCTCTGAAGCGGGATCAGGTGGCCCTTTCTGTTGGGATGGCTCTCTGCTTCCTGTTGAAATGTTAATTCCATTGTTGGGTGCCACAGCTGTGAGCATTGCTCTTGGGATCAGCATTCTATTAACAAGCTAATCTTCTATCTGAGCCTATAGCACTACCTCCACCTTTTTGATACATATCATTTAGATCTGGCTGAAATTTCCAAAGTAAAGCTTCTCTGGAAAAGATGAAGGGTCAGTAACCAGTTTACATGGTACACTCCCATTTTTGTTTTGTCAAGGGCCAAACTGAAGTTGAAACTGAGAACACGATGCTTGTGTTCTTTATGGGGGGGGAAAAATGCTTTAGGCTGCATCTAAACCAGAAAAGTAGAACAAACCACGTAGAGAAATATTTTTCCAAGGGTGTTTGGATAATTGTCTGGATTTTTATGGATGCCTCACTGTGGTAGGCACAATCTCAACCGAGGGTATTTTGATACATACAGAGCCCTCATAATGTGTACAGTAGGGTACAGTGAACATCCCACTACAAGACAACTATTTTTACTTTTATTTTTTTAAAATATATCTTTATTGATTTAAGAGAGAGGAAAGGAGAGAGAGAGAGAAACAGAAACATCAATGAATCAATGATGAGAAAGTCATTGATCAAGCCCGCAACCCGGCATGTGCCCTGACCCGGAATCGAACCCTGATCGCCTGGATCCTAGGTTGATGCTCAACCGTTGAGCCACACCCAGCAGGGCGACAACTATTTATAATTTTAATTTTCTAACTTAGGACACAACTCAAAAACTGTGTACTTGGTGTATGGTTTTGAGTATTTCTTCAGCTACTTCTTGCCACTTTAGGAATTTCTTGCTATGAACTCAAGTTGAGTGGTAGCATAGTCCTACAATTGGCAAAACAAGGTGGAGGCTTTCATGTTTTAAAAATGGCAGTGCTGTGAGTGGTAGAGCTTCCTCTAGAGCTGTCTCTGGTTGGGTTGTAAAGTTTTGTGGCATACTCTGGTTGCTGATAGAATTCCTTTTCATTGCTATTAACCTGGTAGCAAGTCAGACTACAGTCTTAGTAATGGTGGTGGCAGTAGTAGTAGAGCAGTAGCAGTGGTAGTGAAATTAAAGCCTTGATTAAAAGTTATTAAATACCAGGCATTGTCTTAGGGGCTTTACATATACTCACTTGAGGGTATGTATTATGATGATCCCTGTTGTACAGGTGGGGAAACTGAGGCACAGAGTGGCTCTGGAACTTGCCAAGATCACAAATTTCCTTCTTAATTCTTTCTCTTATAACTATGCTATTCTGCCTATAAAGTAGCTACTTTCCTCTTGTTTAAAAATTGTTTTTACATTTTTTTACCTATTGATTTAAGAGAGAGAGAAACAACATCGATTTGTTGTTCCACTTACTTATGCATTCATTGGTTGATTTCTTGTATGTGCCCTGACTGGGGATCAAACCCACAACCCTGGTGTATTGAGACGATGCTCTAACCGACTGAGTTATCCAGCCAGGGCATACTTTCCTCTTTGATTACCTCTGATCCACATCCTAAATTTCTATTACTGGTTATTAGTCATTTCATAAAACGTGCTGTTGGCTTGACTGTGTGCCAAGTATGAAGGCTTTTATTATTAGCCCTTTGAATCCTTTGTCTTTGTTGAAAACATGAGGATCCAGGGCGTAGACTGGTGGTGTAGACTAATGTGGCTCATGTATCAGCTGAGCAGCAGCACCTGGGGATCTTGTTAAAGTTTGGGGTGCTGCTGTTTTTCACACTGTCAACATGAAGGGAACTAAAATGTACTGGCCAATGATTCTGGTCTCCCAGCCACTTGTCAGCCATTTGATGGCAGCAGGCCTCTGTCTTCTCTGTGTGCCTCAGTTGCTTTATGTGTCAAGAATGGGGATCCAACAACAGAGTTGTTGAGGAGCAAAGTGAAATGTTTATCTTTTTGCTTTTCTGGAATCTTTTCCTTTACATTAAAAAAAATTATTAGATGTGAACTTTATTCCTCCATGTACCCCTGTCTTCATATTTACCATCCTGCCATTTATGCCAACCACCAGAGCAAAAGCTTCCTTTTCTTCAAGGCAAGCCCCCCTATGTTGGCTCCTTAACCTGTCTGTTGTGCCGTCTCCATCATTTCCTCCATTTATCTCATTGCACTAGGTCAGAGGGCAGGGCGTTACCTGTGTTGTCCAGTGTTACAGTCCCAGTGTCGGCTTGTGGAATGTGGCAGAGAGCAAATGTTCAGCAAATGTTGCATGACTGTAAGTTTTCAGCCTCTTTGCCACTAGACCCATGTATATGATGTAGCTCTCGTCTGTTCCATTTCTCTTTCTCTCCCTTCTTGTCCCCTAGTGATGATCCATGTAGTGGTCATTTCACTAGCCTTGTTTCTTTCCGTTATTAGGCTAGAGCAGTTAAGCATCTGCTTTATCTCTGGCCTCAGTGTTCTGTTCTACCCCCCACTCCACTCCACCCCACCCCCGCTTCAGTTGCCAAAGGTAACAGTAACATGGGCCAGATCCATTTATTTTTTTGGAGCTCCTTGACACCTGTTGTCTTTTCCCGCCCTGTTAACCTGTTTTACACTGCCTTCCACAGTAGGCCTCTCAGTGTTAGCCTGCCCCATGATTTGGCACATAGTCATCTTTTCATCTCCATCTTAAACTTGGGTGACCTTACCTATTCATTACTATAACCTCCAAATAGTTGCTAGTGACTTAAAAAGATTACCAGCTCAGCCCACCCCTCCTTTGAATTTTGGGCCTCTATTTCCAACTGCCTGACATTCAACTTCCACCTGAATGCACTTCAGTACCTCAGACTCATCTGTTAATTAACTGATTAAATGGTCCAGTCATTCACATATTTATGGCCTACTATGTCCTATGCTTGTGCTAGGGGCCCTTACATTAGAATAGGACTGCAAGGTGCAGAAGGTTCAATAGGACATTCCCAGCAGGTGGTACAGCTTTGGAAAGACATGGAGATCGGAAATGGTATGACGTGTCTTGGGAGCTAAGAAATTAAGTGCATATAAAGCATGTAGCCAGCACATCTCAAACTTTTGATGTGCACCTGAGTCATTCTTACAAAGAAAGTGTGGGGTGGGGCCTGAGATTTTGCATTTTAACAAGTTCCCCATGATGTCACTGCTGATCACACTTTGGGTGGGCAAAGATCTACAGGCTGTTCCAAGAGCTTATTAGGAGATGAGAAGTGATAGAGATCTGTCAAGGTAAAGTGCCCCTCACTCCCCCACCCCACAGTGGCACCAAGAAGCCCGTGGACGCATTGAAGCGAGGGTGTACACCAGCATCATTCTCTTGAATGGTGCAGAACTCGCAGCAGTTCTGGAGGCAGGCAGACCTGGCAGGTCTAAGGCAGGACTCCATCTGGGATGACCTGGGCATAAACAGTCTCTGTTGAAACATAGCAGAGGTGTTTGGGCTTCCTCTTTGATCCGAAAGTTGTTTTGAGGGAGATGCTGTGGAACTGGTTGTTTGAGTGGCAAGAAGAAGTTGGAGAGCAGCAGTAAGATTTTTGGCTTGAGTGAATGCTGATGTCACTTACAAAGAAAAGAGCAAGTTTTAGGAAGGCAATGATGAGCTTAAGTTTGAACAGGTTGTATTTGAGGCGCCCGAGGGGGACTGAAGGTGAAAAATATCCGGTAAGGAGATTTAAACAAAGGACTGGATCCCAGGAGAGAGGGGGGAGGATTAGTGAGAGAATTGAGAATCACCGCTGATAGGAGACATCCGTGGGAGGTTAACCAGGACAAGCAGGAAGGACCAGAAGAGAAGGTGAGATGTGACACTGGAACGTCAACATCTAGCAGTAGGCAGAAGGTGAACAATCAGGAGTGACAGGCATGAGGTCTCAGATACCCCTCATCCTCTCAGTATGGTGAGACCCACCGGCCTACAGAAATGGGGCCAGTGGGTCTTACATTAGGAAGTTACCAAGAACGTTCAGGAACTTAATCGATTGCACAGGGAGGACAGTTTTTGTAGCGGTTAGAGAAAAGCCAGATTGCAGTGCATGTAGGAGTGGGCCTCAGGTGGGGAGAGCGAGAAATGCACGGTGCACTCGCAGATGTGCCAGCAGTTGTTTTGCATATGTTTTGACATATGGCTGTAATTCCAGGGGACAGGAGCAAACCCAGGGTAAAGGTAGAAGGACTCCTTTAACTCCCAGCCACCCAGATCTAGAACCTTGTTCCTCATATCCCTTTGTGGGCCCAGTTTCCTTCTGCACCTTCAATGTTGGGCTTTCTTAGTTTATGGCTTCAGCTGCCACTTATGTCCTCACAGTCTCCAGTCTGTTTCTAGTCTGTTCCCCAAGCTTTGCCCATAATTTCAAACCACCCACTTTTGACATCTTTGCCTAGACTTCCCACAGGCCCCTTCAGTCGATCCTGTCTACGTACCACTGTGGCCTCTCATATTAAACGGCGTTTTCAGCCGACCAAAGTGCCCAGGCAGAAATCTGGATTCTGTACGTGACTCCTGCTCTTTCACTGCTTACATCCGGTCAGTTTCGGAGTCCCTTGTGTCTGCCCAGCCACTACTCCAGGTTATACCAGCGCCTCACGATGGTTGAAATAGCTTCCCGCCGCTGGAGCATGTTGTAACACTTACAAGGTGTGCCTTCATTGTGATTGTTTTCCTTCGACAGGCCGTACATTTTGTGAGGTCAGGGATTGTCTGTTTATTTTTCCTTTCATTCCCAGTGTACGGCACAGTGCATGTTAATTGAGTAAATGGGGAAAGGTGTACTACGTACTAGACAGCAGTTCATGTTTGTTGGCTTGAGAAAAACCCCTAGAGGGGAAAGAGCATTTGAAGATCGAGAAGAAGTACATCGGAGAGGAGTTGGGCAGGGCTGGGCTCAGTGTCCTGCACAGACCAGCTTTGTGTGTCAGCTTTGCCACGTGCCACGCCTTCAGTAATGGGCAGAATTTATACCACTCCAGCCTCATTTTAATCTCTTGTTTGCAGCCTGTTACTCCCACCCCCGCCTTGTTTTATACCTTTCCTCTCATTATTGAATGTAATGAAATAAAGGCATGACTTGAGACTGCGAATTTTTGATTTGCTTCATTTGGTGGCCAGCAAGTAATGGATGTGAACTTTAAAATAGTTATTAAAGTAACCCAGGAAGTAATTAAAATTTAACTAAAATGAGGTTATGGCTTTACATTACTGCCTTTCACCTCTCTTGTGTTGCTTGAGAAAACAAATGTAATATCCTAGAATCATTGGTTGATTGGTTTCTTTTAAGGAGGTGGTGCTAAGTGGAAGTAAAAAGCGTCACGCTTTTCTAGCTCTGGTTCCTTACCTTATTGTCTACTCAGTGTCTTCACCAGGGCCGACAGTGCAGTGGCAGGTTGTGATGGGGATGGTGAAGGCCACCTGGGCCTGCTGAAGCGATCTGTACAGGAAGCCCATACACAGAGTTTGTGATTGGGGGCTCTATTAGTGGCATTTCTTTGTGATTTGTACAATTTGTTGAATGCATTCCTATCTCCATGTAAAAGAAAATGGGAAGGAAGTTGAAAATGTTTCTACATTCAGTGGCAAAGCTGTGACTTAAAGACACACTTTTTCTCTTCTGTGCTTTCCCCCTGGTCTTGTCTGTAGCCTTTCTTCCCTCACCTCATGGACTCCCCTATTCTGCGAGTTTCTAATAGTTAGCCAGTTAGAGTTTAAGGCTTAAAGGCCTTAACTTGACTCAGCAGTATTTGCAATTTATTTTCATTGTTAGGGTGCTCTTAGAAGAAAAGACTATTGCCAGCCCTGTTGACCAAGGGAAGGAGATCATAGCAGTCTATTTTTAGGGTAGGTATGAGATAAGTGGCCCATTTAGTTTGTCCTTTGATAGTTGCTGAGAAAAAGGACTGATGGTCAAGTTAACTAGTGTTTATACGTACTGAACAATTCAGATTTCTTTGGAAACTGTTAAATCATTTTCATTTTTTGGAAGATATTTTATCAGCTGAAATGGGAATGACTTTATTTTCATTTACTTCTAAGAGATAAAAATATATAGAGATTTGGAGAAAGAAGGTTACCATAAATAATCATGGTAACTTTTTCACCTTCCCATAGGATAGATCAGAGATTTTCATCTCTGTGCCACAAGAAGTTTTAGCCTCACTATTTAGTCAAGGACACTGACCTCTTTTCCCTTAGATTGTCAGTTTTTTGAAAAATGACAACAGCCAACACAACAATAGCTGCCTGGTGTGAATGATTCAGAATTATACCTTTTTTTTTTTTTTTTTTTTGTCGGATCAGCAAAAAGCATATTTTTTGGTGTGCTGCAGAATTTTAGTAATTAGCTTATGTGTGCCATGAGAGGAAAAGGCCGAAAATCACTGTGGTAGATGTATGTTCTTTGTGAGTTTTATAGGTTTCTCCAAAGGAAGGATGGTTTGGCTGCACAGATGAAATGCTCTCAAGGAACCCAAGGAACATTCTGATACACTGAACCCAATGTCTTGCACTGCATCTTTGCCGGTTACAGTGACTCTACCAGACTCTCCCTAGTCTCTCTGATTCCCCAGTGAAGAGTGCTCTGAACTCTTGAAATACCAGAGGATTCCCCTGGGTGCTTTCTCTAATAGACCAGACAAAAACTTCTGAGTGTTTTGTTTCAGGTAGTTCTACAGTTAAGAATTGAGAAGACTTTTTAACCAACTTGGTTGTACAATGTGAAATCTGATACTTCTGGAATAAACTGGTAACCCCGGGCTAAAAGAGTGATTGTTCCTTACTTTTTAAGACAATTTCACACACATCTCATTTGAATCCACTCTCCTGACAACCCTGGGGTAGGAAGAATACTTCATATTAATTTTTTAATTAAAATTTTTTTCTGGCCTGCCTTAGGCAGCATATCTGCAGATGTTATGTGGGATTCAGATGTATTGGAGCTCTCAGGCACCTGCTCAGCCCCAACAGGTTATACCTGGCAGGGATATTGAGGCAAGAGTTGGGAAATCATCTAGTTTTTCAAGAAAATTATTTTGTTTAACCCAAAATACACAAAATATTATTTTCACATGGTCAGATTAAACTTAATGAGATAATTTTTTTAACACTAAGTCTTAGAAATCTGATCAGTATTTGATCTACAGCACACCTCAGTTCACACTAGCCACTCTTCTGGTGTTCGGTAGCCGTATTGGCTAGCGCCTACTCTGTTGGTCAGCACGGCTCCAGAACCTGGAGCTTTAGTTCCAGTTACCTTCTACCTTATCTAGTCTTGGAACATCTACTAAGAAAAACATGGGTGTTGTGTGCTATCTAAATAGATTTGTCAAATGGAACATGCTTTTGTAATTGCTCTCGTGAGATTTTAACTCAAAAATAGTTATTTGTGCCCTGGCCAGTGTGGTTCAGTGGTTAGAGTGTTGGCCTGTGTCCCAAAGGGTCTGGGGTTCAATTCCTGGTCAAGGGCACATACCTGGGTTTTGGGTTCGGTCCCTGTCCCCGGATCGGGGGCACGTGGGGGAGGCTTCTGGTTGACATGCCTCTCTCACATCAACATCCCTCTCTCTCCCTCTTTCCCCCTCCCTCCCTTCCTCTCTCTCTGAAAAGCAATGGAAAAAATATCCTCAGGTGAGAATTAACAACAAAAAACACAAAAATATAGTTATTTGTATTACATGGGATTCTTGTTTGCTGTGAGTTAGATAAAGTCTCTTGTTTTTTATTTAGTTTCTTGTGATTGCCAGAGATTTTGTTACTTCTACGCAAAATTACATCAGCTGTCTTTATTCCATAGTTATATGCATTTATATTTTAGGTATAAGGCAGAAAAAACAAATACATGCACAGAAATCACACGTTTAACTCGCCTGTGGGGGAATAAATGCACTTATGGAGAGAATGAGACCAGAATGGCCCATGGCGATGGTTGCTAGGGAAATCTGAATTCACTTTGGGATATTAGAAGGGAATTAATGCCAAGATCGCGGCAATCAAGTCAGACGTGCTTATAACAGGGATGATTTTCTTACTGTCATTAACCCTTCCTTTATTAGCTTTGGGATTTTCCATAAAGAGAGAAACATTATTTACTCATTTTGCTATTATGTCTATTTCTTTGCTTTTTTGTTTTCTGTGATCTCATCTTTATAAGACACTTCACTTGCGCTTTTGCTTTCTTTTCTTTCTCCTACACCACGTACTCAGTTGTCCTGTCTCGTGCTAATTAAAGGAAGCAGGCCTGAGGTTTTTATGAGCAAGGAAGCAAAGGCAGGTTTTTAAAAATGGAGTGATAGAGATTATTCTATGGAGGTGGTGGAAATATTCACCATGGCAACGGGTCTGTTTTACCCATAATGCAAAATACCCTGTTTGCATTTGTTTTGCCAGAGAATTCTGAAATTAGCATCTGTGTATTAGAGAACACGGGGAAGGCAATAGACTGCACAGTTGGAAAAAGACAGACTTAATTTTTATCCAAATCAAAATTTGAATGCTTTCCTGAGATGCGTGTGTGTGAGAGAGTGTGTGTGTGTGTGTGTGTGTGAGAGAGAGAGAGGGAGGGAGTGTGTGTGTGTGTGAGAGAGAGAGTGAGTAATGGGAGCGGGGAAGGGGTGGGTCCCAATCCAGTACAACAAATACTTACAATCTATCTGTCTGCATGTTCACATTCTTAACTCCGCTTGTCTGGCTTTCAATTATAATTTATATTTTCCCTGGTCCTGATTTATAAATTATGTGTTAAGTATTTATAGAGAACCTCAATCTCTGTGGATGAAGTTTGTGGGTAAATAATGTCTACTTACGGGTGACATTTTGAAATAGGTGCTTTGAGAGAAATGAGGAAGGCATCATTTTGCTACTCAGCAAACTTCAGTCTGGAGGAGGGACTCCGCAGAGCAGGGCTGGGGGGCAGATAGTTGCGGGTGAAATGGGTTCTTGCAGTGTCATGAGAAGTTCATTTCAAAGGGCACACGCCCGGGAGAAATTTAAGTGTAGTGGTAAGATTTATTGGGGTGGAGGGAAATAGCACACCCTCGGGGTGTAGAGGGTGGACAGGCTCTGGCAACAACTGCCCTGAAGTTCCTGATAATCATCCGTATTATTTTCTTGGTTTTCTGAATGAGGGAGCCCTCTTTCAAATCACCCTGTGTTTCCGGGGTTTTCCCAGGCTTGTGCTGGGCCCTCTCCCAGACCTCCAGGACTTCCATGCCCTTGTCCAGTAGGGTGCTTTCCCAGGCCAGGCTTCACCCCTTTATGCCTCGAAGTAGGACGGCTACCTGTGCTCTTGGCTTCTGCTGCACATGTGCTGGCAACGGAATTTCCCCCCCTCCCCCCATAATCCCAGTCCCAGGCCGGCTGTTCTCCAGGGAGGTTTTTCCTGTCCACTTCCAGGATTCAGTCCAGAGGGTGGTGGGTGCGGTGGTCCCTGGGGAGCCTGTGAATGCCGTGACGTCCCAGTGCAGCGGGATGCGTGTCCGATTCAGCTCCCTAGCTTATTAGGGTGACTTCTGATCCCCTTGCTCCCTCCCTTTGTTAATAACTAGCTAACTGCACTGACTGTCAGAGGGGCGATGCAACGTGAACGTATGGCTTCCCGGTTATTCTCTTGGGGCCCCACTGGCTTCTCCAGACCGTTTTCCCCTCCACTTGTGTACCAGCCCCTCAGCCCCGAGTCTCCTGCTTATACCAGACTTCTGGTTGCTTCTCCACACGGACCAAGAAATGTCTTACCACTGTGGGGGAGGAGGGAACTGCCTCTGTCCTCAAGGGTCCTTTGGCTGGTCTAACAATTACATCAATAGGAGACAGATTAACCAGAGAAAACCCAATTTAATAGACGTGTGTGCGTGAGAACCCCACCTGTGTGAGAGAGCCAGCGACCCCACGTGTAGGAGAGCCTCGGGAAGAGGTAAAAGATGTCTGTCTGGCTTTGTGAGCCAAGGATGACATAAGGTGCCTTGTGGCTTCAGAAGGTCAGTGCAGGATGAGTCATTCATGGTTTGCCCTGACATATAGCTGATTATGGGCAAGGTCGCTAATTCAGATTCTTCCTAGTTTCTCTTGGGTCCAAAAGGTCTTGCTTTCCTTTAGCTCAGAATAACCTGCACACTACAGAGGCACGTCTTGGGGTGACTTGTTCTGAACCCCTATACTTCATTCTCCTGTCCCCTCCCCCAACCCTCCGTCGCAGCGTTATCTTGGCATTTTAGGATTTACATTTTTTTACAATTCACACGCCACAGTGCCTTGACCTCTAAAATACAGTGATTGATTGATTGATTTTATCCTAACCTGAGGATATTTTTTCCATTGCTTTTTCAGAGAGAGAGAGAGAGAGACATGGATGTGAGAGAGACACATGGATTGGCTGCCTCCCGCATGCACCCCGACCGGGGCGGGGGATCGAGCCTGCAACTGAGGTTCACATGCTTGGCAGGAGTCCAACCTGGAACCTTCGGTCTGTGGGCCAGCGCTCTAACCACTGAGCCAGACTGACCTCTGCTTCCGGTGACTGTAAAACCAGAATTTCTTCACGAATCTCCGGGTCCCATGGCCAAACTGCAGCTCCCACCCCTGCTGTGGATCAGTCCTACAGGCCAGTTTCTCTGCTCCTGCTCAAGGGCTGGTGCACAGCTGGAGAGGAAGAGCTAAGGCACAGCTGTGTGCACTCGGGAGACTGGTTTTATTGTAATTTGAAGTACATTTATAAAGCATCAGAACATTATATTTTAACAAAGACAAAATAAAAATAGCTTTTCTGCCTCTAACTCCTTCAGCTCTTTTTAAACTTATTTTCAAGTAAACCTTTTATGTGAAGTATGACATTCATACATAGGAAAGTAGGTGGTCTAGAGCATTATTTTTACGTGTACAGGTGACGACGTTATCACAGACTGACACATCCATGTAATGTCACCCAGATCAAGAAATAGAAATAACCCACATTTCACAAGTCCCCTCATGCTCCCTCCAGTTACTTCCTTTGCTCTCCTCTGATTTCTAACAGAAATTGGTGTACTGTCAGTGCTTTATATAAGTGGAACTGTACAGTATGTTTCTTTATAACTTCTACTCACTCTCAGGTTCGTTAGGTTATTCACATTGTGCGACTTTGGTTTGTTTATTTTCCTCACTTTGTGGTATCTGTATTTGCCCACACTAGTCGATCTACCCATTCTACTGCCGATGGTCATTTTTCCCCTCCAGTTTTTTGCTGTTGAGAAAAGCGCTGCTATGACATTCTTGTGCATGGGTTTTAGTGCACGGGTGCACACATTTCTCTACCTATGAATTGAGTTTCCGGGGTCCCGTAGGTTATATATTCAGCTGTGGTTGATACTGCCAGTTTTCCAAAGTCAGTCATCCTGATTGACACTCCCACCAATAGACTATGACAGTTCTAGTTGCTCCACACCCTCAAAAATTATCCACAAGTATATTTTTTATGTCCTCTCCATTCTAATTTATTTTATTTTACTTATTGATTTTGAGAGAGGGAGAGAGAAAAACATTGATTTTTTTTTTGTTCCACTTATTTATTTACGCATTCATTAATTGGCTCTTGCACGTGCCCTGACTGGAGATCGAACCCACAACCTTGGCGTGAGCTACTCCGCCAGGGCCCTTCCGTTCTAATTTAAAGGTGTCTGATCTCCCGTTTTCTAAGGATCATCCGTTCCCGGTACCTCGATCCTTACGTCTCTGAGTGTTTCTACTGTGTGTGTTCTACCATGTAATTGCTGTTTCCTTTTGACTGATAGACATGCTCTACATTTCTCATCTCAGAACAAACTTTCTGTAACCACACATCACACTTTTTTGTCCTGTCCTGGACAGCCTCAGAAGTTCCTCAAAACAGTAGTCAGTCACTTCTGTTTTTACTCATAAACCTCAGCCTCTGATGTATCAGTCAGATACATACCATTGCAACTCTCCACACAGCCTTTACTGAATCGGGTTAGGCCTAGGTCACCAGCGATGTTCTGATTGCCAATCCTAGTAGATACATTTCAGTGTCATTTATTTATATAACACATTTTTAGTTCTTCCTATATGGAATAAGTGTGAGGGATGAAAGATTAAAGATACCCTCCCCATACTACAGAAGTTTATATCCTAGCAGGAGTGACAGGCTTGTAAGGTGACAGTGAGCTATCATACAGACACTGTCTATTGCAAGGATCATACTGGGTTATGCTGGAACTACAGGGTGTCCCCAAAAAATGTACACACACTTGAATAATTATTAATTCCAATGGGTTAAATCTGAAAAGAAAGAAACATCAATTGAGCTATCCAAAAATGTATGTGTATATATTTGGGGGGGACACCCTATATTCTGATGCTTTACACGCATTATTTTATTTAATCCCTGCGGTGAAGTCGGCATTATTACTACTCCCATTTTAAAGAAAGCAGTACTTGCCTGTGGTCAAGCAGGTGGAAGGCTCAGGTTGAATTTGAACCCAGATCCGACCTCAGAGCCCACACTGTTACTGGCAGGACTGCTGCCACAGTCCGGTATGCCACTGCTTCAGAAATGGCAGCCTTGTGGGGTGGACTGGAGCTGCTGCCCTTTGGGTTTGGGGGCGGGGGTGGGGGATGTCCGGGAAAGGCTTCTTGTAGGTTGATTGACTGATGGTCTAAAATCAGGACAGATTTAGCTCTGCAATAGATAATTCAGTTCAACACCCTTAATTTGTGTTTGAGCCCTGGAGAAGCAACGTGTCCAAAATGATCAAGCTTTTCTTGTGAAAAACTTGGCACTGGAGTCCTAGTCTGGTATTTATCTTTCTGTTAATAAAAGGTTCACCCAAACTCCTGAACCATGTGCTACCTAAAATGTGTCCTTAGAAATGTCGAGAAGAAAAATAAAATTCCATGTTGTCATCCACCACGGTGATTGGAATGGGGTTCTGACAACATCCTGTGTTTTATAGTGATTTTAAAAATGAAATCTCTGCGTCCAGGAGTGTTGACTGTGGACTGCTACTTACAGGATGCGTGTGGCTTGGGAGCCAGGCTGCCTGCATGTGTGTCTTGTTCCCTTCAGTAGCTTAAATACCTTTCAGTGTCTCTGTTCCTTTGCTTTACAGTGGGGATAACAGTAGTTCCTCCCTCAGAGTGGTTTTGAGAATTGAAAGAATTAATATGTTTGAAGTACTTTGAGACGTGCCTGGCATGTAATAAGTCCTCAGTTACTGTTTGTTACTATTTATTGTTAAAATGATTGTTTCCATCTCAGTTTATTTCCTGGGTACCTGCTTTTTGATTTCTTATGGGTGGAGAGCTGGGAATTTATATTTTTAAAAAGCTGCATAGAAAAGCAAATAAGTATACTTAATATCATTTCTCATTGTTATTAACTTCTCTGACTTTTCTTAGCTCTATGTACATATTAACATACTGTACTGAGTAGCACACATGGGAGTTAAACCACCAAAACTCCTGGACAGCACAGAGCATAATTTCTACCTTCCTTAAGTATTTTCTTTAATCCCTCAGGCATTTAAAAGCCTCGTTGGAGTAGGTAACTAGATTAACATATTTAAAATGTTTTTCTTCTTGCGTTTTAGAAACGCTGTTTAGGTGACTTTTAAATATTGCTAATCCCAGGGCTACTTCATGGTGAGAAGGAAGAAGGGAATTGGCGCCGGTTGGAATTAACATCTGGTGACGGGGGAAGGAAATGATCCAGATAACATAGTGGTTGTGTTGGCAGCAGTGAGAACAGCACCAGGTGTTAGACCGGTGGGGGTCAGACCAGACCTTGGTTCAGCAACCTCAGTACCTGGGTTCTGGCTAGGAAAGAATTCAGAGCCAAGACTTAAACTATAAGAGAAATTTTATTTAGAAAATCACAGAGGTAGAAGTGAGTGGTAGAAGAAATGGTCTCAGGAAACAAGTGTCCTTGGAGCTTAGGAGAGAGGAAGGTAAAGGTAATGCACCTGGGAGGCAGATGAGGGGAAGGGGAAAGGCATGAGCGTGCTCCTGGGAGGGAGAGCCCTGGGTCCTCCATCCTAAGGGCTTTTAAGGGTGGGGCTTTTAGGGGAGGTCCCAGGGGAGGATCCCACTAGACTGACCATCAGCTTTTCAGGTGTGTCCTTTCAGGATCATGGTCTTTGATTGAGTGTCAGGGCAGGGGGTCATTAGTCAATGCAGCTGGTCCTGGCATCACGTGCCCGGTTTTGCTGTTTTTCTGGGCCTGGAGCTGAAATACAGCTGAGGCCTGGATATGATCTCTAGGGAGGAAAGGTCATGGGGTCTAAACACCATGACCAGTGACATGAAAGTTCAGGGGGTTTAAACCGCATGACCAGCAATATGCTAGGGGAGGAAAGGTTACCCTGGGAGTGAGGTCCTTGTTTTACCAGTTTTTCCCATTGCTAGGCACCCTGCTGACCTTTCCTACCTGGCCCACTGTCCTTGCTCAGCTCATGTCTGTCTAACTGCCTGCCGCAGTTGCATTTTTGCATGGGGTTTGGAATATCCCAGTGACTTGCTTGCTAACCCAGACATCTGTAGTATTTAGCAAACAACAAAATTATACTTGTCGCAGTCAGTAAACACCCTAGTTCCTGAGTTGTCCATTTGATTTCTTAATATTGCTCTAGTGGATCATTTTTTACTATGTTTTTGTTTCATTTTTGGTTTTGGTATTTTGGCATTTATTTTGCATAATAATATAGAATACAATATAAAAACTAGTATTTTATTCTAGAGAGTACAGAATATGTACAAAATTTCTAAAACTGAAACTAAATGCACCTCAAATATAAAAAGTTACAAACATATTACAAAACAAAAAATTAAGTTTATAAAAATATTAACAGATAAACAATTTTAATTTATCGTGCAAATAAGTAAGTTATAGCCCCTGCCCTCGGTGTAGACCTCAAAGTTATAAAAAGACGTAGTATTATTTAAATAGGAGATAGAGAAAGAATTTTTTCCAATTTTGGGGGGGGTTAATCCTCATCCGAGGGTATGTTTTTTATTGTTGTTGTTTTTTTTGTGAGAGAGGAAGAGAGAAAGAGAGAGAGAGAAAAAGAAAAAGAGAAACGTCAATTGGCTCCCTCCTATACATGCCTCAACCAGGGATTAAACTCAACCTAGGTATGTGCCCGTGTTACCCGGGAGACGAGGGAGCTTAGTTATTGTCTTCTTGAAGGAAAGATTTCAATCAAGAGACAAAGTGTGGCAAAATAAGAATGTATTGGCTGCAACAAAAATGTACTTAGGACAGTGAAACAAGGAAGGGCACAGAGGATGTAACAGGAGAGCCTGGCTGGGCTGCTCTGGCTCACTGAGGAGTCAGAGAGAGAAGGGGGCCTGGAGACAGGCTCGGGGGTTAGCCCTGGATGAGCTCCTGCTGCCCATTGCTCCCCTGGTTGCAAGTTTCCTGGGGTCCCCTAGGAGGGAAGGAGAGGGAAGCACCCTGGGTCCTTTGTCGTGAGCATATTTCTCTCTCTCTGGCAAGTGGGAATCTTAGGGGAGGCCTCAGGGGAGGGTCTCAGTAGAATATTCATCAGCTTTCCAGGGGTGCTCTTTCAGGGTCTTGGTCTTCACTGACTGGTTGGTTCCAGGGCAGGGTCATTGGTCATTGTATCTGGTCCTGAGGCAGCCAAGGCGCCACTTATCTGGTTTTGCTGCTTTTCTGTGCCTGGAGCTGAACTACAACTGAGGCCTAGATGTTATGTTTAGGGAGGAAAAGGTCATGGGGCCTAAACCGCATGACTAGTGACATGCTAGAGAGGAGAGGTTCCCCTGAGGGTGAGGTTCCTGTTTCCCAGTTTTGCTCCTTGCTAGCCATCTGGGGCTTTCTCTACTTGGCCTGTCGTCCTTGCTCTGCTCATGTCTTTAACTGCCCATAACACCATGACCGGCAATCGAACCCGCAACCTTTTGGTGTATGGGATGATGCTCCAACAGACTGAGCCACCCTACCAGGGCTTTACTATTGTGTTTTTATGTAACTTAGGAACTTCTGTGATCCCAACTCTACAATCCGATTGAATGATTATGTCCTCTGTATTTAGAATAGTAACCTCTATGACATTCTTTAACATTTCTCAAAAATCTCAATGTCAGATAAATTGTTTATCACAACTGACATTAAGGTCGACATAATATTCCCCTTTCCAAGAAACTAAAGAAATATACAGGACTTTAGAAATTAAATTTAAATTTTTGTTTTAATTTCTAATTTTTCTTTTTTGCTTAATATCTTTGGGATAACTCCAGAGATTTTGAGTGTAGAATAGTTTTCTGCCTGATGTTCTAGAGATAGGTGAAAGGCAGACCAGCAGCTCTTCTTCATCCATAGTTGGGACTTTAGAATATTCACAAAGAAGCTTTTCTTAATGTCATATTTTCCTCATTTTAACATCATTGTATATAAAGCTGCAATCACGTTAGTTTTTGTTTTAACCAGATTTGCTAACCTTTCTCGTAATGTGAATATTAAAGTAATAAGCAATGGGCTGATCCCATCAGCACATGACAGGCGTCCCCTTCTGAGCTGTACCTCCCATCTGGGCGTTGTCGGTCCACCTCTGCTTCCCTGGATACGTGATCTTCCCATGGCCTTGGTGTTTTCTCCACAAGGCCTGGTGGTCCCCTCTCCCCTCGCCAACCACTCCCCTTTCACTGGCTCCTTCACCTTCCCTCTACTCTGAGCTCTGCCCTCCAGTTGCTGTTTTACAGTTTTGTTTAACCACAGGGCCAGGGTGGAGGGCTTGCTAGATAAGGCTTGGGATGTACCTTCCAAAGATAAGCCCTGAAAATCTGTTAAGTGAGTGAAACTATTTGCTTAAGGGCAGGGGCAGGTAAACAACTACCTCCTAAGAGTGTTGTGTAACAGAAGGAAGTGGTTAACCCTGACTGCCTGTGGGGATCGGGAAACCCTTTGAGAGGAAGTGAAAGGTGGGGATCCTCTGATTAGGGACTGGAGGTGGGAGAAAGGGGGCTTTTCAGATGGGAAAGCATGACCCACACAGCTGGGGACTCCATTCCTCCCCCTAGAGCTTCCTCTGATGTCCTTGTGTGATTGGCCCCAGACCTCCAGGACACTTTCACTGCTGTCGTTCCATCTTCAATAGGTAAAGGTCTGACTTTATTTTCACATACTTTTAGCCACATTACAACTTAATTTTTCTCCCCTGTTTTGAAATGGATCATCTTTCATCTCCGGTAGATTCTCTCCCCTTCTCTGATATGAAGGTCCTTGTGCCTATGAGATTTTTATTTTTTATCTGTTTACTTAGCTGAGTACCTGAAGTTTTGCTCTGCTGTAGAGAAAACCAGTGACAGTCAGGTCTTTGGCTTCAAAAGCAAATGTGCAACACTCACGGTGGGTGCAGGGTAGGAAACACCTGGCCTCTCATGTCTTTATTTTACATTCAGACTGTGATTTCAATCCCTGTGCACAGGCCACCGCACTGGTCAGACTTCACATTTATCTTGCTGGTGTAGGTAAATACATGGAAAGCATGTTTGATAGCATTCCTTTTGTTTGTTTCCTCAGTGATAGAACACAAAACTATCCTTCATTTAGTGAGTGTTTATTGAATGCTGCCTGCTGATTTTTCTGACCTAAAATATTTAATGTAAACTTGATTTTCGCTTCATAATTTTTGTTTCTCCTGTTTTTCTCCAAGACTTTCCTCACTCAAAACATTATTAAAAGTCCTCACATGTTTACTTCTCTCTTTTTGAATCAACCACAAAATTTCATGAGCACTTTCCAACTTCCTATGATTTTAAGATTGCTTGAGGGGAAAAATAACTGAAGACCATCCCAGTTAACATGTAGCTTAAACTCGAAAGTAAAATTAAAGAAGTCAAGGTGGGCTATCTGTTTAAGCATTGCCAGTTGGAGTTAGTGCTTTCTAGGATCTCCAATTCTCCGTTCTCAGGGTGGAAATAGATCTAAGGCCTTAGTAGGAGATTGACAACATAAAGGACTAAAAAAATACACTGATGAACTCGTCATTTTGATGCTCAGATAGAAGTCAGACTGGGCAGGAAAGAAACTCTGCCGATCCCACAAGTGATTTGGGATTGAGAGATTATTTCAGTCACTGCCAAAATGGGACATATGCCCAAATGGGACATGATTCTTTTTATTTATTCATCTAATCCAGTGCCGAGCACTTATTAACTGGACCTTGCAAATACTTGTTGATAATGTGCTATATATTTTGTCGTACTCTGAATATAAGTTTGAATAAAATTACAAGAAGATTTGTTATTTGATTCCATTTTCAGACTATGTTTGATCCTGCAACTTAAATTATCATTCAGTTTGCTTCTTAAATAGAATTGGGCAGTATTAGGAAAGAATCCCTGGAGACACTGCTTGAGACCAAGTGTCTGCCTTTTGAATATAGTTAATAATACTGTAATAACTATGTATGGTACCAGGTGGGTGCTTGATATATCAGGGGGACCACTTTGTAATGTGTATGATTGTGTAACCACTATGCTGTACAACTGGAACTCATACAAAATAATACTGAATATAAACTGTAATTGAAAAATAAATTTTTTTTAAAAGTTACTTTCGTGGCTGTTGCAAACATCCAACACTTGAAAAACTGCCTCTTGTGTAAAGAGGCCCCTTCATTGTTGCTAGGAAACCCAGTAACTGTTTTGTATGATCTTGAGATTTTTGTATCTGGTATATGCTGCATGTTTTAGACATTTTTTAAAAATGACATACTGAAAGCCACTTAAAAGTCTGCTTAAAATTTCTTTAGTAGTATACATATTAAGAACATCTCAGTATAAAACAGGAATGGGCAGTCATCTTTCTTAAAAATCTCAGTTCTCAAAAAAATAACTGCTGTTAGCAGTTTGGTATATATCTTTCCAGGTTATTTTTATATATATGTAACTTTTCTAAGGTACTCTTTTAAGATAAAAGTAATTTTTATGTATCAAATGAGAATAAAATATACTATTATGAAAACTAAGTCATTTTATTCTAATGACTGTAGGTAGAAGTACTGAGAGCATGATTAGGATTTGAATTTAGACACATTTAGATGTCTGATGTCATTTAACTTTTTAATTCTATTTTTACAAAATAAAAACCTTAAAAGCACAGAGTAATTAGGAAATTTTTTTAATACCAAATTTTCATTCTCATATTTTTTTTTAAAAAAAATGATTTTGAGAGAACTAGAGAGTGAGAGAGAAACATCAGTGTGGGAGAGAAACATTGATCAGTTGTCTCCCATACATACCCTGACTGGGATCCAACTGAAAACCCAGGTATGTGCCCTGACCGGTAATCAAACCCGCAACCTTTTGGTGTACAGGACAACGCTCCAACTGTTATATATTTCTTGCTTATATGTGACGATTTCTTCTTTTCCAGTTTTGGAGAAACTTTTCTTTTGAGATATAATTGACGTACAGAACTCTACATGTTTAAGATGAACTGTATGATTTGACTTGAGCATATTGTGAAATAATTACCACAGTGAGTTTAGTTACACCCATCAGCTCATGTAGAAACAAAAACCAGAAAAAGAAAAATACGGGTTTTTTTCCTTGGGATGAGAAAACTCTTGGGATCTATTCTCTTTGCTTAGAAATATTTTTAAGCATTCAATAAAAGTTATAGAATCAAATTTAATAAAAATGTACAATTAAAGAACTCTTGGCGGAAAAAAAAAGTGTCAGAATTCATCAGTATGTGTCCCAGTGATTAGATTATACTATCATTCTAATGTTACGAAGGCACAAACTAAAAACTGGGCACCGCTGAGTTTGAGCTCCCCTACTCGGGTCCCAAATTGCATCCTGCTTTCACTGCATCCTGTGTCTCTTCTGAAGGGCTGGGTGCTTGAGCGTGCCGGTGCTTAGTCCATGTGCTTGTTTCCTTCTGCAGATGTCACCAGAGGTTTGAGCATCACCAGCCCTGACCACATGGTTGAAAAGGCCAAAGGGGAAACTGCCTACTTGCCGTGCAAATTTACCCAAGGTCCGGAAGACCAGGGACCCCTGGACATTGAGTGGCTGCTGTCCCCAGATGATAACCAGAAGGTAGACCAAGTGGTAAGTTCACGGAGTGCTCGCCACTCGGCAGCTGTCTGTGGGACTTGCCTTCCGTGCCCATCACTGTGCTGACCACGTGGATGTGGTTCCTCCCCACACTCTAAAATCAAAAACAAATCCTTGGGGGAGGATTAAAAAGAAAAGTTATATGTGGGTTTCCTACTGGACGAGGCTGGGTACTGGTACCCTTAACCCCCATGTTGTTTGAGAGTCTACGGGATAGATGTATTTAGAAGAGAAATTTTATTTTTACTTACGGTCCATGTAAAAGAAGGGGTTGTTCAGCCATTTCGTGGCTGAATCAGTGCAGTTACACAATTACTAGTTTTGGCAAATCCAGGCAGTGTGCCCATAGGTATTTGTGAAGGAAATAATTAAGGTGCTTTCCCAAGTTGGGAACGACTAGGGCTGCCCTCCCCAGGGACACACCTCTGTCCTGGTTCTGCTACTGAAAGTTCCCTCTGCTGCCCTAAGCGAAATAAGTTGAAACTGACTCCTCTGTCTGCTTAGCCCAGGTGCCCTGTTTCCTCCCTCCTTGCCTTGCTCTCCTGCACCCCCGTCTTCCGTGGCAGGGCCAGCACCCTGAGCACAGGCGTCTACCTGAGGCCCTACGTACTCTCATGCCCCTGGCAGCCAGTGCCCATCTGCCTTTCAAGCCCAGGATCCCACTCTCATGGTTAAGATGGGTGGAGAGCGCAGGTCTTAAATGCTCTGGCTTAAGACGTATGAGGGAAGCCGTAACAAGGCTGTCCTGGAGACCGAGAAGCCCAGTGTGTGTCAGTCGTCCTGCGACCTTGTTCATGGGAGGAGGACCTGAAGTCATCCGTGCTGAATGGGAGGCACAGCTTTGCTTCCTGCAGAACTTACAAGACATTAGGAAACCGGGGACTGGGTTTAAGTGTCCATTTGTGGGTTAAAAAACTAGCCTCATAGTGTAAAACACAGTAAAACTAGGCCTAAAGAAAGCTAGAGGGTTAGAGGGAGAGATTGGTACAGAAGAGGGTGCTTACATAGAATTGAGCTACGTTATATGCCCGCTGAGCCCTTCCTTTAATAAATTTATGCCAACAGCATTGTTGTGGGGACTGGGCTGGAGAAATGTCCCTCCTTACTCTGTGTTTGATCTCTTAAGTCAGCAGACAGTTGCCATGTACGGTGTACTTACAGTGTGCTCTGTGGTGTTTCATATACTTTAATTATATATATATATTTATAAGCCTTAAAACAACACTAAAAGGAGAGTTACTGCCTTCCACGTGCGGAGGAGAAAAGAGCCCAGAGATTTGAAGGAGCATGCCCAGAGTCACACAGCTGGCAGCGCTGCAGCTGGGACTTGCACCCAGGTTTCTCTGACTCCCCCCCTTTGCTCCCTATTACCGCCGTCCGTGTTCCAGAAGCCTCAGTAAGCCTCAGTTTCCTCGTGTAGAATGGGCACAAATACACCTACCTCTCAGGATTGTCACGAGACTTTCCTGAAGTACTGCGCGTGTGTAGAAATGTTAACCACGTCAGGATACCGTGCCAGCTCACAGGCGTCTGGTTTGCACCTGAGCTCTGTGACTTTGCGAAAGTCGGGCCTGGGAGAGCCGCCGCTTTCCTCAGGCTACGGGATAGATGCGGTAAGACCGCCACCCTGCAGGGCGGCGAAGGCAACCAACACTGCCTGGTAAATGCTCGCTCCCCGTGTCCTAACTGCCGTTCAGAACATTGTTTTCGTGGGAAAAGACTAAGATAGTTTACAGAGTAACTCACAGTGGGGACACATCTTACTTGTCAGGCCCCCTTCAAAAGACTGCCAAAGTGTGTGTGTGTAGCAGAGTGAGGAACTGAAAGTATATGGCTTGAATTCCTGGGGAATCCTAGTTAAATACAAAGGGAGATACCACGGCCTCCTCCGAGGAGTCCTCAGCCATGCTGCTGACAAGCGGGTGTGGTGAGAAGATAGAACACTTGAAGTAGTGGCTGTTTACAGAGCAGGTCAGCTGTGGACCCTTCAGCTGTTTACTTAGCAAACTTAGCAAGCTGGGGATTGAGCGCTTCCTAGAAGCAGACACGGAAGATACAAATAAAAGATCTTTAGTGAGTTAGGAGTGGGGTCAGCATGGTAAGGAGGTGATAATACAGAAAAGAACCCAAGCCCCTGCCCTCAAGAAATTCCTGGAGGGCATTTATTCTGATTGTACTGATGTCCATAATTAACATCTCAGATAAAAAATTATTTGCAGCATATAGACTATAGTGTTTTCTGGTTATTATTTGAGTTTGGCACCACCGATCTTCGGCCCTTGGGTCTCAGATGACCCGAATGAAGGATTTTTTGTTTGTTTGTTTTGTTTGTTAATCCTCAACTGAGGATATTTTGTCCAGTGATTTTTAGAGAGACTGTAGAAGGAAGGCGGGGGGGGGGGGGGGGGGGAGATAGGGAGAGAGAGACATCAATGTAAGAGAGAAACATTGATTGGTTGCCTCCCAAACGCGCCCCTACCGACCGGGGATCAAACCTGCAACCCAGACACATACCCTTAACCAGGAATCAAACTCGAGATCCCTCGGTGTATGGGGCTGACACTCTAACCACTGAGCCACACTGGCCAGGGCCGGACTGAAGAATTTTGTTAGCAAATGTGAAAAACTATAAAGTGTGTTAAATTAACTTTAGTTATACTTAGAGGTGACTCTTATAAGTCTCTTCCAAGTCAGGTTTAACAGAATTTCCCACTACATTTAGCCTTTAGTTATTTCCATTAAAGACTGTAACTAGCTCAGAGAACTCAGTGGAATTAAGAAAGGGTCTTACTCGCAGAAGATTAATTGAAAGGTCCTGTGAACCTGGGCACACATCTTAAGGGGTTTATTTTATGATTTTTCTGTTAGCTTCTAGAACCCTCAATTATTAAATATTAACCCTCCAACTTAGTATTAAGACAAACAATTTCTTTTTTGTTATATGTCACAGCTAATTATCAAAACCCCTTTTTTGGGAATGGTGGTGGTGTTTACTTGATTTTATACACTTAATTGGCATACATACTGTGGGCTCTGAGGCAGCCGAGAGAGTGTACAGCTCTGTGCTCCTGTCCAGTTTCACTACCTCACACTCATGGAGGGCTGGATTACCCACTCGTGCTGGGTCTTGGATTCCTCATTGAAAATGAGAGTGTGTGACCATACTCAAGGATCACATGGACCTCTTCTGTTTTCTTAATCTGTGCTTTGAATGGTTGTAGGTTTCCTCGTGATATGTGTTCACACTCTCCTTTTGGATCCCACAGTCGCGTGGCATATCCAGAGCTCCTTTAATGAGGCAGGTTTTGCTTTGTTGTTGTTGTCCTGTCTTATTTTGGTTTTCTTTTAGATTATTTTATATTCTGGAGACAAAATTTATGATGACTACTATCCGGATCTAAAAGGAAGAGTACATTTTACAAGTAGTGACCTCAGATCTGGCGATGCGTCCATAAATGTAACCAATTTACAATTGTCAGATATTGGCACATATCAGTGCAAAGTGAAAAAAGCCCCTGGTGTTGGAAATAAGAAGATTCAGCTGAAAGTTCTTGGTAAGTTATATTTATTAACGTTACTTATTAACAGGATCAGTGGTCATGGTAGGATTGTAGCAGCATTCATGTGAGACAAAGCTTGGTTTTTTAGAGTAATAATTTTAAACATCTGAAGTAATTCTGTCCTCAAATAACACAAAACATAAAGCTAGCATTCTTTTTTGGATAGAAAAAAAAATAAATGACTAGTTTCTTTGTGAAATTTATAAAAAAGTTTGAAAGTAAATGAAGAGGTTCTGTAATACAGGAAAAGAATCCTGAGCCAGGAGTCGGAGGATCCAGGTTTTGTTTTGTTTTTGTTTTTGGTGTTGTCCTCAGATTTCTCCTGAGAATTAAAGAGCATCTTTATTTCCTGGGTTTCAGCCTGCCTTTGTGAAACATTACAAGATGTAATTATCATTAAATCTCTATTTAATCTCATTCAGTTCAGAATTGTTAATGTGTACTGTAAAGTTTTTCAAAATGCATTACCCAAAGAATAAATGAGGTTTCTATGATGACCAATTTAGAATGGAGATGGAGTATGGTAGAAGGATTATGAATTGGGATAAGACCATAGACATCAGAATCATTTAACTCCATGAGGATCACAGTTTTTCATCCTTAAGTGAGGGGATTAGCCAGGCGTCACTAGCATGTCTTCTAGCTCTCTCTAGGCTAGTTAAGGAGATAAGTGTAAGCTTTTTGCAAGCTGTCAAAGACTGCAAAGTTTACTGTCCTTCTCTAGGGTATGTGGTCATGCACTAGCACTCTTAACCCCTTCAGATGGAGAAACAAGATTCTGTTTGTTTTAGAGAACTAATTAGGGGTTAAGCATTTTGGGTTCCAGACTCATTTTGAACATCATGCTTTTCTAAAGAATGAATGTCTGAGCAGAAGAAGGAATCCAGGTTTCTGTGCACTCCGGTGGCTGTCTTGGTTGGAAAGATAGTCTTCCGCTGGCGGCATTGAGTGGGCACACAGGGGGCGCCTGGTAAAGGCACTTCATTCTAAATGGCACCCATTCAAAATATTTCCGATGATATGAAAGCAAGTGAACCTGAACTAGGAACCAGGAAAAGGACTGTGCCAACATTGGGAATCCTAGCTTTCTGGGTCTGCATTCAGTAAACATGGGCTTTCCTTTTTTATAAATGTAAAGCAGGTAAAAGTTTAATAGGTTGTCTGAACTCAAGTCTCAGACCCAGGCGTACCCGGGATTATAACCCTGACTATATATCTTCTTTTAACACTACTCCCCAGAAAGCATTGAGTTAAGATACATATGGAATTTTAACTGGTTCGTGATATACCAAGCAGAGTATACCAGTTAATCAGAATATCAGAATTTTTTACTGTGAAATCCCTGTTGGATGGGGCAGGTACAATGGGAGGGATGCAATTGGCACGTATTTCCAGAAGAGGTGTGGACAGGCTCAGTGCCTCAGAGAGAGAGAGAGTGTGTGTGTGTGTGTGTGTGTGTATGTGTGAGAGAGAGAGACAGACAGACAGATAGACATGGGGTGGGGTGGAGGAGGGAGAGAGATTGATTGATTCTGGAGGACCAGGCTCTGGGTTGAATTTTTAGGTTTCCTCTGAAGGGATCTTTATAGCACAAGGCTGCCCCTGTCCCAGAGCGCCCAGGCTGGACAGTGGTATGGCCACGCACACTGATGGCTGCGGCTGTGACTGGGCAAAGAGGAGCGGCACTTTTACATTAAACGTCACAACCCCCTCTGATACCTCCAAATGGATCAGTGGGAAGCACTGACTCGGAGCATCTTCTCTTAGCTCTAAGTGAAGGGTAAGGGGGAGGAAGTGATTGCTGAAGGGAGGTGGAGGTGACTCGTACGCTGATTCTGTGAGTCTGTCTGAGTCAGAGGAGAACTGCTTCCGAGTTTTCAAATGAATCATGCCGTGGGAGAAACCAGTAGAATTTTCTTTGAAAGAGAGAGTTGAACAGAAGCTCATCTGTTAACTTTTCCTGAAAATTCTGCTTAGAGGATCTGTGGAGGGAAGAGAAGATAAAGTGCCCTCTAGGGACCAGACCGAGCCGTAGCCCAAGGGGCTCTTGCTTCAGAGTAACCTGATACATTGGTGGGAAGCCTGGAGGTGCCCCCCGCTGTTTGCAGAGTAGTGAGAGCTGCTTCATGGCCGGTGCGCTCTGGGCTGACCCGGGATCATGACCCGGGCGACTGTTAGCCGCCTGGGGGTGAGGGGCAGCGTGCCGCCCCAGCCTGCCCGCTCTGTCGGGGCACCAGCTGTGAGTGGGTGCAGCTCAGTCTCAATGAAACCGAAAGGGGAGTTAGCCAGTGCCAGTGCCATGGCCACACCAGAGCCTTTCCCCACAGCTCCCATAGGGCCCGTTGTGGAGACCTCTGGAATGAACAGGGTGGTGGTTTTGAAGAGTAGGCCGTTCACAGCGAACAGCTTCCTGGGTGTCCCCGTGCACGCCACCAGATTGCAGCGCCCCGCCCGTGTGCTGGCTCAGCCAGCTCTGGGATTTGGAAGCTGTTAGCATAGCGCGGGCCTTTCCCCCCCACTTTTTATTCTGAAGTAATTTTAGTTTTATAGAAAGTTCCAAAAATACTAGAGACTTCCTGAGAGTGTACCCATCATCTGATTTCTTCTAATATTAACTTTCACAAAGTCATAATACAGTTATCAAAACCAAGAAATTAATGTTGAGGCAATGCTATAACTACAAACCTAATTTGAATTTCACAGTTTTCTATTAAAGTCCTTTTGTGCTAGGATCAAGTCCGAGATCCACGGGCGTTTACGTCTCCTGAGTCTCCTCCAGTCATGTCAAGGGGCACGTGATGTCATCTCTCAGTCTTAATCTTGATCATGTGGTTTAAGTGTTACCTCCTGGGTTTCTCCACTGTAAAGTTCTGATTTTTCCTTCTGTAATAAAAGAAAAGCATCTTGGGGAGTCACTTTGAGACTCTACAGATAATTCGTTTCTCCTCAAACTTTGCCCATTGATTTTTAACATCTATGCAGGGATTTCGCCTGGAGTCAGGGTAGTTTGAACCAAGAAAAATGAGCATTCCTGGATGGATGACATGGCGATAAAAGTATACAGAGTGGGGCAAAAGGAGCTTTGCATATGGAAAATAATACAATAATTAATAAATAATATAAGAACAAGCTCTGTTCCACATGCTTACAACTGTAAACCTACTTTGCCCCACCCTGTATATCCTATCCCACGTGGGGATTTAAAGTGTGTTTTCTGTAGACTGAGGTGGGCCTCTAGCGTGGAGAGAGGGTGCTGTACGTGTATGGAGCACAGCATTACTGAATCGGTGGGACACTGGCCAAGTCCAAGTTGATGATCGTCACATACCCTTACCTGGGAAGAGCTATCAGCTATGCTAGATGATGCAAATGTTCTGAGAAAGTGGCCAGGTATCCTGGAACCCCGCACCCAAGAAAACTTAGGGAATAAAACTATCTGTGTCCCTTTGTGGTTTTCTTTTTTTCAATCCAACCGAGTGCTGCGGATGAAGAGTTACTCTTCCCTGTGGTATAATGATTGGGCTTGGAAAGCAGGTGGGCCACTCCAGGGCTACACTCAGAAACCGTTGTTGGTAAAACCTTGTATTGTGGATGGAGTATGTTGAGATCTCAAACTCAGTGGGGCCTTGGAATTCCTGAGCAGTCACTTTAACTGCTCATGATTGGGTGGGTTTGGTATACGGGAAAGGGCCATCTTTAAATTTTTATTTTATTTTTTTAATATATCTTTATTGATTTCAGAGAGAGGAAAGGAGAGGGAGAGAGAGAGAGATAGAAACATCAATGATGAGAGTCATTGATCAGCTGCCTCCTGTGTGCCCCCGACTGGGGATCAAGCTTGCAACCTGGGCATGTGCCCTGAGCGGGAATCGAACCCCAATCACCTGGATCCTAGGTCAGTGCTCAACCGCTAAGCCACACCTGGCTGGGCAGGGCCATCTTTAGTAGAAAAGATGAGGGTATGAGGGTTAGGGTTAGTATTCTGTATTTCCAGTAGGTATTTGATGTACAAAGCATTTCTTTCATGTCCCGCTGCTAGTTTATGTAATAAAGGATTGATTGGTAGTTTGGAAATGGAAAACAAAGCTCATTTTGTTGGAGGCTCACAGGATGCAATAATTCGAGAAACTGATTTAAATGTCCAGTACGTGCAGCCTCCTGGGTGACTGATCAATCTGAAAAAGAGACAGATTTGCTTAGGAAGTCAGCAATGCAGTTAAATGCATCTGTTGACCCTTATGAAAAAGTGCAAGTAACAGAAGAAGGGGGAGAAATACCATGAAATTGAAGCATTATCAAGACATGTGTGAAGAAGTAAGGTGCCTCACTGGACATGATAGATCCCGATGGCCAAATTTGGAAAGTTTCTTTTAGAGTTAAACATACACGTACCACAGATGATCCAGCAATTACTGAGGAAAGGAAAACATACCAGTATTCACATGAGTGTTCGAGCGGTGGTGTTCGTAACTGTGAAGCTGTAAAACCCGTTCACGCTTGTTCACAGCAGCGAAAGAGCAGAAGCCTATCCAGGGCTGAAAAAATGAAAGCAGCTCAGACTAAAAAAGAAGAGAAAGCAGCCCTGCCCTTCATCAGGCTGGGAGAACAGATGCAGACACAGCCAGCTGCAGAGCTGATAGAGGGAACATTGTTTCTCCCAAGGTCGTGGAGCTGCAGTCAACTATGGACCACCGCTGTCTCCCCAGTGTCGCCCCCAGGCCCTCTCTGCACTCCCCATCCTTCCCTCCTCACGCAGTAGCTGAATGGCCCCATCACCTGTTTCACTCCCGGTTCTCCTAACCCTGCCTCAGAAACAGCGTCGGGTTCCCAAGCTATCTCTGCTGCTTTTAGCCTCTCCTAGAGTCCTTCAGAATCTCCCCTCTCATCCAGTGACATCCCACAGCTCCCAGCAGTGCCTTCCTCACTGGTCAGTCTGACTTTGACAGACCACAAACCGCTCCTGGTCAGTAGCGAGTTAGGCTTTAAAAGTTGCCCAAAAGCTGGAGTCAGTGTTTCCCGACAGATGAATGGGTAACTAAGTTTATGTTATAGTCAGTGGAATACAACTCAGCAGCAAAAAAGGTTTTTTAAAATAGACAACGTGGATCAATTTCAAAAGCCTTACAATGAATTAAGAAGCAAGACAAAAAGTACATAGTGTATTGTTCCATTTATATGACTCCAGAAGGAGCAGAACTAATCTTCAGTGCTAAAATCCAATCAGTGGCTCCTGGGGCCAGGCGTGTAGAGTGAGGTGCCTGCAGCCAGCACAAGGGAACTGGCTAGGAGTGGGTAGGGGCGGTGCTTAACAGGGTGTGTGTGTGGGTGTGTGTGTGGGTGTGTGTGCATGTACACACATTTGAACATGATCAACCCACACTATTAAAATGTGTTAATGTTATTGTATGTATATTATGCTTTAATAAAGTTCAACAGGAGAGTATGAAACACCAAGGTGTTAATTCGGTGTTGGGGTGAATTTCAGGTAATGGAGTTAACAGCTTTTCTAAACAGGTACCCAGAGAGATCTGAATTCTAGCCTCAGATTTACCTTTTTATTTATAACACTGCTCTCTGGATGGTTTGGGGTTAATGTAAGTGCAGAATATTAATTGGTCCTTGCTGCACCAGGTGAACTGTCTCTGTCATCGGCATTATTTATTATAAACCCCCTGATGGGTGAGGTAAAGGCACCAGAGGGATGTGCCTTGGCACGTGCACCCGTCAGGCACGGAGTAGAGGAGCGGGTTAGGGATGGAGGAGGTCGCGCCCTTGAGTCTGAAGAGACACAGCCCATGTCATGCTTTTTCTCAGGACTGCCCCGTGGAATCACAGAGCTCCCTGTGCAGTGGCTGCTTGTCTGAGCCCAGTCTTGCCTATTTTGTGTTAGATGAAGCTGAGAAAACTGGTGTTGACAACCAGTTGTAGTCATTCGGTCTTGTCAACTCTGAACCAAGAACCATGTGATGAGTCAGTGGTGGTTCACAATGATTATACACGCTCTGTGTTTAATCACTGTAAACAACTTCCATTCTTTTGTATAAAGTTAAAATTTTCTTTCCTCAGTTAAACCTTCAGGTACAAGATGTTACGTTGATGGATCAGAAGAAATTGGAAATGACTTTAAACTAAAATGTGAACCAAAAGAAGGTTCACCTCCATTACAATATGAATGGCAAAAGTTGTCCAACTCACAGAAAATGCCCACAGCACTGATAACAGGTACCTTGGATTAGACAGTTTGTACTGTGTGCCATTGATTTGGACTTAAATCTAGTAGGATTGTATGTATGTATATGTTTTTTAATCCCCAAATACCCTCCCTTTTCTGTACGGAACAATCAGGATTCCATAGGAATTATTCAGTGTTTTATAATGACAATTTACTGTCAGGTAGTATAAATAGATAAAAAAAAGTTTTAAATATATATTTATTGATTACAGAGAGAGGAAGGGAGAGAGAGAGAGATAGAAACATCAGTGATGAGGGAGAGTCATTGATCGGCTGCCTCCTGCATGCCCCCCCCCCACCTGCTGGGAATTGAGCCCGCAACACGGGCATCTGCCCTGACAGGGAATCGAACCATAGTTTTCTGAATCATAGGTTAATGCTCAACTGCTGAGCCACCCAGGCCAGGCAAATAGATAAATTTTTATAACAGTTTCACTGTTTTGGATATTATAATTGGTTTCTTTGGTATATGTTTTTAATTGATGGTAATACTATCGGAAAAAAGTTCATGATCTTAAATTAATGACTAAGTTATGACAAGTTGGATCTTGAAAGTTCATGAGCCTAGATTCATGTTGAAGATGCTGTAATATTTCCATGATGTGTCTGTTAAAACAAAACCAAACCAAAACATCTCAGAACACCTCTGTGACGCTAACTGGAAACTTAGAAACTGGTTAAATCTGATTGCTCACTTTATTATGATTAACCTGTTTGTTAATCAAGCTGATCTCCACCCTCCCCATTCTGGTTAAGTAGGATTTCTCTGAGCCTGTGTTCTTTTTTTCAAATTAAGAGACAAACTGTATGACCCCTTCTGACTTTCTTTTGTTTGTTTTTCCACCTACGGGGTGGATGAAATGGGTTTTGCAAATTTGCCTACTGCACCAAAGGGCCTTGTGGCAGGGACATTTTTTGTAATCACTGTAGCTCTGCTGCAGCTAAGACTCTGCCTGGCTAAGGAGGGCCTGGTTATTTCTGCCGTGATGCAGGGGAACTGGAGGCACAGTTGTTTGCATTCTGGAGCCATGCGTGTGGCTGCCTGGTGTTTGTTCTGCGCCCAGCTTCAAGCCTCTCTCACTTTTACCCAGATTGTCAATCTTAGTAGGATTTGCCTTTACTAAAAACTCAGCAATTCTATAAAAATGGTTTTGCTCTGCTCCATCTTTCTTTTCATAGAAATGACGTCACCTGTTATATCTATAAAAAATGCCACTACTGAGTACTCCGGGATGTACAAGTGTACAGTCAGCAACAGAGTGGGGTCTGACCAGTGTCTGCTGCGCCTGGACGTCGTTCCCCGTGAGTGTCTTCTCTGCCTGCTGTGATCATGTTTGCTCCCGTTACCTTCAGCAGCCCCCTCTGGTTCAGTCAGCAAGCACGTGTGGAGGGCAAGTGGATGTGAACTGAGCAGAGCACTCCGTGGCTTAGTTATTAGCTTTCCTAAGCCACGGAAAGGAAAAATTACATTTTATTAACAAAACCTCAATTATTGTAGCAACATTAAGAAGATAAGAGTTGTCAAATCAGCTCTTATACTGTACTTAGCCTTTATAAGGGCAAGCCCTTTCAACATTCTTATATGCCAGCTCAGATAGCTGGGAATATTAAAATCTTTTAATCTGGTTTGATCACGTTTATGCTTGAAACAGTTCAAAAGAAAGTTCTTTTAGTGGATTTTCCCCTGGGACCAAAAAGCTAATTAATTTTTCTCTTAAAGTTAATATATACCATAAAATCGATCTGTCCGTGTGTATCCTTACCTTCAATATGACTAGGTATAGTGTGGTTTTTTTTCTTTTTTTAAAAATATATCTTCATTGATTTCAGGGAGAGGATTGGAGAGGGAGAGAGAGAGATAGAAACATCAGTGATGAGAGAGTCATGGATCGGCTGCCTCCTGCACGCCCCCGACTGGGGATCAAGCCCGTGACCTGGGCCTGTGCCCCGATCCGGAATCGAACCTCAATCTCCTGGATCCTAGGTCAATGCTCAACCGCTGAGTCACGCCCGGCCAGGCATGTTGTTGTTTTTCACTATTAATTATTTTCTTATGAACATCTTACTCTAGCTTCCAACAGAGCTGGAACAATTGCAGGAGCTATTATAGGAACTTTGCTTGCGCTGGTCCTCATCTGTGTGATCGTCTTCTGCTGTCATAAAAAGCGCAGAGAGCAAAAATATGAAAAGGAAGTTCACCATGATATCAGGTAATTGAGTGGCACCAGAGTTGACTGATGTCTAAAGCATTAGTTCATTAGTTCTTACTACCTGAAGCATTTACTGCTGCGAGCACTGGATAAAAGCTCAACACATTTGAAAGCTTTCATTTTTCAGAATCAAGTGTGTAGATCCAGCCAACCTCTATTGTGCCCTGCCCCCGGCCCCTCTCCAATTCTGGACCCTATTTTAAGAAGCACTACAAAATGTCTTATCTCAAGACTGTCTGCCTTCTCCAAATAAAGTAGAGGTGTGACGTGTTCCAAAAAAAGGGACCAGATGTTGAGGTTTTTTTTAAAAAAGAGACCTGATTATATCAAGGGAAATAGGTAGTATACAGAACTATTGGTAATATATTTTTTTAATATTCTAAACTAGTACATCTTAACTAGAAGTGTATGTTTGATTATTGAACTTTGAAACTTTGAAAACAAATAACATGACTAACACCCAGGAAATTGACATTTGGTGGTTATGAGGTGGGGTTTGGGCACTTGTATTTTTTAAATGCACCAGAGGTAACTCCGATATATATTCTCTGTCAGTCCTTGCTGTGAAAATTCTTCTGCCTGAACTCCTACTTTTTGCAGACTTGAATCTGCTAAGTTTTCAGCTAAGGTCTTAGATGAGTAACTTCATAACAAAAAGGATTTTTTTCTTTTTTGGTAGAAATCCATCTGTAGGTGTTAGTGCTTTATTAACTATAAAGTGTTATGTGACTGTAATTAGATTATCTTGATTAGTTGTACAGGGATATGAAAAGATTTGAGGCTTGTTCCTTACAAGACAACATTATGGAATCATAAATTTTTGTAAGAACCACCTTTCATTACACGTGAAGATTCATCCTCTGTAAATGATAGCCAAGGGACAAATACACAGTTAATGACATTGCACTTTGTTGGGCTTGCTTTTTTGTGTGTCACACATGCTTTTATATACTTAATGCTTAAGTAGCCCCCAGCCATGATTCATAGGTTACACAACTGTAGGTTTCTAGAAGCTCGTTCCTTGACCTTGTGTTGGGATCTTTGCTTTCTAGGGAAGATGTGCCTCCCCCAAAGAGCCGGACGTCCACTGCCAGAAGCTACATGGGCAGCAACCACTCTTCCCTGGGGTCCATGTCTCCTTCCAACATGGAAGGCTATTCCAAGACTCAGTATAACCAAGTACCAAGCGAAGATTTGGAACGCGCGCCTCAGAGTCCGACCCTGCCGCCCGCTAAGGTAGCTGCCCCTAACCTCAGCAGGATGGGCGCGGTGCCGGTGATGATTCCTGCGCAGAGCAAGGACGGGTCTATAGTGTAGGGCCTCCGTGCCTTTCCTCTCTGTGCTCCACGCTTCTCTACTTTTGAAATACGAAAACCTATCCTGTTCTAAATATTTGCTACCAGCCTCAATAGATCAAAAAGAAGTGAATCAGAAACTGTAAGAAATATACTTCAGAAAGTTTTGTTTGGTTATGTCAAAATAGTAAAGGCATGAAAGTTACTAGAGACAAATTCGCCATCTGAAAAAGATTTCCTTTAAGAGGTAGATTTTTATAAGTTTCTAAATATCAATATTTAGTAAGATGTAGCACTTTGGATATGAAATCATAGGGGAAGATATTGGTGAACTTACATGCACACCAAATTGATACTTGAATCCTCTGAAAGTAGTAGTTTGTCATTTCTGCCATTATTTTTAGAATGCCTTTCTCAATTAATTTATGACCCCAAATTGGTAAAGAAGTATTGACAGCAAAAATTCTTACATACCTTTATGTTTGTTCTTGGAAAACTAAGTGTGGTTGGAATAGCTCTAATATAAAAACATTACCGTGTTCTAGAAATTAGCAATTCTACATTCAAGTCATTCATAAGCCTTGCCTATGAAATTGTTTCTTAAGTATTTGATTGATAGGCTGCTATAGTCAACAGAGACCTGGTTAGCTCTTTTATATGCTAAAATAAAGGAGCATCTGTGGGTTTATTTAGGAAGTTTGCTGTCACTGCATAGAGCAATAACAGTAGCGAGGGTGGATCTCAGTGATGACCGGCCAGAGCAAGGATGGAGACTTGCAGGTCCCAACTAAATACTGGCTGTCCGCAGTAGGTGATATTTTTCTAATAGGAAAAAATTATGACTCATTTATTATTTGACAGATACTGACTGAAATTCCCTAATTATTGGTCCCAAATTTTAAAAACTTTTTCCCGGTTCAGCATTTTGTTGTTGTTTTTGGATGGTGTTGCATGTTATATGTTCTAGACACATGTAATAATCCTGAGTCTACCTTCCCGAGTGCAGTTCCTGAAGAGGTTTCTTCATAGGCTCAGAACGGCGAGACATTTTAAGCCAGCGCGTGTCGCCCGCCGCCCTGTCCCCCAGACCCGAGGGGATGCGCGGTCGCTGTTGCACTGCCAGCACGTCTCTGTGCAGTTGCAGAAAACCAAGCTGAGCTCTGCAAAAAGTTTAAGTCCTAGTTTTGTGAAAGTGATTTATTCTTTAAAAGAAAGGGGGCGGGGGAAGGAAAGGAAAAGGAGTAGAAGGAATACTCCCAACTGCCAAATGTGTTAAATACTGTTTTAGTAGAAGAAAGTGAATTTATTGTATTTCCCTTAAGATTGTGAGGGAGTGTGGATATATGGTAGGATGAGCCAACAGTTTCTTTAGGGTAAATAAAGTCTGCAATAAATTATTTCACGAGCTCTAAAACCCGTTCCCGAGATTTCGTAGGGAGTTGGTTTCTGTTCATCTCTTTGGGTGCTGTGGTGGTTCATGCCACATTATAAGTTAATGTTGGCATGAATTTATAATTAGTTAAAGTATTGTGTACACTTTTTAATGGTAAATCTAAGCTGAATGTCTGTGTGATGGACTAGTCTATAGTTTTACATATTCAGAAGCATTTTTTAAATAGGTTTTTAACCTTTCATAATACTACTTTTGTACTTGTGTTAACAGTTTCATTTGTGCCTTTTGGGTAATTTAATTTTTGTTATGACTCTCTGGTGCCTATGAGCTAGCTATCACCTGGAAGGTGCTTAGAGGTGAAGGTACTGTTCCTAAGCGCGTCACTGTGACACCTGTCTGTCTTCCTCACCCTGCCTCCTCTTCTCTGTTCTTTTTGGATGCAAGTTAACAGACAGTGTCATTCATAAAGACTTTAAAACTTCAACACCCTCAACACTCTTTGACTGTGTCTCTGATTTTATAATAGTAACTATTTTTGAACTCCAGATGTCTGGTCTGTTTTATATGAATACATTTATTTATACAACGGTATAAGAAATAACAGCAAAAACTTTTAAAGAAACAACTTTTGGTCCTTTCTGTTAGTTTTCATGTAATGAAGATTACGTGGTCAATCCAAGTAGAAATTACTACCAAAAATGGACACATGTAAGGCTTTCCTTCCTACCCGGCCTAGGCTGAGCTATAAGCAAGTCAGAACCTCTTCCAGAAGTGCTTTTAGCTCAGGTCCGAACCACCTGTATCCTGGGAAAGGAGCTGGTAAAAAGTCAGTCGTGTGACCTGAAGAGACCTGTTGGGCTTGATGACAGTTGAAGGACGGAATTCTGTGCTAGGCTCGGCCCTCAGCCGCTCCCATTGTAGGGGTCAGTTAATCCAGAAGCCAGGCAGTTCTGATTGACCTGTCACGGGATTCTCACTGGTCATTTCAGTTAACCAGAGGTCGGATACTTGTTCTAGAATTGTTATTGGTAATCAGGCAGTTCCATTAGAGCCTAACAGCATCAGTCAAGGACAGCCCTGCACCTTCGAGGCAAAAGCAGCTGATTCCACTTTACACCCGCGAGGCTGGACACCGTCCTGTTGAGTTGCACAGGGCAACCTGCAAAGAAGTGACACCTCGAGGATGTAGTTCTGGGCTTCGTCTGTAGTTTCCGGGTGTTCTTTTATTCTAATAGTCCCGTGAGAAGGCCAAGGAAAACAATCTGCCATGGAGTTGTTACAGTGGAAATACAGCCAGAGTGTGTCTTAGGGGAGGTTGATTCAAGAAACACAATTAGATTGTTGGTATGAATTAATATCTGATTTTTATTGAAAAGATAATTTTCAGGATTGAGTTTCGTAAATTAGGAGCAAGCGAAGGAGAAAGTAAACATTTTGATTAAATATAAAAAGAACTTGTTGCATGAAGTTGGATATCAAATTCTATGATGTATGGCTTTTCAAAAGAACCATTCTCTGTCTTTTCCTGTGCGTGCAGCATGTAAATTTGAAGTTATGTGAATGTTTAAAGTTTTTCCTAATCTCTTTTCACCTCCACAGTGTTTAGGGCTTTCAGATGCCTTATTCCAGTGTGAACAGAAAAGGTCCTTATTATGTGGTTAATGCTTTGATGTGTCATGTAAAGAATAGTTTGTAGAAAATGTTGGCACCATTTTAACTTCTTAGTGGCTTGTGACAACATACATTATATATATATATGTACATAAATCTCTGTAATATTCTGTGGTTAGTAGTATAAATCTGGGCAAGTTTTAATATTTCAATTGCCTTTGGGTAGTCTTGCAATAAAGGCAACATGTTCTGCAGTTGGATTTTTTTACTTGTTTGCCTATTTTGACACTAAAATATGGTCCATAACTGAGCACAAATTCTACTCGTTAATGTTATGGAAGCAGGGAAGAAAAATAAGTTTGTGAATTGCAGTTCTGTTTATCTTATGGACAGTAACACCAGCAAATATTTTATCTTATGAACAGTAACACCAGCAAATATTTTATCTCATGGATAGTAACACCAGCAAATATTTTATCTTATGGACAGTAACACCAGCAAGTATCTGGTGCTGCATCTGGCTTATTACTGTTAATTAAATTCCAGTTTTACAAAGTACCGTATTTTGTAATTTAAGAGTGTGGAAAGTGTCTGCTGGGTTTGGTTTTGGTCTTGACACTAAAAGCTCCAATCAAGGAAGAACTTAGTGTTTCCTGCTAACTCATTTAATATGAATACAAGTGTTAAGAGAACCACAATTCACTGACTCACTCTCATCCCTGACTGTGAATTTTTGTAATAAATACACTTGTACTATGGAGGAAAACTATTTTGACACTTCACATATGCAAGAAGAGAATCGATAGTGTCAGTTTAAAAAATGATTTTTGTATTAACAATTTCTGGCTTAAATATCCAATGGTGCAGATTTTGAAATTTGTAAGAACAAATTTGATTTAAAAAGCAAGAACTTGCTCTAGTTTTGTGACCTCGTGTACTTTTTAAATAAAATTAAGAAAGTAGTTTTCTGCCTCATGGTGTGGCTTTATTGTGCTTTTTCTTTCTTTTTTTAAAAGTCTACTTTCTAAAGCTTCAATATGATATTTCTCCCTGCTTTCCTGAGTCAAGGTATTCTTCCTCCCCCCCGATCCTTTATTAAACAGAATAAAGATCAGGCCCGGCCTGTGTGGCTCAGTGGTTGAGCCTCGACCCAAGAACCAGGAGATCACAGTTCAATTCTCCTTCAGGGCACATGCCCAGGTTGCAGCCTCCATCCCCAGTAGGGAGCATGCAGGGCGCAGCTGATCAATGACTCTCTCATCATTGATGTTTCTCTCTCTCTCTCCCTCTCTTCCTTTCTCTGAAATCAATAAAAACATATTTTTTTAAAAAAGACTTCAAAAAAATAAAGATCAGAACAATCACACATCAATGGAAACATGCGAAATATTACATATGTTTCCCCACTCTGCATCTATATGACAGTATATAACATAATATTTGGGGTTGAAACCTCCAAAGTTCTGTGATCATGTCACAGTGTTTTACAGTATAAGCTCAAAGCATTTTTGAGCTACATTAAAAATGTACATGTGCATATATGTATTAAACATACCAGCTTCTGGTTTAAAGCTATTTTCATTGACTAAACATTGATTTCAAAAAAAAACAGGATGGGGTAGTAATGCATCTGTAAGATGACTTTTTGAAGAATATTTTGTTTATAATATAGTTTCTCAGTTTTGACCCTTCTAACATTTTGGGCTGGATAACTGTTGTGGGGGACCATCCTATGCATTGTATGTTAGTAGCATGCCTGGTCTCTACCTACTGGGTGCCAGCAACTCCCTTCCCCTCTCCCCTGGAAATGATAACCAAAAACGCCTCCAAATGTTCCCACATGTCCACTGGGGTGGGGGGCAACATTACTCCCAGGTTGAGAACAGCTGGTTTATACTAACATGAAATTTTCTACTCGAGTTTAAGGAGAAGAGCATAGACCTTGGAGTCACATGTGTTTGACCACCACTCATTACTAGATGCCTCACCTAGCTTGTTTCCTAGTGCTTAGAAAGGGGTTAAAAATACCTACATCACAGGGGATGTTGGAAGGTTCTAAAGAAATAGAACTGATACAGTGAAGTCTTTGCATTTGTCCCTGTAGCTGGGATGCTGATAACGATACACAGATTTTCAAGGAACCAGGATTACAAAAAAATATACTAAGTGAAACTACTGAGTCTAATTTAATGCCCTTAAGTGAGACTGTATTTTAATCTTGCAGCTCTAAAAGCCAGATCTCATTTCTGGTTAATTAAATACCAAACGGCAAAACTGAGGAAATTGAAACAAAATTGAATATAAAGTAATTTGTTATTAAATAAAAGTGGTTTAGTTTTAAATTCTAAGCATAATCAAGTGTAATTTCTCAATGCAATAAAAGCAACAGTGAGAGATTAGGAAGTCCTAAGAACTCAGTTTTTCTTGCCGGTATATCCAAAGTATAAATCAAATGTGATTTGTTTTGTTACTTAAGTGATTTTTCTAAATTTGATAACTATGGGAGGAAAAACTTGTCCTAAGGTAACTACAGAAAAAGAAGAATTCCTGAAGTTAGTGACGAACCAAGAAGTAAATTTCAGTCTAGTTAACAAAGGGCTAGCTCCTTGATCAGTGTGCTTCGTTTCTCACTGCTGAGCTGCGAAAAGTCTAACAGAATGAGAGAAGTGGGAGAAGATAAAGGAAATTACAGAAGTAAAGCCTAATGTCAGTCCCCAAGAAAGTACTAGAAGCCATCATCATCTTGTCTTGCCCTGAGTCATTGCCCCAGTCCTAGTGGATCAGTTGTCTTAAAATGTAAATATGATCCTACTAAAATCCAGACCATCTTAATCTGATATAAAAGGTCTTTTATGGTCCATCCCACTCCTCTCTCATTTATTCCCTCCACACCTTCACGTGCATCTCTACGCACCTGCTGGGGGCCCGGGGCTTCATACAGGGGCTTTGTGAACACGCAATTCCCTCTACCGGACAACAGCCCCTCCTTGTTTATATTATACCCCTGCCGAGTGCATATTTGCCCTGCAGGTGTAAGTCCAAACACTGTCTCTTTTGAGTCACTTTTCCTGGTTGACACCCCGGCCCCTCATTCACATGCTAACCTTAGGGGTGCACCTGAGCCTTCAGTACTGCCAGTAGAGGTCTTTTATGACACACAGCCTCTTCTAATTATTTAGCCTGCCTAATATATCCCCTGTGTGTGTTTGAACCTAGTTTACTCACCTTTAGCCCCAGTTCCTAACTCAGGCATACTGCTCAGTCAATACTGAATGAATTTTTAGAAAAATGGCACTAGGGGCAAGGATGCATTCAGTAAGTTCACGCCGTATGTTCTGCAAGACGACTGGTCTGATCTCTTCCCAAAAGGCAGTTATCAAGAGAAAAAGAGTACATGCGGTGAGAAAGTCTGCACATGGCTTGAAATGTTAACTTGCACAAATACAGAGCCAGGTGGCCTGACTCAGTAGGAGCCAACTTCAAAAACAAGCCTAATTCTAAAAACCTGGAGAAGTGGAGGAACTATAAAGAAAATTTGAAAACCCTGAGACTCTGAGTAGGTCTGTAGCGCAGTCAGTGACTGTTTCTCTCCTAAGTTTTACTTTCACAACTGGCTCTCCACTACCATACTTTACTTGCATATACATTCTTTTTTTTTTAATTTAACGAATCCTCAGATTATATGTTATCTATTTTCTGTCATCTGTACATCTCTCTACCTATCTCATTTGATTTCAAAAATGTATTTACATCAAAGTGATACCCTGTAACTTATTCAACCAGCCTCCGATGGATGGCTGCTTAAATGGATCCCATCTTTTTGATACGAGTAAAAGCTCAAGCAGTATGTTTGCGTATATATCATTACGTATATGTGTAAATACATCTTTATGGTACGTTTCTAGGAGGGGAGGTGCCGAGAATAGAGCATCCTGATGGCTGGTGTAGCGGCCCATGCTTGCGATCGCCGGGAGGGCTGCTCTCGCTCCCAATCCTCACCAATACTCTTAGCCAGCTCTTCAATCTCCGGGAAGAAAATTATCTCAAGGTTTAAATTCCTGTTGTTACTTGTTCAGTTGAGCATCTTACGTTTGAAAACCATCTGAGAACTGTGTTCATATGCTTTGCCCATTTTTCTTTTATATTGCTATTCTCATGTGGAGCTCTTAGATATAGTAAAATTAGCCCTTTGTGATAGGAAAGAAAACGTTGAAACTCATTTTGTTTTGCGAGGCTGTCCCTTTTGTGCATGGCCTTACCTTCTCACCACGTAGTCCGAATCCTTCCTAAGCTGGCCTGGTTGAACCAGACTTCTCCCTCCTTGAAACTGTACCCTCAAAGGACACTGAGGATGGCCTATCTTTTCATGTGTTTGTCTCCTCTCCCTAAGCAGATGGGATTCCTCAAAGGCAGAGGGGGTATCTTTACTTCTAAATGTTTGACACGTGATAGATTTTCGGTAATCTTTGTTGATAATTGCAGCAGCTCTGGCTATGTTCCTGCCAGCCATGGCCACTCGTATTCCCATCACAGTGTTTCTTTATCTTTCGTTTCTTCAAGTTTCTGGAGTTTTTGCCCAAAGCAGTTTATGGAATCAGCACAAACTAAACTAATTTAAATGATCTTGCACTTGAAGATGAGTCTAGGTCATGTGATAGGTCAGCTGTCACACAGTGTTCTAAGCTGAATGTTGGCTACCGGCAGTGTGCTCTTAATGTTGCTAAATAGGACATTTTCCCTCTCGTAGTCCCAGAACTGTCAACAATGAGAGCATTTCTAGGGAACAGTAGAATGACCCTGCAATTCTGAGAGGAGAGAGTATGGTAAGAGAAGATTCCAGTGATTTGCAACCTGTTGGAAAATCATAGTCCTCCAACATCACCTCCACCAGTCTTTTCATCACAGACAAGGAGGGGACATTTTATTTGTTCATAGAAATATCACAACACACAGTGAAGTAATTCTGCGAAAGGCAATGTAATCTTTGCCCTGCCAACTAAAAGATACTATCTGCTATGTCCAGCACAAGGTATAGATGCACTGTCCAGTAGCCCAACAGGGCTTGACGAATACATTTACGTGGGTTTGATTTAAACTTTTTGCAATATTATGTGCCAAAGATTTGGGATATAGTTAAGAAAATGTACATAGCAGTTCAAGTTTTGTAAGAACAAAACAAAAAAACAAAATATCCATAGGTTATGTTATCTAGTTCAATATCATTTTATGACAAAATCAAGATCCAGAAAGGTTTTGATTTCCCAAGGCCAAAGTTAGAAAATAAATCCAGGCCAGTGCCCTGTTCCTTCCGCAAAACGTGCTCACGGGTGCCCAGGACACACTGGGCATCGATAGCTATACCCTCCTCGTGGTGGCCCCGGTGGCGAGTATGATTATGTGCTGGTTTCATAATTTGAGTAAATTGTGCATATCAACTGCACTAGATGATGGTGAAGACAACCGCTGAGGAAATGGTTCTCCTGGCACACTGCTTTAAAAATATATTGTTTTCACTCACTACAAAGAGACCACACTTTATTTTTTATTTTATTTTTTTAAGAAACCACACTTTAAGATGGATATATGTAGGTTATGAAGAAAACACTGACACTCCTAGCAACAGACCCATATTCTAAGGAACATTCTTAATTCTACATCAAAAATATTGATGAAAGTATACTGATACATGTTAAACATTTGAAAATGTTTAAGGGATATGTAATTTTTAATGGTTTGCATTTGAACTTTTTTGATTGGCACTCCTAATTGTGTCAGGGAAGAGGGATTTTCCTATAAATTTGCATGCCACATCTCCAAGGTCCTGTATTTTAACTTTGTGTATTCCTTTCCAGATTTCACAGTGAGTACCAAGCATTACAACTGGTATTTTCAAAATTATTTACCAAAGGATCTTATTAGCTATACCAGATTAATACCAGATTTTAAGTATGGTCTGTCTTATCATTGGGCAATGGTAGGAGACATGAAATAGTGCAGCTTCACTTAGTAATAAGCTCAGATGACAAAGGTGAATTTTACATTTTTCATGTTTCAGTCCCTTTACACAGTTTAAATTTTTTAAATAAACTCATTTTTTATCAGTAAATTTTATCTTGCTACTTTAGAAGAAGCATTTGGTGAATAATCTATAAGATGCAAAACCAGTTATTTTCCCAATGAATTTAGTGAAACAGTCAATCCCACTGGCTTTTTGTTGAATTTTACAACTTTATTTATCAGTTGAAAATTTATCACCTCTAATTTTCTATGTGTGATTTCAAAAAGTTGGCAGTTCTGTTTTAAGATCAGTTTGTCTCTTCATTTCTGAACTTGAAAGGAATATTCCCGGCCCCCCAACCCACTCTAAACAAAGGTGGTATATATTTAGATACATGATTGAAAAGGCATTTCCAAAAGAGATCTGTAGCTTAATATCTAATGATAAAGATGGGTTAAAACAAGGCACATACATATGAACAGCATGAGACTATTAAAACTCATGTTTATAAAAATACCAGTGACATAATAAAATGTTCCACATTTCAAACTGTATGACCATAAAATGAATATATTTTAGATGATAACAGTATGGGAGAATATAAATTAAAAGCTCTCTCTCTTTTAAACACCCCCTCTCCAGTAAAATATTGACAATGGTTATCTTTGCTAGAGGGACTATAGGTGATTTTAATGATCTTTCTCTGCTTTTAGCTATTTTTCCCTAAATTAACATATTTTAACAGAAATAATTCTAATGAAATTTTGTTGTGTGTAATGATGACATACTTAGTTAAAATTCTTTATTACCAATGGCAATTTCTACATGTAGATCCGTAAGAAAAGCAGTGATTTAAACTAACCACTGATGCTTTCCACGGATAAGGCAGATTATTTACAAATACAACTTGTAGCTGGAAGTTGGAAAAGACTATCTGATGCCCTCTTGTGGCCAGTAACTTCTCAAAGGTGATTATTTTCATTGAAATCCTATAACAAAATATTCTGCTTTTCAAATGACAAAATTACGCTCACACATTATTATTAACAGTTTAAGGGTAACCATTATTAGTAGTTTAGTCTATCTTTCCAACCCTCTATCTAGCTCCTAAAAGCATGTGTCCTGGAGTCACACTGCCTGGGTTTGAAGTTTCCATCACCTGGGTGGGGCAACTGACTTGAATACGGAGACTCAGTTTCAGTGATAACCCTGTTAAGTTCTACTATTACCCTCCTTCTTTGCACCTATTTTCACCCCTCACACAATATGGTGGACAACTCTGCACATAGTAGTCATGGATTATTCTTGTATTGGCCTTATACCCTAAGAATGAATTATAATCTTTTATTCTGGCAAATAGTGCTGCATCAATTGTACATTGATTTTTATACATTTGCAAAAGTATTTCCATAGGTTATTTTCTAGATATATAGGACTTAAATTACTGGGTAAGGGGATATATACACTAAAAAATTGTTTTGACATTGCAAACCACAATCTTTTCAATGTCAATTTCTTAGGTGGAAAAAAATGGTACTTCATGGTTTCAGCTTTTATTTCCTGTCATTACTGTGCCATTAGCACAACTTCTGTTTTTAGCCATTTGTATTTCTTTATATTTGGCTCTGCTAAATAATTATGTGTAGAAGCTTTTTGTATATTAAGAATATTCATTTTCTTGTAAACTTTTTGTGGAAATGTCTTCCCTCTTTGGAGTTTGTCCTTTGATATGTAGTTTAAACTTTTTTTTTCAATTCCAAATCACCAGTCTTTCTGTAATTGGTGGGGAAAATTTTCCTACACTAAGGCTTGTAAATATCTCATTTCCTCAGTACTTTTATAGTTTTGTAACTTACATTTTATCTTTATCTGGAATTTTTATGGTTTGAAGTAGGAAATTAACTTGAAAAGTGCATAGCAAATAGTTCACTATTAATTTTTTATTAGTAAGTTATTTCAATTTGTAAAGCCACATTCACCATACATTAAACTTCTGTATACAGAAATGCACTGAGTAGTTTCCGTCAGTGACGGGCCACATATCCGACAGTTATGTAATATAGCCTAGGTGTTTATTAGGTTGTACCATCTAGGTTTGTGTAAATGCCCTCTATAATATATCAGGACAAAATCACTTGATACATTTCTCAGAATGTATCCCCTTGCTAAGTGGCACATGACTGTATAAATGTTTCTGGTTCTGTACTTGTAATTCTATCATTAGTTTATTAGTTCACTCCTAGGTTGTACTTTAGAGTATATATTGATAAATTGTGCAAAAGGAAGAATACTCCGCTGTCCATTATTCTTTTAAAAAAAATTTTGGTTATTCTTGAGAATTATTCTTCCGTGTAAACTTGAATCAAGTTTTCGCGTTCCATTAAAACTTCGCTGGGATCTTAATTATGATTTATATTGACTTTACATATTAATTTGGAAAGTAATGCTTTTATAATGAGTCATTTTAGAAATATGGTATATTCTTCTAGTCAGTTCTTTTTGTCTTTTGGCAAATTTTTATAATTTTTTCTCCTCTATAGGACTTACACCTTTCTGTTGTTAGTTTATTTTTAGGTATTCAATATTCTTTCTTAATAATAGGAATTTTTCTCCCACAAGATACTATTTAAATTTTTTATCATGAAGTTATGTGATTTATAATTGGGAACACTACCACTCTATTACAAGCATTTATTATTTTGGAATATTTCCTTCTAGACACAGTATAACTGATCAAACAAAATTTTGTTAACCACATTGCAATCATTTAATTCAGAAGTGTAACAGATAATCCTCAAAACATACATGCAGTTTGGTTATCAGTGATGTATAGTATTTGTATTTAATAAAAATAGATCCACCAAACGTGCCTTAAGTGCTTTTAAAAATGTTTGTCTTTTACCCCTCCAGTTACAAAGTTATAATGCTCAGTATAAAAATCTAGACTGAGTGCATAATGTAGAAAAATAAAGTTCTGTATCTGTCCCCCTTCCCCTGCCTCTGAGAACACTGTTGACAATTTGGTCTTTATTTTCCAGACAATACTGGCACCATCCTAGACATAACATTTTTCTTTCCCCATTTGCATTTCCCCAACTTGCAACATTTTATTCCATGTCATTACAAAGCCATTTTTTGTGACTACATGGTATTTTTGTTTGTTTTTTTACTAGATGTTCATATTTTAACTGTTCATCTATTGGTGGCTACTCAGGTTTTTGTTACTTTTGCCATTCACAACCATTTTACAGTGAACACTTTTACTTAGATAATGGCCCCCTTGTTTGAGTATTTCTGTAGATAATTTCTAAAAGTACAGTTCCTTGGTCAAAGGATATGTGCATTTACATTTTAACTGCCCTTCAGAAAGGTTATACTTCTTTAAACCTGTACTAACACTGTATGAGAATGTTTCCCCACACACTTATATACATTTACCAGTCATGGCACTAAATTGTGTGAAGTTATCCATTAAACTTCTAGCCTGGATAGAAATGCTTGCCACCTATATTTCCCTATAGGTTTAGTATATAATGTATATATGCATATATGTATATATTAACACATATACAATATATATTTTAAAACATTCAAAAGCCAAGCTATGGATGTCTGTCATAACACTTGGTATTTTCAAGTCCTATGAAATTTAAGCAAGGCTCCCAAGGCTTCCATACTTATGGAAGACATTTCTGTAGTAAGCTATTCCTCTTTCAAGGGTAGAAACAAAATTCAGTACTTTTCTGCTGATCATGTGCTTTAAGAAATAATCAAGCCACCTTAAGCAGTGGTGTATCCACTACAAGTCCTAATGGTGAATTTGCTTTTAGTAAGTTGTGTTCCCCCTTAAATTATATGTGAAAGAGCAAAGGAACCTGGAAGGTGTCTGATGCTATTAAACTGGGAGGCAGGATATGCTTTCTGCAGTGAATAAAGTATGCAGACTTTTAAGAGAAATGTAGAGCCTCATCTACTAGTGCTTTGTGTGACAACTTTCCAGTAGGAGCTGATGCCATAAAGCTCCATCTGTAATGCATGGATATTGTCCACCTTAGAGCCCATGTTACTACCTCACAACTGGAATACAAACTCCAGAGAATATGTGAGAACATTGTACACCATGTTAAACCACAGATAACTACGAAAGAAGAAAGCCTGTGATAAACTAGGGCCTAATAGCACTCTTCAGTGTGATCTTTTCCCTTGACCAGTCATTGGTATAGCTGTCATCTCAATCCTCAGTAAACTGTGCTGTAATTTCTACTGCAATTTGATTTATAGTTCAAGCAAATAAAATGGCTATCAAGTTATTAGTCAACTCCTTTTCAGAAATATCTGAAGTGTGTAATAAGGAACTTTGTCAAGACTTTTATTAGTTACTAATCAATAGATACTTTGTTTTGCATTCTCACTTGCTTAATCTAATCTTTGCGTCTGTTCCTTTCCCCCCCAAATTTTGGCTTGATGCTGAACGTTCTCACAAGTTTCAAGAATTGGTAGATTTTATCGGTAATGAACTGAACCAAGGCACAAACATGGGCTCTACAAAGCCCAGCTTGGTTTTAAGTCAGGGCTTTATTACTTAGCTTTCTGTGATCCTGAGCATTTTTAACTTCTCTAAAGGTCCTTTTCTAAACTGAAATACTAATACTTCCTCATAGGGTTATTATGAAGATTAAGCAAGTTACTGGCACAGAGTAATAAAATATTTAAAAACATCCATTTTTTATTATCTGTAGAATGGCTACTCTGGCAAGGCAAATGCACGATAGGTGTTTGTATGTTATTTGTTTTTCCGCCATTCCCAATCATTGAATAAGAAATCATATTAGCCCTGGCCAGTGTGGCTCAGTTGGTTGGATGTCATCCTGTGCACAGAAATGTCACTGGTTCGATTCTTGATCAGGGCACATACCCAGGTTGTGGGTTCGAGTTTATCACACAAAACTCTCACCCATAACAATTTTTTAAAATTTCAAACTTAAATAAAACTAATCTCCCTTATGAGTCGTTACCCCTAGAAAAATAAACTGAAATTTGAATAGGCATTCACTATATATGTACAGAGGTAGGCAAAGGCAGATTTATAGTTGTACAATAAATTGTTTTGTGTACTCACAACTTTAAACCTATTTTTGCCAACCCCTGTATTGCAGAGGAAAAAAGTAGGTATGGTTTAGAAGTATGTTAAAAGTTGTATATGGCTTATCAGAGTACAATAACATTAAAACTAAAAAAATTATCTGAGGTTTAAAAATAAGTTTTGAGATTGCACTATAATTTCCACATAGTTTCAAATCTTCAGTTATGTATCCTTATGATTTGTGCACTTCTCTGGTATTGTGTGTTAACAGAATTTATCAGAAAAAATGACAACAGGAACAGTTAGAATAGCCAAGGCTATCTAATGATTAGCAAGTTATGGTTTTTTTGATAAGTTAAATAATTTAAAGATGTGGGAGACAGGGAAAAGTACTGATCTTAGTTCTTTAAAATTTACTGTGGGAGAAAAAATCCAAATTCTTATATCTCCTTTTCTTTTTTTGTAGTTCAAATACACTTACAAGACTGATGGCATTACAGTGGTATAAATATGGACTATTGAAGAATCTGAAGTACTGTTCTGTTTGGCTTTATTTTGAACCTCTAGTAAAGACTTGAACGTGTTGGGAAAAAGCACATGGCACAGAAATGAGAGTGGCTGAAAGGACATTGCTGCTTCATGCAATGGAATTATGCACATAAATCAAATGCCATATCAAAATTAATACAGGCCAGCTCTGGCCAGTGTGGCCCAGTTGGCTGGAGCGTTGTCTCATGCACCAAAAGGTGGCGGGTTCTATTCCCAGTGAGGGCACATACTCAGGTTGCAAGTTCAATCCCTGCTTGGGGAGCATACAGGAGGCAACAGATCAACCTTTGTCTCTCACATCGATGTTTCTCTCTCTCCCCTCCTCTCTAAAAAAAAAGGAAACAAAAATTAGTACAAGCCAAATTCTTGGTTAGGAATATCCTATGTATAGTGACTTTAATATTTTGAAAGATGCTTTATTATGTTTATATTTTCAATGAGCTACTACTAATTTTATTCTTTTTATATGCATACTTTGATACTGTAGCCTTTGGGAAAAGTATGGTTTTAAAAAGTTGATGTTTTAAAGGAAAATTAAAATTTTTACATTGTTTTTTCTTTGCTAAATATTTAACTAAACAGTGAAGTGAAACATCCCCCTTATTCTTTCTCCCTTTTTTATGCACAGAACAGAAGCACACATTGCCATGCCTCAAACTATTTATTTGCAACTACATGATTTCACACAATTCTTCTAAAACGACATAAAATATATTTCCTTGTGTATAAATAACTTACATACTCTCCATAAAGTAAATGCTCAAAGGTGCTAGAACAGGTCGTCCACTCCTACAGTGTTCTCGTATGCAACAAAGTTGATGCACAATATATAAATACTCAAATCCAATATTAAAAACTCAGGCACTTGACTAACTTTAATAAAATTTCTCAAACTATACCAACATATCTAAAGTGCATATATTTTTTTAGAAAGATTATTCTCAATAACTTCTCTATAAAAATAAGTTTGATGGTTTAACCCATCTAACTTTACTACTATGAGTATGAATTTTTAACTTTTAATATGTAATCAGGCTTATTCTACTTTCTTTCAACACCAACAGAATCAAAAGCAGCTAGTGAGGTGCTAACATGTGAGGATTAATCCAGTGATTCCGGTCACAATGCATTCCAGGAGGAGGTACCCATGTTACTGGAATTGGGCGATATGGTTTATTATTCTTCCTTCCCTGATTTGGATAACCAAATGGAACAGGAGGAGGGTAGTGACTCTGATGATGGCCATTCCCTCGGAACATTCCTGGCTTTTTTCTGGGCAAAGGGTGCCACATTGGAAGAGGCGGGAATATCAATTCTGAAATCTGAGGAAAGAAAAAACAGTAAGTTAATTCAAAGGAAAAATTAGTCATGTGTTATATAAAAACTAGGCGAGTTTCCAGACTGCTCATTAAAGAAAAATAATCACCTTGCAACCCTAAGAGTGACATTTCTATGGTCAAGTCTAAATACAGGGTGGGGCAAAAGTAGGTTTACAGTTCTGAGTACACAAAGCAGAGTTTATTCTTGTATTATTTATTAGTTTTTGCATTATTTTCCATACAAACACCTATAAATCTATTTTTGCCCAACTCTGTATGTTATAAACCTTATATATAATAGGTGATCAATCAGTGTTTTCTGAATAAATGAAAATGAATAAACTCAAACACAACTCTGAAGCAACCAGGAAAGATAGAAACAGAATGAATGGAAGCTTATAAGGAAACATCTTTATTATTTGGGATAGGCAAAGACTTCTTCCATGGGATGCAAAAAAACAGAAAAAAAATTTTTGATAACTTTGACTTCATCAAAATTTAGTATCTCCCTATATTTTCTTCTAAAAACATCAGACATTTAGCTTTTATGTTTAGGTCTATGATCCATCTCAAATGAACTTTTCTGTGTATAGTGTCAGGTAGCAGTTAGGTTCTTTTTACTTATTTATTTATTTTTTATTTATTTATTTTTTTAGTATTTTTTTTTAAAATATGTATCTTTATTGATTTCAGAGAGCGGAAAGGAGGGGGGGAGAGAGAGAGAGAAACATCAATGATGAGAGAGTCATTGATCGAGCCCACAACCCGGGCATGTGCCCTGACCGGGAATCGAACCCTGATCTCCTGGATCCCAGGTCGATGCTCAACCACTGAGCCACGCCCGGCTGGGCTAGGTTCTTTTTAAAAATATATATAGATTATCCAATTGTTTCAGTACCAGTTCTTAAAGACTTTTCCTATTGAACTGCTTTGGCACTTTTATTTTAAAAACAAAAAAACAGAAACAACAACAAAACTGTACATATGTGGATCTATTTCTAGACTCTCTATTCTGTTAATCTGTTTTGTGTATCTTTAAGCCATTACCACACTATCTTGATAAACATAATAGCTTTATATTAGTGTGAGGCCTCCAACTTGACTCTCTTTAAGTTTTAGAATCAATTTGTCACTTTCTAGGAATTTCTGTCCTTATTTTGATAACTCCCTTTTTAAACTTCTTGGCAATGCCAGGTTCAAGATGAAAAAGTAGATAGGACCCTGGCCAGGTAGCTCAGTTGGTTAGAGCATCATCCCAATACACCAAGGTTGCAGGTTCGATCTCCGGTCAGGGCACATACAAGAATCAACCATTTAATGCATAAATAACTGGAACAACCAATCGATGTCTTTCTCTCTCTTTCTCCCTCGTCCTCTCTCAAATCAATAAGTCAAAAATTGTATTTTTAAAAAAAGTAGATAGGAAGATTAAAATTGGCCACTTGCACCAGCTTCCTACACAGTGGTGTATAATTAGGCTTCTCAGATCATGAAATATTTTGCTAGTGGATATAGGTGCACTGACCCCCCCCCCAAATCAATGTATTAACTTGACTCCCCAAAACCTTAACTACACCAGTTGCCCTTGGTATCTACAGGGGATTGGCCCAAAGATACCAAAATCTGCACATGCTCAAGCCCTCTATATAAAAATGGTGCAGATTAATGCACAGTTGGCCCTCCACATCCTCGAACTCCCAATCTCAAATTGAAAACAGTACAGGTATTTATTGAAAAAATCTACATTAAGTGGATTTGTGCTCTTCAAACCCATGTTGTTCAAGGGTCAACTGTGCTCAAAATTAGAAAAATGTTCATGTACAGAATAAGGCTCAACTCAAAAGATTTCTTTAAATATTTTTAGCTTTAAAACGTTTTTTTCTGTTGAGAAGTACTTTTGCTAACAATTTTTATAGGTATATTAAATGTTCTTTGACATGTGGGATATAAATAGTAAATAAACATATCTTATAAGTACATGTAGACAGCTATGTAACTCTTTAACTTAAAACAAAGGAGATATTGTTTTGGCTTGAGTGAAAAATTAACTGAAATATAATTTAATGAGATTTCTCTTATAAATCATGGAAAAGTAGAGAACAAGAAAGTTAAACCCAAAGGTAAAAACTAAAGTGTTAAAAACTACAAAAAACATGAGTGGTTATTTTTTAATATAAGGATTTTTAAAACATCAGGAACGTTTTACCACCACAGTTGGTTTTTTCCCCCCTGTTCTTTGCCACACTCTTTGAAACATATTTATCCTACTTAGGGATTGAATAGTAAAGCAGACCTTTGATAAAAGTCACTCAGGATACCTTCATGTGAAAAGGCAAGAACTATAATCCAGAATCTCAAATCAGAGAGACCTGAGCAACATGGAATGACTTGGCATGCCCGGCTCATGGACGTTCAAAATGCTGTTTCATGGTTACCTGGTACATGGGGCTTGGAGTTGCAGTCATCGAACTGGATTTCACTTCTACTTCTTTACTTGTTTCTTCATCTGAAGAAGAGGATCCTGAATGATAATCAGAGGTAACCTTATCAAGGGCCCTGGTAACTTTCTTGGAGATCTCATCCTTGTTCTCATCCTCATTTTCAAAGCTGGCAACAATGAATGCATTGTTTTTTTCTCCATACCTAAAAATTTGAGAGAAAAGAAACACACCTTACAAAGCTTGAAGTCATATCAACAAAGCAAAAAATGTCCATAAAAACAATTAAACTGGTCTGGATGTGTCATTGGTCCAAGGCAAAGAAGGAACCTTCCCAGAACTTGATCCTACATATACAGTATCCTAACCTAGCTCCATGCCAACAGGCAGGCCACAATTTTCTATTTCTGGTCTATTCTCTTTCCCAATTTTCTTTTCTACTGCCTCCTAATAAAAATAGTTATTTAAATGCATCATTTAGATTACATTTTGTATGTGCCATTAAAATGGCCTGTACAGTAAAATCTAATGCATTTTTAACTGACCCTTGTAATGCAGATCCCAATAATTCAAGTCACAAAACGAGACATTTCCTATGAGATTTACTTTTATCATGATTAAATAAAAAAAGGGACTGTGTTTCCTATATCCACTCTGACAAAGTAAGAACTGAGGCAACTGTTGAGGTTAAAAAAACAACCACCACCTATTGTTGAGAAAAAAATGGGGTTTTGCTTGAATTATATTGCTTACCTCATATAGGTTCCTAGGATAACTGCTTACCTCTCATTTTAATGTATTTTAAAAAGTAAAATGAACAAGCCTTTTTATCCTTCCAAAATGTTTTTAAAGACTTGCTCTAAAAAAATAATTGTTAGAGTATGTAACTTTGGCTATTAGTTACTAAAAAAAGGAAAACAAATTCTGCAATAAGGGAAAATAGCACAATGAACAGTAAATCTAGGGGTTTTCATTCAGAGGACAAAGGAAAAACCCACAAATTTATTTAAATAGACTGTACAACACTATGAAACAATTCCTAGTAAGCATTAGGACAAAGGAAATAAACTGTTAAGCAGTTCTTACACAATATGTAATTGAAGTTAGAAAGACAAAGTGATTCTAAGCTTAAAAAACATAAATACAACTTCAATAAAAATAGGGTTAACCATAATTAACTGATGTCTATTAATTTTATTTCAAATAAGTTGTCTCAACTTATTTCGGAATCAAGATATCTACAATAAAGTAAAAGGCCTAACTGCAATAAAGCCTTTGAAAGTTTATATAGAAATCAAGTAGTCTCATAGGTGGGTTCTGTGTCATTATATATTGTGCTATCTTCCATTCACACAGGCTGAATGAATTGGGCCCTAAATGCTACCTAAATATGGGGCATAACTCCCTTTTCTATTCTTTTTCAGTTTACCTCATAAAAGGAGCTGCTACAGGATGGCAGAAAGGGTACTGGACACGTTTCTGGTTCTGGCTCTGCCATTAACTAACTCTCTGGCTAGGGGCAAGTCATTTAATCTCTCCAGGACTCAGTTTCCTATCTGCTGGGTAAGGAAACTGGAGCTGGTTGGATACTGGTTAGTCTTGGGTTGGTGATTCTTCTTCATATAAGGTGCCTGAACAGTCGGGCAAGTTCCTTACAACACAAAATTCATGTATTATAATTTCAAGATTACTTAGCATAGGGTTTTACCCTTCTGTCCTCACCAGCATTTAAAGACCAAGTAAATCTTGATACTATACAATCAAAGGTTAATTCATACGTTAATGTCAATATTAACAATGGGCTTAGGCCTACCTTCAGTTTTGCCCTTTAATGGAGTCAAAATTTCAAGCAAAAAAGGCAGGAAATTTGAGGAAAATCCCTGTCTTTGTAGAAGCAGAAACCTAAATCAAGGGCAGACATCTAATGATTGAAGGATCAGCTGTTTTAACTCAGATTGCTTTGACACGCAATTTCAATTAGGTTCTGCAACTTTCCCTTTGTAGGCTTTTGGTATGAGTGCTCTCCTCATAGTAAGTGAAGCCGTTTACTATATTACAGTAACATTAGAATGTGTAGTTAATTCTTTAGAATTAGTAGTGAACTACTTTTAAACTTTTCATTTTTCAATGACACACTACTAAAACATTAAGGCCAGTTTAGTTTATTTGAAACAAATATCAATTTCTATGATCCTTTCTTTTCCTGCTCTTTATTAGGAAAAGAAAGGGTCATAGAAGTTATTTTTTAAAATGTATAGAAATATGTTGAGTAGATATAAAGCTGTCTCTCCTTATTGGAAAGATCTGTTATCTATTCTGTATCCCTCTCAAATATTTCACTAAGTAATAACCTTTTTAAGTACATAACACTCGGCACCCTTCCAATATTTTATCCTGATGAAGTAACTCAGACTATTAAGAATGTTCTCTTTGAGTGCATTTCAATTTTTTTTCATAACCTTAGTTAATCTCTAGTTATTATTAGAATTATTGAGTTATTATTTTTAATGACTCTCAGATATTTATTCAATTACATAACTGCTAGAGCATGTTGTTTTAATTTTCAGAATATTTCTTTCCAGTTTTGGTCCAAAAGCATTAATCACTATTTCAATCTCCTCTACTAACTTATAGTATCACCTCTACTCAATTGCCAACCATCTTTCTTTTGGGCGTTCTGTTATCATTGAATGAGGACCCCACATTCTGAAGGTAAATTCTATTATCTGTGGGGGGGAAAAGCACATCACAGCCAACATCCGGCAAAATTTTAATAGTATATAAATTAGAAGGCTACTGAATGCAATGATTTTCTTATAACCAGATGACAATACAGTAATTTTTCATTATCTGGCATCAAGTAATGAAGTACACACTTAAGTAGAATGTCCACATAACTAAAGCTCTTATCTTTAGGTGCCAAGATTTAGTTTAAACATTTCAAATAAATATGTCCAAAGTGTTCATATATAATTACATGACTTCTTAAATATCTTTGGACCTAGAAACTTTCCCCTAATGATTTAAGATCATTATATTAAGCATTCATTATTTCACTGTATAATAATACATTTGTACCAAATCTTTAGCTTTTTCCCTTTCACCTCTATGTCATACTATATGACCTTTTTTTGTGCTGCTTGACTATGTTGTGTACTATGAACAACATCCTTTCTAATGCTGCTTATAATTTTTTATTAATAGAAAACTACACAACTACTTGAACTGTGTTAAATAAGTCAATCAGGATCTAAGTGCAGGCCTAATAAAAATTCAAACAATTCACTGTAGTAACTTTGTAAGAGCTATTTATTGTATATTGAGGTCTTCTGTAAGAGTTCAGTGGCCAAAGTCTACAAAGTCTGACCTTGGCCTCACTTAAGTCCTTATTTAGTCCCAGTATCTAAAATTGTTTGAGCTTCTTGGATCAAAACTTGAGATGTCTTGCTCTTCTTTTTCCTAACTAAGGTGAAGAGAGTGATGGAGAATCTACCTACACCATTTGTTTCCATTATGAAAACAAAACCATGAAAATATCAATTAGTTGATACATCTGTTGATATATCATACAGTCAAATAATGATTGTTTAATATAATGATCTTATATCATTAGGGGAAAGTTTCTAGGTCCAAAGATTCTTTCTACCTACACCAGGTTTCCCAAAGCAATAGCTAGCTTATAAACAGGCAGCTCCATAGTAGTCTAGAAAATTCAGTGAAAGAATAACCAAGTATTTTTTTGGCAAAACATGTCTTTACCTCCACTTTCATTGTAGGAGATCAGGTCAAAGGCTATTATTAATATGTACCTTTGCAATGTATTAGGGTTGTATCATAAAGTCTCTCTACTACAGTCAACAGGTGAATTGTACCTCACAATTAAAGAGAAATACCCTAAAGGAACAGATGTAGGAAATTACTCACAGGGGGTTTCAAGCATCTGTTCATCCTGTTCCTCCTGCCTGGAAATGTCCTTCCCACCTTGTCATCTAGTCAACTGCAACTCATCCTTCCCCAACCAGCTCAAGTATTCCCTATCTACTCAATAGTCTTTTCTGCACCCGGCAGAGCAGTAACTTTCTCCATTGTGCCATTAACCACTGCATTTTGTATATATTTCTACTATAGCACAAATCATACTGTTGTAATCTGCTTATTCTTTCTTCTGCTGCTCATTAGGATACAAAAAATAATTTCCATTATGAAAACAAAACCATGAAAATATCAGTCACTTTAAAAATGGGAGGCAAGAGTAGAAACAGACCAACCAAAAGTCATCCAGTATTATTTGGGATTAGCTTCTTTCCTAATTTGAAGAGGGGAAAGACAAGTGCACCAGCAATGAAAGAAGACGATAACTGACCTACAGGAGTCTAGGTGTCTAAATTTTACTTCTTGGTCTACAATAAACTTTTTGGCAAAGCTCTAGAAAACCCTATCCAATAAGTTTTTTAGGTTCTTTAGCTATAAAACACCTCCAGAAAAGTACTTTACAAAATCCACATCTGAGAAAGCCAAGCAACCAACTTCTGGCCATAAATATACACAAGCAGGCAGTACCTGAATTTCATAAAGTCAATTCCAGCATGGTAATCAGTTCAGCCACCAAACTCAAAAACTCACCGACAGCACACCTCACATGGGTCCACCCACAGAGTGAGTTCCTTTGGCAAGCCCAGGTCACTGTACAAGATGCAGCTGTTCTCACAGGCTTTCAAGACGTCAGGATCAACCCTCTGAAACTTATTGACACGAATGCATCTACAACAAAGTGGAGTAATGTTAATAGCTTTACTTGAATCATAATCATAAGCCTTGTTATATCTTTTAGTATTTGCCAACGTGAATTTTTTTCAAAAAATACCCTGGCAGAGAACTCAAGAGTGTATCTATCCTAAATAGATAAAAAATATGAACTAAAGGCAAAGGGGCAGCATCAACAACACTACCCAGTCTGGTAAAAAAGAAAAGGGTGCCCGGCCGGGCATGGCTCAGCAGTTGAGCATCAACCCATGATCCGGGAGATTGAGGTCAGAGCACATGCCTGGAGTTGCAGTCTCGATCCCCAATTGGGGGCATGCAGGAGGTAGCATATCAGTGACTCTCTCATCATTGATGTTTCTCTCTCTTCCTTCCTCTCTCTGAAATCAATAAAGACGTATTTGGGGAAAAAAAAAAAAAAGAAAGAAAGAAAAGAGCACCTTTGTGAGCCCAAGGAAATAATTAGAACCGGCTCTACTTCATTTTACTTAGAAACCACTCAATCTAACGTGTACATTAAAAGAGCAAGGAGTATTAAAGTTGCATGAAATTACTTAGAGCTCTGAAGTTTTCATAGGCCAAGTTCATATATTAACGAAACCTCCAACAACAGACCTCAACCACTGTTTCAAATAATATTTCAAAATTCTTCTGACAAATTTTGATCTGTTATTACCTTACTTATACATCTCAGGTAGTAAAATAAGTGTTAAGAAGAATATCCTTCAATGGAATGGGGAAGGCCTGGAGGGTGGGGTGGATGCGAGGTGGAGGGAATCAATGGGGGGAAAAAGGGGACATCTGTAACACTTTCAACAATAATTTTTTTTTTAAAAAAAGGATGTCCTTTGCCTTACCTATAATTGTTCTATAAAAATAGAATCAGTCAGGGACACCAAACCATTCATATTACATTCTTAAGATTAAAATATAATTCAAAAGTGTTATTGGCTTATTTAACTTCTGTTATGCAAGGGTTTTCTTTATTTTTAATAGCTGTCAAAATAAGTGAAAAAATTTCTAAAACAATAGAGCCTCTGTTCCATTATTTTTTAACCTAAGAAATATATCTACTGAACAGAATGTTCAAAGACGGCTCCCAGTACAAATGCAAAAATACATGTTAAAATAAGCATTCTGCTTACACAGAGAAATGATAGCTACAGTGAAAGTATTTACTGCCAACAACTAAGAAAGCAATTAAGAGAACACAGGTTTTAGTATTAGTCCTAGTAACTTATTTATTGGGTGAACTTAGATTAAGTCATTTCACATCTTCCTCAGACCCGAAGTTCTAAAATATGGAAAATACAATGTAAATGACAAATAGTAATTATACCATAAATACAATGACATCGATAGAATAATGTGCCATTTAAAGTTTTTAAAAGTTAAATTATTTTATTAGTTGATTTGTATTTCCCTTTAAACAGTCAAGAAGTTCTCATTTGGTAACAGCTAATATGCATATCTAAATAATAACAGTGTGGACCCTTGAACAAGGGTAGGAATTGTGAGGGTCCACTTATATGCAAACTTTTTTCAGTAAGTACCTGTACACTATTTTCGACCAATGTTGGGAGTCCATGGATGCAGTGCACCAACTGTATGCAATGACCTATGCCATTTTATATAATAAACTTGAGCCACAGATTTTGGTATCTGAGGAGGGTATTGGAACCAAACCCCCAGGAATACTGAGGGGCAACTTAAACTTTGGGGAAGTCAAAAAAGTATAAGCAGATATTTTGACTGCGCAGGAATCAGCACTCCTAACCCCCGTTGTTCAAAGATCAACTGTAATTAACTCTTTCTGAAGGTTTACTGTGCAATGGATAATTTCCTAAATGCTTTGCATGTATTAACTCTTAATTTTCATACTTTCCCTCAGTTAGATACTATTTTCCTTATTTTAAAAAAGGAGGCAAAGAGAATCTGAGTAACTTGCCCAACATCACACAGCTATACCAAGTGGTAAATCCAGGTTCAAAGCTAGACCACCAGACTCCAAAGTTCATTTTTATTACGTAACACCCTATTCTGTCTCTACCTATCTTAACATCATCAACAATTTAGCAAATTTAGAGCGAAAAAAAATTATTTTACAGCATGTAAGATGCTCTTTGTTCCTTTCTATAAGATGGCCCTATGTTACACATTCTAATGTTGTGTACGTTGATTCAAAAGTCCCATGTGCCCTAGAATCAAAAGCAGTTAAGGGTAAGGAGAGATCTTAGATATTATGTGTTTTTGTTATGTACAAGAATGATGTAGACTCTAAGCTTAAAGAAATATATATGTAAATATAGATGCTTAAATAGAGATTCTGCTTCAACAAAATTTACATACCTTACATATTTTATGGTTTTTCACTCTATATACTGTGACTACTTATCCATTAACCAGTCTTCAAAAACAGGATTTTAAAATAGTCTATCAATTACTTAATGTTACCAGTTTAGTTCTTTCCAATTTTTTGCAATTATAACGTGTAAGAAACATCCATATTCATACATATTTGTATGCATTTCTGGTTACATTTCTAGAATACATTTTTTAGAAGACTTACTGTTCAAGAGTATGAATATTTTTACAGATTTTGATAATGCCAAATTGCCCTCCAAAAGCATCTTATTTGTATATACTCCAGAGAAACAATTTAAATTTATAAACACTTTAGAAAAAAAAGAACACTTCCAATCTACTCTATGGATTGAAGAGTATACTAACTCTTGTTAATCCTACAATCTATTCATTTTTATAATAGTAACGATCCACCATTAAGTCTAATAGTTTTTTACTTCAAAGACGGCTTCAAAATGACCTAATAATGATACTTCTGATCACATGCCAATTTAATCCTGTTTGGCTAACTTTTCCCACTCAAGTTTTTAGAAGTAATGGAAATGAAATTATACACTGTCTAACCTTTAAGCATTTACTTGACAGTGTCTCCTTTTTCAGTAATAGTATGGTGGCCTGGCATTTCCATATGCCTTCGTCCAATGTCAATTACATCAGCGTAAAAGCCTCAACAGCTCTAACGCAAAAAAGCTGTTCACTCTATCAGTAATGAAGATGTGCAAAAAAAAAATTAAAAGAATCAAGTGACAAGATAAAAAATAACTTGAGTCTGCTTTAGATAGAACATCCACATTTCTACTTTAACTCACCACATTTTCCAATTTACCAGGAAACTTCTTTGGGCAAAAACACAGGGGAAAATACATCTACCACTTTCTTTTTTTTCCGAGAGAACACAAGTTCACCTTGTGTGAGCTTTTACCAAATAAGAAATAAACAAATCGTATTTTCATCTCCCTTGTAGATTCTTTCAATAGTCTCGAACTTACAAGAGCTCAGTGACTGGAAAGGAAGCCTGTTTTACATCACAGCATAGAAGTGCTCATTTGTGGAAGATACTTTGGGGAAGAAATATGTATAAATAAAAGAACTTCTGTAATCATGACAGCCACAACTGTTCTTTTATTTTTTGTGGCCACATCCACAAATGAGGCAAGGTTTGACAGATAGTTTACCAGAACATTCTCAACCTAGGTTCCCAAGTAGTCACATCAATACTAGGGAGTGAGCATGCTAGGACATGTTCTGCAGGAGTCTGCTCTTCTTTACTTGAAGCTGTAAATGTAACTTACAAACCAGCGTACAAAAGACAGCTGCAAGTGAGAATTACCTTACCTCTCAGAGCCAAGATAGTGGCCACACTTTGGTGTACATACAGAAAGCACATAAGAATTTAGGGTTAGTTAGACCTGAGTTCAAATCTCAGCACTAATATTTACCAGCTGTGGATCTTAGGTAAGTTACCTTCATCTATAAAATAAGTTACACAGGCTTCTACAATAAAGAATTATGCAGAGTATAAATGCAATTAATCCTGTGTCAAGAACATATTAAGTGTTTAATAATCTTAGTTCCCATTTGCTGTAAAATTTTTATCTTTTGAAAAAACTAACATATTTTTAAATTCAAGGAGACTCATTTCCCTCAACTCCTACCATACCCATTTATGGGTGATAGCTTTAGTGGACCTCCAGAATTGTGAAAACCCCCAAGTACCTGTGATACAAAGAATAATGCACTCAAACAGGAGCCAAACTATAACTACAAGAAAACTAACTTCTGGGAGACTAACTTTTGGGAGCTGTCAAGTCCAGGCGGGGGACTCTCACAACAAATGCATGTATTTTGAAATAAGTGAGGAAAAAATACCAAGACACCCCAGAGTTCTGTATTTTGCAGATAAACTACAAAAGGCACGGACTGGACATATATCAGTCAGTCCTTTGGCTTTATATTCATTTCAGGAGCTGATTAGCCTCTTCACTTAGTCCAATCTAATCCTTTACCTGTAGGCCTGTCCTTTTGATGGTTTTTCAGGATACCAGTGATTTTTATATTTTTCTTGAAGTATGAGAGTCAATTTCTCAGCAAACCTCTCAACTGCCTCTTTTTTCAACTTATCATGTTTTCGAACTAGCCTTGTGAAAAAGAAAACAACGGCAGCAATTTCGTTCTTCATCTTTCCTGCAAAGATAAAATAGTTTTTCTCAAAACAGAACATAAAAACTGGAAGATAAAGCTCTAAAAAATATCCTTCTTTGCATCTCTCCTTCCTCCTTCCAATTTTATCTTGTGTTTCATTGTCTCATTTCTGAAGTAGAGAACAATCACTAAATTATACATAAAGATATAAAATACTTATAAAATACTATTTAAGAATCTTATTACTTAGCTCTGTGAAAAAATTCAGTAAAGAGAACACACCAAATTGCTCCTATTGGTTAAAATGAAATCAGAGTTATCATTCAGAGAAGTACTATAATAATACCACTATATTGTTTTTACTAAATGTGTCATTATTTAGCTTCAATAACTTAAGTTTAAAATTCTGTGAGCCCGGCCAGGCGTGGCTCAGTGGTTGAGCGTCGACCTAGGATCCAGGCAATCGGGGTTCAATTCCCAGTCAGGGCACACGCCCAGGTTGCAGGCTTGATCCCCAGTCGGGGTGTGCAGGAGGCAGCCAATCAATGATGACTCATCATTGATGTTTCTCTCTCTCTCCCTCTCCTTTCCTCTCTGAAATCAATAAAGATATATTAAAATATATATATATATATATATATATATATATATATATATATATGCTCAGTTAAAAATCATACATTTTTAAAAAAATTCTGTGAAATAATTTAAGTTCATTTTAAGGTTAGACACAGGGTTACCATATAACCCAGCAATTCTACTCCTAGCTACATACTCAAGAGAAATGAAAACATATGTCCACAAAAACTTGTACACAAATGTCCATAGCAGCATTATTCATAATAGCCAAAAAGTGAAAACAACCCAAAGGCCCACAAATTGATGGACAAATAATGTGGTATATATATGCAATGGAATATTATTCGGCAACAAAAATGAAGTACTGATAAACACTACGACGTGGGTAAACCTTGAATACATTATGCTAAGGGAAAGAAGCAAGTCAAAAAGAACAAAATTGTGTAATTCCATTAATATGAAACGTCCAGAACAGGCAAATCCACATAGAGAGAAGGTAGATTAGTGGCTTAGGGGTATGAGGGATGTAGGGAAAGGAGGAGTGATGTCAATGAGTACAGCATTTCTTTTTGAGGTTATGAGAATATCCTAAAATCGACTGTGGTAATAGTTTTATAACTCTGTGAATATACTAAAACCAACAAACTATACATTTTAAATGTAAGAACTGTATGTGAATTGTATTTCCATAAAGCTGCTATACATAAAGAAAAAAAAAATCCAGTATGGAGTGTCTGGTAAGCATTCTTTCAGGAATAGAGACATCCTTACCTAAAAGATGTGCCAAAAAAGAGTGGCTCTATCAGAACTTATTTAAGAGAATGAAAACTCTGGGTCATCTATAGAAAATCAAACTAAAAGAAATAATCAGAGATTTAGCTGCATTTTGGAAGTGCCTCAAGGAAGGCTCTTTAAATGGCAGATCTGATTTATCATTGATTAATCCATAAAGGAAAAGCAACCTTGTCCTGGGGTTGTTTCAATGTATATCCTGTCTTTATGCGATGAGCTCATTCATTTGGCTGCTGTAAGTAACTTGGAGTTATTCAGATGCTCCATTTACTAAGCAACATCACCTTTTTGAAGCCAATTATTAAAGACTTAACAGCCTCTGCTATGTTTAGTGCAAAAACCCAACTAACCTGATAGTTTGTGTCCTCACACATTCAAAAAATAAAGGTGATTCTGTTAGCTTCCTTTTTCTTTTCTTAAACCTGCTCTTAAAAGTCTCTCTACATAATATGATTCCTTTACTTCTTGTACAAATTCAAACAAGGGATCTCACTGTGCAATAAATTCTATATAGTTATCTGAGAGGTGTGCTGGCAGCCAGAGCCACCCTGATCCTGGATGGGAAGACACCCAAGCCTTCCTCCTGGAATCCTAGAATGCCAAATCCACCTTCCGCGGCCAGCCACCAGGCACCAGGTCCCCGGCTGCACAGCAGCGCACAGCCCTCCACAACTGCGCGCAGCCTCCTCCCGAAAAAAAGTGCGCCATTTCCATGCTATAAAGCTATAGTTATGCTCAACCGCGTTATGAGGGAAAAGAAAACCCAATGCAATTTAATATATGGTTTGGGATAAAAGTTGCTGATGGAACTACATTAGCCTCTGCCCCACCAAACAAAACAAGGAACCACACTCAAGAAATGTACCGAATTGGTAACTGGATCGTTCTCCTCATTCATTAAATTTGCCAACTATGCTCTACGTATCTGAGTTTTGGGTTTTTGTTTTCCCTTTTATTTTTGCTCTGTTTCATATCAAAAATAAAAGGAAGGAAATAACCACTTAGTGGCTGCTGTTGGTTGTAACACAGGATGAGTCATATGGAATTAGTGTTTTTTTTTTCAGTTTGAAGGCATGATGCCTGGAATAGCTGAAAAATGAACCTCCGCCCACCAGTCGGTATTCTCTAGGAGTACCAAAAGGTAAACGAGCGAGAGTTAGGCAGCCAGGGGAGAGCCAGCAGCCAGCAGGCCCATCAGACCTCGGGCGCCTCGAGTAGTGGCCGCAGTTCCTCCACCCACACTCGGAGAAAAGCTCCCATTTTAAATATCGCACGGTGACGTCACCCAGGGACCTCGTCACCGCGGCGGCCGCTCCTCAAGTTGTACTTTGTTCCACAGGGTCCTCGGCTCACGGGGGCGTGCACGGAACCCGGAGGAAAACCCGGCCCTGCCTTCCCGGAGTTGATAACTTTGTACTTTTCCCTCCCTTGTAACGAAAAGCTAATCGCGGCCGTTTCTGGAAACAGTATCTCTCCTGCTGGACGTTCCCAAGGCTGAGGAAGCGGCCCCCGGCGGCGGGGGTGCGGCGCCCCGGACCGGCCTCGGCGGCGGCACCGGCGGGCTCGCGACGCTGAGGGGCCGCGGGATCCCCACGGGGCGGGCGACGGGCTTCCTAAGCCGCCCAAGCCTGCCGCCGAGCCCTCACGCTCGGCTCTCAGGGGTGCGAGGTGAGGAGGCATCCAACATCTCCGCCCGCTCCTCAGGAACGGCCTTGCGAGCGCGTCCAACTTCTGTAATCGGGGCTTTCCCCAAGTTCAGGGGGCCGGGCCCCGGGGCCCCATCCCCCCAACAGCCTGCCAGGGGGCGCCCCCAGCCTGCCCGCGGGTGGCCGCCCCCACACCGGGTCCGGTCTCCGAGGGGCCTGGCTCGAGGACCGGCTCCCCTCAGGCGCGACCCCCCGGACAACGAGGGTCTCGGGCTCCGGGAAACGCACGGACGCGGAAGGGGGCGGCAGCGGGTGGGAAGGGGCAGGGCGGCCGCCCACCCCGAGGGGGAAGGTACCGCGCGGTGGAAACGTGGCAGCAGCCCGGAGGCGGCGTCTCCTCCGTCCCGATCCCGCCGAGAGCCCCGCGGAAACGTCGCCGGCCGCCCCCGCGGCCCCCAGCCCTTCCTTCGCGCCGAGCCGGAGCCGATGCACCCGGTTCGATCCCGTACTCGTCCCGGTTCCCCGGAGCGCCTCCCCAACGAGCCTTCGACGTGGCCGCAGGGGCGACCGGACCCCCACCCCCCCTCAATGCCCTCAGCCCCAACATGCCCGCCTCCCCCGGCCCGGTCTCCTCACCGCCGCCGCCGCTCTGGGGCCGTAGACTCGGCGGCCCCGACCGACTCAGGGCGGGGAACCAAGGGCTCCGCCTCAGGGGGCCGCCTCTCGGCGGCAGGGAGCGCAGCACACCTCGTCCGGCTCGCGCGGCTCCCGCGTCGTCGGGCCGGCGGACGAGCGCGAGCGGCGAGCGCAGCCCTGAGGTAGAGCGCTGGGGGCTCGCGGGCCGGAAGAGGGGAGGGGCGATGACCCGGGAAAGGGTTGGCGCTGCGCGGGACGGGCTCGCGCGCCCGGGGGGCGGGGCCGGGGCGGGGCTTCCCTGAGAGCCCGCCCCCGAAGCCGCGGCCGCGACGCACCCGGCGCAGACCTAGTCCGACGGCGAGGACCGCCGGGCGCGCGGGGAGAGACCCGCGCCGAGCGCCGCGCGCCGCGCGCAGCCCCGCCGCCTGCCCGCTGGCCGCCGAGCCTGCGGGGGCCGCGCGGGCCTCGTCCGCCGGCTGCCTGGCTCGGCTTCGCCCTTTGCGCCCTTCTTGCGCCTCTGCGCCCTGACAGCCTCGGTGCTGGGGGTGCGAGTTCTAGATAAGCTCTGCTGAGCTGCCTTTCTCAGGCCCCCGGGCTCGGCGGCGGGCGGGGGCGACGCGGGCCCGACGGGAGGGAGCCCGCGTTCCTGGGCCGGTGGTCCTCCGCCTCTCGCTGTAGCCGCCGCAGGCTCGTCAATGTGCAGCCGCCATGCTACCTTGTAGGTTATCTCCAGCGCCTTCGGTGTGCGCAGGTGGCCTCCGAGCGCCGGCACCGCTGGCCGGCCGCCGTGTCCCGCCGGCGGCGCTGCGCCCGGTCCTGCCCGAGGAGGGCCCGGGACGCCGGCCGCACGGAGGGACGAGAGCGCGGCTCCCTGCTACCAAGACGTCCCCGTGCGAGGGCCTCCGGGCACGAGGCTTAATCCTTGAGCCAGTAAAAAAGTGGAAGAGGTACATTAACTTTCTGAAGAAGAGGGGGAGCATCTTTGCAACCTTTTATATTGACTTGGCACCGTGGTGTTCGTTTGGCGAAAGAACTTTTGAGACATCAAACAGCCCCCCCCCCCCAAATACAAGCGATTTCTTTTTAAAAATTATTATGAAAAGAGAGCCAGTGCTCACTCTTTCTGACTAAAACATGCTCTAACTTAAGAACTGATTATTCAAGTTACAGATGGACGAGATTCCTCACAGCCCACTAGGACTCGGAGCATGTTTTCAGCCCAGTTTTATGAATATTTTAAATTCGTGTTACTGATGTTTGTGATTATAGCCTATTAGCAATTCAAAACAGTAATTTTTTTTAGCAAAAATAAATAGGCAATCCCAAGACCAGTACAATGAACTTTATTTTTTAAAAGTTATACTCTTCTATCTAGGGCCACTGGACTGGTCTATTTGAAGAGAGTACTGATATTTATACCCCGGAATATTCTAGGAGATGTGAGGGTGTTTTCATTCTAAACTCCTAACAATCTGATTGAGGTTATTCTACTGATGAAAGCTTTTATCGCTGCGATTTCATAAAATAGCTAGGAAGCCACAAATACTACTCAAAATTTGGTCTGAAATTTCTATGGCTCGAGATTGCTATTTTGTGTAATGTTTAGAAATTTGTGACCCATGTGGTCCATGTCCAAAAAACACAGGCAAGTACCTTAAATCTGATTTCAAAATGACTTTTTAAAGTTCTCATAGCCTGAACACCGTGAAGCAGATAAATTGCGAATAACATATCTTAAACACTTCTTTTCTCCTCCACTGTTCTCACACAAGGTCGCTGCGTGTGCACTTTCAAAACGTAGCCACTTCTGCAGCCCTGGCTGTGTGCTTCAGATCTTTTCCCCCAGCTCTTTCCTCCTGAGTTGGAGTCACAAAAGCCCCGAAGAATTGGTCTAGCAAAGCCCGACCCCGACCATCCTTTTAGGAGGCTGGAGTAGGGGAGCAGAGTTGATATAAACAATTTCACAATAATATATACTTTTCCTTTCACAGCTGATTCCTTTCCACAGTGAACTCTAAATATTCAGTAAGATGGTGGGTTAATAGGTCTAGTTTGCTTTTAACACAACTGGTTTCTTTTGAAAAATGAGCCACCTTAATAGGAGAGGGGCTTTACAATCACTGACATCTTGTGGTTGTATCCCAAAGTCACAGAAAACGCGACTCACGTGCAAGCACCAAAACTATGAATAGCTTTCAAAATCAGGACTTGTTTTTTCACAAAATAACTGTGTAACTCTTTGAAATCTGTTATTCCTCTGAGTTCAGAGAAGTTCAGTATTAAAAACAATAATCTCAGGTACCATCCTCTTAATCCACATGTCATGCTGGAATCTGAATACAAAACTGTCACTTTTATAGTAGACAGAAAGAGTTCTGTTATGGAACATCGGGGGAGAGTATGCAGCCTGTGGGGACCGTTGGAGGTGTGTCAAATGGGATCTAAAACATTTTAATTCTAAAAACACTTCAATATATTTCTTCAGAGTTTTCCAGGACTTAATCAGTTGTCTAAATTAAAATAAATTAGACCTATTTTCTTTGCTTCAATTTCTTAAATATCCATAAACTGGCAGTGGTTAAAAAAACAAGAGTAAAGAAAATTTGTAATATTATTTTTTCCATTACATCATGCAATGAAACGACTTCCAAAAGTCACAACACAAACTCTCTTGATGAATGAGGCAATGGAAACTGAATGAGGCAATGAAACTTCCTATTTTGAGTTGTATTAACTGGTGAGACCCTCCTCCCTGCACCAACCAGGCCTGACATGTCCCATCTTTCTCAGAAAATATGTTGATCCAACTTCTCAGATTCTTTGTTGGTAATTGGCTAGGATTTGTTAACTCGTGTGAGGTAGGTTAGGAAAATGTATAGGCGGGCCATACCCTCTGGGCTCAAGTAGAGCTTCATATTAAAAACTGGTAAAAAATTTTCCTGTTTGTTAGAAGAGGTACCATTGTTGTTGAGTTCTTTTTTATTTTTTTTTCTAACTTTTTAAAATATGTTTTGTTTGATTTCAGATAGAAGAAGAGAGAGATAGAAATATCGCTGAGAGAGAAACATCAATCAGCTGCCTCCTGCACACCCCCTCCTGGGGATCGAGCCCAAAACCCTGGCATGTGCCCTAACTGGAGATCAAACTGCAACCTCCTGGTGCATGGGATGATGCCCAACCAACTGAGCCACACCGGCCAGGCCCTTTGACAACACTCTCTAGTACTCTACACCAGCAGAGAAACTGAATTCTATTAGTAAGTAGTGTAATAACCCCTACCCTTATTCCCTGTAACAAAATTAAGAATATAATTATATTCAATTAGCAAAAGGTTCACAAATATTGTAAAAAAAAGAACTGCTTTGAAATACAAATAAATTAGAGTTCTCCAAAGAAACAGAACCAATTGGATGCATATATGGAGAGATTGATTTCTTTTAAGAAATTGGCTCATGCAATTATGGGAGCTGGTAAGTCCAAATCTGTAGGACACCCTGGCAGGCTGAAGACCCAGGCAAGAGTTGAAGTTGCAGGCTTGAGTCCAAAATCCATAGGCAGGATTCCTCTTACTGTCTTAAAGAAATAATATTCATTCTACTCCAGAAAGCCTCAGTTTTTGCTATTAAGGCCTTTAACAGATTGAGGCCCACCCACATTATTGAGGGTAATCTCCCTTATATAAAGCCCACTGATTATAAATGTTAGTCACATCTACAAAATACCCATCACTGCAACATCTAGTCTAGAGTTTGACCAAACAACTGGGCACCATGGTCTAGCCCATGTTGACACATAAAATTAACCATCACAACAAACTTCGTGAAACAGTGTTTCCTCAAAGGCACAAGATAAGTAGATTTAAATATATAAATCCCTTAGTGAACAGCATTAAGCATGCTTTTATTAAGAAAACAAGTCCCCTTGTTTTTACTTTTCTTTGCTCTTTTCAGTCAGTTGTATGGTGGTGGGAAGGGTAGGGATGGGGAAGTGGGATTGTATGTCAGTTTTCAGGGGCCCTCTTCTGCATAACCATGTCAAATATTTGTGCTACGGTATTGGGAACAGTGCATCTTCTAGGATCAAAAAAGTGAACAAATAAATTGTTCACAATCTGTGGAAGGTAGAGATGTGAACAATCTACATATCACAAGTTGTATTATAAATTAAGTGCCACAAAAAGATATAAAGGCAGTGGCGCTGCAGGTATATAAAAGGGCTTGGATTTTATTGTGCTTCCAGCTGAAAAAAAGTTTCGTAGACCTGTGAGGGCAGCATTGCAAACCTTCCTTGCTACTTTTTCAATACAAGCAGGTAGAGGGGGAGAGACCATAAGCATAAGGAAATTGCTTCCAAGGCAGAGTCACTCCTTTCCATGTGGGCAATGCCAGTTCCACCACAGAGATGGCTAGAATTAATCAAACTCACATAGCAAGTCCTGACATTTGATGGCCTAATTAGGGTGATTATGGATAAGGCTTAAAAATCTGCTTCATCAGCAGATGATCCAATGAAATGTTTCCGTAAAGAGCATGTTCCCAGCCCATACCTGGCCCAGGAAAAGCTAAAGACGTGAAGCTAAAGTTACCATATTAATAATTATTTGTGATGTGGTTGGCAAAAGTAGTCCTCATAGGAGTACTTTAGGCAGATGATTGCAGCAGGTCAGGTTTTCCTCTACCTTGTAGGAAGGTTTCAACAACTCTTACTTTTTTGTAGCACAGAAAGCATACATATAGAGAGATTTATGACAGAGAGGTGTTTTTTTTCCTTAGAGTGTTTTTTTTTTTACTAGCCTAAAACAATCACAAATACTTCTTTCTTCTCAGAAGGAGAGTTGGTGAAAGTAATAAACTAGCTATGACCCATATCAGTAGTAACAAATGAAACACAATGGGGCAGTATGTGTGGAAGGAAACAGAGTAGAACAAAGTTCTTGTGTTCCTATTTTTCTGTTTTGTTTTGCCTGTGTTTTCAACTGCAGACGTATAAATACTGAATTTTCATAGGGCTGAGGAACCAAAATGAATTGGAAGAATAATACTCCTCATTAGATGTTCACCATAAATGTTATATCTATGTAAGTGTACATAATTCTAGGATGTTAAAATGTCTTAGAGCAACAACTATTGAAGGAATAGAAGTCATTAGTGTTTTAGTGTTTTGATATGGGTGCATAACTTATGCAAATTTCAATGGGCTTTTTCAACTATATGACACGTGCTTATATTTTAAATATTTTAAATATATTTGGTTCATGAGATCATTCACATATTTGTATTTGTAAATCAAAAAAATACAGTATACGAGAGTCTTTCAGAAAGGGATAAGTCACAAAGCACCGCCTTTCTTTACACTCATTTCCTTGGCGTTTGAACGAATCACCTCTCACTTTGAACACTTGATGTGAGAGGGCTTCCTAATTAATAGTTCCAGCTCCAGACAACTCTCTGAACTCCAGACTTGTGCATCTAACAGCTTAATGAACATCCTCAGTTAGACGTTTATAGGCATTTCATTCATAACATGTCCCAAGACGAACCCTTGTTTGCCCCCGCCTCTCAGCCCCCACTAAATTTGCTCCTCCTTAATTGTTATCTCATCTCAGTACAATTCTTCTACCCTTGGCTCAGGTCAATGATTTTGGAGTCAACAAACTCCTCTCTTTAGGAGGATAGGCCATTGATAAGCAAATCCTTCGGACTCATCCTTTGATTTTCAACTGGTTTTGGCCCACTCAGATGGCCTTACAATGTTCTGCAAGGCCACGCAGTAGTTGCCCCCTCATGTACCTTCTTTCAACCTGCCCTCCTCACCTCTCGTATAATGTCCTGTTACACACTCTCCCCTCATTTCAGTCAGTTGTCATGATCTGCATTAGTTTTCTACTACTATAACAAATGACCACAGGTTGCCACAAGTCACATAGCTTAAAATGATACAAGTTTATTATCTCACAGTACTGTAGGTCAGAAGCTGGAATGGCTTGGCTGTTTTCTCTGGTTGTTGGCAGAATCCGTTGCCTTATGTTTGTAGGACTAAGGTCCCTGTTTCTTGCTGCCTGCTCTTAGCTCCCAGAGCCCTCTCCCATGAAACCCTACATCTCAGTGTCTGCAGTAGCACATGGTATGCTTCTCACACTTGGAATCTCTGATTTTTCCCTTCTTCTGAACCTGAAATGAAGTGAATTTGAGAAAATGGAGACATCAAGTGTAGACGTTAAGACAGTTGTAGAGAAAGTAATATAGTAAGAGGATAATAAAAATTTGAGCAGTAAAATGTATTAACCCACTAAATAGATTTATATTGGCATTGTAGGTTCTTTAGCTGAAATATAAAACTGATAATTTTTTCTTGAGGAAAGGAAGATTATGACACTTACTGTAGAATCATATAGAGTTCATTGGTAAGTGGTTTAGTATAGTTTTAAAGTTTGTTGCTTTTATAGTCTTAGACTATAAAACAGTTGAACTGCAAATGTCGTGCTCTTACCCAATTTCATTGCCCCGCTGCTTTCCATGGTTTCTTGCGTTTCGTTGGCCAGCACACTCCTTTATTTTAAGCCAAGTGTTTGAAAGTGTCAAATGAAAGTACTGCTGCAGCCAGGTGGCAGCTGACTTTGTTTTTACTTTAATGTGAGATAGCACTCACAGATGTCAACTTGTATTCTTTTTTAATGAAATAACTTTTAAAAAAATTTTTTTAAAAATATGTATTGATTTCAGGGAGAGGAAGAAAGAGGGAGAAAGAGAGATAGAAACATCAATGATGAGTCATTGATTGTTTCCCTCCTGCATGCCCCTGACTGGGAATCAAGCCCAAAACCCGGGCATGTGCCCTGACTGGGAATCGATCCTCGGTCACTTGGATCATAGGTCAATGCTCAACTGCTGAGCCATGCTGGCTGGGCTTGAAATAATTTTTATAAATTCCACATACACTGAAACATTGCTGGAATGACCTTCAAAAAGTTAGTGTACAGTAATAAATGCAGACTCCAGCCAACACCTCAAATATATAAAATACTCATTTTCATAGAGAAGGGAGGGGGAATCAACATGATAGTATTAACTATTTTAACTTTAAAAAAATTCACTCTTGATAATATTTTCATTTTGTGCATTTCTTTACAGATTATCATTTTACATATTTCTCCACATAAATGCCATCTATGACAGGCCATAAACTAAAGACATTTGTTTGTACTGCCCAGCCACCACCAAGTGTGATAGACTAGACACCATTTGATTATGGTGACAACAAGGGGAAGATGAGATTTATTTTACACTATTTCAAAAATATCTGAATTTGGGTAAAAATAACTAACTTATTTCTGGTTTCAGTGCCACATAGTAAAAGATTCAGAGTGGACCATTCGAAGTTGACAAAATTCACACACTCTCCAAGAGCGAAGGGTCTATAGGTTAAGATTGGGGCCTGAGTTAATCTATGAAATACAAAGTTTAAGGGTTCAGAGGGAAATTTAAGAGAATACAGTGTGAGGTAACAGCTTTAGGAAAGTTCAAAGATGGGAAGAACCTTGAAAAGAACTATAAAAAAGAACAGATAAGGAAAGCATACGGAATAACAGAGTTGCATATTGGTGTTGGAGGCTCAGCTAAAAAGGGCTTAGGACAAGCCAGTCAAGGTTTCCCAAGGGCCACATTTAGGAGACACAAGCCAAGTTGGCAATTTAGGTGGTCATTAGTGGTGTAACTTCTATTTGAAACTAAAGGGAACAGACTTGGGTCAGAGCCTGTGTCTATAGGTATGAAGGGTTTGAAGGAGGGAGCTTAGATTCTGTCTGGCTTGAACAATGGTCAAGATGGCTGCAAAGTTTAAATCTAATTTTTTAAACCTATGCTAAGGTAATTGTATAACATTAGACTACACCTGGAATTTTCTTTAACTCCACGAAGCATATATCTCAAAATATCCTCAAACACAGTAGTAAAGATTAGCAGGTCTTTTAGACTGATGGTATGTTCTGCAATAAAGTGAACAGAAGAGGAGGAAAGTTTCAAAAGGTCATGAACCGAAGAGTATGATCTTCAGAGGAGAGATTTTATCTCTCTTATGCTCTACTAAATAGTGGAGCCCTATGAGGAGGCTCTGCCATTTGGGACCTGCCTGGGGACAAGGTTCTTGTTTTCCCAGTTTTGCCCCTTGCCAAGCATCCGGGGCTTCCTGCCCTGATGAATCTCTGTACCCGAGTTTCTATATCTGGGTATCTGGCCCATCTAACAGTGTGCCACATGTAAGAATTCAGTGTAGAACCCACACTTATTTTACCTATTTTATTGCAGGTCTTTATAAAACAAGGAACACAGACCTCTACTGAAAGTGAGTTGCAATATATTTTTTCCTAGTTTGTTAAATTGCCATTTGGTTTTGGTGTTTCTTGTGTAGAACAATTTTATTTGCATATTGTTTAGTCGATCAATCTTTCCATTTTGCTATCTATATTTTATATTATTTATATTATACCTATACTTTCCCTATTTTGAGATAATTAAAAAATTTCTGTACTCCATGGTGACTATAGTTAATAATATTGTATTGCATATTTGAAAGTTACTGAGAGAGTAGATCTTAAAAGTTTGCATCATACACACAAAAATTTTGTAACTATATATGGTGATGGACATTAACTGGACTTATTTTGGTGATCATTTTGCAATATATATAAATATAGAATCATGTTGTATACCTCAAATTTGTGTAATGTTGTATGTCAGTTATATCTCAATTTAAAAAGAAAAAAATTCACATTATTTTTGATAGAAAAGAAGTACTAAAAGTATATTTCATTTTTGTAAAACTTGATTAAGGAGCTTCTTAAAATACCAATTAATGTGAATTTTGTCAGTAAATGTCAACTAAGAAAAAAATTTCCTTTGTTTCTTCTACTCCTTCAATTTTTATGTGTTTATTTGTATATACAAATCTTTGGTCCATCTAGAATCCTAGTCTTTCTAACGCCTGCCGCTATGGGGGATCACTTCAGCACTAAGGACCTTTTCAACCTTCTCCTCACCACTGTCTTTGATCTTTGCTCAGACAGCCACCTCCCTTCACACCTCTATCCAGCATATCTTAGAACTTCTCACCATCTATGAGACCCTTCTCCTTTTCCAAAAACTTAAAACTCACATTCCACTTCCTCATCACGCTCTCTTATCCTTCTAGGTCTCTTGCTCTCTAAATTTGATTGCAAATTTATAATAGTTAATCAAGATCTCTGATCCTTAATATCTCCCTTTTTTCTCATATTGTCTGCCCCTTCCGGGTAGGACCACATAATGATTTCAATGAGCCCTAAACATTTTTGCCTCCATTGGCCTCTTGCTCAATAAAAAATAAAATTGTTATATTTTACAATTGCACTTATATAAAGATATATTTACATATATATTTAACATTTTCTTTGGCCTTAAAGTTTATTTTTCTTCTGTTTCTAAAAGAAATTAAAACTTTTTGTGGGCCCTAAGCTCTGTGCCTTAAGCATCATTCAGCCCTGCTCCTAGGCACTGATTTACTGCTTTAAACACTTTCTCGACACCATCCTCTACTCTTTGGCCCCTTGTTTTTCTGTGTATTGCCAAACCTTAAAACTATATGAATCTTTTGAGCTCTACTAGAGAAAAATCATAAAAAGGATTGATGTCATCACAGATTTGGGGTCTATGACATGAATTGGGCCTTCAACACTGTTTAGCTATTTTTTACATGTTTCTGATCAATTATCTGTTTCATTCCTCATGTTAGCTATCCCAAATCATTTAGCATTCTATTCAACTAAGAAAAAATAGAGCATGAACTCTTTTACCTCCCCATTCTTCCATGTTCTGATTCGCCTTGGCTGGGTGACAAAACATTCCAAGATTCAGTGGCTTAAAACAAAATTATTTTTCCTCTTAAGATTTTGTGGGTTGACAGGCACAGCTGGGCAGTTCTCATTTGGGTCTCTGGTGTGATTGCAGTTTAACCTACAGTCAGTTTGACCTATAAACAATTGGAGATTTGACTGAGCTGGATGCCCAAGATGTCACTCTCACATGGCTGGCAATTGATGCTAGTTGTAAGCTAGGAGCTGGGGTGAGGTCGTCAACCAGAATACCTGCATGGGGCCAGCATCTCTGCGTGACTCCATTGGCTGTTCATGGCATGGTGGCTGGGTCTGAAAGGATAGGCCCAAGAGCAAACATTCCAAATCTAGGTCATAAGCCATAGAAGTCCCAGAATGTCAGCTCTACTGCATTCTATTGGTCAAACAAATCACTAAGAAGAACCTAGATTCAAGGGTAGGAGAAAGACTCCATATTTTGATGGAGGAGTGGTACAGTTACATTACCACTGTTAGATCATTACCACTGTTAGTTACATTACAGTTAGATCATATGGATGGAAAATGCAATATGCCGTATGTTAACACAAAATTGGTGGCTTCTATACCCACTTTTACTTTCTTCATTCCCATCTCTGAGGAAATGGTGGCTATCTGTTCATAGCTCATCTTTTAACATAGCAGCTAGCTTGTGCTTAGTCTTGCCCACCTCTTCAGAGACCTCATTTTATCAAGTCTCTCTCCTCTTGTGTGTTCAGTCTTTTTCCTCTACCAATTGTTTTCTTATGAATATCCTCAAGTCTCCCTTTTAAGAATAAAAAATTTATCTTTGTCCCATATTCCATTCTAAATAATTGCCTTATATTTCTCTATCATTGATTTTGTCTTTCTGACTTTCCACTCATTGTTTAATCTACTGCATACTAAATATGTAGTATGTAACACCATATTGAGACGATTCTTGTGGCTATTGAAGACTTCATAATTCCCTAATTCAACAGACTCTTCAAAATCTTTATCTCAACCTTTTGGTAATATTTAAAGATGTTGGTTACTACTTTGTTCTTGAGATAATGCATGGGCTTTTATGACTCCTCTACTGATTTTCTATATGACTTCTCAGCTCTGTATAGATAGTGAAGTCTTAGAAAATGAAAGGAAAGAATAGTGTAGTGTGTTAGTTCCCTATGGCTCTGTAATACCACATACTTGGTGGTTTAAAACAATAAGACTTTATTCTTTCTCAGTTATGGAGGCCAGAATTCCAAAATCAGTACCACTGGGCTGAAATCAAGGTGTTGGCAGGACTGTGTCCCCCCACAGGTTCTAAGGGAGAGTAAGTTCCGTTTCTCTTACAGCTTCTGACTGCTACTGGCATTCCTTGGCTTGTGATCCCTTCAATTTTCAAGTCCTGCATCTTTAAATCTCTCTGTTCCGTCTTCACATTGCCTTCTTTGTATGTATTTCAAGCCCCTTCCTGCCTCTCTCATATAAATACATATGTGACAGCATTTAGGGCCCACCCAGATAATCCAGGACAATCTCCTCATCTCAAGATTTTTAATTTAACCACATCAAATCCTTTTCCAAATAAGGTAACATTTATAGGTTCCAGGGATTAGGGCATGGTTGTATGTTGGGGTCCCATTTCTTAGCTTATCATAGATGAATAAGAAAACTAACCCAGTAATTCAAAACTTTCTGAAGGGTCATGGGTAATGGTTGAGATGGACCTAGCTAAATATCAGCAAACACACGAATTTCAAAAGAGCAATGAAAATTATTATTATTTTATTTTTTATTATTATTTTTTAAATATATCTTTATTGATTTCAGAGAGAGGAAAGAAGAGGGAGAGAGAGAGAAACATCAATGATGAGAGAGTCATTGCTCGAGCCCACAACCCAGGCATGTGCCCTGATGGGGAATGAACTCCGATCGCCTGGATCCTAGGTTGACGCTCAACCGCTGAGCCATGCCCGGCTGGGCTATTATTATTATTTAGAGAGAGAAACATAATTTGTTGTTCCACTTCTTTCTGTATTCATTGGTATGCGCCCTGACTGGAGATCAAACCCACAACTTTGGCATATATGGACAATGCTCTAACCAACTGAGCTACCTGGCCAGCAATGGAAATTATTGAGGGTAGTTGGTTTTTTGTTTTTTTTTTTCTTTTAAAGGCAGGAAACCGCAGTTTGAAAGGATAAAAATGGAAACTTTTGCTGATTTAGGACTAGTAGAAGGGAGGCTGCCCTGGAATGGGCGGCAAGGGAAGGAATCAGGAGAAAGCTACATTTCAGTTACAACAAGAAAGTTGAAGTGCCTTTAGGTGAGCACCTACATTGACATAGCAGTTACAGTGAAGTCTTCTTAGCAAGGGGAGAGAGTACTATTCATCACTCTGAAATATAACTTGTTTAAACTAATAGCGACTATACAAATCATTTATCATGGTTTCCAAGTTACTTAGAATAAATACTGTATAGATAATGCATAATTAATTAATTAAAAGACTACTAAAATTCCAGACAACAGTGCTTGACCATGCCCTTATTCATGAACTTTAATTAAATGGAATCAATTGAATTAATGATCCAATGAACATAATGATCTTAAGAAAGACTTGCAATCTGATTTCCCGTAGCTGGAGAAAAATTGTCCTGGGAGACTCATTTGACCACTGACCTATCAAGATAAGCACGCTTGCTTGTGTAACCAAGTAGTCATTCAAACATACAGCTCCTTAAATCTAATTCATATACGTTTTTCTTCTTGTTTCTCATCTAAAATGATAAAAATTTAAAAAGCAATCTATTGTTAATAACGGTAAAATCATATTTCATATTACGTATCATGAATTTGCTTTGAAATGTGGGGAAAAGATTTTTAGTGCTGACCATGATAGACTGAAGTTCAAAGAGAATAAACGCAAAAATGTACCATAATTGCTCCTGAAGTAGAGGCTATTATTGATTTCTTCCCCATCATCTCATCAAACAGAAAGTGAAGGGAGAAAAATACAAGTTCAGAGGGACCAGCTACTCAGGTATTGGGCAGGAGCTTTGAGTGAAAATTTCTGCCTCATTAAAACATTTAAAGGGAGCAGCTTGTCCTCATGCAGGAATCATTATTCTCAGTCTGAGTTCATCCTCTGGAGTTTTCACCTCTCCAGCAGGGCGCATTCTATGCAATTTCTAAGAAGTGCTTCTTTAACGGGAGGGATTTATGTTAAGTTGGTTCAGGAGAGGTAGACAATTGTGGAGCCTTTTTAATGGACTACAAAAGACTGTCGAGTAATTAAATAGATTTCTTTTCCCTTAGACTGTTCCATGGTTTTAAAAACACTCCACCGAGCATGTAAAATCAATTTCCATTACTGGCCATGACCTTTGCAGTTTTATAAACATGTTTTTTTCCTGGGTTTGGAATGTGGCTCAAAGGCAATAGTAGAAGACTAGAGGATGAGATAAGTCGTTGTAATAAAAGTTAATGCTTTTACAGTGAAAGTCTTCTTTTCACACAGGCATCCATTCAACTGCATACGTTATAAACATAATTACATAAACACCTGCTTCTTTATACTGCATATGTATATGCTTATATTGAAGGCAGGCTTTTTAATTTTATTGCTCTACAATTTAAAAAAATGCACTTGGTTTTCTCTGCTTAAAGGTATTTTTTCCTTTCCCATTCCAAGAAAGTAGCCAAGCCATTGTGTTTCTTTGCCCCAGGGGCTTTGGGTTGCTTGAATGCAAAGCAGAGGTTGCCATGAGGACAGCTTCATTCCTTTTTGTAGGTTTTGTTTTGGAACACTAGGCCCATAGTGGGGAGGGACTATGCCTATCACCCAGAGTGGAAGAGAAGAAAGATGAGGGCTTTTGAGGGTGGAAATAAAACTGACGACGGACAACCAATTCCTTGAGATGAACTGGAGGCAGGGAGTTTGGGTGGTTCCCAAAGAAGGAACTACAGGTCCTGCTTGTCACCCTCCAGCTGGGTGGATTCCTACAGGGAGAAGGTCTCAAGAATTGAGATGACAGAGACCCTTGTTCAAGCTTAGCCATGGATACAACTTCCTTCAGGGACCAGATCCTGTCACCTGGACAGTGAGCAAAGCCGTGGGCACGGTGGAGACCACAAGCTTCCTTTCAGTATTTTAGAATGTAGAAGATCTCCCCATCCTCAACCTCTATATCACCTGAAATTGGGAGTGGAGGAGGGCAGCCCAGAAATGACGTAAATGGAATTTTCTGCCAAGCAATTTCTGCTCTAAGAGCTCAATTTGATTCAAACAAAATAAAGAAATGTATTTCTTACACCCAGAGTTATGGTGAAATTTTCATTCTTGATTTTCTTGGTTTCAGTCATTATCTGTTAATATTAGTACATCCCACTTTGGAAGATGGTTTTCCTTTCGTCCTCACACTTACGCACCACCCCTTCACATGCATTCTCTTTTTCTCTCCATCTTTCTAGTACAATTATTTTATAATTTAGGTTAGAGAAAAATTGTTGTTACTATGATGACATACATGCTAGTCATAGTTACGCCTGGTATACAGGGATTTATACAAGATTATTCCTCTCGTTCACAACTGTGTTTTCCCTGGATTAAATAATTGTCCTAAAATATTTTTTTTTGGATTAGTTTTCTACATATTCCTATTTGAAACTTTCTGCCACTGGCTTAAATCCCTTCTTGCTGTGTTCAGTCACGTAAGGTGTTGTGGCGTTTCCTGAAGAATGCTAACGTGCCCTGATCCAGAAAGGCTGTCCTCAGGGCCCCCACATGGCTGTGGCCCTGCACGTGCTCTTGAGCAGGGTTCTGCGATTCTCTCCACCTTGTCTCCCCTGTAGAGTTCCTGTCTCTAGGTTCTTGCCTTGTCTTCAGTTGTCTTGTTTTACCTGGTGTGAAGCACTATCTGGGAGAGGCTGCAGGTGATATGAAAATGTTGACACCCTGAATGTGTGAAAATGCCCTTATTCTTTCCTCATGCTTATTTGACAGGTTGGCTGAATATAGACATCTATGTTGAGAAATAGTCTTCACAATTTTTAAGGCTCTGCTTTCCTATTTCTAGTGTGCTGTTGAAAAATCCAAAGCTATTTAGATTCTTGGTCTTTTTAGGTGACCATCCTTACCCTCAAGCTTGCCTTTGTCCCGGCATTTTAAGATTTCACAATGATGTGACTTTGGTGTGGCTCATTCTCAGCCTTTACCTGGGTTTTCTGGACTCGCCTTCACACTGGGTATTATTAGGTCATTTTTTTTCTAAAAGTTACTTAAAATGTTTCTTAAATAATTTTCTCCCCTCATTTTCTCTGACATGTTTCTTGGGGATTTTTTTTATTTGAATGTTGAGCTTGTGAGCTTGTCCTCTAATTTTCTGATTTTTTTTCTCCTTTTTCATTTTTTGAATCCTGTTTTTGCTTTGCTTTCTGAGAGATTTCTCCAGTTTTATCTTCTATATATATATAATCTTTATTGATTTCAGAGAAAGGAAGTGAGAGGGAGAGAGAGAGAAACATCAATGATGAGAGTCATTGATCCACTGCCTCCTGCACGCCCTCGACTGGGGATGGAGCCCACAACCCGGGCATGTGCCCTGACTGGAAATCGAACCGCGATCTCCTGGATCCTAGGTCAATGCTCAACTGCTGAGTCACGCCCAGCTGGGCTCCAGTTTTATCTTCTAACACTTCTATTGACATTTTCATTTAGGCCACTGTATTTTTTAAATTTCTAATGTTATATTTTTACATATTTAAGAGGGTGAGAGTGTATATTGTTGACTCCCCTACAGAGATATCTGTCTGGGTCAATGTTAATATAACTTTATGCAATGATGGACATGTTATTGACACCATCCAATACCATAAACACTAGCATATGTATCTGTTAATAATTTGAAATGTGGCTAGTGCTACCGAGGAGCTGATGCTTTAATTTTACTTAATTTAATTAATCTAAATTTTAATGTAAATCACTACAAGTTGCTAGTGGCTACTATATTGAACAATGAAGGCCCAGGCTTTGATTTTGTGTGTGTGTGTGTGTATGTGTGTTTGTGTGTGTGTGTGTGTGTGTGTGTGTGTGTGTGAATTGGGTTGGACTCATTAGAGAAATAGCTTTGAACTGCTTTCTGGCCTAATTGCTAGCATTCTAAGAGCCAAGTAGAGGAGTAGGGGGCAGGGATGAGTTTTGTTTTCAACATGCCAACATCCACCTAATCACAATTTTCTGTCCTGTATTGCCACCCACCAGCTCTCCTAGAATCCTCTCTTTTAGCTTTTTCAAAAAATAAACCTCTAGGCTTTTGCTGGGGGTAGAGAAATTTGAGACTCTAACTGCTTCTTGTTTTCTGCTCTACCTTCATTTCACTTCCTGAGCTGCCCAGTGCCTCCAGTTCTCAAAACTTGTGTATAATCAAATGCTTCTCAGGTTTTCTGCCACCTTGGGACCCAGCACTCTTGAATCTGGCACATCAGTTACCTTTCATTAACCTTCCCAACTTTCAAATTTCGAGGTTGTCATGTCTTCCCTTATTCTTATCCTTTATGATTTGATGTCCTGGAAAAAAATTATTTACCATGTTTTCATGGGGTTTCAGAAAAGTATAAAAAACAAATGAGCATTTTTCAGTCACTCAGTCACCTTCACTCCACAGTTAGTTTATTTCATATACGGGTTGTCTTAGTTTGTTCAGGCTGCTATAACAAAAATATCATAGACTGAATGGCTTAACAACCAACATTTATTTCTCATAGTTCTGGAGGGCAGAAAGTTCAATAACAAGGGCTCCACCCTAATGACCTAATCACCTTCTAAAGGCCATACCTCCTTATACCATCACATTTGGGATTAGGATTTTAACATATACATTTTGGGGAGACCCAAACATTCAGTCCATACCATGGGTTTACATTTATAATCTTTCCAATCTAATCCCTACTATACTGCTTTTTAAGTTGCTCTTTAAAAGAATTATTTACAATGCCACCCAACTGTTACTATTTAGAATTCATACCTCTAGGGATAATTTCGAATCTATATAAAATATTTTTACCTTTTTTTCTCTAGCATTTGAACTTGTACTTATTGAGACTGAATTGGGATAATTGAATAGACCTCCCATAACAGGAGAGACATTGTACAGGTTCAAATATAAGGTGAGCTTTTTTATCTCTAAGAAAAATTTGGAGAAAAATTATACCTTTTATTTGGATATATGCAATTAGCTTTTCAAAATAATTGAATAGAACTCCTATAATAAGAGAGACTTCGTAAAGACTCAGATATAGGGCAATTATTTTTATTTCTATGGCATAATTTTTGGAGAAAGTATCATTTATATTCAAGTTCATATAGTATTTAGGCAAATCTATACAAAATATAAAGCATGGGTGTAACTTAAATACATAATCAGTGCTATTGTGTTTGCCCTCCTCTTCTCACACTAAGAAAGTGATCAGTAATTACAAAGGTTAGATTTTCCTGGGGGTGCAGATTCAAATTACTATGAATTACAGAAAATGAAGTGCTATTTATTGTTCATCCATGCTTATGGAATTAAGCATAAGCCCAATATATATTTAAATAAATCTATGACAAGGAGATCAACAGAGTCATGGGTAGAGTAAACCATTTCACTTACAAAGCAGTACATTTAAACTTGTATTGCAGTTTGGACTTTTTATGGAGTTGGATGGTTTATTTTTGCTCCTCATTTCCTAACCGTAAGCTGACTTTTTTTGCAAAATAAAGGTGGCCGCTCAGGTCCCATCTACCACAGGTGAGCCTAGACAGGATCTACGCTTAGAACTTCCAAAGGGCTCCATTCTCTTCAAGAATGTGACCCTGCAGAATAAGCAACCAGAGCTGGCTGGTTTTGATAGCATGTCCTTTGGGTGCCAAAATGAGTCTCTTAATGGGTTGGCCTTCTGTTTTTGTTACATCAACAGTTTGACTTCTGTGTAAATCTTATCTGTTGGCAAATCCTGTTTGTGTCTGTTTTTCTGTTCAAGTTCTGGTTGAAGTTATGGCTCCACCCACATTGTCCTTCCTTTTCCCTGAATTCCTACCCCACATAGAATTTGAACCACATGATTTAGACTCTAATTCTATAGTGTTGTTTCTCTGCTACTTGCGTGAGACAGTTTTTAATCCCCCTCTACCTCCACTGCCCTCCCCATCTAACTAAATTGTGATGGTTCAGAAGACAAAAGTCACGTGTGGCATGTCTTTGTAACCTGCACAGTGCCACTCCTGCAGAGGCTCAAGTTAGGCCTTCTCACTGAGAGATAATTGGGGCATGCGCTACCATTTATCTTGTACATCCTCTGTTCCAAGTGTCACATGGACACTTTACACATTTCTCATCCTTACATAGATACTGCAAAAGGACTGATATTTTTACCTCATTTCTCAGTTGAATCTGACACTCAGAGAAGGCCAGTAACTTACATATAGCTGTTAAGTATCAGAGTCAGGATTTGAACCCAGGTTGGATCCAGGATTTAAACCCATGTTCTTTCTGTTACACAATCCAACTTGCCTCATTCTCAGAGCTCACAAAGAGTACAAGTAAGCATATTAGAACAGCATTACTTAACTTTCATCTAGGTGGAAGTAATTTAGACTACTAACTAATTCAAGCTCTATCCTGCTGACTTCCAATGTTAGCTCTGCATTTTTGAGAATTAGGCGACCAACTTACTGAGCAAAAATACTCACCTCTTTAGAGCCATTAGAGCCTGGCAAGAACCCTGGAGTGTCAAGATATCATCAATGAACAGCCTGGTTCTGAAAACCAGTATTTCCCTCCGAGTCTAACAATGGCAGAGCTGTTGTAGTGACGTAGAGCCTGTAACTTGTCTCTTCCTTCTCTTCTCTGCATTTCATCACTCCCACATTTTTAAAACAAAACTTCCTCTGTGATATAATAATGGATAAACACCCTGAGTTTTCAAGTGACAAGTGAGTGCCAGGAATATTTTATTTGCCTTGGAAAGCTATAAATTCCTGGTCTACTCAGATTCCAGTGACTTTCAGAGAGCAGAGCCGCTGCTCTCCTTAAGAAAGGCCACCAATGGGAGTGATTTCTGGTGACGCAATGCTGATATTTTAGTACCATCCTGGAGAAGGGGAGAGGGGAGTTTCTCTGGAGCCAGATGAACTCATAATTAGTTCTCACCCAGGCTGCTTAAGCAATTATGGTGAAACCAAATCACATTACTTTTTTTCTCCTGCTCTTGATAAAAGCCTCAACCCTGCTCCTTCTGCCCCATAGGGCCCTTGGCTGGCCATTATTTCTAATACCACAGATGCTATTCTTTCCTTTTGTTTCCAGGCTACAACTGTCACTGTGTAAAATAAGAAGTGTGGGGGAAATAATGTACACCTCTCGGTCTCACTACTTCAGAGGCACCTAGCAACCCAGTCTCCAGGCAGGCAGCACGAATCTCCCTGGTAGTTTATTGCCCACTCACAGCAGAGGCGGTGTGCTCTCTGCAAATAGCCCACATCTTTGCCGGTGCCAGCTTGGCAGTGGGGTGCTGGTGTCATTTGGTGTCCTCGGGTATGTTTGGTTCTTGTTCTGGGAAGACTAGGGCAAAGCAACAACTATTTCCCCAAAGCTGTTTGTGGAATCAGAAATTAGGTGAAACAGTTCCGTGTTTGAGGTTGCCTAGTCTAAAATCAAAAGCAATGGTTTTTCAACCTGTTTTCTTCAGTCTTTGTCACATGTCTGACATGTACCTTCCAGAGTGTTCACAACATTTTAAAAGATGTTTCCCAGGTAACCTATGTGATGAGCAACCCTTCTGGCCATTTTGTCCATCCACAAACCTGCCTAACAACCTGCACGTCAGCCAGTCCCACAGTTTTCACCATATCCACTCTCTGCCTCCAAAGTATCAATTTGGGCTGAAGGGAGTGCTGCACTGGCTCACCAACCTGCCACATGGACATCTCATTTTAGGCTCATGTACCACAGGGCATTATATGTGGATGTCGAGACTTGTCATTTGCTCTCTGTACATCAGGAGATTGTTAAACATTCTTTGTTTCTTTAGTACTTGTATTTGATCACATTTTAACCCTCCACCAGAGTAAAAGCCCTGGAGAATGAAAGTCACATCTCTTGTGGAGAGAGACCAAGCTTTTCTTGTGACGAGTGATCAAAAATGGAGGGAATTGCTCTGGCTGGCGTTGCTCAGTGGTTAGAGCGTCGACCCATACACTGAAAGGTCGTGGATTCCATTCCTGGTTAAGGGCACTTACTTTGGTTGCAGGTTCATGCTCCCTGCCCTGGTCGGGGTGAGTGTGGGAGGCAACCAATTGATGTGTCTTTCTCTCCCTCACATCGGTGTTTCTCTCTTTCTCCCTTCTACTCTCTCTAAAAAAAAAAAAAAATCAATGGAAAAACATATCCTCAGGTGGGGATTAACAAAAAATAAGAATAAAAATAAATGAAAGGACTCAGACTCCCAGGTATGTAAAGCTTGAGTTGAGAAACTATGAGTGCTGCTGGGTAGAGGGGTAATCCCAAAATACCAGGAAGGGAATAGGTTTTAACTTCTAAGAGTCAATCTCTTATTCACTCACCAAACAATTATTGAATTCCTAATGAAAAATCTTATTGACAAGCTCATAGTCTGGGGATATTTTAGTAAAAACAACAATTAGGAACAATGTCAAATTTGTTATAATACGAGTACTTACAAAGTGCTTTGAGAGCTCGGATGGGGATGACAGGGCTTTTCAGGGAAGTAGGAAGGGTTATCCAGTGGTATTTATATTATTTAATTTTAAATAAGAGCTATGTTTAACAACTGGCTCACAACATTCCTAAAAATCTAGCACTTGGCTCTCATGAGCTGGTGTGAACTGGCTGCAGCACATCATGGGATGAAGGTGAAATTGCAAAGCGTACCTGTCTCGTAGCCATGCTAAGGAATTAGGATTCTTTCCGTGAGGCAGGATAACTTGTTTTGTTTCTCTTGTTTCATATATTTTTTAACTACTACCACCGAAGAAGGTTCCTAACTTTTGCTTTTCCTTGTCTCAGATGCTTTTGCTTTGCTGGCCAGAAACCAAATATTTCTAAAGAGCTAGGTTTGGCATATCTACTTTCATGGGACCACCTGGATACAGTCAAGGTAAAGATCAGAGGCAAGCATTGTAAACTAATACCAGGAAACCCATTCTTGAATATTCTGTATGAGATTCCTTGGTAGGAGAAGAAAGACCCTTGGTGGGAGAAGGAGCCCAATAAAAGACTGAAATTGAGTTTCTCATTGATTAAATAGAAGAGGGATCAGCAAAATTTAACTATTTTAGAGAAGTTAAGAGAAGTGATATCTCTTGCACTCTAGTGTTGCAGAACAAAACTGATACCCGCTACAACTGCGGGTCATATACATTTTTTAACCAGAAATATAGCCTGATTGTATCTAAATTTTAGATGACTATCAGCCATGTAGAGGAGGAACTGGAAGGGGGAGACCTGATTGAGAAATGAAACCCATTCGGTGTGATCATCTGCCATGATAAGGAGAGTAGTCAGGGTAGTCTCCGGGAATAAAGAGGAAGGGACAGGCTTCGCAGTATTTCAGAGGCTAAGTTGCAAAGGGTGTGAATACAAGTTTAGGATTTAAAATATGCACCATTATATCTTAGAGGCATGTGCAACCCCATGCTTAGGTTGGTAATCTTATCTTGGGCACAGTTCCTCATACTTAGCAGATGCTTAATAAATATATGCTGAATGAATAGAAGAGCAAATATAAATGTACACGAGTCCCATGCATAAGCAAATATGTGTGTTTTCACTACATAAAAAATGAGTCTTGTCAAGAGAATGACAAGAAAAGCCACAGACTGGGATAAAATCTTTGCAAAAGATATGTCTGATAAAGGATTGTTATGCAAAATATATTATTAAAACTCAATAAGAAAACAAACATCCCGACTAAAAAAATAAAATTAAAAAAAAAAAAGGCAGAAGACCTGAAAGACGCCTCACTAAAGAAGATATACATATAGGAAATAAGCATAAGAAAAGATGCTCTACTTCATATGTTATTAGGGAAATATAAATTTAAACAGGAAGGAGATACCACTATACACCTATGAGAATGGCCAAAAACCATAAAACTGACACCACCAAATGCTGGCCAGGATGTGGAGCAACAAGAACTCTTATTCATTACTGGTAAGAATGCAAAATGGTACAGACACTTTGGAAGACAGTTTGGCGGTCTCTTACAAAGTTAAACATAATCTTACCAAATGATCCAGCAATCAAATTCCTTAGTATTTATTTACTCAGAGGAGCTGAAAACGTCCACACAAAAACTTGCGCACAAATAAATGTTTATAGCAGCTTTATTTGTAACTGCCAAAACTTGGAAGCAACCAAGATGTCCTTCAGTAGGTGAATGGATAAACAAACTGTGGTTCAGCCAGACAATGGAATATTTTTCAGCACTAAAATAAAGTGAGCTGTCAAGCCATAAAAAGACATGGAGGAAACTTAAATGCATATTACTAAGTGAAAAAAGCCTATCTGAGGAAGCTAAACACTGTCCGATTCCAACTATATGACATTATGGAAAAAGGAAAACTGTAGAGACAATAAACTCAGTGGTTGCTGGGGGAAGGGAGGTCATTCCCTGCCCCAGTTCATATGCTGAAGGATGAATAGGTAAAACACAGAAGATTTTTGGGCCATTGAAACTATTTTGTATAATACTATAATGGTAGATATGTGTCATTATACATTTATCAAAACCCATAGACTCTCTGACACCAAGGCTGAACCCTATGTAACCATGGGTTTTGGGTGATAATGATGTGTCAATGTATGTTCACCATTTGCAACAAATGTACCACTCTGGTGGGGGATGTTGATAGTGGGGAGGTTGTGTGTATATGAGAGGACAAAGGGTAATGGGAAATCTCAGTACCTTCCACTCAATTTTGCTATGAACCTAAAACTGCTCTAAAAAATAACATCTATTTAAAAGGAAAAAAAAAAAAAAAGAGTCTGAGAGCTAGCATGAGGATTTATGACTCAGTACCTGAGTGGTGGTTATGGAAACCAGAGCATTTCCGCATTGCCTGAATGTGGTATTCTAACCAGTAGACTGCAGTTGTATAAAGGTCAATGAGCCTGTTAATGAAGAAAATGCTGGTGTGGCAGGAGGAAATTCAGCTATACAGAATTATTATGAGGTATATATCAGGGAACAGAGGATGAGAATTTGAACCAACTTAACCCAGTTTACCATTCCGTGAAAGTCAGGTCATTTTGGACTCCATCAGAGCTCTCCAGCACTTAGAGGGGGTTGGCTGCTCTGTGTTTCCAACCTACCATTTTTCTACCATGCAGTTGTAGCAAAAGCACATTTCAGACCATAATATTCTAAGCAAACAAGTATTTGCTAGTAAGCAGGCACAAAATCATACTGCTGTGTATACTTGGAATATTTTCAGTCTAAACACTTGACACAGTGAGCAGCACCTTCATGAAAGGCTTTCTCCGAGATGAAGACAGGCATGTTCTGATAGAGGGAGCATCAGGCCTTTTAGTCAGGTCCACTGATGGGAGAGGCATGGGGCCTTATGAGCTGTCTTCATGGTGTGAATTACTGGCCTGGAACATGATAAATAATAAAACTTCTGTGTTGATTTTGACAACAATACTTTTGAATGCCACCTGGTCAATTCTTAGGGTGTTAACTCTATTAAGCCACTTCATATGCTTATTGATTCCTAGGGTGTAGATTAGAGTTAAATTGTGTGCAGAGTTCCCAGTATTTACATACTGTGGTATTATAGAACACATTACAACAAACAATAAAACCAAAAGATTTTAAGAAAGCTCCAACATAAGGATGAAACTGTACCTCTGCTTTGTGTTGTACTAGTAACTGTGAGCTCTAATTGTATGCTTCCAGTTATTGTGCTGGAGAGAGTGAGTGTACATGGGGCTTTATAACATTTAAACATAAACAGTTGAAAGCAATTTACTGCCTTGGTGGATGTAGCATCATGGCTCCTTTCTGAGATTCCCCGTGAACAAAAGGTTTTCCATTAACAAAACCTTGATGTGAGGCTTTATTTGATGGATTTATTTTTTGTAACAAGAGAGCCATGCGTACTATGGATGAGCAGAAAAATATCCCAGAGACAGGTTGTCATAGAAACTGTGCCAGGAGAGCAGCTACGCACAGGATAGAATGCACCATCCAAAGAAGAGAGGAAGGAAGTGATCTTGAAGCCACTCTTTTAATCAGTTTGGGGGAGTAAAGCTCTCATGAATCTCCTCATGGAAATTGTCGTCAGTGATAGCAGGGGTAGGTGGGATACTAGGAGGCTGTGGGCTGGTAATATATACCTCAGAACTTTTTTAGGAGATTAAAATAGATAAAATATATAAAACACCTACTATATGTAGTCCCTGAAAAATATTAATAACAATAATCTTTACGATCTCATATAATCCTCACTACAGCTCTCTAAGGAAGACGCAGATATTCAAATTTTCCAGATGAGAAAATAGGGTGCAGAGAAATTTAATTGTTCAAGATCACATGGTAAGTGGTAGAGCTGGAACTCAAACACAAAGATCTCTGACTCTAGAGCCCTTGCCCTTAACTTCTCTGCTGCATGAACTAGTAGGAAATCAATAACTGATAATAATTATAAAAATGATTCTTTGGTGGTGAAATAGTAGTAGGAGTTTCAATTGCCATAAAATACACATAGCATAATGTCATAACATTTGTTGATTTTGTTTTTCCCTTAAATTTATTTTTCCTAATCCAAACAGAAGTGTCATCCTACAGGATGACGACCAACTACTTCGTTCCATTCTCCCCTCCTTACTCCCTAGTGCAGAGCTCCAGGTTGCCACAGCCATTCATGTTCTCCTACAGAACATCTCTCTCTCTCTCTCTCTCTTTCTCTCTCTCTCTCTCTCTCTCTCTCTCTCTCTCTCTCTCTCTCTCTCGTTTTCTGAAGGGGAAGCTCATGGCTGGAGCTTCCTTACCATACCTTCCCTGAAGTTTCAAGATCTTGTCTTATGGCTTGTGTCTCCCCCAAATTCATATATTGAAATCTATTAAAGAGAAAACTATTCATGACACTTGTTAAAAAACAGTAAGGCAGACTTTATTCAGGAGGACTATCACAATAGGTACAGGGACCGCTACAATGGGGTTTTGTTGTAGGGGAGAGAGATTGCCTCAACTCCAAATACAAGGAAAAATGGGAATTTGTAGCCAAGAAGTAGGGGTGGGGCATGTCAGTGGATGGAAAATTACAAAGAAGAAATATCATGAGTAAGGGAAGATTCTGCCGAAATAGATCTAACAGGATTCTTGCTAAAGGCAGACCATGTTGATTATTTCACCTGGATGATGATGAGTAATTCTGGTTAAACTAACCCAACAGGATTCTTGCTAGAAATGGGCTCCACAGGGAAGGGCATGAGAGTCCAAGGTTAGGCCTAGTCAAAAAGAGAGCTCAGAAGAGCTTGAGCAAAGTTTGGTCAAGGAAAGAATTTTTATCAAGTCCTAACCCCCTAGTGCCTAAATATGTGACTGTATTGAAGATAGGGCCTTTAAAGAGATGATTAAGGTACAATGAGTCATATTGGTAGACTCCAATTCAATATGACTGGTGTCCTTCCTTAAAAGAAAGTAGTTTAAGACACAGAGGGATGACCATGGGAAGTCACCAGAGGAAGACAGCCATTTCCAAGCTAAGGAGAGAGGCCTTTAGAAAATATAAGCCCTGACAACACTTTAATCTTAAACCTGCAGACTCGAGATCTGTGAGAAAAAAATTCCCATTGTTTAAGCCATGGTAGTACTTTGTTATGGCATCTCTAGCAAACAAATATACCCTACAGTGTCTGATCGTCAAAAGTTTATTCAATAAATCAATAAAGATATATTAAAAAAAAAAGTTTATTCAAACCCAGGTCACCATTTCCTTTTGGCATCTCCACTTGACATTCTGTGGCTGGGGCTATTTCACGATAGTTAGGCAGCAGTGTGGAATGTGAACCTACTGTGTAAAATGGCACATGTTCACCTACGAAATGGCCCTGGGGAGGCTAAGTCCAGGAAAATTAATCAAAGTGCATGCTTTCCTTTGTGTTCTTGTGCCTGCCTCCCACTCATCCAGGCTTTCCCAGGGACTAGTGCCTTCCTCTGAGCTAACACAACACTTTGTTCATATCTAGATGCAAGTTGTTACAGGACTGTATCACCATTAATTTTTTATATGTCTGTTTACCACTCTTACTGCACCCCCAGTTAATTTCTGGATACTGAGATTATGCCTATGAATTATTCATTCTGTACTCCCAGCACCTACTAAAATTCCTGGTTCAAAGAGGGCATTAATTCATGTTTGGACTTCTTGAATGGATATATATATATATATCCATATATATATATACACATACACACATACACACACACATACACACACACACACACACACACACACATATATATATGTAAAATCTTTTCTTCTTTACCTCAGATGTGGGGGTGGAGGGGTTGTAATATAGATTAAGTGAAAGAAATTTTAAGCACATTGAACACGATGCTTTGAGCAGTGGTCAATGTTATAAGAAAAAAGGTTTATTTTTATTTTAAATGTTCCAATTAGAAGATTTTGAAATGCCTAAGCCTCTTCTTATAAGGGAGAATGCAAGTGTAACAGGGTTTGAGTTGTTAGGAGAAATGGTCATCACGACTTCAAGGAATTGTACAGCCTTCTCCATGCCCAGGATGGAGCCAGCACCCAGGGAGGGAACTAGGCATTGTTGGGGAAGGGAAGAGAGAAAGGAGCCTGCAGAGGAAAGGGATTCCCGGCAACTCACTGGAAAATGAATATTTTACCTCTGGACATTCTTTGGATTCCTTGTGGGTCTGGACTAGTTACTAGAACTGTTTCTCTTTGGTAATGAACTGTACCTCATTGTCCTTGGACTTTTGGGCAGAAGAGAGGGGGATATGCCTTGATTGTTATGAATTGTATCCAGCCTGTCATGTTGCACCATGGAAACACTGCACCTCTCATTCACTCCTCAGTCCGGACAAGTGGGAGGTGCCTGATCTATCATGGATTCTGGTTGGAAGCAAAATACAGCCTTTCAAAATATAGCCCTTCACCAGGCTCTTCCAGAGACCCAATCCAAGGCAGGTCGACTTCTCCTGAAAGTTTTAGTAAAAAACTGAGTCATGAGCATGCCTTATTTTTAGACAACAATAGGTGATGGACAAAGCAGGACATGTAACTAACAACACAAGCTTTTGCACTAGTTGGAACGCAGTCCCCCTTCAGGAGTTTACTGTTGGTAAGACAATTGCCAACACCCCACAGATTTGTGTCGGGAACACCAAAGAAACAGAGTCAGTCATTTGTGAAGAAGCAGAACAGTCCTTCATTAGACTTTGTAGATTACTAAAAATGAGCACAAGTGAAGGTCAAATCTATCCTTCAGGTTCCTAATTATAATTTGGAGAGCCAGTCGGGAAAGAGAATGGAGAAAAAGCAAAAAATAAAAAGGGCTGCCTGGAGTTTGGGAACACTAAACAGAGATGGAAGATATTTCTGTCTTTGATGTCAAACATACACATGGTAACTCTTTTTCTCCTAAAGGCATTTAATTTTGTGGGATTGGATTCTTTCTGACGCCTAGGAAAATCAACTGTTTGATCTCATCTGGGTTCTTTGAAGGCTGTTTGTTTGTGGGTTGGAAAGTTAATGCCACAAAAAGCACTAAAATCCTACAACATGCCAGCTCTGAATGATTCACAGCAGTCACAATGCAGGTCAGATGGTGTGTTTTTGGTATTAAAAAAATAAAAGGGTTACTTAAAAGTGTAATCTAGAAAACATAAGACACTTGTACTATTTATGATAGTGAAAGCTAAATAGCACTGAGACATGATTATTTTAAGTTATAGTTTGAAAAACAAAAACAATTTTTTCTTAATACTAAGGAGTGGAAAGGGCCTCTCACATGGTATATAAGGAAGATCTGTTGAAGAAAATTAGCTCCTAGGAATAGAATTAATAATGTGACGTATGCTCACTTTGATCTAAATTTAACATCTCCTCACATTTCCAACGTTCTAGTGTCCTTCTAGTTACTATAGTGATCATCCCTTGCAACTCAACATTTAATTCCTAGAACAGACAATAATTGTAGATACCAGGGTGGGTGTAGGTAAAAATTCTATTTACTAAATATTATCTGTTTAAAAAGTACCCCCCCCCAGCATATTTTAGGCTTGCTATATCTAATGAGGAGACTGAAACACCCCCGAATACAAGTTATACAAGGAGAATCAACAAGCATGTTTAGGCCCTAAGAACTTGACATGATGTCACAGGATTGCTAGGGAAACAAAAATGAGGGTTCTAAAATAAGTACTTTTCAGCTAGATCTGACCAAGAAAGTCACTCTTGCTATATGATAAAGCTGTGAACAAAAAAATACCTTCAATAGTTGGAACACCTGTTCTGTCCAGCATCGTAGCGTTTTTAATATTTCTTTTTCTTCTAAAATGGACAGTTCTGTGATGTGGGAGCTTTTTCTCATGAAAGCAACTTGTGTTAGAAACTTCCAGATAAATTCAGAGAAATCTCCTGACCACTGAAAGGACAAACAGTAAGTACTTTATTATATTGCTCTTTATACTGTTTTTTTTTTAAACTTCTTCATACTTTTTAAAAACATCTTTTCTGGAGATCTATTTCAGCTCTTCAATAAAAACAGTGTCCAAGGGGACGGGAAGAGATTAGCCAAAGATCATATATGCATTACCCGTGGATATAGACAATATTGTGGGGAAGGCCTGGAGTGGGGCAGGGGTGGGGTGGAGGGGGGCATAAAGGGGGAAAATGGGGGACATCTGTAATACTGACAAAACTTTTTTTAAAAAGGTTAAAATGGTAAAAAACAGCAACAACAATAAACACACACACACACACACACACACACACACAGTTTCCAAAGATTCATACCTGAGTACCACAGAGATATTCCACTATTTACATTTCTAGGTATTGGCCCTAAAGTGCAGTCCGTCCTGTGTTTGATATAATAATGAGTCAATTGAAATGTAGAGTTGTGAAACAAGAGCCCACACTTTTAAACCTAGCCTTTCCATTGCCACACAGTAAGCAAAAGCAAACATAAACAAACAGACAAATGTAATAAAACATTAAAAATACACCAGAAAAGTGGGGACTGACAAAAGGAGAGGGGGAATACGAAGACATCATAGTGTTAGAGTGCATTAAGGAACCTCAAAGTCATACTGATGGTGACACTAAACTCTTTCTGTGTGACCAGACCTCATGACAGCTATATCAAGGTTTTCATTATTAATGTCTCCATTCTACAGATGAGGAATTAAGTCTGATAGCATTAAAGTAACTTGCTCAGGGGATCCCAGTTAAGCTAGTATAGTGGTGGAGCTTGTATATATTTAAAAACAACAACGACAAAAAGTCCAAGCAGTCAAGAGGATATATAATGGGTAATTGGTTTCACAAGTGCCAAATACAACCCAGGGGATGCATAGGGCTTGCACTGTGGTCTAATCCAATGAATTCACAGTCAAGTGGCCAGAATAGGTACCCAAAGCTCCCCTTGAAAGAAGACAACCAGCAACCAGGATATAAACTTGATTTTCATAAAGCCTTCTGGTTCTGTGTAGGGGAATTTTCATGTGCCCTTTGGTAAAAATATTTACACTTATGTACATATCCACGTCCTCAAATTGAAAACCAGAGTAGGTAGAAGTTCTTGATAACACCTGATATGCAAGAATATGGTAATGTTAGACTTTATGGTTTTTTTTCTTTTACAAAGTAGTCCTATGAACCAGAGATGGATGGCAGATTTATTACTTCTCCTGGGAACTCAAACTGGGTGTCAGACAGTGACAGTCATATTTCATTACAGTCCAGGGCGATTTTAGTAGTTCATTCTGCAAGTCCCAGCATATATTATTGATTATTGTTCCATATGAATCAATCACAAATGAAATGGAAGATAGAGAGGGCTCTTGTAAAATGAGATGCATAAAATTTAATGGCCACAACAAACTTTTAAGTTCTTAGTAGAAAAGAACAGTAACTACTACACACCGCAAGAGGGCACCCTGGTACTTTTAAATATCAATGATGCTGCTGGCAAAGTGAGCACAATTAAAAACATGTAGATTTCAGCTACAAGCCAGTTGTTTTTCTGCAATCATTAAATATCAAGTCGAGAAGATTTTCTTTAGTGGCGTTTGTGGGATTTGAAGAGAGTAATAAGTTTTATTCAGGCACATCGCTTCTTATTTTCATAGAAAGAAATGAGATTTTTTTCTTCTAAAAATTTATTTTCCTGGGTTAATAATACTCTATTAGATATATACTTTATACCATCACCAATTATTAAGCTGGTTTGGGGAAAATTGCAAGAAAAACTTTTCTTAACAATAATGCAAGTTATTGGTGAAATTGGGGTTCATTTTAGTAGCTGGAGAAAAGGTTAAGTGTAGAGAATTATGACAAATTAATAGAGATTCAAATAATCTTTTCTGTACTCCACCCCTCACACATATAATGAGGTGATTCATTATATAGTAAAGAATGGTGGGTTTTTTTGAACAAGACTGCCTATCGTTTTTAGGCCCTAACATTGTCTCTTTAATAACCAATGTAATCTGAACATGGGATTAAAAAAAGAAGATATATCTTGTGCCCTAAAGCTAGAGATTGAAAATAAAGAAAACTCAGTAAACAACAAAATCTTCACAGCATATGTGGTTGGGGTGATACTTCCAGGATCAGAGGAAAATTTATAAATAATTTTACTGGGAATGTTCCCTTAGTCTAGGGATTGGCAAACTTTTTCTGTAAAAGAGCCAGACAGAAAATACCTCTGGTTTTGCAGGCCATGTGGTCTCTGTCTACTTCTGGCTACTTGATTTTGACACTGTAGTGTGAAAGCAGCCATAGACAAGCAAATGAATGGGCCCAATTAATAAAATGTTATTTACAAAAACTGATGCCAGGCTGGATTTGGCCCCAGGACTGCAGTTGGCTGCACCCTACTTTAGTCTAGCGTGGACTCCTTCACAGAAAAGGGGTGAGAAGGAGAAATAAATTTTGGAGCCCTGGACATAGAGGCACACTAGAACCTCTAACTGGAGAGCACAGGATATGAAAAGCTTCACCTCAGGTCTCAAGAGATGATCGACAGAGTTCTTAGCAAGGAGCCAAGAGAAAAACTGTCTTAGGAAAAAGTGTACTTTAGAAAAGTGTTTAAAACTGATGCATAGCACCACATTTTAAAAAAGTAAGGTCTAGAGGGTAGAGTAAATAAAAAATGCCTAAGAAATGGAGTGTTTGCCCTGAGATCCATAGCCCTGGCATTCTTAAACACCAAGAAGTAAGAAAAATTTTGAACCCTGCAGGAAACAGAGTTTTGCAACAAAACAATTGTGGGTGATAGATTAGCCTCAAGGATGCACCTTAATTTTCTGAGCATAAAGAAGCACCCCATCTCAAGTCCCAACTCAAGGAATGCTGGAACTTTAAATAATTGGAAATATATTTATTGTTCATAGAAAGATCAGACACATTCCCTAGGAGTGATAGATGCATATACTTTGATCTGCAAGATGAGCAAATTGACTTCCATGAAATCTATTAATTAATTGTTGGGGGAAAAGCTTAGAGTATATACTACAGTGGTTTCCAAGTCTGGCTGCAGAAAACTATCAAGGAGATTTAAAAGAAAAAGAAAAAACACAATCCAGTTTCCCAGGTCTTGTTCCAGACCTGTTGGATTAGATTTCCTGGAGTCTGTGGCCTAGGCCTTTTGACAATGCTGCCCAGTGGGTGTTGGAAGCGGCCAGACCACGGGCTGGTGTTTGGGAACTACTAGGACAAAGGACATACTCCAGGTTCACAGTTTGACTGTGCTGGGTTCAAATTCCGGTTCTGCCTTCCTTCCATAAGTCATTTGTCCTTGAGCTAGTGATGCAGCATTTCCAGGCTTCAGCTGCAGTGCCTGTTTCAGGGAGCCAGCGTTCAGCCCTGCAGGAAGGAGGCACATCTGATGTGGCTCTGTCAGACAGAACATGCGGGCTTTGGGCTCTGTGAAAGATGATTAAACTGAGGTGATACAAACAAACTATTTAACACTTCACGGAGTGGACAGGTTTCTTTCGGAGAACTGCAAAGTGGGCCGGAAGTCAGGCAGAAGAAAGAAAACGGAAGGAACAAACCGGAAACATCTGATTGGCTGGGGCCACACAGTCAACCTCGTTTGAGGTGAAAAGGCCCCAGAGTTGGCTCAGCGTTTGGGGACTGATTGACAGGATATCCTGCATTTCTGGCCAAGAGGAACGTTTAAAGGACACAAAAAGTATCTAAGTTTTGGTTTGCTAACATGTGGTCTGGGCAGGATTGGCTCCATCTGGGGGGCCTAGAGTTATTCTCAACAGGGCTTTTATACACTCTCTCCCTTCCTTCATGGGGACCATAGAGCTGGACTTGCTCCACTCAACAGTACATAGAATCTTACTAAAAGTGAGAACATTTTTAAAAAGAAGATACTTAAGTTCAGTTTTGCTCCACAGAAGGTTTTCTTCTCAAATTTCCTGAGAACTCTGGGTTCAGGTCACGTCATCGCTACTCTTACAGTGCAGCTGGGAGGAACGACAGAAAGGAGACGCCCCATCCATCCCATCGTGTTCTAGCCTGTGCTGACTTTCTCTGCTACTTGGCTTAAGGCAATTTCAGACTCTTATTGCCAGTAACTTGGCTTTCCCTTCCAAATTCCTGATGAAGTTGAGCTTTGTTCTCACATGCAGGTGTAGGTGGGTTTTGCTTCTCTATTACAAGTTCAGGTGGCAGTAAATTGGGCCACACCTGCTGCTCCTTTATTTATTTTTTTCCTCCGTTCACGGGTTTATCTGAACAAAGAAAAACATCACTTCCTCAGAGTCTGGAGTGTGGAAAATCACGAGGCAGCCTACCAATTGTTACTTGGCAGGGGCATGGCACCAAGGAGGGAGCTGGCAACTCCCTTCCTCTGGCCAGGAACGAGTTCTTGCTTGTAAGCTACTCTTCATTGACTCTCTGGAAGAGGGGCTCTTCTCTTTCCTGAACACATGAGGCTGAAAAGAGCTCATTAAAAAGGAAAATAATTCCCCAGTGCATGCTTTTTAAGCTTCCTTCCCCCAGAGGGAAGTATTTGTGGAACAGAAGTGGAGTTTGGCAATCATTTTGTTATTTTGCTTTAATTTACAAGTCCATTGTGGCTTCTCCAGTGCTTGTGGCTGGCAAGTCAGGAAGGCAAACCTGTATTTCGGGAGTTTGTGGACTCAGCATCTGGGTCAAGTTTCTTTGCTAGTAATCCTGAGAGTTTTGTTGTATTCCAGTTTGGGGTTGGGCATTAGCCAAATTAGGAATGAAGAATCCTACATCCGCAGGTTTACTGCTTAATTTCACTATTAGTTCTACTTAGCAACTTCAAGCAGAATGAAGGAGGCAGCTATAATCTTTGAAGGAATCAAGATACAGTAATTAGATAGCATTGGAATATTAAAGTGTTTTTTGGATGCTGTATATTGATGACACCTCTAAGGTCCAAAAGTAAATCTGAAGTTTAACTTGTTCTCTTAAATCTATGAACATCTCTCAGAATCTCTGGAAAAAATAAACATTTCAAAAACAAAACATGACTGCATTGTTTTTACCAAAAAAAAATCTTTTTCAAGCCAAATACTAAAGCATTGCACATTTGTTCGAATTAGTATATGCGCTGCCGAAGCGAGCACCACATTTGTTCAAATTAATCAAAAGTAGAATTGTTAAATAAAGCTAAAATACTCATGTGAAAAAGAAATAACTCACCTGCCACTCATATTTTTTTATTTTCAGGTTAGCACCTCGGATGCAAAAATAAGCCTCATCTCTAAAGTCAACTATGAATGCTTTCTATTTTTTCCAAAATAATATTTCAAGGGATTACTTTGGGGGTCTGGATAATAGCATTACTTTTGGTGGCTGAAAATGATCATTTTGTACATTTCCAGGAACTTCCCATATTTGTGGTGGAGAAAATTAGTTCAAGCCAGGAGATGGGCTTTCAATGCTGTGGTACTTATAGTGCTTTTTGAAAATGGGCTGTGACACACTGTGACATCATTTAGTAAGGGTGCTTCCTCCTGCAATGAAAACTTTAATAAGCTTTAAAAATAGTCAAGAAGTGATATAAAAGCAAATAACTAATCTAGTTAAAATATCACTTTTATAAAACTAGAAACCTTGGCATAATCTTTGGTTTTGTTCTCTCTGCCTCTAATCTGTGACCAAGTTCTCAGTCCCTTACTCTCTATTTTATCTTTCACTGCACAATTCCTCACTGTCTCAACCTTTAAATGACTACCACAGCCTTCTAAAAGTTTCCCTTCATTTCCCTCTATTTTTTGGAAACCATCCTCTTGAAACATAGACCAGATTATGTCATCCTCATGCTGAAAACCTTTGTTTGCTGTAACTTTGAGGATTCTGGTGAGGAGCAATGTCTCTGGGGTTCTCTTTGTTTTGAAGTACAGCCTTCATAATAGGATCTAGCCCTACAGAGAAGGGAGTTTCAGGGTGGGGCAGGTTGTCAGACCCCAACCAAGTAACTTGAATTCTTGCAGAAGCTGCAGGTCTGTGGGAAAACTGGATTGCTGAAGAGGACATTGAGACAGAAGACAGTTTGCACTGGACAGGGGGAGGGTGGGAGAAGGCTGGAGGCCCAGTGGCCATCGAATGCCCAAGCACACTGGACAATGGATAGTGACAGCTGGAATAGCCCAGAGCCCACTCTTGGATGGGTAGCAGGTAACCAAACTACTTCCTGTCTGGAGCTGACTAGACCAGTTTTAGATCTTGGTGACACTAACAAAGCAAGACTAAGAAGGGCTTCCTTCATTCACCACAGTCACTGTTCCCAGCCTGAGCTCATCCTCTGAATTTCTCGGGAAGATTCCAGGGATCTGGTACAAATGGTCTGAATCACATTATCAAGGTCTGGCCCCCAGAAATATGTATTTTGAACAAGTTTTCCAGGTAGTTTTTCTGTATCCAGTTTAGCACAGTTGTGGGGAAGCAGTGAATTAGAGGCAGGAAAAAAAATCTGTATTCCACACCATGGCATTCAAAGCTGTCAGCAACCAAGCTCCCTTTGGTAGTCATTTACTCTGTTGCTTTCTTTCTCTCTCTCTCTCTCTCTCTCTCTCTCTCCTCTCTAGTTCTTATATATATATGAAGATCATATAATTTTTATTCTTCATTTTGTTAATATGGTGTATCGCTTTGATTGATTTGCGTATGTTAGACCATCCTTATGCCCCTGGAATGAACCCCACTTGATCGTGATGTATTACTATCTTTTTAATGTATTGTTGTATTTGATTTGCTAGTATTTTTTTGTTTGTTTCATTTTTTTTACTTTTTTATTTTTCAGTTACAGTTTACTTTCAGTATTATTTTGTGTTGTTTCAGGTGTACAGCTTAGTGGTTAGACAATCATATACTTTACATAGTGTTCCCCTCAGTATCTCCAGTTCCCACCTGGCATCATACATAGTTGTCACAGTATTATTGACTCTATTCCCTATGTTTTATTTACTTCCTGTGACTCTTTTGTAGCTACCAATTTATACTTCTTAATTCTCTTCCCTAGTTCTTGATGATCTCACTCACTTCTGTACTTTTGCTCATAGCTTTCTCTCCCTCATCTTTTCCAGTTGAAATATCCTATAGTCACATCAAGATCCAACTGGTCTGTTGTGAAGTTTTCCCTGATCTTAGCAGCAGAATTAATTGCTTCTTTTATGCTCCTGGAACTTTGTTCATACCATTGATATTTACCATTTTAAATTACAGTTACAAGGTCAAGATATTCTGAGTGACAAACTAGGACACATGATCCAGCGATCAGAATCACTCAGATAATCTAAGATATTTGATTGCCACAGTTACAGTTGCTTCTGTGTTTTCTCTGGTAAAAATATGAATTCTTGCAGGCCAGAGATAGTGCTAAAGTCACCAGGGTAGCCCACATAACCCTTAATATAGTACATAGGAGGTGCCTAATAAGTGTTGAATCATGAAGCATTTATGTGGACATGTTATGACCATTGTGAGGGCCAAGATACGTTTAGCACCACTCAGAAAGTAGGACCTCCGGACTCCTCTTAGAAGATAAATGAAGAGTTTTTTGTCTTTTTCTTGTTCTTTGTCATATTTCTTTATTTAAAATTTTTTATTTATTGATTTTAGAGAGATAGAAGGGAGGGAGGGAGGGAGAGAGAGATTTGTTGTTCCATTTATTAATGCATTCATTGGTTGATTCTTGCATGTGCCCTGACCTGGGATCAAACCTGCAACCTTGACATATCAGGAAGATGCTGTAACCAACTGAGCTACCTGTATAGGGCTTCTTTGTCATATTTCAGTCAAGAGCAGGCATAAAGTATAATGAGACATCAGCAATATTGGGCAAGGAGGGTGATGGAGGACTCCATGACCTGCCAGAACGGGGACTGGAGTTGGCCATATAAGATGTATGTATCTAGATATACATAAGAATCCAGCTCATAAAATTTACATTCTGTTAGGGGAGATGGGCCAAAACAAGTTACACTAATATAATATTTCCAAAATGTTAAAGTGCTTTTTCTAGGAAAGGAGTCAGACAATAAGGAAATATAGAAATCAGATGATTCAAATAGTGCCGTGAAGCAAAGAAAAGTAATGACATGCCCAAGAGGGTCTGCTTGCTTAGGTGATGGGGCAGGATTATGGCTTTCAGAGGTGGCTTCTGTGTTGAGAAGTGGATATGAGGAAAGAGCCAGGCATGCCAAGAGCTGGCAGGAAATCTTTCCAAGAAGAGGAAATCTATGGTGGCACATCCTGGAGATATGAATGAGCTCAAGTGTTCGAAGATAAAAAGAGGTACAGGGTGGCCAGAGTCCAGTAACAGAGGGACCAAGTGGTGGGAGATGTGGGTAGAGAGGTAGAAAGCACAGATTGTAGTGGGGCTTTGGAAGTTTCCTTTTAGGCCCAAGTACAGTGGGAAGTCATTGAAGAGTTTGAAACAGAGAGATAGGATCTCATCATTTGATCTACAGTTCTGATAAATATTTAAGAGGTATAATTAGCAGAATTAGGTGATTTCTAAAGTACATTAAAAGAAGAGAGTAGAGTGAAGGAGTTCAAAGACTCAAAAGTGACTCTCAGGTTTTCAACTTAGCTAATTGAGTGGCTGCTGCAGAAGGAGAAAGCTTTGTATGGAGCTGATGTGTTATTTTGGACATGCTGAATCTGAGGCTCCCCTGGAGCACCCAGGTGGAAATGTTGAGTAAGCAATTGAATATATGTATCTGAAGCTTTGGGAGAAGCCTCAGTCAGAGTAATAGATAAGAGACTTGTCATCATCATAAATGTGGTTGTTAAAATCACAAGAGTGGGAGGCTGAGCCAGGTAGCTCCGTTGGTTAGAGTGTTGCCCCGATACACCAAGGTTGCAGGTTCAATTCCTGGTCAGGGCACAGACAAGAAGCAAACAATGAATGTATGAATGTGTGGAATAACAAATCAATGCTCACCCCTCACTTCCACCGCTTTCTCTAAAAATCAATAAACAAAAATTTTAAAAACTAAAAATAAGCGGTTTTAAAAAAAAGAACTTAAAAATACCCACTAGAGTGGTTGAGATTACACAGAGAATGTGCTGCATCAGTGGGCTGAGCATGGGCCCCCGGGAGCAAGAATATTTTAAGAGTGGGTAGGACAACAGTATCAACAAAGGAAATGTGGAAAGAAATGAAAGAATTATTTTTACAATAAAGGCACATATGTTGATTAGATTTGATAGTGTGGAGTCATCAGTGACCTTGGGGAGGCAAAGGGAGGCAGAAGGTGAACACTGGCTGCTATCTGAGAAACTCGGCAGAGAATGGAAGGAGGCAAATTGCAAGGTTAGTGGAATATTTCTTAGGGTGGGAGGAAAGAATAGAAAAGAGAAGATTGAATAGTTAAGAGAAAAGAGAAAGTTGGAAAGGTGAGAGCTTGGAAGAAAGAATGGAAGGGTTTGGACAAGTTATCTTCAAATGGAAAGGACACCTCATTCTCTTAGCATGAAATGAAGTAGTAGAAGTGTGGATGCCCACCGGTTTGAATGCCGGGTGATAAGGTATTTACAGTGGATGGTCCCAACTGTCTTATTTAATCTAGTTAGATAGTAAGAAGTTTTTTGTCTAAGATATATATAGCTTTCAAAAATGTTTTAACTTTTTATTGAGGTAAAATTCACATAACATAAAATTAACTATTTTAAAGTGAACAATTCAGTGGCATTTAATACTTTGATAATGTTGTACAACCACCACCGGTATCTAGTTGTGAAATATTTTCATCACTCCAAAAGGAAACTCCATATCCACTAGGCAGCTACTCTCCACTCTTCCCTTCCCCCATCCTCTAGCAGACATTCATTTGCTTTCTGTCTCTGTGGATTAACCTATTACGGGTATTTCCTATGAGTGGAATTGTATAATATATGACCTTTTGTATCTGGTTTCTTTCACTTAACATACTGGTTTCGGGGTTCATCTAGGTTATATCATGTATCAATACGTCACTCTATTTATGACCCAATAAGATTCCCTTCTATGTGTATACCATGATTTGTTTATCTGTTCATCCATGGATGGGCACTGGGGTTGTTTCCCATTTTTAAAAATTGTGGTAAACACACAAAATTTATTATTATTAACCTAAAAACAAAAGGACCTTTCAAAGTGAAAGGCAACCTTTATTGAGATCAAGCACTGACTCAGGCAGAAGCCCAAATAACGTCCTAATTAGGAAACCAAGGCAAGAGGTATTTATGAGAAGAAGAGTTACATCAGTAGAAGGAAAGCCTTTCTATCGGTGCAGATAACATAATATAGTGACATTAATTCTAAACAATGTTTTTAATTTTCAGTACAGCAGTCATCAGTTAGTAGTCATAATAACTGCTTTGTTGTTGTTTTTGCAAGTAGTTTTTCAGGACACAATGTTGCCCTAGGTCCAGCCCAAAGATTATTTTGCCCTGTTTTAACATCTAAAGATTTGAGACGTAAGATATGCAAGGCGGTTCCTCTGGCATGGTAGCTCCAATTCCATTTTAAAGTGGCTGTGTTTGTGTTCTTGTTTACACCATAGTAACCATTTTTAAGAGTGTAGTAAGTACAGTAGTGTTAACTACTTGCTTATTGTTGTACACCAGATGTCTAGAACTTCTTCATCTTGTGACCCCAGCACCCACATTCTGTTTTCTGTTTCTATGAGTTGGACTACTTTGGATATTTCATATAAGTGGAATCATGCAGTATTTGTCTCTCTGTGACTGGCTTACTTCACTTAGCATAATGTCCTCGGGTTCGCAATCGTTGTCGTGTATGATGAGAACACCTCCTTTTTTTAAGGCTGAATAATAGTCATTTATAGATGTGGCATAATATATACACATGATGACATTTTCTTTATACATTCACTCATCAGGGGACGTTTAGGTTGCTTCCGTCTCTTGACTGTTGTGAATCATGCTGCAATGAACATAGAGTATTAGGAAAACAATCAGTTAGAAACAAGAAGAGTCCGTCAGAAACCCACAGCTGGATCGAAATATTTGGTAGGAAAACAAATGATTCCAAGCCCAGGGTTTGTTTAGCAGCAAAAGAATCTTAGCCAGCAGGCAAACATGGAGCACAGCTCCTCTTACTTGCTCAGCAGGCCCTGTGCTAAGAGTTTGAGTTCATTCTGAGGCATATCAGAAGGGAGGCTGAGGTTAAATAACCTCCTTTCTCTGGCTGTGGAATAGGGGCAGGCCAGAGCTTGCACTGGGAGCTAATCACCAGAGCCCTGGGCTGTACGAAGCAGGAGGCAGGGGCTGGGGAAGCCAGGTGTGGTCCAGCATTAGCTCTCAGAGCTCACCGTTTTCCTCTTTAGGCACTTTTACTGCCTTTTGCCTCCCTCCCCTTTACCCTCACTTCTCCCCTTTCCTTTTCTCCTTCCCCCGTCCCCGCCTGTTCTCTCCCTCTGTGAGGATTATTCCTTGGTAATCTTGATGGACACTGTGCCTAGGAAGCAGGTGGGGAGTAACTAAAACTATTTGTCTTTGCTACACTGTAGCCAGATTTGTACTCTAGGTTCCCTGCAGCACATCCCTTCCCCAGTACAGATCAACTGAGCTGAGGGGCTGCAGCCACACGGAGTTTTCAGACAGCAGGACTGCTCCTGGCTGAGGAATCTGTGGTCACTCCACCTTTCCCCAAGAAAAGGCCTAGGTTATTTCAAAGGTCGGACTCACACTCTCACCACCCGCAGAGCCAGTGTGAGCCTGCTGGAGGTTCTCCCTCTCCCCCCACTCCAGAGCTGAAGGACACGGAGACGGGCTGACAGCCCCAGGCACCTATAAAGAGGAGGAGAAGGGAAGGTAAAAGCTCAGCCCAATTGCAGGGGTTGGCTTCCAACTCCCAAAATTTACACCACTCCTTCATTGTCTCGTTGACTCTGAGCACTTCTTATCAGAGTGGAGATCAAAGTCTCAAATTATTTACTCCTGTCCTCCGTCTACTCCAGCCTACCTGCCAGCTTTGCTTTGGCAAGCCTGCGTGAGCTAGCTCACGGCTAACACGGGTTTAGTGGTAATGGATTCTGAACTAGCATGGCTTCGGTGGCCTGTCAGGGGTAGGGAGACCAGCTTCGCCCTCCCAGCCAGGGAAAGAGGAGGCGGAAACACCACCTTCGCTGTATGTTAGCCAAGTGAGGGGCAGCTGCTTCCTGGGTATTAATATCAGTCAGTTCCCCAATCCATGGGCCACTTGGGCAGTGACATGTAAATTGAGCATTTATTCATGCTTTTATGCTTTCTTTTATTTTTGTTTTTGTTAAGATTCTCTTTTTAAAAATATCCATCTGCCTCTGCTTTGACCAGGGGAAGGGGAAAAACAAGGTTTCAGTTCATGCCTAGACCTGCAGGGAGGATCCCTGCAGCACAGAAGTTTACTTCAGCAGTCGGCAGTAAGAGGAGCCCAGGAGAGAAGCAAGAATTCAATGGGAGAGGTCTGGCCAGAGACCACCCTGACCACCTAGAGCTCTTGACTGCACAAGCCCATTTCTGTGTGTTGCTTAGAGGATTTTTGTTTGATTTGGCTGAGAGTTGTGGAAATATTTACTTCTGATTACGCAACAGGTGGGTAGGGGTAGGACCAGGAGAGAGGTGAGGCCTCTTTGATTTGGCCATCAAATCTGTATGTTCTAGGAATTCCAAGAGGGAGCTCTGGACAGAGTTTTGTACAGTAACACTTGTCAGGAATAGTTGCGTTCAGCGAATTTGGCTGCTTTAGGTGGACTAACTTGGAACCCTTAGTACTACCCGTGCATTATGTCTATGAAGATACAGTTTCAAGTCCTGGGCAGCTGAACTAAATGTGAACTCTGGAAGCACAGGTCATCTGGAACTTCAGTATGTGAAGCGTCTTTGTTGTTTCTTGTCCTCTAGTGTCTCATATTAATCAATCATCCTGCCAAAGGCCAAATAGCCTTTTGAACCAGCCTAGGGTAATCCCTCTTGACCAGCTCTGGAGGAGGAGTGGGCTGCCCATCACACACAAAAGCCAGAGAAACCCAGGCAGGATGAACAATAAAATCTTCATTCGCAAGCAGTTCGAGTTCCTACTCTTTTCTGGAGGTTATGCTGGATATAGGACAACATTAACGATAAGCCTGTTGTAACCATTTGATCTCTGATGCCTGGGAAGTAGACTGGCCCATTATAAATGGGGATGGCCTTTAGAGTCTTACAGGGAATTGATAATGATGTTTACATCCCAGGAAAGGCCCAGAAAGGTTATCTCCCAGCACTTCTTAAAAAGTGATCATTGAACTAGAAAAAATCTCCAAGAGGCTTCTGGACAGCTACTGTACTGCAGCCGGGTAGTCAAACAACATACCAATCTCAAACATAAGGGAAGTGTCTTCTGTCCCTTGAAGTAGAAGTTGGAGCACCCCTGGAGAACAGCCTTCTCAGTGCTCTCTACCCTATCCTGCTTCCCTTTTTGTTTATATCTGTGTGTGTTTTTTCCCCAACAGTAAGATTGCCAAAGGGGTAGTTGGGACTGCATAGACTGTTCTTTACAACAAAAGTGGATACTCAGATTTCCTAGGCCACAATGGTTAAGAGGGATATTATCGAAGATATTTACTAATAGCAGGTTCTAACTAAGAGCCCTCATTAGGGTAATAGCTCAGTTTCTATCTAAATTTTGAACTACATAAACATTTCTCCTTGGATATTGGAAAGGCATCCCTGTGTTAGATTTTTAGGTCTGTCATAACAAAACACCACAACCCAGCAGGCATAAGGCAACAGAAATTTATTCTTTCACAATTCTGGAGGCTGGAAGTCTGAAATCAAGGTTTCAGCAGGGTTGGTTCCTTCTGGAAGATCTGAGGGAGAATCTGTTCCAGGCTTCTCCTTTCTGTCTTCTGGTGGTTGCTGGCAATCAGCTTTCGTGGCTTGTAGACTCTACGTCACTTAAAGTTGTGCCTCCATCTGCACATGGTGTCTTCCCCCACGTGTGTCTGTATTTCTAACCAGCACCCAGATGATGCTGATTATGCTGGTCCAGGCCTCTGCTTTGAATCCAAAGGTTTTTCAGTCCCCATGCTCCCTTTGCATATGCTTTTGTACGTGCTGTTCCTTCTTTTCCTTAATACTCTTTCCTCCTCTCTTCATTTGAATGCATTTTCAGACATCAATTCACTATCACTGTTCAGGAAATTTTTCTTCAATGTCCCCATTAAGCCAAATCTCTTCAACCCCACTAGGAAGTCTCATGGAACCACAGCTCTCTTCCAAGCACTTAGCACAATAGAATTCTATGTTTTCTCTGGACATTTTTTGAACAAATATTTATCTTCCCCTACCCCAAACTGTATATTCATGAGGAAAAGGGAGGCCCAGAGAATTTAAATGACTCTTCCATTATCACATAACCAGGTATCAAATTGGGATTAGAAAACCAGTCATTGTTTGTATTATGACTAAATCAATTCATGCTTTTATAAACATATACTTATCCACCTCTACCTCAGGTCTCATAGTGTGCCAGACACTGATAATCAAGAGCTGATTTAGGCAGAGATGGTCTTGGCCTCATGGAGCTTACTCAAAGCAATCTGGTAAGGCTGAGTGAAACATGGTGCCCTGTGATGGAATATGGAATTAGTAGGCTGACAACCAAATTAAACTTCCTTTGGCATCCTGAGCACTTACCCAGGTCATATTTATAAGTCTTGTCAATTTTTTGCATGCGGCCCTTACCATCTCATTCCCCATCCTGCTGCATCAGTCAGTTGTTAGTGAGGAAGAGGTTCTTTCCACTGGGAAGTCAGGGCGAAGGGGTGGGGGAAGCGGTGCTCAGAACAAGGCTGCTGACATTGGACACTCTGGGGTACTTGGGTAGGGAGGGCTGGTGGTTTTCTCCTGTTTCCAATGTGAATACCAACAAACTGGAATGTGGCAGTGAGAACTGCCCAGGAGATATGCAAGATAAGCCTTTGAGGTCTCCCAGAATATGCCTCGTGGGCTCCCTGAGCAATAGAATCACCCTTGTGCCTTTTCTGCCTCACTTATCTGGTCCCCTGGGTGCAACCTGCAGTTCTGGACCCAAGCTATTATACCATTATTAGTCTCTTTACTGGCCCAGTTCCCTCCTCTTCATCTTGACAACTGGAATTCTACCCAAATTCTGCCTGCTCCATGAAGCCTTTCCTGAGTCCACCCCCAGCCAGACTTGGTATTGTTTGGGACTTTTGTAACATCTGGCAGCAGGCAGAGTAGAGAGAGCAATGGATTAGAGACCAGACCAGGCTCCAATTCTACACAAACCAATAGTGTATGAGCATCTACACTCACAGTAAGTATTTGTCAAATGACTGAATGATGGAATGAATGAGTTGTCTTGGGCAAGAAAGTTTGTTGAATCTCCATTTCTTTTCTCTTTCTTGCTCTCTTTTTTTAGAAAGCTATTAAATTTTTTTCAATTACATTCAATATTATTTACATTCAATATTATTTTGTATTAGTCCCAGATGTACAGCATAGTGGTTAGATGAACATCAATTTATTTGTCTGTGTAATAGGGTCATTATAAGGAGCTCTTTTTTTTCTTTTTCTTTTTTTTTTTTTATGCTCTAAGAGTGGTCTTTGGAATACCTGTATCGAAATCACTTGGGATTCTTGTTTAAATGCTGGGTTATGCCTTCCCATCTGATTCAAAGTTCTAGAGGTATAAGAATCTATGTTTGACATGCACCCCAGGTGATTATTATGCTCAAAAAAGTTGGAAAACCACTCAATTAGTGGCTGTCTTTTCAATTTAAGTGACATGATGGCAGTTACAAATGTAAAACCTTTGTATTCATAGAGATGGGAAATTATTTTTGTTGAAGGGAGATGGAAGAGATCTCTTGGTTGGAAAAGCATTAGGTAGTGGGAAGAACTTGAAATACTCCAGGAACAATAAGAGCATCTGCAGATGGGAATATGTTGGGCAGAACGGCACTGGCCCATTTGAATATCATTAATTATTCAGTTATAGTCAATAATTATGCATTAAAAACCTGCTCATTAGGCCAAGCCAAGCACTGGGGAACAGGGGTGACTTTTGCCACATCTGTTTCATCTGATGTGGAAATTATTATTATTCATACTTGGCAGTGTTGGTTCCAGGACCAGGAACCAGAAGCCCTGGGAGGTAACTGAGTTCATTTCCAAGATGCTCCACTGTCTTCTTACAAAATCCTGAACTCCGCATTGCAGCTTCTTTGTTGATTCTGTGTTCCAGAGTAATAACCTCTGGATTTTATAAGAGAGATAGGTAGCGGAGGAAAAACTTCTCTTTATACGAATTTCTTTGGTAGATGTCTTTGCTGTGATTCACCGAATCAAAGCAGGGGCTACATGTTTTGTTAATAGGTTTTTGGACGGACAGTCTCCTAAAGATATAAAATCACCAGCTGTGACAACTTTATTCCTGCTCAAACCAGCATCCGGCTTCAGATAAAACTTCTAGTCATCAAAGAACAGACTTGCAGTGTTTCTGATTAATTGTCAGAGCCCTCTTGTTAGAAAAGCTGGCTTTTACTTCTGACTGTATTACTGAGCCACACTGTGATCTTAAGTATATTAAAGAGCTTTGGGATATCTTGGTTCCACACTCTGTAAAATGGAGATAAAAATACAGTGCATATATCTTTCAGAGGCACCATGAGGATTAATGAGATAATGTTAGCAAGCACATTAAAGTCACCCAGTTTTATGCATATTCAGATTTCAGCTTCATTTTCTAATACTAAAAAAGGACCAACTCAGGATTAAGATTACAGTGAGCAGTAATAGTTATTTCCCAAAAAGAACAAACAGATGACAAGGAGGATTATTAAGCTTCTTTATATAAATTTTGCCTTTTACTTTAATTCCATGTTTTGTCCTTACTTTAGAAGAGAAATTTTTATGGCGCTAGGAATCTAGATGCATATGTCCAGGCCGTCTGTTTAATTCAAAAGCCACTGAAATGGGGGTGGTGAACATACCATACGATATACAGATGATGTATTATAGAATTGTAAAAAAAAAAAAAAAATCCACCAAAATGAACTAAAACCTTACATTGTCGGTAGTAATTTACTTTACTGAGTAATGAGGGCGATAGCCCTAAGCAAGTAAGCCCAGAGCGCAGCTCCCAAGTGAGTGTTACTCCCTTATCTCTGGGACAGTACAGTCTCTGCTGGAGGAAACTCATGAACCAGAATTCATGGGCTGAGGGTAAGAAACGAGCAATCCATCATCTCTGGCCCATCCATCAAGCTGTTGCCCCACATCGTGCAGGGAGTTTGCCTGCCATGAATTTCGTCGGTGGCTGTATTTCATAAGTCGAGCCTGGTGATCAGACAGGGTCACCCTGAAACCCCATCTGGAGAGGGAGGTGTCACACAGCTGCCTGTCTCTCCCAGACTGATGGCTATCCCAGCATCTGGAGGTTTTAAATATATGGAAAGCAGCTTAGAGAAAGTTAAGAGAGCAGCTCTCCAGTTACATAAGTGGACAAAAAAACACAGGAATTGGGAGCGAGGGGGAGGAGAGGGACTGGAGGGAGGAAAAAAGAGGGAACAGAAAAGGCAGGAAATAAAACGTGAGAAAAAGGAATGTATATAAGCAAAGTGGGGAAAGGAGACACCAGAATTAATGTAAAGGGCGAAATGAAGAGAAAGTGAGCACAGGTGGAGATTAAACCAGAGAGATACCCATGTTTACATTCACTGCAATGATAGGTTTGGAGTCAAACCCTCCCCAAAGTACCCACTGTCAAGTGTACATGTATCTACTTTCCCAGGAGCCTTTCATTCCAAAGTGTTTACATATCACTGATCTATTTCTTCTCTTCTAAACACTCCTGTGTTCAGGCTTCTGACATGTTCCACACACACCCTCCACTTTTATAAATGTTGACCACGATTCTCTTCCCTTTGAAAACATCTTGTATTTCCCTTGGTTCTTTCTAGAGAATAGTTTTCAGTTTTCAATGATAGAAAACAGCTTTAAGTTTAATCCTGAAACAATGGCTTTTGTAGCTGGGCATTTAGATGTTGTTCTCTGGGAGCTACTGAACACAGCTCTCAAATTTCTGTCATCTTTATCTATTCACATTGAGGGATAAAGCAGTGTTATGTCACTAGAGATGCTGTATTTTATCCCAACTGAACATAGTGATGGTGGAAGAAAATAAAACAATGTCTCAAAAGGAGGAATGAAAAATAGATGATAGATGATAGGTAGGTAGGTAGGTAGGTAGGTAGGTAGGTAGGTAGGTAGGTAGGTAGGTAGGTAGAGAAGAAAGAAAGAAAGAGAGAGAGAGAGAGAGAGAGAGAGAGAGAGAGAGAGAGGGAAGAAAGAAGATGATAGATGATAGATGATAGATAGATAGATAGATAGATAGATAGATAGATAGATAGATAGATAGATAGATGATAGATAGATAGATAGATGATAGATAGATGATAGATAGATGATAGATAGATAGATAGATAGATAGATAGATAGATAGATAGATAGATAGATAGATAGATAGATGATAGATAGATAGATGATAGATAGATGATAGGTAGGTAGGTAGGTAGGTAGGTAGGTAGATAGATAGATAGGTAGATGGATGATAGGAAAATGGGTAAATGAAAGGAGGGGTGGATGGGAAAATGAATGGATGGATGGAAGGAAAGAAGGAAGGAGGAATGAATGAAAGAAAAAGAATGTCTCTGTTTTTATTATGACTGCAATTGACTTGCCATGTGACATTCCATCCTTCTAATAAATATAAAACCATTGCTAAAATGTCGTCATTCAGCAGAAATACATAAACAAGGGCAGGGAGTAATTTAATCTTAGCTTATATTTGACTTTGACTTAGTGGTTACCAGTTTTGGGTGGCAGCCACAAAAAGCCAGACGAATTCCCACGGTGCCAGGCCACTGGCAAGGCAGTGTCCTGCAATAGCACGCAATTGCATCCTTCTTCTTAGAAAAGTCCCAAAATATTTCATAACGGCTATTCAAGGTCAAATAGAGGGACATTCTCTTGCTTGTGAACATGCTTTCTACAAACATCCTTTATGTACACTTCCTGTTTTGTGGCTGTCGTGGAGTTCACTTCTCTCCCTCATGTCAGGAATTTCCTTATTCTGTTTGTCCAGCTGACAAAATCCTGTGGTTGCTCATACCCAGGCCTCTGCATGCCTACCACCTCCCCACTGCCAGCACTAGCCCATCCGTCACCCTTCTCTTCTTGATGCCAGAGCAGGGTTGATTTTCATAACTCTGGGAATCGGGACATACTTGGTACAGTCCACACATGAACTCTAAATGTGTTTCCCTTCAGGAATCTACATGGTAGAATTCCTCCAGAAAGGGTTGAAGAGGTTTTCCCCCAGCCTTGGAGCCAAATCATCACATAATAATAGTTGTGTGGAAAGTATGTTAAACAATGGACTTTGGGAGAAATTGGAATTGCCTGGGCTCCCAGCACTGTTCGTATTCATAGTCACTTAGTAACAAAATAAATTGTAATTTTAAGAAATGTTCCATTTTTTAAACAATAAGAATAGATTATTATTGTAGGCATAATATAGCAATCAAGCCAAAAGGGAAAGTGAGGTCAGCTGGCTGACCTTTGGATCTGGGAATGGATTCATCTGTTAGGACGTAGAGCTTGGAGCTGAGCTGTGGCCCAATAAAGAGTTGACCCTTCTTTATAATATCCTTTAAAAATCTTCCATAGTGGCCTTGGGGGAGCAGAAACATTTGAATAAATTAAGGCAGGTTCTAGGTACAGTGAAGTTGTAGAGTATTGAAGTGGCAGTTGAGGTAGATACTGAAATCAGCCTATAGACATATTTTTTTCCTTTGTCTTAATTAGCTCAGATTTTTAAATATTAGTGTATTTGGATTCCCTTGGAAGAGAGATGCACCCTTCAGTTTTCCATGGTTGTAAGCATTGTTTATTCCATGACACAATTGTTTTGTTATCAATGGGGTGTCCTCTGTGTCCCTACCTGTTACTGGTAGAAGTGTGCTTCTTGGGGCGCTGTGGGCACAGTAAGTTCCTGAAGTCCCCACGGGATGATGAGATATCGTGGAAAGCTTTACTGACGATGTAACATTAAGGGATTTTCCTGCCAAGGTCCCATCTCCCTCCATCTCACTGTGGAAAAAGTCCCATTTTGTCTTCAGCAGGGCTAACATCAAAGCCACTGTCCAGAGTCGTTGCTCCATATTAAGGTCCAGTAAAGGCCAGCCTCTGGCTAGCTTAGATTGTGTTCCCAGCTGCAGTCCATTGCATGTAGAGTTCACATGGCCATGGGCCATGTGGCTTCTAGTGCGGGTCATGGAACAAGTAAGTGCAAGGCAGCAAGAGGAGCAAGAGAGAAATAATTGTTTGGGGATTTTAACTAGGAGCTTAACCAATGAATCCTTCAGAATTTCACAAGCCTGCAATGACTCCACCCCCCCTAGCCAAATATGTTTCTCAGGTTAGACTGACAACCAGGCACCTTCCCTGCATCACCCGGAATTCACTGCGCATGCATGTGTCCATTTCCCCTTTGTCTGGTCCCTTTCCCCAGTGATCTTCAGGGAATGGGTTCCCTGGGGAGTGTAAAGTTGCAGCTTCCTGGTGAAGCTCCCAGATGACCATGCTTATCATGTCTGGCCTTCCCTTTGCTTCTTTCCTGTTATTAATATTAATAACTAGCTAATTACAATGGCAACAGTTTTACCATCCTCATACCTGAAGGCATTTGAGTTTGACCCTTTCTCACTTCCTGGGAAACAAAACCACGGTCAGCTGAGTTAGTGAGCTGATATAAGAAACAAAATTTTGGAAGTTCATATAGGATGTTTCAAATTTGCATCGCCACCTCGAAACTAGGGGCGCATGGCTGTATCCCCTATTTGTTCAATCAGTGTTTCCAGTAACCAACTGCTCTGCCAATAGGAAGTCTAGAACCCCCTTCTTAAGGACCCATCCAGTTGTTTAACATTCTAGCCAGATTGGTCTTATTTGCAAACACTAGAATTTCCAAACACCATCAGAGACCGATGACACAGTTGGTTGACAAAGCTCTCTTGGTGCCTACTCGCCCCTTAAAATTAGACTCTTGTTTTTCCAAACATGACTGTTGAGGTCAGATTCATCAGCCGAACAGTGTGCCCAAACCGGCACTCCCTGTTCCTCCAACAACTACTTCTAGTGCCTCACAACCCCAGGTCCTCAGGAAGTCAGACTGACCCTCCTCTCCAGGTAGCTGCCTGGAGGGCCACCTTGGCTGACCCAGTCAGAGGTTTCCTAACTTCAAGGCTCTGGGAGAAGAGTTAGACTATCCATACCTTCTCTCCCAGATGGCTCTGGATTCTTTATATAAAAAGACTCATTTCCTCCCAAGTGACATCTTTGCTACCTGCTGTTTCCTTGAACAATAAAATCTTGCTTAAAAAACGAAAGCTCCCTTTTCACCCTCTGGAGCTCTTCACCCATCCCATGTGGATCTAGTCCCCTTAAGTTATTTACTTAACCAAGGAAGACACCTCAAACACTTCCTAAGACAGAGGTCATTTGGTTCTGGGTGATTTTCTCTCATTTATTTTTAAACCACATCAAACACCCTGTCTTCTTCCTGCATAAGCACTCTACTGCAATTCACATTTTTCATATGAAGCTTTGTTTGGGATTCTCTGTGCTTCTTGGACTTGTAAGTCTATTTCTTTCCTCAGGTAGGGGAAGTTTTCTGTCATTCTTTCAAATAGGTTTTCAATTTCTTGCTTTCTTTCTTCTCCTTCTGTCACCCCAAAAATATGAATGTTGGGCCTCTTGAAGTTGTCCCAGAGACTCCTTATACTATCTTCATATTTCTGGATTCTTTTTTCTCTTTGCTCTTCTGGTTGGGTGTTTTTTGTTTCCCGATGTTCCAAATTGATGATTTGATTCTCAGCGTCCTCTATTCTACTGTTGATTCCCTGTAAATTATTCTTCTTTCAGGTCGTGTAACCTTCATTTCTGATTGGTACTTTATTATGTCATCGATGGTCTCACTTGTTTTCTTAATAGTCTTACTAATATCCTTGAGCATCCTTATAGCCATAATTCTGAACTCTGTATCTAGTAGCTTGTTGGTTCTATTTCATTTAGTTCCTTTTCTGGAAATTTCTTCTGTTCTTTCCTTTGTGACATGTTTCTTTGCCTCCACATTTTGGCTGCTTCCAGGTGTTTGTTTCTATGTATTAGGTAAAGCTACTCTCTCTCCTGGGATTTGTAGAGTGGCTTTGTGTAGTAGTTGTCCTGTAGGGTCCAGTGGCTCAGCCTCCCCAGTCACCTGAGCTGGGCCTTCTAGGTGCTCCCCTGTGTGGGCTGTGTGCACTGTCCTGTTGTGGTTGAGCCTTGGTTGCTGTTGGCATCACTGGGAGGAATTGACCCCCAGGCCAATCAGCTGTGAGGACCAGCTACAACTACAGCCAAAGAGCTGCTGTGCTGGAGACACCCCTATGGAGCAGGATTTACTTCAGTGGAGCTTTAGTGTTCACCTAGTGTGCCTCTTGAGTGTGTTACTCGTGGATGTGGTAGGGTTGTAATCCAGTGTGGTCGAGTCTGACCACCAGGTGCACTGTCTCTGAGGCCTCCTGGGAGGTGCAAAGTCAGCCTCTGCCAGTGCCTTGCCCAGGGCCACCCAGCATGAGCTGCTACTTGTGTTGAGCTTGGAGGTGTTCAGGAGAGGCCAAGCTATGAGCCAATGCAGGCTGCCACTAGTGCCAGGCCTGGAGCCAGCTTATCAAGCCGTATGGGGCCCGCTGCTGCTTGTTTGAGAGATTTTAGCAAAGTCCTAAGCATGGGGCTCAAGAGGCCACTTGCATAGAAAAGCCACTGGAAATGGCCTGGATGAGCTTGCAGGTAGGGAGGGGAGGGGCCTCTGCAAATCACTGGGGCAGGACCAAAGGTGTGAGTCAGGTGCTGGAGATTCAAATATGAGGCCTGCCCACTGGCTGTGTGGGGGAGGACTCGCCAAAGGAGCCATGGCCTCTGCCAGCCCTTCTGCCTGGGAGGAAGCTGCCCCTCCACCTTTCACCCTGATTTCAGGTAGGTTAGTTCCTCCCCAAATGTTCCAGGTCCTTTCAAGCTGCTGTCGGCGCTGGGGCTAGAGGGAGCACGTCTGATTGAGACTGTGCACGGGCCCTTTAAGAGGAGCTGCCTGGGGCTCCCGCAGCCTCCAGGACCCTCAGCGACAGTCCCTGCTGGTTTCACAGCCCGAAGGTGTGGGACTTCTCTTTCTGGCCCTGGAGCCCTGGGCTGGGGGACTGCTATGGGGCGGGACCCCTCGGTCCTCTGGGAAAACCCCTCCACCGAGACGTCCTCCCGGGTTTAACCTGTGACACCGGGTGTGGGCCCACGACTGTGTCTCCAGGATCCAGCCCTGATCTGCCCACGTCTCTGCCCCTCCTACCGGTCTTGGTGCTTCTTCAGTTCCCTGGTTGTAGGGCTTCTATTCAGTCAGATTTCAGGAGGCTCTGAGTGATGGTGGTTCTGTGTTTTAGTTGTAATCTTGATGTGGTTGCGGGAGGCAGCAGGTCCCACCATCTTGTTCCTGTCTTCCTATGCCTTTCCTTTTGATCAGTGCTTCCTCCGTGTCCTTCAGAGGGTTTTAAAATTTTCTATCTTCAGTTTTTGCTCATTTCTTGTTAAGATAATTCTATAATTTTTGTTGCTATGGTAAATGGGACCATCTTTTAAAGGCTGTTGACACGTGTAAGGACAAATACAAATTAAAAGTAAGAAGCTTAATTCTCCCACTTGAAAAGAAGGGAAGAGATGCCCCCCCCCTTTTTTTATTAGAGCATTTTCTTTAAAAACGTGGTATTGGAAGTACTTTCTCTCCTCTTTGAAGTGTATATAGATTGTTTTGAAAACTAGATAAGACTTTGGTCAGCTTTTCAAACCAGGAATGCCTTTCTCAAGAATTTAGGAACCATCTCCTTTCTGTGTGAACATCCAATAAAGACAGTGCCCCATCTCCAAGTTTTTCAGCAGGAGGTAGGAGCCTAACTTTAGGTTACCTGGCTCCAAGTTATGAAACTATCTGTTCATAAAGATATGAGAAATTTGTATAAATTCAAGTTGTATACACTCAGTTAACCAACATAGATTGGCACCTCAATTTCCAGGTCAATTTTGGATGAGCTATGGGAAATAAAATGATGCTGTTAAGACTTCTGACTTTAGGACTAGTTATTATTACCTTGAGAGCTTGCATGTAAGGGGTTTTGTCTGCCTGGCTATGTGGGTTGAAGATAACATTTCTCTCTGCCTTTGCAGTTTTTCATCAGATTGCCTGTGATGCGCATCATCACATCCTTGTCTAATGCTTACTCGATAATAATAGTATTTTCTTCCTCTACTACCTCTGTGGAGAGGATTTCTGGATTGGGAGAAGATTTTGTTCTTAAATACTCAGAAACCTAAGCATATACGTTCTTTTTTACAGGCAAAAGGAAAGAAACCATTATTTGTACAGTTGATCCTGGAAAATATATGGAGTTTGTATGATGCTGTCTTTTAAATGCTGTCTTTTAAAGGTTAATTATATTTCCCCAACACTCAGCTGGGAATTGTGCCCGCTTTCCTCTGCCCTCTTCATATTCGGGTCTGTTGCCCGAAGCTGCAGCCACCATCTTGGCTGACCTTGTGGGTGACCTTGTGGATGGAAAGCACCCTTGGCTGACCTTGTGGGTGACCTTGTGGATGGAAAGCACCCTTGGCTGACCTTGTGGGTGACCTTGTGGATGGAAAGCACCCTAGGATGGCTAAGATGTTGAGGTAAAAAAGAGGAGGAACCTTGCTTGGTTCCTGATGACAATGGAGCCACTGCACAGCCCTGAATTGCCTATCTTTAGGCTTCTTTTATGTGAAGGAGAAACAATTTTTTTTTGTTTCAGCCAGTTATTTTGCTGATTTTTTTTGGTTTTTCCCTTAAGTGAGGCTGAAACTTTTATTCTAACTGATACACTGCCAGAAAGAATAACTTCAGATAAAATATAGCCAAGTCAGCTTTCTTATTGAAATATCATCTAACATTTAGCTGTGGGTTTTTTTGCTTACATCATGTAAGTCAACTGATTTAGTTATCAAGACATACATTTTGTAACCAGTTTATTTTTGGTCTTTTACCGTGAAGCCATTTGCTCAAATTTAAATGTTCTCTGGGTGCTTTCCTGGCTTCAAAAGATGACTACAGTGAACTTTTGAAATACATGTCTTTATCTTTTTCAGGTAAAAATATTAAATTTTGGCCTAATTTTGAGCATCAACCCTCCATTCATGCGTATTTTGGAATGGGTATAAAATGTTCTTACGGGAAATCTTGACCCTGTCATCAGCTCAATTCTATGCAGAAGTACCTAGATCTTCTGTTTCCACGTGGGATGGAAACTCTCATCAGCTTATGTTAAAGGCTGTTAATTCAGTGCTAGCTTTGCTGATGATTAAAACCCATCATCTGTCCTACAGCAGCACCTGTCCCTTGTCAGGGAGTAGATTACAACATTAAATTCACAGCCACTCAGTAAGAAGCAAAAGCTGAGAAGCACACCGTTTATGGAGGGTAGCTGGAAGAATATGAAGCCTTCCTTTCCTCAGGTGACCCGAAATCTATCCTTAACTTAAACAGATGGGACGGGACTGCTTATCTAGGTTCCATTGTTTTGGTCCCTGGGACAATTATGTTGGTCCCCAAACTCAAGTATGTTTTGTCATTATAACTTCTGTCTACATTCAAAGATATAAATAACAGCAGTGAGGACTTCTGATAACTACAGGAAGGCTGTGGTTGGGTCAGTTACTCATTACATGGTATGGTGTTTTCTTTATGAGGTCACATGCAATGACTTTCTCTTTGGTTTCATTGCAAAATTTTATGCATCCATTGAGTGGGTGACTGGTTAATTTTTATTGAGCAACTGGTTTATTTTTCCAGACATTGCATTTGTGTGTGGTATATAATTTACTAAGTCCAGTGACATCTTTTTCTGAAACAAGGGACATGAAAATAAATTCTTGGTTTCCTGCAGCTTCCCCTTTCACATTTTCTCAGTGTCCTTTTTCATGATCACGATTCCAGTGACCTTTTCTCCCTGGCTCATCTCTTTGGCCTTGCCTCTTCGGGATAATGGTAAAGAAGTCTACTTGGTTCATCCCATTTTGCTTAGCAGGACAAAAAAAGAAAAATCAATTTGTTTCATTATAGATTGGAGAAGTCTTGTTGCGCTTTTAGGAGAAAGAGTTTCAAACTGACAGCCATTTAGAATGATTATTTTAAGAAGAATTAGAATTTCTGCTTTATTTTTCAGGCTAATAATTTACTTCTAAAACCTATTTAGAATCCTTATTTTACTTCATTTATTTTTTTAAAAAATAATAATATATCTTTGCAGCTCTAAACTCAAGAGGAACAATAAAGGGTATACTGTGAAAAGTCTCCCCCAACTCAGGTCCTAGCCCCCAAGTTCCTTTCCTTGGGAGTTGCCAATGTTGTTTCTTTTGTACCCATGTTTTTTTCATATTTTTTTGTGTAAACAAATATATATAAATTCTTTTTCCTGATTTTTTATGGTAATACACTGATCACACTGTGCTGTCTTTTCCGTTTATGAAAAACAGTAGGCATTAGAGTTTTTCCATATCAGTATCTAAAGCACTTCCGTATTCTTTGCTCTAGTTGCCAAATATTCTATATCCATAACTTATCTAATCAGTTCCTGATTAACACAAACAATATTTTATTGAATACTTATGTTACCGACCTCAAGGAGTTCACCACTTAGGGTGCTCTATTCAAGAAGGAGACGTGCTTGTGGCAAGGTAGTTTTATTTACTTGCAGCAAGTAAAGGAGACAGGATTCTTATCCAAAGCTCTGTCTACCAAAAGGAGGCTTAGCTATTGCTTATATATGCTATTTCTTCTTTGCAGTTAGCTATTTTCATCTTGTTGGGTTGTGTCAAGCTCCTGTTTATAGCTGGTCTGCAAAATATTGTGCTACATATTAACACTTAGCAAGAATAACATTTAATAATAACATTTAGAACTGCCCAGACCTGGAGACCTTTGTCCTATCTAACAAATAGAGCCAATCTATGTAACTGAGTATATCTGTAAGATGAAGTCCTAGGAGTATAACATTGGTTCACATTTACATATATTTTAAGTTCTGATGGGCATTGTCAACTTGCTGGTTATAGAAGTAGCAGTAATTTACATTCTCTCAGCATTTTTGTGTTGCTTCTTAAATGAGATCCTCAAAGCATCAAATTAGTTTGTATCATTTGAGTGCTGTACAGAATTAACCAGACAGTGTCTTTGCCTTCAAGAACTAGCATTCAAGAGAGAAATATTTTTTCCAAGCACACACATATTTTTAATATTGACTCTGCTTTTTGAAAGTTATTTGCCCATATTTCTAGCCTTGAAAAAGTCAGGAAGAGTGAGTGTTGTAAAACTGGCAGAAACAGCTAGAAAAACAGTTAACAAATGATATTCCTCTCTCGCCTCAGAGCCCTCATGCCATGGATGTCTCTTGCCTGGACTTAAAGAGGCCCATGGCTACTGGTTAGTCCATCCGTGACACCACACAGGAGATGAGGGTGGGGAGAGGTGAGCTCGAAGTCTGGTGTCTAAAAGTGGAATCTTAAACATACTCTTCCTCAGGAAAACTTTCCAAACTACAAATTACTCTTGACTTAAAAAAACAACAACAAAAAACAGTCCCCAGGAAGGATTCTGATGTGAAAGCCGTGGCTGGCCAGAGCCATGAAGAAACGTCTAGTCTCAGGGTGGGCCCGGCAACATAGCTCCCACCTTTAACTGGCTCTGGACGCGTTTCTGCTGCTCATTCTATCTGTGACATAGAAGCATGAATATGTTTTTCTCTCTGTTAAACTGTGTCAGATAGCTCAAGTGCTTTGCCCGGGATCCCACAGGAGCTGTGGCCGAGACGAGCAGGAACTTGAGAAGGTGCTGTTACCGCCTCCATCCCAGGCCTCGGGGGGCCCTTCTCACTCTCAGAAGCCAGAACTCTGCTCACACTCAGGGCCTCCCTCCAGCTGCTCCCACACTATTATTCTGGCTTATTCTCAGATTAACCCTGCACTCCAGTTGTATATTTTCACTGGAAAGATGTCATTTCCTCCATTTCTAATAGGCCAGTGGTGGTTAAGGCCACCAGGATCCCCTGGATAGATGGCAAAAACTCAGGTTGCTGGGCCCCGCCCCAGGATTGGATTCAGTAGGTCTGAGACTGTGTGTTTCTAAGAAACTCCCAGGTGGTGCTGCTGGTGCAGGTTCAGGCCCAGACTTTGAGACCCATGGTAGTTGTGTGAGTACAGTAACAGAAGTATTCCTCCGTCACTCTTGTCCAGTTTGCCCTGATCTGTTGACCCAGGAGGATGTTTGACAGGCTTCAGTTTGAGCTGTGCCAGTGTGTCAACAGACGGTGACTAATGAGAAGCCCCACCTTCCTGGGGCATTGCTTAGAAATTGTCGCTCCCTTGAGCCTGTGAGGGGATTCAGAGAGATCCTTTCACCATATTTCTTCCCTCCCAAAGGAAGGACAGTGGCACTTGCAGGTCAATCCCTGTTTAGACTTTTAGACTTCAGTACTGTGTTGTGATAATGCCTGGGATGGCATACACCATGTAGAACGTGATTTGTGGAAACCAGCACAAAATGAAAATGTAAAAGGGCTCCATGGACCTAGGAGAGGAGCCCCCCCTCTCTGCTGAGGGACAAGACAGATTTCACAAAGGGAGTACACTTCAGATGTGTCCAGAAATGGCGGACGGGCTTCATCATGCTCCTCAGAATAGCACGCAATTTAAAACGTAAGAATTACTTATTTCTATAATTTTCCATTTAATATTTTTGGACCTCATTTGGCCTCTGGTAATCGAAACCATGGGCAAGTGGGGACTCTTGTGTGTCCATTGAAAGGAAGAAAGTTCCTTCCAGAGCTAGCACATTAAGATGCCAGGATTTAAGAGATGGCCTAAAAAATGTTTGGGCGCAGCATGTGGTTCTACTTTCTATATTTTCTTTCAGGCACTCGGCTAGCTTCCATTTTAAGACATAACTGTTTTGACTACATGGTTTTATTTGCCGTGGTGAGCAGACTACTCTCTAATATTTTTATTAAGGAGCATGATTTGTGTCCCCAACACCTCTATATATCGGTTTCTTCATTTTTCTCTTCTTTTTAAAAAATCCTTGAAAAAGCCTTGTTTTATAGAACCCTCTGTGCAAGAATTAATTTGTTTTCTCAGCAAAATTAAAGGCAAATTATCTTTGAAACTCAGAGATCTTTACATTTCTGAATAATTGAATTTCTAGTAAGAGTCCCTTGTCTTCTGATGCAAATTTCTGCTGATGGTCATTTGTAATGCAAGCAGCTTCCCTAGCTCTCCAGAGATGGAGGGAATCTTTTTCTAAAGAAACCATGCAGTGTTTATGAGTTCTAGGAGTATATTAATTTTTTTTTTAAGTCCTCACCTGAGGATATTTTTTCCATTGCTTTTCAGAGAGAGTGGAAAGGGGAGAGAGAAACATCAATTTGAGAGAGACATCAATTGGTTGCCTCCCGCACACACCCCAACCTGGGCCAGGGATCGAGCCTGCAACCGAGGTACGTGCCCTTGGCTGGAATTGAACCCAGGACCCTTCAGTTCGCAGGTCGACGCTATAACCACTGAGCGAAACCAACTAGGGCAGGACTATATTAATTTTGTAAAACATTTTAATTTGACTTTTTTTTTCTAAGTAAGGCATGAAATTTAATACTTCCAATTCTGTAGAGACTGAGAACTTGTTCAAAAGGGAGGTTTCCAAAGATCCAGGGTCCCTGCAATGGGCAGTTTTGACCTTGAACAGCTCTTCTCTGTTTACAGAATCTGTACAATTGAACTCATGAAGCTTTGTGGGCGTAAGAAGGTCAGCAACTTCTTAGAACCTTAGGTTCTCCCTAACAGGTTAAAACATTAATACCCATCTCATGATGCATGATGACGTCACTTAAGGGGGGGATGGGGTGGATAGGTGGGAATACCCCATGCATGGATTCTTTTTTTGCTCTTATAGTATAACACGCATGAGTGTTTAATAAGGGTCTTTTGGTAATTGCTTGTGTCATTATTGAAGGAAGCAGGGATGCTAGTGAGTTTTGTGCTTCCCTATTTGGTACAAAAGTGCTATGGCATTCATGTCCCAAATTCTGTTCCAGCTTTGGGGGTAGGAGTGGGTTGAAACAATTAGATAGAAATAGGTTTGATGGGAGGTAAACATTCAGCCTCCCAGGGGAAGTATGATTCACTTCCCCAACCCCTTTGCTCTTTACACTAGTGGGGCAATGACAGGTTTTTGTCCATTTTATGGCATTGCTCTGCCTCCCGCTTTCCCATCACCTCCCCCTGAAAAACTTGAACTCCATTGAGCAAAAGATGCTGATACGCACACTCAGCAGTTTCAGGAAAGCTGAGAAGGTTGAAACATTTTATTTTGATTGTCTCCGTGGCATGCTTTGTCCACCGCTTAAAAGCAAAATGCTAAGAGTAACTGAAACAGAATTTACTTGGTAACTGTTATGGCTGCTAGAGCATGTGAAACCTGTTTCTTTCAAATATTGCTTCTATTTCTAAACTAACTAAAAATAAAGATGAAGTATGATGAGAAATTCCTAAGAAATGTTTCACTATTTGCTCCGTTAGAGTAAGGTAAAGTCGTTCTTTAAACAACAACAATAATAACAAAATAAAACCTGCTCAGCAGAATTTGCTTTCGTTTCCCTCCATGTAATTTACTGCCTGGTTATGGTTTAGTAACACAATATAGACTCTAGTTCACTACTCCCATAAAACTTCCAAGCTGAGAAACAACTACAGTCATACACATTCCCGCTCTGGGTGAAGAAATGAAATCCTGAAGTTTAATCTTGGAGGAAGTGGAGCTGTGAAATTATAAGGCAAATAGAGTTTAGCAGACATTTTTGCTGAGATTGGGTTGCTGGACAGTCAAGCCCTGGGAACCTCCCAGGGGCCTAACTCATCCAGTATACTTAACTTTTCTCACTTGGTTTAATTTCTGAACATTTGTTTGTGTTGATTGTTAGGATCAAGTGATTCACTATTGCAAGAATTACAATTGAGTTGAATTAGTGCTTCAAGAGCTTTTCCCAAGAGAAAACACTCTTGGATATACCAGAGGGGTTAAGTCTACAGTGATCTCAACGTGATTTTTATTTTCTGTTTTTTAACAGAAGCATTTTCTTATTTTGTTGGCATTGAAGGGATGCAGAGGGTAACAGGGTGTAGTCACTGAATTATAGGAGGTGTCTGTTTATGTGCCTGTTACAAAATGGAGTTTTTATGACCTAAGGGTGGGTTTATGTATAGGCATTTGAATGATGGCTGGAAAGACAACATTATTAGTTGTCTCTTACTTTTTAAACTAAAAGGTCATCCATGATCTGGTCCATAGTTAATATTACATGGCTATTTGAATGTATAATTTCTCCTTTCATCTGGCTACTCTTTAGCATGAGAGCTGGTCACAAGGCAAATCTGTCGAAGCTTAAAAACTCAGACAAATGGGAAAAATCATAAAAGGTGACAAGAGCAGTACATTTTGTGAATAGACACTAGAATTACTAAGTGTTGGAGCTAGCGGCTAAGAGCCCCGGGCTCTGGTAGCCAGAATACCTCGTCTCACATCCCACCACTTACAACCAACTGCGTGAGGTAGTCAAGGCAATCTTGGTTGCCTGTTTCCCATCTGTAAAGTAATGGTACCCCCCTCTTAGGTTTGTTAAGAGGACTAACTCATTTAATACATGTAAATCATTAGGACAACTCATGACACATGGTGATTGTTGTACAACTTTTTGTTATTATTTCCTATTACCATTTACTGCATGCTCCTCTGGCCAGATAGCCTGACTTAGTCCGGTGCTCGCTCTTTTATACTACTTCTACCCAGAAAAGAACTGAGTCTGTAGTTTCAAATGTGTTACATTATGCTGGTAAACACAGAAACCAAAAGTGTGTGTATATGTGTGTGTGGGCACGCCCATGTGTCTCCAATGTGGTCGTCTACACTTCCAATGTAGTGATGTGTTTCTTAACCATGGAGATACGCTCTGACAGCCGTACTGTTAGGCAGTTTCGTCACGGGCGAACATAGCGTGCACTTGCCCGACCCTAGACGGGACAGCCTGCTACGCACCTAGCCTACATGGTATAGGCTGATGCTCCTAGGCTCCAGCCTTGTGCCAGACAGCGTGAGATAAAATCGAGCACAGGAGGAAACGATGCAATCAAGAGGCGCGGTAAACACGAAATGTGTGAGGCTGTTGCCAGCATCACAGCAGTTTTCAGCCAATTTTCTCCATAAGTAGAAAGAGTACACTAGAGTAATGATAGAAGCATAGTGTAGTATAGTAAACACATGAACAAATAACATAGTTACTATTATAATCAAGCATGACATCCTGTGCACAGTTGTATGTGCTCTGCTTTGTGTGCCTGGCAGGGCAGGTTTGTTTACACTGGCGTCACCACACGCGTGAGTCGTGCGTTGCACTGTGGCATTACAACAGCTACGCCATCCCTTGGCAACAGGGAAATTTCGGCCCCCTCAGAATCTTATGGGACCCCCGTGGTATATGTGGCGGTCGCTGACCAAACTTCCTCACGAGGCGCAGCAGGGCGCTTCAAAGAAGTGCCTGTCTTCCCATGGAGGAGGGCCATCCCGACTTGCAGGTGCCTCCTAAGTGACGCCCCCTCAGCCGTCACTCGCCATCCTGCCCAGAGAGACCTTTCACACAAAAGTTGGTCCTGGTCTGCTAGTGGGAACTTCTTGTTGCTGTTAATCCTCACTGAGGATATGTTTTCCATTGACTTTTAGAGAGAGTGGAAGGGAGGGACGGAGAGAGGGGAGGAGGAAAGAGGGAGAGGCAGAGAGAAAGAAACATCAACGTGAGAGACACATCCATTGGCTGCCTCCTGAGCATGCCCCAACCAGGCCGGGGATCAAACCTGTAACCCAGGTATGTGCCCTTGGCCAGGAATTGAACCCGAGACCCTTCGGTGCGCGGGCCAATGCTCTAACCACTGAGCCACACTGGCCAGGGCCTGCTAGTGGGAATTTTAAGGTCACCAGTGATATAGCTAGCAGTTGAAAACCTTCTCAAAGAAAACATCCTGGCGAATAGCTTGTTACAGGCTCTGTCGACACAAGTCAAATGGGTGGGACTTCAGAGTTTGGCGCCTCATTAGTAGTGATAATGGTCACAAATTCCAGGCTGAGACCAGGAACCCACCTCCCAAAACTATGCATTTTTATAAGTGACACTAGGTTTTCATCACTGACCACAATCAGCACTGAATTTACAGTTTTAGTTTTTAAGACTCTTGATCTGTTCTGAAAACAAAAACAGGTTTTTATCTTACGGCCAAAATGTAAATGTATGACACATACTTGTCCCCAGGCCAGCGACTCACTGCAGAGGTAAGGACAAGATATCAGTCAGTTTGATAGTTGATCAGTGAACTGGATGTGAAGCTGTAGGAAAAATGCAGTGTTGGGAAATTAGGTAAGCAAGATTATCTCTAAAATAAACCTCTACTTGTTAAAATTATCTACTTCAGCCCAACTTAATGGCTATTGACATTTGGAAAGTGTATTTATAGATTTAATTCATCCCCTCAACATTAACTGAATGAGCATCTACCAACTACCAGTTCCTGTGCAAAGGGTGACAGAGATGAGGAGATACTGTCTTTGCCCTTAGGGGATTTTCAGGGACCGGCTGAGACTGACCTTAGATAAGTGCTTGCCAAAGTAGGGCTATAAGCAAAGTGTTGTGGGAGCACAGAAATTTGGAGAAATCTTTCTGGAAGATTGAACAGTTACAGTGGGTCTTAAAAGTTAGAGTGATTTCTGGAGAGAGAGGTGGGGCTGGGTAATCCAGAAATCACCAGAGAGCTTATATGGAGGGAGAGAGAAGGGACCATAGAGGATGTGTTTAGGGAATTGGTGGGAGGGTACATTTCATAGAAAAATGTAGTAAGAAATAAAGGTTGCCCTGGCCAGTGTGGCTCAGTGGTTGAGCATCGACCGACGGACCAAGAGGTCATGGTTGATTCCTGGTCAGGGCACATGCCCAGGTTGTGGGCTCGATCGACAGTAGGAGGTGTGCAGGAGGCAGCCGATCGATGAGTCTCATCATTGATGTTTCTATCTCTCTCTACGTCTCCTTTCCTTTCTCTGAAATCAACGAAAACATATTAAAAAAATAAAAAATATAGTTAAAAAAAAAGAAAAAGGGGGAAAAATAAAGGTAGTAAAAGTAATTGGGTCCAACGATACAGAGCTTTGAATAGCCTCCTGATGGGTTTGAAGGTTTGAGCTCCACCCTCAGGCACTGTACCGTTCATCACACAGACTTAAGTAGGTGTATGACACTGATCAGTCTGTCTTTGAAAGCTAATTTGGGAGATAGACTGGAGTATGGGTGAGTATGGGGGAGTGTGGACATAGGGAGAGTACATTAGTCAGCTGGGGCTGCCATATGAATACTGTAGACTGTGTGGCTTAAACACAGACATTTCTCACAGTTCTGGAGGCTGAGAAGTCCAAGGTCAAGGTGCAGGCCGATTCAGTGAAGGCTGTCTTCCTGGCTTGCATATGTCTGCCTTGTTGCTATGTACTCGCAAGGCGGGGGTGGGGTGGCATGGGTGGGTAGTAGTGGGCCAGTGGGGAGAAAGGAAGGGGAAGGGGAAGGAAGGAGAAAAGAGAGTGTGCTCTGGCATCTGTTCCTCTTATAAGAACACTAATCCCATCATGGTCACTGTCCTGACCTCATCTAAATGTAATTATTTCTCAAAGGCACCGCCTCCTAATTCCATCACACTGGGGGTTAGGGCTTCAACATACGAATTTGGGGGGGACACATACAATCAGTGTTAACAGAGAGAATTAGAAGGCTCCTTAATAACCAAGACATATATAGCAGGATTAGAAATTAAGGTTGAGATAGTCACTCACACTTGCAGAGAGTTCCTAGAGATGTTTTGGGGGACGAGAGAATAGATCTTAGATGACATGTGAGGAGGGACATGACTAAGGGTTAGAGTTAAGGATTAGAACTGTCAGTGTAATCATTACACACACTGGTACAAGACTTAAACTACTGAGTTCACCCTTTCACTGTGATATAGGGTTAAGTTCTCTGTGCCTTAGTTTCCTCATCTGTAGAATGGGGATAACAATTGTACCTACCTCACAGAGCAATTGTGAAAGTTAAATGTGATAATGCAACTAAGAACAATGCTTGCCCTTCAGCAGGACTCTACAAATGCTAGGTAGTATTTTATTAGCTATAACAACTAATAATAGCATTCACTAACTTTAGAATCGCTTCTTTCAATTTGGTAACATTCGAAACCCTAAGCATCAGGATTTGTGTTGAGAACCATTTTGGGATTTTTTTTCCCCTTTGTACAAACCTTTTTATTTTTTTGTTTCAAGCACTGTTATCATTGAATAGTCTTAACTGATATTTGTTGTTTATTTTTTAGCTTTCAGTGAATAAGACCTAAGAATAGCAGATGAATTTTTTATTAAGTTCCACCTTGTTTGTCTCACCTAATAGCTCTTGCACTGAATTGTTCCAGAAGGAAAGAGGAAGGGGCAACACACCCAGTTTTTCGTTTTCCTAGGGCATTTTGCTGTTGCTATTTCTCACATCTCCAGTGATGAGATTTTACAGAAGCTGACTGATGAGAACAACTCAGCACACACAGACATGTGGCCAAGCCGCAGGCTGCACGCAGACACCACTCTTGCTTGGCCTCAGTCTCTGTTTCTCTTCTTGTCTGTTAGCGCACAGGAAACCAAGCAGTGAGCAATTGGAGAGGCCCTCCTTTAACTTCTAATGAGCATCAGGTTAGAGGTAATGACTAAGAAGAGGATTACTTAACTAATAGTCTCAGATCTTGTTCTAAAGTTTCTTTGTATCTAACTAGGTTTCCATTTCAAATTCACTTAGGTAGGAGATTGGAATTTGGCTTCTTAATGAGATTCTTTGCTGGTCTAGCTACATTAACCTTCTCATTAGTTCTAGGGTGTGGTACAGCATATGTCATTTCCTCAAAAGAGAATATATAATATAATATAATTAATATAATATAATATGGGCCATTTGGGGGTTTTTTACATGCAGTTGCCATTTCCTTCTGTTGACAGAGGAAATTCCACCCACACAGTTCACAGTCTCTCAAACATGACTATAATAATATATGACTTTAGCACCTCTGCCTTGAAGAACCAGTTAGGATCAGCAGGGTATGTGTTTTCCTTTTTCCCCTCTAGATAATAGCAATGGGTATTTATAAGCTTTGACATTTCCTAGGAATGAGTTTTGCTGAAATTGGCTTTTTGATATAAGAAAGGGTTCTCCTAAAATGAAAACAAAACAAAATCAAATCAAATCGGAGCTCTGAGACTCTCAAAGGCCCCTTTAACACCACATACCTGGTGGTTACCTATATTTATATAGCTCGCGTGCAGGTCCACTTTGTTCTCGGACAAGAGACCAGTCTGTGTCAATCTGGGATCAGAATTCCATCCATACCTGGATGAAAAGTGGTGTAGCCCTGCAGGAAGGGATCGCCTATTGGTCTGTCTGTTGGCTGGTACTTTGTTCACACAGGCAATGTGGCTTTGCAGTTCACAGGTCAACTCCCCCCGCATTTTCTTTTCTCTTAAGTGAGGGAAGCTCCCCCGTCTCTCTGTAGGGCAGCAGCAGTGGGCAGGGCTCCACATTTTTCTGCTGCTTTTGAGAGAAACTGGCAGCAACAGGAGAGAAACTTTGCAGAGGGCCCAGAAGCTGCCTTGTCTGGTCTCTGCTATTTACCCGGCTAGTCATAGGGGGTGGGGGTGTCTCTCAAGCTTTTCTACCACCCAGGACTATGCAAATTTTTTTCAAGAACCTGTGCTTTGGGCTGGTGGTGGCTGAGATTGAGTGGTGTCCTTCTCTGATACAAAATAACTCTGTGGAGAGTTATGTGTGAGGTGGAGGTAGGGGAGGGCAAGGAGAATGAGAAAGGTACAAACCAAACATTCAGTATTCTAACAACCTTCCATATTTATCTAAAATTATTGGGTATCAAATCTACTAGGAGCTGTATATACTTTTTGCATAAAACTCAGTCGTCAGACAATTTAAGACCAATGTTAGATTAAGAGAAAATAGGATAATTAGGTGATTGTCTTTGTTACACAAAGGATTATTTTATTATTTTTTAAATATATCTTTATTGATTTCAGAGAGAGGAAAGGAGAGGGAGAGAGATAGAAACATCCATGATGAGAGAGTCATTGATCGGCTGCCTCCTGCACGCCCCCGACTGGGGATTGAGCCTGCAACCTGGGCATGTGCCCTGACCGGGAATCGAACCCCAATTGCCTGGATCCTGGGTCGACGCTCAACCGCTGAGCCACGCCCAGCCGGGCCACAAAGGATTATTTTAAAAAGCTATTTCTCTAAGGCCTTTCAGAACATATGGAAAAACTCAGAGCAGTGTCAGAGCCTCTTGAGCGCATGTCCTTCCCTGGAGATCATGAAGGCCTGAGCTGAGGGGTCGGGGAGTGCTGCTTACAGGCAGCTGTCTGGGTAAAGCATGGCCAGATCCATGGTTTCCAGACGTACCAATTTCATGGAGTATTAAAATAGAATGAAAAGTAGAGATCAACGGTGATAGTTAACTCCATGTGTCAGCTGGGCAGTGGTTTGGTCAAACACCAGTCTAGGTGTTGCTGTGAAAATATATTTTTAGATGGTCATTAGCATTTAAATCAGTAAATTTTAATAAAGCGTATTACCCTCCATAATGTGGGTGGGCCTCATCCAATCAGTTGAAGGCGTGAAGAGAAAAGACTAAGGCTCCCCGAAGAGGGGGGATTCTGCCTCCAGACTGCTTTTGGAATCAAGACTGCAACATCAACTCTTGCCAGAATTTCCTGCCTGCCAGCCTGCTCTGCAAATTTGAGACTTGCCAGCCCCCACAATTGTGTGAGCCAATTCCCTAAAATAACAAACCAATCCCCCCTACCAGCCTTCCCCACGAACATCCATGTGCGCACACACAGCACACACACACACACACATACACTATTGATTCTGTTTCTTTGTTTCTCTGAAGAACTCTGATATACCAACATAAGATAATATGGTTGTGTTTTAATTTTTCCCAAATAAGGCCTCAAAATTAAACAAAAAGGAAAGCTACAATCTACTGTTTTTGTCAGTTCATAAAAGAAAGATCAATTTCCATTCCCATAATAGGAAAGATGTAATATCAGAATAAAGGACAGTTATATTGATTGAGTAGATTGTGTCCTGCTACACAGCTCACCACACTGCTGTAGGTGACCCAACTTCTGATTGTTATTTCTAAGAGAGCAGCCTCCCCAAATACTGTTTCCTGATATAAGAATGTGGGAGGGCAATAAGTTGTCAAGGCTTAGAGTCCTTTTTTCCTTTCTACAAACAGTATATAAAGAATCGTATAGCTGTTTATGAGCCAGGGTGATTCTGCCGTCTTCTCTTTTGTCCCAGACGATCATAGAAACAGCTTGCTGTAAAAGCACCTTGCAGTTTCTTCTTAAGTGAAACCACACTTCTTTTATGTCTTTTGCTCAGCTCAGCTGTTCACGCAGGGGCCAGGGCGATTTTCCCTCGCAGGTTTCTTCAAATTCATTACCCTTATAGAGGGTTAGAGCTGGAATTCCCCTAGAGATCACCAAGTTCAATTCCACTTTTTACAGGTGACAAAAGAGAGGCTCAGAGAGGTAGAAACGGTGCTCAGGAGTGGAGAGGAGGGTTAGAACCCAAGTTCCCAAATGTGGGTTTAGCAATCGCCTTGCTCACCAGAACTTCCTCTTCGGCCGTCATCACTTTCGATTCAGAAGAGCCCTTCTCGTTTCGCATGGCCTTTTCCTTGCTTTGGAGATTCATATCCGGAACTCTGCTTAGCTGTGCCTTGGCTTGCTTTCTTCCACATTCTGTATACTATCTTCTATAAAACTCCTTTTATCTAGGTTGACACTTCTCTGCGCCTCTGCTGGTCTATAAGGGCTTAGCCTTTAAAACACCTTATTCCGCGCGCGCCTGTGGAGCCAGCTACTGAGAGGGTAAATGAAAATACTTGCTTGAAATGACTGCCTAAGTTAAAGCTACAGAATTCATTCCCCCCATACACTACTTGCAGTAGTTTTTCATACTTCTCATTTTTCCTACACTTGAAATTTCATCGACTGGGTAAAGGTGTTGTCAGTTCTCTTTTGGAGCCGCCAGTTTATCCAAGTGTCAGATTCTCATCTATTTTCAGCAGTGCTCTCAGTTTAGTGTACTTCAGTTGAGAAAACAGTCCTCTGTATATATTTACAGCAACAAAATCTGAATGCAAATTCAGAGCAGTTCAACCACTGGTGAGTCATAGACCTCAAGCTCTGCCTCCTCTACACCATCCAGCAACCCTTCCCACTGCAGCCTGGTCGACTCTCATTTCTCAGGAAGCAGCACTTCCCTGGAGCCTCTCACCCCATCGGCTTTTCCTTCCCACTCATACAAAATAGCAGCAGCCAGATAGGGACTTACTCAAGTTACTCTCCAGTGAATCTCCCTCAGGCACAGTCATCTGCAGTTTGACCCTCTCTCCAGTGTCAAAGCCTGAGGTGATCCTAACCCTCTTCAAAGAGAGGGCATTCTAGGTGTGCTGTCCGGCCCAGCTCTTCAGTACTTCACTCCTTTGATTACTGCTACCTCTCCATCTTCAGAGTTTCTGCTAGACTTGTCCCCTCATCATTTATTCACTTTCAAGTACCCAGCTTAAGAAAAAAAAGAACTTTGGATACACATCCTAAATTCAACTTCAGTTTATGGCTAAACTTCTTAGAGATCACACCCCAAATCCACTGTCCTACTTCCCCATCTGCACTTTCAAACCATTGTGATCAATACTTGCTCCCAAAGGTCCATTAAAACTATTGTCATTGAATTCCTGGTTGCTAAATCCAATGGACATTTTTCAATCCTTATTTATTTAATCTCTTGGCAGAATCCTTTTCAGTTGATCAATCAAGTCTTGAAGGCTATTATCTCTTTAACCCAAAGCCTTCAGGGCTTGTTAGAGTCTCTGGCACAAAACAAAGTCTAAATTTGATGAATTACTAAAATGGAAAATAGGTGGGAGCCAAATGGTGAAGGCTTTTACTGCTGAGCTGAGGATTGTTACTCTCTAGGCAGTGGTACTCTAGAAAAGTCTTTGAGAAGGGAGTAGCATCATCATGTTTGGGAAGTTAACTCTGGGGCAATGGATGGTTCGGAGCAGTGGTATGCAGTGTGCTATGTAGACCAGCAGCATTTACATCACCTGGGAATTTGTGAGATGAAAATTCTTGGGTCCCACCCTTGACCTATTAATTCAGAAACTCTGGAGGTGTGGTCCACTGATGTTTCATGAAACTCAAAGTCATAGAACCACTGGTTTGGAGGAGAAATGGAGACAGAAAACAAATGCAAGTTAGCAAAAGCCTGAGATAGTCATGGAGGTGTGTGGAGAGTGGTGTACATGGAGAGAAAGCGTAGCATTCAGTCCCTAGATGAAGGCCTCAGGCATTTTACTGAGTAGCTACTGACTTACTTTTAGAGGCAATCCTGTGGCCGCCTCCGGAGTCTCTCATTCCCTCCACATATCCTCACTGGGCTTGGAGTCATTTAGTATTAATGGGGAGAATGCAGGCCAAGCTCAAGGCTAAAGTTATGACCATCACTATTTATATTAGACCCCTTCCTCCAATATCCTGGTGGATACACACTGTGAGCCCTCGCAGTAATTAGTGGTGGACAGTGGGGGGCTCTCCAAAGTCAGCCCACCTGTGAACAACAAATACTTTAACAGGAAAACGGACATTTGCATCACCACAAGTTTAATCTTTCCAGGATCTTCCCTTCCCTTCGGTTTCAGCTGGCCCAACACAGTCCATGTGGTCCTGAGGGATGGTTTAGATATATGGTGGCTCTCAGCAGTACACTTTTAGAAACCAATTTTCTAAGGTCTCAGAGTAGGAGGGCATTAGACATGGACATGGACCCAGCAGATGAAGTTAGCTGTGACAGGGTTCTCAGCTGCAAGATAGAGAAAGCAACTAGTTTAGGCAAAAAGGGAATTATTTAGTAGGCAGGGATCACCCACCCATGAAGGCTTGGAAGCCAAGTAGGAACAAAGGCGATTGATCAACTACTAGGTTCATGGCCAAATTTACACAGAGCAACGGCTACTCAACATCAGATGGCAGGAGCCCCCACTGGGACACAGGATACCAGGTATTTATGCCTCTATTGATAGTCAAGACACTGCTGCTCTCAACGTGGATCCTTTTCTACCCAATTTGTGTCAGCAGTGTAGGGCGGGGCAGGAGGGAGTGTACCCCAGATTCAAGGGAGGCTGGGGTTGTAATTTTTTGCTTCTAGAGGTGAAGGGGGAGGGGGGGTGGTCTGTGCCACTGGGATGGGACTGATGCAGAGAACCGAAACCAAACAAAAAAGAAAAGCCCACTGATGTAAACTTGCAAGTCATGTGGAACTTTCAAGATAAAGGGACCTAAGACATCATCTAGTTCAAATTCCCAAAGTAAAACCTTTCAAAAACTTTTCACAAATAGACCAGTATGTAAATGATATAAAAGGGTGTCATCCTGCCTGCAGCATTCCCTCCACACACTCACAACACCTACTGACCAGTCTCTAAGACATGTGCAAGGAATTCCAGGTCCTATAACGACATTTAAAAGTGAGGGAGAGCAAATCATTTTAGAAACAGTTTGAAAATTTCCAAGGCGGCTTGGAGACTGGGCAGGAGTGAAGGTGATAAAGCAGGGGCAGGCTTACATTTTACCAATTGTTCATTTGGTCCAGCTGAGTGAATTCAAGCTTAGACAAGTAACATATTTCCCTTAACATCATTAAGTACTTAAAACTAAACAGAACTTCATTTTGTGGCCTAGTGTTCTTTCCAGTACTTTCACCAAACCAGACTTTCTCGGCCATCACTGTCTCTTCTGCAAAACAAAGTGGTTCGACTTGAGACTTAAAACTTGTGGAGGGATTTAAAAATGATTAAGACTCTCTTAGCACCTCATTACATGCTTCAGTTCTCAAAAATCCCTTTTGAATTTTGCCTCTGATCTTTTGTATAGCTGCCTTCATTTTCTAGGTTTACATTTTATTACTAAAAAATTATATAAAAATTACTTTAATATTTTGTTACATTTCTAAATTCTTTTAAAAGCCAATTTAAAAAATTCATAAAAGCTTTATTCCTATTAGCCCCAAACTGGAAACAACTCAGATGTCCATCAACAGGTGAATGAGCAAATTATAATATATTCAGACAATAATTACTATTCATCAAAAAGGGGGAACAAACTTCTGATTCTTGCGTTAACATGAGTTTCAAAACATCCAGCTGAGGGAAAAAGCCAGAGGCGAGTGAGCACATACTGTATGATGTTTATATAGGGTTCTAGAGCAGGCAAATTACAATGATGGAGATCAGAAGAGTGGGTGGAAGGGAAGGGGGGGGTGAGGTGACTGGAAAGGGGCACAAACAGGTGATGGTTATAGTTGTAATACATTTGTTGAAACTCAAACACACTTAAAATCTGTGTATTTATTGTATGTAAAGCATAATCCAATGAAAAAAGTTACATAAACATCCACTAAGTTACAGGAATCATTACCTGCTCCCTCCTGGGACAGAGAATGTTCACTTAAGTTTCTAAGAAAGATTCTCACAAGAAATTAAAAAATCATTAGATAATGATTTTAAGTATAGACTCCTTAAGCCCACAAAACAAAACCCCCATATAGGCCAACCATTAAAAAATGTTCTCATAAAAATATTCACTGAAACTAATAGATAACAAAATATTTATTTTATTGTTGTAAAATTAAAATAGTAGACAAGCGTAAGTAGTTACAATTCCAAAGCAGAACAATACAATTGTAAATTATTGCAGTTTTAAAAGAAAAGTGTAACAGCCAAGTAATGTCTAAACTTTTGGAAACCAACTTGGTTTTTACCATTGCAGCTGGAATTTACTTTTTCCAAATGTCTTAGCACAATTTTGTGAAATAAATTTCTAACACCAGAGAGAGACTAAGTTCAATGACCATAGTATAAGCTACTCAAGACTTAAAGCAAGGTCAACATACACAACATATTGTAAAAGAAGGAATGGCTTTAAACAGAAGTCACTACTGAACACTTTCTAAGCTGACTTTTTTCAAGGTAGTAGAATGAAAATAACCATTCTTCATGTTTAAAAGAAATAAACATTTATTTACTAAAATTCCCTTTGCTTTAGATGTAGGTGAGGGAAGTTCAGCTAACACTTTTTTGGGGGCAGGCGATACTCATCTCCGTGATTTTGTTTCAGTCCAGTATCCCTAAAATGCAGTCATAATCTGGACTCTTATAAACCAAAAATAATAGGAAAAGTATGTTACAAACTAGATGCTAAAATATCTTAATGCTAGAGATTTGCTATGAAATGTTTCACAGCAACATGGCCAAATTGCTTAATAAGTAGACTACCTTATAACAAGGGCAATTATGAAAGGATGGAGAGTGAAAATACTGAGATGTGAGACAGAACCTTGTTGCTCCACACACAGTATTACCATCCTCCAAGATACCTGTACTTGTGCCAGAGCCCTATTACCTTATTATTCAGGTAAACCAACTCTTTCCCATCCCACTACCAACAGACTTAATTTGGTAGGAGTAACCTGTTGAGTCTTATCTCTTACTGATTTTCACCGCACATTTTCTTAAATAATTATTTCCACCAACCTAAAGTGAAAACTGCAATTAAACACCGAAATGAAATCACTTATCTGTTTTACAGCCACATCTGAACAAAAGACATTTAAAGAATTTTTTAAGAGTACTAACTTCTTAATAAGTACTTAAAAATACTCAAATGTCTTACCTTAGCACTGACAATAACATTGGTCAGTAAACTAACTGGCATAAGTCAGAAAAATAACACTACAATAACTTTACACTGGACCATTTAAAAGTCTTCATGTCACATAACCTAATTTATGGTCACTAACCTGAATCTCCTATGAAGCTACACAAATAATTTATTCTTTAAAAGTTCTGACTTAAGTTTAGAGCACATACATTTTGTATTACATTTTACAATAATAACGTAAGAAAATTTCTTCTAAAAAGTCAAAATAAAACCAAAACTTTAACATACACAAATAGATCCAAAAAGACTCAAGAGTGTAAACCCAAGGAAAGATACATAAACAAAACAAGAAAGCACTTTAAACCATTTTCAGTGGTAAAGAATATGGTAAAATGGAAAACCCGAGAAATCTTAAGATGCCTGTGAAGATGCCAATGAAACAGAATATAGTTTGACTATATCACTGAAATCACTTTCTTGCATGAACTTACTTTAAAAGTAATCCTCAAATGTATAAAAAAATGGGCACTTTGTGGTGAAATGAGCATATAATTTGAAAAAGTCAGAACATTTCTTCGCTCCGTCATGCATAAGAAACTACAAAACACTGTTCTGCTGCCTGCATCATCTATTATTGGTGTCTTAAGTGCATGACTTTTGTTAAATAAAACACATTAGGATATTAAATACCAGTGTGAAAGGATGACAGAAGGCTGAACGGGTTTGAAATCTTTAATCAAGAGAACAATCTTGGGTTGTCAAAATCACTTTTACTTCAAACTGATTTTTTAAAAATTCAACTCGTCTAAATTATGAAATCTAACATGAAAAAATACCAGTCTTATTTTACTCCACTTAATCATATAAGCTCTGAAATCAGTAATAGATAACTTGCAGTATTTCTTTTGCCATTTTTGAAACTGAAGGTACAGATAAGATTTTCTTCCAAATTTCCTCAGAAAGTACTAACAAGTGTACAGAATAGCAAAGCATGGTAACCAAGTTTGTGGTATTTCATATTCTCTCAAGGTAGAATTCAACTCTGTTCCTTAGCCTTACTTTAGAATATATAGTAACTGCATATTCAATCAAGAAAACTAATATTGGAATATAAAATAAATTTATCAAATATTTGAAAAAACTGCTGTGCAAAATAACAAATTTTTTTTTTTACTAGAATATTTTATCCAAATAAAGTACTAGTGTGAGTACCAGCACCAGGTATTTTTTAAGAGCACCTTTCCCTTGAACAGCTTAAGGAGAAGTATCTAAATGGGATAAATCAAGAGTTCCCGATTGAGACCTTGGTACATGTATAATCCCATCTAATTGTTCCTAACTCATTAGTAAAGCTACACATTTGCCAGAAATTCCTTAAGAAGCAAGCACATACTTTCTTTGGATAACACTGTTGTGTTCAGGTTTCACCATATGGCTCACATTCCGGAAATATGCTACTACTGATATCAAATGCAACACATCCCAGACTTTTATGGCTGTCCCAAAGTGATCTAAATAGAAGCACAAATGTGTGCAAGCACACTGGCTGGTAACATCCTTAATGGATTATGCCAAAAAAGAGTAAAGTCAAATTTGAAAATGTGACCATAACAACCAAGCACTAGAATACCTACTGGCATCATCTGGAAAAGTCTTTATTCAACTTGTAAATTTATGGATTTTGATATTGCACACATTCAATTTAAAGCTTATCAAAAACTAAGGCAATGTATCCCCACTCCTGGATTTTAAATTCATTTTGGATAACTCAAAGAATTGAGAGAAACTGAAAGCATCTTTCACAAACTCCCTCGGAAAAGCAGTTATGTCATACTTCAGAGAAAACAAAACAAGGTCAAAGAGGCATCAAGCAATACTCTTGGGCAAATTCAACATGTTTCAGCATTACAAAAAATTTTCTACTAGTTTGAGGTGTTTCTTTGCTTAGTTCAAACACTGTTTGTGTTCAAGACTAAAATCTGACCCAAGTTAGGGCAGGCTGCCTAATTTAAGGCAGAAGTCATTTATATTTTTATGCACGGAGCTGCCAAATTATGGGTTTTTCTGTAGATTCTTTCAAGCAAAGGATCTTACCTTATGAATACATTCTAGCCACCAGCTGAAAACAGAATTTATAGCCCATTTTAATTCTGCATTGGTTATAGCTTTTGTTATAATACATTAAAAACTTATCTAGCTGTTTGAGACAGCTATTCAGAGCTCCTTGGAAACATAGGCAACACATAAATATCCTTTTAAAAATGAGCTGCTTAGCTGGGTAGCTCAGTTGGTTGGAGCATCATCCCAATATACCAAGGTTACGGGTTTGATCCCGGTCAGGGCACACATAAGAATCAACCAATGAATGCATAAATAAGTGGAACAACATATCAATGTTTCTCTAAAATCAATACATACTTTTTTAAAAAAAAATAGGTTTTTGTTTAATTAGTTCTGTTTTTCTACATAAAGCAGTCTTCTCTTTCCCTTTAGATTCTAAAGTTTAGAAAAATACCCCAGAATGTTTTCTTTGGGACTAATTTCAATGATGTTGATACAGAATTTGAACAGTTCAAGGATTCTTGAACCTTGATACAAAGTGGCATACAAAATAATTTTAATTTTTTTCAGATAGGACAGTTATTTCACAGAGTATTCAATTTGAAGAAAGATACTCCATTTGACTTACAAGTGAGGCTTGACTTACTCTGTCCAAAGTCTAACACATCAAAGTCATTAGAATGAAAATAATATTGAAATAGAAGAGGCTTTTTCTATGGAGACTTGTTGACATACAAAAGCTAGATTAGCGTTTTCTTCCTGAACTCGGAACTGCTTTTGTTAGAAAAAGTTAAATATTTTACTTTCTTGCATATTTGCTTTAAAAAGTTATTCTTTTATAAGAGATATTAGAAGTCAAACAATTCGACTAGATAGATTTCTACCCCAAAATACATTTATCTTTGGAAAACAAGATAATAGTTGTAAAAGCAGTATATTAAGAGAATAAAATGCAGTGATCTGAAATATGGGTAACATATTCACACATGGAAGTGTAAATATAATACACAGAGCCATTCAAATACACATTTATAAAGAGAATGGAAAGGTACCTAAAATAGCATTTTTATATATAAAATTTTCATATTAAAATATTGCTCATAATAAATAAGAGGTGATATTATGAATTTAATCTCCCTCTTAAATAGTTCAGACTAATCTCAGGAGTTCGTTAACCTTATATTGTTTTGAAAGGTGAATTATATTAAACTATGTTTAATAAAAATCACACTGTAACAGTATATTTAAATAGTCACATGTGGTAAAAGTTAGGGAGGGCCACTTAGTAATTATGGGAAAAAAGATTCCCAAAATAAACCCAAATGCTTAACCCTAGAAGACCAGAATGTGATGATCTGCTTTATTTGACGAAGATGCTAAATACTGCCTTGAAGCTTTGCTATCTTAATGACCATCCCGCATGCTTGGCAGAACAGGAAATGGTAGGGCATCAGAAGCAAGTGTAAGTTTAGTTCAGTTGTTCGTGGACAGATGTGGCTTAATTCCTGTTCGCCCCACTTGCAGACATGGTAACTTGGAATAGTTCTTGAGAAGCTGTTCGATGGCAACATGTCGGACGTGGAGCTCTGAGGCCAAAGAATCTTTTTCTTGCACTTGGTGTGCTAACTCTTCAGAAATTTCTGTAAAGATTTTTAAAAAGTTCCATTTTTAGTACACAGAAAGCTAATCCTATGATTTATATTTCAAGTACTTTAACTGAATGCATTGAGTAAAAGTTTGCAATTAAAATGATATGACATTGCCCCAGCCCGGTGGCTCAGTTGGTTGGAGCGTAGTCCGGTGCACCAAAGGGTTTCGGGTTCGATTCCCGGTCAGGGCACATACCTAGACTGAAGTTCCATCCCCAGGTGGGGCACATACAAAAGGCAACCGATTAATGTTTCTCTTTCTCTCTCTCAAATCAATAAACATATCCTTGGGTGAGGGTAAAGGGGGAAAAAAGGTGATTTGACACCAAGGAAACAGTTGCGTTTTGACCATTCTGGGGTGTTGTATACTTTGCACAGCCAGCTGGAATACGGTATTCCTCTTCTCCATCAAGTGATACTTAAGTGTCATAAGCAACAGCTATATAGACGTGCAGCAAGAATGGCAGTTATAACCACCTCTGAGAGAGACACTTTTCACAATTTGAAATAGAAACAGGTTCAGTAACTATCTAATATGACTTATGGAAAGTAAGTGCACATTAGTGCCTAGGTCTGGAAACCCCTCTAAGAGGTTTTGGAATCAGACTACCTAGAATATTGTTCCTACTCTTGCGAGTCCCAGGCAAGTAATTTAAACTGTGTTTTAATTTCCCCTTATGTATTACCTCAATGAGAGTAGGCCCTTCACAGGGTTACTGTGAGGATTCAAGAGGTCATACTCGTCAAGTACTTACACAGAATAAGTACTGGACAAATATAAGCTGCTATTACTATTGTTACTGTTATTATTTTATTTGGAGAGGTTGTGTGCTCAAGAAATACCACTAGCTTTGGAGTTAAAAACACAGAGGTTAAAATCTTTGTGTCACTGACTGAATGCATGATCTTTGTAAGCAGCTTAACTGTCTCTCAACTGTAGTTTCCTCACTGAAATGGGAATCAATTATAAAGGGAAAAAAGAGACAATTGGGGAATCTGAACACTAACTGTTAACTGTTGGTGTTAGCATCATATTTCATGATGTTCAGGAATTACTAGCTGGTACTTTTTTTTTTTTTTTACATGTGGTCAGGTTGTGATTACCTTAAAAAAAGTTATGTTTTAGAAAAAATCCTGAAGTGTTTTTGGACAAAACATACGTTGTCTGGGATTTGTTTCAAAATAATCCACACTGAAGGTGGGGCAAAGGGAATGGGTGCAAGCAGAGATCAAGGAAAATTAGCTACGCTTTTTGTAGCAGTTAAAGCTGATGAAGATGGGTCAAGGGATTCACTATACTATTTTACTACTTTTGTGTTTGAAATTGTTCCAAACCAGGGCTAATACCTGCCTTAAAGAACTGTGAGGGAGTTCATGTGTGTAGCAGAACGTTAGTAAGAAGGTAGAGATTAAGTTGTAGTCTCCATTTTCACTTAAAAAAGAAAAACCCATTTTCCTGCAGTTCATAAAGTGGTTGTTTTCATTATCCCTTTTGCTCTGGAAGCTAGCAGGTTCTAATCCCATTTCCAAATTTAAATGCAGATGAAGCTAATGGGGCCCTGTTATAGGGGATTTTCTGTATCAAAATTTTCACATGCAAAAAAACATTGACACCGATTCTTTACCCTGTATTTGCTGTTGGAGCTTTGCATTCAGTTGCTTTACCTCACCAAAAGTCATCGAATTCACTGAAACATGAAAATATATTCATTATTACCAAACAACCCAGGAAAATAGGCTGCCTGCATCACTAACACAATATCCTATTTTTTAAAAATTTGTACTTATCTGCCAATATAACATTCAGCAGTACCCAAGAGTTCATTCATTAACTCCTCCAGTGTGGAGTTTTCAAATCCTAATCTCAACCCATGGTAAAAAATGTATTTTACATCACTCCCAGTAAACCTCCCCCAAAGCCAGTTTCACCGAAAAGCACTTCGTATTAGGCCCACTGGATTCTGACATGTATATACCATTCTGTTTCAGTTTTTAAAAAGTGTGAGTCACTACCCATCAAGTCAATTTTGCTTAAACACTACATAGTTCATGATCCCCAGTTAGAAAAACCTGACTGTAAAGCACTGTGGAAACAGTCTGAAAAATCAAGTTATCTATCTAGTTATATAACCTTAGGTACACAGAACCAGTAAGTTTCATAAAAATATACCCATGGTCCCTTCTTGCTCTAAAATCATTTGATTTTAAGTCAATGAAAATTATCTCAGCTTCTGTGAGTTTTTGTAGATGCAGACTGAATGAGTCACTGTTCTAGCTTTAAAATAACACATTACCTTTGGCCTTCAGTAAAATGCCGTATTTATGCTTTTGAAATGCCACTCCAAGGAAGTCAATTAGTCTTGTAGGGATTAGCAATGTGACAATGTGTGTGAGCCATGGTTGAGGCTTTATTTCTAAACTATATGGACCCTGAACTTCCCAAATCAGTGTGCATTTAGTTTAATAATTTAGAATGGGAAAACAAATCATGTTACTGCAGAATTCCAATGTTTAGGACACACTAAGGGGTATTCCAGAGAACTGATGGAGAGTTTTAAGACATCTCCTTTTTTATGGGGTGATGTATTTATCATTTAAATACTCTATTTACCAAATCTATAATTCTACAGCAAAGTTCCTGAAACATCACATATATAAGAATGTAAAAAAACCCCAATAAAACATCAACCTTCACCTTTCTCCTATTTTACTTACATTCCTCTCTGCTGTAATGTGGATGCTGGGTCTGGACACTAGCCTCCGGATTAGAGATTGTCTCTTCTTTTTTCTGTGCCTGGTTGTGACCATGAGACCACAATACATTACTGTGGCATAAAGTAGCACCTGAACCTTGTAGCACAGCAAGCCCAAAGTCTGTATTTTCCCTCTGCTGCAATATTCTTTGTGTATAGTCTGAGAAGCCACCCGTACTTCCATGTAGCCATTTTGCAGAATACTTTGGTACTTGGGAGTCAAACTGTGGGAGCAACTTTTTATCTGGCTTATGCCTGAAATTAAAGAGGTGATGCTGGGGAGTTTTAGAACATTCCGAATCTGAATCTACGTCCTTATTTTGTGCATACTGTACAATCCAGTTTATCTTCTTACTCAAAATGGTTTTAACGTCTTCATAGTAAGTACTTTTTGAAAGCTTAGATCGTGGACAATCCTGGTTTGCAATCAAATGGTATTTTTCAAAGCAGTCTTTATGGCCCCTTAACGATGTGGTGTGCAAGAGATTAGATTTTGGTATTCCTATAAAAAAAAGAAAAATTTCATCTTTTAAAGTTGCATTAAGAATATACAAATCTTAGTAAAACACAGTCACTGTCAGTTTGTAAACTGGAGGGAAAATATTAAAGAATATTGGTATTAATAATATAAAAATGGTCTAATAATTCTGCTTCAATTTAACTAAATTTTCAGTAGTATTAAATTCCTACAAATAGCAAAGCCTTTTTAAGGACTTAAAGATTCATCTTAACCGCAGTCTAGAGGTATGTTACTGCATACTACATAAAAAAAAATACTACTGAACTAGCAATTTACATTTACAGACTCTGGCCTTTACTTACAGGTAGCTCCAATCTGCTTTTTGATTCTAATACTTATTACTCTAGATACATAGCAGGTAGGTACAGAGAACTTGAAACCTGCCTACTTTACTCACTTCAGAAAATCTATTAAAGAGCTTCCTCACGCTCTATAAACTGTCAGGTCTCGTTGCCAACTGATGACTAGCCAGTCCCCTGCCCAAACAGCTCTCATCCCATTGCCACAGCTCTAATACATGTAGCAATGATTTAGTTGAATCTAAGCAGTAAGTGATTCTCTTTTGAGTCTATATAAAAAGAAACTTTAGCATTTAAAATTAGGCTACACAAAGTAATTAATTTTGCTGTTAAATTTTAAAAATTTACCTAGAAACTTCAGAAATTGTATTTAAAAAATTATATGCAACAATGAGTTTCCCGATGTACCCCAGAGCTTTACCAACCTGTCAATATAACAGATGTCTACTTGAAGAATGCTGTGGGCTTTTAAAGTTAAAGCTTTTGTGTTCAATACTGCTTTTTAGTAATTCATGTAATATAACTTTCTCCAGGAATAATTTCTCTTTTAACTTTTACTTAAATCCCCAAATGAATGCTAAGAACCCAGCTAAGTACATAATTATGTGCACATAAGTAATCTGTTGAGATGAACAGCAAATCAGAGAATCACCGCGTCAATTTACTGTGAAAATATATATATGCTACCAAAATTTCAGATTCTTTCAGACATTCAGAAGAAAAATTCCCTAAAAAAAGACTTGGAAAAAAGTGTAAAAGTGTCATGGGCAAGTTCTGATCCAGTGTACACTTCCACCTAGATGTCCCATGAGCTGCTCAAACTCGCCCTGCCTACACGCCTCTTCCTTCACCCCACTCCCCACACCTTGGATGCTCTTCCCAAGTCTGACGTCACCAGCTGCTTAAGGAAGAAACCTGGGTGCCTTCCTTGACGCCTCCCCCCGGCCCCCGAGATGTTTTGCTGTCCATCTTAACAGATTTTTGCCCCATAAAATCTTGCAGTACAACAACTCAAATCCTACTTTACTCCATTACCACTCCCATTACACTTACCTGCGTTGTCATCATCTCCTTCTAGTTCTCATTTCCTCTAAGAAACCTTTTCTAACCAATACATCTGACCAGTTTATCACACTAGATTTTCCAATTGCCTCTTCACTGACCTTTAGTTCCTGTAGTAAGTTCTTTGAGAAAAGGGACCATATCTGTTTTACATGCATCCTCAATGTTATAGTGCCTGAGTACCTCATAAAAAGTAGTTAAATGAATAAAGGAAAATTAAAATCGTATAAGAGACCCAAACAAACCAAAACTTATTAGCAATTATCATTCAAGGTCTACTGCAATGAAATTTTTTTGCCCATCCTAGCAAGGAAAGCAGGATGTGCAGCTTTGCCAGGCTGCTCAGAGGTTAATTAAAGGCATCTTCCAGTGAACTTAGTTTAATGGGCCATTAGTCTGAAGAACTGATGAGTGGTATGATACAGAGATGCCACTCCTGTGGCATTATTCAATCTGCCAAGCAAAATCAGGAACTTCTACTCAATTATATGTGTCAACAGAAATTTACATATACTGAATATTTTAAAAGGCTGCTTTATATAAACTGTAGCTCATTGATCAGATCTGTACCTCTTCTTTTAGAGCTCACTAAAAATTTAAAACTTGACTGAGTTCTGAAGTTCAATTTGAAAATATTTGTTATATAAACATAGTTTAAAATATCCCGTGCAGTAGCAAAGGACACAAAAAGTAAAAAAAATACAATGCATTGACTACTTCAGATACTAGAATAAAAGAATGTAAGTCGCCTACTTAATTTCTATCCAATATACATGCCATTTTATAAACTCTAGAAGTGATTTTGTTTTTTCCACCTCATCAGTTTGAATTAATATAAGAGAAAAAACAATTGCTATTTTCAGACATCCCAGAGAGTTTCTCAGCTAACTCTACAATTTCAATTGCATTACAAGTGTAAACAGCTCTGAGCACTAATCTGTTTCCTCAGCAGCTTTTGAAAGGAAAATGAATGTAAACACAATTAAATGAGTTGATACTTTTGAGTAGCTGAGTTATAAGGAATTTCCAAACCAGTTCACCAAAAACTGAACTACAACTTGCTTACTAATAAACATTTTGAAGGCCAATGTAATTGACATCCTATTATGAAAACTTCTTTAAAACATACTTCAAAGATGTTCATGTGACTTTTTTTGTCATGAGGTCATTATTTTTACAGAACCCAAGACTTAACTGGCAACCATAATTGCTAATTTTAAAACAGTACTAGTTTCTTTTAGATAGGGGCTTTTTGGAAATTTACACAGGCAGTGTAATTCCATGTGAACAGTGGTATTTTAGAAGGAGTTAACCTGCCCCTATTCAATAGTGTTCTTCTTTTTATCCTTTCACGCTCACTCTGATTCCGTTACCCAGTCTCACATTCCTGAGAACCCTCCTAACCCATCTGGCATGCTACCGCCATTTCTATTCTTTTAGTGTCCCTTGAAAATCAACTCACTTTAAGAAAACTTGGTTAAACCCATAGAAGAGCAAAAGCCACTCAGGTGTCTACCTACCACTGTTACCCTTTTAAAATAAGGATATTTCCATGCTCATATTTAATCTGCCTAGTGTAGTGACATATTTTTTCCCCCCTCTAATAAGATGATATTCCAAATGGCGCTAAGAAATAGCCACCAAAACACTTAAGTTCTATCATATGTCCCACTATCCTCGGCTTTTCCACCTCACCTCTTGAAGACCTTATTTATGATTTGGTTGTAATGAGGTAAGCTAAGCAATCTTTTCCTGATGGTTCACCAGCTGACCCTGTCAAAAGCACTGTCTCTCAGCTGACTACACTCATGCTACATGGCTCTGTAGTAGTTTGAATCACATGACTGCCTTATTCATGTTTCCTTTATGTCAGACTTAACTTTGAATTTGATTACTGTATCTCATTTCCCAATCAAAAGCATGTCAATATAATTTGGTATTCCATAGGCAGACCAAATATAAAGCTGTAATAGATACTATACCACTGGCAGTAGACTGGGAAGCTCTCAGAGAGCAAGCACTTCAACTTTAACTTCAAACTTAAAACAGAATTAGAAAACTGGCAGTATTGGTTTTCCAAATGGTGGGTTTTTGTGCTCTTCCTTAATATTTAAATAAGGCAAGAAAATTTAGTTACGATTTAAGTTCCAGGTTGTTAACATGCTGTGAAGAAACTTTAAACATATTGCCTTCAAACATGACCAACAATTTCTGTGGTACTGCTTCAAAATCTTTTTTTTTTATGAAGTCGTGCATTTTGCCCAGCTTAAAGAATTTTCCAAGAGTAAGGTGTTTTTCTTTTTATGATGATCTGATCTTGGTTGCTAAGAGAACAAGCACCTGCATGTTTATGTGCTGCCCACATTAAGAATCCTGAGCTTCTTTGAGCAAGTGTTAATTGCAAAATGGGAAGATAGCTGCATTTTGTTGTACTAAGACAGACTCAAAGGACTGACATGTTACCTCTTTGTTTTTGAGGATCAGATTCCCATTTCTGATAAAAGGAATAGAGGAAAAGCTCTTTAAGTAGACGTGGCACACCCAGAGCCTGAAGTCTGAATCCATACTGAAGTTTTAAGACTATGAGTGTTTTAAAAGAAAGAAAAAAAAGACCCATGTCCAATTTTCAATTTCCTGGTTTCTCTTAAAAACAAAATAGGAAGATCTGGCAGCAGCTGGTTAATGAGAAGCAGCTACTGGCTGAAACAGAGCAAGTGCTCTGCCTGTGACCTAGCAGGCTCTGCAGCCATGTTGGCTAGTGACACTTGAATTATACTAAGGCTGTACAGTGATATGTCTGGATGGCTTCCGTGTAAATGCCGCTTGTTCCGATGATGCTTTGATACCCAATCCCATCAGGCTGTTGCATTTGATGAGCAAGCAGCAGCAGCCAAGCCAAGGTTCAAGGAGCATTATTAGCGATTTATCTATTTCTAGTCATAGCCACTTAGTGGGTAGATGATCAGATTGTCTATCCTGTCATGGGACTAAAGGTAAGAAATCAGACCAAAGGTGAGAAGGCAAGGATGGATAGTCAGAGCACCTACTTCCTTTCTAAACCCACAACAGGATAGGCTTCTACCTCTTGAAAATGTTATCGGTTGTCTTATGTGCCTTAGTGGGTGCTGTGATAAAGAGTGCCCCACTTCCCTCCCCCTCACACCTTTAGTTAACTCAGGAGTCACTGAAGAGTCAGTCATGTTCAAGTATCCAACATACTGTTTAAAAGTAATACGTAATTGTTTATCTTTGCATTGCTAACAGATGGAATTACTGGCAACCACACCAAGCCTATACACAGATGGGCTCAGCAACTTGTTTTTCCACATTTTGAGAATCACTGCCCTAAAGAAAGATATACCAACAGGTGGTCTTTAGACAGCAGATTTCGGTGTAGAGATTAAAGCAGCTTAATCCAATAAGTGAAATATAAGGACAAATTTCAAAGAGATAATGTTAAAAGATAAACTTAACCTCAAATAACCAAGGAAGCAAGGGCAGAACTGAGTTCTTGTGTTGATAGGAGATGCAAAAATTTCAAATGACTTGTCAAAAAGAAAAACCTCTCTCAGTGAATTTTACTTTTTTCATTAAAACAGTTGGGAAACTGGGGAAATACACCTACATAACAACTGTTTATTACTAAAAGGGTATGAAAATAACAATCCACCCTCAATTCTACCTCCTAATGTAGCTACCTGGTTTTTAACCAGCAAGGTCCAACAGAACTTTTGGTGACAGTGGGCTTGTTCTGTATCTACGGTATACAATACGCTGAAACGCAGCCAGTGTGACTGAGGAACTAAAGTTTTAACTTTAATTTTAATTCACTTAAATCTGAATAACCACATTGTGGCTAGGCTACATTGGACAGGACAGTTTGTCACAGGTAATTTATTAAGCAAAGGGATAATTGTAATGAGCACATGATGGAAGCTATCCATGTTCTTACTGATAGTCTAATATGAAATATTGAGTTCATGGCAGCATAGAATATAAAAAGCTAAATTTGTTTTTCTAATACTTAAAATATATCAAATTAGACCAACACTCCAACTGACACAACCCTATACTTGTTCAAATTTTCCCCCAAATAGCTCAAATTTTTGTGTATGTAGGTATCATAACAGACTCCTAAAAAGCTACTCAAATTAACTATAATACGACTGAGTTGTCACTTTAAAATAGCAATTTATATGTGGCATATGAAGACACTAATTTGCAGAAAAAAAATTCTTTCCTAAAGATAAACAAGGTTAAAAGATGCTTAAAAAAAAAAAAAAAAGCCTTCATAGTAACGCCGATGAATGGGGGAGCAAAGTAAATTTATAGGTTGGAAAGCAACAAGTGCAATAGCCAAGTGAACTGTCCTTTATCTCCTGAACTGCTGTCTGCCCCGTTAAAGTTGTGCATGACTTCTTTCTTACAAACCAGAAAAACAACATGAAAAGCTGTCCTGCAGCTATTTTAAAACCTTAGTTTTGCACCTCAGCTTCTTCGCATACACTTGAATCAGTGTTCTTGAAATTCTAGTTGACTATACCTTAAATAAATGCTTTATAGCAGCATCTAATAGAAATATACTAGCTCGTGAATTTGAAGGCAGTTGTAATTCAATTACTGCTATAATGGTGAAAATTAGGGCTGATGAGAAACAATCACAACTCACCAACCATTTGATAAGAAAAACTAAAGCTAAAAAAAAGCAACAATAATTGATGAATCATACTGCAAAATGCTAAAATGTAAATATTTTGACCATGTGTTATAATTGCATCCTAGCAATTCTAGATTAAAAAGAACTTTGATCTAAACAAAGGAGTTAGAAAACTGGCACACAGTAGAAATTTTTCATTATGAAACAAATATTTTTTTCGTGTGTGTGTGTGTGTGTGTTTTTAAATGGCTGGTGACATGGTGTTAATTCAGTAGTACTAGAAGACATAACAAATGACAAGACTGCAACTTGGGACATGCCTTTCATCCAAAAGCCTTCCTCTGGAAATTTAAGCTACAATGAAGTGGAAATTTAATCACACAAGCAAAAGAGATATACATAAGAACATTTTAGTACTAGTAAAGTGGAAGCAAGCTAAACATTCATCAAAGGGACACTGATTAATTAAATTATAGTACAATGGATGCAACCTTTAAAAAAAATCAACATGGTAGAATTTTACCTACAAACATGAAAAAGATGCTCCTAACGTATTAATGAAAAGGCTGGTTATGAAATAATACATGCAGCCTGACTTCATTTCTTAAATGCAATTACCACACAGGAGTGTGCATGCACTATACGCACACACCCAAGTGCAGAAAATAATTTAGAAGAACCAAAAATATTAAAAGATTACTGGTGGATAGTTGGGATTATGATTCTTAATATTCTTTTTTTTTTTTTTTTTAATATATCTTTATTGATTTCAGAGAGGAAAGGAGAGGGAGAGAGACAGAAATTTCAATGATGAGAGAGTCATTGACTGGCTGCCTCCTGCACACCTCCAACTGGGGATTGAGCCTGCAACCCGGGCATGTGCCCTGACTGGGAATCGAACCCCGATTGCCTGGATCCTAGGTCGATGCTCAGTGACTGAGCCATGCCCAGCCGGGCGATTCTTAATATTCTTTTTGCTTTCTTTAATTATTTCTGTAATAGGCAAACTGTTTTCTATTTCAACGAAAAACATTAAAAATGCCCACAAAGAAATACATTTTGGTTTGGGAAAGAACAGTGTTATTTAGTCTAAGACAAATTAGTCTTTATGTTCCAATGACACATAAAAGATTAAGTGACACAAAAATGGCAATGGACACACATACTACCTAAAATTCTGAATTTCCTTCGACACTGTGAGGAATTTTTTTTACGCTAACAATGTATCTAGCAAAGAAAAGTATTTAACCTTCACATGAAAGCAGTCCTCCTCCCCCAAAGTAAAATCATAACCACATTATAGTTTTATCTGACAACCCTTGTCAGAGATCCAATGACCCAAAGGGAGCGAGGGAAAAAAGACACTGATAATTAAACAAAAATCATATTGTTGATAAAAAAAACAAAGAAACTGGGGTGAAAGGATGTGCTGAGCAGCTGCTACACGAGGGAAATAATGGCAGCTAGAGCAGAAAAACCTACTGAAAACCAACTCAAGATACATTCAAACCTCTTCAATGTACATAAAACATTAAATTTCTGTGCCAATGGAGAAGCTATGTAATATGCTGACCAATCATAGCAAACTTTTCAGTGGTATTTCATCTTTTCAGATAAGATGAGAGCAAAACCCTTCTATACTTGAATATAAATTAATACTAACATCTGCATCACAAACTATATTTACCAAAAGGCTCCTACATTAATCATCTGTTGTGACCCTCAGCGCAGCCCTGTGAATTTATGTAATGGTATCACTCATCATCACCTCTATTACATGTACTCCCAAATTAAGCATAAGGAGTAGTAAAGGAAGTAGTAGTACATGGTGTTGAGGGGAGGGAGGGAGGGAGAGAGAGGAGAGAGAGAAGGGGGGAGAGGACGGAGGGACAGTGGGGAGAGCTTATGACTAGCTCATAAAGCGACTTTAGAGAGCTAGTGGAAGATGAAGGTGGCCTTAAAAGTTAAGCAGGTACCTGGTCATGAAATGACTTACATATCATGTTAGTGAGTTAATAGCTTGACCTGAAGAAAATGGCAAGGACCCAGTGGAGAGTTCTAAGACAATGAATGGCAGGATCAGATTTGTACTTTAAAGACCTTTCTGGTGATAATGAAAGAACTGAGGTGTGGGGTAGTGGGGAAAATGGGGATTAAGTATAGGAAACTAACGTGGTTTTGAGGTAACATTGGTAAGAAGGGGATTTATGTTTGTTTTAACTGTCTTATCCTCAGCTACTAGAACAATTTCTGGCACACAGCTACTCAATATTTACTGAATGAATGTGTCTAAAAATTGCTATGGACTCAACCACATAGCTTTAATTCTGAGATTTAGATTTTGATGGGTACACACAAATTATTTCGCCTTACTGTTTTATAGTTGAGAAAGTAATGGCAAAAAGCTACTAGAAATAGATACATGAATTTAGCAGACACTGTTTCCTTGTTACAAACTATAAATCCAAGACTTAATGTTGAATAGGTTTATTCCCCTTATCAAAAATCTTACAGATGGTGTGCCAAATTGGATTAGAATAATTTAAATCCACTCTAACTAGAACTATTGCTGGTAACACTTTGGTAATTCTAGTGTTACTTAGCCACTTAGTGATTTCAATCACTTGGTATTACCTTATTTGAAATTTATACTTAATGTTAATTTCCTATATAATATGAAGATTAAATTCAAGGTGCTGTAAAATTACCTTTCAACCTCTGAAGTGCTATGCAAATATTATGCTGTCTTTATATTACATTCAATAATAAACATGGGGAAATTTTCTTAAGTTTTATTAGAATGTCAACAGAGGGACACTATTTCTAAATATTTCTAAAATGTTTTACTGAAGTTAGCAAAGTTTAACAATCATTATCTTCTAAACTCACATTAGCTTTATATTTAGAAATGCTCTTTTAGTTAATACCAGTGCATGATGTTTGCCATCATGGGAAATAAGAGAAAGAAGCTAACACTAGATGGAGTTATCTATATACAGCTTCCCTATCAAAAGTGGTGGCCCCTTTTACTTAAGTGGAAAGATGCTATTGAGGATTTAATATTGAGATTCAAACTGCTCCCTGACTGCTGACCAAGTAAACAGTATTTCAGTCAGATACTGAGAATCAAGGACGAGATTAAACGTAAGCATCGGGTTTGCTAGTGCCTTAACCAACAGAAAACACCTATATATTTTTCTTGTTGGAAAGATTACCAAGGATCTGAATTTGGGCTGGCTTCTAGAAAAGTTCAACAAATTAGAGGAGAATAAAGACTGAGATGGACTAGTAAGAATTAGTAATGCATACTAATCAACTAGCAAGATCAGCTTAAACTGGAAACTGTATTTAGGAATTGACCCAATCATTTCGTTTTTTTAAAGATTAAAAAAAAAATTTGATCCAGTGATCCCACTTCTAGGAATATATACTAAGAATCCTGAAACACTAATCAGAAAGAATATATGCACCCTTATGTTCATAGCAGCACAATTTACAATAGCTAAGATCTGGAAACAGCCCGAGTGTCCATCAGTAGATGAGTGGAGAAAAAAGCTGTGGTACATCTACACCATGGAATACTACGCAGCTGTAAAGCAGCAGCATCTCGTACCCTTTGGGACAGCATGGATGGACCTAGAGAGTATTATGCTAAGCAAAATAAGGCAGGCAAAGAAAAACAAACATCGCATGATCTCACTTATTATATGTGGAATCTAAGGAACTTAATAAAGTGATGAACAAAATAGGTTCAGTAACATGGAAGCAGGGATCAGACTGACAAATCTCAGAGGGAAGGAGGGAGGTGGGTGGCTGGGTGGGCAGAGAGAGTAACCAAAGAATTTATATGCATATATCCATAACCCATGGACACAGACAATGGTGTGGTGAGGCACTGGGGACGGGGGTGAAATGGATAGAAGGGGTCAATGGGGAGAAAAGGGGACATCTATAAGATTTTGAACAAGAAAAAAATATATATATATTGATTTTTAGAGAGAGGGAAAGGAAGAGGGAAAGACAGAAACATCGATGTGAAATTGAACACAGATGAGCAGACTCATGCATGCCCCCCACTGAGGATCGGGCTTGAAACCTAGGCATGTGCCCTGATGGAACAGAACCAGCAGCCCTTTGGCGCATGGGATGATGCCCAACCAACTGGGCCACGCTGGCCAGTGCTGACCCAATCTTATAAAAAACTTTAGGAAAAAAGCAAATTATTAAAGGAAGGTAGAAATACTAATTATTTGCACAGTATTTTGGCACAAAATGAAAACAGGTAGCATGAAGTAACAGACTGGATCCCGCTCTAGTCTCATTTGTGCCTCTGTTAGATTACGGTGGAGTTTCACTACTGGCTCCTGACCACCCTGGGCTACCTTCCTCCCAGCCTCAACAGCTAAGAGATGGTAGTAATTTGGTCATTAAACTTTAGAAATTTTAGCACAATGAACTATGATGCAAATTAGTGTATTGAATCATATACTCATAAAAAAGTTTATGGTGTCTTAAGGCCAAGGACAAGCTATAAACATAAGAAGTTTATGCATCTGTCTCCTATTCCTAGACATGGACAAGTTATTTTAAATCGTGAATTATAGGTAACAAAAAAGGAATCTTGTGAACATTTAAAAACATTTAAGTCTTCAAAGTATAATTCTTAGGTCCTTATATATCATCTATGTCTTGTAAGTATATAAAATATATGCATTTCTTTTTAATTATAATAAATTCACAGAAAAAAGGCAACTTAAAGCCATGCTCAGAATATGAAATCTCTCCTACATTAGACTGTCTTTTGTTATTTCTGTCTTTTGTCTTCATTTTATTAATGTATGCAGGCACACAGCTTTTAAACAAGAGGCCATTTGATTAGATCAGTTTTGATTTGACATAAGCAACAATCTAAAAGGTGTAAAATATTTCTGTTTACTACAAATGTGTGGACTCTAAAGTAGCCTAATTGTGGACTAAAAAACTAACCTTGGGCCAAATATATGGTGATGGAGGATGATTTGACTTTGGGTAGTGAGTGCACATTACAATATACAGATCATTTATCATAGAAATGTACACTTGAAACCTATATAATCTTATTAACCAATGTTACCCCAATAAACTTAAAAAAAAAAACTAGCTTAAAAATTCCTTAAGAGAATTTTTAACTAGTCTCTTAGCTGAAAAAAAGAAATAGAATGCTTTCAAGCAAATTTAGCAATTAGTAAGCTAAGAAATCAGACAACAGTAACATTACCATGTTATGAAGAACTTATACCAAACTAGTAAAGTTAAATGTCATATTTTTTAAAGTTCCTCTTACATTCTAACATTTATTGACTGGCACTGTGCTGAGAACACGGCAGGGCAAAGGAAACTGCAAAAACATTAAAAAATATTTACTGACATAGACAAAAAATATACTTTGTTATTTTTAGGTATGCAATTATTTTATTACCACTTTTTCATTGGTTTCTAAAAGCCTGTACACTAATATACAAACTAAAATTTTGTGGAATTCAGCATCCTCATTTTCTTCCCTTTTTCCTAAAATTAAAAAAAATCTTAGGATACTAAAATGATAATGTATTCGCTCATCAGTGTGGTTAATAGGAAAATGTATTATATTTGCAAGAACTGAGTACAAACTTTAGATAAATTGAAAAGCAAATTTAATTCTAAATGAATTTTTATCACAAAGGTTTGTCATTAAAAATGTAAAACTGAGTGTACATAAAATATAAAATAGTTCGAATTCAAACTGAGAACTGTTTTTGACTTTTAAATTAAAGACAACTATTATTTCAACAATGTAGGGCTTAAGTCATGCTTACTGAGATAGATGTTATCAGAGATGAAATATTTATAAGAGTGGTACCTGAGGATATTTGTATACTCTTTATATAATGACTGAGAACCAGTTAAAATACACACACACACACACACACACAAAAGAAGCAATTGTGAAAGTTCAGATTTCTGTAGAAAAATTCTATCAGTGTAAATACCATTAATGATTTAGCAGGAAACACCAGTTAGGAAAAGATGGCTAACTGAATAGCAATGGTAGCCAATTAGGATTCAGGAAAATAGCTTTCTAATATTAGCCCTATCAAATGAAATAACTATTGACAGTGGATCAATGGAATTAAGATCATATATACTAGACCTAGATCATCAGGCTTCAAAGCCCAGGACTGTCAATTACTGCTGTGTGACTTCAAAGTATATTTCTTGGGTTTCAAAGGTTAGGTTCCATCACCTCTAAAATGGATAAAAGTAACTATCCCAGAGCTATTTTGAGCTAAGTTAATCCACGTAAGGTGCTTAGTACAGTGCCTGGCACAGAATTGCTCACAGTAAATGCCTGGGACTTAACAACAGCTTGCCATCACCACTAATGCAACCCTAACACTCCAACAATCTGGCTGTTTCCTTCAGTGTAAAATACAGATTTGAACTAGATCATTTCTAATGCTTTTGGCCATCTAAAATTAAAATCTACAAGTAAAAGAACATACAGGGCCAACTCTATTTCCAAAGAACATAAATTTATAATCTTTCACTCTAGCACAATGAAGGGCATGGTAATTTAAATGATACATAAGAATCATATTTTTTAAGTCATCCCTTTGAAATTAGTTATATTTACTATACTTATTAAAGCCAAAGTTACATGTATGAAACCTAAAGGAAATCCATGAGCTTCTATCAATTATCATGTTCAGCAAGTACAATTCTTCCAGAGAGTATAACAGCAAAACTGTCATAACCAATATGATCTTAATTAAAAGATGACTGTCATATAAATAACTCTACATGTTTTTAGCAGTCTACTTATGGTTATAATTTTGACTTTTACTATAGAATATCTAAATATATTAATTTGGCGCCTGCAACAATTTCTGAAAAGTCCTAATAGGAATCTAAGGTGGATAATCCTAACGTGTATTTTTTTTTCATTTTTTTATTTGTTATAGGAACATTTCATATCTTCTACTTAATAGATAGAAAAAGTGAAAAAAATGAAAATTTTCAAATATGCAAACCAGCAAAAAGAATCAAATCCACAGGTCTAAAAAAATCTCTCTGCTGATGTTACAATTCAAAATTCAACTGGAAGGCAAATTTTTTTATAGCCAGATTATTAAGATTCTTTTTGATGGGACTCAAATATTTTTAAAAATCAGAGTTTTATCATGAGAACATCAAGAAAAATCTCTTACATGTTTTTTGGGGGCAAACTATTGCTATCTATAGACACATTAACTGTGCACTAACCCAAATACTTTCAATAACAGAGACTTTTTTTTAAGTATTTGGAGAAAATTGAGAGATTCTATTAAGAAACTTTAAAAGCCTTTTTAATTTTAAGAAATTTTTAAAGGTGTGAGTGACCACTTGAAAAGAGGTTATCTAAAAATTTAAAAATGTTTTTGTACATACTAAGATAGCACTGGGGAAAAGAGCTCTAGCTCACCTCAGTCAGGTACTAGCATGGTGGGCTAAAGGAATGAAATTACATTTGCCCGTGAAAGTAAATGTTTGATTACCTTAGTTCTCAGTATTAAAACAAAACAAAACAGCCCCCCTACACACAAATGTTCCTTAAAATCTGACAATTTCATAAGCTCTCAAAGCAGAAAACATGTTTACCAGTCAATATTCGTATTTCATTTCTATATTAGCAAAAATGTGGTTAGTACTGTGAAAGTAAAAAAAAAAGATTTTTCTTAAATTCATGACTGCGCTAACTTCAGCTTCGTTTCCAATAAATCCTTATCTTGAACAGACCTCCACACTTCATACTTGGCACAATTTGCAATCATTTAAGAAATTTCAGTTTCACCTTATAACTAGTTCACAGTAAGCAGCTGTATAAAGTTCTTGCCATAAAATGAATCTATACTCCGTACTTACCCTCAATATTTAGCTCAAAACAAACGTGGCAGAAGGAGAGTGTTTCTTTGTCTGTTCCCAGTTTACAAACACTGCAAATGTTGTCATCGTTCAAATCAATGTTTACAAACTGCTCCTCTTCGTTCATTGTGCCCCTATTAAGGAACAGAAAAGGAAAGTTACGCAATTCCAAGGACCTGCCCTTAGAGCAACAGAGGGAACTTCTAGCAAGAGGAAGGATGCTGTTCAGTTTATCTAACCATCAACCAAGCATCGCCATACTGCGCTTCAATACAACACTTTTATTGTCAAAGACACAAACCTAGTAACAGTTAAAGCCTTGCCACGGGTGGCACTGTGCCCGAGGCCCTTTCTGGTCCCGCGTTTCCTCTGGTTGAGGGGATGTGGAGGAAGGCGGGTTGCGGGATTCCAGCCCGCCCCTCCACCCCCAAGCGCGCACAGCGGGAACCCAGCCGCGACGCCGCCTCGGCCGCCGGGGTCCGTCCACCCACTTCACGCTGTTGAATGCGGGAAAAGACCTGTTCCGGACACGCTTTAACTTCATCGTGGGGACCTCAGACGCGGTTCGCTAACTCGGCGCAGCGAGGCTTCCTGCCCGAGGTCGGCGGCAGGAAAATGCACGTGCAAACCCAACACGGGGTAGGGCGTCCCGCCCGAGTCCCCAGCGCCCGCCGCGTCCGGAGCCCGGACCCCGGACCGACCGCAGCTCCACCGCGCGGGTCGGGCGCCGCGGGGGCGGGGTGGCAGGAGCCGGGGGTTTCCCTCGCCCTGGGTTCCCGCCCACCCAGAGAAGGCGACCGAGGGCCGCAGCCGCTGGTCCCCCCGGACTCAGCGCCCAGAGGAGTCAGTTCGTCCCCCCCCCGCCCGCGCTCTGTCTCCGGTGTTGGGGAGGCGCACCCGCCCCTCCGGGCGCCGCGGTCCCGAGTCCATCTCTCCGTCCGTCCGGGCGCCCCAAGCGGAGCAGCGCGAGAGGCCGCGGGACTCGGGCCGCGGCGCAGGCGGCCCGGGGACCGGGGCGCGGGGTCCTCACCGTCACCTCCGCGAGCCGCGGCAGCCGATCCGCGCGCCTCGGCTCCTGCACTATTGTTTCCGGCCGCCGCGGGGGCGCCCGCCGCGCGCCCGGCCCCGCCCCCGCCCGCCCGTGCCATCCTCCGCAGGCCGGGGGGGGGCGGCGCGGCTGGGGGCGAAGCCGCGGGCTCGCGCGGCGGCTGCGGGCCCCGGGCGTCGCCTCCCGTCCCGACGCGGGGCCCCCTACTCGGATGCTGTCGCGCCGCCGCGCCGCGGCCCCGGGTCTCCTGCTGTCCCTGGGGCCCGCGCCTCGCCCGCCCCCGCCGCCCGCCAGCGGTGGCGGAGCCCGTTGCCACCCCTCCCCTAGTAGTGGAAACTCCTGCCCCGGGGCGGGGGCCGCGGGGTGCGGGGCCGAGGAGTGGCGAGCGGAGGCGAGAAAGGGGCGGCCGTGCGTGGGGAGGACTTTGCCTGAAATCCTCAGACTGAAACAAACAGTGCCATTGAACTTTGGTGCCAGCCGGAACTCTTACTGAGGGAAAAGTTCGCATCTCAAGTTTCATAACTGAGGGATAGTATTGAATACAGGATCATATATTTTACATCTTATTTTTAAAATGGGGCGCCCCTCTCCTAATATGGCACATTCCTGCACGCCCACGGGGATGATCCCGGAGCCCCACCTCTGAATTTAGGTCCCGCTCCTTTTTAAAAAATGTGCTCTGTAAGGGCTTGTTTTGCTCACTTTGCTTGACATTTTAAGTCATTCTTTTTTCTTTCTCGGTTATAGTTGACGCAAGTGCTTTCACTTACGTTTTCTATTGTAATCCTCACGGTAACCTGGAGTGGAGGAATGAAAACAGTCCTCTCCCTGCAGCCTAGATGATCAGGAACCTAGCTGGTTCTTGAACCCAAGGCTGCTGGTGTAAAATCAGTTCTTTTTCCAGAGCATCCTATGCACCTGAACTGGTCACATTCACGGATAGAAAGTGGGCTGGGTTGTCAGTCTACATGTAACTAATGGGAGGAGTGGATTCCATAGATGTGGGGACTTTATAGACCAAATTGTCACTTGATAAAAATCATCAATGCGATCTGTGTTCTTGCTGCTTAAAGTGTAGTAGATGTACCAGCAACATCCACATCACCTGGTATCTTGTTAGACATGTACAATATCAAGTCTCATCTGAGGCTGAATCAGTACCTGCATTTTAACAAGGCCTTCATCAATATTTGAGAAGCACTAACTGAAATGGAAAAGTATGTATTTTCTATTTGAATTTCTCATTTTAGGGAAATGTCTTGTTTGACTGGATTCTACCCATGTTTTCAATAAGGGTGTTTTCTAAAATTCCTAACAATTTCCTTGTAGCAAAACAAGTACTTTTCAATTCTCAGAGTTATCTTTCTGTGGCATTTAACCTTGTTAACTATCCTGAAAACTCTCTTCCCTTGTTTTTGTTTTAAAGGCAGTATATTGAGGTATAATTTACAGAAATAAGATTTTCCCATTTTAAAAGTACACTGGTTGAGTTTTGAGAAATGTATATACTATATAACCACAGCCTAAAAAAAAAAGATGTAGAACATTTCCACAGCCCCCAAATTCTCTTCTGTCTCCTCCTAGGGGGATAATCCCCAACCTCTGATCTAATGTGTATCACTAAAGGCAAGTCTTACCTCTTCTAGAACTTCATAAACATTGAATTAAAGGGTATGTATTCTTTTGTGATTGGCTACTCTCAGCATTTTTTGGGATTCACAGTGATGTTTTGTAGCAATAGTTCCTCTTTATTGCTAAATAATATCCCACAATTTGTTTATCCATTCCCATACTGATGAACACCTGAGTTATTTCTAGTTTTGGGACTATTATAAAAAAGCTGCTGCGAATATTCATGTAAAAGTATTTTTGTGTACTTATGTTTTCTTTCTTGTAGGTAAATACCTGGGAGTGGAATTGCTCAGTTATATGATAAGTGTATATTTACTTTTAAAAGAGATTGCCAAACTGCTTTCCCAAGTGGCTATACTATTTTACATTTAGGGCTGTTATGTCTTCTTGATGAATTGACCCTTTCATCTGTACAAGTTCTTTTTATCTCTGGTAATAGTTTTTCCTCCTGAAATCTACTTTCTCTGGTACTAATATAGCCACTTCTGCTTTCTTATGATGTTTCCATGTGTATCTTTTCCCCTTTTTATTTTCACCTGCTTTCTCTTCAGATTAATATATTTTTTTAGACAACATAGTTGTTTTTCTTTTTGATCCAGTCTGACAATTTGTGTTTTAATTGGTGTGTTTAATTCACTTACATGTAATGTAATTATTGATATAGATGGGATAAAGCCTACTATCTTGCAAGTTGTTTTCTATCTGTCCTATATGTTCTTTGTTCCTTTTTCCTCTTTTCATTCCTTCTTCAGAGTAGTTGATTTTTCTTTTTTTAATATTTTGTCTCCTAATTTTATCTCCTATGTTAGCTACCTTACATATATATATATGTTTTGATGGATATATTTATGTATTTTGGGGCTGCAAAATCTAGGGTTTTTGAAATAATATTATGCCATTCTGAAATAATATTATACCATGTTATGTAAAATATAAGAAGCTTACAATAATGCAGGGGTGGGCAAAAGTATGTTAATAATAAATAATACAATAATAAATAAATAATAATCTAAGAATAAACTGTTTCATGTACTCACAACTGTAAGCCTACTTTTGCCCACTCCTCTATATTTCTCAACTCTGATTATTTATTATTGTCATGTAGTTACTTCACATATGTCATAGATTCCAAATACATTGTTATTTTTTCCTTAATCTTTATATCAACCTGTATATCCAGATTTTATCTGCTATCATTTTCCTTCACCTGAAGAACTTTATTATTTTTTGTAATGTTCTGTTGGTAACAGTTTTCTTAAATGTCTATTTTTCTTTCGGTTTTAAAGGAATCATTCTGTAGATGTAGAATTCTAGGATGATAGATTTTTTTTCTTCCTGTCTTTTAAAGATGTTGTTCCATGTTCTTTGAGATTGCATTATTTCTGATAAGAAGTCAGCAATACAGTTGACCCTTGAACAATGCAGAGGTTAGGGGAACCGACTACCTGCTCAGTTGAAAATCCACTTACAACTTTTGCCCTGGCCTGCAACCGAGGTGCGTGCCCTTGACTGGGAATTGGACCTGTGATCCTTCAGTGCGTTGGCGGACACTCTAACCACTAAGCCAAACTGGCTAGGGCTATTATTATTTTTGCAAAGAATTTTCTCCAACTAAAGTCAGAGAGATGCCCCAGAGGGGGAAGTCAGGGTGGTTGGAAGCGTAAGAGGGATTTGAGTCACCATTGCTCTAGGAGCAAAGATAGACCCCAGCTGTCAGTCAGGAAGGGACTTCAGCCCTTAAACTACAAGTAACTGAATTCAGCGCACAAACTAAATGGGTTTGGAAATTCATTCCAATATCCTGCTGGCACCTTTATTTCAGCCTTGTGGAATTCTAAACAAAAGATTCAACTGAATCATGCTGTACCTGGACTTCTTACCTACAGAACTGTGAGATAATAAATGGGTACTGTTTTAAGCCATTAAATTTGAGTTCATTTGTTATGGTAGCAATTGTAAAACTAATACATTGAATGGACTTTTAAAGAGTGTTGGGCTTTGTTTTGGGAGGCTGTTAACTCTAGTAGCTGATCAGCCTGATCCTTTTGAGGCTCATTTTAGAACTTCTTTTGTTATAAGGATTGTCTAGACCCTTCCTTAAGACGTGGCCTGGGTTTTCAGTTGTATGTCACAGTCTTCAATAAAGTTTCTATACTCATGTTGGATAAAACTCAAATGACCCTTTTCCCTGTGAATTCCAGCAGTTAGTTGTTCAGATTATAGCTCGCCAGTAATTCTTTTTTTCCTCTGGTAGTTAATTTTTGCCTACCCTCTAGTATTCTGAAATTCTTCCTATGTATAGTTCTTTCTTTCTAACACTCCTTATTGCAAATTCCAGATATCTCATAATTCTCAAATTCAACCTTTGTCTTCGCAGCCCAGCTTTGTTTGGATCTCCCTGTGCGGACCATGGTCTGAAAGTACTTTCAGCCATAAAATCAGGACAATTGTAGGCCTCACTTCATTTGTTTCTTTTCTATTTAGGATCACAGTTTTGCTCTTCCTGTGTCCCAGTGTCTGAAAATAGTTATTTCATATATTTTCCCTGTTTTCTAACTTTTTAACTGATATTCTGGTACTCCTTACTCCATCCTGGCTAGAATCCCTTGTTCTTTTTGTCAGTGAATTATGCATTCACTAAACAAGAGCTTCTTTGCCGATCTCTTTGCTTCCAATCTAGTTTTTTCAGTCCATCATTCAAAGTCTATTCTGAAATAAACAGATGAAATCCCCTCTTTAAAAACTTGTCATGGCTTCTTGCTTTCCTCATAACAGTAATACATAAATCTATTTAGCATCTAGACAGTTATAGTTTCCAGTTTCATTTAATAAAACCTAACTTATTTATTTGGATAGTCAAGGATTTTATTTTTAACTGCAATCCTTTCTAATCTAGTAACTCAGTAAAATGGGCAAAAATGTGTTATAAACTGTTCAGTGATATATGAAGATTGGGCATATAATTGGTTCTTGACCAAAAACACACATTACCTTGACTTTAGGCTTAAATCAGCTAGGAATCCTTTCAGATGCTAGTAACAAAAAACCTGATAACCGTCTCTGAATCAAGTAAGATTGTATTTGTTTCAGGGACAGATCAGAGGAACCACTGCATGCAGTGGTTCGCTGGCTCATTATTGTCAAGACTACCTACCCTCTCTGCAGCTATTCTGGCTTTCCTCTCAAGAGTGCAGAATGGCTGCCCTACATTAGGCAACGTATTTTCTTCCAGGCAAGAATATAGAGATGGAAGAGGTAGGGAGAAGTGGGAGGGGAAGCTGTCTCTTTTGATTTTTGCAAGGAAAATCTTTCCTGAGAGACCCCAGCAGATTTCTGCTTATACCTGATCACAGAACTTACATGACAACAACAGATTCTGGGAAAGTGAGTATGTAGTTTTTTAAGCCTCTGTGACAGAAGGTAAGGAAAGATTAGGTGAATTAACCAGCAGTGACTGCTAGAGACTTTACATAATTTTCTTTTCTGAAAAATCACATTTATATCTGCTATGGTGAAAATAAACTTTATTCATCATTCAAACGAATGTCTGCTACAAAAACTTCTCTCATCTTCTTACTTTTCTGAATCCCCACAGCTCCTGTTTATGCCACTACTATTTTTGGTCATTTTTTTGGCATGGTCTCATTTTAAAGTGAAGGATTCAGTATGCATAGTATATCTATCCATCCATCTCTCCCGCTACTATCTCAGCTCCTCTTCGTGTGTGGTTTCATTTGTTGCTGTTGCAGATGTGCTTCATCCATTTGGCCTGGAAGATTGGCACCCACAGCCCCAGGCTAAATGGGTGAAGCACATCTAGTGCTTCATGACCTTAAAGGTATCACATCTAGTGCTTCTAGTACCATGACCTTAAAGGGACCAGAAACTCAAGATGTGTGCATAGCCAATTGCATTATTATTTCCACTTCTTCAAACCCTGCCCCTGTCATGTGGCTTTATAGTTCACTACAGTGGGCAGAATATGTTTCCCACCCCAATGAAATGTTAATGAACATGACATGAGCCGACCTTAAATGTATTTGTGTGGTTTAGCGTGGCTTCTTGTGCCTCTGCCATATGTCACGAGAACTTCACCCAGACAGTTGCTGGTCCAGGGAGGATGAGAGGCGTATGCAGCAGACCTGGGCCCAGCCAGCAGCCTAAAGCTGGGTAGGCTTAGCTGGCCTATAGACCCTCGATAGACGCTTGTTGTAAGCACTGAGTTGTTATCCCTCCTGCAGTGATAGCTGTTCATACGGCTGGATTCTGAATCGCCATGATTAATACATATGCTCTTTTCTGAATCAGTTACAATGGCTAGTATTTTATTTTAACATGTCATACCTTACAAAGTGTGCTTCTGTCGGTTAGGGTTAGGATTCACTGCAAGTAATATAACAGTGGCTTTAAAAGAGGACTTTATTTTTCCTCTTGCGTTCAAGTCTAGAGGTGGACAGTCTAGGGTGGACGTGGTGTCTCTGATCCACAGCCCTCAGGCACGCATGCTGTAGCTTTCTGCTTTGTCATCCCCAGGGTGTGGGTCTTATCTTTGTGTGCAAGAAATAGGCCCTTTTGCTAGAACCACATTCTGAACAGCAGGGTGGAGGGGGTAAGAAGGCTGAGCAAAGAATATAGACCAGCTGCTCTTTAAGGGTATTTCTCAGGAGCTGCTGCATCACATTTCTGTTACCCCTACCACTGTAGCTGAAAGGAAAACTTGGGATCAGGTCTTTATTCCACCATCTACATGCCCAGCTGAAAGTCGGGGCTTCTCAAAGAGGGAGCATAGATATTGGAACAGATGCAAGCAATCTCTGCACAGCGCCCAACAAATCCTAGACGAATGTGTGACTGAATAAATTACATATTTAAAATGAAAATTGGTTAATGAACACTGAGGACTAAATTTTCAGTCCTCGATTTTATGCTGGCTTTAAAGAATTTATTTGAGGTTAAAATACCTATTAAAACTATTTTGCATTTTTAGTAAGCAAGAAAGCAAACTTTAACTATGTTTTAGAATTCTTACATTGCACTCAGATTGAACAGTGTAGTAGACTTATTTCAGTGTTGTGGCCCCATTTTCTAAAAGCCTAATCCTTACAGGAGTCTAAACAGGGTTTTGTGCTGCTGTATTGGAATCCTTCACTCTAAAGAAAATGTCTTTCTTAAAATTATGGCTCCTTTTAAGCTTAGACCAGTACGCCTTTGAAAGTTTGAGATACAATATTTGCATTAAAAGGATTTACCACCTATACTTTCAGTATAATGCTGACATTATAGGTAAGCTGTCTGCTGATCCATTGTCCTGTTGTAAAAGCAGAACAAACCAAACCAATTTCTAGTCTGTGTTTAAATTCACTGTTGGCATTGCTGGGAGGAGATTGGGAGTAAACTACAAAGCTATTGATTCTTTTTTTCACTGTGGGCTAAATCCAGTCTTTAGTAATGTGCACAATTCCCACTGTTCCATTCAACGAGATAAAAGGAAAGTTTAGGATTGATGTCTGAAGTTAGAAAAGAGTCGTTTTCATAATATTTTACTAGAAATTTATTTTTGTATTTCATTGTATAAATATCAGATGCCTGGGTGTGGAATATTCAAGCTAGAAATGGAAATTTAGACATATTTCTGAGTTAACTAGTGGTGCACTCATTGAGTTTGAAATAAAATTTAAAGTTTCAGAATTTTAAGTTGTAAATTTTTAGAATGTTCTGTAATTCAGAAAGGTTTGTTGATAGGAAATGATAGCATTAAGGCTAAATGAAAAAAATAGTTGTTTTAAAAAAAATTTCTACTAAGCATTTTACTTTTTCACAAAATTTAAAGCTAATTAAAAAAATCTAGTACTTTTTCATTCATTTATTTAACACATTTTAATTAAATGCTTATATGTGAGATACTGTGCCAGGGATTATATAGTAGAAAGCAACACAGAGTCCATACTCTTGAGAAATTTACCACATAGTACAAGAGACAGGCATTAAGTAATTGCTTTTGGAATGGAGTTTTTAATGGCATTGAAATATATTTGCATTTTATTTTATTTTATTATTTATTATTATTTTTTAAATTTATCTTTATTGTTGAAAGTATTACAGGTGTCCCATTTTTCCCCCTATTGACCCTCTCCACCTTGCTCCCACCCCCTCCCAGGCCTTCACCCCATTATTGTCTGTGTCCATGGGCTATGCATATATGCATATAACTTCTTTGGTTAATCTCTTCCCAACCTCCACCCCCTCCTCTCTTCCCTCTGAAATATGATCGTCTATTGCATGCATCAATGTCTCTGGATCTATTTAGTTTGTCAGATTCTTTTGTTCATTAGCTTCTTAAAGAAGACGTTTCAACTTTTCCTGTAGTACTGGTCTGGTGGTGATGAACTCCTTTAGCTTTTCCTTGTCTGAGAAGCTCTTTATCTGACCTTCAATTCTAAATGATAGCTTTGCTGGGTAGAGCAATCTTGGTTGTAGGTTCTTGTTTTTCATCACTTTGAATATTTCTTGCCACTCCCTTCTGTCCTGCAAGGTGTCTGTTGAGAAATCAGCTGACAGTTGTATGGGTACTCCCTTGTAGGTAACTAATTGCTTTTCTCTTGCTGCTTTTAAGATTCTCTCTTTGTCTTTAACCTTTGGAATTTTAATTATGATATGTCTTGGTGTGGGCCTCTTTGAGTTCCTCTTGTTTGGGACTCTCTGTGCTTCCTGGACTTGTAAGTCTATTTTTTTCCCCAGGTAGGGGAAGTTTTCTGTCATTATTTTTTTCAATTAGGTTTTCAATTTTTTGCTCTCTTTCTTCTCCTTCTGTCACCCCAAAAAATATTAATGTTGGGCCTCTTGATGTTTTCCCAGAGACTCCTTATACTATCTTCATATTTCTGGATTCTTTTTTCTCTTTGCTCTTCTGGTTGGGTGTTTTTTGTTTCCTGATGTTCCAAATTGATGATTTTACTCTCAGCATCCTCTACTCTACTGTTGATTCCCTGTAAATTATTCTTTATTTCAGTTCGTGTAGCCTTCATTTCTGATTGGTACTTTATTATGTCATCAATGGTCTCACTTGTTTTCTTAATAGTCTTACTAATATCCTTGAGCATCCTTATAGCCATAATTCTGAACTCTGTATCTAGTAGCTTGTTAGTTCTATTTCATTTAGTTCCTTTTCTGGAAATTTCTTCTGTTCTTTCCTTTGTGACATGTTTCTTTGCCTCCACATTTTGGCTGCTTCCAGGTGTTTATTTCTATGTATTAGGTAGAGCTGCTATGTCTCCTGGGATTTGTAGAGTGGCTTTGTGTAGTAGTTGTCCTGTAGGGTCCAGTGGCTCAGCGTTCCCAGTCACCTGAGCTGGGCCTTCTAGGTGCTCCCCTGTGTGGGCTGTGTGCACTGTCCTGTTATGGTTGAGCCTTGGTTGCTATTGGCATCACTGGGAGGAATTGACCCCTGGCCAATCAGCTGTGAGGACCAGCTGCAACTACAGCCAAAGAACTGCTGTGCTGGAGACACCCCTATGGAGCAGGATTTACTTCAGTGGAACTTCGGTGTTCACAAAGTGTGCCTCTTGAGTGTGTCACTCGTGGATGTGGTAGGGTTGTAATCTAGTGTGGTCTAGTCTGACCACTAGGTGCACTGTCTCTGGGACCTCCTGGGAGGTGCAAAGTCAGCCTCTGCCAGAGCCTTGCCCAGGGCCACCCAGCATGAGCTACACAGCAAACCGTAGTTGGCTGCTACTTGTGTTGGGCTTGGAGGTGCCCAGGAGAGGCCAAGCTATGAGCCAAAGCAGCTGCCGCTAGTGCCAGGCCTGGGGCCGCTTATCAAGCTGTATGGGGCCCGCTGCTGCTTGTTTGAGAGATTTTAGGAAAGTCCTAAGCATGAGGCTGGAGAGGCCACTTGCATAGAAAAGCCCTGGAAATGGCCTGGGTGAGCCTGAAGGTGGGGAGGGGCGAAGCCTCCGGGAATCACGGGGCGGGGCCAAAGGTGCGAGTCAGGTGCTGGCGATTCAAGTATGGCGCCTGCCTGCCGGCTGTGCGGGGAGGACTCGCCACAGGAGCCATGGCCTCTGCCAGCCCTTCTGCCTGGGAGGAAGCCGCCCCTCCAGCTCTCGCCTGGATCTCAGGCAGGTTAGTTCCTCCCCGAGTGTCCCGGGTCCTTTCAAGCTGCTGCCCGGCGCTGGGCTCACAGGGAGCGAGTCCGAGTGAGTCCGAGGGCGGGCCCTTTAAGAGGAGCTCCTGGGCTCCCGCAGCCTTCTCGACCCTCAGCGACAGCCCAAAGTTGTGGGGACTTCTCTTCCTGGCCCTGGAGCCCTGGGCTGGGGGCCTGCTGTGGGGCTGGGACCCCTTGCTCCTCGGGGAAACCCCCACTGCCGAGATTCCCTCCCGGGTTTACCTCGCGGCACCGGGTGTGGGCCTGCGGCTGCAGCTCCCCGATCCAGCCCCCATCTGCTCACGTCTCCGCCCCTCCTCCCGGTCTCGGTGCTGCTTCAGTTCCCTGGTTGTGGGGCTTCTGTTCAGTCAGATTTCAGGAGGCTCTGAGTGACGGTGGTTCTGTGTTTTAGTTGTAATCTTGATGTGGTTGCGGGAGGTGGCTGGTCCCTCGGTTACCTGTGCGAGGGACCATATTTGCATTTTTGGTAGAGAACCTATATTTGCATTTTAATTGGGAGTTAACTACTAAGATGTCCAGAACATCTAGGCTTCAGCCAGTGGAAGGGAACAGTGTAGAGGAGGCAGATCTCTCTTAAGGCCTGAAGAAGCAGGCACATATCGCATTCACTCATTTCATTCATTTGGTCAAGTAGAGCCGAAAGGATGTATCTCTTTTCTCTAGCCATGGAGAACTGTTCTATGCCAATTATGCAAATTCTGTTTTTCTTTGTCTAGACTAATAATGGACAAGTGACCCAGAATTGACCAGTGAGAGGTAAACAGAGGTGTGGTGGAATGGAGAACCTATGGGAAATAAAACATTTTTTCTGCTCTTTCTATCTGCGATGGGCCCATAATGATTCTATCCTCAGTCACCGTTTGAGGGAGGCATTTTTCTATTGCAACAGGAGGAGTGGCACTAATGTAGGCAATCTTGGCCATATTATTTATTTTCTCTCTAGTCAGATATGAACTCATTGGTGGGGAAGATTATAGGGTTCATGAATCAAGTAAGATTTTCTACTTAGCGATCCTTCTTAAATACCCAGGAAGATGAAACAGACTCTGCTTAGAATGTGACCCACTGTGGCAGCTTAGTATGCTGCTGCAGGCTATTGGTAACATTTGCATCCATGCCTAGGACATAAATTAGAATTACAGATTGTTAAATATTTCAGTGTAATTCATCTGGAAACCTATAGTGTGGTGTGTTTTTTTGGTCTTCAAAAACAAAAGCAAAAAAACCTCTGCAGCTTTATCATCCAAAAGTAGCTATCTAAGATATTAATATATTGAACCTTTTTTTTTCTGTAAAGCCATTCAGTATGTGCAAATGGTAATATTAGCTGCCAAATGAGAGTGTGAGCTTTATACCTAGAACTCAGTAAGGGAAGTTGACTGTACGCAGCTCTTTTTTATAATGAGAGTTCAAATTACAAATGCATGTATGCTCGGTATGAGTCTTAATCCCTCTAAAGTGTGTCATATAATATTAGGTTCACTGGCTTTTTATGTTAGGCTCATTAAAAGTTTATATTGGAAAAAAGTTTATATAGCTAACTCAGGAAAAGGTAGTGACTCAGGGTAGTACATTGACTTACACAGATTTTTGACAGACCTAACAGGTAGATTAATTTATATGCCCGTGGAAACTGTTCAGGAGCTGCTCTTAGTTTGCCTTATTTCTTTAACGTTCATGTCAAGTACCTTTAAGTGTACTCAGTTTTTTTCTCTCTGCTTTAGAATGATTTTGGGATTTCCATTTTTTGTTCCTGTCTACTCTGTGGTCACCAACTTCTCTAATGGCATTTGTTCCCTTTTGGTTTGTGACATAAAAAGGCCTAGGTGTAGTTAAGATGTAGAAGAGAGATTGTAATTTTCATCTTTGATACATGCACACTTGTTATTTTAAAAAGAGGAATGACTCATGTATATGTCTGTGAGGAAAACAAAAAAATAGATGATCAGAAATGTCAGAGGAAATATAGTTAGAAATTAAGCCTGTACCAAAGCATATTCTGATTTTTATGCCTTTCTTCTAAGGAAGTCAAAGTAATTCATATATTACTTATATTCATGATATTCCTACTATTGTACAGGAGCAGATGCCACCTCCTCTTTATATTGTGGCATTGAAGAGTGACTTATCCATAGGACAGAGATGAGAAAGACTCTAAGAGCAGTGAATTTCCCGCCAATCACGAAAGACATATTTTATTCACTAACATTCCAGATACGGTATCCTGCATTGTGTACTGAGTTACTGCAATGCCCACCAGACTGTCTAAAACTCCTGACTCACAAACCTCCATGGGGCTCGCTTAGCATCAGATACAGTGAGAGAGTATAAGGCAAGAAGTGTAACTTGCTAGGAGGGCAGCACTGGGCATCCCTCTTCAGTAAGCCTTTGTGCATCAGTCCTCACATCCTCACATCAATGAAGGGGCTAATCTCTGGCTTCCAAATTTACAGTTCAGGTGCAAAGAGGTGAGACACATACATGTGGTTCATGTTGGCTTGAAAACCTCATGTCCCAAATAAGAACCAGTATCTCTTACGACAGTGTTTGAGGCAGAAATTCCAGAGTCCCTGGCAAGGAGTTGTTAGAGACCCAGGGAGCCCAAAGCTATCGTTTCCCACCAGGTATTTATAGTTCATATATAGTTTCTCTTCTGCCAGATGCGATTTGCAATTTTTATCATAAGAAATACTGCTTAGTAGCACCGCTTCCATTCTGCCTTTTTCAGGTTTCCAGGGAAACAGTGCTATAAAGTTTGTTCATATGGACAAAAGGTTTTGTTAATGCTTTACCCACAGTTATGCAGCCTCTTTTTACTGTTAAGACTAGGTTGGAAGCTCAGCAGATCTCGGTCACTGATCAAGTGATTCACTTTCCCTAGCTCTTGAGAAGGTGGAGTGGGTTGCATTTAGTTTTGTAACTAATAAAACTGTTATCCGACCTTGATATTTTATCAATAAAATTCTGTTATATTTTGTCTTTATGGCTATAGGTAGAGAGAGAATTACTCTTAGCACTTGCCCGACAGTACAGATCAAACGTAGTAGAGAACACAGCCCCACTGTTGGGAATCCCCACAGAGTTAGAATGTTGTGATCCAGAGTAAAACAACCTCCAACACATAATTTGACTCTCTACTTACATCTAAAAGGGCACAGACAAGGACAGATCTTTTTAGGCATACAGGAAATACAGGCACACCCCAACACAACACACACATGATTAACATACAAGTTACTCCACGTGTCTTGAGAGGATCTTCTTCTTTGAATCTTTGACCTCTAGTCAATTCAAAGTTCAAGTGCCTTTTAAGTCAAAACTTCACCCTCAGGTTTTAAACAAGTTTTCCACCCACATTTCATCAACACTTTTGCATTCTTCTGATGATCAGTAGCGTTGAACATCTTTTCATATGTCTATTGGTTATCTGTATGTCCTCTTTGGAGAAGTGTCTTCAGGTTTTCTGTCCATTTAAAAAAAATATATATGTTTTTATTGATTTCAGAGAGAGGAAGGGAGAGGATGAGAGAGACAGAAACATCAATGATAAGAGAGAGTCATTGATCACTGCCTCCTGATTGCCCCCTACTGAAGATCGAGCCAGAAACCTGGGCATGTGCCCTGACTGGGAATCTAACCATGACCTCCTGGTTCATAGGTCGACACTCAAACACTGAGCCACGCCTGCCAGGCCTGTACATTTTTAAATTGGATTGATTGTTTTTTTGGTGTTGAGTTGTATGAGTTCTTTATAAATTTGGGATATTAGCTCCTTATTGGATGTATTATTGGTGAATATCTTCTTCCATTTAGTAGGTTGATTTTAGTTTTGTTGATGGTCTCCATTGCTGTGCAAAAACATTTTAGTTTGATGTAGTTCTGTTTGTTTATATATTTTTTTGTTTCCCTTGCCTGAAGAGATATATCAGAAACAATATTGCTATTGCTATGAGAAACGTCAGAGAGTTTACTGCCTGTGTTTTCTTCTAGGAGTTTTATGGTTTCAAGTCTTATATTTAAGTCTTTAATCCATTTTGAGTTTATTCTTGTGTATGGTATAAGCAGGTGGTCTAGTTTCATTTTTTTGCATGTATTAGTCCAACTTCCCCAACACCATTTATTTAATAGACTGCCTTTATCCCAGTGTATGTTTTTGCTTCCTTTGTCATAGATTAATTGACTGTATAGGTGTGGGTTTACTTCTGGGCTCTTTATTCTGTTCTATTGATCTGTGTGTCTGTTTTTATGCCAGTACCTTGCTATTTTGCTTACTATGGCCTTGTAGTATTGTTTGCTATCAGGTAGCATGATACCTTTAACTTTGTTCTTCTTTCTCAAGATTGCTGTGGCTTTTTGGGGTCGTTTGTGGTTTCTTATAAATTTTTGGATTATTTGTTTTAGTTCTGTGAATGCCATTGGTATTTTGATAGGGATTCCATTGAATCTATAGGTTGCTTTGGGGAGTATGGACATATTAATGATGTTAATGGTTTCTATCCATGAGCACAGTATATGCTTCCATTTATTAGTATCTTCAATTTTCTTCTACAATGTCTTATAATTTTCCAAGTTATAAGAAATTAATGTTAATTTAAATAAGTGTTTTGAAATTATAATGTTAATAATATATTTTATATAACCCATTGTATCTAAAATAACAGTTCAGTTAATCAATATAAAAAGTATTAGTAAGATATGTTACATTCTTTTTTATTCCAAGTTTTCAGAATCTGTTATATAGTTTACATTGTTAACACCTCTCAGTTTGGGCTAGCCAAATTTCAAGTCCTCAAGAGCATGTGTGCTAGTGCCTACCATATTGGACAGTTCTATCTAGAGCATTGTTTTGCCAAGAGTGAGTGAGTCCTTGATAAGGATTAGAAAACTGATTTATCAGTAGAATGAATGGCATTTGTGAAGAGAGGCAGGAAAAGGAAACATCATGTACAAACTACATATTATGTACTGGGCACTGTACATAGCATAGCATATTAGGTTTGTTTTTCCCCCAAAGCAGAGCCTGAGATAACCATCTGGGAGAAGGTACTGTATTTGAGAGATGATTCCAGGAAGCCAATAAAGTGTGCATTAGTAAGCCAGTTATTGCTACGGGCAACTGGTGCTCAATTCCGCTGAGGAACTGCATAGGATGGGCTTCAGAATTGTTGCTCCAACAAACAGAAGACTAAGAAATTTGTCCACTAGCTCATTTCTCATCAGTTCATGGTTTGCCCCTCTGGGTGTTAACTCCTCCATGGTTCTGGAATGTTCTGCATAAGGCTGAAAAATTTTATGACTTTAGAACAAATCCTGAGGCAAAAAAAGCTGAGGGATAAGACAGATACTGGGGGTGGAATTTTGCCATAAGCATGGGAATTGTCTATTACCAGTTGGATGTTTCTATACAAATATGACAACAAAGTCCACAAAGGACATATTTGGGGGGATTTTCCTTTTTTTAAGGGAAAATCTCTAGAGATTCCCCCCTTTACTGCATATTATTTATTATTTCAGAAATTTAGACAAACCTACAAAGTAGGATTTGGTTGAAGTACATTTAATAGTTCTTTTGACATGGTAGCACCATAAGCTTTATATTAGTTTTAAAAGTATATGACATACTATTTAAAAAACGCACATTTGCTCTTGTGCTTGGTATATTCTTTGACTTTCAGAAAGAAATTTCTAATAAGTTTTGTAAGCTCACTTATTTCCATTATTCACTGCTGAATTTCTAGTGCAGAGCTCATTTTCAGGTCGATTGCTAGTACAACAGATCCTCCCTAAGTGGAAGAGACTGAGCACGTCACAGACTGGACAGCTCCCATTATCTGTAATAGCCATAAGTGGCTTTAATGTTAGAGAGTTGGTTTAAAGGATTGTCCTCTTGGAAGACTGACTGGTTGTGCTTGTTTGTGAGGCAGAACAAATTATAAAATGATTATGGCTTCATAGATGCATGTTTCTAAATGATTGCTTCACCAATCCATAAAATGTCTGCTTTATAAAAGGAGTGAAGTATGAGCACCTTAGGAGATTAGATCATTGGGATATATTACTAAAATTGTCTTTATAGGGCCTGGATGCAAGGCCAGTGGGATATGTAACTTACCAGGAATACTGACAGGGAGTCATCAGCCTAAAGAAAGAAAGGCCTGCTTAAAAACAAAAAACAAAAGCCTTAAGAGCAAAGTAGCAAATAAGCTAACCTAGAAAACAGTTAAAAGGGCATAGCCCAAACTGTTAGCTGTGCTTTCCTCTGCCGTGGGCTGTGGAATTGGGGGTACTTGGGGATGAGAGAGGTAAGACCAAAAGACCTTCCTCTTCTTCTCTATGTGCTTCCATATTTACTTGGTTTTTATTTATTTTTTAATTAAAATTTTGTATTTACTTGAATTTTTAAGCACAAAAACATGTATTGTGTACAATTTGTGCAACTAACAGTAATCTTAAAAGGGAATGCCACTGAAAGACTCACATGCAGTTTTATCATGCTGTTTTTGCCTCCAATAACATGCAAGAAATACTCATTTACCAAGGAAGAAAGGGAGGGAATCTTCAGAATTTTTGATGTTGTCAGCAGTTCCATTTTGCAGTTGGGCATACATTCTAGCTTCTCAATGTTTTCTTCAAGAATGTAAATTTTACTGATATTATGCTTGTCAGACTCATTCTGTGCAGTGAAGGAAAAGGCTCCCTGTGCTAATAGGCACTCAATAGAAGCTTCTTAGAAATTACAATGATGAACAACCTGCCTGAAACAGAGAAGTAATATTTGACCAAAAAAGGGGAACCTGAATTTTTAGCATTTTATCTCCCTTTGATCTCTTCCTTTATTATTAAAGTCATACATGCTGTTTTGTTTTAAATCCTCACCCTAGGATATTTTTTCCATTGCTTTTCAGAGAGAGTAGAAGGGAGGGAGAGAGACAGAGAGAGAGAGAAACATCAATGTGAGCGAGACACATCAACTGACTGCCCACCCCCCCCAACGCACCCTGACCAGGGCCGGGATCAAGCCTGCACCCGAGGTAGTGCCCTTGGCCGGAATCGAACCTGGGACCCTTCAGTCTGCGGGCAACACTCTAACCACTGAGCCAAACTGGCTAGGGCCATTTATGTTTGGGGTTCTACTTCCCCTGTTTCAGTGGTCTTATCACTTTCCCCTACATTCAGCTAAAGGAAAGGGGTTGGTGTCTGCCCTATTTTGACCAGCTAACTTCCCCTTCCTGATGACAGCTGGTTGAACCAAACAAGGAGCCCGATTTATGCTAGCAATGAGCTTGCTTCTTGTGGATTTTACCTGAGAAAGACAAAGACTCAGTCAGGTGATGGTGGTCTCTGGAACTATGGGCTGAGACAAGAGCAGCCATAGCGGGACCCTGTGCATTAATCCACAGGTAGAGGGAATAGAGGGAAGAAAGCAAGAGATGATGTGCTCGGTGCATGAAGGGACAGAAAAAATTGTCTTGTTTTATTGCTTTCAGATTTAAATTTCTTGTCACACTTGGCCCTACTTCCTGCTTTTAGTTATATGAGGTAGTCTCAAATACTAGATTGTTTAAGACAGATTGAGTGAGCTTTGATTTTTGCAAAAATAATTTAGAGAATATATAAGAAATTTAAAGTGTCTGTAAAACCATACCCATGTATATATTTCCTTTAAGTCCGTTTTGTTTCTATGGAAATGCTATAATCTTACTCTATGTAAAATCTTTCTTTTTAAAATAATTGTGAGCATTTTCCCGTTTTGTTAATTCCAGCTCTGGTTAAAGCCAGCTCTCAGTTTTTCAGAGTCTACACTGTATGGCTGAACAGGTCTGGAGAAAAACACCACCTTGCTGACTGGTCTGGCTTTCAATTCATTGGTACTAACCACAAGTGGGCGCTTACTACTGTATGGCATCCATCCTGCATTTCTCTCGTCCAGCACTTGCCAATTGCCCAGAGGCTATTTTCTTCTGCATTAACCTCAGTGCCTCCTCACCCATTCTCACTCTCTGCTGAGACCTCGTTTTCTATTTTACTAGGATATTAAAAACCACCAGAAGACACTTCCAGCATGCTCCTGTACTGCGTCTATGCCCACATACTCTGCCTTTCATGCTACAGGCGAACCTTCCACACTCCTAGCTGAGGCCAGTCCTTTCTACTTGCTCACTGGTTTCCATCCCCTGTCACATGTTCGAGGACATCACATCAGCAGTTGGTTTCTCTCTCCCTTAAAATCGTGTTTTCTCTGTTGCTTGATCAATTTCATGAGCTTATAAAATGCTATTATTTCTTCTATCTTAGGGAGATCAGAAATTCCCAGAATCTATCCCCCATCAGTTACTGGGTCATTTCTCTGCTTCTGTGAAAAGCTAATCTTCTCAATAGTATATCTACTTGATAACTGCAGTTTGCTCATGTCCCATTTTCTAATCTAGGTGTTTGTTCTCGCGGCACCTACAAAACAGCTCTTGTAAAATCGCCATTGACTTCCACAATATTCAGTCTTAGTTATCATCTTACCTGAGCTGTTCGCAGCATTTAATAGAGATTATCACTCATTTCTTAGATATTTTATTCACTTGACTTTTAGGCCACTCTCCTCTTGGTTCTGTTCCTACTTTACTGGCTCCTCCTTTTCAGGCTCCTTTGCACTGTGGCCTGTGTCTCCAGAACCATGAGAAATAAATGTCTGCTGTTTGTCACCCAGTCTATGGCATTTTGTGATGGCAGTCCAGTTCAACTAAGACAATCATTTTCAATAACTTATAAGTGGTTGCTGCTGTCACTGCCTTATTTAAATCCCCTTTGCATATCTTTTCATATCTCACTTTTCCCATATATGCTAACAGCATTTGCAGTTCTCTGCCCAGGGGCTTTCTCTGGATACAGGCATATACTTGCCAGCCGAGGCTGGAAATGCCAGGGAGTTAATATTCCCAGGGTCAACCCTCAACTCTCTCATCCTCCACCCTCAGATGGCATGACACATGTGGGCTCTAAACAGTGTCTCAGAGGTCCCAGAGGGACTGCGCCCCGGTTGACCTTCTCATCGATGCACCCTTGAATTGATTGCCTTCCCTGCCTTGTCTTACATCTCCAACTCCCTACTGATGCTTTTGGATCATCTCACAAATGAATTATTTATTTCAGCTTCTGGGGGAACCCAGCTAAGATAAAAATATTTGTAAAGAAATCTCTGCCTATATTTCCATTTCTTAAGAATATATCCCTCAAAAGAGAAATACTGGGTCAAAAAATGGATTTTTTTTTTTTTACTGATTTTTGAGTAGTCAGTGTCAAAATTTCTATCGATATTTGGGGATGCCACTTTATGAGTCTTGATTGTAGGTAAGAGTCTTTCTCCTATAGAAGCTAGAAATACCACATATTCACCCTGTTAGCCTCTTTCAAAACTAGGACATAAGCATGGGACCCGGGTTGACTTAGCAAATGGCTCTTTCCCAGACTATGTTTGGGATGCAAAGAAGGCAGGTCACAGAAGACTATTCTCTGCTGGTGTTGGCTGTTGTAGCAATTTCGCTACATTGGTAGCAGTGCCAGGAGCAGTTAGTGGTATTCAGCACCAGCAGAGTAGGAATGTAAGCTGTATTGTTAAGAGAAGTCTATCCAATAGAAATGCAATGTGAGCCATATATGCCACTTAAAACTTTCTAGCAGTCTAATTTAAAAAAAGAAAAAGAGCCCGGCCGGGCATGGCTTAGTGGTTGAGCGTCGATCTAGGATCCAGTCAATCGGGGTTTGATTCCTGGTCAGGGCACATGCCCGGTTGCAGGCTTGATCAATGACTCTCTCATCATTGATGTTTCTGTCTCTCTCTCTCCCTCTCCTTTCCTCTCTCTGAAATCAATAAAAATATATTAAAAAAAAAAAGTAAAAAGAAACAGGTAAAATTCATTTTAAGAATATATTTTATTTAACTCAAATATTATAATTTCAACATGTAATCAACTTAAGAAACTTATAAGCTATTTCACAATTATTTCCTTTGTACTCAAAAATCGGGTATAGAACACATCTCATTTTGGACTAGTCACATTTCAAGTGCTCAAGATTCATATGTAGCTGATGATTCCCATATTGGACAGTGTAGGCCTGGAGATCAGTGGCAGTAGAAGTGGTGTCTTCACACAGGCCCAGATCTGTGCTGTGCTGTGATTGATGGACTGGCACTGATTTTGGAGCCTCTGAGCCTAGTTCTTCAATCTCCCTGTTGCATATGTTAATTATTCAATAGTCTTTCAATATGCTCATTTCCTGACAGTTGGTTTCCAATGTTTGTACCCAAGAACCTACTAATACAGAAAGTTAAATCATCAGAAGTTTGTGCAGGCACAGGCATTCAAAGAAATAAGGGGACTCAGGATTGCTCATCTGACTTTGTAATTATGGTAGTTTGGATTATTGTTCAACAAACACTTGCTTTTCTTTTTCTCCCATCATGGGTGGAGTATTATAACCTGCCTCATGGATGTTAGATTTGGCCATGTGATTTGCTTTGCCTAATGGGATACTAGTATATGTGATGTGAGCAAAGGTCTGGGATGCATTTGTGCAACGGTGACTTGCCCTCTAGAATTTATCACTGAGGAAAATATACTGCAGCTAGCCTGTTGGTCTGGGATGGATGAGAAGTATGTGGAACTACCTGAAGACTCAGTGGAGCCCAAGCTACACCAGCCAACTTCTACCAACCTGAAGTTACAAGAGCAAGGATAAGTGATTATATTATGCCATGTAGTTTTGTTATGCAGCATTATTGTGGAAGTAGCTAACAGATACAGAGATAAGGTAGTGAAAACTCTTGCTAGTAAGCACTGGGTCTCTGGAAAACTATGGTATGCAGAGGTGATACAGTATATTAAATTATTCACTCTGGAATGTAGTGTAAATTAAAGGAATGTTTTGGGGGACCAATTAGCTTCTGCTAGAGGCCAGTACAGAGAGCTATGCAAGACTTGTATAGTATTGTATTTACTGTTAAAGTTTCCATATGGCTTAAAAAAATAAACTTACTAGTGCCAATTTTACAATTTCTTGCTTAAGGCATGGATTGAAAATCAGCGACCTTTCTGGACTCTGTAAAAGGAACATCACATTTCTTATATCCACTAGGTTGAGAGGGCTAAAAGACACACATAGATATTGAGTCTGCAGGTTGCCTAAACTTAATGTCAGTTGAATTTACAGCCTTATCATGTGTCTGATGTGAAGCTGGGCACTGATGGGAAAGGAGTAGGATGCTGAGAATGGAGATTTTGTTATGTAGGTCAGATCCCTGCTGAGCTTTGTTGCCAGGTAAAGCAGCCCTCCTTTCTCTGATGGTACTAGTTCCCCTTTGCTTGAAGACCCTTAAACAGTCCTTTAACAGGCCCATCTAAGGGATTTACTTGGCCAGGGGAGACCAATTTCTCTTCTGTCCCACCCTTATCTCTCTCTTTGTCTGCAGAGCTTTTACTGTTGTCAGATCCCAGCATGCTCTGGGAACCAATTTAAAAGCAAATTTGTGAGATGAAAGAGTTCACATAAAAAATTGCAAAACTTTGTTAATTTATATCAAAAATTTACGTGTGTGTATGTGTGTGTGTGTGTTTGTGCGTGGATTCTGAGGGAGTATGGCCAGAGGGGAGCCAGTGACTTTAGATCAAACTGATTTTAGCATGATGGGGGCTCTCACTGAGATTTTGGACTCAATGTGCTTCTTCAAGCTGGGAGTAAGCCTGATTGTTTGCTCGCTCTGTTGACTTGTCTAAGAAACAAAGCCTCACACTGTGTTTGAATCAACAACAACCAGTGGCAGCATTAGTCTAAAAACCAGCAGATGTTGGGAAAGAAGAACAAACTAAACTGATTTCTCCTCACCCCAGATTGTTACAATATATGTAGATTGGAAGAATGTAGGGGACAGAAGGAGAAAACAATTGGAAAGTTTTAGACAGTATAAATGAAGATCAGACATATTCATTTTACAGTACTATTTGGTTTTGACCCATTGGAATACTCTCAAACGAAATTTAAAATTTGGCAGGACTTTTTGTGGAAAGATTCACTCACTCATTCATTCGTTCATTAAGATATTTACTGAATAGCCAGTATGTTTACAGTATTCTAGGCACTGGAGATTTAGCAGTAAACAACGCAGATGACAATTCCCTCCTGTAACTATGGTCTAGTAGAGGAAGACAGAATAAACAAATAAATTGAAATATACAGAAATACACAGTATATTAGATGGCAATCTGTATAAGGAGAAAAATAAATCAGGATAAATTAGAATTACCAATGTGGAGAAGGGCTCAACTTAAAGAAAGGGTCCACAGGAAGAACGTAATGTCTGAGCCAAGTCCTGAAGGAGGTGCTGAAGTAGCCGTGTGCATTTCCAGGGCAAAAGTATTTTGGGCAAAATAAACAAGGGCAAAGGTCAAGAACGTGACTGGCGCCATGGAGGAAGAGAGTAACTGGAGTGAAATGAGCCAAGGTGATAATAGAAGATGAGGTCAGAAGTATCAGGTGGAGCTAGTTTGGATTATTTCTTTATCAATAAGATGAAGACCAAAGATTATTTCTGCTTTCACAACCGGATGGGACCCAGTCCTTGATATCACTTCTCCTTGCTGATGGAGGGCTTCAGGCCATGTCTAATGGCAGCATTTGTTTCCAACCCTTCACTACTCACTGTGTCCGCTGCATAAGTAGCTTCATTAACTCTCACGTAGCCTAGTCCTGCTGTGTCACACTCCACTCATGGGAAAATTCCTTCAGATCACCTGACTGAAGAGGAGAACATTTGAGTCTGGTTAAAAACTGTTCTGCACACATTTGCGCCAACCAGGAGTAGACGGCGGCGACATCATTTCCTCCCTTTGACGTGGCCCTGTGGGACAATGGAAAAAGAAAATTCTTCCAGCGGACACGAATTCAAACAATTTATCTTATTGTTCACTTTTTCTGTTTGCAGAAAACCTGAGGTAACTATCTGTACTGATTGATGGGTAGTGGCTAATGGTATAATCAGATTGTCAGGGACCTAAAAGAAACAATTGTAGGACTGATCACGTTTCAGGAAAACACAGGGGAGGAGGACCTGACAAAACTACTTTTCCCCCAGTTGAGAGCCTCCTTTAGAGAGGTTTCCAGAAAGCCAGCCTTGAGTTCTTACATCTCGTTGGTCTTCTGTCGTGGCAAGGGAGGCTAGGAAATGTAGTTGCTGGGCTTGGTGCATTGTTACCTGGAGTTAAACTTGAACTTAACAGAATACAGGAAAGAAGGGACAAAGTGGATATTGGGTTCTGTCACAGAGATTCAAGGGGACCCCAAGAATTTCAGTGCAATAGCTATTTTTAGTTATGTTACATCTGCCAGGGTGTCTACTGTAGCCTGGGGCACAAAGATAAATATGATATTGGGCCAGCTCTCATGGATATGATTGTTTAGTGGAAGATGCAGACTGTAAACAGCTAGTCTCCAATTATATGGTAATAATGAGAGGTTTGCTGGGGTGTTGTGGGAGAGCAAAGATGAACTCCGTCCAACCCGGAGGTTTGAGCTTTCTGGAAGAGCTGTTCCCAGAATCAGAGGGTGGGTGAGAGTCGAATGACGTTTACACTTGGAGATCATCATATGGGAAGCTAAGGGTGAAGGAAACATCATTGCTTAACAGGAATTGAAAGCAGTTGGAAATTATGACGAGGTAAAATAGAAGACAGAAGTGATAAAGTAAATAAGAGTCAAGTTCCACAGTGCCTGGCATGTTAATCAGACAACAAAGCTATGGAGAGCCTTGGGAGTGGTTTAGGCATGGAAACTCCACAGTCAAATTGAATTTTAGACGCGCCTTTCTGGCTCCTATGTGGAGGAAGCTTCAAAGGAAGGCAAAATTGAGCTAACAAGAGCTATTAGGAGGCTCTTTGCATAGTCAAGGTAAGAAAGAACAGAAACCTGACTAGGCATCAGTAGTAGGGATGGTGAGGAAGATTCTAGAACCATGTGGGAGGAATAATTAGTGGAGGAAAAGGTGTGGGTAGACAAAGAGAAGTTTAGAATGAATGTGAGATTTCTGCTTTAAGAACTGGGTGGGTGATGGTAGCCTTAATTGAAATTGTAATTTCGGGAGTAGGAGGAGCAGGTGGGCGTGGGCGTGTGGGACTGGGAAAAGGGTGAGCTCAGTGGAACAAGCTGGGTTTGAAGCGTGTGTAACACCCGGTTGGAAATACTTAGTAGGCAATTAGATATATAACCTGAAGCTTGTGATTAGGGTGGAGGAAATATATTTTTAAGTCACTGCATATAGCTAGTAGTTATATCCAGGTAAATAGATGAGATTGCCTTTGGATTGAGGGTAGGCAGAGGCCCACCAAGTTAAGGCAGTGTGGTGATTACAAGAGGGAGAGGGGATGGGGGAGGTAGAAGGGAGTAAGGGGGGACAATGGTGACGCAAACAGACATGACTTTGGGTGGTGAACACAATACAGTATACAGGTGATGTATTAAAAATAAAATAAATTAATAATAAAAATACTGTATTCTTCAGCCTGATCTTTGAATTCCACCTGAAAAAAGTAACCAATAAAAATACTTTTGAGATCATTTGAAACACAAGTTTTTAAACTACCACTTAAAGAAAATAGTGCCTAATAAACTTTGAGCAAGAATTATAAAGAATATGTCAGATGATGGCTGAAAAAGTACCCAATACTGTCAATAGGACACAAAATTATTAGGATAAACATTTTTAATAGTTGTTAAGAAGAGACTTCAAAACAAAATCATTAAATAGTGACATCAAACACCTCCTATAATGAAAACAGATCTCATTTTTTATATCTTAGAAATAAATATTTGTAACCATCTGGAGTCTTTTTTCTGGGTCGAGGACAAGAACCATAATCTCACAGATTTATTTTTGAAATGTCACTTTTGACTTTTGGTGGTTGAACAATACTATAGTTTTCCTCCCCATTCCACTGACTATACTATTAAATATTTTCTTTAAAAATAGAATTTTAGAATCTTGAAACAAGAGGGCCTATCCTCTAAGCTATAATATTAATCACCAGAGAAGGGAATTCTGTCTAAAGGTTAGGTTTCTCTATTACGCTCCTGTAAGGCTAATCTGAATACTCTTCACTCTTCCGGGCCTTGACTTATTGCTCTGTTTACCTACAGGGAACTCCCCAATGCCTGATGAACTCCTGTTCATCCTTTAAAACCCAATATAGTTTCTTTTTTCGGGCAGTGTTTTTTAACCCTCCTCCTAGCTTCCATGTTTATTTTGATCAGCCTACCCTTTGTGCTTATACCTATTTTTATTTTTCTACTTATGACACTATGTTCTTATGGAATTTCCCCCCATACAGAGCGTGAGTTCAAGCAAGACATGACCTACATCTTACTCATTTATTCATTTGGGGGGTTAAAGCCTGCACTACAATACATATCTCACAGAATATGCTGCTGTTATTTTCTATAATTTATCTTATCCAGCTCTGAATACCTTAGTGTTGCTGCTAGCAGGAGCATGGAGTGTTTGAAAGCAGCTTGCCTGTGAGAGGTGATTCAAGTTCTGTTTTAACAGAAATTTATTTGTGATTGATTTAATCGTGATTAGCCTTTAGGGGGTGGTAGAATAAAGCAGTCCGTCAATTCAAAGTGCAAACTCCCTATCAGGATTCTCTTCCTCCCTCTCGTGTGATCTCCTCTTTCTCCTCTTTCCTCGAAGGTGGCATGTTTGTTCTGAGAGAAGGTTGATCCTTGAATGCAGTGTGGAGGCGGCCTTCTGGGACTGGGCTGCCTTCTCTGTTCTTGTTGGTTTCTGTGGAGGAGTGATTAACCTGTTCAGTGCCTGTTTTCTTTGGCTGGTGTCCACTGAGATAATGATAATCCCGTCGTCCAGTCTACTTGGGTTTCCTGCTGGGACCTCCTCTTGAAGTCTGTAGTCTCTTCCATTTGTGTGGGGTTTCCAGAGTTCTGTGGTCTATGGCCTCACTCTTGTAGTACCAGATACTTCAAAATCTCAGCACCAAGGCTCCCAGCTCCCTGTCTTGGGCTGTGGGAACTCCAGGATCTTCTACGTGCCAAGTGTTGATCATGGGGGAAAGGAATGCATACTTCCATCTGCTTGTGTCTAATCTCCCAGTTGAGCAAGGTTGCCCTATATTGACAGGAAAAATTCAAGAGACATAACAATTCCTATTTGATCCCAGCAAAGGGAGTAACCAGTGAGAAATAATTGTCATAAGGCAACTAGGAGAATCAAGAAAAGTGGAGTAGATTTTTGCCATTTTTGCTGGAGGAAGGGGGCATTCAGTCAGCCTCTGCTAGTCTACTGAATCTTGCTAGAAAACTACGGTGATGTCAGATGGAGAGTTGATCTAGAATTACTGAGGCATAAACTGAAGAATCATGGTGGGTTTTAAACTACAGACACTTTGATGATTGAAAGCTGTTTGGAATTGCTTTCTTCAAGTAAGATTAGAGAGACACGTCAAACTTTCACATAATATTTTCTATTACTAGTTCCTAGTTAAAACTGCTGTCAAGCTTGGCCAAATAATTGTTTACATGTCATTGCCTAATCCTTGGGGAAATAACTGAATATGACATACTTCCTGTACGTCTTCATTAAAATATTGCCAGTGAAAGAATATAATCCGGTGGCTAGTGGGTAGCAAACTAAGAGAGTGAATGATCTGTTACTCTCAGAGACTATTCAGTTCGGCATCACTTGCTTTATCCCTGCTGCTGAAAATCTCTAAAATTTTTTGAGACGCCATGAATATAAAATTTATAACCTAAGAATTCCCAGTAGGCTGAATAATTTGCTGAAACACGTAAGGCCAGCAGGTGTTTTTGGAATATGTGGCATCAAAAGCCATTCGTCTTAGCTAAGGCAGTCTTTTACGAGGAGCTATGCAGAGGTTTGAAGATGCAGACGGGAAAAACGCTGAAGCAGTCTGTTATTTTTCTCCCTTATACCTGTGCTTGAAGTTTTTTTATGTTCTGTTTTGTTTTTTTGCTTCTTTTTGTTGATGAACGATCAACCGTTATTAACCCTTTAATTCTTTGGACAAATATAAACATGTATTATACAATTAGTTAATCAGAATTTCTCTGTTTACTCCCTTTCTGAAGTTCGACAGGAATTATAGGCACGATCATTGCAATTTAGCACTTAATTATATTTCATTTTGTCATTGTTTAGTACTATTTATTGTGTTTGTTTTAGTTCTCCCCTAAATGATAAGCTTTGTGTGTATATGGGTGTGACGGCTAATTTGGGTGTCAACTGGACTGGGCCATAGGATGCCTAGACCTTTGGCCAAACCTTATTTGGGGTGAGTCTGTGAGGGTGTTTCTGGATGAGATTAATTTGAATTTGTAGACTGAGTAAAGCAGATTGCTTTCTCTAACGTGGTGGGCCTCATCCAATCATTTGAAGAATTAAATACAACAAAAAGACTGAGTTAGAGGGATCTCCTCTGCCCGACTGTTTTGAGCTGGGACATTGGTCTTTCTTGCCTTTAGACATGAACTGAGACATTGGCTCTTCCTGGGTCTCTAGCCTGCTGACTGTAGATCTTGGGACTTCTTGGCCTCCGTAGTCATGAGAGCCAATTCCTTAAATAGATTTATTTATATATACATCCATCCTACTGGTTCTGTTTCTTTGAAGAACCCTGACCAATACAATGGTTATGTTTCTGATACTCATTTCATATTATCCATAGCATGTAGCACACCATGGTTATGCTAGAAACCTAAAATAGACTTTTAGAAGCAGAGTGATCCTTGATCAAAATGATCCATGAAACTTAGAAGTCAGTTACTTTAAGACAAAATCCTGAATACACATTTGCTAAATCTTTGAATACTATTTAAATGCTATAAGTGTACTATTGCACCTGTCAGTTTTGACAAAGGTGGAAATAAAGGCAGTGAGAAATGCAGTATTGATCTCGGTTAGATGGTGTCAAATGAGCTGAATTTCTAGATTTGAATGACGAATGGTAATTACAGCACATTAAACAGCATAATTTTCATCATGAAAGATGCTATTTAAGTGACAGGTTAAACTTGTTTACCTTAGCCAAAAGCCTGTGTCTATCTTCTAAAAATTCATGATATTGTATGTGACATAAGAAAAGCCTCTATATTTATTATTGCTGCCTGTAAGATTTGCAAACCAGTTAAAGCATATTATTTTTCCTGTGGCAATTGGTCCTTTTGACCCATGTAAGGGAATGCACTTGGAGTTGTTTTTCAAATAGTTATGATGAATATCTCATCCGATTTCACCTATGGCCCTTGACATAGATTTGTATGAGGACTGAGCAAAATGAAAGTCTTAGTGTGTTTGTTACAAAACAGACTGAAGCTATAACTGACCCTTGTTAAATTGAACTCTGTGGCCTTGACCTCATTGGAGATGTATAGTAACTGTGTGAATGGATTAAAGGTAGGAAATGTGCCAACATAAACCAGAGCTAAGTGAGCAGAGAAGTATGAGTGTCTCATGATTCTGTCCACTTCAGAGTGTGGTGGCTCGAGTGCCCTCACATGAAAGACATTGCAGACGCTTAAATTCATTGAGCCCAAATACTTAAAATAGACTTTGTTATGTGAACATTAGAAACATAATTCATGAAACTGTGAAATGATGCCCACTTGATATGGAGCATGATACAGTTAACTACCCCTGAGCTGAACCTTGTAGGGTGAAAGTTGATGCTATTTCAGGGGTGGTAAGCATGGCCTCCCTGTTACTTCCCTGGAGAGGGGTGTCTTTTTAACTATGCTCTCATGAGAGAGCTTTTCTTTGTGTTTATTTTATTTTTTTAATATATCTTTATTGATTTCAGAGAGAAAAAAAGAAGAGGGAGAGAGAGAGAGAGAGAAACATCAATGATGAGAGAGTCATTGATCGAGCCCGCAACCGGGCATGTGCCCTGACTGGGAATCGAAGCCCGCTTGCCTGGATCCTAGGTCGATGCTCAACCGCTGAGCCACGCCCGGCCGGGCTTCTTTGTGTTTAGATGTGAGGAAAATAGAGCCCTCTCCACCACCTCCACGTAGAGTCGACCCTGAGTGGACACAGGGGCTCAGAACGGAGACAAGTGGCAGATGGCACTTTGTAGATACAGTGGGGAGCAGTGAAGACAACCATGTTAACAGCATAAGTATTAAGAGCAGATATTAAATGGAACATTGAGTGAGCCCACGAGCAAAGTAAGAATAGCAATTCTGCTAGAAGGAAGTGGCCTCTGGTGCACGCCTGTAAAACCACAACTGTGTGTAGCTTTCAACAGAAAAGGGTTAGACAGGAGACAAGAGAAACTAGACTGAGGTAAAACCCCAACAGCGTGTATTCTCTTAAAAATCATCCCAGGATTTTCACCAAAGACATATTGAGGAAAATATTAGAAATTAATATTGGAATTTCTCTATATGCCATTTGGTTTGTATCTAATATATAATTATGATTATATTTATTATTAGTGAACTAGATAGTAAAATATGTGTTATTTTTATTTTACAATGCAGATCCATTCTGTCTAAGTGAGTCCTTTTATTGACACAACATTCCTGAGTTACACGTGCTTCCCAGGCTGTTTTCGGTGGCTCCGAATGGGAAGACGCTCCCTGAAAACAGCTGTCTGCTTCTGGGCCCCCGCGGAGCAGACCTGGGAACCCGTCTGTTGTTCTGTATGTGCCTTTGCCGTGCTCATTTCAGTCTGGGGTGCTAGACCACAGCCATTTCTCTCAGAGCTCACCAAAGTCCGCATAAGAGCGTTTGGGGGAGAAAGTGAATGTGACTGAAAGGTACGTCTTAGCACTTCATGTAGGTGACTACGCTCAGTCACCTGCTAAGTGTCACTAGCTAGCCCTTGTTTGGGGTCACCTACAGTTTGTTCCATTTGCTTCCTGTCTTGCCCTTTCTTCTCATATATCCGTATTCGTCACGTGTTTCTCCCCAATCTCCCCCTAACAATAAGGACACTCTCCCACACACAGTCACAGCAGCTATCAAACTAAAAAACAAACAAACAAAAACCCCAAACCCTCACCTTTGTCCAGCCCACCATCTGTATTCCAGTCTGTGAACTGGCCCCACACTGTCCTTCGCAGCATTATTTTTCTGTCTGGTACAGTGTGCCAGTTAGGAGGCTGTACTGATTTTAATTGTCTTTTTAGTCTCCTTTAATCTTTGTGTTTGCCTTTAATTTTTGTCTTATATGACACTGACATTTTTAAAGAACACCTTCCCTTTTTAATAGAACATTTCTCCTTTTCAGCCTGTCTTACATTTTCTCATCATTAGAGTCAGTATGCCATTCTTTTTGGTACTCGTTTTATTGAAGTACAATCAGCAAAGCATTTTGAACTGAAACTTTGCCCAGCACGTAGAACACGAGTTAGAGAGCGAGGCATCATGCTGTCTGTCGTTGCTTAGTTGCCGAGGTACACGGTGGCTGCAGTTTCTAAAAACAGCCATGTAGTTTCTCACAACATACCCCTAATCCCAGCACCCATGGGGTGGGGAAATTGTATGTAAAATCAGGAAATCAGTGGAGGTGGAGGATAAATCACAGCTTCGCTTTTAGCATTTCAAGACTTGCTGCTACCCAGAGCTTTCAGAATGCCACAGGCTTTCTTCTGACTGGAGAAACGCATGTATGACCTGCAGGCACATATTAGTGTCTAATGAGGTGGATTAACCTGCCAGGAATATACACGTTTCCAGATGATAACTGGGAAGAGCCATCCACGACTCAAAGCGTGGTTTCCAAGGGTAGCATTTCCCGGACAGGGCAGCTGGACAGGGGAGATGCTTAGGAGCAACGTGACGGTTAAATTTATGGGTCAGCTTGGCTGGGCTGTGTTACTCAGTTATTGAATGAAACTCTAGGTGTTGCTGCAAAGGCATTTTGTACATATGGTTAACATCTACAGTTAATTACTTTAGGGAAAGGACGTTAACCTTGATAATGTGGGTGGGCCTCACCCAGTCAGTTGGAGGTTTTAAGAGCCAAAGCTGAGATTTCCAAGAGAAAAAGAAGTTCTGTCTCAAGACTGCAGTATCAACTCCTGCCTGAATTTCCATCTGTCTGGCCTGCCTCCAGGTTCCAGACTTGCTGGCCTCCTTAATTACATGAGCCAACTTATTATAATAAATCATATACATATATATATCTCCTGTTGGTTCTGTTTCTCTGGAGAGCCCTGGCCGATAAAGACAGGCAATTATTTATGCATTCCTCAAGCTATGCTCAGACATGGTAATTGCTAGCACAATGTTTGGACATGAGAAGTGTTCAGATAGCATATGTTAAATGGATCAATGAGTAACCAACTGGAAATTCACCTGCTAAGAAAGTTAATACTGAGGCTTTGAAGTAAAACATGAAATTATAGCTTTATGATACTGTTTTTTCCATAATATTGAAACTCTTAAAAAATAAATAGGAACATTTATACGTTCATGCTTTTTTTTTCAGTCTTAAGAAATAAAATCTGCTAATTATTATTATGATGTTTTGTGTGACATAAAGTAGAACTAATGTTGCTGTCGAGGATGCTAATGTTCTCTTTATCAGCAAGTAACGATACAGGTTTGCTCTTAATTTCTGTACTGAGTAAATGTTATTCCCATGTAAGATTTTTTGCTGCCCTCTGGTGGACATGGTTCAAGAAATAAAAAGTATATAAATATACTGTATATAAGTAGTCTTTTGTTTATGTTCACAAAGTTCCTTTCAAAGTCTGGAAAACCAAACACATTTTTTATATAAGAGGCAAACATCTCACCTTTGTTTAGAAATCCCTAGTGTAATACATGAAGTACTTAAAATAGGGCACCAAAAAGTTGTGACAGTGATTCCAAGAGAAAATGTGTTGAAAGTTATCCCATGGGGCCCAGCCGGGCCTGGCTCAGCAGTTGAGTGTCGACCTAGGATCTAGGCAATCGGGGTTCAATTCCCGGTCAGGGCACATGCCCCGGTTGTGGGCTTGATCAATGACTCTCTCATCATTGATGTTTCCATCTCTCTCTCTCCCTCTCCTTTCCTCTCTCTGAAATCAATAAAGATATATTTGAAAAAAAAGGAAGAAAGTTATCCCATGGGAATCCATCCCCCTCTCCCTTGCTGTGGTCATGGTTACTGAGGAAGGCTAAGTGGGATTCCCTGGATACCTCTCTGGGCTGCTTCTGTGGGCTGGGACGGTGTCTGTGTGAGTGTGTGTGTGTGTGTGAAGCCAAGTTTGAGAGAAATAGAAGATCTAGAAATCAGAGAGTTTAATGAAAGGGCTGTTTTCAAAGGTGTGAAAAAGAGTTAAGGAAACTCAACGAGGGACAGTGGAATATCACAAGACGAGATAGCAGAGAGTGGCAAGAGGGTGGAAGGAATGTCTACCAGACACTGGAAGGAGCACTTGTAGGAGCAGACTGCCCTACAAGAGCTGTCGCCACCTGTAGAAGGGCAGAGAAAACCCAAGGAGCAGATACCTTGACATTTTCTTGTCATCTGGTTGCCTGTCTGTGCCCTTCCATTGGACAAACCCAACAGAAGCCAGAGGGCAAGATAAATCATTGATGTGACCCTCGGATGTCAGCCTCCTTAGGCACTGAGTAGAGTAGAGAAGCATACAGTGGACTGAATGTGTGTGACAAATTCATATGTTGAAATGCTAATCCCCAGTGTGATGATATTAAGAGGTGGGGCCTTTGTGAGGTGGTTTTATTATGAGGGTGGATTTTGTAAAGGATTAGTGTAATCTGGAAGAGGGCTCTCACTAGAACCTGACCGTGTTGTCACCATGATCTCAGACTTCCAGTCTCCAAAACTCTGAGGAATAAATTTCTGTTGTTTAGAAGCCACCCAGTCTAGTGAAATGCTCAGCCTCTCTGACTCCTGCTTTGTTCCTAGGGCCTTCAGGCTAATAGCTTCTGCTCCGCCTTGCATATTGACATGCTAATCATCACTAGAGGAATTCTGCTTGAGGCTTGAGTTTTAAAAAAAACAGTCCTGTAACCGAAAGTGCCTTCCCTGAGGAGATAAGGGAAGTATGTATTGTTTATCAAAGATATGCAGGAACCTTGAGACTAGACTCTGATCAATTTGCACAATCTTCCTCCAACCCCTCTTGGTGCCCAGCCGTCTGCTGTGGTTTATTACCTCTTGCCCCTCCCATTTCCTCTTTGTTGGACATAAAAGAAGCCTGAACTCTGTACATTCTTAAGATGGATTTGAGGAACTACTTGGATGCCCATCTTCTTGGTTGGTTGGTGCCTTCTTGATCAATAAACCTTTACTTACTCCAAAGTCTGATGTTTTGAATTTTGACCTTTCGAAGTGTTGGGCACACAGACTTTGGACTTGTAACAGACTGAACTAAGACTAAGGGTAAAGAGTGGACATGGAGGGACAAATGAAAAATATTTAGCACATTACACATTTCCTCTTTTTGTTTCTATTGTAAATGGAATATTTTGTTTCTCGTGTGTGTGTGTGTGTGTGTGTGTGTGTGTGTGTGTACTTTTATCATCACTAAACTCTAAGGGAAGTGATGGACACTTAGAGAAGTAGTTACCGTAAACATGCTATCATAGGGGAGATAAAGCGTTCCATGAAAGCTTTAGCAGGTAGACTTGGTGAAGTTTATGGAGTCAAATGGCTTCTGAATGAAGAGAAGTTTAAACTGATATTCTAAGGATAAGGCATTAGGCAGGCGAAGGGGCTGATGGTGGTGGAATATGCTAAGAGAAACTGGAGGTGGGGGGGTTTCAAGATAGATGAGGAATTTGAATGCTTATTTACTGTTTAATTGCTGTGTGACCTTGGGTGAATTACCTGACTTCTCTGTGCCATGATTTTCCACTTGTAAAGTAGTCATAATACTTACCTCCCAGGGTTGTTGTAAAAATTAAATGAGAAATACATTTAAGTTTTTTGGGACAGTGCTTGGCAGATAATAAGTACAAATGGTAGCTATTATTATCAGTATGTAAGGAATGCGTGGAGTCAATAGGGGGTGTGATCCGTCAGAAGAAATTCATCAGAGTGTATTTTGCTAGTGGGAGAGGGTCAGCTAGAGCTGTAGACAAATAAATATTTGGAGAACCTGTGACTTGATAATGAGTTTGAATATTGTTTCAAGGGCAGTGGTCTCTGATGGATTTAACACAAGAAAGTTACATGATCAGATGTCTGTTTTAGAAATTGCTGGGGCTCACTGTTACTATCTCTTCTTTTCTTTGTGGGCATACTAGTCATGTTTCCAAGCTCCCTTGCAGTTAGGGGCCTTATGCCTGAGTTCTGGCCAAGGGGATCTATTAGTCAGGACTCTCCAGAGAACAGAACCATCAACATATATTCATACACATATAATTTATCATGAGAATTCACTCAAGACTATAGAGGCTGGTGTGTCCGAAATCTGCAGGTAGGGCTGGCAGGTGAGAGACGCAGTGGTACAGTTGAAGTCCAAAGTCATTCTGCTGAAGAATTTTTTCTTGCTCAGGGATGCTGGTCCTTTTTGTTCTCTCATGCCTTCAACTGATTGGAAAAGGCCCACTCACATTAGGGAGGGCAATCTGCTTTTCTTAAAGTTCACTGATTTAAACATCAGTCTCATCCAAAATACCCTCCAAGTTGACTCATAGAATTAACAATAACAGGGGGCATTTGGCAGAAGTGATGTGTGCTCCTTTCAGGCTGGGCCTCTGAACAGCTCATGCACAATCCTCTATGCTCTCTTTCTTTGCTTCTTGGCAGGTGGAAGGCAGAGGTTCTAGGGGATGAGGGAGCCACAAGATGGAAGGGAGCTGGGTCCCTGAAAGACTAGATGGAACACAGCCTTCATTCCACCTGTCATTGAAATATGTATGAGAGATAAGCAGATGTATTAAGCTTTGGGATTTTGGAATTTATTAAGCTGGGAGTCGGGAATTCTTTGGAGAGTGTTGTTGGTGTGCTGTTTGGTCTTTTCCTCCCTTTGGAAGAGGAGAAGGGTGGTTAGGAGCATTTGGGTTATGTGCAGTTCCAGACTTATAGGGACTCATATTTGACTCATGCCTGAGGAGTCTAAAGGTGAGAGAGGTACCTCTTTAATAGAGGTCGCAAAGACAGTTAGTGTATCCTTCTGAGGCAGTCATTCTGGCAGCAGGAAGGGGAATGGGTTGAAGCAGGTGAAGCCAGAGTTAGGAATTTGTGCCACAAGTCTAGGCAAGAGATGATGTTGATTTGGACTAGGTTGGTTCAGTGGGTATGCAGAAAATGTCTGAATTAATCATGTTGTGGCTAGTAATAAACTTTTAGTCCCTTACCAAATTTTCTTAATGCAAATGCCAGATTTCTTTCTTTCTTTTTTTTTTTGGTTAAAATAGGAAATTGATCTATTGTTTGGATTTACTCCACAGTATAGGGAAACTTAATAAATATGATGCTTTTTCTGGTTTCCTAGTTTGGGTTCAATGAAAAGAAAGGCTATCTTAGGCAACATTAAGGTGATAATGCTTCATTAGGAGACACACCCCCATGCAGGGTAATCAGCAGATTCAAGGTGATATACCAGGGGCCACTGTTCCATGGCCCTAAAGAAAAACTGTGCCTCAGAATAATCCATCAGAAGGAAGACTGGAGAGGAAATTTATCTGCCAGCTCACTCACGTCTGCTGTCTCTGGTTGGGTAAAGGTCACCACAGAGAATTTACTGCACTGATCTGCATCCTACCCTGGATTAGTGCTGTGAGTGGTGAAAGGAAGCATGGGAAGGGAAGAATGGACAGTCCGAAGCCCAGGGAGGGGGGGATAGTAAGTGGCCTGCTGGAGAGGAGTGGATGTGCCCCAGTGAGAGGGTCTCCGAGAGCCTGCCCCCAAAGCCCTTCAGAGAAGAATCAGCCTTGGATGCCAGTGATTCAGGATCACAACTGTACCATTATGTAAGAACTATGCCTTCTGCCAGCTCCTCTTTCCTGGGCCTGGCCTAGCAGGGAGAGGGTGAGCAAGGGTGGGAAAGAAAGCCAGCCTGATCCCCCCTGGCCTCGTGCAGGCTTCCAAGAATGATGGAGCAGAGACGGGAGAAGTTATAACTTGAAGTGAAGGTTGCAGTTATGTGATTAGACTGGATTGGACTTTTCACCACCTGGAAGAGATGGAAGGACTTTAGCTGAGCAAGATGGAAAGGAAAAAAAAGGAAAGAAAGGAAAACAATAATACTTGCTTGATATTTCCTTTTCTGTCCATCCAGGGTGGGAATTCATCAGTCCAGAAAGCAAATTAAAAGTCTGTGTTTTTTTTTTGTACACCATCATATCCATCTTGTAAAATCAGTTTGGTGTATTCTTAACCACTCTCCTATATTACCATGAAGATCTTTTTAAAAATACATCTTTATTGATTTCAGAGAGAGGAAAGGAAAGGGAGAGAGAGAGAGAAACATCAATGATGAGAGAGTCATTGATGGGCTGCCCCCTGCACGGCCCCCACTGGGGATCGAGCCCGCAACCTGGGCATGTGCCCTGACCGGGAATTGCACTGGGATCTCCTGGATCATAGGTTGATGCTCAACCACTGAGCCACACTGGCCAGGCATGAAGATCTTCTTCATCTGGCTCTGTTAAAAAAAAAAAAAGCTACATAAGAGGACCAAGATATCAGGCAGTTAACCCATTAAGGCCATGGTCTGCATTAATTAGTACAATTTGATACTACCTTATCAAGTGGGTCCCCATCTGAAGGTGGGACTCAGGAGTAAGATACTCTGGGAGTAAGAATTATAAAAGGAATAGCCTAGAGCCCAAGACACTGGGAATTCTCAGATAAAGAGCGCATGAATGGTAGATTGGGGCAACAAAACTGAAGGGGAGTGGCACTGGATACCTGGGTGGGGTGGAAGAGAAAGGACGGGAAAGCACTGAAGACACCCCAGGTGTTGTTTCCTTCCTTCTGCTCAGCAGTCTCAGTGTAGCCCACCTGATGCGACCTCTAGTGGTGACTCAGTGTCATAACACATGTGTGGGGTGGGGATTGAGGCAGAAAATCTGGAAGTTGACTCCCAGTTCCCCCAGTTTAACATTTTAGAGCTTTCGAACTGTACAGGCAGAGAGCTCTCAATGCATATTAATGGTTTGGTTGCTCAGTTGGAGGAGTGTGGGTGAATGCACCTAGGCCACCTGATAGCTGACTTCCGTGCTGTGTGTAAATTTTGTCACACACTTGAAGTATCAGGTGGAGTATCACAGGGCATTCAGAAGAGAGCTAAATAATTCATCAGTTTCTCAGCCAACCTTGGGCATAATTCAGAAAGGGCATATAGAAGGTTCTGAATAAATCTTGCTGAATAAATAAAGTGGAACTGCTTATTATGCGATTCGCTTCTCTACGCTTGTGAATTGGGGAAAAGACTTAAAACCGTAGAAACTGCCATATTTCCAGGAAAACATACACAATTTTTCAGTTCACCTGAAAATAAAGGAATAAACTTATTCATAATGAATTTGAAGGGTTCCTCTTTTGGGGTTATTTTATTCAGAGAATCCAGGACTATAAGTGGGCAACACTTTGTAACTGCCTTTGAGTAAAGGATCCATGTTAGTTGTCCATAAAGGGCAACTTCTAGACCCCAAAACGTGTATTGGTTAGTCTGGAAGTTTAAAAATGCAGTGATTATATTACGATAATTATTTAGTTTCAATAAATACAATGTAATGAGAATTACAGGAAATGTGCAATTAATAGATGTAATGATTCCTGATTCTCCTCAAGAGGGCAGCAAAACTGCACAGCTCAGTTTTCAGAGATCAGGGTGAAAATCTTAAAAAACACTTTCACAGATATTCCCAGACTTGATGATCATTCATATTAGTCCAACTAATTAAACATAATATGTTCTGAAATTTGTATTGGCATTTTGTGAAAGCTTAGCCTTTCCTTTGTGAAACAAAACAAAAAATTCTTTTTCCTTTTAGGTTAGACAAAAGAACTACACTTGCTTGGCTCTCAAAATGCATTTGTTTAAACAAGGCCAAATGTTTAAGTAAGCTACTGTGGATAACAAAGAAGTCAGAGCCCCCCACCCCCTGAATTACTTGATTTGTAACCAGATGATGATTGTGCTTGACTTTATTGGGTTCATTTTGGAAATTGACTTTCCATGATCTATCCTGGGTAGAAAGACCTTCAAAAAACATATACATCTCTTAGTGAAGAAAACTTGCCCCTAGGAAAATAGGGAAATGGGAGAGAGTTGAACACATTCCTGCCCACAAATAGGGAAGGGGGTTTTGTCATTTCCTAGACCAGATTATAGGTGAAGTTTTCTTTAGTACTTACATATCTTCCTTCAGTACCTTCTCTGTTCCTGGCTCTCCAGGTGTCTTTCTTGCCCTCAGAAGGTGGTCATGTGATCACCTGGGAAAGGTGTTAGCTAGTAGTGGTTCCAATGTTTCTCCTCGCCTTGGCCAGTGTGGCTCAGTTGGTTGATTGCCATTCTGTGCACCGAAAGGTCAACGGTTTGATTTCCAGTCGGGGCACATACCTAGGTTGCCAGTTTGATCGCCAGGTGGTGTGTGTATGAGAGGCAACCAATCGATGTTTCTCTCTCACGTCGATCTTTCTCTCTCTCCCTCTCTCTTCCTCTCTCTTCCTCTCTCTCTAAAATCAATTAAAACATTTAAAAAATGTTTCTTCTCTTTGGCGTATTTTCATTCAATAGAGGATTTGTGAAGACTGGAAGATCTTCAAGGCCTAAAGGAAAGGATCATAGAATGGTAGCATTCTGGTCCTTAGCAGGTTTATCCTTTGTATGTAGTAGGCTTTCAATAAGTAGTTGTTAAATGAATGAATAAAGACCTAAAAGGATAAATGAAAGATGTAGCTGCTTTTATTTGTCCAAAGTACAGACTAGAACTCTCCTTCCTTTTTGTGAGGCTAAGTTTAAATGGGGAGAAATTTAGCTTATTGTTTTAGAAAAGAGTGCAGGTGGAGTCAGGCAGAAGTATTTGATGGTGATTCTTACATTATATTGTTATATAATGACTACGGGTCAAAACAGGTTGAGTGGCATGGTGGCCATCATGAACAAACTCAAAGTCTGAATTTGAGAGGTTGTGCTAATCTTTCAACTTTGTAAATGTAAAGTAAGCATTAACATTCATATTTATTAAGCATTTATTCTCTGCAAACCCTGTGCTAGTCATATATTAAAATTTACTACACAGTATAAGTAGAAGAATAAACTATATCCCTGTCTTTGATGAACTTATAATCCCCCAGGAGTCCCAAGACTAGCACAGATGAAAACATCGGTAACCATAAAAGGTATAGATCACTAATGCAAATGGGTGGGTGGCACGCCCCAGGACTAAGAGAGTCGTGAAGAAGGGGAGGTGAGTAGGAGTTCGAGGCCCTGGGGAAGGCTACCCACAAAAGGGGGCCTCGAGCTGACTCCTACAGTGCAGGTGGGGTGTGAATACAGAGAGAAAGGGAGGGTGTGCTGGGATGAACAGCTCGATAACAGTGTGGAAGCGATGAGCATGTGCACCCAGAAAACAGACTGGAACGGAAACACAAATTGGGTAACAGGGAGGGCTACCGCTGGAAAAGTAATATTGGGCCCAAAATATAAAGAGTTTTGGAGCTGAAGCTACAGAAAAAGATGAACTACAAAACATTCTCAAGTAGGAGAATAAAGAAAGGATAGTCATGTTTTCAGAAAATTAAGCTCTTTGCACTTCCACTGTGCTGGAAGCCACCAGGAGCCTGTGGAATATCAGAAGGAATGTTTGTGGTCACTAAGGGACAGTGCGGCTTGTTCAGTTCTGAACTGTGACATTACAGTTAATATGCTGAGTTATAGTTTCAAATCCGTATTACAATATATTTTAAGAAAGGAGGCTTGGAAATACTAAGTCTATGTCTCCGTTTCCATACTAAGATAGTGTTCGTGATAGATTCTACTCTGGACGCCGAGTATATATCATAGTCATTAGAAATCCACTTAAAATAAAAGATGAGGGCCCATGGTGATACAATTTTATTTTTCACTAGGGAGCTATTTCCAACATCAAACACTGGTAAACTAATGGTTTGTTGGAAGGAAACAGGCCCTTTTATAGGAAGCCAAGACAGTCAGTCAAGAACATTTTACTTCTTCCAAGTGGAAATCTACAGAAGCAATGTTTTTGTTTTTTTGAAATGATCGTATATTTCAGAAACAGACACAGGATATTTTTATATCTCAAACTAGTGTCTTTGTCTGGTTGCAGTTGTGTACTTTCATGATATGAATATTATCCCTCTTAATTCATCAATTCTAAAGTCCATTGTGCTTGAGTTGCAAACTTGCCATTTTAATGACATACTTGGAAAACTTATTTTATTATAGAAAAGTACAAATAAGTAAAATAAAACACATGGACAGAAATATATCACAAAATACTGAGAACAGGAAAAGTAACTTCTTAAAGTTAGAGCTCTTTCAGCACCTAATAGAATTTGGTAAATGGCAACAGGTAGCTATTTCATTAACGTTGAGTTCATTCATTTTCTCTCTCTTTGTCTTCCTCATGGACCCTCCTGCCACCCCCATCTCTAAGTCTTCCAGATTTTAGTGCAGACTGTTTTCATAAATGCTTTAAACTTTGGCTTATTGTCAACCACGATCCTTTCTCCCTTTCTGTTCAAGCCATTGTAAGAACTTGATTTTTTCTTATAGTGTATTGAAGTGTGTTGTTTTTTGCTTTTCTAACTTCAAAGCAAAAATATATTATTTGATCACTTTTAATTTTTGTTTGTGATAATATTTTCTTCGTAAATATCCTCAAATGACCTCTATCTTCTAAAATGTCAAATAGCAACATTTACATAATTGTTTTTCGTTTCTTCTATCACCCCAATTATCCCATTTTCACTTTCATTAATTTAAAAAGAAATTTATATGCATGTGTTTTGTTTCATTTTGTTCTGTAAAACAAATTCAAAATTGTATTCTTAAAGTAACTTTGTAATTTAAGACCTGCAGCTAGTATTCCTATTGTTAAGATTTGGAAGCCAAGAGATGAGAGGTTATGCCAGTCAACAAATATGTATTGCACATCTTGGATGGGTCTTGGGCAGCCCTCAGTGCTAAAGGAAACAAAAGAAATATAATAAAAACTTGGAAAATTTTTGGAAGTATTTTCTGACACTGGATTTGCAAGTACCACTAGAAAAGATGAGTTTCCTCATATACTTTATTCTTGATCGTGAGAGTAGAAAATAATAAAGCTCTGTTGAGATTTTAGACTACCCACTAACAGCAACAACAGCAACAACACCTAATCTTTATTGAGGGTTTAGTACATGCCAGTTAATAAGCATTTTTCATGTGTTTACTCATTTATTCATTAAAACATTAATATGATATAATTATATTTACATAATCATCAAATAAGAGACAATGTAGCCAAGAGAGAAAAAGTTTAAGTAACTTGCTAATGGTCACCCAGACAGTAAGTAGAGGAGCCATAGATCTGAACCTTGGTAGTCTTTCTCTAGAACCAACATTTTCAACCACATTTATTTTCCACCAAACTGCCCACCAAGCTCACTCTGGTTAGGGGCATTGCTGTCTCATGGTGTGCCTTAGAGAAACTACACACTTCTTTATGTCAGAGACCTTCAGGATTGCTTGGAAATAGGCAAAAATCCATAATTTAAATGGCAGCGGCTAAGAATTGTCCTTGATCACAAAAATATATGTAATATAGTTGGAGACATTAGATACATAGATACAGCTAATGTGCAGAGTAGCCATATCTATACTAGCATTGCATCCTGATATATTAAATCACTAAGGAGTGTAGCACAGACAATAATTAGGGAAGGAACAACTGGAGAAGGATCTGGAATGCTTTGATGTGTACAAGGAAATATCTCCGGAGAATGCTGAGGAATGTGTAGGTTTTGAAGTGGGAGTGGTTGGGGGTGTGGGGGTGGGAGGTGGAGACAAGAGCGTTAAGACAGAAAGAGAGGTGCTATTTGGAAGCGATAAAAAGTGATGAGTGCCACTTCCAAGCAGAAACTTTAAAAGCTGAGCAGTCTTTGAGCTGAGACTGGCAATATTTTTAGACAAGGGCTGTCCTTCAAGTTGAATCTCGGAGTGAAGAAGCATGAATCAGAGTCCCCTGACAACCCATATCTTAAACTTGAAATAAAACCCTCTTGGAGGGGATTGGGAGATTTTGGGATCATTTATTGATGCAGCATTTCCTAGCTTAGGTAACTAGCTGGTAGGCAGTTTGTGTCCCAGGCATAAACCATTAGGATTTAGGCAATGAAGAGCAAGCGACAGACCTAAAAGTCAGTGTGAAGGAGGAATTGACAGGACTTGGTGACTGATGGATGGGTTGTGAGGTGCAAAGACTTAGGAGAAACTGGCAAGATGACCTTAATGGTTTAGGTTTGAGAGAATAAATGATTGATCAAAACTGATAAAGTGTGGCAGGTGGATTTGAAAGATAGATAGGAGAGAAACCCTTAAATCCTTTGGAAGGATAGTATAAAGTGGGTTAATAAAAAAGTTATCAGGCAGAGACTACTTGGAAAAATGTGGTGGTTCAGAGAAATTTCCCAGTTCTTACAAGGCGAACAGAGCGAATCGATAGTTTTTGTTTTGTTTTGAAGTTAGACTATCTATTTGCATATTTGACATCATAAAAAGTGTAGGAATCGAGCCGTGTGGAAAAGATGCTGGGGGGATGATTGATAAGTATGGGTTTCAAGGTCCACAGAAACTAGGAAGGGATGGGACTGCGAACATACACGGAGCAGTAAACCTTTGGAGAGGGCGAGGAAAACACGTTGCATTAAAATTTTGAAAAGGAAGGATAGACATAAAGATAGAGGAGAGGTATTGATAAAAGACAAGAGCTCGATGGCCTCAGGGCCTCAATTTCCTGTTAAAGTAGGAGAAGTCATTGGCCGAGAGAAGAGGGAGAGCGGTTGGTGAGAGCGGAGGAAAGAGGTTGTGCTTTTTAAAAAATTTCATTTTCCAATTACAGTTTACATTCAGTATTATTTTGTATTAGTTTCAGGTGTGCAGCACAGTGCTCAGACAGTCGGATACTTTGGAACTGACCTGGAGGAGGAGCGAACCTGGTTGTGGTCACAGGACTGCTGCATGCAGAGGGCCTGTTGGAAGTTAGACTGGAAGCATCTGCCCTGCGCTGCACTTTGTGAAGTCTGAATAGCTCTCCATCTTCTCTCATAGTGCTCAGGGTCCTGGGAGCAGGCAGAAAAAGCTCACGGTGAGGGTGAGCCAGGTTTGTGACTTTTTTATGGAATAAATTATTTGCCCAAGGTCATGTTATAGTTCTCTCTAATCCGTTCTCATTGTTTTTTCATAATAATACAACACCCCCCATAGATACATTTTATATTCCAGTGGTTTTGATAATCTTCACATTGGCTTGGCTTGAAATTCATCCGTGTAATCGCTGAAGCCTAGGTTTCATTTTTACACTCGGGTTGTTATAAACTATGATGTCAGTTTTTGGATAACTTTTCTACCTTCTCATTTTTTCATTTTGATAGGCCTTTCAAATAACTTTCATTGGTGGAAAAATTTTCTGTGGTTCTTTATAAGAGTTTGTCACTTCATTTAGTTCAGATGTCAGATACTTAACAAGGATTATTAAGTGCCCAATGTGTGCCATGTGCTATGCTAAAAGCCAAGGATACAAAGACAGTGAAACAATGCGCATGCTTTTTATGTGCTTTTAGATGTCAGCACTTGAGCTGGGAAGTATACACAGAAGTATATCACCAGAATACGTTTATCTTGGAAGCTTCTTAAACTCCTAAAATTTGTCTGACTTGTGCTTTTTGCTCTCATGTGTTATTCAGTCAAACACTAAACTAGATGTTGCTGGGAAGATATTATGAAGATGATATTAAAGTCCATAACTAGTTGACTTTTAAGTAAAGGAGATTATCTTAGATAATGGGGAAGGACCTGATTCATTTGTTCGTTGGAAGTCCTTCACAGCAGAATGGAGGGCTTCTTGGAGGGGAAAAAATTCTGCCCCATGAACTGCAGCTTCGGTGCGTTGGGAGAGGCCTGCCCTATGGATCTTGGGCTTACCTCACTCGCCCGCCCTGCAATTGCATAAGCCAGTTCCTTGAGATAACCCTGTTACTATATATCTCCTACTGGATCTGTTTTTCTTGATGAACAGTGACTGATACAACAACTGATAGACTAGAAGAAAAAATTTGTGAAGCGTATCATTAAAAAGGAGTCGATTTAATAAGTAACAAGGTTGTAATACCCAGCATGGCGACTATAGTCAATAATGCTGTATTGTATGTTTGCAAGTTTCTAAGAGTGGATCTTAAATGTTTTCATCACGAGTGAAAATTTTTTTATTATGTGTGTTAATTAGATTTATTGCATTTATCATTTTGCAATATGTACATATATTGAGTCATTAGGTTGTACATTTGAAGCTAATCTAATGTTTTATGTCAATTACACCTAAATTAGAAAAAGATTTTAGAATAAAAAAATTAAAACATTTTAAAAAGGAAAAATCTCTAGCCTAATAGAAAAATGGGCAGCCCTGCAAAAAGAAAAAAAAGGGTGGGGGGGGGCAAAGGGTACATTTAGGTTATCTTTTGCTGTGTAATGAAGTAATCCGAAACGATGGCTTAATGCAGTGGCTTATTGCTTTTCGTTACCTGTAGGTTGGCACTCTGGGAGGGTCTTATCCTCATTTCGCCTGGGATCATCCAAGCTGTAATTATCTGAGGGCTCCACTGTGGCTGGGCGGGGCCCAGGTTGTCCTCTCCCAGAGGTGCGGCAGTTGGTGCTGGAGGTTGGCTGAGACGCCGCAGGTTTCCTCCATGCGATTGCTGCTCCTGGTGGGTTAAACTGGGCTTCTACGTAACACTAGGTGGCAGGGTTACAAGAGGGTGAGAGTGGAAGCTGCAGGGATTGGGGTTATTCCTGGGGCATGATGGGAGGGGACTGGGGGAAAGTCTTACTCAAAGAAGAATTTTGATCTTATCTGACATATTTTAATACTTTAATATGTAGTTATGATGTACCTGTGTAATTAAAATAGATGGATATATATAAATATTGCTATAGACTGAATGTTTGTGTCCCCCTCCCCCCCAAATTTGTATATTGAAACCTAATCCCCAGTGTGATGGAATTTGGAGGTGGGGGTTTTAGGAGCTGATTAGGTCATGAGGGCAGATCCCTAATGAATGGGATTAGTGTCCGTGTAAAAGAGACCCCAGAGAGCTCCCTCACCCTTTCTGCCATGTGAGGAAACAGAGAGAAGATGGCTGTGTATGGAACAGAAAGCGGGCTCTCACCAGACATGGAAGGTGGCTGTACCTTGGATCATGGACTTCCCAGCCTCCAGAGCCGTGAGAAATAAAGTTCTGTTGTTTATAAGCCATCCAGCCTATGGAGCTCAGTCATAGCAGCCTGAATGGCCTAAGACAGACATGTACAAGTTCACACATGTATACATACTCACATATATGTGGGGATAGAGGGCGAGCTTTCCTTTTTTTCAGTAATCTTAATTCCTCACCTGTACCGAATCTTTGTCATCTTAACTAAAGTTGCAGAAAGGTTACAACTGACCCATACTTTTTGTTACCTAATATCATGCCCATGACAGACTTTTCATTCTCTGAACAAGCTTCCAACTGGAAGAAGGATTGTGTGATATACTTAGTATGATAAATGGGGAAGTATTCAAGGTAGTTTGATATTGGGACCCCAGTTCTTTTAAGCCCACACTATACACTAGGCTCAGACAAAGACACTTGTGGTTTCCATGGGTCATGGACAGTGGAAGTCTGTGCTATGGCACCGTCAGGGCGCTAGGCTCTGGAGTCCATTTGCTTGCTTGCATTCTGAGGTTTGGATGTCAGACGTACAGGTGGCTAGGCCACAACCTGTAAGAGGTGGCAGGCGGTCTGAGGCCACTATGAGTTGGGACCCATTTCTTTTGTTGTGCATTATGTTTCTGGTACAGTAAGGGTTCTGGGATCCTTTTATTTCAGCTAAAAAGGGTCAACACTTTTCTCTGCATTGAGCAAATAGATAAACAAAGGGAAGTCTTCCTAGTTTGAAGAAGTTAGTCTAACGTTAAGATGTGTAACCAATTCCTTCCTATCCAGGCTGGAAATGAACATAAGTTGTCTTAGGATAGGGTTTGCTGAAAACCAGAGACAGAAATGCTGGTGGGAATGTAAACAAAAGTCCAGAAGATCCTTTTGAGAAATTAAAAGAAAAGGCATTTTAATCAGAGAACATAGTCTTTGGCAAGAACCAAAAACATGCTCCGAGATGAGGGGAAGGGGCAGGGTTTCTGAAGAGGCAAGTTGCAAGGGGGAGGCTAACAGAGATGGGTTGCGAGGGAAACTACGCCATACACTTACGTCATTCATTTTCCGATCGGTGGGCAGCGCATAGTAACATATGATCAGGCGGTTATCAGTGTTCTAGTCTCAGCTGAGGTCTGCAGAACAAAGAGTTCTTGATCAAGCATTTTGGTAGCAGGGGTGTTGCTTATCACTAGCACAGGGCGTATGATTTATCAGACAGCACATTCGGCACAGGGGGGTCTCTTTGCCCTTGGGCGGTTTTGGAGCCCAAAGAACAAATTCATGTCTTATAAGCTGCTTCATAGTCCAAACTGCAAACTATTGGAATCTTGGGCCACAAACTATGACATTAAAGTTCTTATAAATCCTCAGGACGCATGTCAGGATAGATGTGGTGGACAGTAAAGGACAGCTTTTCCAAAGAGCATGTATGCATAACCCATAGACAGAGACAACGGTGAGGCAATGGTCAGAGGGAAGGGGGTGCGGGGGCAGTGTGGAGGCGGGCAAAGGGGGGGAAATGTGGACACCTGTAATAGCGTCAACCAGAAAAATAAAGTAAAAAAAGAAATGAAAAACTTTGGATATAGAATGAAGGAATGTAAAATACAAAAACAAACGAGCAAACACACAAAAAACACAGCTTTTCCTTTCTGCGTTGGGAGCAGCCTTTTGATGAGACTCTTTCACCGTGAACTTGACTTGGCATACACCCTATGAATTTCTAGGGTATGAAAACTGGTCCTAGGGAGCTGAAGGAGGAAGGACAGCTGATTCGAGCGGCATGGAACAAAGAGAACAGTTACAGTTTGGGCTGACCACTGCTTGGAGCGCCCAGCAGAATTCAAGAGAATTGGGAAGGAGAAAGCGACCTGAAAGTCTTGGAGCCTGAGGATGGCGCTGTGAAGTGTCTTTAGCTTGACGTGAGCCCCCACACAACAACGATAATATACTCAGGCAGCAGCCAGAAGCAGGATACCTCTCTAGTACAGATCTTGCTTATAAACACCTGAAAAATTGGGCAGGGACCAGATAAGTAGAGAACAGATTTTAATTTCTTCCTGTTTACTATGAGCAGGTTGTAGGATGAGAGGAAAATGAGCTTGTTAAAAATTACTTTTTTCTATTTTAAGCTGTAGCCATATTTGTATGTAAGGACCTAATACTGTTTGATACAAGGTGTTGAAATTGAGAAGTAATTGAGTTAAAATCAATTTTCAGGGTCTTTTCAAAGTGACTATTTTTAAAAAAAAATATATATCTTTATTGATTTCAGAGAGAGGAAAGGAGGGGAAGAGAGGGAGATAGAAACATCAATGATGAGAGAGTCATTGATCGAGCCCACAACCCGGGCATGTCCCCTGACCGGGAATCGAACCCCTATCGCCTGGGTCCTAGGTCGACGCCCAACTGCTGAGCCATGCCCGGCCATACCCAAGTGACTATTTTAAAAGGACCCTTCCCTTGGCTGATAATTGAGTTGTGCAGTTGGGATCATAAATTCCTGATGTGAGAACAGTGGAATTTTCTCTTTACTGTGTATGCTTATTTGTCCCCGTCTGGGAATTAGTCTTGAATGGCTACAACTGGTTAATGCAGAAGAGCATGCTCTTAAGGGCTAAAGTCTTGTTCCTATAGTTTGCTTCTGAGTTACAAGGATGCATGACCTTTCCAAGGTTAGAAGAGTGGAAGTTTAGAGATCAATCTTTGTATAACCGTTACGTAGACTGTCAGTACCTCCTCTCCCTGCCCTGCTGCGTTTCTGATAAGAAACATGTTTCATTTTCTTTGCTGGCACCTGTCTGGGAGTGAGCAGTGGGGTGAAAGTGATGGGCATGCAGACAAACTTCTTAGAAACAGAGATTTAATGATTTCTTTATTTTCAACCTCATTTCTATGAGGTGAACTCATTGAGAATTAATTAGTTGGCCTCTATTGGCCAAGGCTGATATGAAAAAGGATTCTTACACTGTTTTAGAAACTACTGTTTTTGTCCATACCTAAAAATATTTAGTTACAGCTTCTTTGTTGCAGACTGGAAACTTTGAGTTTTTCTTTGCCTGTCAAATTGGGGTCATAACACAGGGATACAATTAATGCTAAATTGAAATTATGGCACTGATTGCATATTGCTTTAGTCCTGGTACTTTCACCCTCACATGAGGGGAGCTCTCTGTATGTATTTGAAAAATGCTGTGAAAAGCTTTTTGCCATTTGGGATGCATTGCTGGGTGTGACTGTGGAGAAGACACTCGTAGATTAATTAGATTTTTATTGTGTGATTTAAAAAATGCTTCATGGGGTACATGTAGCTCTGCGGAATGCTAAATTTGGGTATGGGTTTAGAATGTCTAATTATGTAACAATTGGATCACTTTCAGCTCAGCTCTTCCTATTGGGAACGAACTGCACTAGTTTATGTATGAACCCCGAGTTCAGTGTTAATGGCGGTGGCAACGGTGATGTGCTAGAGACAGGAAGCGGCTTAATACAACCTAGTCTTTGTTTCTTCTTGTGAATAATTTCTGGAAAGAAATGGATTTCCAGTTCTCAGCTGTAATTTAGCTGACTTTGGGACCTGATTTCTATCTGGAAAGCTGCAAAGTAATGCTGGATGATACATTGGTCTCAAGAAATTTTCCAGATTAAATTGCCTGGGTGAGAAGTGTAAAAGCATATATATTCTGAAAGTGCAACTTAATTGTGTCACATGCTTGGCTTTTCAGTTGCATGTTAAATATTATTTGTGTGTTTGAGGAAAGAACTTCTAGTTAAAAATTGTGGATAAAAGACACATTGTCCCCATTTCATTCACTCAGAAACTGCCAATGAAACAAAACCAATATGTGGGAAGGGGTGAGATTCCTCTTCATCTGCAAGGAAAAGGAAATGGCTGAATCCCTATACCTCAAACTTTGTCACAAACCTGTTAAATACTATGGGTTGTGGACTGGAATGAGAGGTATTATGCTTAGTGCTGACCTGTCTTTTCTGATCTTCATCGGGAAACTGTAAAAGTAAACGTTACAGTCTTGAAAGGGCTATTCATTTATTATTTGATTAACGTGATGTGATTCAGAGAGATGGACGGGCCACTAGAAAATGGAACAAAGATCCAAAGGAAAGGGGGAAACATGATGACAGATCATTTCTTATGTCTGAGCTCTGGCTCCTAGCTAAGGGAGAAATGTGAGGTATTTCCAGACGAGAACCTAGAGAACATGTGGATTGAAGTACAGTGACTTCTTAAACACAGAACACTGCAGAGACTGGCCCCCAGATCAAAGAAAAAACAGATTTGGTAAAAGAGTAAGTGTGACAAAACCCTAATCTAACCCTGAAATGCCCTGTTATCTGATTAAACGCTATTTCTGGGTGTGTCTCTGAGACATTCGAGGAAGAGATTAGCATTTGAATGGTGGACTGTGTAAAGCAGGTTGCCTTCATCAGTGTGAGCAGATATCATCCAATCCACTGAGTGCCTGAGTAGACCAAAAAAGTGAGGAAGGGAGAACTTGGTCTCTGTCTGACTCCTTGAACTGGGACATTGGTCTCCTAACCTTGCATTAGGCCTTAGACCATCAGCGCTCCTGACCTTTGGAGTCAGATTGGAACTACACCACAGACTTTCCTGGGTCTCTGGGTTGTAGATGCAGATCATGGGACTCTTCAGTCTCCATAATTGTGTGAGCCAATTCATCATAATAAATCTCTTCCTTCTCTCTCTCTCTTTCTCTCTCCTACTGGTTCTGTTTCTCTGGAGAATTGTGACTAATATATTCCTTCTCTGAATAGTTGATAGAACTAATAGACAAAATATCAGTAAGTAAAGAGAAGATTTGAGTATCATTATCAACTAATTTGACCTATTTGATGTTTATAGAATATTTAACCTGATAAGCATAGAATATATATTCTTTTCATGTGCACCTTGAGTGTTCACCAAAATAGACCACATACAAGGCCATACATTTCAAAGAGCTGGAATTATATCACATATGTTCTTGGATCACAGAGAAATTTAATTGGAAACCTATAAAATGAGATAACCAGAACATCCCCGACTATTTGTGCATGAAACAACATTTATTCTAAACATAACGTAGTCAAAAAGGAGATCAAAATGGACATTGGGAAAGACTTTGAACTGAGTTGTAAGAAAATACAACACATGAACACTTATGGGAAATAGTAGATTGTAAAGGCTGGCTGCAATTTTTCCTGTCACTTTGTGAATGTCCTTTTAAACAATATGACATGGTTCTTCTCCCATCAAATGGTGGAGGGAGTTATTTTCTACCTCTTGAATCTGTACTGTCCTTGGGACCTGCTTTCCTTAACTAATGGAGTGTGGCAGAAGTGGCGCTGTGAGACTTCTGAGCCCAGGTTGGGAATCCTGCCTAAGCTAGCATCCTTGAGGGTGAGAGATGCACAGGTGGTCAGCACCAACTGCTGAACATGCGAATCGGGTGAGACGGTCGTCTCAGACACCCAGCTCTAGCGAGTCCAACCACGTGAACGGGCCCAGGGAAGACCAGCAGAAGAACCTTTGAGCTGAGCTCAGCCTGGGTTGTTGGTTCACAGTATAATGTACAAATAGAATGATTGTAGTTTTTAGGCACTAAATAGTAGAATTGCTTAATATGTAACACTCAATAACTGATATAACTGATATTGGTACCAGAAGTGGGGTATTGCTGTAACAAGACCTTAAATATGTGGCATTGGTTTGGTATTGATCAGGTTGGAAAAGCTTCTCAGAGTAAGAAATGACCTCAGGGTAAAGATCAAAGATGTAACTGTTAGACATTTTGTCAAAATCTCAGAAACGTTTGACACACAGTAGACCCTCTCAGCTAGGCAAAGGGGAGTCTAAGAATCCCAGTGGAACTATCCCAGAGCATCCGAACGTGTGGCACAGGGGAAGTATGTGAACAGAAAGAACTGTCCCGTATCTTCAACTGGATGGTAAATCTGTGGCTGAATATAATCGATAAAATTCATCAGCTGTAGATGGAAGGTTGGTGGGTACATTTTATTATATGTAAATATCTCTCTGATCATAAAAGTATATTATAGATGAAAGACATGTTTAGAAGCAACTAAAAATGAACATATATGACAAATTTTCATAGTGAACATATTATCTTAGAGATTGGATTGGACAAAGACATAAAAATGATTATAAGATATATTCCACTAAGGAATACAGACAGAGGAATATGTGTAAATATGGTGAATCTCAAAAAAGGAAGAGAGTAAATGGAATAGAAAAAAATATTCAAGGATAAAAGAAAATCCCAGTTCTCCTTGTCTTCCAAGGGAAAATGGAACACTTTTTGTTAATTTATTATGCTGAAGATTTTAAATTTTTTTACATTTAAACTCTCTTCATCATCTCCATGTTGGGTTCACATTATCTTTGATAAATAAATGTGTCATTAAGGTGTTCTAAACAAACAAGCAGTTCTTCATCTAAGAGATGTTTTTAGCCTACCATCTTGGCCAATTGAATCAGAGTTCAGCCTGTTTAGAAATAATTATGATTTCTTTTCTTCCCCTTAAATAACCATGTCTGCCTGAAGTCAGGGGATTAAACAATATCCCTGGAGATGAATTTTGTGATCATAGACGACATTCTGTGAGTGATTAAATGGCTACTCTTGATCTCCCGTTGTCAACCTCTGAGAATTTTCCCTGGGAACAAACCCTGAATTAAGTATTTCTTTAGTAGGGTTTGTGTTATTAGCGTCACAAATGTAAATGCTAATCGACTGTCCTGCTCCTTTCTCTTACAACCTGACTTTAAGCTCTCCTGTTTTATTGCTTTTCTTTCCTCTTGGAAACACTTACCTTTTAATTTCCAGGAGAGTGTTGGGCAGATTCAATTAAAACTCTGCATGACAACCCTTCAGACAGTCTCTAGGGGAGTCTGGATGCAAAATCCCCCCGAGCCGCTTATCTTCGAGGTGCTGAATGAACCTGAAAATCAGTCATCTAGCGAGCAGATTTGCTGTTGCCCATCAGCTTCAGAGCAGCTGGGGTCCGATTTGCTCTTGGCCTCGAGGCGCCTTGGGGGGTATCACTCGACTTTTGGGGTAGTAATTTACAAAACTGGAAGCCTGCTGATGCCAGTCGGTGCCCTTGGCCTCCAGGCCTGCGAGCTCATGTCTCCAGCTCTCCGTTTGCCAAATCATCTATGGGGCTGTTTTGCAGATAAAGCAAAGACACCTCAGAAAAGAGCTTCGGAAAGACGTTAAAGACGATCCAACTATTTGTTCCACTGAAAGCCTAGATTCAAGAAGAAAAGGCTTTTGAGGAGTCCCTGTAACTGCCAAAGAGTCTTCTCAATGTGCCCTTGGAGCCTGCGGGCTGGAGTGACTGGGTCGGAGAAGAAGCACCTCGATGCCCCCAGCCCTTCCTATGTATCAGACACAGAATCACCCTCGATTTCCCCCTCGCTCCCCAATCCTGTCTTTCATCCAGGTCCTCAGGGTGCCTCTTAAACACCCCGGAGCCCCTGACACGGCCCGTCTTGACTGCCAGGACGTATTTAAGCCACCCCCGTCATCCCACATGCGGTCACACCTCACTCTGTCCCATCCTCCACACTTTCGGAAGGATTTCAATAAAATGAACACTGCATGTGCCGCTTTTCTGCTTAAAACCTTTCAACGTCTACTCCCCACCCCCCACAAAGTAGAGATCAAGCTTCTCACACTTTTTCTTCCCTACTTTCCGGATCTTGTCCTTGCTTTCTTTAGCTTCATCTCCTTCTGCTTCCCATGTTGTGTTCACTCAGGTGATAGAAAACCTCGCAGGGTAGGCTGCTGTTCATGTGGGGAAGGAAATGCATCTGGGAAGGGACCGCGACTGTAGACAGGGAGAGGGCTTTGTCTGTAATCTCTTCTACATAGGCCTTGATAAAGTCAAGGTGGGCGTCTCCTACTCTGTCAGCCAGAATGTCCTTAGCTTCTTTCCAATAACCAGGAGGCCCCCCAAGGTCCTAGCTACTAAAAATAGAACCCCGGGCAAGAAACAGGGACAAAGATACCCTTTAAAAACAACAAAAATAATTTTAGCACAAGCCTCAGGCCTTTAAAATCTCATATAAAAGTTGGAGCTCTCACATGTTAAAATACTGTTTATGAACAAAATGTTTCGGGCTTTGGAATTTTCATCGGACCCTACTTTTTAGGTAGCTAAATTCTTACAAATATCCCAGAACTGGGACTTGAAGAAGTTATCTGATTAAAATTTTTTCTTGCAGCCGAGAAATGCCTTCACCAATTAGTACAGATTGTTATTGATGTTTCCAAGAAATTTCACAACTTTTTTTGGCAGTATGCTCTGAAGTGTCAGTGTTAAGGCCAAGACTTTCTTCCCTCTGCCTAACCAAGCTCTCTCACCCTCATTCTAATTTTAGCACATTTCCTCTCATTGTTTCCTTGGTCAAGATGGACAATAATTTGGTTGATTTTTTTAGGTACTATGACACTTCTTATTAAACCTCTCCATAGGCTTTTTCTTTTCCAGATTAAACAGTCTCAGCATCTTTAATCTTTTCTCCAAATAACAGCTTTCCTTTTTTTTTTTCTTATTATATTTTACTGTTTTGCTCTCCCCAGCCCCTCTCAAATTTCTTCACATTCATTTTAAGCTGGAGAGACAACACTGGATACCATTATTCTATTAAGGTCAGCCCCGTGCCAAGAAGAGCAGGGTTGCTTCCTGACTCCTGGCAAGTTGCACGACTGTTACTACATCCTGGTGTCCTACTACAGTTTTTATTTTTCTCTTCCAATAATGTGATCTTCAAAAGCGTTTGTTCAGCGTCTATGTACAGAGCCAGCTTGCAAAAGTATCAAAAGAAATTCAGATGCTCATCTGTTCCCATCAGACACTTGGTAGGAATAGCATCCAGTGTTGAGAGCCAAAGGGGGTGCAAGTAGGGAAGATTGTAAAACTAAACGTAAGATTTTTCTCAGTGGAAGTTAGGGAGAAAGTAAGAGTCTAAGATGCTATTTTTGTCTAACCTTGCTGGAAATATGTGCAAGGAGACAACAAAGACAGGTTTATGTAGCGCTGAGTTTTTGATTATAAGCTGGAAAATTCAGTCCCCTCTCTGGATATGGGGAACTGCACATGGGTCTTTTAATGCTAAACCTGAAGGCCCTTTCTTGGCCCCAAATGGTTCACTGTGTTCCTTCTGTTTTGCTGCAAGATGGGGCATTTTGGCCGATTACCCTGTCTTTTTTGGCTGAGACTATTCTGTTCTATGGATGATTTTTCCTTTCCTTAAATCTCTTCAACTTGACCTTTCTTTCTTGCCCAAGAATATAAAGATGCTCACTGTTTCTATGTTAAGGATGCAATTATCCTCATTAAAAGGAAATAAAGAAGTAGCAAGATTAATAAAAAAAAGATGGGGGAAGTTACATAGTTAACTAAAATTAGCCTTTGAGATGAGAATTATTGCTACAAAGTATATCTACCCTCAGCTTTTAGTCTTGGGTATGAGGGATCCCACACCTCCTGCGTCTTTCTGATCCTACCCTTAGCAGTAATCAAGGCCAGGTTTTGGAATAAAATAGAACAGTGGTGAATCCTTGGTTGAAACAGAATATGCATGTGTCTTTGAGACTTCACTATCAACTTTACTTGGATTTGGTCTTATCATTTCATTTGTATTTGGTCTTATCATTTCATTATCGTCTTTCAATGTCTATACAGATGTTCGGTAATGTGAGGACCTAGTTTGAGACCCCTGCTCTCAATCAGTGGGCCATTTTGAATTTAGAGGAGAATTTCAGGAAATTTTGTACTCTGACTTTTGATTAAAATCATGGATTTTTATCATGAGAATTAACTTGAGAAAATTCTCTTTCATCAAATAAAGATGAGGTAAGTAAAAAGGAAAATGTATAGAGTCATGGACTACAACACTTATTACTTAATTCAAGTAGGAAAAAATCCATTATTGTAAAGAACAGAAGTTTAACTCACTCATAGGAAATTACCTCATATTTCTTTTTTACTTCCCAAAAGTTGACAAGTCATTGTCTGAGTCAATTGGCATTTTATATGTGTAAGTTAGAGAAACTACGTCTTATCAAGAAAGAAAGACAGAAAAGTATTTTCCTACATTTTCATACTTAAGATAACTTGGATGTTATTTTAAAATGATAGTTTTAATTTTAAAAAGGTGATTCAATGTTATAACAAGATTATTCAGTGTAATCCTATTTAGAATTTAGGAAATTAAAATGGAATTATTGCCCTTTAACAGATCTTAGTGGCTGTGCTTTAAAGTGTTGTCAAAAGCTTCAGTGGTATCAGCACTGAAATCATGATTGGTGATGAGGAGATGATAGGGGAGCAGAAGATTATGGGGTAAAGAGTAGACAGAGACAGCCATTCTGTGTTGGGTGATGTGGCAGGGTCGAATGTGCACATCCACTCTTCAAGGTGCCAGTGACGGAGCCCTGCAGGTAACTCCTCATCTTAGTCTATATACTTTTGGGGGCTCAAACATGCAGATTGCTCTGTGCTCACATTGGCCTGTTCTGTACCAGAGAGGCCTTAGAGTCTTAGAAGTTGGAGATAAGACTCATAGAACTGAAGGAGATATTAGAAATCAGGTGTCCAGAGCCCTTTGACATATAAGGCCAGTTGAGTCCCCCCCCCCCCCAAAGGCACATTGCATTTCTGTGGTCCAACCATAAAGTATCATAAAGGCTTGGATGGGATTCTGGTCTGTTGAGTCAAGGGCTTGCTTTACTACTGACTCTAAAAGTTTCTCTCCTGTTTACTTAGTGACAAAATGTGAGCACAGGGGACTAGAAAAGTTTCAATTACATTTGCAAAGAGAGTATTTCCATTAATACTCTGTTTCTAAGCATAAGTGTTAGCTCTAAAGCCTTCCTTAAATAACGTTACATCATCCTGATCACTCCCTTGAGCTGGGCTCCACCAGGATTTATATAAAGTTTACTTTTTCCCCCCTCATTGCTAAACTATTGCTTAGATGATAGTTATCACTACCAATTGTTTTATATAGATACAATTTACTTCCCTGAGTGGAATTTAGGCTCACAGTGTGGGACCTTCCTATTGTCTAAACAATGTTGGATTCTGAAACAATGCAAAATATACTCAGTGTGTACATATTGAATGAAGGCTACACAATAAATTGAAAAAGTATGTTACTACTCACCACTCTAATATTTAAAAAAGCTAATGACCTCAGGTTGAAATGATCTACCTGAGGGCTGATGATTGCTCTGTACACATTGACGTGTCCTTACAGGTTGGCAAAGTATTTCTACTCTGTTGGGAAAAAGCCAATACATTCCTCTTACTCAAGGCCCCAGCCCTTGCCCTTGGAGATACTCTCCCCTTCCCAATGATAGAGCAAACAAAGGGTTAATGCCTGGCTACAGGCACAGCAGCACTGCTGATATCCAACTTACAGGATTCAGAATATTTTGGGCAAGTTGACAAAATCTCTGTCTCTTATAGCTGGCCTGACTGAATATATATTACAGTTTCTCAGCCAATGTGATTTGCTAAATTCTTTAGTTATGTCGGATGATAGATTAAATGGCTCCTCGAACACCAATATGCCCAGCATGCAACGTTGCTTTCAAGGCTCCGTTGACTGCTCTGGCAAACTTTAATAACATTTTTTCATCCCAGGAATATTTTTCAGTCCCCATTGTAACTTTTCTGAGACATTTGATACAATTGGCTGCTCCCTGTGTGTTTTTTTTTGGCTTCCCAGAAGCCACTATTTTGGTTTCCTTTTTCACCAACTGTTACTTCTCAGTTTCCTTCACCAGACTCTCTTATTCTGTTATCTCCTAAAACATGGTGCTGTTCACAATCTGTTCTTGGTCTTTGACTTTTCTTACAGGATAATAGACTATTAGTCCTTTGCCTGACCTTAACCTATACGGGCACACTGAAGGCTCCCCAGTCTCTCCTCCAGGTTTCTCTTCTGTATTCCTCCTGCGTTCCCTCCTCAGTCTCCAACCTGAATGCTTTCCCCCCACACCTCCCACATACAGTGGGCCTTCAAGAATGATATGTAACAAGAGAATTCTCCAGAAGAAGAGCTAAATGAAATGGAGATAAGCAATCTATTAGATCTAGAGTTCAGAATACTGATTGTAAGGATGCTGAGAAGAATGGTACGTAATTGTTTACATCTCTTACGTTTGCACTCTGTTTTCTGCTAGGTTTACGTCTTACTGGGATTAGTTCAGACATTCATCTTCCTCTTATGTTTTACTTCCTGTATTATTTCAGTACTAAACTGAGATATATTCGCTCCTATGGCCAGCTATAAGACCATGCGCCTCTGGGGTGCAAGGATTGTGCCTGTCATCTCCATACTCCCAGTGTCTGGTCCTGTCTGCTACATAGTAGGTGCTCCATAAATGCTTGTTGAGTGGACAGTGCATTGCACCTGAATGTCCACCTTCTCTGGGGGAAATTCTTCGGCTTTGTTCACTTTGCATAGGACTTCAGTGTTATTGGAGTCCCTTCTTTTACCACTTCATGGCTGAGAATTGAGTATTATCTTTAAAATGTCAGTTTCCAGAATTCGCATCAGTGCAGCTACCTAAAGGCCAGTTTGGCCCACAGCGAGTGCCTGGTTGTAAATGACCAGCTCTGAAAGGTTCCCCTGGGAATCTCATCAATCTCTCCGAGCAGGGCCATCTTGTGCTGGTGCTTTCCAGGAAGCCACCAGATGGCCCACAGAACAGCATCCTTATTTAAAGTCCTTTCAGAGGTGTCCAGGGGATAACATTGTGGAAAAGTGCTCAAACAAGATCAGTAAATGAAGCAGTGACTAGGGAGAGGATATCATTTAATTTACCTGTCCCCAGCTGATCCTTCTGCCTGCTTCTGAGCACAGAGAAGCCTGATTTACTAACTCATTGCAGTTCCTAAACTGTGATTTTTAATCCTTAAGAGTGATTTCCAGTGAGCAGGCCACAAACACATCTCTTAACAAAACCTTTAAAATATGTCCTTGAGATGGGATTATATTGCTAATATGGTTTTTGTTCAATGAAGACTAATAGAGGGTAACTCTGTGCTTCTCAAATGAAAACAAGCTTTGGATGGTGGATGCTCAGAGTCCGGGAGCTCATAAAGACAATGGACAGCAGTGGATGGACTTATTTGCAGACGAAGAGAGGGACTCATGTTTACTTCCCCCTGAGGTTTTCTTCGCTGCTTATCTCTTCTTCCATCTTTAATGTGACTACATCAAAGGAGCTGGAGATGTTAGAAAGAATTGGAAGCAAGATAAATTCAGCTCCATGTACTGACATTTCTAGGAGTTTGCCTGATCCTGGGTAGATCAAATCACACCAGTGCATTCAGGGTCTTCCCAATGTGGGGCTGGATTACCCCCAAGGTCAATGGCTAGGTGGCCGGGGACCTATTTTCAAAGGCTTGGGAAAGTAGAAATAACTTGGCATCTTTTCTATACTTTTCTCAAAAATGTGGAATCAGGAACATTTATTCTCTCTTCAAGGTGTAACACAAACATCCTAAAAGCCCTGTGATTTGCACTTTGGTCCATATCAATAGCTAAATAGCTTATTTTTTCCAATGAATTAAACTTTTCTTCTCTCATGTGAGGGTATTAATTCTATTTCAGTGTTCTGAAAGAGAGGTCGGGTTTTAATTTATTCACATTTTTGGTCTGAAAGCACTTTTCTCCTGAACTGAAGGAAGGTTTGGGCAGTGATCCTGACACATGGATTCTCTGCAGTGCTCTTGCAGAGGCCTGATGCAGGTGGGCAGGCAGACCCGAGGACGTGCCTGTGCTGTCTGGGTGGGTGGCCCCGCCGTCTGTGAGCAGTTATGCGTCACGTCCGTACCCGGGCATGGGAGCCGCTTTATTGCCAGATGTGTCTGTTAAAGGGAAACTTTCAGCAACACTGGAGGGAAGCTAGCTGATAAAGTAGTATTTTCTCCCTGAAACACAAAAAGCAATGAAAAAATAAATGACATCATCACAAATTTAGTGAGCCTAGTGAGAATTGTTAAGAAGTACCACCTCCTTCATGGAAAGGTAGTGAATCAGCCAATCCTCCTGAGAAGTGTTCACAAAGGGTTTCCTTCCTTCATTCTTTTATTCAAGTTGGATATTACTTCAGAGATTATATCTCAAAATTGAATTAGTGCCCGGCCAGCATGGCTCAGTGGTTGAGCATTGACCTATGATGCAGGAGATCGTGGTTCGATTCCCGGTCAGGGCACATGCCCGGGTTGCGGGCTCGATCCCCAGTGGGGGGCGTGCAGGAGGCAGCCGATCAATGACTTTCATCACTGATGTTTCTCTCTCTCTCTCTCCCTTCTCTCTCTCTCTGAAATCAATGGAGATATATTTAAAAAAAAAAAATTGAGTTAGTAAAAAAACCCTAATTTGCTAACCTATTTGTCAAATAGAGTATACTGGTATCTATTTGGACAATGTATTGGGAAAATTCCAGAAGAAAACACCAGCCTCATCATCTCTCTTTTTTTCTCTGCCTTTGGCATCTGCTTCTTTTTAAAGCTTCTTCCTATTATACAGTCTAAGGTGCCATCATGCTGCTCTGCCTCTTGTGTCCCTACTGTCATTTCACCTTTTTATGACCTTTTGCATTAATGCTCAAAGGAAAGCTTGAGAAAAATAAAGAGCGTTTGGTTAAATTGAAATCACCTTATATTTAATCTGTTAATGGCCTTTTTTTCTCCCATCAATAGAAACAACTTGCCAAAAAATAAAAATAAATAAAAATCACGAGCACTCCCAGCTATGGGAAAATGTATTCAGAGTGCATAATCATTCCCTGTTATTTGTCTTTGCCTGTGAAGGTATTTAATCAAGAGACTTGTTAAATCAGAGATTATACAAATAAGCATAGTGTTCAGGTTTTGAAATTCCTTCAAGAGAGCAAAGCTAGCTTTGAGGCTGATATAAAATAAAGAAATTGCCTGTGACGCATCAAATCCATCTCACTTAGAGAATGATAGATACGTGTGTTTCATATTTTACATGTGAATGACCTGCAAAAGCCTTAGACTTATCTAAACAGAATCAAAGGAAATTACAAGTGTAGAAAGACTACCTGTAGAATGAATACCTCACATGCAGATACAAGCACACGCACACATTTACTTAAAATGGATACACGAAAATGCCCAAACCAAAGAGAATTAACGTATTTCTGTCTAAAAAAAAATAAAGAAGCCAACAATTAGTTTAGAAAGGAGCTCAGTGAAAGTGACCTGAAGCTGTGGTGCAGAGGGGAATGATTTTCCTGTTTCAGAGTAAGTGGTACATGTATCTGTGGGTCGCTCTTTTAACATAAGAATTGGTTCCAGTCCGTTTCAGTGTTGTCTTTCTTTGAATTCTTTGTTCAGGTTGAGGGTTATTTCCAGACAGAGAATAACTCTGAGGGAACAACTGCCTACATCTCACTTCACTCTGTGGTCCGTCGACCCTGCTCAATTGGACTGTCCACCTGGATGTCGTAGAAGACTTTTGGCACGTGTGAGGTGTGGATCACCTATTTCTGGTTTGCTGGATCTGTTTGGAATAAGTTAACCAGATAGCCGCCCATTGCCATTTTTAAAATACATGTCATGGTGCCACAGTGGTGTTAGGTCAGCAACTGCTGGTTCCCACTTCTTCCTGTGTAGCACTTTCCTCTGTTACATGTAGACAAATGAAACAGAAGCCAAGCCCTTCTGGAAACAATCAGTAAACAAGAGTTTGACAATTCCTGCTTCATTTAGGCAGATACTTCAAAAAAGACTACTCAAGGAATAATTAAATTTACGTTTTAAGTTCACATGGAAAGTTTGTCCACGCGGCATCTCTAAAGCACCAACTTTCCATTTCCATTGTCCTTGCCTTGATTTATCAGTCACTGGACTTAGCCCCCTCCTTGTCCATACACAACCGGCCTCCAGTCGCAGGGTTTTCTTCCTCAAACAAAGCATGGGGAACCGTGTCACTCTCCGCTTCATACGCTTCCAAGGTCCTCCCAACGGTGCGCTGGAAAAATTCAAGCTCACTAGTTTCAAATTTGACCTTCGCCACCTGCCGCAATCCGTCTGGTTTCGGCTCTCGTGCGGCCCAGCTACCACTTTCTGTCTCCCCGCCTGTGGCTCTCCTTGTTTGCCTTCTTCCAGCTCTCCTTGTACCCCTCCCGCCTCTCCCCCCATCCTCCTCTCCTCTCGGGCTTCTGTCACACAACATCCAAACCTTTAAAATGCACTTGTTTTGATTCTTAACTTACAGATGGTTGAACATGACTTGCTCTTGCTAGATTTTGAGTTTCTGGAGCACAGGGCCCACATCTTATTACCACTGTATCTCACAGTACCTGGCATAGCGGTGCAGTGGGGGGAAGAATGCAGCGTTGAAAAGGAACATGATAAAAATTAGTGAAGGGGAAAAAAAGATGAATGCATGAAAGTCCCAGGGTGACCTTGTTACAAAAAGAAAAAAAAATGAGTTGCATGACCGAGACAGTTCAAATTTAAAATGACTTATTCTGTTAAATAACAGAACTATAAATGGCTATCAAGGGAAGCTCAGGTTTTTAAAAACACTTAGGACACTGGTTTTGGCAACAGAAAACTGGGCTGGATTGTGGTTCTGACACAATATAGGAATTTCCAGTTCTTGTATACATTATTAAAATGTAATTTCTGAAGCAGTTTAATATTCTGTGTGCTTTATGGAATCCATATGTACAGATCTGTAGTTATCTATCAGGCTTTGATTTGATAGAAATGATGGCGAGATGGCACTCATGGTCTCAGGAAATATTCTTAGGACTCGAGCTCATGACCCTAGTCGTGAATTACATTTAGGGAGTCATGGAGAAAGTGTTGTTTGCCCCTGGCAGTGACTGTAGAACTACGGTTCCAAATGAGGGCTGCGGTGGGTGTTACTGAGGGGAAGGGGAATTTGAAGGAGTCTGTAAGATCCCGGTTACCAGGGGCAGGAAGAGGGAGAAACTGTTTACCCTTTATATTTATTAGAGTTTTTTAGGCTTTCTGATCGACCTATACAGATGGAGGGTGATTGAGTCTCCCTTGTGTAGCTCTTATTTCTGAGAGGGAAAATACAAAAAGGATGGATTATCATAGAAACAGACAGATCTGGGTGTAAGCCTCTGAATGGGGTACTTTGCTTGTTTGTTGGTTTCTGTGTGTATCCATGGCTCCATAGTTGTCTCACAGGCCTTTCCCGTCATCTTTTGTAGAGTTGAGGTAATTCACCCTAAAGTAGGGGGATTCCTTAGGTCCTCTGCAGTGCCTCCCTGGAATGACTCCTGGCCTCTATTGCTGCTGACTTCCATTTACTCCAGTTCCACGCTGATGATACAAAAGCCCCAAAGCAGCCCCTTTGTCCTCAATAGTGATAAGATTTATTTTCTTCTGAGCCTCTTTATGTAGCTGGCAAATAACTATAGTTTGTTTTGATCATGAAAGTTTTATTTTTCCAACTATTGTGGTATTTATGTCAAAGAATTGAACTAGGACACTATTAGTGTGGTACACTTATTAATGATACAAATGAGTTTGGGTTTTTTTTCCAGTGACTACAAACCTACCCAAAGGGTTCCAGAGGGGAATCGGCTCCTTTTACTCTTCTGTACTTAAAAAAATGTCTCCCTGGCACATCCCATAATATCTTCTTCTCTGTAAGGAATTTTAGTTCTAACTTCAGGGCCTTTATTTTTTTTTGCCCCAGATTTCTCAACACAGTTTCTAGGAACCTGGGTTTTCTTATGCAAATAGGAACTCTAGGATTTAGCTCAAGCTCTAACACTTGCTGAACTGAATGAGCGCAGTGGTCCCACTGCGTTCTTGCCTTTTAACAACATTGTTGCTCCCTGTGAAAGCACCTCTCCTTGCAACAGGTGTGTGGCTGGGATCTAGGGAAGGGGGAAGGAAACAGAAGTGCAAAGATACTATTCATTCTTTCTGAAACCAGAGGCTTGCTACAGGCTGTCTCTCACATATTTCTAGTGGTCCAGGGTCAATCAATCAATCAATTAATATTCAAGGAATATTTGTTATGTTCCTACTATGGGCCCAACAACTGCCCTTTCTAGAAGGGCAGAATCACAGAGTGACCAATGCCTGCCTTGTTGCTTGACTCTGGTCGCTTAACCAGAGTTTAATCCAGGTCCCTTCAGAACCCATGAGTTGACCAAAGGTTTATACTAAAATAATGTTTGTCCTACATAGTTGCAGGAATTTTTCTAACAAATTATATATACTGTAGTGTCAATGTGAGGCAGTGCTCATTGCTGGATTCTTTCCTCATGAGGCTGTGATACTGTGTTTTATGATAGGAAACATGGGTTTGGTTTTTGTCCCCATTTCTGGCAAGGAGCTCCTAAAACTCTTGGAATTAAGTGAGGAGAGGGAAATAGGTGTCTTTGGTTATGTTAAGGAGATGACTTTTAGAAAGCCCCTCGGCCAACTAAAGATGGGGGCTGGTTGCCTGCGGAAGCAACCCAGACGTGAAGGTTGGAGCTCTCATTCCCACCCCGTGATTTCCGAGGAGGTGAGAGGGGCTAGAGGCGGAATCAATCATCAATGGCCAATGACTTAATCGATCATGACTATATAATGAAACTTCCATAAAACCCCCAAAAAGATGGGTAAGTTGGGGAACACATGGAGATTTGGGGAGAGTGGCCTCCCTGGAGAGGGCACGGATGCTCTGAGCCCCTTCCCACTTACCTGGCCCTATGTATCCCTTCACCGCACTGTTGATTCCTATCCCTTAGTATATTTTGAAATAAACTGATAATCTAGTGAGTAAACTAGTATTCTGAGTTCTGTGGGCCGCTCAAGCAAATTACTCAAACCCAACGTGGAGATCATGGGAACCTCTAATCTATACTTTGTCAGAAGCATGGGTGATAACCTGAGCCAGTTCATAACTAACCTTAACCAGCCCCCAAAGCTCTCTCGCCCTAGAGGATGGCTCACATTTGGGGTCCAGTCCTTCCTCCTCATAGCCTAGTTTTCTTATAAGTATCCTTCCAAACTTTGTTTAAAAATCAAAGATACAACACGGAATACATTATTGGTACAAGTTATATGATATTGTTATTTTTCATATTTACCCCCAACAAAATCGGGATACACTTAGTGAAGGAAGGCCATGCTTTGTTGGTGTGTGAGTCCCCCTTTCCATTCCCCTAGTATCTATCAAGGGACAGACACACAGCAGACGCCCGATAGGCGATTCCCCAGTGGTAACCAGTGGGATCAGTAGGAGTTCCTCTGGAATTTCCCACCATGCAGGGTGTCCCTCTGAGATGGTCGAGGAAATCTTTATTTTACCTTCACTGCTGATTCCTGTGCACCTGGTACTTGTGTCTCTTCAGAACTCAGCGACCGTTACCAAACAGCTTTCAACTTTGGAAACCAAAAGACTTTTAGGAATAAGAGACCCTTTATGCTCCAGAGTGAGCGGCTTGCCAGGAGCCATCAATGATGTTCTTGTAAGTGTCCAGAAAGTACATATTCCAGGAATGTGGACACCTAGGGTATCTGAGTCGCTCCTTTGAGTAGTACGAATTTACTCTTTTGTTCAACGTGATTAAATGAAGCTGTTGCTCCCCTGAAATCTTACAAGTCATAGGTTGAAAGCATAAATAAGTTACTTTAAATGTCAAAGCCTTGGGTAATTTTGTTCTCATATGTGTTTTATCTTAAACATTCATTTGTGATTTCTTAAATTGTCAAAAGAAAAAATAGGTCACTCCATTGTGCAAATTATTATAACACACTTTATAGCAATTAAATGGTAAACACTTGTTTGAAATCTTGAATTTTTATGAATACATATTTTCATCATAAGGAGAAAATAGAGTGAATATATGAAAGGACAAAAATTAAGAGGAAAATGTGAGGTAAAGAGGAAAAGGGATGTTTTAGGACTGCACGATGAATCCCATTTGAAATACCCACTATCTATATAAAAATGTTATATGACACAAATTCACAAGCAGCTAGCAGAACTAGTGACTCTTCAGCCTACGTGGTGAATTAAGTTTTTATTAGGAAATAAATATTGGCTTATATTACATTTACATTTTTCTTTTTAAGAAACCCTTTGTGTTTTTTTTCCTGTTACTGATAGTGTATAATTTTTTTTGATGAGAAGATTAACGTTAACTATTTAATTATATTATTTTGTGAGCAGTTTAGAATAAATATAAAAGTAGCATTTCCTCTCTTCTTTCTAAATCCTGGAGATAAAGTATGGTATTTTAAATATGTTATACGATACCTAGGAGATTTCTTTGCTGCAGTAATATGATATTAAATCTACATTATGAATTTTTATGTCCTAAAGGTAGATGCAACTTTATAGTTTCTTAATCCTTAATATCTGGAGAATTCTTGGGCTGAGGGTTTGGGCCTCAGGTAGGCGAACTTCCTTCCTATTTGCCTCATATTTCCATGTGGAGGGACTTCTGCTAGAGTAACACTCCTGGCCTCTTGCCCCAGCCATTATTCATTCTGATCCAGGAAGTGAAGTGTTTCCTAGCTGATAAGTGACACCTGGATCTGTTTTCTCTGTTGGACCCTGGGGACTAGCTCTCTGTTCCTTCTCACATTGCCCTGGGCCAGTGTGAGTGACCAGTCTTGGATAAGTGCAGCTATTGTGCAGATTTAAAATGTTCTTGGGTGGACTTCCTGAAGTATAAAGTGCGTACGTGTGGGGAGGGTGGTGGTGGTGTGGGCACAGGAGAGGTAGTTTACCTTTTGACCAAAGAACTAAATTCACATTTTCCCAAATAGGTTATAATAATAAATCCAATATTTCTATTTCCATCTATCTGTTTTCTCTGTCTTATTTCCCAGGTTGTTCCTTAATCGGCAGGAGAAGAAAGGAATTCTGCCAAACCTCAGCATTTACTGAAATAAGGTAGGTGTGTGGGACACTACCCTTCTTTTCATAAACAATGACTCACTCACAGAGAACAGGGCGTTTTCCAGCCTGTTGATCCACTCAGACCACGACACACCTGCCCAGTGGCACTGTTGATACTTACCCAGAAGCTTACGATCTCATTGCTAGGCATCTTCTAAGGGTTCTGTTCCAAGAAATGGACAGATGTCTTACTAAGTTGCCTTTTTAGGTTAGTTCTACCAACAGAGACACCATGGACAAAGCAGTCCTTAGGGATCAGCAACAGTCTTCTCTTTATTCCTCCCTTGTTTGACGACTCCGTCTTTCTCTTTCCTTCTTGTCAGCCTCTAGCCATGGGAAAATCAAGTTAAGGGATGGATTGGGGAAATATATGTAGGGCAGACCCAGATAAAATCCATATTTACTGAATGTAATGAGACTTTACAGTGGCCCCGCAGAGAGATTCCTCCAGGAACGGATCCTCCCTGTCCCTATTTTAGTTCCTCATTCCGGTGGCCGTAGACTTTCCTTTCAACCTCAAACCATTTTGAATCCTCCCAAAGTCACTGAAAAATAAGTAAGGTTTTACAAAACAAAACAACAATAACAACAAACAGATATGAGAAAACAAAATAACATTTATAATAAATAACCTGATTAGTAGGGAAGCAGGTGGGCTGAATGGCTCTCTGGTCGACAGAATTTTTAGCATACATACAACTTTTTGGAATAAGAATATCAATATCTTCTCATTTGGGTCATCCACTGGAAAGGGAAATAAAAATTTTGAAAGTACTTTTTGCTGAAATTGTCTGCAAAAATCAGTTTTAAAATCTTGAAATTTGGATTCTTTTATATCATATGGTAGGCATTTGAAGATTACTTTGGTAAAAGATAAATCAAAAAGAGATAATTCCTTGCAAAACAAACACATTTAATCACTAATGAAAGGCTCATTAATGAGTCAATAAATGTAGAAGAATTACATCAGGAGAAGAGAGATTGCCAATTATCAAACGATTTTATAGAGAAGATACATCATTGCAGAGGCAGATAAAATAGCCTTTTAATATATATAGAGGATCTATTCTATTAATTGTTCAAGACAGCCTTTGAAGTTGCATTTAGAAAGACCAGTGGCATTTTCTTCATGTTAGTTAATATGTAATATGTGTCAATAGATTGTGCCTATGTCATCATTCTTAAAAATTTATACCCAACTCTTAAAAAAAAAGAGAAACAATGAGGTCATTAAAATATAACTACCAAAAGAAAACTTTAGAAGAAACACACATTCCCCAAACCTAGGTTTTATTTTTTATTTTATTTTAACTTTAACTTACTTTTAAATAATTTTAACTTTTTAACCTTTTATTATAGACATTTTCAAACATACACAGAAGTACAGATAATGGTACTGTGCATGCCATGTACTCCCATCTAGATGAAATGAGAGGATGACTGGGATTTGCTTTTAAAATTTGACAAGAGGGCCAAACCTAGGTTTTACACTGTACTTAGGAAAAAGTCTAACAGTTTTATAATGTCCTACAAAGCCTTGCAGTGGCTGACTCCTGCCTAGTTTCATACACGATCCTGGTATTTTTTTCCTTCACATACCAGATTCTTGGCACATTGGCCACTTTTCAGTTCCTCAAACCCACGGCGTTTTTCCTGACCTCAGGGTCCTGAATCCAGTGTCCCTCATGCTAAATTCTGCCGGGACGGCGCCTCCTTTACTGCTTCCTGGGAAACTCCCCATCCTTCAGGGCTCGAGTCATGTCATTTTCTCAACAAGGCCTTCTCAGGCCCCATTCAGATGGCTCCCTTGCGCTCACATCTGTGATTCTTATATTGAATTACAGTCCATTATTAATAAATAAAAGGCACAAAAAGGGCCCTTAAAATTTACACTCCTTAGTAGAACCCTAAACAATCAACTCAACAAATATTTTGATTATTTATGAAAGCCCAATACAGATTTTAAAATAATTTTGAATCATGAGTAATTCTCAAATTTAATAGAATAAGTTATATTTTCAGTTTGCTATATTTTATCCTCAAAAGTTTCTGTGAGAGATGGACTTTTGTTAACACTTTTTTTTTTTACTTTATTTTTGTTGTTGACATGATTGCAGATGTCCCCATTTCCCCCCTGTACTTTTGTTAGCTTGACAAAACTATGAAACTGATGGATTAAAAGGAAAAAAAAATTGCTTACTGTTTTTCAAGTTTTTATACTTTAGCTATCTGGAAAAGGGACAGGTATATAATCAATCCTTTTTATTTTAATCATAGTAATGTGTTATTCCAGGAATTTCAGAACTAAATGTAAGGCCAGACATAATACCAATACTCACCATTTATTCAACAAATATTTATTGAACACCTTTCATGTGCCACCAAGAAGCTGGCTACATCTCTGGAAATCAATGTTCCCATTAATCAATTTATCGAATAATTCACCAAGTTCAACCAATTCACTAAGTTCAAAGTTATTCATAATTTTTTCCTAACAAATCTTTAGCTACAAAATTAAGTGTGCACTCTACACTCTGATTTTCTACCATGAGGACTGGGCAGATTATGTTAATTTGTTCAACCTTTATTATTATGCCCCGGTCCTCAATTACTTCTCTTGCTCTTTATACCCTGTTTTTTGTTTACCTGTTCTTTATGTCTCATTTATTAAGATCATTTCAAATTTTATCTTTGTAATTCAGGCTGTACAAAGGCCAGTGTAAACTTGAAATAATAAGGTTATCTGAGTCATTGGTAAATATGGTTAGTGGTTGTGTACGGATGAAGGAACTAAGGTTTGAGGTTAAAGACATTGCTCAACTTCCCCCCATTAGTTCCTCACTCTGCTGTTTTGCATCTTCCAGCAGGAGCAAGAGATGCTTTTCAAGAACAGACATTGAATACTCAATGAAGAAATAAAATGCTTTGAGATTTTATCTTAAGATATGGTTGGCTGATTTTAATTTCTTAAGATGGTAAATGGAAGAGAAGAGACAGAGGGAAAACGGGTTTTTGGGGATATATTTGCTTTCAATTGTTGGTGTAACAAATTACTACAAGCTTAGTAGCTTAAAACAACTCCATTATCTCACAGTTCTGTAGACCTGAAGTTCTAGTGGGTTTAGTGGGGGTCTCTAAAGGCCAAAATCAAGATGCTAACCTCCGGGAAATGATAATGATGTGATGTGATAGAGGTATTAGCTAAAGCTACAATGCAATCATATTGCAATATAAGTGTATCAAATCATTATGTTGTATACCTTAAACGGACACAATATTATATGTCAATTATATCTCAATAATAATAATAATAAAGTTCCAACTTCTGGACTCTTATAGGGAGACTGCGGGAAGAATCCACTTCTAGGCTCATTCATACTGTTGGCCACGTTCAGTTCCTTGTGGTTGTAGGACTGAGATAGCTGTCAGCCAAGGGCTGCCCTTAGCTGCAGCAGGTCCCACTCTGGTCATTGCACATAGGCTCCTGCATCTCAGAGCCAGCAATAGTGTGTTGACTCCTTCTCATTCTTTACCTTCCTCATCATCTTCCAGCTGGAGAACATTCTTTGCTTTGAAGGGTTCATGAGATCAGTTTGGGCCCATCCAGGTAATTCAGGATGATCTTCCTTATTTAAAGCCTGTAACCTTAATTATAACTGCAAGTCCCTTTTGCTGTGTAGCATAACATACTCATAGGTTCTAAAGATTAGGTCATGGACATGTTGACGGGCTGTCCTGCCTACCACAGACAGAAGAGGAATAGAAGAGGGAAAATCTTTTTCTCAATTTAGAAGTATATTTAAAAAGATAATTGATAATATTTGTAAGATAAAATTACTCTAAGTATGGGATTCCTGTTTAATGGTTGTTTTTCTGCTTAGTTAGAATTTGTGGGTAAATAAATACACAGAAATATAGTTAAAGGTCTTCCTATCTTCCATTTCTGCTGTAGGCCGATTTTACTTTGGTTTCTTGGTTCTAATTTATAACTTTGCAAGTATAATTAAGTCTGAGTTTTGAAAAAAATATTTTTGCATGTCCATTTGGAATACATTTCCTTGATCACTATAAATTTTTGTTTTATTATAGATTCATTTGAATTACTGTGGTGGTTACCATTAGGGCTGAGCACAGAGGATTGGAAATTCTAAGTATCAAGTCTAAAAATCTGAAATTTGAAGGAGCTGACTGTTGTCAGTAATGAGTTACAAATGACAACTTGTATTTTGTTTGGAAAATTATTTCTTTCCTGGAGGAATTATACGTTGTATTGGTTTTCACAATCTTGGTGTTTAGAGAGGTACTTGTGATTTTAAGAAACACTGTAATTGTATCTTGAAATTAAATGTCACTTCAGTCTTTGATGCCATGTTTTTTAAGCTCTTTAAATTAGAAATAACTTTACCCTATTCCAAGGAATCCATGTAGTTTGAGGTCAAACAGTGTGTCATTGTGATGCAAGGGATGCCTCATCTTTACTCCTCTAAAAAATGTTCTAGTTCATGTTTTTTCTACTTCAATAGGAAAATATTGACATAAATTAAAAGTGAGCACTGAGTTGCTCTTTTGGGAACTGCCCCCTTCCTTTTTCCTGTGCTGACATTAAACTCATCCATTTCATTTTGCCTGGAGACAAAATCTGTTATATCAGTTTTCCATTTACATTCTCCCTGAGAAAAAAAATGTGGAAGACAGCTGTTTTAATGTTGAAATGTATCCAATTTCTACTAAGTATGTCCTCAGAGCTTTGGGGGAGGGGGAGTTATTTTTAACTCTGACAGAATTAATTTAGAATAAGACATAAATGACCATTACTGGTCTTATCTAATTTTCTGAAGGATGTATGGTCACCTCTGCCTTTGATTACACAGTAGAAATGTGCACTCTAGTAAACCAGAAGAATATTACTGCAGGGTAACATATCTATTCAGTTCCTTCTGTAGTTATTTGAATTGACTAAGATATTTATTACTTGATTAAGAATTTAGAAGAAGTTATTCATTCATTTAAACCAGCACACCCATGTTATTTGCAAAGCCTGTACTCTAAGACTTGGTTGTGGTTTATACAATAGGTTGTGGTTGTTGGTAAGAGGGTGAGATGTGAAGAGGGAAAGGATGTTGAGTTGAATTCCATTGGAACATTGTGGCCGGTGAGATTCGGTTCCACTTTTGGGCTCTTGGGGCACATGGATGTTCTTTTTATGACCTAGTCAGAGAAAGAGCTAACAGTCCTTAAACACTTCTGAGTGGTCTGACTCCCTCTCACCTCATTTTCACTGTGTGGATCGAATCCCCAACTGCAGGGTGTGTATGTGACTACATGTGCACATGCCTGTGTTGGCAGTGAGAGTGGGGACAAATGGTTCTCCCTCTTTTCTACTCTTCCTCTGAACAGGATGAGAGAAGAGCCCTGGCCCCAAAGCAGGCCAGATCTGAGTTTGAATCACACAGCTCCCTCCCTTGTCAATACCTGTGTGACCTTCAATCAGTCTGTTTCCATGTAAAGTGGAGACACTAATATTGAGGACTGGAAATCATTTATATAAAGCACCTTGCACATTTTCAGTTCCATTGTAGACAGTTAATAAATATTATTATTATTGTTATTATTACAAAAATCCTCCTGTCACTGTATTTCACTAATGTTTTCCATCTGTGGGAAAACTATGAGTAGACACGAAGTAGTTCTTTATTATCATTTAAAAAACAAACAAACATGTTGAGGGCCCCCCACACTGCGGGTGGCTTTGTGAGCACAATAGGCTCTGAGCCTAGGTGCTGCCAGAAGGAACTTTCTGAGCTCTGCTCTATCTTTGTAGTTTATTAATCTGTTACCATGGAAACAGTATTTAATCTGTAAAAACAAGAAAACGGCTTTCAACAAAGTACTGTTTTCAATAATATGAGGGTGGTGGGCAGTATTTCTTTCTTTCAAAAAAATATGATTTTTTAAGTGACTAACCTCATTTTTGGCAATCTGATTTGGGTTTCCATGGAAACAGAATGACAGCTGAGGCCTCCAAGCTCTTGTAACCTGTGGGGCTCAGGTTAAGTCTTGTAAATGTCAGTTGTCCCAAGGCACTTAAAGGAGCCAACAGGAGTTAACAGTCAGCTGAGCTCAGGGGGAAAGGAAGGAGCAATAAATCGAACATTTACAAAATTATCTATACTCAAATGCTGCGAGTTTGACAAAAACGTGTGTGATGGGTAGGTAGAGAGAGACTCATGGATGTAATTCAGGGCTGGACGTATGGTCTTCCCTCATGCTAAGCACCTTTTTCCTAGTGGCTAAGCAATTTACCTATTTGCAATGTATTTTTGTTATACTGAGTGTGGGAATAGTGGGGGAGGCTAAAAGAGTGAGAATTAATAAAATATCACACAATGATCTTATTATTTACTAGCATGAGAGCTGACTGTGAAAGAAGAGGAGTTAAATAAAAATTTATGAAAGCCAAATTGTAAAGACAGATGTGTTCATCTGACACAGGCCCAAGTATTTCTTTGGGGTGGTTTTTAGTATCAGTCTCTGTAGAGATTTCTCTTGTTCTTTCACAACGGCGTTATATTCATACTCCCAGGCTGGCTGGTAGGAAGGTAGTTTTCACAGTCTTACTTTAGAAAAACTTTTCAGTAATTCTACAGCACATAGAGGGAGAAAGATGTCAGGATTTTACTTCTTGAGTTCCTAATACATTTTCCAAAACAGGCCACTTTTTCCGCCTCCCAACTGAAGAATTGTGAAAGCACGTGAGTGTTTACTGGCATGCTAATCCCTGCAAGAACCTGTGCCTCGGAATTGCTTCGTGAGTGGTGGGGATTATCCAGACTAGGACACTCTGACCACCAGACCCGTTTCTAAAAATCCCGTTTGAATACAATGGGTATTTACAAAGTTTTCTTTATAATATCTGAAGAGGTTTCCATAAACAAAGAGTTTATAAAGAAAGCAAAGGGTTCAGTTGACAGGGACTATGTTTGTTTTGCAGCATGAACAACGTACAGTTTCTCAACTCATAAGCATAAACAGATGCACAAGAAGTGGCATGTGACATCCAGCTGAAACGGTAAGCTCATTTTATTACAGGAAAATTTCATTAATGTAATGATTATAAAAACATCGTATGCTCTTTTAAAAAGTTTTTAAAACAACGCGAAAGAATTAAAAGAAAACAAGTCATTACATGTAAATGACCTGTAAAGCACATGCATATAAAATACCATCACATATATCAATTTTGACTTCAATGTAATCATAATATTCTATCACTCTCAAGTGTATACTTATATGAATTTGTAACAGACATATTCTTTCTAGCCTACTTTGTATTTAATGGGTATTTTCTTTTTATTTAAAACTTTTTAACGTTAGAACACAATATGAGATGTATCTTCTTAGCAAAATTTTAATAGCACAATACAGTATCGCTCACTGTAGACACGCTGTACAGCGGATCTCTAGAGCTTATTTGTCCTGCGTAACAGGAACCTTGTGCCCAGTGATTAGCACCTCCCGCTTCCTCCTCTCCCCAGCTGCCGGCAACCACGATTCCACTCTCCGTGATCCTGTGTTTGCTACTTTAGATACATAGTAAGTGGAATCCTATAGTATTTATCCTCTGTGACTGGCTTATTTTGTTTAGCAAAATGTCCGCGAGGTTCATCCATGTTGTTGTGTATTGTACGATTTCCTTCTTTTTTAAGGGTGAATAATATTCCATTTTGTATATGCAACGCACTTTTTTAAGGTGATAATTGGACATTTAGTTTGTGTCTATATTTTGGCTATAGTGAGCAACGCTGCAATGGACATGGAGTATAGGTATCTCTTTGAAATAGTGATTTCATTTCCTTTGGATATATACGCAACAGTGGGATTGTTGGATCATAGGGTAGTTTTATTTTTAATATTTGAAGAGCCTCTATACTGTTTTCCATGGTGGTTTTACTAGTTTACATCGCTACCAACAGGGTACAAAGGTTCCTTTTTCTCTATATCCTCACCAACATTTTGTGACTTATTGTCTGTTTGATAATAGACATTCTTACAGATGTGAGGTGATACCTCATGGTTTTGATTTGCATTTTCCTGATAACTAAGTGATGTTGAGCATTTAAAAAATATATCTATTGGCCATTTGTATGTCTTTAGAAAAACGTCTATTGAGATCCTTAGCCTGTTTTTTAATTGGGTTATTTGGTTTTTTTGCTATTGAGTTGTAGAAGTTTCTTACATATTTTATATATTAATCCCTTTTTGGCTGAATGGTTTGCAAATATTTTCTTTCATTCTATCGGTTGCCTTTTCATTTTGTTGGCTATTTCCTTTGCTGTGCAGAAACTTTTTAGTTTGATGTGGTCTCACTTGTTTATTTTTTTGCTTTTGTTGTGTGAAATATTTTTAGTTAAAAAGTTAGGTTTTTATGTAGTCACACCAGTTATTTTTCTTCTGTATTATGTATAGAAAAGTTTTCCCCACCCTTAATCTATATCAATAGAACCTTAAATTTTCTTCTAGTTTGTAGTTTTTTTCTATTAATACTTTAATTGATTTGTAATTTACTCTGCTATAAAGTTGGAGATATGAATATAACTATTTGTTTTCAAGAAACCTAGTTTACTTACTTTCAAATAAATGTTTTACTAATTTGAAATATTTCCATTACTATTTACAAGATCTTTGTCTAGTTTGTTAGAAATATTGCACTATTTATTATTACCATTTAAAAAAAAAAAATCTTTATTGATTTCAGACAGAAGAAGAGAGAGAGGTGGTAACATTAATTACGAGAGAATCATTGATTGGCTGCCTCCTGAATGCCCCAACTGGGGATCAAGCCCACAACCCTGGCATGCGCTCTGCCCGGGAATTAAACGGCGATCTCCTGCATCCTAGGTCAATGCTCAACTGCTGAGCCACGCCCAGCTGGGCTATTATAACTTTTAATACATTTTTATATCTTATAGGGAAAGTTCCCCTTATTAGTCTTTGTTTTCACAAATTTTGAGATGAAATTGAGTCTATAATCTAGTTTCAAAGAAAAACTCTCATTCAGATTTTGATTGGAATTGAATTAAATTTATAGGTAAATTTGAAGGGAAAATGATATATTTATAATGTGGACACTTCCTGTCCAGAAAAATGGCTATCATTACATTTTTCAACTCTTCTTTTACGTCCATCAGTAAAATGAGCATTTTTCTTCCTTTATGCCCAGCATTTTGCTTTATTGCCCCTTTAAGCAGTCTTTCTTCATTATATCAAGTTGCTATTTCCAGCATTATCTGCTGCTCAACTACACTACTCACATCATTTTGGGTTCTGCTATTTACCTGTCCAATTTCGCCAATTAGAAGCAAATCTGGCAACGTCCACATGAGCTGGGAGTCCTCCCAGGGCCATGAGACAGTGGAGTTTTTGCAGTGAGAGGAAGAACATTCCAGGGATTTTTCCTTCTTTTCTTGGTCTAGTTTTCAATTAGTTCCTGAGATAACTTGTTCTGGCTCACATGTTGCAATTTTATGGTGACTACAGGGTGTGAATTGAAGAGTAGAATGGAAGCTTCTTATGACCACTTGCCTCCCACGAGAAGCTGCAGTACACCATTACGGGTCCGTCCTTTTAGTTTAAGGCTCTGTCTCCAACTCAATGGAAATAACTCTTGGGGGGATAACTCAGACTATTATACTCTCTTGCACCCCTTAAATTAGCAGGTTATGTCCACCTGGCTTGTTGTAGAAGAGCAAGACCCTGACCATTATGAGACTCTGGACATACAAGTTTTAATAGTGGGCTGGTGCCATAATAGGTGCCCGAAAGGGTGGACTGTGGGTGGAAAAGGAACATCCCAGAATGACAAAGCTGGAGAGAGAGCTGTGGTCTTTTGAAGAGAGAGGATATTGATGAGAAGTTAGGAAGCTCAGAAAATGAAACTTCTTTTTGGTCTCTAGCTTGTCCTGCCTAATTGTATAGAAAAATTACATGAGGAACAGAGGGGTGGAGGTTAAGGCTGCTTTTACAGTAAGATCCATTAAGTTTTCTTCCCACTAACCCATTCTCATCCAGCCGAAGGCAGGGCTATTATTACTAAAAAGCCAGCCAGCAGCAGGGCTCCCACCACAGATAGAATTCTACTCCCATCGCTGCAGTCATTTTAAATGACACATTGAAGTATACATCCAGGCCAGAATTACTTCTTTCGAACATCTTTCCCCCCCAAATGTAATCATTAGGATAATCATTCAATACTGAAAGTTCTAATAAAATATAGCCACTTTATTCTACCTAGTAATCTATGAAGCATCATTACTGATGTGACAAAAAAAAAAAAAAAATCACTTCCAAGCAGCTACCTTTCATGTGCAGCACACACAGCTGCCACTTGAAGCTCAGCTCACAATCAATTTGATGTCAATCAATTTTCATTTTGTCTTCATCTCCTAGGTAACCAGAGCATCCATCCAGACCCTTGCCAAGAGAAAACATTTAAGAGCTAATATGTATTCATAATCGGTTTTCTTCTAACACTGACTTAATAGAAAAGTAAAGAGCTACCCATGCAGTGTTTTAAATCACAGTAACACAAATTTTCTTTGATTCTGGAGAGAGAGCTTGAGGAGAAACATACTATAGAAAACAACACCATTATATTTCAGTCCCTTATGAACTATCAGGAATGAAACTGCACCACCTGCTATGTCTGTTATGTATTTAATGTGAATAACAAGCATCCCCCTGCTGGTTATTAAAACAAATCATAAGCCATCTGACATTACACTTAGAACCTGTCCCTTGCTTCATGACTCTGAGGAAGACACAATGTTTGGTGGGAGGATGCACTGGGGCAAACCTTTTGATGTGAATACAAGGCATCTGGCCTCAAAGGAAGCCATTCGTCTCCAAATCCCCTTTAAAAAGGCATTCTGTTAAATATAATTACAAAACAGTATTATTGGCACAATGTAGAAGACAAAAGTTTCCAGCAGTTGCAAAAAGCATTAAGTTTTGCCTTACCTGAATCCTCTTGGTGTGTGAAGTCATGAGAAAAATGAAACACTTGGTGTTTTTAGGAATAATTTACAGGCAGGAAGTCATGGATCTTGCTGAATGTGTTGATACAGTGTGACATTCAAATTCCACTGACTGCATGGGCTTCAAGTTCAGCTGGGCCTACTCCATTGACCTGGACACAGCCAGTTGGCTTTTGGCTGCTATTTCCTATGGGAAGTTCTAACTTATGCTTTATGAAAGTTCAGCACAAAATATACAGTGGAGAATGTACATTGGAGAAGAGTAATGTTGGCTGAATACCTACTGGGATTCAACATAAAATATACAATGTATATTTTCTTTTGTTTTCCTTGCCCAAGGAAATAGATCATCAAGAATATTGCTATGAGAAATGTCTGAGATTTTACTGCCTATGTTTTCTTCCAGGATTTTTATGGTTTCACAACTTACATTTAAGTCTTTACTCCATTTTGAGTTTATGCTCGTGTGTGGTGTAAGGAGGTGGTCTAGTTTTATTGTTTTGCATGTATTTATCCAATTTTCCCAGCACCATTTATTGAATAGACTGTCTTTACTCCAAAAAATTCAAGAGGAGGAAGACTTCCAAGCTCGTTTTTACAAGGCCAGCATTATACTAATTCCAAAATCAGATAGACACTACAAAGAAAGAAAATTATAGGCCATTTTCTGTGATGAACATAGATGCTAAAATCCTCAACAAAATATTAGCAAACTGGGTGCAGCAATACATTAAAAAGTTCATACACCACGACCAAGTGGGATTTATTCTGGGGATGCAAGGTTGGTACAATATTTGCAAATCCATAAATGTGATACATCACATAAACAAAATGAAGGATAGAAATCACATGATCATAGCAATAGATGCAGAAAAAGCATTCGATAATATCCAACACCGATTTATAATAAAAACTCAGCAAAGTGGGAATAGAGGGAACATATGTCAACATAATAAAGGTCATATATAACAAACCCACAGCCAGCATCATACTCAACAGGCAAAAACTAAAAACGTCTCCCTTGAGATCAGAAATAAGACAGGGTAGACTGCTTTCACCACTCTTATGGAACATAGTACTGGAAGTTCTAGACACAGCAATCAGACAAAAAGAAATAAAAAGCATCCAAATTGGAAAGAAAGAAGTAAAAATGTCATTATTTGCAGATGACATGGTACTGTATATAAAAAACCCTGAAGACTCTACCAAAAAACTACTAGAACTGATAAATGAATTCAGTAAAGTATCAGGATACAAAATTGATATTCAGAAGTTGATGGCGTATTTATACACCAATAATGAATTACCAGAAAGTGTAACTAAGAAAACAATCCTGTTTACTATTGCAACAACAACAACAAAATAAGATACCGAGGGCTAAATGTAACCAAGGAGGTGATCTGTACTCTATAAAACTATAGCACATTGAGGAAAGGAATTGAGGAAGTGGAAGCATGTACTATGTTCATGGATAGGAAGAATTAACATCATACAAACGTCCATACTACTGAAAGCAAGCTATAGATTCAATGCAATTCCTATCAAAATACCAATGGCCAAATGGACCTTTTGACTCTCATTTCATCATGCTCAGTTTAAGGAAAGAAACACTCCCTTGTCTCCCAGTAGGGGAGAGGGTAATAGCCACAGCACTCCAATATTTTTTCCAATGAAATTCTCTCTCAAATATCCAGTTTCGATCTCTTATGTACTTCAAGCAAGTGATGAAATAGAAGTTGCAAAATGAGTTTTGACCATCTCCTTTTCAAATATGGTTATATTTTTGTGGTCTAGCAACTCAACTTGGACATGATAATAATTGATATTTTTGACGTAGAGCCTCAGTCACAACGGAGATTGAACCCTATTTAAACATCCTTCTGTCTTAGGATCTTCCTAAACAAACAAAGGTGGAATTCATTAGCTATATGCTCAATGCATAGAAGAATAGCATAGGCTTGTTCCTTGGCCTGCAGGAAACACATGACTATAATAAAACTCTAATGGAGCTATAGTCCTAAGGTACTTTTGGATGGGGAGTGCTCTTCTGCTTGTCTTCCCTGGCTTCCTGAAGTCCTATATGAGCTTTGGTAACTCTATGTTACATAACTGGGCCAGATATCTATCTACTTGGCTACTATTGCTGCTTGCATTTGTGTCTCATTCCAGGAATTCACTTTTTAATCTGTATTTTGCCATGGTGTCATTCAAATAAGGGAAACGCATTAGCTCTTTCTTTTTTATGAACTTTAAAAGCTTCCTTGGGGACTAAGAAAGAGATTCACCTGATTTTCTATGAAGTATTTCTCCTCATTCTATGAAGAAAGAGTTTCCTTAGTTTCCCCACACCAATAATAAATTATTAAAGAGGTCTCATGGGCAAAAGAGGGAAATGTGGTTCTGCTGACAGCACCGTGATAAATACTCATATTAATTATAAAAAATAATGGGGGTGAAAGTTCAAAATCCAAACCTTGCTCTCAGAACAGTTTTTTATTTTTTTCTCCCTGAGATAAGTTTCAGCTTCCAACATTGAACTTCCTGAAAAATAGACTGCAACCTGATCCTAAGGATTAGTTTAGCATACTCTACTTTTTGGTTTGTTTTTTAAAGAGAAAAAATCCCAAATGAATTAAAAACAAAATCCAGTGTATGACAGAGCAAAGCCCAGGATTAGGCTAAGTAAGGAACTAGAGACTATTTGTAAACACTGGGAGTGGGCCACCAGTGACATTGAAAGGCAAATGTGGAAGTACAGGGCTTGTGTCCAGAGACCGCAGAACACAGGCAGGGTAAGGTAAGGCAGAGTTATGGAGAAAGAAAAGCCAAGTGGCTTTTTAACACTAGAGCTGAATTGAAAACCAGAGGGCCTTTTTAGTTAATGGAGGCAGAGCATATGAGAACAAGGGCCACCCACTTCAGGGAATTTTGATAACTCGATAACATGCCAGGCTTCAGTGTTATTGGCCTTACTGCCTACATGGGGAACTTTCCTAGGGGTGTGCTTAAAGGGCCCAGGAGGCTCTAGGCAAATGGTCCATCAGGATGTCTTTCTTTTTGTTATAAATACTGTGTAATGACATGCCTCATTTACCAGTTAAAGCCATAATGGCTTTTTCAGATCCATCATGCTAAGGATTGCTCAGGGACTGTTGAATAGACACGTGTTTCTGCTGCCAGCAAATACATTTGGCCCTCCTGCTACAGTATATTACACTGTGATATGCTGGTTCTTCATGGGCTGTAAAAGAGGCCTAGGTAGGGAAGGGACACAATTTATGCCCTGCATTTGGCCTCAGCCTCCCATTGATTACTTTCCACAATTTTATCATCGTAGTCTATTTCTTTGCCAAAAAAAAAAAGCAAAAGCAAATTTAATAATTATAAAATAGGCCGCTTTTATAGAAAATACCTGGATATGGTCTGTTTTCCCTGAGTATAATCATACACTGGTTTACGATTCTATTTATGTACTTTTTTCTAGACATGTCAAGTTCCATGAATGAAATGATTAAAACTCAATAGTGACCCTAGCTATATAATAGTCTTTAAAGGTTATATATATATATTTTTTTGTGTGAAACAAATGGTGAATATTTTCCTATTTCACAATAGTTACTAGTTAACAATGAATAACTGTTGTCTATAGAGATACACATGGAGCCACATTAAAAAAAGATTATTGTTCCTTGTTACTACTAAGACCAGTATAGAAATGACTCCTAACAGATACAATCCCAGTCTTCAAGATGTCAGAAACAGCTTAGTTCAAATTTCCTTTATTTTTCTCTTTGTTTTAACTTTTTAATAATTTTTATATTTTATACTTACTTCCTTATTTACTGTTTTAATATTTATTTTCAGTTTTTAAGCCGCTTCCTCACATGCTGGCTCTGAATAGATTGCAGGAAGATAGCTGCTCTGAGACACACGGAGTATCTGAAGTTCTTATCTGAAACAGGGTTATCTCCAAATGGCACAGAAGTACATCTCCATGAATTTATCATGGGTACTTTAGCCCCCAATGGAAGGGACTTCCATCTTGTCTGTGGCTCTAACACGCAGGTCCCAATGGTCCCTGTAGCCTCATGGAGTGGAAAACATCTTTTCTTCCACTTAAAGGTTTTTACAGGGCCCATGGAAATATATGTTGATAGACAGAGGCCTTCTGAGGACCAGGCACTGTCTTTAGGATCAATGCACTCTGTCTTAGTTTGGGCAGCTATGGCCAAGTACCATAGACTGGGTGACTTATAAATAACAGAAATGTATTTCTCACAGTTCTGGAGGCTGGAAGTCCAAGATCAGGGTACCAGCATGGTTAGGCTCTGGTTAGGCTCTCCTCCAAGTTGCAGACAGATGTTTTCGCATTGTATCCTCAGATGGCAAAAAGAGGGATAGAGTTCTCCGGAGTCTCCTTTATAAGGGCACTAATCCCATTCTAATCACCTCCTAGTACCATTACCTTGGGGATTAGGGTTTCAACATATGGATTTTGAGGGACACATTGAGTACATTTCACACTCTGTGGGGACAGACTGATGCTGATAAAATCCAGAGCCATGGGTGTTCACTTTCACTAACTTCCTCTAGCTTCTGATGCATGAATAATGCCAGACTTTACTCAAAAGGCAGATAACATGAATGACGAACCTCTTAGTAAATATCCTTTTTACTTAAATTAAGCACTTTTGGTACTGGCTACACTGGCAGACCATTAAAGACTTCAGAAATCTAAACTATAATATTAAAATATTAGATTGTTAAAGTCTTTTATTATCTAAACTATAATATTAAAAATGAAAGCCAGTGTTGATTGATTGCTTTCTAAATGATAAGCAGACTGTTAGGCATTTTACATGTGTTATTTTATTTAATAATACATGTTCATTTAATAAAAAAATTTATTTAATAGTGCATTGAAAGGATGGATGTTAGTTATTTTATATATAACTCAAAATGCAGATGCAAAAATTTATTTAATTCTGCCTGAACTTACCATTTAAGAGATATTTTCATTAGTTTGCCTTTTTCTTAAAAAATAATAAAGTAAATAAAATTTTTAATAACCAAACTAAGCTAATCATTATTGCCCTGAGGAAAGGCAAATTTGTTTTTTCTTTATTTTTAATCCTCACCTGAGGACATTTTTTCCATTGCTTTTCAGAGAGAATGGGAAGGGGAGAGAGAGAAACATCCATGTGAGAGAGACACACATTGATTGGTTGCCTCCTGCACGTGTCCCGACCGGGGCTGGGGTGAGCCCACAATTGAGTTACATGCCTCTGACCAGAATCAGTCCAAGACCCTTCTGTCCTCGGGCCAATGCTCTAACTGCTGAGCCAAACCGGCCAGGACAAAAAAGGCAAATTTGTAAAAATTCTTCTATTTTCATATATTTTTTGCTAGCTTGAGGAGACATATTTGATTACGTATATTTCATATTACTTATTATGTTTAATGGATACTGTTAATAGACAGCACTCTTGCAATCAAAATTAATACGTTAATTGGTTTTTAAAAAAAGAGATTTTACCTTCTACTCTGGTGTCGAAGGTCTAAATCAGTGTGTATTAGTGTGCTGTACTTCTGCTATATTAAATCTTTCTCAAGGCTTTTGAAAAAACAAAACAAAAACAACACTGTGTCAGTTACAGCAGAAACACTCTTGGGAAGGTAAAAATAGAATGTCATCAATATTATGTTTGTTGATGTACTTGAAATATATACCCATGGCTCTTAGGAAATAGAGCGTACAATCGTCCCAATTAAATGGAAAAGAGGTCGGGTGAGGACAGGTAGAGTTTATAGCTCCTTCATTCGTTTTTGTGTTTCAGAACCCAGTCGCTCACACACATAGAAACGGCCACTTCCTTGTCCCCTCTGTTTTATTTTTTCCCTCTTTCAGAAAAATTGCACAAACTCTCATACTGCTTCCCAGGTCTCAGGTTTATTAGTCAGTTTTGGTATCTTGCGTATTTTTAACATACGAACAGGAATCATGCTTTCCAATGCCAACAATCAAGCATTGTTGGCGCAAAGATCAAAGAGATGATGAACTGTCAAAAATATCTTAGAGGTTCTAAACATAGTAGCTATTCTTATTTTTATTTGTGCGATGAGATCCTGCCATCACTCTTTGCAATGATGTGATAGAAACGAACAGCAGCCATTTGTGGTATGCCGACTCGGTGCGAGAGACTATGCTGAAGTTAGCTTTACTGCAGTCCATTTAACTAGAGCAGGCCGTGTTAGTATAGTCCTCCACTGATCCTCCGTTTCACTTTCTGTGGGTTCAGTTACCACAGCCCGAAAATATTAAATGGAAAATTCAAGAAATAAACAATTCCTAAGGTTTAAATTGCACACCCTTCTAAGCAGTGTCATGAAATGTCACTCTGTCCCTCCCAGGCTGAGTCATCCCTCTGTCCAGTGTATCCACGCTGGAGACTCTCCCTGCCCCTTAGTCACTTATTAGGAGCTGGATTATCAGATTGACTGTTGCAATATCACAGTGCTTGTGTTCAAGTAACCCTTATTTTACTTAATGATGGCTCCAAAGCCATTCACATAACTTTTTGTACAGTGTATTGTTCTAATTGTTCTATTTTATTACTAGTTATTGTTTTAATTTTTAAGTTAAATTTTATCATAGGTATGTATGTATAGAAAAAACATAGTATATATAGGGTTTGGTACTACCTGTGGTTTCAGGCATCTGTTGGTGGACTTGGTATCCTCTGCGGATAAGGGGGAGCTACTGTATCTCCATTTAATAGGTAGAGAAATCAAATAATTTGTCAAATTGTTGATAAGTGGCAGAGTATGGATTCAAATACACCTGTTTTCATTTACGAGTGACATTTGTTAAAAAAGGAATCACCTGCCCAACCAGTGTGGCTCAGCGGTTGAGCATCGACCTGAGATCCAGGAGATGGCAGTTCGATTCCCAGTCAGGGCACATGCCTGGGTTGCGGCTGGATCCCCAGTAGGGGGCGTGCAGGAGGCAGCTGATCAATGACTCTCTCATCATTTCTATCTCTCCCTCTTCCTTCCTCTCTCTGAAATCAATAAAGACATATATGTATATGTATAAAAAAGGAATCACCTATGACAGGCATGTAGTAGAGCATTTATGAACCCGGACGAGGGCCCAGACCTCTGGGTTTTAACTCTGCCAATTTCCTTGCAGCATACCTGGGACAAGTTGCATATTTACTTTCGCTGCCATAGTTTTCTTATTTGTAAAATGGGAATAATAATAATGTTGCCTGACTCATAGGTTGTGATGATTATTACGGGAGCTAATGTTTACGAGGCATGGAGAACTGTGCCTAGCACATAGTAAGTGATGTAAAATATTTGTTTAATAAAATAAAGAGTATGAAATTACACCCTGTACTGGTAGGAAGATTTATGGCAATTTTAAATAGCCTGATTAGGGATTTCTGTGAGTTTGTTATAACTCATAGATCTAAAAAGGTTTGTGTTCAAGTTATCTGGAAGCAATTCTAGATTCAGGAGAGAGCAAAGGAGTAGGCATTCCTTTAAATCATGAGCATCTTTGTGTAAATTATGTCTTATCTTTCTGAGGTACCTTGCAACCTCAACTATCACTGTTCAAGAGTTTGGGCTCTTTTCGGAGGTGACAGGATCCACATCCACTCTTGGACCGTGAAGCTCTTCTCTCCTCTCATGCCTTGGCCCCAGATAGGAGCCGGCAGAGGACTTCTCACTTACACGTGTTACTGCCACTTCGGTTGCCTGTTGTCTCTCTCCTCCCATTCAGAAGCACTGAGGGGCAAACAAGCCCAAAGGAGGGAACTTAGTTATGTCTACATGACATTTAGATTCGGTGCAGTCACTCAGTGCTAAACGTTCTTTCCATTCTGATCTTAGAATCAGAACTAGTGGTATTTCAGGCTCAAGTGATAAGATTACCCCTAGAACTTCTCACCAAGGGTTATCCTCCTGTAGAGAAAGATTTCCTGAAATGGGTCCATACATATCTTTGGTAACTCTTTCCAGTATTTAATGTTCACCTACCAGGAAACCACTGGCAGAATTACAATGTTGCCCCTGGTCTGCTCTGCCATCCCTTTGCAATTTGGCAGCCGTGTGAAGCACTTAAGCAGCTTATTGCCTTCAGTTTGTCACCTTTAAAGTGGCCATCAGCTAACAATTCTTGGCTGGATGTTACAGATTTAACTGTGAGCAGATCAACAAATGATGAAGAACTTTTTTGTTTTTAAATTTGGGGTTCAGTTGCATCATTAAACACAAATATTTTTTGTTGATGTATTGAGATTGAGAAATCAAAATATTCAAGAGATTTCTATAGCAAATGTTGTATTCATAGTGGATTTTCAAATATCTACTTAAAGAATACTTGTTGCCCGGCTGGGCGTGGCTCAGGGGTTGAGCATCCACCTAGGATCCAGGTGATCGGGTTTCGATTCCCCAGGGCACATGCCTGGGTTGCAGGCTCGATCCCCAGTCAGGGGTGTGCAGGAGGCAGCTGATCAATGACTCTCTCATCATTGATGTTTCTCTCTCTCTCCCTCTCCTTTCCTCTCTCTGAAATCAGTAAAGATATATTTTTTTAAAAAAAGAATACTTGGTGAGTTGAACTGGAAAAAACTAATTCAAGAAAAAAGAAAGAAAGAATATGATGTAGTTGTTTAAAGAGCCAAGTCAAGCAAATATGGTCAAGCATGATAGAACCCAGAAGTTTGCTCATCTAGAGGTGGGCTGAGGGCTCATTGTAGTCTTATCGAATAACCATTTTTTAAGATCTGGAACAATTCAAGTATGTGCATCTGTTATGGAAAATGTACGTATTTCCCCCTGAACTGTTTTCTGCATTTATGGAATATGTATTTGCTGTATACTGAATTATGAGCCAGACAGAGAACTAGGAACTTGGGGTATAAGGCCCTCACCAAGCTGATAGGCCGTTATTTGCACTGATTTTCATAAACACTTTGGATTCAAATCTGTAGTTATTACATTTTCAGCTTTTGATTAGGTGCCTGCATTGTGATGAATGTTTCATAAATACTGATGTGAAGAAACGTAGGCATTTATCGATTGCATACATTGTCTGCGGTGCCTAAGGCATTCTACAGTTCCCAAGAGGTCCTGGGAGCTCCTTAGATTGAACTGCTGTTTCTTCTTTTCAGACTAAAATACAACAAATAAATGAATCATGGAGCAGAGGTTATACTGGCAAAGAAACTTCCTGGAAGGTTTTTCAATGTACAGAAAAAATATGGTGGCATCCAACATAGAACCTTAGAATTTTTAAATCTGTAGGGTTTCTGTGTTTTCTATATAGAAATTGTATCACTAAACATTAGATCAATATTGGGTTCAGGCAAAATTCTAAAATGGAGTTTGGAACTGTTGAAAACTGATCAGTGAGGGACTAGTAGGATATTTTCTTGAATTTGAAAGGTCAAATTCATGCACAAATCTTTTATTACACTGTATACTATTAAGTAAGTGCATTTGTTTGGAAGAAAACTAAAAATAAACCAAAAAACAGTCATGGGGAGTACTGTTTCAGGGGAAAACGCTTGCTAGAGGTAGTATAACATGTTAAGCTGGGAAACATTTACTCTTTAAGTCTTATAATTTCCCCTGTGTAAATTGTTCCAATTTCTATAATGATAGGGATGGCCAAATCATATTTTATGTGACTCCGGTGGCATATTGGTTCTAGATAAATGGTTCAAAATTAGCCTCATCTGGTTACTCTGTGGAAAAGTTCATTAAAGTAGATGAAATGTCCCAGAAATACACTCTGATTACTGACTTGTTTTGAAATAAACAAACCGACTTTAAAACAATACTGAGCTTCAGACACTTTAAGACAATATTAGGTTTCAGACATATTTGCTGTGTAGAATTCTGTGCTGAGTCCAAGCAAAAAATATCAGCCCACTATTTGGTACATGGTTGTCTAATCTTTGCTACACTGAAGCATTGCCTTCATCACACACAATTCAACCCAAACTGTGATTCCGTTCAGGAAAGTAGTTTAGGTCCACTGGTCATTCATTCGCTTCTGCATTTTAAACTATGTAGCTAAAAATGTGAGGGCCGTACGAGATGTGGGATGATTTTTTTCTTTGATCTACTTCATTTTGAACTTGTGCTCAACAGATATTATTTCATTTTTTAAAGAAACTAAAATTAAAATTAAATGCAGAAATGCACTTTTTCTCCCTGGGAGTACGAACCTAGGACTTGAGGAATATGCAGTATGCCTAGTGAGCACAATTAATTGGACTATACAATGTAAAGTACAGAAATCACATTTAGTAAATGCTGTATGTAACTCATTATGTAATAAAGCATAAAGAGAGGAGAATATGGAAAATAATCTATAACTTAAAAACTCCACAAACTTACTCTTAGTGCCATACAACCTAATGAAACTCATAATACAAGGGAACTGTTGGCTGGTTTACCTTTTAAAAGATGTTAGTAGGATTTTTAACAAGGCAAAAGAACACCGTCCGAGTCCCAGGAAGTTAGGCCAAGGGAATCGACACAAGACAATTAGTCCAGCCAGATAGACAGACATGAGCTACACTACTTTGAAATCACTGCCATGTTCAAGTCCTCATGTGGCCAACTTGGACTGTACACAGTCAGAAACATTAGAAAAGTGGTTCAACTCAGGAAAGTCGCCTGGTGGGTCAGCTGTTCCCTCAAGTGACTGGGTAAGTGTCATTTGGTGAAGACCCTTGGCCAGCCGGCAGCCGTAACTCTTGACAAATTATCACCGCCACTTACTTGTTTCCTCGCCTGTATCCCACATTTAAACTTCATAACAGTCCTGTCTATCCTGCCTCAAAATCGCAGCCTTCTACATCTTCTTTCTAAGATCTGTTTTTATTTAATTGGGAGTTCACTCTCCCTCAGGTAGAGTTGGCTCATTTGATCTCTTCCTCCCACAGGCAAGGTTTCTGAAGAATGTGGGTCATTCATGGGTGCTAAGTGCCAGAAGAGGCAGCATTGGAATTCCAGTTACATGAGGGTGATGGAAATGAAACACGTGTTAAGGGGAGCCTGCGGTTTTTGAGGTGCCCCGATGTTTCCCCCGTAAGCCCTTCAGCGCTGGTGTCGTGAAAGACCCGTCCGATTCGGACAGCTGTTTCTTTATGGAAGGTGGAATGAAAAATATAGCGATTTAGTCTAGCTTTCAGGGAGCAAGACTCTTCTTTGACAGCACAAGTAAAAGCATGAACAAGGACCACTTTCTGTTGTTCTTAGAAGACATATTGACTTCTGAGCATTTATCCAAATGTTTTGTAAAAAGGCCTTTTTGAAGTTAGTAGGATTTTTACTAAGGCAAAAAACTTAAAGGGAATTTCCCAGGTTTATTACGTATATTGTATGCAACGCTACCAGTTCCCATGTTTCCTCGGTACTAGGGCAAGTGTGTGATAGTGAGGATAGTAAATGGAGAGAAAAACGATATTATATATCTTTGTCTAAATATTTAATAATCATATTAATATTAACAAGGTGGCAAATATCAGAACTTTTGCACATAAGTTGACTGACAAAAAAAAATGTAAAACAATGCTTCTACTCCCCCCCCCCTTTTTTTTTTTTTTGAGGAATAAGTTTTGGTAAATAGTTGATTGTGATCCATGCTGTGGACTGAGTAGACAGCAAGGCCAGGAAAGAAAGGATAAGTGGGTATTTTAATGCAAAAGCTGGAGCTTGGGTTTTGAAGATTCAGGTGATGGGCAGGGATATTTTCTTCCATTGGATTTTAGAGGGAAGAATATAAAACTAGAACTTGGCATAGCTGTTATTTTCTCTTATTGAAAATTTCCCTCTCCCACTAATAAAGAGAGGAAAATTTGTCCCAGATAGTTAAAAGTCAGCTACAGCTTTTGCTGAAAGGTGGTATTTTTATTTTTAAAGGATCCTACTGTTCTTGTTCCTTGGAGCTGAAGTGTAGTCCTTAGCTCCAAGGTTTTGTTCTGAATAAATCATCTACTCTCTCAGCACGCGTCAGGAAGTTTTAAAGCTCAGGTAATGGGAAGATGCTATTGTTTTCCTTCCTCTTAAATTGTTGATGGCAGCAAAACACAGCGACATTTCCGTTAAGCGGGTTTGCCAGGGGAGATTGCGGGTTTCATAGACGCGAGGGACTGCAGAGTCTATTTTGCAAGATTGGTCTACAGGGCTTCGCGACTGCAGAAGGAGTAGGTTCACTGAACAAATATTGAGTGCCTTCTACGTGCTGGACATCATTCTGGGTGCATCTTTAATATTCTATTTTTAAGCTGAAGGAAAGTGATGTCTTTTAATCTGACAAGTGCATTTAACTCTCTATGTGAAGTTAGTCCATGGTGCATCTCCTCTGATTTGACATGGCGAAGACTTAGTGGATACTGACAGGACTAAGAAAGATTGGTGGCTGGTCACTTGGACTCTGACAGTGTGTGTGTTCGGGCAGTCAGCCAGTGGCATTATCATCCTCACAGACACCAAAACTAAGTGACACTGTGACTTCTGCTCCTTGGCGCTCATTTGTCATCACAGATATTTTCCCTTTAATACATCACCCTCCTCTTTCAATTTCTATTGGCAGTCTCTGCGTCGCACCCTTCTGTCACGCTTGGATCACTGCAGTAGCCTCCAGTTCTCTCACTAAGTGATACTCTCGATTAATCTTTCTCATGCATTACTAGCAATCTGTCCCTTGTCTGCTGAAAATTTTAGACTACCTCTTCAAATAAACTTAAAGCGTTTAGTGTCATCTTTATGAATGTACGCAGGATTATAGAATAAACTCATTGGCATCCTCTAACTGAGCAGGTAATTGTACACTTGTGGAAGTTGAGGCCAAGAAGCTTCAGTGACTGGTTCACGCTTATAAGTTATTAGGAAAGAAGTGTTGGAACTAGAACTGAGACCTTTTAAAAAAAATTTTTCATTGCTTTTTTTCTAATTGAATTTATTGGGGAAATTATACAGGTTTCAGGTGTACAGTTCTATAATACATCATCTGCATGTTATATTGTGTGTTCACCACCCCAAGTCAAGGTTCCTTCCATCACCATTTATCCCCCTGTACCCTCTTCTACCTCCCCCACCTCCCTTCACTCCCCTTACCCTCTCGTAATCACTCTACTGTTTGTGTCTATGAGTGGTTTTTTCCCTCTTAATCTCTTCACCTTTTTCACTCAGCTCCTTAAACTCTCTCTCTTCTGACAGCTTTTAGTCTGTTCTCGGTACCTATGAGTCTGTTTCTATTTTGTTTGTTAGTTTATTTTGTTCATTAGATTATGCATAGAAGTAAAATCATATGGTAGTTGTCTTCTCTGATTGGCTTATTCTGCTTCGCATAATATTTTACAGGTACATCCATGTTGTCCCCAAGGGTGAGGGATCCTAGACTGACGGATCTTAGAAGGAAGGTGGGAAGGAGGGTGGGAAGAGATTAACCAAAGAATTTATAAGCATATGTGAGCAGCCCGTGGACACAGACAATGGACAGGTAGGAACCTGGGGTGGGGCGGGTGATGGGTGGAGGGGTGTAAGGGGGAGGAAATGAGGGGCATCTGTAATACTCGAAACAATAAAAAAAGGGAAGGCCTCTCTAATAAGATGACATTTGATCATAGGCTTGAATGAAGTGAGTAATACTATCTGAGATAAAAGTGTTTTAGGCAGAGAGGTTAGAGGTCAGAGGTACTGGAGCTTAGAATATACGGGGCATTCATTGTGGGATACTGTTAAGGATGTCAAATTTTATTTTAAGTGTGACAGAGCACCATTACAGGATTTTGAGCAGAAACTTGTTTTGATAATTTGTTTTAAAATCTCAGTCTACCTGTTGTGTGGATAATGCATTAAGAGGCCAAGAGTGAAAACAATGAGCAGATGAGTTGGCATGTTATTGAAACTACCCAGGTAAGAAATGATGATGGCATGGACTAGAATAGCAGCACTGAAAGTTAATAGAGTGTGGTCAGATTTGGAAAATATTTTAAAGATTGAGCCAATAAAACTTACTGATAGCTTGTCTATGAGGCATGGAAGGGAGTGTAGAGTTAAGGATGTCTCCTGGAGTTTTTTGACTGAGCGTTTGGGTGCATGCAGGTGCATTTTAATGAAATGAAAATGACTGAAAAAGTGGCCTGGGGGGTGGGCATGCAGAGGACCTCTTTGGATTTATTACTTTTGAACTACAAATTTCTCCACTATAGACGTTTATTGGAATGTCAAGAGGTGGGCTACAGATACATATTTGGAGTTTGTCAGCATACAGGAGGCATTTAACACCATGACCTTGGGTGACCTTGGTTAGGTCTGAGTGTCATTAGTTCTGACTCCAGGGATACCCTGATATTTAGAGGTCAGCAGAGGAGGAAGTTCCAGTAAATGAGACTGAGGAGCAGCAGCCAGGGAGGAAAGGGAAAATCACAGCAGTTCTATTTGAAACGAAGTGAAGATCAAGAGGTTCTCCATCCGGTTTCACTATGCCCCAGGCATATACATCACAGAAGAATCGAGCTTGCTGTTGCTGTAATCACACTCCTGACTTGTGTTTCTGATTCACCTGTCTGGTGGCCAGTCTCCTTTCAGACTGAGAACATATAACTTGAGGCTTGTCTTTCTTGCCCTGCTGGAGTCAAGTAGACCAGGCCATTCTAGATAGAGGGCCCCCTGATTCTTGATTGTACGTTAGTAAAACACTGGAGTTTTCCTCCACTTTGAACCCCAGGGATGCCAGCTAAAAGTTGTTTAAATATATATATATATATATATATATATATATATATATATATATATATATGTGATCTAGCTAAGTTGAGTGAGTGAGTGGGTTTCAGTGACAGAATTAACAGGTAGAGTAATAGAATGTGTAGAGGTTGTTTGCCCAACCTGTATGTTTTCCCTGCTACCTCGTAGTAGAGACTACAAAGCCCCCTCTTCGCGAGTGCTAAGTTTTGGGAGAGTGCGTGACACTGGAGGAAGAACTAAGCCATCCCCCCAAGAGGGAACATCACTGAAGGAGTGTTCTTCCTGAGGCTTTGTGTCCCCACCTGCCAATTCATATACTATGATGATGTTTGGAATGGGCCTTTGGAAGAATATCGCATATTTGAAGTCATAAATGTAAGGCCCTTGTGGTGGGATTAACCCCCCTATAATAAGAGACATCAGAGAGCTTGCTTCTGCCCTCTCTCTGCCGAGGGTAGACACAGTGAGAGGGCAGCTGTCTCTAAGCCAAGAGAGAGGGGGATATCATTAGGAACCACACTTGCTGGCATCTTGATCTTAAACTTGCTGTATCTGTCATTTAAGCCACCCAGTGTACGGTATTCTGTTACAGCAGCCTGAATGAATACAAAAGAGTTTCTGCCAAGGTTATTGTAGTATTTCCCTAGGGCTGCTGTGACAAGTTTCCACAGACTTGGTGGTGTAAAACCACAGAAAGCCTGGTACTTTCTCTACTCTTCCAGAGAGATAAACCTGGGAAGGCAGGATTGGGGAAGGAGGGAGGAAGGCATATATTAAGGTTGTTGATTATGCTTAACTGAAGTCTTACTAGGAATTATCTGACAGCTATCTGAGAGCAACAATGGGCCATGGCCAGCCCTGGAGTGGCTAGGAACACTTAAAGGGGACATAACCTACCCACTTCACTAGTATTCTTGGCTTGGCCTACGTCAGGATACAGGTGGGCCTGGCTGCTTAGCTGCAGCAACTGGCTGGGACCAGCTGAGGATCAGGGGGTGGGGCTGGCTCACTACAAAGAGATTCCCCAGCTGGAGTTGCTCTCAAGGGGAGGTGGTGTAGAGGCCAAGCCTCTGTGAACAACTGGGTGGCCAGTTGGTTGTGGTATGCACTAGACCGGGAGGGACGGTATTTATGGGAGCCACTTCCAGCTGGTAGTTACACAGAATGGAGGCCACCCTGTGAGATGGTAAGAGGCAAGGGTGGGAAAAGTGTGGCTCAGGAACAGCGCTGAGCTTGGGTAACAGAAAGGATGCCAGTGTGTGGATCCATGAACCCAATCAGGAATGAAGGGGAACCAAGTGTGAAAATATGTGGACTTCTTGGCTGTGCATCTGGTTCCACTTTCATCCATAAAGACACAGCTGGCTGGGGCAGGTAGGGCATCTCACACTTCTGACCGTGTCCCCTGGATCATCTTTGGAAGCTATGGCCTTTCTTGTTTTCTCCCCTTAATTAATTACACTGGTAGGGGAGTCAGAGGATCTAGGGTTTAAAGCAGGAATTACACTTTACCTCTTATATGACTCTGTGATATTTTTAATTCACAAGTGTACATGTTTTTATATTCCATTTCTCTTTCTCATGCAGAGGCTGTGAGGATCAATAAAAGTATACAAATGGCTTTCCTGGAAAGAATTGCTGTGCAGTATAAACATGTCTTGGAAAGGAGTTGAAAAGGCACAGAATTCTGCTTTTCAAAGCATGAAAAACTAGTGATTAGCTATGGTAAAAGAAAAGCAGACAGTCTGCCCACCCCTCTTGTGAATAACTTTGGCTGCTCTACAGTCTTCAATATGTATTTTTTCACTGTGCTGAGATTGTTGGCCAGAGATTCTAATATGACTGTTTTTTGCTATATTTCCACCTAAAAGCATCTCTCTATTTTTTCTCCCCAATTAACTTAGCTGCCAATAAAGAAATTAAAAACCTAAATGCTTACAATGTATTTTGGAAATCTTTCTCACCATGATAATAAGGACATGGACTTATTTGTTTGCCTAGGAGCAACTAGCATCTTTTCTTCCTTTGATTCCAAGTTTTATACTCTGATAGAATGAACTGTAGGCATAATCATGAGAAAGGAAAAGTAGGGCCAGGCCCAACTCATGAGTTCTGGACAAATCTGTAAGACTTAGAAGTTCAGATAAAATAAAGTTTCTAAACTGGTTTATTTAAGACTCAATAATTGAGAAGGCATAAAAATGGAATATAATGAAATTTCTGCTTGATTTGTGAATAGATCCATGGTTGACCTCAAAGGGAGGGCATTTGGTCCCTTTGTTTCTGTGCTTGATGGAGAAGACGCAGCTCTGAAGAAAGCAGGTCTACGGATGGCTCTTTTCTGGGCCTGGCAGGCTATATCTCCACATGATGGGGGTGGAGGGGAGTGAGCAGAGGCCAGATTCACTGAATCATTCCTTACCTCATTCTTTGATGATATCATGAAACATTTTGCCAATCTTTGGAAGTCCTATTTTACTGAAAATCAGACTCCTGGAAAAGCCCATGCGGAGCTGTAGTCATGTCATGAGACTTGGCTAACCCAAGAGAGGATGATGGAATTGTATACTTTCTGCAGAGACATACCTTCTGCACTGCCCATCACTCACCGAGCAGGGAATTTGACATTATTAAATAGAATATTCACGAGGCTGAGCTCTATGCATCTGCATTACTTAACTAATGTCTGGATCAACCTCAAGAACAGTGAATATATCTTGTCTCTTATAGTTGCGTGACTGAGTCTGTGCACCATATTTCCCAGAGCCAAAAAGACTATCTACCCACAAGAAAGTTTCTGCTTTTACTTTTAAAGGGAAAAAAAATTCTCACAGTTTTTAAAGTTGCTGTATTATCTGTAATTTTTGCCATATCAGGCTCAGAAGTACTGAGTTTTAGGCTCAAAGCACAATGAGAAACATAAAATTTAAAAGTAGACACTTATGAATGTCTAAAAAAAATTATCAAATAAGATGATAAAATACCAGACAGTCTGGTTCAATATTGGTTCTTGGCTAGCTTAACCTTGACATATTAAACATATTAGAAAAATTTAATGCTGTAAAACATACTCATAAATGTTAGTATTTTGCTCTATGGCTATTAACAAGGGAAGAATGATAGAAGAAAAATAATTGGTAGAGTCTTATGGAAACATTTTTTTCCCCCCCTCATCAAGAGCCTGTCTGGCTGTGGTTTTATGTTTATAGAATTGGTGAGTATCCACACTTTATAATGATTTTCTCTGGGAAGGAAGTAAATGAATGTCCCCCTACTTCAGAGTTCTCTTTTACTGCTGTTTTTATAGCACAAATAACTTTCTAAACTATGATATAATTTACTTCTTGGTGATTTTTTGTTTGTTTGTTTATTGGGGCTGCCATAACAAAATAACGCAGACTGGGTGGCTTAACCAACAGAAATTTATTGTTTCCTAGTTCTGGAGGCTGGAAGTCTGAGATGAAGGTGTCGGCAGGGTTGATTTCATTCTGAGGCCTCTCTCCTTACTCATAGATGGCTGTCCTCTCTCTTTGTCTTCACATGGCCTTTCCTCTGTGTGCAAGTCTGTGTCCAAATTTCCTCCTCTTAGAAGGACACCAATCATATTGGATTAGGGCCCACCCTAAAAACCTCGTTTTAACTTTCTTAACTCTTTAAAGGCCTTCTCTCCAGATATGGTTCCATCCTGAGGTACTAGGGATGGGAACTTCAACTGTTTGAATTTGGGGGACATAATTCAGCCCATAAAAACGGGTGTATTTCTAGTCACTATACTATAGGTTCTGTGAGGTTGCTTCTTTTGTTCACTTACGTATCTTAAGCACCTATATCAGTGCCAGGGTCATAATAGGCGTGAAAATAATATTTGCTGAATGAATAAGTGAATGAATGAGTCAGTGAGTGAAACAAGTCCAGGGACAAAATGTAAACCTCAGTGTTCTCTGCATATGACAGATGCCACTTTTGCTACTAAAGATCATTTGTACTTGAATTAGTAAGTGCATAGTCTTAGTTATGCTTATTTTGGCACATGGGCATATTGGTAACATTTGTGGGTAAAGTCTGTAATTAGAAGTACCAAATACAATGCATTAATAATTTAAAAGCGAAAGAATGAAACGCACATCAACTGTGGATGAGAAACGGAACAGTGGGGGTCCTTTAAAGCCAATAGAACTTTAAGGGCAAAGATTTGTAATTAAAACTGAAGTGAATTTAATCTTTCCTGCTAATCACTCCTGCACTGTTAGCCTGTTTCCATTAAACTAATTGATGGCAGATGGAACAGATGCGTGGTGAGATTACAGCTCCACTTTATGGCAGTGTGGTGACAAATGTGACTTCTCCCTCTATCGCTTGCATTGATATTCAGAAAACGAACTCCTCGGCTTTATTCACACACCAAAATTGTTCCTCCTTTTGAGTGAGGTTGATTAAAAGGAATCAGAGGATGTTTTACATAAATGGAATCTATTTGATTCCTTTAAATCAGTCCTAAGTAAGCACGTGTGCAGTGCCAACCATGTGCAAGGTGTGACAGTTTGCTAACTTCAAGGGTCCTACATGAAATTTTAGTCAAAAGGTTAGACAGTCATTACTTTTTTTGATCAATTTCAAAATTACAGTTTTTGAAGGACATGACATTTAAAATCGAGTCAATTTTTATTTTCAACAAAGGAGACTCAAGAATGAAGCAAGTAATGCCTTTAAAAATTCCTTTCCAGAAATAACATACCTTTTCATTAGTTTTCTTATAGCAATGATCAAACTAAACTGGCACAAACCTAAATAATTCTCTTCTAATTGTGGATTTGGGAATCGTTGAAAGAAAGCAAAGCACCAGATATTTTATTAATGATGATAATATTGGCCTATAGTTACGTAGAAGAATCACATGTGAATTACCTGAAGTGTGATATGATTCATAGATTTTAGATTTAGCTTAGGTAATGAGAATTTTATCTTGAAATGAGTGTTTGGAAGCAAACACTCAGGCAGAGAGTGATGCCTTTTAATATTAACCACTGCTTTTGAGTCGCCTTGGGAAGACACGGGCTCCCACCTCCAGCCCCATCTCTTCCTCCTCTCCTGCCTCCAAAAAATAAAATAAAATAAAAAATTAACCACTGCTGCATTCTTCTTAGCTTGATTCTCAATTTTATATCTTTCTGGGATCTCAAAGTCATTTCAGTTCCTCTAATCCATATCAATAAAAATACACCCCCCCCCCAAAAAAAAAGGGGAGAAATTCCATATTTTAGGTGTCAACTTTTAAATGTCATTGGTCTGTAGGGATTTTTTTGGACACTTTAATTAGCTACCTCTCCTTGTTATTTTCTCTCACAGCACCTTTTTTCCCTTTAGTACTTCTCTCTCTCTATCATCTATCTACCAACCATCTACCAACCATCTATCAATCTATCTATGGTTTGTGTAAATTGTTTATCACCTCTTTTTACATACAAGCTTCATAAGATCAAGAACTAGGTTTGTATTGTTAACTATTTTATCCTCAGTGCCTAGACAGGAACCACTATACAATATATGCCCAATAAATATTTGTTGAATATTATTGAATAAATGATTTCAAAGAAACTTACTTAACCCAGCTCAGTTTACAGACATATATTTTGCCATCTAAGATAAATAGATGACCTATCTCTTTTTGATGATAAAAAGGAAAGGAGATTTTATAAATTCACTATTGTTTTTTATTTGCTGGGCCTGGTCTGACTTAGAACTGGACATGAAAAATTATAAAGTGGGCCAAACATGGTCCTTCCTCTTTTTGTCACCTTTCTTAGTTTCTTTAGCATTTTTATGGCCTGTTTAATTTCTTCTTCAGCAAAGGAAATGAGGTGAGAAGTCACTTTTACTTGGGTATAAGTGAACCAATATCATCTCTCCTAAAGATACAGATGTATTTATGGAGATCTCAGCTTTGAGTAAAATGAGTGATAATAATTCACAGATTGGTGGAACTGTAGATGTGTGTTCAACAGAGTTATTGGAGATGGGGATTGAAGGAATCCCTACCTTAACTTATGGTCTTACAGTCACACTATGTGGGAAGCCAAATACTTTGGCCACATGTATCACCTTCCTTGAATCTGTTATGAAGGCAGATAAAGCCATTCTTTGTTTATTTTAAACTTTTTAAACTGAAGAATGAAATGAGTTCTTCTGAAGGTAAAGAGATGTGAATGAACACACATTTTTGGAATTTTAATCACAAAAATAATAATCATTGCTTACTATTATATGCAAAAAGGCAACAATTCAGGAAACTTTGGATATACTAGACAAGTATAAGGACCTGAAGTTTGTCAACACTGGGGTGAATGAGCTGGGAAGTAGGTCTTCTTCTTGTCAAGCTTTAAAATGCCTGCAGCCCTGTGTGGACCTGGATGGCAGCTTCTGGAGAGACCTCAACCAGCACCATCCAGAAAAGTCATACCCGGTGTCCTGACCCACAGAAACTGTGAGATAATAACTGCCTACTGTTTTCAGTTGCTAAATTTTGGATGACCTAGTATACAGCAATAACTAACTAATACAGTGACCTTTCAGAAAACCCCTTTCTGCTAAAGTAAACCAGAGTAGGTTTCTGTTGTGTGCAACCAAGAATACAGAAATTGCTACCAGGAGTGGAAATAGGTGGAATATTACATAGTAGGGAGTGAAGGCAGTGAAAATCTTCTTAAGGTTGTGGAGAAGGAACCTGGAAATTCATTATAGTGAAACACTTATTTAAACTTTTACCTGTGGTCAATTATAATACAATACCCTTGAAGGCAAAACTTTGGGAAATCCAATGTCTGCTGCCTTAGAAGGCTGGAGAGGTATGAGGAGCTCAAGGAGTGTGATGGGGTAAGGCTTCTTCAAACAGTACTGGACAGATTAGAGAGGAATGACGTGTTTAATGTCCAGAGTCTCAGCTCAAGGAAGGGATGTTATATGACCTTGCCAAAGATTCAGTAACCTTTGGTAGCCATAGTGTTGAGTTAGTCAAGAGCCAAATGTATAGTTTGATCCAATTAGTCAATAAGTTAGTATATCAGTTAGATTTCTGGCCCTTGATGTCTCTTATTTGAAAGTCTGCAAACAGAATTGGGATGGCAGTATCTAGGAGGGTGCAAAGCACCTGAAAAAGCTTAAACAGTCAATTCCACGGAACCTTTGATGCAACCAATGCCAGCCTCTTATCCCTTTCTGAAAGAGTTATTCTCTTGCCCGGCCGGCATGGCTCAGGGGTTGAGCATCAACCTAGGATCCAGGAAATCGCAGGTTGATTCCCAGTCAGGGCACATACTTGGGTTGTGGGCTCGATCCCCAGTTGGGGGCATGTAGAGGCAGCCAGTTAATGACTCTCAGCACTGATGTTTCTCTCTCTCTCCCTCTCCTTTCCTCTCTCTGAAATCAATACATTTTTTTTTTTTTTTTTAAAAAAAGAGTTGTTCTCTTTTTGCTTGAAGATGCCTTAAGTCCTTAATCTGTGAAAGAGTCCTTACTAAGACAACTTTCCTTATTTCCACTATAAAGCTCACTTTAGTTGTTTGGTCACCTGATTAAAACTTATACTTGTTGTTGGCCCATATTTAATGAATGAGAGATGCCAGAAATTTCTTAGTAATAATGAGAAGAAATAGTTTAAAGACTTCAGGAGATAGAAGCAATGGGGTGAATTAATAGGACACAGTGGGCTCAGGATGTGCTTCATTTGCCAACACCTTGGAAAATAAATTAGTGAGAAAAATTGCATTACTCTGGAAAGAGGCTTTCGAGGTGATTCTGTCAGTCGGGCACACTGTGAGATGCTGGGAGTGAAATGATTTCCTTGACTGCAGTAGGGATGGTTGGATTCTGGGGAAGCAGAGGCCAGGGAGCTGCCCTTTACCATCACTGAGTGGCAGAGTTAGCATGAGGCTGGCTTACCTGTATTAGGAAGGGAGGTCCAAATAGTGGAGACCCATCTACTAAGATCTGGCCTGACTTGAACTGAGACCCAATGAATAACATTATCAGAGAATCTACAGCCCTTTCCTAATTGCCAAATGAATCAGCCCAACAACCCAGCATCCATGAAGAAGAGTAGTGTTGAGGAAGAACAAACGCACAGTGTAAATCTTCACCCTGAGATTCTCTGAATGACCCTGTTTCCACTTGCTGTCACAGCTATGCCATTTTTATGATTAGTTGGTACTGCCCATGAGCAGATACTAAGTTCTAGGACTCACAGGGCTGCTGCAGACTATGGTCAGCATAGGGGCTTATGGAGACTCAGCTGATAAATGGAATTTTGACCCAAGCAGCACTGCATCACTGAAGAGCAGCAGGGATTAGTGCCACAAACATATACTTGAAAGATGCAGGCAGTTGACTGCTACCCCATCCTCATTTATCTTTCCAATGTGGCTGGTGCTGAAGATAGATGGGTTCTAGGAAATGACAGGTGGTTACTTGAATTGCAGCTGCTGTTTCAAATGTGATCTCCTTACTGGAGCAAATCAACGTACCCTGACACCTGGTGTGCAATTATTTTTCTGAAAAATGATTTTTTTTCTTCTTCTTTTTATTCCACCAAGCAGAAGATACCAGGACTTTTAAAAGCGAGCATTACATCTTCAAAATCTGACCCAGGAGTTCATCAACATATCGTTTCATTATATTGATTATATTGTTAATGACAAAACTGGAAAACAAACAAACTACCCAAATGGGTGATCAGCCAAACAAATTATTGTATATTATACTGGGAAATAATATGCAGTCACTGAAAGCAGTAAATTAGATTGATGTCAATTGTGTTTTAGAAAATTCAATAACTATTTCTTTCAGAGATGAGAAAGGTATATGTAAAATGATCCAGTTTTTGTAAACACACCAGTATTCAAGGCCAAGACAGGAAAAGTAACGAAGCTGGAATCATTAGGTTACTGGCTTTTTTTCATCATCCTCCAAGGGAAATAAATATTAGATTGACCCTATCCACATGCAAACACACAACCATGCGTACTCTTACTGTGTGCAATGCAGGCTTGTTTTTCTGTTTTTCCTATTCTCTCATATTTTATTTTTTAAAATGCTGATCATGGCCCACTGATTGGTTAATATTTGTGATTTGAAAAATCACCATTTTTCACAGGTACACCTTATCCAACCCACCTATTGCTTCTCTGCTATCACTCACTTTCTTGTTTTCTTCATGTAGCATCTTGTGATAAAATAATTTTCAACTTTAATTTAATAATTAATGTGTAGATCTATTTGTGGTAGTTGCCTCTAGGTAACAGTCCTAGAACCTTGACTACAAGTCGAGAATCACCAGGACCGGAGGGATGATTAGAACAGAAAGTTAACTCCCAGCAGGAGAATTATAGGGCTGATAACCCATTTGTATTCTTCAGTTATCAAAATTCATTCCCATGACTCTCCATTCTGAAGAGCTGGTGAGATAGAGCCATGAAGAATATATTTACATGAGGGACCCTGAGAACATGCTCGGAGAGAATTCAAGTTAAAAGAAGAGAATCAGGATCCATCATACAAGGTCAGCTCAGAGACCTGTTTAAAACAACATAAGACCTGTTGACACGGTCTCTCCTATAGTCTCACAAAGATGCCCGTTAGGACACAGAAACGAAGAAGAGAACTCATAGCACCTCAACATGAGTTTGAGCGTCAACCTAATTCCAGAGTCTCAGAGGAGTTTCATGGACTGTCAGGTCTGGGAAGTTGAATTAAGAACCCCTGTCAGTGACCCATCCCAACGATGACTCGGCAAGTCTGCCCACTCTCTTCCTCCTGTCGTTTGAGTATGACCGTGCTTCTGGGAATGCACACCTTTGAAAGTGTCACTGGGAAAGCACAGTACAATTCGGCTGAGGATGTTCTAGTCTTATGATTCCTATAATTTATTCTGGTGGTAATGCTAGGAAAGCATAAAATGTTTTTTAGACTTTATTTCTTTATGTCATGAAAACTTCTGCCTGCTTGGCACTTTGGAAGGTGTTTGTTAGAGACCGTAGGACTTTCCCCTTTTTGTTCACGAAGTGACCTAAAATGAGTGGTGACTGATGACATCACTGTAGATCATCTTGAGTATAGAAAACAGAGTAGGTATGGTGCAAGTTGACTCCCATCATTTGTCATATATGAGGGCTTGTTTGGGGTGGCTTAGATAGTGTCCCACAGTCTGAGTTAAGATAACAGGCTTTACTGGGGGAAGCCTACAAATTCAGGACTTGTAGGAATGTCAGAGGCGTGTGGCACCTGTATTCTCTTTAACCCTTGGAGATAATACCAGGGCCTAGGCAATCAACAGAAACAGAGTAGATTTGCATCAGCACGGAGGGTGACCATTTTCCTGTCGCTGTGCCTTCTTATAGGGCAACTGTGAGAGCAACATTGCCAGTGGGCATACAGATTACTGAGTCACTAGGCAGTCTGGATTTAGAAGCCAACTGTTTATGTAAATTGCCTGGGAACACTTGCAGCCCAATACCTAGTTCTTTGGTTTGCAGGGGGAGGTCCATAGAAAGTTGAAATCCCTTCTCCAGAGAGGAGGATACTGGTAGCATGGGAATTAGAGTTTAGGTTTAGTTTCCAGTTTCTTTGGCTAGAGAAGGGGATGGTATCAGCTGGCTCATTGTTCAGGCAATTCAGAGAGACCTAGTAGCAACCACAATAAGTCATCTCAGATGAAACAGTTTTTACCCACGTTTTACATGCAGGACATTTGAATATTCTCTTAGTGATGTTTAGAAATCAGAATCTAAAATATGATCCCAGCTATGTAAGTAAAATATACTTGAATAAGGAAATCATAAGGAAATACCTAAACAAGTCTATAGGGAGCCCCAAATGACTTTCTTGTTATGAAATCATGGTCCAAACTGAAATTTTTAGTCATATCGTATACCATTTTTGCGATGAAAGCTATTTGGTATAGTGATAATTATGATTTGGGGGATTCTTAATGGTCAGGATTTATGCTGCCCTAATGTCAAGAGTGCACTAAATAATTCTTTTGTGTTAATACATTGCAAATTAACCTGAGAGAGTTACAACTATTATTTATTAGCTCTCAGAGTATATTTGTTTATTAAGATTGCTGTCCTCCTAACCTCTTAAAAAGAAATGTATTTTGATTTTGAATGAGAATGTAAATCTGTAGTTATCATAGTTAGGGGTAAGGCTGGGGGTAAGAAGTAAAGTCTCAAGGTCACAGAGCCCTGTAGAAAATTATAGAAGTTCCATGCAAGCCTCTGAATCTGGACACCACGTATGTATTCCCGCCTTTTAGGGGATTTTAGAATTTTATCTATAGAATTCTAGAACTCTGAACTTGACTTTGCCCATTTGGCTTTCGGTTCTAATTTTTGGCCTCAGAGAACCTGACTACAAGTGACTAAGTATTCCTTATCACTTTTTGGAAAACCCAACCACTCCTGATGCCCACCCTCTCCCCCTCAACTTTGGTACCACATTAATTACTTTTATTAGTTAAAAAGTTAAAAGGACAATTAAAACCTTTGTGGATTAACCTCTAAAAGATTTATGGTTTGTTATTTTCCTATTTAGCTCTAATGAACAGATTTGACGTTGATATAGGTATCACCTTCCATTCAACATATATGGAGACTTTAATTATTTTTGATTGGTTCCAAATGATCCTCCAAACATGGTCCAAGTTCATGGGCTTGTTTTTTTTACAAATGGGTCACATTACACAAATAAGGATATGACTTTATTCAGAAAATTATTTAAGAAGAGAGATGTTATTTAGTAATTCAAACTACTCATAAGAATAGATTCTTATCACTTATATGTTTAGAGGCTTCATTTAATTTTTCATATGAAGTAACATTAAGGAACTGCTCATAAGGAGTCCGGTTGTGCTAACATTCGCAAAGACCTCAGATGCTTTGTGTTCACTAACCCTCCTGCATGTGAACTGCCCTTTTCTGCAACAACATCTCTTATCCTTTCACACTTCATTATCTTTATAAAAAGAAAGGAGACAACATACAGAATTAATTTGAGTAAAGGTCTGCATTACAACAGAAAGCTATTAACTGGCAGCCGTTGACCAAAGCACAGGCAAAAATCAATTTTAATTCGTATTTTTGGCTTTAATGAAAAGTGATTACAAAATTGGCATTTTCACTAATACTGTTGAGATTTATGGGGAGGTGATCCTAATTAATTTTCTGTTGAATTGCTATAGGCCTTGGATATCTGCAATAAAATGATACACTCTTTGCTGATTCCAGGGCTGCATCAGCATTCCACAACAAAAGGCTTCTTAATGGCTTACAGGTGGGTTTCACACTCCTGCTTCTGGGCTACAGCATGTTATTATTTTTTCCATAAAAAGACTATTAGGAGCAATCAAATTCCATACCCTTTTATTAATTGGGGACATTTTATGTTAATGTATCTTGAATATTAGCCAACACTCCTTTATTTCAAAAATAGCTTTCTTTTGCCTAGTTACAAGGGTATAAAAAGGACATGATATATTCAATTAGAGAATATTTAATGCATGAATTTTCTTTATTTCCTCACTTTTCTGCCTCTCTTGATTATATGGGTAGGAACTTGCCTACTGAATCTAGTCACATGTTTTTAGATCCCTTTGAAAGCAGGAAATAGAAAAGAGCTAAGCTTTCCAGTCCACTCTGGTCATGTGATTTGAGTGCCAAATGGTCTTCAGCTTGCTTTAATTGTGATTATTTCCTTCTTTTTTTAAAAAACAACAACAACCACACATACAATACTTAAAAAATTATATATATATGGGCTGAAAACCTGTATCCTTGCATTGAGTTTGTTTGACCTGTGATTAGAAAATCATCCTACTCTTTTGTCAAAGATAATTCCTGAGATTTTATTGCAAACAAATGACTAGCAGTAAAGTTGTCTACTGAAAAGGCAATCACTAGTAGAGGAAAAGTGCCCTCTTTTGAGAGGGGAAATCAGGAGTCCCTTAGAACACAATTAAGGTTTAAAAATCCAAATGGGAATGTTATTTAGGCAACACTAGTTGAGATCATCTTTGCTTAAAGCCTGATTAATTGCACTTGTGTATTGCTCAAAAAATGAATGTGTCCTTTAACATTTAATGATGACTTGATTTTCTTAGTTTAGTTCTCACAAGACAACCATTTTATCTCTTGGGGACATCACTTCACAACTACTATCACTGCAGTAATTAGTTCTTGCCTTCATTTATTATTAGAGAGACTAATGTTCTTTAAGGGCAAGGTTCCAAGAGCCGAGCTAATTAGCACATCTCCATAGTTGACGTTCCCACACCAATTCACAGGTCAGAGAGTATAATTTTAAGTTTAGGGCTAACTTGTGTTACAACATAGCAGGTGATTCCCCCTGAGTAAGCACTTTGTTGAACTTGGTGATTTGTTTGAGTGCTCAATCAACCAACCAGAAGAATTGCAAGAATCAACGTTTTGCCCAAACTCTACTTTAATCTTGGCTCAAGAAGCCTGAAAATCTGGGCTTATAGGTGCTCTTTCTAACCCTTCTCCATTTAATCATAATGACTCTGGCAGAAAGAGAAGTATATCTTTTCCCCCCTCACACAGGTAATTGAATATTGCCTAATTAGATTAACAGAACTACTTTGTTGCCATAGTGATAGAAGATATATAGGAGGCCTGGCAGTGATAATTGTAAGAGAGAGATTATTTAATGTAAAATGAAGGATACAGGGCCTAGGGGCCACAGCTTTGAATATGGTATTCCCTCTCAATTCTGAATATATATTTTCATATTAAAAATGGAATATTTTCAACTATTAAAGTATGTTCTACTCCTTTCTGTGGCTGCTAACTTTTATACGAATTTAATCACTTTATATTGCTTGAAATATTTTAGCCTGGGCAGGAGATATCAGGGTAGTTCCTTTCTGGTCAGAGCAGGGAAGAACACACCACTGGCCCTTCCCACACTCACCATCCCAGTAAATATAAAACCAGTAATACTGGGAAAGGCAAGAGTGCCACATACAGTGGGCCACCCGGCCTGATTTTGGCTGGAATCAGGCTCACTCATTTTCATCATGTATATGAAGAGTGCGTGTCGCTGATCTCCTTGCAGGAGAGACAGACAAGTTATAGAGAGAAACTTCCAGAAAAGCTATCAACGTAGGCTTCAGGCCACCTGGTCTGCCCCACAGCACCTTGGTGGAAGGTGACTCGGACAGATTGATGAGGCTGCGCAATTTGAGGAGTGAGGCCCTTTTGAAAACGCTGCGGCCTGGGTTCCAGGACCCTAACCCCCAGTCCGAGGAAGGGGCCACCGCTCCGTCACCGTTTCGTTTGCTGTGTCTTCACAGGCTGTGGGAGAACGTCACACCTTTCATTGTCATCCTTTCAGGACTTGAACAGCCACCGTGCTCTGCGCCTTCCACGAGTGTGGGGATTAGTTGGGCAGCGGTGCCTCGGCTTCCGAACGCCTCCGTTGGCGAACATTTCGGTTTGTGAGCATTTCGGGTCAGGAGCGCCGTAAACCAGAAGGAAATGCTTCGGTTCCCGAACACGCTTCCGAAGTCGAACATGCCCCGCGGCTCCCGCTGGGGGCAAGAGCCCGAGGCCTGGCTGTGGGCTGTGGTCCCTCGCTTTTCCAGGGTTTCCGAGCTCGGTCTCCGGAGCAGATGGCATTCGAAGGTGACTGTGTGGAAGCTGTTATGGAGCAAGGGGCTGACCCTGGCCACTGCCAGTCAGGCGAAAGAAGCCAACCTTCACATCTCCTTCTTAGACAACGGAGGAATTCATTTGCTTCTCTTCATAATAATGGAGTTTAAGGTCCCCCTCCCCCCCCCAAAACCTCAAATAGGTATGAGGAGCTATGACTTTCATAGCTACATCTTATTTGGTGTATTGCTTTCATGTTCATGAGTTTAGAAAAACCCTGTACTTAAGAGTGGGAGATAGACAGTAAGAGCTAAAGAAATGAAACACCAAAGGAAAAAAAGGGAAATAACAATTCTGAAATCCATTAAATCCTATGGGCAAAAAAGGACAATATTTCTGTGTATGCTTACTAAACCTATGACAAAACCTGTTTATAATCTTTGAACCTCAAAATAATGGTATGCCAGGTGATGAAATAATGCTTTCAAATGAGGGGTAATTATAATGATCAGAACTGCACAAATATATGGATAATGCTGTAGACTAAAAATATTTTTCTGGCTCAATTTTGCATTCCCATAGTTACCATATATAATGCCTCTGTTTGACATCCACCTTTAAGTACTGAGGTTGGGGGACAGAAATGCAACCCAGTCTCCACAGCCAGTTTTAGACCTTCCAGAAGCATATAGGCTGCAGATTTGTTTTAATGTTCAGGACTTCAAAAGTTTGAAAAAATTGGCTTATAATGATTTTCACATGAGACTATGGAATACTTTATTGTTTAGTCATTTTTAATTTGAAACTTGAGATGAACACAATTATACTATATAAAAATCACTATTTTTCTGTTTGGAAAGAACTTTTATGGCCTAGATTGTTCTTGCATAGTCTTTGCAATATAAACAGAGTACAGTCTGTGAGCTTCAGCTTCAGTAATAGCTGATGGTAATACATCTGAATAATCTTATCAAACGTTGAATGGATGAGGCAGACCTGAATGTGTTATAGAAGCACATTAGTCAAAGTTGTCATTTATGCAGATAAAAATAAACAAGTTTGACAAATCATTGTGGAAAATTTTAGAAGTTTGCCAAATCCAAGTGGAAAATTTTAGAATTTATCTCTTTGTTAGCCAGATTGACTAGATAATGAACAGATCTGGAATTCACACTACACTGCTTTATAACTATGAATTCAAGACCAAATACACAGCAATACTACTTAGGAATATAATGGGATTTGTTTTTCTCTTTACATTTTAATTCTGATTGTATAAGTTTGCTAGGGCTGCAATAATAATATGTCACCGACTGGATGGCTTAAACAGCAGAAATTTATTCCCTTACAGTTCTGGAGGCTGGAAGTCCAGTATTAATGTGTTGGAGGTTTGGTTTCTTCTGAAGCTTCCCTCTATGGCTGGCAGATGGCCACCTTCTTGCTGTGCCTGTCCATGGTCTGTTCTCTGTGTGCACAAATCCCTGGAGTCATTTTTTGTGTCCAAATTTTCTCTGATAAGGACATCAATAAGAGTGGATTAGGATCTACCCTGAGGCCCTCATTTTAACTTAATCATCCCCTTGTCTCCTAACATGGTTTCATTCTGAGGTACTTGGAGTTAGGACTTCAACATAAAAATTTTGGGGAGGCACAATTTAGCCCTAATGCGAGTGCCATTCACACATCTGCCAATGTTTGCCGAGCTCCTACTAGGCATCAGCACAGAGCCAGGCACAGGAGATCAATAGAGAAGGGGTCTCTGCCTTCCTGGAGCTGACAGTTTTATGGAGGGAAAAGTCAGTTAAGAGTTAAACAAACTGCCTGACCTGGTGTGGCTCAGCCGTTGAGCATTGATCAATGATCCAGGAGATCGAGCTTCGATTCCTGATCAGGGCACGTGCCTGGGTTGCGGGCTCGATCCCCAGTTGGGGGCGTGAAAGAGGCAGCCAATCAATGACTCTCTCATCATTGATATTTCTGTCTCTCTCTCCCTCTCCCTTCCTCTCTGTGAAATCAATAAAGATATATTTTTTAAAAAGGGTTAAGCAAACAAACTGCTGCATATTTAAACACAACAATAAGCGTCCTAAGGCAACGAAAAGTGCATGTTATGAAGGCGAACGGGATGAGGTGGGGAGGAGATGGTGGGAAGCCTGCTTAGATGGGATCCTTAGGAACAGGACAAGCATCTCCGTGGGGGAACATTTTCTTTGAGGGGAGACAGCCTCTGCTAGAAAAACAAAAGGGGGTCAGGGTGGGTGAAGCATAGTGAACACAGGGTTGTGCAATGAGATCTGTTGGGAGGCCATCAGGTATTTGGATTTGTACAGACTTGTCGGCCTTGGAAATGAGTTTGGATTTTATATGAATTTTAATATGAAGCCTTTGATCAAGTTAAAAAAGAAAATGATATGTTTTAAAAATCTAATCGTACTGTGGCTCCTGCAATTGAAAGGGATGTGTAGACACAGGGAACCCATATAAAGATGGTAGGTAGTTCAGGGCAGTGGTGATGGTGGGTTGGGTGAAGGCGTGAACTAGAGGGATTCAAGACCTATTTTAAGGGCAGAAATGGCAGGACTTTCAGATAAGTTGGATGTGCAGAGTAAGGAGAAAGTAGAACCAAGAATGACCCTTAGGTTTGAACAGCTGAGTAGATGTTAGTGCATAGACTGGGGTGGGGGGTAGGGAGGGGAGATACATATAGGAAGTGGGGGTTGGGATAGGGTGTGGAGATCTAAGAGTTTAGGTTTGCTCATGTTGAGTTTGAGATGTCTATTAAATTATCCCAGGAGGGTCATAGGGTTGTTCAAGTAGGAACATGTTATGAAAGCAGAAAAAAAAGTATTTGAAGTTGAAGTAAAAATGTATCCATTTATTAATGATGACTGGTGGTTCATAATTAAAATGATATCTGTGAGCTTAAACAACTTGCTTGGAAATTAAGTTTTGGGTTAGGTACAGCTTTGCCTTCTTATACAATAGAATAAGTACTGGAAATTCATACATGACCGGATGCCTGACTCAGTCAAAGGGCTTCATTTTTGTGCCCCTACTTAATTTGATGGTGCTATTATTAAGGATGTCTTGGAGGGGTAATGTCAAATTATTTGAAACTGAAGACTGTCATGCTAAATTTTAAAAGCGTAATAGAAGAGTATTTTAGAACTTAAATGAAAGTGCCAAGAAAAATGCTTTTAGCGTGAGTTTGCAAATTATAAATCTGGCAGAGATCTTAAGAAATGTTTGGCTCCTCTGGCTTTGGTGATTTAGTGAGTTTAGTGATTTAGTAAAGACTCCCTGTTAACAGTTTCTTAAATATTTAATGCTCTAGGCAGAAAGATAGAATGATAAAACATTTGCTGTTGATGAAAATAAATCATTTTCCTTACTCAAAACTTCTGGGGCCTTCAAAAGAATCTTGTATTTCTATAAGTTAAGCAAGGCCTTTTTCTTATTTTTAAATGTTTCTTAATTTTGAAAATACTTTATAGTGAAGAAACAGTTGCGAGGACAATAAACTAGAATCTAATATGAATAAAAAACATATATTACAGAGCATCTTTTATAGTAGATAGATATGATGGAAAGTTGACTAAGATTTTAAAGGTAGGAAACAGTTTGGCTATTTTGTTATTCTCAGCTTCTCTAGAAGTTTGTTTGACAGGAAGGATTCTATTTTCAGCATTTAAATAGCTCCCAGAAATAAAGTGAGGTTTACCAGGAGAAGTTCATCACTAAACAGCTCAGAGACATCTTGGTATTTGTGCATACCAAAGGCTAATCTTCATTTGCTATAAGGACAGTGATAATCAGTAGGCTTGCATTTGAGCTGTTTTCCTAATAGTAGTGATTAATTTTATAGGGTGTTGTAAAAAGGCCTTACAAATTTTCCCCCCAATTTCTTCATTTTACAGATAAAACTGAGCTCCTAAAAGGTTAAATGTGTCACGCTCACAGCTGGTTACTGGAGGAACTGGGGCTAGAACCCAGGGATTCTGATTTCTAAGGCTAATGCCTTCCAGCTCACAAAGTTGCATTTTATAGTCTAGACAAGAAATCACTTAGTTTTTTAAAGGAATTTTTACCATAGATAGAAAAAGATTTGCTAGGGATGTTGGATTGTGTCTCCATGTGCTTCCACTTAAACGCGTTGGCATGTTTTGACTAGCATTGATTCATCTTTCCCGTTTAGCCCAGCTCTAGCTGTCCCTCATATGAGACCTTTTTGCCACCACTGTCCTGAATGAGGGATACATCTCCGGCCCATACTTTGAGAGGTGCTCTCTGAAACATGTGGATTAAATTCATCACTTTTGATTGTGTTAACATGATTTTTCTACAGGACAGCTTGATCAACAAGTTTAGGCTAACGGAATAAAAGTTTTAGACCCACACAAATAGATTTATTTTTAAAATCCATGTCTAAATACATTTTCAAAAGTTGAGGAAATAGAAAACTATGCAGAGTATATGAAATTTATCATTAGTCATGCTGTATGCATCTCAAGGAGTTTAATATTCATGTTTATGGTTGATACAGCAGCTTTCAAGCCCAAGCTCTTTATGGGTTGTGTTCATGATATGGAAGCTACACAGTGTGTCAGTGGGGAGCATAGAGGAGACCCACTCTGAAGGAGTTAAATGTGCTGGCTGCATCAGTACAATTCTGCCTGAAAGTTTAGGAAACAGAATGTAGACTATTACTAACAGTTAAATATAGTACAAGAGGAGAAATGTAATAATATAAAATACAACTTGGCGAATAAGAAAGGGGAAATAGTTTCTCTTTTGCCAAAGAGTCATAGGACCTTTATGTCATTGATGTTGGCACTGCTAAGGCAAGTACTGTTTATTGAAATGTTGATGTTGCTGGTCTCTATTGACCTCAGAAGACGTTTTGCTACCTATAGAATTGCCAATGCCAGAAGTAGCCAAAATAGTTTTGTTTGGTTTCCATTAAAATATTGACCTGGTCTGACACTGATTAATTGCTGGTGGCTGGAAGGACCAAAACTTTACAGTGACTTCACTGCAAATGAGATTAGTGTTTTAGAACTGAACTTCCATTTGGTCATTGTCTATATCAAACTCTTAATCAGCCTGACAACAGCAAGTCAATAGCAGCATATGTTTGGAGAAAAATAGGAAATCTATTTATCTATATCTATCTGCCTATCTACCTACCTACCTACCTACCTATCTATATCATATATCTTATATCTATCTATCTATCATCTATCATCTATCTATCTATCTATCTATCTATCTATCTATCTATCTACCTACCTACCTACCTATCTATCATCATCTCTATCTATCATCTATCTATCATCTATCATCATCTATCATCTATCATCTATATCTATCTATCATCTATCTATCTATCATCTCTATCATCTATCTATATCTATCTATCTGTCTATCTATCTATCTATCTATCTATCTATCTATCTATCTATCTATCTATATCTATCTATCATCTATCTATCTATCATCTTCTATCATCTATCATCTATATCTATCTATCATCTATCATCTATCTATCTATCTTTCTATCATCTATCTATCATTTATCTATCATCTATCTAATCTAATCTATCATCTGTCTTTCTCCTAATATTAGTTTTGGACACGTTTTCTTTTGCTTCATTTGAAAGGTGTAGAATGACACATACAAAGAGTAGGTAAGGAATTGTGTAGGAGGCAATAGAATGCTTTGCAGAGTTGTTGCGATTCCGAGGACTGCAAAGCACGGAGAAGAAAACAGCCCCATACCAGCCTGTACCAGGATAACTATACTGACAGCTACACATATTCATCACAGATATATCTCTTTTATTTATGTCTCTATATCTCCATCTCTACTTCTATTTCTTTCTTTCTCTATAACTATATGTCCATCATATCACACATATACACACATGTAATATATCATATGATAAATATGGTATATATGACAAATATATATAGTTTATTATCACATAAGCTATATAATTGATTATACCCATCACAATCAAATCATGCATATATATCTTATCACACATATATATGATATCATGTGATATATATCTATGCATGATGAAAATGTGTGTATATGTATATATGTATAGAGAGAGATCAGAGAGGTAGAAAATCAAACCAGTATGACAGAGTTATTCTAATAAAATATCAAATTCAAAACCCAATGCAAATAATACAGAATTTTTTTCCATTTTTTTATGGCTTATGACTATGTCATTATTAATTTGGCCTCAGGACATTATCCATATGTAAAGCTGGATAATAGGCTAGTTTAGAAAGTCAGCCACTATTATTGAAACAGTACTTGCTGCTTCCCCAATCTTTAGCTGTCCCATGGCAGTGGACACATGGTGGGAGAGTAGGAATTTTACAGAACATGATCACGGCCATCTAAGTACAGAAAAGATTGTGGATTAGAGTTACCTGATCATTTGTCCTCAAGTTAAAAAGAAAGTGTGGAGGAGATGTAATAACAACTTTCTTTCTATCTATTGTGTCAGCTGTCCCAACTGGAATGGTGCTCTCTCTTCCAGATGCATGACTGACCTCTGTGGATCTTCCTTCCCACTTCTCAGGGAAATCCTTGTACTCACCCCCCCTTGCCCCCTGCCTTTTAAAACTCTTGTTTCCATACTTCTCTCTTCCTTAGATTTTTTTTTTTTGGTATTTCTCATTGAAAGATGTGTGGGAAATAAACTTTTTGAGACCTTTCATGTCTGAAATTGTTTTTATGCAATCATCATGCATGACTCGAAGACAGTCAAGCTCTTAAAATAGTAAAATATGTTAAAGCCCTCAAATATAAATTATAATGACATCTTCAGCTCAAATAATTGCAGTTGTGGAAGTGAATGGATTGAAAAGAGAGAGAGCACCAATAAAAGACTTTCCACAATGTAGTATTGGTGGCAGCAATGATGATGACGATGGGAATGAATGCAAAAGTAGGCATCAGGGAAGATATAAAAATCTAAAACATGTAGATTTTGACTGTGATACTGAACTATGCTGTGTCTAAACTTGACATGACCCAGGTTAAAGTGATTCTGTTTTATTGGTTCTCAGTCTTTATGTAAGTCAAATATCTGAAACAATGATAAAAATACTATGTTTAGCAGAAAATAATGATGAAAAGAAGTCACTGAATGTAGACTCATGGGACATACCCCACCACACTGTGTTGTTTGTAACTGACATAATCCCTGGACTGAGTCTTGATAGGAAACAAGGCAAATGAAGTTGCCATTGGAGCAACAGGGGGAAGGAGAAGAAGAGAAAGAATATTAAAAAATGAAGAATCACCAGGCTGTAAAAAATGATAAAGAGTGTGAATTCACTGACAAAGAAGACTTACGAAAAAGCACAAAGTTTAAGCTTTTGAAAATAACAAGCAACAGCCCAGACCCTGATCTCAGTTAGAGGTTGGCATGTTAATTTTGCTGGGGAAAACTATACTTTAAAAGGAAAATCTTTATCTAGATCAAGATTTAAAAAAAAGGAGCTCCTACAAAGCTATCATTTCTTCCGATTTTGGAAAAACAATATTACTTTATGATGGAGGGAAATACAATTATGATTTTGGGAAAATTCGAAAGAGTGTGATAAAATCATCAGGATATGGCTGGTTTGATGAAAGTTCCAAAGCCGATGCAGGGACTGAAACAACACTTCAAAGAACTGAAGATGGAATTAGCACGGATCCAAAAAACTGTACAAGAGAGATGACAGAGATGGTTTCCAGATTAGGCCTTTTTGACAATCCAGCTGTGTTTATCATTCGTGAAACCCCGAGGCGCTAAGAAACAGGTCCGATGTAGAACTGCTGGTTGAGCTGCTGGTTGACTCAGAGTTCAGAGAGAAAAATGCAGAGAAAATGGCAGAAAATGCTGGAAGGGTATGTCAATGGGAGAATGAACTTTGTAATTAAGATTCAGCAAGCATACTACCACACATACTGACTTCCTTTCATTTATTTACTGAAGATATATTGAAGACTAGCAGCATGGCATTAATTAATTTAAAGTAGACTGTCCCTATTTGTATACAGACTTTTCTCTGGGAAGAGTAATTGATTTAAGAGAGAATCAATCATGTGCCCTTCGGGTAAAAATAGGTGTGTTTGCAAGAAACCCACCAGGCTCATACTCTTTGAGAAAAAAGAAAAATAGACATAACTATTTTAAAGTAAATTAAAATTTTAAGAAGACTTTAGGTTTTGATTGATTAAATGATAGTGAATTAAAATATATTTAGGATGTTTGAAATTTGTAAACATATAAAGAACATTTTTATATGATCAAAGAATTATGTGAAGAGTATTACTTAAAAAAACAGTTTGAAGTAGCCATGTCTGGAAATCCTGCCATTTTTGTGACAATATAGGTGAACCTGGAGAACATTATGCTGAGTGAAATAAGCCAGTGACAGAAGGACAAATACTACATCATCCCATTTATATATTTATATGAGGAATCTAAAATAATAAAACTCATGGAAGCAGAGAGCAGAATAGTAGTTGCCTGGGCCTGGGGGGGGGGCAACAGGGAGGTGTTGGTCAAAGGGTACAAAGTTTCAGTTATGCAAGATGAATAAGTATGGCATCGTGCCTGTAGTTAGCAGTACTATATCTTATGCTTAAAAATTCGCTAAGAGAGAGATCTTATGTTAAGTGTTCTTGTCACAGAGAAATATATTACTAAATAAAGGGGTCAGGAGGAAACTTTGGGAAGGGATAGATATGTTTATGGCATTGACTGTGGTGATGGTATCATGGCTGTACACTTATCTCTGAACTCATCAAGTTCTCTACACCAATATATATAGCTTTTTGTGTGTCAATCATACCTCAATAAGATACCTAGTAAAAAAAATACCTTAATGCATTCTCATGGCCCTTAGGATAAAGACCAGAATCTTGAACAAAGCCTTCAGGCCCAAGCATAGCCTGACATCCATCTCCCTCCTCTGCATCTCTTTTTTGTTTTCACATTGATCACTTCTGCTTTCTATCCATTCACTCTGTTCCTCAGTGTGATTTTGGTCATTAGTGGCTTCTCATTAAAGGCCGTTCCCTTTTTATCGATGATCTCTCCTCTTACACTCAAGTTCTTCAGCTTCTACTTCTAAGTTTCCTTGAGATTGTAGATCAATCTTCACGTTTTAAAAGACTCTTCCATTGACCTCCAGCCCTGGTCAAAGTTTCCCCTAAGTGCTTTTCTTTTTTATCACTCATCACAATTATAATTTATTTTAAATTCTGTTATACTTAAATAATCCTAACCTCTCTCGTGGGAGTTCCAAGAAGGCTGGTCTTTGTCAGTTTTTACTTAGTAACTTATTCTTGGTGCCTAATACAATGCCTGACACAAACTAGGTATATGATAGGCTCTGATAAAAGTAATAAAAATGAATCTGAATTAAACATTTGTAATGTCTGTCTCACTTATTTCAGTAGTTGTTTATAGTTAACTAAATTAAGTGAAAGCAGAAGAAACAATATTTCTATCAACACAAATAGAATTATGGCTTAAATGATTTGTTTATGTGGTACTAGTAATTATCCCATTGTTGTGTGTTGTCTGAATGAAGGTCACTTGTGAATCAAATACAGCTCATGCTCTTGAAAATGGTGAATGCCACTGCTAACCGAAGAGGATAGGTTTTATGAGTAAGCTCCATGGAGAAGATTGATGCTTGTACCTACTAATAATACCATGGTTATCTCACCATATCTTGCTCTTTGAATACCAGGGCATGTGCACACACACATACTCACACATACACAGATTCTCTAGGTAGTCAATCATGCCTACTTTCTGATTCAAACCACAGTCATAGTCCTGTGTTGGAATAGGCATTATAAGCCACTGTAAGCCTCCTGAGTACATAGACCTTCTCTGTCAACTTTGCATCTTCAAGCCCTAATAGAATACTTGACTCATAACATACACTAAAAATGATTGTATGATAAATCAGTGAATCTAATGAATAAATAAATGCACAAATGACATGGACCTATGTGATTAATATATATAATGCACATAGTTCACTCAAGGATATTTGAGAATTGAAAATGCTGTATGTTATTTGGATACCTAAAGTTTTATGTCAGTAGTGTTATTTCTTTCCTGATAAGGTGATGAGTAGAGTGTTATTTAATAAGTTGTTGATGAAGCCTGAGGATAGAGCCAGGCAGATGGTCATTACATGGAAATTTTTAAGAGGCTTAGGAGGAGAGCAGTGTTTTAGCAAAGCAAGTGATCATTTATCATTTAGAGGCATGCAGTAAATGCAGTAATGGAGACACTGTTGATAGACTATGAGATGGTGGCACTCTCATTTTGCTTGGCAAGAAAAGCTCAGGTGACATTTTGGTTGATTGTTTGAGGGGATTAAGAAATGCATTAAAAATAAACTTTTAACAGGAGTGCTGTGATGGCACATTTGGAAAGGAGGAAGCCCACAGTTGGTAATTATGCATTGCTATTTAACATAAGCAACCTGATCCAACCAATCTGTTCCATCAGAAAATTTGGGAGGCAACTCTGTTACATTTCAGTGACCACTTACTATGTAAATCTATAGCTAGATTTTGCTATAGAGGTTGTGGAGGATTTTGGTAGTGATTGCTGACTCTAAAACTGGGCTAGTGTTAACTTTACTTGGAAACTTGGAATTTCTTTATGTCCCCAACTCATGATTTATGCTTCTAAATTACATTTTCTGTGAAATATAAGGTTATGTATTTTATTTCAGGTTATTAAAAAGCTAGGGAATTATGTACTTGATTTCCAGTCTTATTTCATAAATATGTAACATTTCTTTTCCTGTAAACTAAGATTTTCAAGCCAGAAATTGCTTAGTTGTAAGAGGGAGTCTAGTAATTCTCTTCCTCTTAATTCCATAGTTTTGTATCTGATTTTTTTTTAAGCCTCACCCGACGACATGCTTAGAGAGAGGAAGGGTGGGGGCAGGGAGAGAGAGAGAGAGAGAGATAGAGAGAGAGAGAGAGAGAGAGGGAAACACTGATTTGAGAAACATCGATTGGCTGCCTTCCGTATGTTCCCCAACTGGGGACTGAACCCACGATGCAGATATGTGCCCTGACCTGGAAACAAAATGACAACCTTTCGGTGCACAGGACGATGCTCTACCATCTGAGCCACTCTGGTGGGCTGTATCATCTAATTTTTAAACCACAATAACGGAATGTCTCCTTATTGTTTAATTCATCTTTGAATATTTTATTTCTTTACTGTTCCTTCTCATATGATGCTACAGGTTTGAATTACCTTCTCCAGGGGCTGGTAACTGGTGAGAGCCCACTCCACTCTCTCCATAAATAAGAGACCTTATAACAACTGTAGAATGGACCTGGGACTGGGATAGAGACAATCGAGTAGGGAGTAGGAGAAATGTCTGTGCTATTGCCCAAGCAGAAATATGCTTGGATTCTTGCTACTGCATTTTCTGCGAAGTATATAACCTAGGGGCTGTTACAGACTGAATTATGTCTTCTCCAGATTCATATGTTGAAGCCCTAACCTCTAGTACCTCAGAATGTGACCTTATTTAGAGGGACAGGGTCTTTAAAGAGGTAATTAAAATGAGGTCGTTGGGGTGGACACTAATCCAGTCTGACTGGTGTCCTTAAAAGAAGAGGAAATTTGGAGCACAGACACCAGGGGCTTTTACAGAGGCAGCAAGAGGATGGCCATCTGCAGACCAAGCAGAGGCCTCAGGAGAAACCGAATCTGCTGACACCTTGACCTTGGACCCCTGCCTTTAAGAAACATGAGAAAACAAATTTCTGTTGTTCCAGTCAACCCGCCTGTGGTTATTGGTTATGGCAGCCCTAGGAACAATTACAGGGACATAGAAGACACTTAGTGAGCTGTGTTTCGTGCCAGACCGTACCAGAGGTTCCTTGTAGGTAAAACCTCAACACACGTTAGAATCGCTTCCAAGCAGTTTAGAGACAGATCAGAGCCAGTGGGAGGAGACTTTTTCTTTGAAACATGAGTATAAACTTGTTTGAATCGTGTCTTCCAAAAAGATATATTGAAATTCTAATGCCTTCACCTTATGATGTGACCTTTTTGGAAACTGGGTCTTTGCAGATGCAATCAGGTTAAGATGAGGTCATTAGGAACTTTAACATGACTGGTGCCTTTGTAAAAAGGGGAATTTGGACACAGACACGCATGCAAGGAGGACGTCATGGGAAGATGAAGACAGAGATCAGGGTGATCCTTCTGTAAGCTGAGGGTGCCAGAGTTTGCCAGCAAAATACCAGGAGCCAGGGGAGAAATGTGGAATGAATTCTCCCTCACAGCCCTTAGAAGGAACAACCCGTGCTTGTACCTTGATCCAGCACTTCCTGCCCCCCAGACTGTCAGATGATACATTTCTGCTGTTTAAGCCACCCAGCAGCCCTAGGAAACGAGTACACCCTTGCTTTGGCTTGTTTTATTTCCTAATTGAGAAATGTGGATGTCTGAATCATAAAACTTCATTTATTATCATTTATTATCTTCACTAAGGTTCCCTAAGCATTCCTATTCCAGATAATTTTCTTCTTTTTTCTACCTGCCATATTCTTAGCCAACTGTCTAGCCAGAAAGTTCATTTCTGGTGGACTCTCCAACTTTTCTTTCTCCCTACCTGGAGTCCTTGGGAAGATAATATAGGTTCATTTCAGCATTCACTTGATTTAATTTCTTGCTCTGTTTAATTTCTCCTTCCTCCCACTCTTCAATCTTTTTTTTTTTTTCCCCCATCTAACTACTGGGGTTTCTCTCTTATTTTATCTTTTTCTCTCATTTAAAAAAATAAAAGTATGCACCACAAAAATCCTTTTGATTAATTTGCCCTCCCTTGAAACTATAGTTCCAAATGTTTATACTTCTCTTCATGACCAAAGCTCTATTCAAAACTAAACTTCTTTAGATGTTTCAATCTTCTCTCTCCATATCGTTCCCTGAACTACACACCTCTGTCCAGCTGGACCTCCTTCTTGCACCCTGTCTCGCCTTGAAAGTGTTCTTGCTGATGTTACCAAATGGAATTGACCTTTTGAAGTTCTCATCTTGCTTGACATGTCTGCATTGTTGAAAATTTCCTTCTTGAAAATTCTCTTCTGAGTTATGAAGTACCATTTCTTTCTGCCTGGTTGACTGGCCCTTTTCAATATCAGGAGACTATTTATTTCATTTTCACCCTTAAATGTTGAGGTTTTCCAGGTGTCAAGAACTATGAAGAGGCTGAGATTTTACTAACTTGCAAGTTAACCTGCTACAGTCATGCAACCCTTGGGACAGATACAAGAATCTTTTTACCCACAACATTAGCAATGGCCAGAGAATCAGCATTTATACCATTCTGCAAGATATAATTCCCACAGGGTCACACAAACACTGATTTTAATTACCTCTTTAAAGAAGAGAAGCCCTGGATGTAGAAACCTAATATTTTATAATGGGCAGTAAGTCTGCCTTACTTTTGCCCTTCAGAAAGACGTGATCTATTATACAGGGCAGTAGCCAAACCTCACTATCTCTGGAGGGAGACACTAACTCTGTCTTCTAAGGTTAACAACTCTACAAACACCCTTGAAAAGATAGTCCAGACAAAGGCCAACAGTGCCTCTGCTTTCAAGTTATGCAGAAACCCCAGAGACCCACGGAAGACTGCCCCCCAACCCCAGAAATGTGTCCTTGGTTCTTCACATACATCTATCTATATGTTCCTCTTGGATGACCTCAACTCCCCCATAACTTCAACTACCATTTGCACTCTAGTGACCTCTAAAAGGCTCTCTCACTTTAAGCTCTACTTATGGCAACTTGGATGTTATGTCCAAAACAGAACCTTTTCCACATCCTACCCTGGACTACAACCACAGCTCCTTAATTGATCTGTCTGCCTCTGTGATCACTCCTTCAGTTCTACCCAGTTTATGTGGTTGCCTGAGTGGTCTTTCTAAAAACGTACCTATTTCATTTCTGGCTCAAAGCTCTTAGTAACTCCTTGTGTCGGTGGTACGTAGTGCCTTTTTTCTATTCCCTAAACACTGAGGTGTGGATGGATTTCTTGCCAAGTAAAGAGTGGACAGAGTCTTGTCTTTGGAATATACATTTGTATTTTATTTAGTGATAAATCGTACACGCCTGCATTTTATATAATACTTAACATCCAAAATGAGTTTTATTTTCACCAATATATATTACATCTGTCACAACCCTCTTCTGCTGGTCAACATATGGTAAAAACTTTATTATGGGTTTTTTGTTTTTTAAAGAAAGTTCATTTAGTTCTTTCATAGAAGGATATAGTAACCTATTTATACAAATTTGTTTTAAAAATGGTTTAGTTGAATTTCAGAACTATGTGGCTGAGTATTCAGCTTAAAGTTTCTACTTCTCAAAATATTAATAATAAATTGGCAAAAACAAGGTGTAATATATGTAATGCTGATGGAAAAGCAACTTTAAAGACCTCTAATTGGTTAGAAACTTCACTTATGGCTTCAATACAATTTCTGTCACAATGTGCTAGCGATGACCATTAAATAACACACTTGCAGTTTGTCATTTGAAATTATGGTAATAATTTTTCAAGGCAGAAATGGCAGATACATGGATGAAACCTCTCCCGCCCCCCACTCTTCTTATTTTAAGAGTTGGCATTATGAGGTGCAAGGGCTTCAGACTTCAGGTGGGGATCAAAGAGCAAGGCTCTAGCAAGGATGAGTTGAAAGAGTTTACGTCACAGGTATGTATATTATAGCACAGGGAATATAGTCAATAATATTGTAATAACTATGTATGTGGCCAAGTGGGTACCCGAAATATTGGGGGGACCACTTTGTAAAGTATATGATTGCCTAACCACTATGCTGTACACCTGAATCTAATACAGAGTAATACTGAATATAAACTGTAATTGAAAAATAAAACATTTTTAAAAAAGTGTTAGAAGTTATGCTGAATGGAGGAATTTCAATAAAATTAGAATTTGAATGGCTGCAAGTTATTCCAGTGAGAGTAAATTTAAAACTAGAAAGTATGTTCCCAATTTTGTATATGCCTAGTAACAGTTTGGCAGATATTTTCTAAAGAATGAAAGAAATATATACTTAAGGTGAAAGAAATATATACTTAAGGTAAAAAAAACAAACAAAAACAAACTGGAAAGAATAAAAATTCACATGGTAATTTTTTTTTTCTAGCTCTGCAGACAATTATATGAATCTAACCTTGCAAATGGTCCCCTCTGCTTCTTGGGGAGTGAGTCACAGCCTACAGACAGTCTCCCTCAGGAGGGGCAGCCTCTTCCCCAGGCAAGTTTTATTTTCACACTGAATAGCCTTTTGTAAATTCAGACTATGTCATGTTGGAGTTCATTACAATGGCATTTGAAAAGTGTTGATATTTCTATGTATTTTGATGTCTCTTTTATTATTAAAGATTAGGTATTGATATATAAAGGGTGAACCTTAGGAAGACACTTCATGAGTGTATAATCTCGTCGGTAATAACATTAGATAAGGGATTACTTTGGGGACAGGAACTATTACAAACCATCACGACGCAGCCCTGCAACCCTTGTCCCACTTACTGTGACTTTAGTCTCCGTTGATAATGAAGTGGCCATTATTAATGCCACTGCCTTGGGAAACTTTTAGAAATAGACGAAACATCAGTGACTTTGATCCGGGTCGCAAGGTTAGCACTCACGTAAAGGCTTTGAACGTAAAAATAAAGTGAAAATTTGAGAGTAATGCCAAACAGCCAATTTAAAAAATGACATCCGTAAGGTGAATGAAAAATTCAGGAGCAGGTGAAATCGGTCGCATCTGAATGAGTTTCGGATGGTGGCCTCACCGTAATAAATGCACCAACTGCAGTCCTCGAGCGATTATCTTTAATCATTCGTCTCCCGCGTCGGTAATACATGGAAAAGCAAGCAGACTTTTTGTACTTCCAGTGATTATATTAACTTGATCTAAACTTTCAGAAAGAGTCTATGATTTGTCTCCTTGAAGTTTTTCACCTTAAACCAGAAAAATAATTTCCATGTGCCTTATTCTTTTCACTGCGTGAGCTCTAATGATTATTCAAGCAGCAGAATTTACCTGAATTAAAAAGTGTGACACTCATATTGAGATTTCAACTCATTTCTTTCTAAATATATTTTTAGGGAGGAAAAAAATGACTAAGGATTAAAAAAAGGCTTTTCCTGAGGACGTATTTTACTTGGTTTACCTCCTACACTCAGACACCCCCAAATATGCTTATTAGTGATTTGTCACTTTTGTTCAATGATTCAATTCACTCATATAATACATCATATACTATATTATTTGAAGATTACATGTCAATTATATTTATCTCGATGTAATTTATTAAAGTAATAATCTTATCACTTTAAAATAAGTTTCATAATATTTAGTTTGGAATAGAAGCTCATTTTTTCTTAGGACAAAATTTTAATTTTTCATTACTTAGGCATGGAATTAATCTCGTGTATGAACTTAAATGTTGAAAAGAATACCTTGATTATTTCAGTGCCTGAGACAAATGAATCTATCGGGTTACTGCTGAATGAATTGCTGAGCTATTGACCAGCGTAATGGCTCATGGAATTGATTATATAAAACATAGAGCTACTCTCTCCAAATGACTGAGTGATGAGAAAGCTCTCATGTGCCAGTCAGCCTTTACAGAATCATCCCTAGAAAGAAATCTTAACTGACTGTTGGAACAATGAAATATAACTGCTAAGTAACGTCTGACTTAGACACAAGTCGCTAGCCACGTGAGCAAAGCTTAAGAGCAGATTTTAAGCAGAGACCATTTCAATACTGGAGCACTCTAAGAATTTCCAAGTTAGATTGTCATGACTTGCTGGTGTTTTCTTTTTAAGATAAAGTAGGAATGTGTACAAGATAATATGTTCATATTGAGACATTGCCATATTTATTCTTTAGTTTTAAGATGGAAACAAATTAATGTGCTATGTTTTTCTCTGTGCTTTAAAAATTTTTTTAATTGTCACTTGACTAATTGATTCAAGCACCTGAAGGGGAAAAGGGGAAATGCCTAATGTATGATAGTATGTACTTTTCCAAATGCTGCTCATAATTTCACCTGAAATTTCCTCCTTTCCTCACTTCTTCCACATTCTGTTATTAGACTTTTCTATGCTTATTGCCTAAGGAAAGAAAAGAATGCAGAGAAAAATTGATCTGCTCCTGGCCAAGGCAAGAATATGAAAGTCTCTATGATGATTCACAGGAAGAATTACTGTTCAGAGTCTAGATGAAAAGTACGGTTGGTTGTGGGGAGGGAAAGAGGAGAGAGACTTGAGGCTGACAGAAAGAAAGGAGAGTCTGTGCGTCTGTGGGGACCAGGACCGAGGACCAGATGTGATGGAGGATGTCTGTGCTGGGGCCACATTTGAGATGCAGAGATATGACCACTAATGGGACGTTTCCAAAACAGTTCCTCAGATTTAGATGTAACCCCAAAGAAAAGTGGGCACTAAATTGATTGCATTTGAAAAATTAAGAAGTCTTTCCTGCCTATATGAGTTTGTGAACTGATATTCAGAGGCGCTATCAATTCAAAATGACAGCTTCCAAAAAATAAAAACACAACCCCCCCCACCCCCATAAAATGACAACTTCTACTGCCATAGACTGAATGCTTGCTTCGTCCCTAAATTCATATGTTGGAACCCAGTGTGATGATATTTGGAGGTGGAGCCTTAGGGGGGTGACTTGGTGATGAAGGCAGAGTCCTCATAGCTGGGGTTGCTGTCCTTATTAAAGAGACCCCAAAGAGCTCCCAAATCCTTCTCATCATGTCAGGACACAGCAAAAAGTCAGCTGTCTATCAACTAGGAATCTGGCTTTCACCAGACATCAAATCTGACCATGCCTCGATCTTGGACTTTCCAGCCTCTAGAACTGTGAGAAATGCATTTTTGTTGTTTCTAAGTGACCTAGTCTGTGCTGTTTATTATAGGAGCTCACACAGGCTAAGACATCTACCATCTGCACAGGAAGGCAGGAAACTCAGCCTTTAGTTGTAAACCACATAGTTCCCGGTCACAGGACTGTAGGAATGCCCTTCTCTCCACGCTCATGTTTTCTGGGTTGACACCCTTTCAAGGACATGGGCTACATGTTATAGTGAGTTATGCCTCGCCATGCTCTGAAAACCCACTATATTCATGTCTGTGGTTTTAGGCAAAAAATATTACAGTACTGTAATTCTAGAAAGAGAATAAATTAGAAGGGTTGCTCCACAAATTTCAAAACAAAATCCGAGAAATCTCCCTCCGTATGTCTACTGTACAAGCCACTAGGACCATAACCCAAACTACAAAGTGAGGCACACTTTTCTTGGTCTCTCATCCCACCAATTATTATGTGTGGGAACTTGGGCAAGATACTTAATAAACTTTCTTGGGTCTCAGTTTCATTATTTTTAAGATGATGATTATTATTTATAGGTAAGAACAAATGGAAACATGGTACGGGGTATTTAATCAATGGCAGCTATTACGGTGGTGGTGGTGATGATGATGATGGTGATGGGCTACTGACCAAACTGTCCCACACTGGTCACTCTCATCCTCTGCCTGCTGACAGGCCCTCTTTCATTTTGTGTTCATGATCATCTGTCCATGATCCCTACGTCTGCCTTCATTCCATCATCTATGATTATCTCCCCCCTCTTTCCCTACCCCTGCTAGGGATGCACTTTGCCAAATGTTGTGTAAAAAGCAGGAGAGATTTAAAAGTAATAGCAGTACAGGGTGTCATTAGGAGCATGGACTCTGGAGTGAGACTAGTTGGGTTTCTAATCCTGCCTCTGCCATTTGCCTTCTGTCTCACTCTCTGGGTAAGGTTTAGTCTTTCTGTGCCTAGGTATCCTCATTTGTATAAGATAAATTATATTTACCTTATAGAGTGGCTGTATTAAATGAATTCATGCATGTATAGCTTCTAGAATAGTAAATCTATTAAATATGTACTCAATAGATAGTCTTGTTATAATTGAAATACTTTAAAAATTTTTGAGTTATTAGTAACCTTTCTGTTCTTGTAGCTAGAACTTATTTTCTTTTTGCTTATGTTTTATTAGTCAGTATTCTTTATCTGACGAGTTTCTCAAAGATGAGATCATTTTGTTCACATAACAAAAATCTCCATGGATCTTTGCTCTTCATCACACATTACTTGCTCAGTGCTGGTTTGGTGCATTTCTTATGTCCTCTCTATGTGTCAGGAACCTTATGGATATTGTGCTATTTTATTCGCAAAGAGCCTTGTGAGAGAGAATATTTTTCACAACCCAGGAAACGATGGCTCAGAAATGTTAGATAACTTGCCTGTGATCACATGGCTAATATGAATCAGACCTGGACTTGCACCTGTCTGAGCCAGAACCCGTGTTCAAAATCACGTTGCTTACGTGGCTTCTAATTGCTACTGACTACGAGCAAAGGTGCAATTGGTCAAAATGACTGTTCATTGCCAATGAGCTAAGTGAGCAGCTCCATTATCCCGAATCAGCATCACTCAGCTTGGTTTCCTACACGACTTTTACTCTTATGTCTGGCCAATTGTTTTTCAGTGGGTAGTGAAAAATGTATTCTCTGCTTATTCACTTCCTGTATTATATAACTATATATGTGTACGTATATATATATACACATACATATATATATGTACACATACACATATAACTATATCTAAAACTATAGATGTATGTATGTATACATATATGTGTATATATACTTTTTTGACAAGCATTCATTTCTATACTCTTTTTTGGGCAATGGGTCTAGAAGTCTAGGTACTATACTTCCCAGCATCCCTTACCATCAAGGTTCAGCTTTCGATTTCACCACCAGGAGGCACTAGTGTGAGACTTGGGAGGCAGAAGTGAAGCAGAGGCTCTATCATTGCTCCTTTGTCTGCAGTAGACTGATTGTGGTCTTTGGCAGATGGAAGCTTTCTGTGGGCTCTGGTTGTCCCCCTGATCATAGGTTTGGGTTTCCTGTGGTTGCCAAAGAGTTCAACCCTCTGAAAGCCAGAAGTCAACTGGAGAGCTTATACTTGCCCCCCTCCCCCCATCCTTTTTATAGCTTTATTCCTGCAGCCCTTCCAGGAGTTTTCTAGATAATGAATCCATTGTATTTGATTCCTTCTTGATTGAAATACCTGGAATTTTTTTTTGTTTTCCTCACTAGACCTTGACTGATAGACTGTATATATACATTCAATTTTCTCACAGTCTCTCTCTTATAAATGGACAAATCTGTCCAAATAATTTTCCCAAACCGACTTTTTCATCAGGCCAGTACTTCAAAATGAAGTCCAAGACTATCTGACCCAATTTCAACTTTCAAATTTATAGCCTTCCAGGCCTCGGCGAGGTCCCTCTCCTCAGTAGTGTCAGCCAAATGAGTTTATCTGCAGTCACCAAACAGGTTGCACCTGCTCATCCTGCCTCAGGCACATTTGTCTTCTCCTGTAGGGCTGGATACTCTCCTTTCCAGCTGTCTATGGCCACCTTTGCCTCAAGATTCAGCTAAAACCCTCTTTCCCCTCTGAAGCTTTCCTTGGCCACTCTGACTCGGAGTAGTCTCATCTACCTTTGCGCTTTTACTATTTCTATCACTTTTTCACACTTTCTTTTGGTTGTTTATTGCTATTTTTTATGTTCATGGCAAAACTAAATTTAATCGCAGCTCTCCGATGGGGAAAGACAGCATGCATCCTCCATGCCCTGGTGCAAAGCCTTGCTCCTAAGGTGCACACCCCAAAGGGATGCAAGACTCTTTTCTACAGTGTCTCTGCCATGACCATCTAGCTTCCATTGATGGAAAGCCAGTCACATGTTTGAATCAATGGAGCTGTTAGGAAGTTCATAAATACAGCTACCTGCAACTTCAAGAGCTTTCTTAGCTACCATGAATGGACCTAGAAGTCTCCTTCGTGTTATGCTTCCTAAAATTTTAACATTATTTTTAAGGCCTGGCATGATCTCTGTCAAAAATATTTTGTTATGCACCCCCCAAAAAATCTTTATATGGTGACCACTTATGAACACAAACGCTAACACACATACATAAAACAGGTGCTTCAGGAAGCAATCTTTATCTTTACTATATGTCTTTACCTTTTTAGCCAATATCTTCAATTTTTAAAAAAAATGTAGATGTTGACTTTATAATTTATGGCCAACTTCCCAACTAAAATATCTTTGATATTTCATATTTTCTATTAAAATTTATTAAAAAATCACTTTATTCCAATAATGTTTTAAATTCTTATCATTAAATTCCTTATGCTGATGCTCCAAGAATATGTTCCAGGGAGTACGTAATCATCTGGCCACTTGCTGCATATCCCTGTAGTTTACAGTTATTGCAAATAGAAGTCAGATGGATGAGTTTACCTTGAGGAGACAGAGTAAAGGAAGCTTCCAATGTAAATATTTATGAAAAGTTCTATGGTAGAAAAGGGTTGCAGACTAAGAGATTGCAAGATAAATAAATGGCAAGGTGAAAAATGAGTCCTGTCAGTGGCATTTGTTGGTTCTCTTCTGGAGTTGTAATGAAAATACTTTACTGAACACACACACACACACACACACACACACACACACACACACACGCACACACACAGAGAGAAGAGAGAGAAAAAAGCTCATGCACAAGCACAGCAGTGTGGTGATTGCTGGGGGAGGGGGTATGGAGGCAGGTAAGGGAGGGTACACAGTTATGGATGGAGACTTGACTTGGGGTGGTGAACACACAACACAGTGTACAGATGATGTGTTGTGGAATTGTGTGCCTGAAACCTATATAATTTTGTTAATTAGTGTCACCCCAATAAATTCAATAAAAAGGAAAAAAATTACTTAACTACTGATACAAAAAAAGATGTTGAATAATCAGAATGGACACTCAAAATAAACATTAAATAATGACCTCGACTAATTATAACTCCTGTTTACTGATAAATGTAACAGTTTACTTCAGCTGCCCTGGACCCTAGAATGGCCAGAACTAAGTGTAGAACTATAACTGTACCTGGAGATTGGCATAGGCATGGGATGAAGGGAACGGTGGATGTTTGGTTTGTAAAACAGCTAAAATATCTCCTTGTATAGTAGGAACTCAATATCCAGTGCCTAATGTTGATAAGTAAAGATTATTATAAGTATATTATTTAAAGATTACAAGGATACCTAAAAAAATACTAATAGAAACTATTTGTGTGGACTCTCTGGAAGAATGGAGTCGGATGGGTAAGAGTGGATATGAATCATTTAACATTTTAATCTTGTGCATGAATTGCTTTGATAAGCACAAAAAAGTTAAAATGGAAGAAACTAAAAAGAGTCCACCAGAACTTTATTATATTTTGCTGGAGCTTGCTGTGTATGTGTACATATAAATGATCTGTGAGAGCACCACCCATACACTGTATTTGAGAAACAACTTTTATCTTGGGAATTCCATCTTAGAGACAGTGGTTTTGAGGTTTTTATTCTGATTTTTGTAACTTCAGGCAAGTTGCTGAGTGTTTAGGATCTAGGTTAACTCAGTAGTAAATGGAGGCCCTGGACCAGAGATGTCTCTACATATTTTGTGTGTGTGTAGGTTTAGAACAATAGTCTTTATTATAATTTTAAAAGTGTTTGTTTTTCTTAATTAGAACCCCTGTGGTGTCTTAATTTTCACCCTTCACCTATTTTTTTTCTATTTTCTTATCCTATCCTTTAGTCATTTTAGGATTTTTTTCTATGCTAAATATCTAGGGATTTCCTTTTAATACCCAAAGAACTGGAAGGTATATTTTATAGTGAAATAAAGATGTCTGACCTGCATTTGAAACACATCATCATAACAATTGAAAATATGTCAATACTGAAAAACAGAAACTTGAGAGCAAAGCCAGTAGCTACACTTTCAACACCACCTATTTCCTTTTACCACATTTTTATTTTATTTATTTTTGCTGATGTCTGTACTTGTGAGTATATAAGAAATTTTCTCCTCCAGGGTAAGGAGCATTAATGAAATTACTGTGTAGCCCTTTGACAAATGAAAGAAATCCACATTTGGTTTCCATAATGAAATCTATATTTGCTTGGTCATGGTCCAAATTGGTTTTGAAAAGTATATATTTAGTGGAGGCAGATGAAGTGATCCAAAACTTAATAAGGTTAAAAAAATGAAAATTTAAAGAGAAAATTTATAATTAAAGATGAATAGCTGTTGATTACTCAGGTCCAAGAATTGATACTAATGAATGCTATATAATTCAGGAGATCTTGCCAGGATCAAAAGATGTTTGCGTGTAAGCTCAGCATCACAGGAGACGGCTGCTGCTGTGCACCTTGCATTTTACACTGGCCCTCGACTCCCTCTTCTATATCCTTTGGGTAGAATTTCACTTCAATCACATGGACATTCTCATTCTAGGGAGATTATTCGCTACAGCTCCTGGGGTTTTATCCTTGTGTATCATAGAAGTAAGACTCAACACTTCCTTTTACCATTTCAGAATTCTGCCTTGTGTCCCTTTACCGAAATAATTTCTAGATCTGTTCTTCACAGTAAGTTATTACTACAGAGGACTGCATGCTGAGCATTTGTAAGTTTTGGCTGGATTTCAACTGTATCAAGAGGCTATATATACTTGTATTTACATTAGTATCCTAAGGCAGGACTTGAGGGGGCAATAGGCAGGGTCTGTTCCATCATCTGTATGAAAAAAAGTATACATGCAAGCTTATTTTTAATCTGGTTTATTTAGGATATATTTTCTTCCTCAATTTTGAAAAAGTTTTCAAGCAATTACAGACATCTTTAAGCAGGGCTGTAAGGTAGAGTGTGAAACTCCAAAGAAATACCTATTACTCTTTATATTTGTCTAACTCATTTATTGATGTCATTGTTTTTAGACAAGAAGGACCAGTCATACAAATGAGTGTGAGAGAAGAGCTGGGGTCTAAAAGAATTACCGGGAAGAGAAGCATAATGTTTTAATTGAAAGGGTGGAACTTAATGTTAATATTGATGTCCACTGCCATCAGCTACATCGCTTTAACATTTGGGGGGGCTAATGAACATGTTGCTGATAGAAACACTTTCTGGATTTCTCTGCTGAGTAGCAAGATAGAACTATTTAGTGCAGGGAGGAGCAACTTTAGCAAATGGGATCCTATAAAACTTAAAAGTAAGAATTGGAACTGAAAGTAACAATATTAATTTCCTTGGCATAAATTTCTGCTTTCTCATCCTGAAGTTTTATTTTGGCATGAAGATAGCAATAACACTAAGCCTTCCACTGGAATCCAAACTGAAGATAGATTATTTTGTCTTTAAAAATTGCATTATAAAGGACTGAGTATGGAATAGATGAAAAAGTATTTTAATTTAATGGTAAGAGAGTCCCTTTTGGAGTCAGAGAAACTAGATGGGAGACAGAGACAAAGTTTTATTTCTAGCCTCTTCTTTTATAAAATAGAAATAATAGTTTTATTATAGTTGTAAGAATTAAGGAAATTATAAGAAAGTGTGAATTATTTTTTAAGCTGTAATCTTTTATATAAAAACCAGATATCAAAATAATAAAGAGACTGACATTTTGTCTATTTAAAAAACAGTTTCAAAGTATAAATATCCTAGACTCTCCCTGGAGGCACTGTGAAATAAGGGGAGCATTATAGGCCTTGATGTTAAAACAGCCCTAATTTGACTCTATTTGAACACAGGTTGGCTCAAGGAACCAATCAATTTATTTCATGTCTTTTTTGGTTATCTATTGTGAAAAAAACTACACAGAAACCAAGTGGCTTAAAACAGCAACCATTTTATTATATCTCATGATTGTGTGGGTCAGGAAGTGGAGTGGGTGCAGCTGGTCCCTCTCCAGCTCCGTGTGGTGTGGGCCGTCCCACTGTACTCGGGGCAGGTGGGCTGCTGTGGGGGGGGGTTGGGGAGGCGGCAACATGACCTGTGGCACCACATTGGAGATGGCTGGAAGGCTGGGCCCAGCTAGGGCTGTGGAACACCATGCCAGTGGCTGACAGCTCCAGCGTGTCAGTCTCAGGGAAGCTGAGCTCCTATTTTTCCCAGAGTGAGCATCCCCGTGGACCCACGCAGGAGCGAAAGGCTTTGTGCGGCCCAGCCTTAGAAGTTCCAGAACATCTGGTCTGTCACAGTCTTTTCATCCAGGGAGACACAGGGTTCAGCCAAAATTCCAGAAGAAGGGGATTAGACACCACCTCTTCATCTATCACGATACCCCAGGGCCTGGCTCTCCCCTGCTGTGAATCCTGCCCCAGAGTTGTTGTGAAGGTCCAAGGAGACAGTGTCTTTTCAGTGCCTCTCACAGAACCTTGTGAATGAAAACTCTCCTCTTCTTTCTTCTTCCTGCATCTGGAAATCGTATTTCCCAGTGTCACCAGGATACCTGGGAAACACTGAAGGGAGCACAGCTGCCCCCTGAGCATTCAGAACAGCGGGTCAAGTGAGGTTTTGTATGTTAATCACAAAAATACCCGAGGCTCAGACCACGTGGGATCTTCAACTCAGTGTCTGCCATTTCTTGTGGTTACCTGTTTTTCCAGCCTACAGCAAATTCGGAGGAAAAAATTAGGAAAACGAAACTGCTAAAAAGAGACACAACTGAGGACCCGGGAGCCAAGGAGGAAAAGTGTGTAAAGCCCAGGACGGTAGAACTCGAGCCTTCTGGGGCCTTTTAATGGAATAAGAGAGGCCTGTAAGCACGTTAGGAACTATTGCTTCGTACCCTAAGTCACCAATTACTGTTCCCACTGATTCCAGTAACGAAGTTTAAATTTTGTCTTGTGTGTCCTATAAGTGTAAGATAATGTATAATACCTTTTAGAAAGATTTGGTTAACGTTAGCGTGTAAAGTAGCTAGTTTTAAGATTTCCTGCTCACAGTTTTTCTTCCCCTAATGGTGCTTTATACTTGCTGTGTTTCAGTGTGAGGCTACGACATGATATGGGGAATACCTGCCAGCTTTTGACAACCTAACAGCTGAACCCTCTTTTTATGTTTTCGGAGTTCTTTATCTTGAATTCTGGTGAGACTCAGAGAGAGTACCTCCCAATAAGAAGTGGAAAAGGGCAGATAGTCCCTCTCTCAGCCTTCTTGGCGACTAGGGGTAAACCCATGACCTAGGCTTAACTAGCCACGCCTGCTCCACGCAGGGAATCATGATCTAGTCATACGAAGAATCCGGGCCTTGGGAAATGCATTCTGGAGCCTGTGGCACAGCTGCATGGCGGTGAGCTGCCAGCTGGAGGAGAGCAAGCTGTGGTGTGCACGCCAGACTTGCTTTATTGCAGGATTTCACTCTAATCCTGACTGATGCCTGCCTGAGTATTTGTGCTTTCTCCAAGCCAGGTTCTCCAGTGTTCCCAGGGTTCTGTGACATACGCGACATCATTTCACTGTATGTATTTCTTTAAATCAGAGTTGGATTCTGTTTCTTGAATTAAGAACCTCGGTCATTATAGAATTTAATTATCCAGAGTTTTGCAGGTCACAGACCCACAGGGAAATGGTAGCAGTGGCTCTCTATTCTGGCTCTATGTTAGAATGCCCTGGAACGTTTGGGAAATCACAGCGCCTCATGCCAACCCAGATTAGTCACGTTGAATATTCAGGGAAGGATCCAGGTATTAATACTTTTTAAAAAATTATCTTTAGGTGATTCTAATGTGAGAATTGACACCTAGAAAGAAATTCAATGACTGATAAGGATGTTGAAGTGGATTAATTATGTGCCACTTGCTCACATACCCCCAAATCATGTCCCCTAAGAGTACCAGAACATACTTCTTTACCAAGGCTTTGGGTGACTCTAACATTCTTGAAAATTGCTTTTGTAGCTGTTCTTTCTAAACCAGAAATCATGGAAACATTGCCATTGAGGTGGGTTCTCTAACGTCAATGAAGGTAACAGGTAGCGGTTGCCAACCAGTAACACCTAACTCCCAGGAGCAAAGGGGGCACCATTATTATTTGCAGGTCCTGCCTGAGCATCACAGTGGCTGGTCCACCTGGGATTTTTTGATATTGCCAAATAAATCATGGGTTCCTAGGACTAAAATGGGTGAGAAGGCTACATAGTTCTTGTTTGATTTGTATAAATGGAAAATTTCTCAATCTGCCAAATGGAAGTCTGACTTGACGCATCTTTTGATGGTTTATTACTCTATTTCCAATTTCCGGACCGCACTTAGCTCCACACCCAGAGCCCTTGAATAAAAATTAGACAGTAGCATTGAGGCAGGGACCTGTGATAACATAAGTACCAATTGAAGCTGTAACTCCTAGCCTTCCTCAAGTGTCCTCAGTGACTTACAGGTAGCTCAAAGACCCTGGGTCGGCACAGGGAAAAATAGAATACAAAGACTTTTCATAGATTTTCTTTGGTTACTAGATCTGTGCTAATTCTGATTCCTGGGGACTCAGGATATCCTGGGAGTCAGAGCACAATTGCTGTCTTGGTTCATCTGCCTTATGTCAGGCCCGGTGGGACCTTGGCACCACCTGGTTGGTTATTTTCCCTGCACTTGAGTATACAGAAGGAAAAGATGGGCTTAGAAACTGGCAGAATCCATTCTTTTATTTCCTACCCTAGAGAGCAAGAGCTATTAGGATAAAAGGGACCAAGTGGAAACCTCTGGCACTCCCACTCCCTAATAGTACATGTAAGGGAAGTACAAATAGTGCCATTTTCCGTCTGGAAAGAAACGGGGATAATGGGTTCTTCACGCTTCCCTATAATCCGCCAGCTTGCCTCTTACTTACGGAGGTTGGATATGAAATTTGAGGGGATAGTGCATGACTGGAAGCTAGATCGGATGGTTGTTCCAATAGCAGCTGCAGTTTCCAGATGTGGTCTCTTAAAGGGAGAAAATCCAGACATAGGAGAATGGAACAGACTGACGAAGCTCGGAGGGAAGGTGGGGGTGGGTGGGGAGAGATTAACCAAAGAACTAATATGCATATGTGCATAACCCATGGACACAGACAATAGTGTAGTGAAGGCCTGGGGTGGGGAGTGGGTGTGGGGTTGAAGGGGTCAATAGGGAAAAATGGGGACATCTGTAATACTTTCAACAATAAAGATAAATTAAAAAAAAAAAGGGTGGGAATTCACAGAGACCCTAGCTCCTGGTATGAAGCTATCAGTCTGGCTAAACTTTTTTCTCTACCAAAAAAACAGAGACTATCAGATGCATTCTGTTTTCATCTTGAAAAGACACATACATGAGAGAGGGGAAAAGCAAATCTCACAAAAATGAAGGGACTTATCGACTTGGTGTGAACCGTACTAGGTCATTGCAGGCCCTGAAGGCACAAATCACGCAGGTGGTTTGGATGTGTCTGTTCTGCCACTATACCATCCTTCCCTCAATTTATGTCTTTAGCCTCATGATTGGAGATGTATTGTTGCAGAGTGATAGCTGACTTCAGGATTTGCCTTGAAAGGAAATGAAAAAAAGGAAGTCTTTCCATTGGGAAGCAACACACCCCATTGTCCATATGGCCCGGATGGAGAAATGGCCTGAGCTGAGTAGCTACATTGCTTTCTGGGCCATGGCTAATAGTTTGATGGTGAAATTAATGAAATTAAAGGAAAATTTTATAAAGAAGTATAACATATAATGAATATGTGTTTTGAAGCAAGACTATTTGATTCCCATGTGAAAGCTCATCAGAAGGCCCCTTATGGAGAAAACTACTGGTAAGCATGTGGAAAATATGACCCTTATGTAGAAATATAATCACGGGTTGATTGTATTGGACATGTCTACTGTACAGAATAGATAGTTATTCTGCACTGCGAATTGCTTGCCATGCTTTTCATGCATTTGACAGTCCACAAACTTACTGATTTCCTTTTATGCCAACATGAAGTTTGCACACAATCTTGCTCCTGACCAAGAAATTCATTCAGATTCACTGATTTTATCATATACTCCATGGTCCAGTAGCTGTTGGCCTCTCAGAACGGTCGAATGGTTAAACAATTATGTCTACCACAAGGTCAGTTTCATGCTTAGGATATCACCTCCAGGATGCATTAGATACTCTTAGCCCACAATTAATAAAGGGTATTGCATCACTCGCTAACTGATAGAATTGGGAATGGTGTGCTCTTAATGACATCTGATTATGTGCCTAAAACACTATGCTGTACTAGTGTTCCATTGTTTGTACTCAAGAGAGGGGCATTTCCATCAAGGGGCACAGCACATCCTATGTTGAATTAGAAAATAAGACATCATCTCATCGTTTTGGACTCCTCAATCAAAAAGGGGGCTCTGATGCTGGCCGTAATGAGTGATCTTGACAGTAAAGGGTGGTAATACAGGTGATCTACACTGAAGGATGGAAGTACATGAATAGGTCCCACGGGCAACCTTGGATGCCCTCTAGTACCACCTTCTGAAGTAGTCTAAGTTAATTTTATTTTGGCAGGACCCATTGTAAATTAGAAGCCAGTCACACCACTGAGGAAAATCAAACCGGCTAGCTGAAGGAAAAAGAGTCATGAGCCAGGAGGAAGAGGAAGGGAGTCATGAAAACAAAAACACTGTTATGAATAACTATAGATACCAGATTGGAGTCATCTCGCACATTGTCGTCTTTGCCATATCATTTTATGTGTGTAAGTATGTATGAGCGTGTATGTATACATGTGTATTTCTTATTTCCTTTTTATTTTTTTCACTCTTTTATATGAGATAGCTTGCTGGTGGTTAAATTTACAATTTAGTACACATCACAGAACACTGAAATAGGATCACGGCAGAACTATAGTTGTGAGAGATTCAGGGCTTATAGCAGAATGTTGATTACAATTAAAATTTGGATCATCCATCCTTAATAGAAAGGTTGTAGGTGTTTTCAGCATATGGGTAATAGTTATTGCATTAATTATGTAACATAATTTTTTAAAGCTTAAAAATTTGAAAAAGGTTGTATCTGGATATTTCATAGTTAAAGGGATGGATTTTATTAATTATTTGTTGTTTTTTTGTCCCTGCAAATCATCTTAACCTCCTGTTCTTACCTTTGGGAATTGCCTACCTCATGCGTCCCTCCCTCTCTCTTTCTTTCCTTTCTTTCTTTTACTGTTACTTGAGACAAAAAATTTGACTGATAGCGAAGGGATGAAAGGCAGGAAGAAAGAAGGTGAGTGAGCGTTTTTTTCCTAAGTGACCCAAGGAGGAGTAGCTGGAAAGAGCTCTAAATCCAAGAGGCAAAAGGCTAGAGGACCAGAACACATTTCATACACAAGGTAGTTCTTCACTGGAATGGGAAGTCTGGAGCGAACGCACTCTCTTAAGGTATTGCACGAAAGGAGGGAGGTGGGGACCATAGGTATTGAAAAGTCAGCAAGGAAAACAATCAGGTGCTTTGCTGACAGGCTCTTGCCTGAGAGTGTGGCTCTAAGGACGGGCACGGATATGTGTGATGGGCACTGGGCATGTGATGCATGCTTCATTTCAACAGTTTGGGTAAAGCAAGGGGCTGAAAAAGGGCATTGAAGTAGCTTTGCTATCATTTCACTTTTCCCAGGCTTTACTAGCTGCAGGTCAGTTTACAACAATACTAATAATCCAGCTCCACTGACTTTTGCTTCCTTTTTCTAATGTCAGGCATTGACCTCATATAAAGCTCTCCAGGTATTTCCAGGAGTCTGTGGGGGTGTCTCCCATTGTGGTAAAGTGAAGATGGGTGTGAACTCTTGGTCACACTTCCCACTGAGAGGTGATTCTGTTCCCCTCCCCTTGGTTCTGAGTTGGCTCTGGGACTTGTTTTCAACAGCAGAATGCAGCAGAAGTGGTGCTGTGCAGTGTCTGAGGCTGGACTTAAAGAGATCTGCAATTTCTGCTTTTGCCTCTTGGAATGCTTCTTATTGGGACCCAGCTGTCATGGTTGGAAGAGGCCATTTGGAGAGAGTGGGACCCAGCTATCCCACTCATCCCAGCCAACAGCTAGAGCTGAGCTCTGCCAGGCAGCATCACTAAAGATTGGGGTCTTCATGACATCCTCAAATGTTTCTCAAAAATCTTATTTTTTAAGATTTTATTCTAAAAGTGATGAACTTCAATATATTGTCTGAATTAGGCTTATCCACCATTACTCTAAATCACTGTACCAGTAAAAATACAAATAATGACCAATACTGGAATGATTCTAAGACGTTAACAAATGCAACTTAAATGGGTCTTATATTTCATATAATTAACTTGACATTTAGCCTGTATGGGACTGCCAATAAGTAATTCATTCAAGAAGGAATGATGCACCTTCTAATACCACTCAATAGCAGAACAGCGCACTCTGAAGTCTCTTAGCACTAGTCTCTGCCACTGCTCTGTCATTAATTGTGTGCTTCCTTACATGGCTTTCTAATTGTCTTGAAAGGACAGTTAGTTATACTTTGGATGAACCTTCGGAGCATTATGCTAAGTGAAAGAAGCCAATCACAGAAGGACAAATACTGCATGATTCCACTTATATGAAATATCTAAAACAGTCAACTGCATAGAACCAAAGTGGAATGCTGGTTGCCAGGGCCCGGGGACAGGGGGACATGGAGAGTTCTTATTAATGGGTATACAGTTTCAGTTATGCAAAATAACTGAATGAACTACAGAGATCAGCTGTGGACCGTTGCACCTATAGTCAACAAAAATGTATTACATGCTTCAAAACTTAAGATCTATCTCATGTTAAGTGTTTTTAAAATTCTATTTCTAGTTCAAACTTTACAGATTGCCTATAGTGAAGTGTTCAAAGAGCTAACCATGGATGTGACCATGAAAAGGGGTTGCTTATAAAATGATCCAGGCATATACTGTAAGAAAGAGAGTGACATTGGCTTAAGAGCTATATGAAGGGGTAGTGGGAGGATTTCTGAATGTGTAGGTCAAGCAGGAAGAACATATGCCTAAGCTTTGGGGCATGATGTAGAGTTGTTTTAAATTAAGAAGTTGGCCAATGAAAGCTGCCACAAACTCAGGGTAGGGGTTTATGGAGGGCTACATGATGGTGGAGGAAAGAGAACATTAAGTAGTGATGGAAATAAATCAAAATTTAAAAAAGAAATAAATAGATATTTATGTAGCTTGTAAAATTATATTTGAGTATTGGAAAGTACTTCAAGAGTCACCTAGCTGCTGATGCTTATTTTAGTCATGACAATGAGATATTCAGTGTGGTCCAGTTCACTTGTGGTGGACCTGGAGCTGGGATCCAAGCCTGCTGATTCTGAATTTGCAGGAATTTTTTCTCAAAGAATTAATATTGCTGCACACAATGACTAAACATACCAGGGCCTGCTAAAATTAACTGCTGTGATTGGCACTGAAATCTAGAAGTTGGAAAGTCCTGAGACGGTGGGTGCAGATTCCCTTTCCTTCCTGACTAGGTGAGAGTGCTTTCTAGCAGCTCTTGCGTAGTCCTAAGACCACTGGAGCAAGGGGGGAAATATGTACCTGAAGGCTTGGAGAATAAGAATTGTTTTCCATTGTGCTGATGATGTTATTAAAAGTATAGATTACCGAGCTGTGTCCAGCATGAGGTCATTTTCTCACCTGTGTCAGAGGCACTTACTGTGTGGGGGATAGAAAGCGGAGGAATAATGTTAATATTGGCTGTGTTCATTTGTTTCCTCTGGCTGTTTGCCTGCCCCCTTTTGGTTTCTAATCAGACTCATAGGCCTTGGGACTGAAACTACAGAGGGAGCCAGTTCTGTTTCTTTAACATCTCCCTGTTCAGGTTAAGCTGTCCCCCCTCCTCACAGCAGGCCAGGCTGCCTCATACAAAAAATTTATTGGAAACCCAAGTGAACCTGTTTGTTCGTACCATCTTGTTTAAAAATGTGTGTATGTGTGTATCTGTTTGTGTGCCTGTATGTCTATCCATCCATCTGTCTGTCTATATTTACATATTTATTTTTTCAAAGTTTTCCTACCCTGTCCATAGTTAACTATATTTTTTATTTACTTTGGTCTAATCAATATTGGAAAAGGCCTCCATGAATATCCTCATAATATAATGGCCTCCTTTCTTAACTACGCATCCATTTTAGTCCCATTATATGTAGAAAAACTAAAATTCTATATTCAGACTGTATTTGCTTTCTCACAGGTACTCACACTCCACTATAATCATCACCAAGAGAAACAGAGTAAAAATCGCATTTCTTTCGAGCCCAGGGAAGATAACATGAGAAATAGCTGGTTGTCTTTTAATTACCTTTCATTATTTATAAGGCAAGGGTTACATCTATGAAACATTAAATCTTTTCCAAGTTTCCCAAATTTTCTTATTTTTTATCCTAATTCACTGGTCATTCTTTTTTTTCTTTGGTGAGTCCTCTTTCTCTCAAACACTTTTTATTTTTGTTTGAAGTTCCCAAGTTCCCTGTCCAGGATACGTCTCTTCTCTCTATACATTCTCTTGGTGATCCCATCCATCTCCACGGTTTTAAATTCCACCTCTAAGATTATGCCAATGCCTGTTGTACCTAGAATTCCAAATCGATATGACAACTGGTTACTTAACATTTCCACCTGATGTCAAAGAGGCATCTCAAACTTGACCTGAGCCAAACTCTCATCTCTTACTTTCCTGTTCCCCCAAACCTGCTCCTCACTCACCTCCCCAATCTCAGCAAACACTGTAGTGAGTGTTTCTCTCCTCTAAATGGCTTAAGTCAAAAACTCAGGTTATTTTTTATTCTTCCGCTTCCCTCATTATCAGTACCCGATCCTTTGGACACAACTTCCTCGCCGTGTTCTTGCGTGGCACTGGCAGCCCCACAGTCCTTCCTCCCTGTAGATCCAGGGTGCACATGGCACACTCGTTTCTGACTCTCTTAGTTAAAACCCGCTCCTTACCCTGATTTATCAGGCTCACCTGGATCCTGCCTCCTCCTTACTCCTTTGACTGATTTCGCACCGCTTGCCCTCTCGCACAGCACATACTTCAACCACATTAGACTCAGTTTTTTTTTGAACCAATTTCTGCCGTAGAGCCATCACACTAGAATGCTCTTCCTCCTGGTACTTATGCCCCCCCCCCCCCTTTTTGATATTCAGATGTAGGCTTTAATACCACTTTTCAAAGTGGTCTTTCTGACCACCCAATCTAAAGTAGGAGACTCTTTAGCATTATCTAATTTTAATAATTGTACAGTGCTGGTCACTAGTTAGTATTTTTTCTCATTGAGTGCTCCTTTCTCCTGTCCTTCAGAGTGTAAATTTCACGGGTGCAGATATTTATCATCAGTGTCAGGGACTTAGTAAATGCTCTACCTATCTATCTTTCTATCATCTATCTACCTATCTATCTACCTACCTATCTATTCATCTTATATAAATGAAAGGTGTGTTCACCCAGGTGAATTATAGCCTTTAAAGAACAACTAGAATTTCATTTTTCTAAAAATGATTACTTTGTTTTAATTTCTGTTCATGAAGAATTTTACTTTGTGATTCAAAAAAATGATTATTAAGTTATAAATGCCTGAACGATTTCAATTTAAATGATCCAATTTTTTACATTTGTATGCATTCGCTTGCTTAAAAAAGTATAAGCAAAATAATATATGTAAGGTTAAATGCATTAAAAATTACCAATGGATGTACATTCCTTCTAAAATCTTTTAATATTTTACACTTTTTAACAGTTACTGGACAAAATCCACATACTGCATTATATTCTTGTAAAATATGGGTTTTTTACTAAAGAAGTGTAATTAATTTGAGCAGTTTAAACAGAAAGCTAGCATATTGTTTTTCCATTTTTTGGAAGAAATCCTCTGTGAACTCGAATGGCTAATTAAAAGATTGTGCCAAAGTTTAGCAACTCAATAACTATAAAAAAAACCCACCAGCACATTTCTGCTTTTTTTTTTTTTTTGTATTTTAATAGGCTTAGTCAATGCTATAGAAATCTACTGTGGCTCTATGGCATAAATGGTCAGAAATAACATCACCAAAGAGTAGAACAACATTGAAAATAGCCTTACCTAAGAATGAGGGTGGTTTACACAAGAGATGATACATGCAGATTACAAATACAACACTGTTAAAGCTAATGGCTGGATATTTATAAAATGCGCTCATCAAGTAAATGTGCATTTCCTCTCATCTCTAACAGTGATGTTTCCATTAGAGGTTCATTCATTTACCAAGCTTAAGGTGTCTGTCAATTTAACGTGGTTTCATTAATCACTTCATGCTTATCATTCAATGTAAAGCAACCTATTCTCTCCCATAGTTCCATCAATTTATGTATATATGAGTTTACACAATCCTATTTGGATGATTTTGTTTTCTGTACGAGGTTATTTTGGTAAGTGACTGGCTTTCCAGGTTGAAGGTCTGGGGCTCAACAGTTACGATATCCGACTAAGCAACAGAGTGAGAGCCCCAACTCTTTCACGCACAGGCTGGGTATGAAGGTGTGACCCCAGGCAGGGCTAACCCGCGCGAAGGGTGAGTTAGAGTCCCCATCAGGAACTTTTGCAGGTGTTCTTTCCCTCTAGGCGCCCGCCTCACTGGACGCTGTGGTTCGGGCCTAAAATGAAAGCCCAGCATGTACTCCCTCGACATTTGGTGAAAGCAGGAGGGCTCATTTGACCTAACTCCAAGTCCCCACCGACCTCTGCTCCTGTGGGATGAGGTCCCCTAGCCAAGCAAACCTCCTCCTTAAGGAAACCAGGCAAAGTTCCTGCTTATCGGCGAGTAGCAGGTTTCAGCTCCCCTCCAGCCTGTGGAATTATTCAAACAAGCCAATCACATCCTTCCTCGGGACCTGGGGGCGCCGTGCTCTCCTGATACTGCAGGGCCCGTGCCCCACAACCCCTGGTCATTCGCTCTGCTCCTGAGAGCAATCCTGGGTGACACTCCAGGACACGCAGGGCCCTCCTCCCTCTCAGCTGTGACTAATAAGCTGCTCTCCCTCTCAGCGTGAAGGATGAACTAAATGTATTAAAGTTATGAAGTGTTTTTATTAATTTTTATACCTTAGCACTAAACATGGGGAAGGTACAGATAGAAGACCAAGAGCTATGAGCATTTCTAGCACCATATTTTGCTCTATAAATACCATTCACCTAAAAAACAAACCATGGAGAAGCATTTCTTGAATGAATGGTGGAATAAAACGTCCTTAAATCCTGTCCTCCGTAAGAATGATGAGAACACTGGCATAAATGGTCAGGATCAACTTTTCCAGACTACAGAAATCAACCAAAGGCTTGTGACCATCCAAGGAGCATTTATTATTTTTTTTTAAAAAGGCTGAATGTCATTATGAACAGTAAACTTTATGATGCTTTATATATTTAATTTTTAAAAATTTTATCTATTTATACATTGACAGACACTTAGATTGCTTTAGAATCTCGGTTATCATAAATAATGCTGCAATAAACACGGGAGTGCACATATCTCTCTGATTAGTTGTTCTCATTTCCTTTAGATATATACCCAGAAGTGGAATCGCTGGATCATATGGTAGTTCTATATTTAATTTTTTGAAGAACCTACATACTGTTCTCCAAAGTGGCTGGACAAGCTTACAACCCCACCAACAAAGCACGAGCATTCTCTTTCCTTCAGGTCTTCACCAACACTTGTCTTCTCTTGTCTTCTTGATGATGGCCATTCTTAGAGGTTAGAGGAGATATTTCATGTGGTTTTGATTTTTATTTTCCTGATGATTAGTGATGTTGAACACCTTTTCATGTACCTAGTGGCTATTTGAATGTCTTCTTTGGAAGAATGCCTATTTAATGTCTCTGCTTATTTTATAATCTGATTTTTTTCTTTTGAGTTGTTTGAGTTATTCATAAATTTTGAATGTTAGCCCCTTGTCTGATATATGGACTGCAAATATTCTCTCCCATTCATAGGCTGCCTTTTAAGTTTTGTTAATTATTTCTCTTGCAGCCCAACTTTTAAGTTTGATGTGGTTCCAACGGTTGATTTTTTTTCTTTTGTTGTTTGTGCTTTATAATATCATATCCAAAAAATCATTGCCAAGACCAATGTTGAAGAGCTTCTTTCCTATGAGTTTTACAGTGTCTAGTATTATATTTATGTCTTTGGTACATTTTGAGTTAAATTTTGTGAGTGGTATAAGATGGGGATGCAATTTTATTTTCTGCATGTGCTCACCCATCTTTCCCAACAATTGTTGGACAGACTGTTCTTTCCCCATTGGATGTTCTTGGCTCCCTTATCAAATATTAGTTGATTGCACATGTAAGGGTTTAATTCTGGGCTCTCTATTCTGTTCTGCTGGTCTATATGTCTATTTTTATAGCAGCACATGCTGTTTCAATTATTATAGCTTTGTAGTATAGTTTGAAGCCAGGAAGTATGGTGCCTCTGGTCATGTTTTTCTTTTTCATGATTGGCTATTTGGTGTGTGTGTGTGTGTGATTCTATAAACATTTCAGGATTGCTTTTTCTAATTCTGTGAAAAATGTCATTGGAATTTTGATAGGGGCTGTATTGAATCCATGGCTGTGGGCAGCATGGACATTTAAACAATATAAACTCTTTCAATTCATGAACACGGGATGTTTTTCCATTTGTCTGTGTCTTCTTCGATTTCTTTCAATAGAGTCTTGTAGTTTTCCTTGTACCAATCTTTCACTTCCTTGGTTAAATTTATTCCTAGATATTTTCGATGCTATTATGAACAGGACAGTCCTTCTTTTAAATCTTAATCACATGATTAATGCAGGACCAACCAACTGGGATAATTCTGGTTTTGATTAAATTAAATTAGGGCAGCTATAGGTCCCGAGGTGCTGTCTGCCAGGGACCCTGGCCATGGGCGAAGGTGGGAAGCTCGCTATGGAGGCACATGGCCATGGTGGGTGTCCCTGGTGTGGCTGCTTTCCAGTGATTAATTAAATTAAATGAAATACAAGCTATCGATTCACTCTTCTCAATTTAACCAGACAGTCTGCCTGTGGTATAACCGTCACGTAAAAACGTGCATCTTTACAACTTGGTGGTCTCAAGTTTTTTAAATAAACACTTCACAGAAAAGAAAGAAATGATATGAAAACAGCTCAAGAAAACAATGGGGGTTTCTTTTAATAAAATTCTACATTATAAAACATATTAAGAAAAATAGTTTATATCTTAAGAAGGTTACATCTCTTATTAACACTCAGCAAAAACCTGAAAAGGGCAGATTTTCCCCCCCACTCTGCATCATTACTTTATGGAATTGCTCTGGTTTATCGCTCTGTTATTCCAATACTAAGTTGACATTTTCTATGATAAGCCTTATTAATTTTCAGAATTATTCATCCTGGCTGCATATATTCAGAATGCATTGGATTAGGAGGGGGTGTGGTGTGGGTGGGAGAAAAATGGAAGTGAACTGCATAATTTAACGGATCAACAAGGAAAATGTTATGCCACAGCACCCAGGGAAGTTCCACGAATTTGAATAACCGATGGTGAAGGTTCCTGAGTTCTTCACAATATTAGCATTTCTGTGACCGAGCTTGAGACTTGGAAGGGACTCCAATGGGTCATCCCGCATCGCCTTCCCTTCAACAGAGCCTCAACTCCAGGGGCTTAGGCAGAAGGAAAAACCCAGTTAACATCCTCTGCAGGAGGCCATTCATCAGACCCTCCCGGCGGGACACTTGCCCTTGGGGAAATCACATGCGGATGCGTTTCTGATGCTGCAGAAATGATGTTCCTGGAGTGTGGCTGCTGAACACCTGGCAGTTGCAAAGCAGAAAATGTTGGGTAATAAATGCAACTCTAGTATTTTCTGTGTGCGTGTGTGTGTGTGTGCACATGTACACACTTGTGATCCTAATAAAGCCTGTATCTCTTCTTAAATAAACATGTTTTGGAAAGTCAAGGAGTTTCTTGCTACGCACAGGTTTTCACTGCGACACAGCAATGGAATAGAGAACAAACTGGTACTTGAGGCATCATCTGACCTTCCCCCTCCTTTTTTTAAATTTCATTCCTGTGATCATGTTTATAATGGGTAGTAGGTAATCCAGATAGTTACTTAAATTCTTTTAACTTCAGTTCCCCTCATTCATAAAGTGGCAATAATAATAGTATGTTTGCCAGAGGGTTATTTTAATGATTACATTAGATAATTATTATAAAACACTTATTACCATGTCTGGCACATAAGAAGTGCTCAGTTAATGTTAGTTACCGTTTTTATTATTGTTCCTAGTGCTTACGGTCTATAGGACATAGCTGGCTGGTGGGACTGATCCCGTCTTCCCTCCATCTGTGTGCATAACCAGAGCAGCTCTTAACTAGTGAAATGGATATTGTAACAGCCTGGGTGTTTCTGTGCTTTAAATGGGGTATAGAGTGGGTGTGTGAGAATGGAAAGCATTCTAGGAAGTCAGTGCAGGAGCTGAGGGCTGACAAGCCTGATTCTTGGGGACTTACAGTCTACCTTCAAGTTAAAATGAAATCATTCACTTATTCAACATTCAGTGGATTGTAGCAGGAAGAGCCATAAAGAATTGGCCATACGAACAAGTGTTAACTTGTCCTTCAATTTAACTGAAGGAGGTACAAGATCCAATTGTAAAATGATATATGATATTTTTCAAACAGTCCAGCTCGGTCAATGCCTTTTCCATTCTTTGGGATAGAAGCTTGGTTTCCAAAGAAGGGTGTTATTTATTGCCATTATTTACCTACTTACTGAATCCTGTCAAATACTGAAAGACTTTGAAGGGCTTTATATTTTTAATTATTTTTTGGTTTGCCATGTCTGTACTCCTATTTATTTTGTTAACAAATCTGTCTTAGTTAGCCGGGGCTGCCATAACAAAATACCAGAGACCAAGAGGCTTACACACAGAAATTTATTTTCTCACAGTTCTGGAGCTGAGGTTTGGTCAGAGGGCCAGCGTGGTTGAGTTCTGGTGGGAGCTCTTTTCCTGGCTTGCGCACACCCGCTTTTTGCTGTGTCCTCACAGGAGGGAGCAAGCTTTCTGGGTCTCTTCTTGTAAGGGTACTAATCTCATCAGACCAGGGCCCTGCCCTTCTGACTTGACTACTTCCAAAGGCCCCACCTCCAAATATTAATACACTGGGGGCAAGGACTTCAATACATGAATTTTTGCCAGACAGACATTCAGCCTCTACCAATATCTTAATATAATGATATAGAAACACTCGTTTCACAGATAGGCAGTACCACAAATAATTGGAAACATTCCAGTATAAATCTATCCCTGTAACTTTGTTATGCATTACAATTTATAACCCTTTTAATTGATGTGACAATACATTAGAATATTGAAAGTGCTAATATAGACAGTTTAAGTTTCACACTGGGAAAATTTACCTTCAGTAACAATTTTGCTAGTTATTTCTATTCTTTAATTAAATTGAACTGCCATTTGACCCAGTGATCCCACTTCTAGGAATATATCCTAAGAAACCTGAAACACCAATCAGAAAGAATATATGCACCCCTACGTTCATAACAGTGCAATTTATAATAGGTAAGACCTGGAAACAGCCCAAGTGCCCATCAGTAGATGAGTGGATAAAAAAGCTGTGGGACATTCACACCATGGGATACTACGCAGCTGTAAAGAAGTGGATCTCATGCCCTTTGGGACAGCATGGAGGGACCTGGAGAGTATTATGCTAAGCGAAATATGCCAGTCAGAGAAAGACAAGTACCACATGATCTTACTCAGATGTAGAATATAATAGACAAAATAAAATGATGAACAAAATAGATCCAGAGACACAGAAGCATGGAATAGACTGAGGGATCTCAGAGGGAAAGTGGGGGTGGAGGGGAGATTACTCAAAGAACTTATATGCTTATATACATAACCTATGGACACAGACATTGGTATGGGGAAGGCCTGGGGGTGGGGTGGATGTGGGGTGGAGGGGATCAATGGAGGAAAAAAGGGGACGCTGTAATACTTTCAACAATAAAGAAATTAAAAATAAATATTTAATATTTGATCTTCCTTTCATCTTTGTTTTAAAAATTATATTAGGTGTTGTTTCTTTAATAATAATAAAAGCCATAGCACCATAGGTCCCACAGCATTACTGGATAGGACTCCTAGCAGCCTCTTGTTATTTTTCATATAGATGACAGCAAGCAAGAGGGTTGTAGCTGGCATCTCTGGTCCATCTCCAGCTTATTACCAACATCAGCTGCTAAACCTCCCTCCCTCCTTCCCTTCCCCTTTTCCTATATTTGCTTCTCCCTCCTTTAGTTTATTCTTTCATCATTTAAAAAAATAATTACCTTTTGTTTTTCTTAAAAGTTACATGTGGCATTATTTTTTATTGTTCCTGATTGGTTTTCTTACCATCTCTAAAAATAGAGTATACAGCCTCAGCTCCCCAATTTCATCTGTGGTCGTTGCGTTGGCCAATGAAACGTAAGAGAAAGGGATATGTGCCAGGCCTACACAGAAAATTTAAGGGCCATTTTGTGGTTTTCTAATTGCTTTTTTCCTTTGCCATGAGAAGCATGTATCATAGGTAGCTGATACATTCCCCCCTTACATTCTGGAAAGTAGAACAGAGCCATAGTAAACCCAGCCTAACTGAATTAGAAATAAAAGTTTATTGTTATGTACTGACAATTTGTGATTCTTTGTAACCTCAGCATCACCTAGAGAAAACCGACTAATACATATCTAAGTGATCTATGAATTTATTTTATTTGTGTAGGAAGCAAACAATATAGACAATTGAAACAAAATACGAAAGCCCTTTGCATGCACTCCCTTCTTAACCCTCTCAGTGGGCATCCACTACCAACTGTTTAAAGCCCATTATTCCTGGTCTCCTTTCCATGACTGTGTGCATGCAGATACATAATTATATAGCTTGAATAGTCTACTTCTCTGTTTCATTTAGGATGTTTTTGCTACATGTAACATAAAACATCTTCTGAGACCTTACATAAAATTAAAATCCATGTGGATTAGAGCACTGAACATTAAAAAGTATGAAGTAATTAGAAGAAAATTCACATACACACACGCATACACACGTATATAATTCACCACGTGTCTTTTTCATGTCTGCATATTTTGTATCAGCTTTTATTCTAGATGATTTTTTATAGGAAGTTTGTGTAGCAATCAGTGTCTCCTTGGGGGGGAAAATAAGTAAGTTGCTGTCCAGGATAATAAAGATATTATCTCCTTCCAATACAAATATCGGGCAAGTTTGTTTGCAGACTTCTTTATAAGATTGGGGGTTTCTAAGATGGGAGCACCTCAGGGCTCCTCCCCTGTCTGGGTAGCATTCACCTAGGTATTCATTGCACCAAGAGGCACCCATGTGAGCATGAAGCCTGCTACCTCCTACGCTGTGAGTGAGAAAGTCCTTTGTCTCTGATCCAGGAGTCTCGTGCCTTCTGCCAGCATTAACGAAATTATGTCATAATACCTTAGTTTGGCAGTAGGTTAAAATCTCAGACTCTTCACAGCTCTTGAATATATCTATACTACTATATTATCATTATCAATTATCTATGCATCAATCAATCAATCAATCAATACCTAGAAATATAACTGAGTAATTGGCCTTGGCAATGGGAATAAGCTTTCTACACAAGATGCATATTTCATCTTGCGGGACACATAATGTGCTTATGTACTTTTTATACATACGTATCTGTATGTTCTACATACAGTCTTCAGTGGTTCTCCAGCACCTTCATGATGAGGTTACTGTTTTTGTAATATGGATATGCATGTATTTCTTTTCCTGATCTTGCTGTGGTGGTTTTTTTTAAATTTATTTTTAATTTTTATTTTTTTATGCTTGGCTGATCTATTCTGCCGCTGTTAGCTTATGGGTCCCTCGACTGATGTTGCTAAATAGACTTCACTCTACAATCCACCCAGGGAAGGGTGGAGGTGGCTTGGGGAAGCTGACACCCACCTCTGAAGTTGTGCCTCTAAGTCTGTCACTTCCCGGGCCATCTTTCCTTGTTCGTTGCCTTCCGACTGAGCTCCCTGGACTACAATACAGGCAGTGCAGACCCTCAACCAGGTGGCCACGAGGCTCTCAGCATGTTAGTAATGGGCTGAGGAACAGAGACAGGCCGTTATAGACTTCGCCTTCTCTGCGCTGTGACGGTGAGACCTTTTCGGACTGAGGCCCATAGTCTCATCCACCGATTCTTCCCCCTGCGGCTGTTCATTTAAATCATTTAAATCCATCGTGCTGGGGCTCATAGCTCCTCCCTCAAGGTACTTCCCTGCTCTCACGAGTCCTGAAAACTTGGGTGGCACTTAAAGTTCAGCCGCATGCTAATAGATTTTTCCTCTGATTAAGCCTTGAAGGTTGTAGGATGGCGTCTTAGTTCTTTTAGGCTGTTATAGCAAAAATACCTACTGGGTGACTTGTATACAACAGAAGTTTTTTCCTCACAGTTCTGGAGGCTGGGGAGTCCCAGATGCAGCACCAGCGGATTCTGTGTCTGGTGAAGGTCTTCCTGGCTCATAGGTGCCCATCTCTTTGCTGTGTCGTCACATATCCGAAGCGGGCAACGGAGCACTCTGGAGGCTCATTCATGAGGCTCTGCCCTCACGAGCTGATCACCTCCCATAACCCACCTTCTAATAACATCACACTGAGGGTGAAGATACCCACCCATGAATCGGGGGAGACACACACATTCGGTCTACAGGAGATGGGAATGGCATTCGTTCCAGTCCTGTCTGCCACTAAGAGGGCGTTAGTCTTTACCAGGTTACCTGGGAGGCAAACAAATCACATCAAGGTGAAAGATCATATGGAAAAAAATTAAGTTAAGAAAAATAAGTTTTTACTTATTAGCCTGGCTCCGATCTTGTTCTCTTTGGAAGAACAGATTTTACCATTGTTGTGATGAAGAAGAATTTTGCTTTTTCTTGGCCCGCGCGGGCCATGCTTGCGTTATGAGAAACCGCACTTACTGTAAATAAATGGCTCTGTCTGTCTTTTTTTTCCTGTTGAGGTGTGATGCTGCCAGCTCTGATTGGAGCCTTTACTCTCCTGTAAGAGAAAAGTTCCATTTCATCCTATTACACTTAGGGTCTCATTTAATCAAGTTTACAATTCGTCCTTTGACAACCCTGTTAATTTAATTCTCTGCCACTTTTATACATGCCCGCGCAGGTTCCAGCTACTGCAAGCTCCTCAAAGCTCCTTACTGTAAGCCTCGATCTCCTTTAGGTTCAAACCTTGGAAAGTGAAACCTGGATAAGGTGGCCCTCTATATAGATGTGTGTGTGTGCCTTTCTTATGCACTTGGAGGTTCTGGCCCTTCCAGGAGAAATGGTTCATTCAGGCAACCAGTTCTTTACAGTTATGCTGACTTATGTGCATGCACATGTGTCTGTGTTATTCAGACGTATAAAGATATGTATCCTAATGTTTATCCACAGTCAGAACATTTTCAAGCTGGATAAAATTTCAGAAACTCAATTCGTGTCGGGGAATTTAAATGGGAAAACTCCAAGAAAAAGTAATTTTGCCTGAAAAATTACACACAAATTAAAAGATATGTTGTCGTGCTCAATTTTGCCTTTCCTCTGAAAAAGCATTTTGTAACATAAATTCATCATTGAAATAGATCATTTTCCCATGTGTCCAACAATTCTGAATTATCTTTTTAATTTAAATTATCTTTTTAATTTATATAATAGTTCCAGAATTATAACCAATTGAAACAAGGGTCCCTTATTCAATTTTATACTGAAAAATACTCATTTATACAATTTATTTCTTGTGTATATGTATTTGGAAATTGATCACATATAAACCCAAATTAAAGAAATAATTTGATGCATCTTTAACTTAAAATATAGAAACCTAAAAAGCTTTAAATGAACTTTAATTAATGTCATACCTTAGCTTATTATTTTTATAGTAATTACATTATTTTCCTGAAGTAAAATTGAATCATCATAATAGAATTACTCCACCCCTTCCCCCCCTCCCTCCCACCCACATCTTTTGGTTTAAATAACAATCAGTTAAAATATGACAACTTTTTCTGTTATCATATTTATAGTCATATTGATGGAGATTCATTTTATTTACAGAATTATATTGATTTTGCAAGTTCCTAAAAGGCCCTTGGAAAGCACGGTAATGGAATGGATGGATGCGTTGCCTTGTAGATCAATCAGTGAGAATTTCATGGATTGTAAAGTGAGGACCAATGTACCGAGGTCAGCACTTTTGTTCCCGCTGCTCTTTCTGGAACTGCAGCCAACGACTTACGAGGACTAGTTGCACACTTTCTGGAAGAGCGAGCGAACAGGAGCGCCGCGCGGCTGAGCTTTCTTGGCAGGCGGCTGCGTTCTCTTAACTGCTTTAATTCTGGTGATTGCATTAGGTGCAGTTCATCTCCGACGGAGGGCTCGCAGCCGGGGCCTGGGAACGTATCAAGCAGAAGCTGGTCCTCATGTCTCTAAGCGGGGCTTGCAGTTGCAGATGGGGGCACGGAGGGGCTTAAGTGTAGTTGCAGCAGAGATGAGAAAGCTGACAGGGTTTCGGTAATATTTTATTGTATTACCTTAATGTTATTTCGTGGAAGATGATAATGCTGCGGCCAGGCTGGTGTGTGTGTGTGTGTGTGCGTGGGTGTGTGTTTATACCCAGATGAAACTATAACAGTCATTTGACAACTATCTCTGTACGGTCACGAGCCATATAATGAAGTTTTGGTCAGTGGCAGACTGTACACAGTGGTTCTCTATGCGATCACGATGGAGCTGAAAGATGCCCCCGCCGGGGATGCAGCCGGTGTGACCTAGCGCAGGGCGTCACTCATGCCTGTGGTGACGCCGGTGTGAACAGACGCACTGTGCCCCTGTCCGTGTGAAAGCACAGTGCAAGCAGCTGTGCACAGCACAGAACGCGTGATGATGGTGATGAACAGCGATGTTGCTTGTGTGTGTTTTTATAATTCTAGACTCTTGGTTATTTTATAGTGTATCTACAGACGTATACAAAGTTTGCTGCGAAAGAGTGTGCCGTGTTATGCCGTGAGCAGCCTCCTGCATCTCGTGTTTGCTGTATCCCTTGTGCCTGACTTAATCTCATGTTGTTGGGTAAATTTAGCGCCGCGTAAGTGCCCGTGTTTGTTAGGTCCATCGCGGCGAATAGCCACGCCCGAGGCCTTCACACTCACTCGCCTCGCTCCATGCCTTGCCAGGGCAACTCCCAGGCCTGCAAGCTCCATTCCTGGTAAGCGCCCTACCCAGGCCTATCATTTTTCTCTGCACCCTTTTTATGTTTAGATACACAGATTCTCACCTCATGTTGTGGTTGCCTGCAGTGCCAGTCCAGCGGCATGGTCTACAGTAGGTAGCCTAGGAGCAACAGGCTGCGCATCCAGCCTAGGGTGTCGTGGGCTGTTCCACCCACGTTTGTGGAAGTGCTTCTCTGATGTTCCCGCAATGGCCGCATTGCCAATGACGCCTTTCTCAGAATGTGTTTCTGTTGGTAAGCAGCGCCTGACTGTGTAAACGTAGCTGCATCGGATGTTCTACGCTGTAGGTAGGAGTTTCTCTACCCTCTGGAAAATGGAAGCACAATAAGACCGTGATGTAAGGAGACGATATAAAGAGAGTCAGCAACAAAGGCCCGATTCCAGTGAATGGGCCATTGGAGAACCTACAGGAGGGGAAACTGACTCAGAGAAAATGAGAAAGCAAATGGCAGCCATCAATGGGAGTGACACAGTTCCCTTCCTTTGGGGGTAATGTGATGGAGTTATGTACTGTAGCATTTATTATTGGAATCTGAGACATGAAAGTTCATAGCCCAGGTAACCTGGGAGCAGAGCCAGAGCCAATGAAAAGGCAATATAATAGTTAATGGCTCATCCCAGGCAGAGCCGACCATAAGCTCCGGGCTGCACCCAAGATTTACTGTGTGCAGTGCAATCCTAGGAAACTTGGGAAGCTAAATTCTGGTACCTTGAGGTTTTGTAGGCCCATTTAGGAAACTAAATAAAGCATCAATGATTGCAGATAGTAAGTCTTGTAGCTAAAAACATCGAAGAAATTTCAATGTGTATTTCAGGTTATAAATTTAATGTTTGTTGTATGTACTATGCAGTATTTTATCTTAATTATATTTGTTAATTAATTTGTAAAGAACCTGATATGGGAATGTCTGGAATTGGTAAGAAAAAAGGTGGGGATGAGACTGGGAAACTGTACCAATATTTAATGACTCTAAAAACTTGGGAGAACAGGAAATATCACATGGATTATGGTGTTAAAAAGGGCTCTGTTATCTTAATTGAATTATTTGTCCCAATCTCTTTTGTGCTCCTTACTCATTGCACAGTTCCATCTTTTGCCTCTTAAATTCACAGAAACAAGATGTTAGTAAATGTCTCCTTCCCCCTGACTTCCCAGACTAATTTAATAAAAAATAGCTAGATTTCTAGGAAGAGGGCATCATTTTGGAGCCCACTATCTCAGAACCTTCTTCTAGAATCAGGGTAAATGCAGAGATTAAAAAAGAATTGAAAAGTTTAAAGACATGGATAATTAGCTTCTTGACTTTTGGACAATTTGCTCAACCTCTTTACACTTCAGTCACTTTCTTACAAAATGGGATGGTATACTTGGTAATCTCTAAAGTTTAAAAGGCCTGTAATATTCAGAGGGGACAGTGGTAAACTCAGGACTGCTGCCCTTTCTATATGCTTAGAATTTTATATACGGCAAACATATAACCCTTCTCATGTACCACTGTTTACTGTTTGCTTTTGCCAGGCGCTTGAGCATATTTCCTTTTGCCTAGAGCTCATTAAATTATATGAAGAGTCAATTTTGAGATGCTGTGAGCAGTTAGTGCTTGAGATACAGATCATCTTCATGGGTGTTTTGGCAGCACAACTGGAGGAAATCTCCCTTGAAAAATAGTAGAAAGAAAAAAGAAAATGGTAATACGATGTTGGGGAAAACTCATGCATTTATAGGTCAGTCAGAGAAATATGTATAATCCAGAGAGACAAACTAAAGGTTTTGAGAATTAAGAAGCATTTCAAGCCCTGGCCAGGTGGCTCAGTTGGTTGAAGTGTTGTCCTGTGATCAAAAGGTTTTGCATTTGATCCCTGGCCAGGGCTCGTACGAGAGGCACCAGTTGATGTTTCTCTCTCACACTGATGATTCTCTCTCTCTCTCTCTCTCTCTCTCTCTCTGTCTCCCACTTCCTTTCTCTAAAATCAATAGCAAAACATATCCTCATGTGAGGATAAAAGAAAAGAGAGAAGCATTTCATAAAAATGACATGAACTCTGACTAGCCTCCGGGGAGCCTTTGATGGCCGTTGCCCAGGTATTATTGGTCTACTGTGACTTGACCTGGGCTTGACTTAAAACTTGACTTCCCCAACCTTATATGTAAATCAGCTCATATAATAGAGACTGAATAATGAGGGTTTTAAGAAGGTGTCTCCAAAGAACTTGGAGATAATAGAAACATGTTCGCTTTTTGAGAGTAAAACAAACAAAAAAAAACTATTGGGAATAGAAATTATATTCTGTAGACTTATTTAGAAAAATGTAGTTAAAAGACAAAGGAATTGGCTTATACAGAGAAGGTCCTTTTAGAGAAGAAATTTTGGACTTTCAACTCCGGAATTGTCCAGGAAGAAAGGTATGACTCAGCTCTTGGGGTACTCACTCTTACATGCGCAAAGTGTGTTCTTTGCCGTGGGCAGAAATGTTTCTTTAGGCCTCATCATGGCTTGAGTCCAGTATGCCCCATGTCAGTCCTTGGGCTTTGCTTTAATTCTGTGTCATCCGTCAACCTACTGATTCAATTATTGGCTGTAAATATAAAAGCAAAAGTGGACATTAGAAGTGGTATCCTCTAGGATGAATGAATAAGTCAGTATTCTTAATTATATATCTATTTTGTGAGAACTTAGAGTAATTGTCTCACTTAATTCTGTGTACAGTGTCAAGTCCCAGTTTCTGGCCTTGAGAGACCGATGACCAGGCTTCAGATCGTGGTAAATCCACCCTGGACATACCACCAATGAGATCGTTTTGTGTCTACTTCCATCGGAGTTCTCTTCTTTCTCAACCTTCCTCCATCCATTCTCTATTCAAAGAATTTCCAAGTCTGGAGTCCCCTGGTGTTCAAATGGTCATTTCTTACTAAGTGTATATGCAGATCTGCTAGGAGAACCATCAGATATTATAGGGTTTTCTGACAAATATATGCAGACAGTAGCTGGCTGAGTGCCTGGGTCAGTACTCAGTAAGCAAAGCTGTCTGATCGACCAGGATCTGCTCTGCATTTGATGGTTGCAGAATACTTAAGTGCTTCCTGCCTTTGTATGTTAGGGTTGCTCAAATATAGAAACTCCTAAGATTTTAAATACCCAGGATTAATATATTTTGGGACAGGAGAAACATAACTTGAGCTGTAGTCAAGGTTCCACTAAAAGCAGAAGATTCAGCAATGCAGGCAGCCCAATTAACTAATTTTCCCACTCCGTATTTGGGTTTTCTTTCAGTGGCTAGAACCGATTGACTTCTAGTAAACCCTAGGGGAAAGCACTTCATAAATGAATTGATAGTTACATAAATGCAACGCTAGTCAAAGCACTAAGTGCTAGAAGCACATTCTCCAGGTTAAGCACTTCTAAGTCACTCCATTCATTCTGAGAAATCAAGGGGGAGGAAGGCATAGGCGTGTGTATATTTAGCTGAAATGTTTGTGTCAATTATCCCTTTTGTTTTTCTCCAACCTCCAGCATTTCTTCAATATCTGTATGTTTAACATCTTCAATATAATAAGAAATAGAAAAGTCTCATGATTTTAATTTTTATGGCTAGTAATGATTTTTATATAGAGAGATGAATTCCCTTATCTGTTGGGTACTATTGCAAATGAATTGTTGTTTTAAAATTTTTGTGGTGAAGGCCATGAATTCTGGAGCAAGATATCCTGAGTTTGAATTGTTATTTCCCCAAATGCTAGTTGTGTGACTTTCACTCAATGTGCCTCAGTTTCTTTACCTATAAGATGGGAATAATAATAGTTTCTACTCTGTAGTGTTGTTTTGAGATAAAATGATTTAAAATGTGTAAATCATTTGTTATGGTGTGCAGAATATACTAAATGCTATATAATGGTTGGCCATATGTTAATCAGCTTAACAATAACCCACAACCTTCAGACCAACTTGGTTGGCCATTATGAATCAATGTACATTTATCTGGGTGTTCAGGCAATTTACAGAGATGATTTCAAATAATAACATCCTAATTTATGAAAAATTGCTTCCTGCTTAGGGATAGTAATTAGCCTAGCTTTATTCAACATTTATTCAATATAATTGAATATTTCTTCCTCCCTCTTTTTACATTGGGCTATTATAGTTTCATTAACTTTTCTAACAAAACCTAAATGGTTATATTGAAGCATTAACATAACCAAGATTTTTAGGACATGCAGAATTGGTCTAGTAATTTGCTAGCTACCCAGAGTTATCTGAAAGGTATTTGCTTGGAGTTAGCTGGAATACTTGAGTCTGGTCCATAACATTATCTCTGGTTCAACAGGAGTGCCCGGGGCTAGGTATACATGTTTCTGCACAGAATTTTACTTTAAGTTCCTGCCATTTTTCACAGTAAACAGGAATCACACCATAGTTATTTGATATCTGAGAGGTTAGTTCTTCACATTTGAGAATTACTGTATTGCGTTGTGTCACTTAGCTGACGGAACTGAAATGCCATGTAGACCATTGTATTAATGTAAAACAGCGGAGGAATCCAGTTCTACCATTAGGAGAATTCGTGCAGCTTGTTCCAGTCATCGCTCTTCATTTTATCCACGCACCTAACCTTAAGGCCACGCTTACATGCAGGTTGGCTCACTTCGAGCCCGTGTCTGTGTCACTTGCAATGATTTCTAGCCTATACCCTATAAAGCAATTTCAGTAAGTGCTTAACTGAAAGTGATTTACATTCACACATAGACCACAGGGATCTCACGTATTCCATAATGCAACAGGCTTTCCCGATTTCTCTAGAAAGCACATTCTGGATATCTGCATTAGGTTGTATTGTACAAAATGTTTCATCTTTTCACTGCTTCCTTTTCTTGAGGTTAGCAAGAAAATGTAACATTTTTCTCCAGTGTATGAAGTTGTTGTTTTTTATTTGTTACGCTATTATTGAATTCAGGGTGGGCAGGGCAAACAAGTTTAGGAAGAGGCAAATACTGTAAATACTGAAGAATCCTGTAATAGAAAAAACGGAACACCTCACTGAAAACAGGCCCTATTCAGAATCACCTGAACAGAGGAAAGGCTCAAAAGGCATTGTTTTTAAAGAAAAAATGGCAACGTTGAAGCTTTGAAGATAAATTATTTGCATGCCAATTGTGACTAATCTCATATAAATCAGTTATTCTTTGCAGTGACAAGAACTTAGAAAAGTGATCTTTATCTGTTAAAGACCTACTTTTATTTACTATGAATACATTTTGTGGGCTAACGGACCGTTCCATTTAACTCACCGAAGGAGCACACTCCTTATAACACTGCTCATTGGAAAGCAGCAGGCAGAATAATTTGAGCTCATCTTGAACCTATGTGTGAAAGAGATTGAGTGACAACCAAAAGTTGTGGGGTTTTTAGGTTTTTTTTAGCTTACTTCTATAGCACACAGTGGAGGGAACTGTTATAACGGGGCAATAAGCTATTTCATTCAGGGTTGATGTGTTCAATCAAGAAAAAAAGCTGGGGTTCCACCAAGTTTTATACCATTGTTTTATATCATTGATATCCTTGTGCTTCTAAAACCTTATAAAGAACCTCAGGAGCTTCCAGTTTGGAGCCTGAGAGTTTGGTCTGAGTGTGTTGGTTAATTTTCCTTTCACTCTGAGGTGAGTCCGTCGACGACTGGGGAAGATTTTTACATACATGCACACACAGACACACACTTGTGCACTGACTCTCTCGTGCTCCGGCCCAGAACTCAGAGCTGTGTCTGTGTGAGGCCCAGCAACTGTGCACGTCGAGAAGGAATCCTGCGCACATCAGGAAAAGTTTCACAAAGGGGGGATGGGGTTCCATTAGTGCACTGTTTGTTTACATCTCTGATCTCTTTTACGCCAAGAAAAGCAATGACCCTGAGTGTTTTTCTTATGATTTGCTTGTATTGAATATTATAAAGAAGCCTGTTTTGGAATCCACTCTTTTTACTGACTCCATCGAAATTATTTCCAGCTTGTTGGCTTTCCTAGCATTTCTGACTAATGTTATTTTGATCAAACCTGAAATGCCTACCTTCCTCCTCTCCAATTGTTAGTGTTTGGGGATCTTGGAAGAGGGAGAAGAGTGACTCATTACTTGTTCTCATTCTTTTCTGATCCTTTTAGCATCACCTTCTTGGCCTTCTGTACTCTACTTGGCGGAGGGAAAGGAGCTTTGTGTTCTGACCGCTGGAAACAGTTTTGATATGTTTTAAATATGTTACACTCCTCTGGGGCTATCTTGCTAGACAGGCTTTAGCAACGTTGGTTTGAATTCTTATGCCTGTAATTGAGTTTAAAAATCACTTGGAAGAGTCCACTTTGTTAGAGTAATGTTTTGGTTTGGTTACAGTGTTACAGGGAGGAGGCATGATCTATTCTGCAGACTCAGCAGGCTGTTCTCTGGAGGGCTCCCGGTGGTCTTGGAAGCACCTAGAGACTCCCACATCCCTGAGAAAGCACCCTCCCCATCCCAACCGCTGGCTGTTCTCACGCTGCTTCTTGTCCTTTCCTATTCCATTTGCATTCCCAATTCTGTTAAATAGCTTCCTAACAACTGTCTAAGTCTGCTAACTAAAAAGACCAGATTCTAAAGCAGGGAGTCTTTCTATGGGTGGCTGAGAGACATAACCTCAGTTATTTTCTTATTATAAGAGGGAGTTCTAGGACTTCTTGATCTTTGCCATGTAAATTATGGACGATATTATTGATGGCCTTATCTCAGAGATTGGCACATTTTTTTCTGCAAAGGGCCAGATAGTAAATATGGTAGCTTTTATGGGCCATGCAGTCTGTCACATCTACTCAGCTGTGCTGTTGTAGTGGGAAGGGAGCCATGGACAGTGAACAAATAAATGAGTATGGCTCTAGTTTGATAACACATGGTCCATCCAATAGCTTCTCCATTCTTTCCTGCTGAAACCCAGTTTTAAATATGCTTTTATTGATTTTTTATTTTTAGAGAGAGAGGAAGGGAGAGGGAGAGAGATCGAAACACTGATGAGAGAGAAATATCGACCAGCTGCCTCTTGCATGCCGCCTACTACTGGGGGGATCAAGCCTGCAAACCCGTGGCTCAATCCACTGAGCCACACTGGCCTGGCTGAAACTCAGTTGTTTTTTTTTTTCAGTATTGGTGAGCACATGCTCACAGAAGTTGACTCCTCACTCAGTTTCTGGCGATGAATCACGATTGATTTAAACCAGCGTGGGTGCCCTTTGACCAGTGATTGGTTTGGGGTAGGCACATATCCCACTTCTGAACAATGAAACATAAAGGGAAATCTGTTAGGGCCTCTGGGTACTACTTGCAGGAGGCCACATGAGAAAAGCAGGTACCTTAGGCAGCTACATTATGAAGGTGTCACTACTTCACATCTATTATCACATAATGAAGACAATAGTGATGATATGGATTAACTCCCAGTAACCCATCACTACATCCTCGAGTCTGTGACACACATGGGTATCACTTTTTTTTTTTTGGTAGGGATTTTTTATATTTAAGAATGGATATTTTTTAATTGTTTCAGGAGCAACCAAACTCATAGCAAAGATAAAGGTTAGGTCTTCAGAAACCTATTTAAAAATCCCATGAAAAACCTGTGTCTGAAAAGCTACCTTTTTAAAAGATATCGTTGTAAAATAATAATAACTTTTCAAGAACTCTTAGGGAATGTAACACTGTCACTTAATGTAACTTTTATACATATAGAGGAATATTTTCTAAGATTTAAGAGGATAGGATAAAATTTAATTAAAAAGTTAGGGATTTTTTTGCAGAGAATTTATAGATTTTGCAGAGGTTTATTTATTACAGAGGTTTATGTGCTTATGTACATACATACAATATTCCTTAATGGGGAAATGGATACAGTCCATCTCATGGGATCATTTATGAGGTGTGAAGCCACATAAGCCAGCCTCTAAATATTCATATTTATGGGAATTATTTTCTTCTCCACAATTCCTTCCTTGTCTAACAGTATTACTATACATTTACACTGTACATATTTCATTACATTTTCAAACTCCATACATTTGAGCAGTTTAGTTGCTGACATTGAAAAACTTCCTATTAACCCCCCAAATATCTTTGTTTTTCTACTTATTGTCAACATTCAAATGGAAATTTGTTTTAAATATACCACAGGTTTAAATCTTAATTCAAAATTTGGGCTGTCAAAGGAAAATATTCCCATGGAGCCCCTTTTCCACTTGTTAATCACGTGGTAAGGGCACTCATCCATTTTAAAAGCAGGCTCTTTTGCCTGGAGTGAATAGTTTTGCCTTAAATACCAGGCCTTCCTGCTTCCTAATGAGAGAATCTATTTTTCCCTTGCTGAACATCCTGTTTGAATTTGTTTTCCTGTCCTGTTTAATTTCTTCCTGATTTGTAAAAGTAAAACATAACTGTGAAAGTCAGATTTTGGATTCAGCCTTAATGACATTTGAAGGCGAAAAACAGGACAAGGAAACTGTGCTCTTCAGATGATTGTTCTCTTTCCCTCTTTTATTGACATTCTGTCCAGCAATCAGTGGCAGCGCTGGTCATTCTCAGGAAAAGGGGCTCACACCAAATGGACCATCCTCATATCATACTCCTGACACCTAAATGCTGAAGGAAGACCGTCCATGCACTCACAGCTGCTCCTGAGGCACCAGTGTTCCAGCCAGTAGATGTTATAGGTCCTCAGAACCATGTCTATCAAACATGTATAGGAAATTTGAAGTTTTTTTGAAGAGAGAGAATCTCATGGGTTTGGCCACATGACAATTCTTCTTTTGCTTATGGACAACATGTAAGATCTAGTCTTTCAACTATCTTGAGCTGTTTTAATCTATAAAGTCTAATAGGCATGGGGAGTCTCAAACTTCTGGGTAGCAATTTACATCTTGATGAGAATATCGAATCAGTTATTACATGTATTCAAAAATTCAAAGTTCCTTGAGTAGCATTTCACCTGCTTTGTAAAAGTTAACACCACCAGTGTCCTAAGCAGCTCTCCAATGAGTTAAGTTGTCTTTTGATGGGAAGCTGGTTGTCTGGGATGAGACATAGATATGCAATTGTGTATGTGTCTCTGTGAGTGTATGTGAATGTGTATATATAACTTATCTGTCTCAGATTATAGGAGTATTTTGATGAAGTTTGATAAAATGGTTTATAGAATGGTTTGGATAAATGAATTATCCATTCTATAGATAACATAGAAGCACAAAACCAAAACCTGGCTTTCAGTCCCAACTCTACAACTCTACTCCAAATTTCCTGAAGGGTGATTGCCTTCTATAACATTGTCTATAAAATGACAGGCTTGAACAAAATGAATGCATCCATGTTTTATATTGCATAATAAATCACCACCACAAACTTTATGGCTTAAAGCACACCTATTTATTGTCACACAGCGCTGAGTTACGAAGTCTGAGCACTGCTCCATTGAGACTTCTCCTCAGTGTCTTCCTAGGCTGAAATCAATGTCCAGGCTGTAGCTGGATTCTCATTTGGTGCTCAGAGTCCTTTTCCAAGGTCATGGATGTTGTTGGCAGAATTCTGTTCCTTGTAGTTGTAGAAATAAAGTCTCTGTTTAATTGCTGGATACAGGGCAGGGGTTACTGTCAGTTCCTAGAGGCCTCCCTCAGATCCCAGCCCTGTCACCCTCTCAAAACAGCTTATTTCTTCAAAGCCAGAAGGAAAACTTTACTCTAGCCTGCTTTTATGGATCTTATATGATATAACATAATCGAGAACAGATATCCCATCATCTACACAAGTCTCACCTACATTCAAGAGGAGGGTATGTACACCAGGGGAGAGGACCTTGGGGATCGTATTAGAATTCTGCCTCACACATGAACATATTCATATTCAAGTTGTTACAATAATTATGAGACTCCTAGTAAGTTTCTGACAAGAAGTTAAGAAGGGGAATACTTGCTGTCATTAGCAAGGACAATTAGCCTTGATTTGGGGTTCTGTTATGGTCTTGACATTTGTTGGTGATTTCTATATTTATCTCACTTAAATATAGAGGCCTACACATAACTGATTATTATTATTTTGGTTAACATGCCCTGTAAGAGTTTTCTATTGCTGCCGTTACAAATTATTATAAAGTAAGCAGCTAAAAAAACCCACCTATTTATTATTTAACAGTTTAGAAGACAAGAAGTCTAGGTACAGCTTGGCTCAGCTGGTTCTCTGCTTTGGGTTTCACAAGGCCAAAACCAAGGTGTTGGCAGAGCTGATTTCCTTTCTGAAGGCTCTTGGGACAGGTCCACTTCTGGGCTCATTTAGAATGTTGGCAGATTTCAGTTCCACATGACTGCAGGACTGAAGCCCCTCTTTCCATGTTGGCTGTTGGACAGGGGTCATTCTCAGCTTCTGATAGCTGCCAAGTTCCTTGGCTCATGGCTACCTTCCTCTATCTTCAACCCACAATGGTGGGGTGAGTCGTTCTCATGCTTTAAATCTACTTGGCCTCCCTTTTTGCCTCATATCTCCTCTGTCTCCCTCTTCTGCTCTCTCTCTCTATATATATGACTGACTCTTCTGCCTTCTTTGTCTACTTTTAAGGGCTCACATGTCTACATTGGGTCTACCTGGGTAAATTCAAGATAATTTACATATTTTGAGGTTAGCTGATTGGTAACCTTAATTTCATCTCCAGTCCTTTCATAGCAGTAGTTAGATTAGTGTTTGATTGGATAACCAAAGGATGGGGACCTTGGGAGGACATATTTAGAATTCTGCCTACCATCCTTGATACCTAAATTAATTAAGAAATGCTTATGGTATGCCTTCAATGTTTACTATTCTGCATTAAATATGGGAAACACAAAAATGAGAATGAGAAGCTCTAAGAGCTTAAAGTTGATGGGAGAGAGAGTCAAGTCAGTGTAAGAAACGGTGTGATGGAAATATGCAGGGATTATATTTGAAAAGCAGACTGGGGTGATAAGGGCGGGCAGGACCATGGACATCACGAAATATAAGGCATATCTGTGACCTAAAGGACAACTTTGAATTAATGCTGGGGAAGGAGAGAATTGATAGCACATCTAGCAGACTGTACTGTGAATTATCCTGGAATAGAGAATTAGACTGACACATTTATTGACTAGAGTCTGTTGATGCTAGAAGGGACTATTTATAGCACTCCTGTCCCCCACCAGAATTCAGAATCAAGTGAAAGATGAAAGTCAAGTTGGAGATATCAGGATATCACTGATATAATTGATAAATCTGATATCAGAGAACAGACTAATAAGTCAGACTTACCCAGTCCCAGTCCCCAGGTTTGCCAAGTGCCCAGTCTTCCCATTAGAGAACCTGTCCTTGTAACCCCTATGGCATGGAGAAACCCAGAATTTATGTGCCTTGTGGATATACTAACTGCCCCCCCCCCCCCCCCCCCCCCCCCCCCCCGGTTTTTTACACATTCGCCTCTGGATAGGAGGGGCAAGAGGCTATTCGACTTACTCCACTTGAAACATGAGCCAGGAGAGAAGAGGTTCTTCCCCACTCATTCTGCAAACTTTTGTCCTTAACTGGAGACAAATAGTATCCACTCTCAACATACCCATTAGGAATAATTTTAAGTTAAATACAGTACAATAAAACACAAGGGAAGAACTCTGAGGTTTTTAGAGAAACCTTGTGGTATAAATACAAGACCACTAAGTTTAGCTAAATCATGTTACTCGTGGAACACTTCAGTCAGTCCGTGAGTTATTAAGCAATCTTCTGCGGTTGGCTCTCACTCAGGTTATCAGCATTAGGAAGACAGCCAAGGAAACAATGATCTTGACTACAATTGTTCTTTCAAGCTGAGCCCTTAGGCTTCAGTCTTTCAGTCCTGAGAGGAGGCTACTGATTCAATTCTAGTGTCTTTGAACCTAGCTTAAATTGTTAAGCAATGCCAGACTAAGGCCATTTATATTAAATAGCTTTAAAGTCTCAGGGGGTCATCAGTCCACTAAAAGGAAATCCTGGAACCAAGAAATTTAAAGGCATTGTGAACACGGAGTACTTTTAAAGTCATGTCAGAGGCCAAGTACTACTACAGCTGAACTGTCTATAGTGTTGGATACTCAGAGAGTAGCTGGGAGGTTCTCTGCTGAAATATGACCCAACATATTTCTTTTGACCGTGGACTCTAGGAGGAAACCAAAGTTACTCCACCTAGAGGATCTGATGAAAACTTTGTACAGGTAAAAATATTCTAAAAAGCAAATGACTTTCAATTAATTTATCCTTGAAAGAAATGTAAATTGCTTCAATTAAAAACTAGCAATGGCCTACAAATTCAGATTTTAAATTTTTTATTGTATTTTATTATTTTTATTTTGTAAAAATAAAAATTACCACCCATATAAACTGGTAAAGCAAAACTTGTAGGGACCTGATTTTAAAGTCTACTTTCTGAGTCAATGTAGTATCAATGAAGTTTAATACTACCCATGGATTTGTTGATGTTACCCTTGTTAAATTTAATATGAGCATTGTATTAAGATATTTGCTTATGGTTAGCCTAGCTATTCTAGTGACCATTGTTGTGAAACAAACCAGCCCAAACTCAGGGGTATAAAACAAGTTTTTATGGAGCCCATAGCTTCTGTGTGTCAGTAATTTCTAAAGGGCACAGTGGGAATGACCTATATCTGTGCCACCTATATCTGGGGTCTCACCCGGAAGACTCAACAGCTGGGACAGGGATGTAACTTGATGGTTGAGACCTAGTCATCTGATGGCCTGTTCTCTCATGTGTGGCCCTTGGGCTGGCAGGATTCAAAGTATAGGATGGCTGTCAGCTGTGCCTATCCTTGGCATCACTGGGTGGCTTGACTTCCTCACAGCTTACCTGTAAGTTCAAGGCTCCAAGTGTAAGTGTTTCAGTGAGCAAGGTGTAAGCTGCCTTAGAAACCATGTGGTGCCACTTCCATAACTGCCACCACCTCTATTGGTTACAAGCTAGTCATACACCTGCTCACGCTCAAGGGAGTGGATATAGGCACAATCCCTCAGTTGGAGGAATGCCAAGGTCATATTGTAGAAGCAAGGGTGCGTGAGATGGAAGAGATGTTGAGGCTATTTTTGAAAGTGCAATCTGCTGCGATGTTTATGGTGCGTATTTATTATCCATTTGAGGGCATCTTTCTAGCTACAGTCTGTCTTGCTTACCTGACATTATACATTTGGGAACTATTCAGAAAAATATATGTGTGGTCACAAAATAAAAGAAATTACATGTTTTAATAGCAGTGATGAGAAAAACAAATGTTAAATTGAAAATTGCAACAATACTTATAGTCTTCAGTTTACTAGTAACATTATAGATCTGGTGCATTAAAATATCCATTTGTACATATATCTATGAAGACTTTATTTCTCTTTATTCAGGCAAGTTATGTCAGCCAAACAACAGATGGCCTGCCCATAATGCCTTTGGGTAGATGTTCTCATTTGGGCCATAACATGTGAATAAAATATGTGAATAAAATACTATTTCATCATCTGCTGTAATTACTGGATAAAGTCCAATATGTACATGGGTCTTTTATAGTGTGTGTTATATTGGCTAGACCCGGTCCTGGAGGTTTGGTTTACAGCAACAGTATTTTGATAGGTTTCAGATTGGATTATTTCACTCTCTTCAATTTGATACTATCAAATGGTCGTAATTTAGATACTTTTCTTTATATAGAAAATAGACATGAGGTTCATAAAATTGCTTTATTAAGTCTGACTTTCTGGTTTTACCTTTTAAAGCTTATATTGCCAAAACAAATGTGTATAATTGTATTATGTCATAGATTAGAAAACTGAAAATATATTCCAGAAAAGATTTGGGGGGAAAAGTCAATAATAAATTGGAAAAGTAATAGAAATATTAAGATAACTGTACAGTGTGTTTTATTTCAATCAAATAACACTCCGGGAAGTTTTTTTTCTGTTTTATTGAAAATTCAGGTGTTTGTCATTAGCATAACTTGTAGAGATACCAGAACTAAGCTGTTTTAAGTGGTGGGAGTGCAGATGGAAGACAATTACTCCATTTCATGAAAGAAGACGCATTCAGGGTCTGACATACCCTAGGTTTTGTGTAGATCATTTTCTTTTAATCTTGAATACTATTTGATCGCTTTTACTTTCTTTATCCAACCCCCACTGTTCCATTAAGATGGCCCCTTTAGCATCTGCCTGGAACTTTAAAAGGGGCAACAGAAGGTGTTCCTATAAAAAGTCCTCACTGCTGTTGCTTTGCTAGGTATAAGCCAGAAGTACAGATTATTCAAAAAACTTAATTAGAGACAGATGCTTTCATGTACTTTGCACCTGCATCCCCCGTTTACATTTTCTGTTTACTGCACCTACATGCTCAGGCAGTATTGCCGAGAAAAATGACATTTCAAGAAACGCAAGCACCAGACTATGTATTTACTCTTGAATTCTATTAGGGTATTGTGCATCTAGGCAAATCGAATGTAGCATATTTCACAAGTAGATTCATTTTTTACAAACATTTTGGCAGTGTGTTCTGCCTTTTGTTTTCAGGGCTGTTTCTTAAATGTGATTCTATTAACCAAAGAGCTTATATATTTTAATTCAAAGCAGTGGGTTCTCCACTGCAGGCAATTTTGACCCCCAGGGGACACATGTCAGTATTTTAGACATGTTTGCCGTCACAGTGAAGGGGGAGTGCTAATGACATCTAGTGGGTAAAGGTCACAGGGGCTGCTGCACATATAAACATTTGTGTTTAAAGAGGCTCTCACGGTTTTCTTGCTGTGTACTAGGGTTTCTCAGCCATGGCATTATTGACATTTTGTGCTGTTTTGAGATCATTTGTTTTTTTCAAAAAGAGGCCTTATCAGACATTTAAACCCTTAGTGTTGAGGGGTAACCTAAAATATTACTGGAGTGAATTTTCCATGCCAATGACTTGATTGTTAACTATGACTTGATTAAAAAAACAAAAAACTTATACAGCATTGTATGTCAATTATATTTCAATAAAACTGGAAAAGAAAGAAAAAAAGAGAATTTAAAAATAAAATGACAATTTTTGAGAACCTCATATTTGGGCATCGTGTTCAGTATTGTGGTGGGCACAGAAATACACCCCCCTCCCCCCCAAGATGTTCATGTCCTTACTCTCAGAACCTGAGAGTATGTTACTTTAAATGGTGAGAGGGGTTTTGAACATGTGATTAGATTAAGGACCTGGAGATGGGAGTTACCCAGGTGGGCCCATTCTAAGCACCTGAAACCTTAAAAATGGAGCATCTTTCCCAGCTACAGTCAGATGACCAGGTGGACAGCGGTGGGTGGACTTCACGTGTCCTGGCTGATTTTGAAGATGGAGGGAGGGGCCGTGAGCCAAAGAACCTGGACAGTTTCTAGAAGCTGGAAAAGGTAAGGAAGTGGATTCTTCCTAGAGTTCCTAGAAAGGAACATATCCCTGCCGACACCCTGCTTTTAGTCCAGCGAGACCCTCATAGACTTTATACCTACAGAACTATAAGACAAAAAACTGTCCTTATTTAAGCCATTAAGTTGGTGGTAACCTGTTATGGTAGCACTAGAAAGCTAACACAAGTATTTTATTTGCATATCTCATTTAATTTTTCAGGCGCCCTTGGAGAAGGGGCTCTGTTGTTTTCTCTAATCACAGGCCGGGAAGCGAACGTCTTGACAGGGCTGCACAGGGCCTCCTGGCTGGAGGTGGAACAGTTTCAAGGGCAGGTGCATTTAACTTTAAAACCGATGCTCTCAGAACTTTCCTCTAAATTACGTTTTAGGTGGAAATACATTATTCCTTTTTAAAAGTATGAAATACCCACTTCATTTTTAGTCTCGGTTCTCTTTGTAAAATGTGAAGTCTACCCTATGATTAGCTTGAGCAAAGAATCCTTTTCTGGAATTTGTACAGTTCGGTTTCCTTTTGCAAACAGGAGGGTATGTGTTGATGAATTTATACAGGCTGCTTGCTAATATTTGAATAAACAATACTTAAACTGATCTGACTTCCACTGAACTGCAGCCTGCCTGCCAGGCTTTATGCTCCTCCCAAAGCCCCGCATTTCCCAGCGTGGCCCAGTCTCCGGCTCCCCTCGCGGGCCCCACGCCTCCCTCTGTGCTCAGCTCAGGGCACTAACGTCCTTGGGTGGGCCATGCTCTCTCTCACCTATTTTCGCTCTTACTGTTTTTCTTTGTTCTTTCACATGCTCTTTGCTCTGACGGAAACCCATTTTCCACTCCTTTGTCTTACTGTTGTACTCAGCCTTCGAGTGCCAGCTTCCTGCCAGTGAAGTCCTCCAGGGAGCCTCTCCCTGGACACCCCCAACCCTGAAGACACGGGGTGCCTCCTGCACTGGTGCCGAATCCTGCATCAGGACCTATCTCCTACTCTAATTTCCCTTTGCCTTGTCTCACCTCCCTCTGGCCCGAAAGTTCTTGTAACAGGTAAACATTTCTTTAAAAAAACCAAACACTGACTGAAGTATGACCTGTAACTGAAAGGGCACAGATCCTAAGTGGACAGCTCATTGAGCTTTCACGAAATGACACACATGTAACCATCATTCAGAGGAAGATCTTGTCGGCTCCTCAGAAGCGCATCATTTTTCCTCCCCCAGCTTCTTCATGGGTTACTGTCCCCTGCGTCCCACCCCTTAAGATCGTCCCATCGTGACCCCTGTGCCGTGAGCCCTGTGCTCAGCGGTGGGGCGGCGGCCTGAACCTGAGCTCACGGTCAGGGCCCAGGCCCGGGTTGTGGGTTCGGTCCCCAGCAGGGGCCGAGCAGGAGGCAGCCAGTCAATGACTCTCCCATCATTGATGTTTCTCTCTCCCTCTCCCTTCCTCTCTCTGAAATCGATTAAAAAAATACATTTTTTAAAGAAAAGAAAGTACTACAAACGGAATGGCTTAAAGAAAATTCTTCTCTGTTCTGGACGCTGGCAGTCCAAGATCAGGCTGTCTGCAGTGTCAGGTCCTCTGAAGGCTGTGGGGGGAACCTGCTGGTGCCTCGCTCCTAGCTCCTGGGGCTTTGCTGGCAATACCTGAGCTCTTGGGCCTGTGGAAGCGCCACCTCGATCTCTGCCTTCATCTTCACATGGCATCCTCCCAGCGTGTACGTCTGTGTCCTGATTTGCCCTTTTATAAGAATACCAGTCATATCGGCTGAGGGGTCCACACTGCTCCAGTACGACTTCATCTTAATTAATTACAGAGGCAAGGACCCTATTTACAAATAAGGTCACATGCTGAGGTACTGGAGGTTAGACTTGAACATATAAGTGGGGAAGGCACAATTCAACTTATAACACCTGTTTTTGAACTTGAAGTAAATAAAATCATATACTATGCATTCCATGTCTTTATTGATTAAATATTATGTTCATGTAACTTGTCCATATTGTCATGTGTATCAGTCATTCATTTTCATTGCTGTACTGTGTTCCACTGAATGCCTAAAGCACATATATTTCTCCATTCCATTGTTGAAGGATACTGAGCTGTTTAGAGTTTGGGGCCATTAAAAGAAGTGCAGCTATGAAAGTTTTTGTATATGACTTTGGTGCATGTGTGTAAGTAAATATTTATTGAATAGATGAATTATTATAAGGCAGCTTAAGTACGTTACTCTCACTTTAATAGCATTACTGAATGAATAAATGCCAAAGTTTGGGGGGAAAAGTCAAGTAGTTTCTCCAAACATTTTTTTTTTTTTTTTTTTAATATTAGTTCTACAGGCTATTAATGGGTATCACTTTTTAAAAGAGTTTCATAGCTTGGAAATATTGAATTGAACAAAGGTAAGAGCTTTTGTTTTTTGTTCTTAGTTGTGCTATAGGGTTTCCCCCCAGAGCATTAACATGCTAATATGAATAGTGTTTCTCCTAGAGAGTGAGTATGAAAGGCACTATTTCTCAAATTTGTTTGGCAAGGATGTTTTTTTGTTTGTTTGTTTTGAGTAGAATATAGCTAGGGACCACAATTCCACTAGGCTCTATACTTTCTTACTCAGTAGGTGCTGGATATATTTTCAAGTGAAATATTATGATCTCTTTTGGTAAATTACTTAAACCTAAGAGTCTCAGGAGGGTGAAAATATGGTTTGGACCACTGTCCATTTACTAACTTAAACCCTCGTGCTGAGTTTTTGTTTGGTTGCTTGGGGATAGCTAAATTTCTTCAAGTATTATTTATACTCAGTGAGAAAGTGTATTTTATAGGGACTTCTCTGCACACACAGGTTTTCTGTGAAAAAAGAGCTGTCTCTGTAAAAAAGAAGCTTCAAAACTCAGCAGGAATGATGACCAATCAGTTAGAGCTAAGCACATGCTATCATTTTACTGATCTGGGTATAATTAATGCTTAAAAAGGAGGAACAACTTCATTTCAATTCCCCTTTCAACTGTATTCTTAGCAGCGCAGCAGATTAAATGCTTGTAAAAGGAGTTGTTGCTATAGTACATCTTAAAAGAATTAAATTTTAATTAGCAAATGCATTAAACCTGTATATTAATTAAGTGGTTTTGGGTTTCAGTGCTTCAGGCATCAGCACTTTTCCTGATGTTCCATTTTGCTGACTGCAGTCTGAGGGAGGCTTGTCCAAGACGGAGGCAACAGGACCTGGGCTGCCAAACAGCACGGGGGCCAAACAAAAGGGCTTGCACCCCAATTAAGTTAAAAGTCTCTGAGCTGCTTCTGCATTCCAGATGGCAAGTAAATTCAAATCTATGGGAGAGATTTAATTAAGATACTTTGATTTCAAGCATGAAGCCAGGAATCCAATCGAAAGCAAGCACACAAAAAAATGCAGTGGCACTTAAAAATGACTGTAGTATAAATAGGGATGTAGACCACTGACAAAAGTCTAGACCACTGGCTCATTCTGCACTTTTTTGTTTTCTAGACAACGTAGAAGGAAGGTTCTTTGGGCTGGCGTAGTCACTTCAGGTGTTGTTCTTGGTGGTTAAAAGCAAAGGCTTTAGAATTAGACACATCTGGTTTCAAATGTTAGACTTGTCAGCCTCTAAATCAGTGATTTAATTTCTCCCTGGAACCTCCACTTCTTAAAATGTTGGATGAGAATGGCACCTACATCACAGGACTGTTGTGAGGGTTGAAGGAGAAATATTCTGAAGATTCTAAATGTATAGCATTAGTCCTGGTCTTTTCTCAGCTCCAAACTTGTCTATCCCACTTCTTAATTCCGTCTCTACTTGGATTTATAATGGGCATCTCAAAGTTAAGTTGTCTAAAACAAAGCTATTGATTATCCCAAAGACAGAAATCTTCTTCCCTCAGTTCTTAGTGATGGTTCCACCATCCGTTTGGCTACTCAGGCCCAAAATCCCCTTTCATCATCTCACGCAAGCAGTTCCGTTCCTCCCACTTCTGATATGTACTTGGGATATGCCCATTTATTTCCATTTCCATTTCCATTTCCATTTCCATTGCCATTGCCATTGCCATTGCCATTGCCATTGCCATTGCCATTGCCATTGCCATTGCCATTACATTAGTCCTATGTTTCTTAAGCTTGGTACTATTGGTATTTTGGACCAGATAATTCTATGTTGTGGAGGATTGTCCTGTGCACTATACTATGTTTAGCAGCATCCCTGGCCTCTACCCACTAGATGCCAGTATCACTTTCCAAATTGTGAAGCCACAGTGTCTTCGGACATTGACAATTGTCCTCTGGGGGAAGAGTCAACCCCTGTTAAGAACCACTGCACTTGTAGAAGGTATTATTATTACCTCTTGGCCTATAAAAGTAACCATCACAAAGCCCACTTGAGGTATTTTATATTTGATTTGATTTTAGTTGATCTATTTAGATTTTTGTTATATATGATATAATTTGCCATTTCAAGTAAAGGTAATTCTGCCTCCTTTCAATATTTGAAATTTTTATCTTCATTTTATTATTTATTCTGATATCTATTGCTGCATTAAAAAAATCTCAAAATTTAATGGTTTAAAACAGCCATAATACTTATTTTGCTCATGAATCTGCAATCTGGGCAGTAGTAGGCAAGGGCACCTCAACTCCTCTCTACTCATAGCAACAGAAGCAGCTAGAACTCTGGGCTTCTTTGCAACATGGTCGCAGGCTTCCAAGAGTAAGTGTCCCAAGAGGGAGAGAACTGGGTAAAAGCCAAATTGCCTTACCAGGACCTACCCTCAGGATTCATGGTGTGTCACTTCTATAGTCTTCACCAAGAGTGTCACCAAGTTTCAAGGACAAGGAAAATATTTCTGCTGCTTGATGGAGGAATGAGAAGATTTTAGAATTGTATACACATTAAAATTACTATTATGGCCATTTTTTTAGCGAATATGACCTGCCACACGGTTTCAAGATGAATGTTAAATTGGAAGTTAAGATGGAAGGTTTTGTTTTGTTAACTTTAATGAGAATGCGTATTGTTTTTCTATTCAGTATTACAAGTTACCACGAACTTAGGGCTTAAAATAATGAGAATTTTTCTTGCAGTTTCTATAGATCAGTGTAGCTGGAATCTCTGCTCAGAACTTCACAAGGCTGAAATTAAGTTATTAGCCAGGCTGCACACTTTCTGGAATTTTCCATCTTATGTTTTGAGTGACTTCATTTATTTCTGTTACAGTGCTTATTATTTCCTTACTTTTGGTTTGGTTTGGTTGGTTGTCACTCTAGGTTTGTTGGTTGGTTGGTTGGTTGAGTTTGTCACCTCTAAAATTTCTATTTTATAATTTTTATTGATATTCTGTATTTCATGTGACATTCTCATAGTTTTCTTTGTCTTTAGACATGATTTTCTTTAGTTCTTTCAACATATTTATAATAGCCGTTTTAAAAATCTTCATTTAGTAGCTCCAATGTGCGGGTTTCCTCAGGGACAGTTTCTATGGATTGATTTTGCCCCCCAGCTTACCCAACCTGTTTCTTTGCATGTCTTGAAATTTCTTGTTTGGAAATTGGATATTTTATTTTATTTAAAAACTTTTTAGTTTTCAATTATAGTTGACATACAATATTATATTAGTTTTGGGTGTACAACATAGTGATTAGATGTTTGTATAAATTATGAAGTGATCACCCTGACAAGTCTCGTACCCATCTGGTACCATACATGGTTATTACGATATTGTTGACTTTATTCCCTATGTTGTATTTTAGGTCCTTGTGATTGTTTTTATAATTGCAATTTGTACTTCTTAATCCCTTCTCCTTTTCAACCATCTCCCTGGAAATTTGACATTTTAAATAACATGATGTCTGAAATGTATACCTCTCTTTCCATGTTCTCTCCACTGTTTGTGGTTGATGCTGCTGGTTTGTATTATTTGCCACATGTGGCCACTGATTCTCTGCTCAGTTAGCGATCAGCTACTTACTGGACAGAGTTTTCCTTCAGTGTCTTGAAAGGGTAAGTTTCCCACTCTTTTCTAAGGGCTTTGTGAACACAGGGCACACCTTAACTTGCTTCATCAGTTTATAACTTCTGTTAGCCCTCACTTCTTGCTTGTGCGGATCCTTTAGGTAAGTTACAGGTGAGACATCAGGGACTTCTCAGCCATGACCATATTTTCATGATCTCCTAGATCCCCAGGAATATTTCAGAGTTTTTCAGATCTCCCTACAGGTCTCACCCCACAGCTTTACCTTTTAGTCCCCCTACCCCATGTTAAACCTCTCGCATGCTCTGATCATTGTTTCTGACTTAGCAGGTGTGGTGTTAGACAGTTGCAACTGATTTTTTTTTTTTTTTTCCTTACAAAAAACCTGGAAGAAAGGCTGTTTGCACTGAGAGGGTTCTAAGTCAGGCCAAACAAAGAGAAGTCTTGTGTCAATTTCCAGGGAATAACCAGATAGGCCAAATAATGACAGTTCTGTGGGAATGGGGCTTTTTGGTTCAAAACTGTTCTAACCTGTGCTGCCCCATCCCGTGGTTGCTAGGCTGCCAGGTTTCATGGCTGTCTTAGTAATAATACTGTGGATTTTCAAGGCTGCTCAGAGCTGGGGAGAAGGTGATGGGCTAACGCAAGTTAAAACACATCAAGGCCACCGTTCCTACCAGGATTCAGCTGTTTTTCTGGAATAAACACTGCTCAGATTGGTGCAAGTGTCTGGTTATTTACAGAGTTTTGAGAGTCAATTTTGGAAATTTTTGTTGGTGTTTTATTGCTCTGTGGAGGCATAGATTACCAGAAGTCCCACCTTCTAAGACAGCGATTTTCAACCTTTTTCATCTCATGGCACACATAAACATTACTAAAATTCTGTGGCACACCAAAAAATATATATTCATCCAGCTGACAAAAAATAGATATAATTTTGATTCATTTACACCGGATGGCTATTGTGTTGGCTGTTGTCATGTTTTTTATTTGACAGTCTGAGGGAAAAGAGGTCGGTGCCCCTGACCGAATAGTCAGACGTTGCGTGTTTTAAAAATTCTTGCGGCACACTGGTTGAAAATCGCTGGCCTAGTGTATTAGTTTTATTTGCTGCCTAACAACCACAAATGTCATGGCGTAGACCATTCATCGCATCACCATTTGGTAGGTCTGAAGCCTGAGCACTGCTCAGCAGGGTCTTCTGCTCCATCTCCCAAGGCTGAAATCAGGATGTCATTTTGGGCTGGGGAGTGAGGTCCTCTCCACGCTCATTCAGGTTGTCTGCAGGGGTCAGTACCTTGTGGCTATAAGAAGGAGGTTCTCAGCTCCTAGAGGCCACCCTTCCCCATAGGCAGCTCAGAACAGGGCAGTTCTCTTCTTTGACACCAGCAGGAGAGCATCTTTCTGACTTTGTATAGCTCTAAACTCTAGAGCCACTGTTCAGAGCTTATCTGCTGTGCAGTCCCATCAGCACAATTCCCCTTTTGACTAACAATCACATTTTGATAGGAGAATCCTTTTTTTAAAAAAATGCAACACTTAGATATGGTGATTGTACTTGAAAATTATATGTAAGTAACACCCAAAGGAATTCCTTCTTGCAATTAATTATTTTTATACTAGGTAAAGTGCTATTCCAAGAATCCAATTCAATATCTACTAGTTTTCCTTGAATCTTAATGCTAAAGTTCTAATTAAGTGAAATTTTTATGGCATCAATAATTCTAAAATATTTTAAGGACGACATTGGGTCATGAAACACACTTGGCCTTAGCCATTAACTTAAGGACTTAAGGCCAAGTCTGTAAGATTTCTTTGTCATTTTTTGAAGATAGAGTTTTTGCTGACAGAGCTCATGAAGATAACTAATGGATGGATAGATGATTGTGCAAAAAATGTTGAAAACAATGAAATGGCCTTTTCTCATTAGCAAGGACTGGAGCAAACAGGTTCCATTTAAGTCATGGATGGAATAACATACCCACACTCTAACCTGGCCGAGCTTGTTTGTCACTTCTGGATGGGGATATGCTTGTACTTCATTTCCTACCACAGATGTAGTCTGAAGGCTTGCTTGCACCTGCCCCCCCCCCACACACAGTTAAACTACATTTACAATACTAAGAGAGATTCCTAGGTATAGAGAAATTTGGCAAAATTATTGTGGTTTAGCATGCAGACTGTGAAGCCAGACTGCTTGTGCTCAAATCTTGGATTTTGTACTTTTAACTGTGTGACTTTGGGCAAGACATGACCTTCCCTTCAGTTTCTTTATTTGTAAAATGCACATAATATTCGCTGCTGTTCCATAAGTTTGTAGAGAAGATTAAGTAGTTGTATCTGTAAAGCACTTAAACCAAAGTGAATATTGTATGAAATAGTTATTATCTTTTGTTCAAACAATTACTTTATAATACAACATTTCTGCTTTTATATATTGAGATTTCCTAAATTGCAGTGCAAATGCAGTTTAATAGTAGCTGGTAATGGAATTCTCATTTACAATGATATCTAACATAGTCATATAGTATGTTTTTTCCCCTTTTGCATCTATTTATTTATTTAGCCAATATTTTCAAAAGTATTACTGTGTGCCAGGTACTATGCAAGACCCTGGAGCTATGTTATTGGACAAGAAAGATCTGATCCTTGCCCTCATAGAATTTATAATCAGATGATGGATACAGACAAAAAAGCAACTGATAAATGGCATGTTGTAACAAATTCTGTGAAGTAGAAATAGAAATTCTTTGAAATAGGAAGATTGTAATCAATTCTGTGAAATGGAATACTGAGAATATCAGAGAAAAAGCGGCTTCACTTTATTGAGTCATCAGGAAAGGCCTCTTTGAGGAGGTGACATTCAAACTAACCTTGAATTTTAAGAAAAAATGGAGGACATCTGTAATACACTCAACAATAAAATCAATTACAAAAAGAAAGAAAGAACCAGAGAGTGGCTGGCAGAGCATTCTAGACATGTGAAAGAGTATTAAGACACAGAAGACTTTGACTTGTAAAAAAGCTAAAGAAGATATCATAGCGGCAGTGGGGGAAGTACTGATATATAATTATTAATATACATACACGGTATTATCTTGGGAAGACTCCTGCAACGTTGCTGAGACAGCGTGTTGCTCAGATCCCAGTGGTTGCCCAGTTGGTGCTCTGTGACGGATGCACAATTAGACTTCACTGTTGCCATTGTGAAGGGGCGCCCTTGGCCTGTTGGTATTGAACTGGCCTGTACTAGCTGAAAATGGTGGTTAACAGAATGCATATCACTGCACACTGAACTCAGGAGGTAGCTGAATGTTCTCTCATGGTATGTATTTCTCGGGCACTGAGGATCTACCCAAGATACAGCATTGTTCAGTCTGGTTTACATGACAAATTCACCTACAATGCTGGGGGAAATTCTAAAAGGATGATCAAACAAGGTGTTCTATGGCCCAGTTACACACACCGTCAGGCTTACTGCAGGGGAGGCTGCTTACTGTCTAGGAGTTTGGCCCATGGAATCAGCTACTATTGGGCCTATCTCCTCTGCTGTTTACTAAATGTATAAATTGGTGCAATTGAAAGCTTTCTTAGCTGCACTTCCTCATGTGTAAAATGGATTAATAGCACTTACCTCTCCTAGGATTGTTATGAATATTAATTAATGAATACAAAATGCTTAGTCAAGTACTTGATACATAATAATGATAAATAAGTTACAATTAATAGCAATAACTTTTTATTGATAGTATTATTACTAGTTAATATTAATGATATTATTTAAGGCATTTTTCATTTTATTGCTGTTTATTATAAGGTAGGATGAAGTGATGTGAATAGAAATATTAAAGAAAGGTTTGTATATAAAATTTAGCCTGGCACAAATGATCATGAATTGATTGTTTTGTTTATACATTTCACTTTTAAAAGAATTATATTGAAATATAGTTCATATGCCATAAAACTTACCCATTTTTTAAATATATCTTTATTGATTTCAGAGAGAAGAAGGGAGAGGGAGAGAGAGAGATAGAAACATCAGTGATGAAAGAGTCATTAATCAGCTGCCTCCTGCACACCCCCGACTGGGGATCGAGCCCGCAACCCGGGCATGTGCCCTGACTGGGAATCAAACCCCGATCGCCTGGATCCTAGGTCGATGCTCAGCCACTGAGCCACATCCACCCATTTAAAGTGTACAGTTTAATGGTTTTTAGTATAGTCATAGAGTTATGCAATCATCACTATAATGCAATTTTAGGATATTTCATCACATCAGAAAGAAACCTTGTACCTATTAACTGTCAACTACTCCCAGCCCTAGGCAACTCCTAATCTACATGCTGTCTCTATAGATTTGCCTATTCTGGACATTTTGTATAAAAAGAATGATACAATATATGTTTTTTTGTGTGTGACTGGCTTCTTACACTTAGGGTAATATTTTCAAGGCTCATCCATGTTCTATGGGCCTTGCATATATCAATACTTCATTCATTGTTAATGCTGAATAATATGCCATTGAATGAATTTATTACAGTCTGTTCATTCATCCACTGATACACATGTGGGTTGTTTCTACTTCTGGCTATTAATAATGCTGCTATCAACATTTGAGAACACATTTTAGTGTGGAAATATGTTTTCAATTTTCTTGTGCGTGTATCCTAGCAGTAGAATTACTGGGTTGACATGAACTATGTTTTACCTTTTAGAATAGTGCCAGCATGTTTTCCAAAGCAGCGGTACCATTTTACATTCCCATTTAGCAACATACAATTACCAAATTTAATTCACATGCACATTGCTTAGAACACTAATTTTTAAATTCATAATGAATAAAGAAACTGACATTGGGGTAGTTTAAGGATACCATCATGTCTATCTCAAAAGGACAAGATGAAGAAAGATGTCAGGATTCGAGCCCAGGCCTAGCTGGCTCCAAGGCCTTAGCTCCTTCTCTGTGGCCATAACAAGTCCTCAAGGGACACGAGTGGTTGAGTTTCATTAAGAATCTGTTGGTTCTGAAGTTTCTGTTTCAAATACACTTTCCTTTGCATGATTTATGCCCCACATTTTAATAGAGACTAACAAAAAGTACACTTAAGGAAAGGCATAAACAATTAAATTTTAATATCTCTTGCATCTAAGTGGAAAAAGAAAATTCACACACTTTCAAACAATTACAATTTATGTAAACTGATTCCAGAGTAGAAGTAAGTGCACTAATCCTTTGGGGTACTGCTTTATTCCTTTTATTTTCATACAAGCAAAAGTCCCTGGTCACCCTATTGTCATTTTATTCTGTGGACTGAGTCGAGATGCAGTATTCTGGGTGCTGCCCTGCCTGCCACCCACTCCCTCCACATTTGTGCTACAAAAGTTAGTTTTAGGGAAGGTATGTGGAGGTTGGCCAAGAGGAGAGCTTCCTGCCACTATAGTTCTGAAGCCACCAAACCTATATCCTGCACGATCTACAGGGCAGAAAAGAAGATGGAATACAAAACCTTTTTCCCAAAGGGTTTCGAAGAGAAGACAACCATTAAAAACCTCCCATGTTGCTTTTTAAGTACATTTTAACACAGGTATTCAGAGTAGATGCATTCTAGAGTCTCTGTCTCTGAAGATACACTCCACTTTCCCCTTTAGCTGTCTGTAAGGGTTTTGGGATGTTCCCTAAAGTATCTGTTTACTTTATATTTGTTTATAGTATCATCTTAGCCAAGGAATTTATAACTGGATCCAAGGGATTCCAGCCATGATTTGGGGTAAATTGGGATTTTATCCCAATTAGGAATTGTGGCATGACCATCTCCTACCACGTCATCTAAGTGCAGGAAGAAAATAATAAGATTTTTAAAGTAAAAGATCTGGAGAGTGGGGAGAGAAAAAAGAGATTAAGATTCTAGTCCTTGAGAAGCCAACTCTATCTAATATCTGCCTCTGACGTTCATGAGACATCCCTGATTTATCTTTATAATTTTAACCCTATTTTTTTCCTAAGCCAGCTTGAGTTCCATTACTTGCAATGAAAGAACACTAACGACTTAAGCTCCCTAGAGCCACGAGAAGAAGGAAGCAAAGCTTTCCCCCATCCCCTGCATTTGCTGATAGGAGTAGTATTTGTGCACATAAACTGTCATAACTCTGTGTACACGAATGTAACATAAAAACTCCTCTAGGAAGGATTCATCTTTGGTTTAGATTATGCAAACTGGGGGAAGTTTTAAAAACAGAATTTAAAAACAGAAACAGCCCGGCCGGGCGTGGCTCAGTGGTTGAGTGTTGACCTAGGATCCAGGCGATCGGGGTTCGATTCCCAGTCAGGGCACATGCCCGGGTTGCGGGCTGCAGCCGATCAATGACTCTCATCATTGATGTTTCTGTCTCTCTCCCTCTCCTTTCCTCTCTCTGAAATCCATAAAGATGTATTTAAAAAAAAAGAATTTAAAAACATAAAAACAAAACACCTTTTATTTGGATGTTGTAGTGATTTGTGTCATCTGGATGTGAATTTTCTTTGGCAACAGCGAAGTCCTAGTGTTTTGAAAGTCTGTTTTTTTCTTTTTCTTTTTTATCCGGGAAAACAAGTTTCCCATGACTTATAAAGTTGTTAAAAGCATAATATGTTTTTAATATTTCCCAAAGCTATTGTTTTTACCTTGGATTTAAATGGGAATTATTCTTATTTAGAATTCATTTACTCTAATAATGAACTTATACAGGTTTGTTTTTCTTACAAAAACGACACACAAAAAAACTTTAAATTCAACAGTTTAATATTAAGGGGGAAAAGGAATGAGTTAAAAAGTAACTGGAAGTGTTTTCTGCAGATGTAACTAATTTCAGTGGCTGAAAGTTTTTTTTTTACATAAATATATCTGCTAACTTTGAAATCTGAATGATTTTCCATTTATTTCTGAAACAGAATATATGTAAAGACAGTCACTGTAATAGTAAATAAAGTTCAAGCTAATGAGAACCTTAACTGGGAAAAATCAAGTTAGAAAGCTTATTATTAAGAGCACATTTTTGAAGAGCTTAATGGAGTTCGAAATAAACACATATTGAATTTCACTTTTACAGTCTAATCAGGCATTGGTTCAAAATTCTGTAGTTGGTATGAATTTTCTGCATGATACCCAAGTGTTTAAACTACTAAAACTATTTGTTATTTTAAGTTGAACGGAATCTCACTCCAAGTTCTAAGTAATATCAAGTACTACGAGTAGATAGAAACTTCTGCAAAGTTTTTAAGTCCCCAAATTTCTAAGAACTCTTTGATTTCAGTACATGGTGGGAGGCAGGGGCAGGAGTGAGCTGCCCTCCCGAGCCAGCTGGGGAGAGGGACTGGCACCAATAGTTCTAAAGCCCACTGGCTGGTGTCCAGACTCCGCAGGCACATCTTGCAAGTCACTCCTGTCTGGAGAGCTATGGACAAATGGCATCCAGTTCTTTGTCACTTATCGGAAACTTTCCAACCCCTGGACTCACACCCTCTCTCCTTGGTTATGGTTCCCTTATTCAGGGAACTGCCAGCAATAGCTTCTCTCTTTTCTCAGTGAATCCATCTTTCAAGTGATCCTGGTGGTGGCTTGTATCAGCCAAGCTCATTCAGCTTCAAGATACAACAACCAACCAACCTCTTTCTCTAGGATATCCTGAGCTCACACACACCTCTTTATCTCTGCCTCTATCACCCTGTGCAAACCATAGTGACCTCTTGCCACAGTTATCCAAATAGCTACCTAAGGGTCCCTGCTTTCACTGTTGCCCCCCCGCCTGTCCCTCCTCACCAAAGAAACTGGAAAAATTGTCAAAATCTCAAATCAGATTATCCTTTTGGTCCCCCTACTCCCCTTCTCAAATTAAGATTATTCAATAGTTTTCCATGATATTTAAAATCAACTAGATTTCTCATCCCCAAGCCCTGTCGGGTCAGTCTCCTACCCACATTTATGAGCTCATCTCACAGGACTCCCGCGCCTCTTGGTCTCCAGGCCTCAGCCATCTCGGCTTCCTTAATGTTGCCTCAAAGAGCCAAGTTCATCCTCAGCTTAGCATCTGTGCACTACCTGTTTTATTTTTCCTGGAAATACCTCTCTCCTGATCTTCTCATGGCTGGCTCCTCATTGTCTCTTGTCATATCTTAATGTCACCTTTCAGAGAGGCTTTCCGCGAGCCCCAACTTAAAGTAACCATCCAGTCATTCTTTACTGTATCCCTCTTTTTCAGTTCTCTGCATGGCACTGATTTTCACATTATTTATCATCTGCTAGATTATATAATTATATCTAACACATATAATTACATAATATATTATTTATTATATGATTCTGATTTACATATAATTTATTTACATTTGGTTTCTTCTTAATGAAGGCAAATTTAATGAAAATTAGGAATATTATCTATCATGTGTGTTGTTCACCACTGTAGCTGCAGCCAATAGTAGTAGTTCCTGGCACAAAAAAGTACTTAAAACAAATAAAAAAGAAACTTATTAATGGCCACACTGAAAAAAATAAAAGCAGATTGGCAGTGACGGGCATATCATCCCTCTTCCAACTAGGTGCGGAGGAGAGGGTCAGAAGAATGCGTGTTCCTTCTCAGCAAGGCGAATGTTGTGTGACGTACACAATTCTGTGCGTATTCTTGTCACCTTAGCTTCCTTGTGTCATATGAGGCTGTTGGATCAGAGTGATGTTCAGGCCCTTTTCAGCTCTACAAGTACTTCCCACAATGCACTCAACTGTATTTTAGGCCACCAGTAGCTTAATTGCTAAATATCCACATCAATCTTGACTTTAAACTTGAGGATAAAAAATGAACAGTCACAGCAAGAAAACCACGCCTGTTATCAATACTACTCCTTGGTGTCTGAGATTTTTTAATCAGCTCAAATTATCCTCCCTTATAACATGGTTTACTGCAAGCTGTGTCTCAAACAACTCTTGCTGTTGCTATAAAATTTTCAACATGAAGCTTTAATAAGATGAAATGGAAAAGATAATAATGTTTTAAATCTTAGGAAATTCTCTTCCTTTATTGATGTGAAAGACTTTTCAAAAATGTATTTTCTATCTCCTCCTAGAAATGTTCATTTCCATTTCCTACGGCGCTGCTGTTACAATGAACTGTAAGTGGTGACTGGAGTGTGTAACTGACAGAAACACATTATTTTGGGGGAGGGGAGAAGCATTTATAAAATCAATATCAATCCATTTGGGAAAGTGGAATTATTTAGGGAAATATAAATATCTCTACTCAGTTTTTGGCCATTTACTGAAAACACAGTGTGAAACTGAAAATGAAAAAGCAATGTTCTTCTAAACATCTGCACATGAAATACTGTATCGTATAAAAACATGACTTTATGTTTATCACAAATATTTTCCTTCTATTCAATAATTTTCTCATTTCTGTGTAATTCTATCAGTTTCAGCAGTGATTCCTTAATGGGAATTCATAAAATTTTCTAGAATCTTAAAAAGGTTCCTTTAGTGTGCTATATATATTATTAAGTATTCTTTTATTTATATCAAAGTAGATATTAAATTTCATATTAATCAGAATATCTTTGCATTTTTGTACTTTAATATCAGTCTTTACTTTTCCTCAAAAAGCAAAAACCAAAACCAACACTCCTTTATAGCAGCCGATTTGTGAAGCTTGTCAGCAAAGCTTCACACTGTACTAACAACAGAAAGCCAAATGAAATGTTGACTTATACGCAGGACCACAGAACTAATTTTTGTGTGCTAAGACACAGTTTCACCATTTCTTCCAAAGACTTGTGTCATTGTTTCCTCTTTATGTTAAGAACCTGCTTTGCTTTTTACCACTTTAATATCATAAACACTCAAGTGGCTAAAACCTATGCCTATATTCAAAAGCTTAATCCTATATTGCCAAATCTCTACCAAATCGCTCCCTTGGGAATCCCAGTGCTGCTTCAATCTCAGCATATCCCCAAGCTGAAATAACCATTTGCAGTCCCCAAGTCGGCTTCTCTTGTCATGTCCCTGTTCCTGATAGTGATGATACTCCCCTTCTGGTCTTCATGAATACTTGCAGTAAATAGAAACATTTACTACATGTTAAGACCTGTGCTAAACTCTGGGACTGCAAACAGCACTTTCCCTGCTATGGTGATGTTCACAGCTAGTGGACGTTCACACAGGATTATCCCATCACAGTTCAAAGTGGTAAGAGGCAGAGGGTTAAGTGCCAGGTATGGCGGGGCACAGAGGAAGACCACCTAGGCAGGTGTTTGGATGTCCTGAAGAAAGATTTAAGTGGACCTGCAAAGGAGGAGTAGGGGCAGTCAGGTGAAGGAAGGAGTGGAGATGGAGCAATATTCAGCTGTGTAATCTTGTGCAAAGGGTTAGGTGCAAAGGAACATGTGCGTATGTCAGAAACTGACAGTGTGGTGACAGAATAGAAGAGGGCATGTGGTAGAAGGTGTGTCCGGAAGGCTTTTAAGGAATTGGGATTTTATTTATTTACTATTTACTATTATTATTTATTTATTTACTTATTTCCTATTGAAGAATTTGAAGGGGATTGGCATGGTTAGATTTATTTTTTAGATGTTTTCTCAAAGCAGTGTGAATGGCATATTTCATGTCAGCAAGAAATGAGGCAATTAGGCCACATCACCCAGGGAGCTGATCTGTGAGATGCGAATCATTCCTATGCTACTCTGTGGTGGTGCTGGTCAGTATTAGTCATAAATGGTGTGTGTGTGTGTGTGGGGGGGGGTGAATTTAAAACTACTCTAATTAAATAAATACAACTATTAGGGGATATGTTTTCAGATATTAGACAAGTGTTTATTGAGGGTACAAAACAAATTGTCTTCTTTCTTCTTCACTGGGATCTAAACAGAATAATAAAAAAATAAAAATAAAACAGTAAGGGAAGTGTAAAGCAGAAATGTCAACCTTATTGCCACTAAAATTTAAGATGGAGGAAATGAAACCTAGAACTAGACAGATGCTCCTATTCAGTTCTGGCGAAATAGGCCCAGGATAAGCCTCGTACCATGGGAGCCAGATCCTGGGGCTGTGGAAGCAGAGGAGGTCTCATCCTACAGGCAGGGCAGAGCGAGGTAAGGGCGTGAGGGGCCCGGGGATATTACACTCTCTGATCAGCTTCTGCACGGAAGGAAACAGAATCTTTCTCTCTTAATATTCTCCAAAGGTTTATTCTCTGTTAAGATTTGCAAGAAGATTTTTTTGCTTCAAATGCTTTTCTCTAAGAGAGGAGATAGTGCGCACAGACGGGTTGTTGTCCAGAGATGGTAGACCCATAGTGCCAAAATTAACTTGTCCATCCTGTGCAGAGAAGGGCAGGGAATCTCAGAGGAGTCTCTGCTGCCTTCTTCATGAGCCCACTTCCCTGGTCCCAGCCACTGCTCCTTTGGGTATCTTTCTGGGACCAGCAGGCTCTAAAATGGTTAGAACAGGACAGTAATGAAATTGGCTCCATGATCACTATGCAACTAACACAAAACATTTTTTTTTAATTTTTTCATCTAATAGTTTGTCTAGTTGCATCAGAAGTTATCTACTGAAATGTAGCATAAAGATGTTTTAAGAAAAAAATGCTTATAGTCCAGTAATAAAATGCTAGCAACACAGGACTATATAGCAGATTTGACATTGATGAGGTCCACTCATCAATGTCATGGGAAAAATTAATATCCAAATGTTAATTCCCTTTGTAAGTGAAAGTCCAGTGGCCACAGGATTGAAATACAAATTTGAGTTCTCTTACTTTTGTGAGTGAAAAGTCCAGAGGCTTCTCCACTGTCTTTCTCTATTGAGTCTCAACCAGAGACGTCCTCAACACAGGGAGAGAGCAGGGTTTCTTCAGCCACAGTGGGAGCTCTGTCACCTGGGGTGGGTTCAGTTACACATTTGCAAAACCAACTTTCTGACACGCTCGACTTTTTAAAGACCAAAGAGTTAATAAGACAGAAGGCTATCATAGCACTTGTCTCAATCACACTAAGTTTATAAAACAGGCACATTTCCATTTTCTTGAGCATGATGCTTCCAAAGCATCATGCTTAAGGCCAATTTATGCTCCCGGAACCTGGTCTCTTTTGCCAAGGATCATAACAGGGACTCAGTGGTATCTGAGGATAGCTTTTCCATGCCGTTTTTGACAGGATGTCAATTGTCTATAATATACAGCTTGAAAATAAATCAGATCTCTACTGGGAGAAAGCAACTTTGGGACTGTTGGATTGGATTTTAACCCACCTGTGCATACTCCCTCCTCTCTCAGAGAACGTTTAGAAAAATGTCTTCTTGCAAAGTTTACAATGTGCAGTGTTGGAAACCACCATCACAGGACTTATTTGGGGTTTTTGTTTCCAATTCAGCATATTAAAAAAAATCTCTAATTAAAATTTTTGTTTAAACCCCTTGTTTCTGTCACCCAGTACTGACCTGAGTGTGGGTTGTATTTAATAATAAAGTTTTAGGGATCTCTCATGAGTAGGCACTTATAGTCCTGTGACACACTGGCTGTTTCTCCTTCCTGTTTCCATGGAATCACTTAAGGCTGACTAAGCTGCAACCTCGGGAAGTTTCCTTTCTCATGTATTCTAGAACTATTTAGAAATAAAGTGAGACCACGTGGTGGAGTGATCTTTGAACCTATGGACAAGCAATAGGAATCGGAATTCAGCTCCTCCAAAGCTTATTCCTTGGCCCTAAAGATAGATAGTTCAAGATGGCATGAAATAATAACTTAATTGGGGAGTGTATTTATACTGCCTATTTGAACCTGCACTATTGATTTCCTATTACCACTGTCTCTTTTCCCTGTAATGTCTGCCTCGGCCGTGCCTGCTGAGCACACCTGGGCCTCTGTGCTGTGAAGGGCGCAGCTGCCTGCATCCAGGGCCACCTGTGCTTGCCCAAAGCTCATGCCCTCGCCAGAGAGTCTTGGAGAAGATACACAACTTTCCAGCACACTGGATGCCACATAGAATGCCACCATGGGGTTCCAAGGAAGCCAATGAAATGGTGATGGAGGCAAAAGGCACCTGGGCAAAGGGCCATGCAATGCGAGAGAGAGGAAGCAATTACAAAACCTGAAGGGGAAGCTCTGCATAGTTTGCTGTTATTCAGGGGTAAATAATTTGCAAATGCAACCAAATAAATATTTCATGAAAGTTCAAACTTACCTAAGCATTTTGAGACACTATTAAAGAAAGAGACACACAGTTGAGTTGACAATCGCAGGACATTTGGTTAATAAAAAAGCCATTATTATTAGTGGACTTTATTATTTATTTGAAAATAGCAAGCTGAAAGCTATATGCAGGTCAGCAAATCACATAAACAATTGCAACAGTATCTGCAGGTCAGCAAATAACAGACAATTGAAAAGTTATCTACAGGTCAGCAAATAACATAGACATTTGAAAGCACATAGGTTCTATTAGCATCTGCAGTTGTACTGAATTATATTTCTCAGATGCCATGCAGTACATTATACAAAGAACTCCCATATTCCCTAGGTAGATATATTGTTTATGGAGGCTTTACATTCTGCTAATCTGGGGGTAATGGGAAATCAACTGAAAGATCATATACCTCATTCTACAAAGATTATATGAATGTTGCAGTAAGGTTAGAATAGACTGCATTTTAATCAACTGTTTGTACTGTTTCCCCCTTTATATCTCAAATGCTAACCTATAATTTATAAAGTTTTATAATTATAAAATAAAGATGTTTAAAAATAGCAGAAGGTTGCATTATAGTTATTTAAATACAAAGTAATATAACTGCATATGGAACTGTAATACATTTAGTTCATATGATTTGACCTTGTTCTTTGACATAGTTTACCCCCACGCATATCAAAACAAACTCTCCAAACTCCCAAAAAGCAGATTTTTGTCAATGTTTTACACTTAAAATTTTGGTAGTGTTTGTGGTAGTATTTATTATAGAAGGGTAAAAAACATATTCTTGAGAGAAAATTGTTTTTCTGTGTTTGCATTCAGTGAACTCAAGGGGTGCTCTTTATATTAATGTCATGAATACTATACAAACATGGAAACCTTTAGAGAAAAAGGTGGTAATAACATTGCCAGAAGGTACATTCTGTAGCATTGAACTGCTCTGCCCTAAGAATGCCCAAAGAAGACAGAGGAAATGAAAAATTAAACACATGTTAGAGTATTGATGCAGTCACTGAACATATGTAATTTTTCTTGGATATAAACTATTATAAAATTAATAAGAAGTGGTACTTTTTAAAATGAAATTTTAAGCCCCTGTCTAATACCATTTTAAAGAGATTGAGAGAGATCCTACAGGCCAAGGAATTAAAATAAATTGGTTAAGTAATTTCCTGTTGGACAGAAAATCTAAAATGCTAATAAGTTTACATTCAGAGACTTAGTTCTCAAACAACAGATTTGATTTATTGCCTGGCTTGTAGATATCATTGTAAGAGAGCTCCAGAAAATATAGAAAATAGAATGCTTGCTCATAAAGTCAGCATCGCAGGGCAGGAGGGTAATCCTGGATAACTCTCAAGGGCTGCTTGTTTCGATCAAACTTGGTTTAGATTAAAAAGAAGCATGACTTTATTTTATTTTTTTATTAATAGACTCTAATTTTTAGGACAGTTTTAAATTTCCACAAAATCTGGAACAGAGAATTCATTTCCCATATGCCCCTCTCCCTACAGTGTCCCTCCCCTATTTATTAACATCTTGATTAGTGTGGAACATTTGTTATAACTGATGAACCAATCTTGATACATTTTTATGAACTAAATTCCACTCTTTACATTAGGGGTCAGCCTGTATTGTGAAGTTCTGTGCTTTTTGACAAATGTGTAATGTCACATATTCACCTTTACAGTATCATGCAGAGGAGTTTCATTGCCTTAAAAATCCCCTGTGCCCCACCTGTTCATCCATCCCTTCCTACCCTGAATCTTGATGATTACTGATTTTTTTACTGTCAGTATAGTTTTGTTCTTTCTATAATGTCATATATTTGAAGTCATACAATATGTAGCCATTTCCGAATCGCTTCTTTCACTTAGCAATATCCTTTGAGCTTCCTCCATGCCTTTCGCAGCTCGACAGCTCAGTTCTTTTTACTGCTGAATAGTATTCCACTGCATAGGCCTACCGGGGTTTGTTTATTTACCGCCTTTCAAAGGACATTTTGGTTGCTTCCAGTTTTGGGCAATTAGAATAAAGCTTCTAAAATCATTCATTTGCAGGTTTTTGTGTGGATGTAAGTCTTCAGCTCACTTGGGTCAGTATGTAGAAGTGGGATTGCTGATGTTATGATAAGAAACTTTTGTAAGAAACAGCTGAACTGTTTTGGAAAGTGGCTGTGTGATTTTTCATTCCCACGAGCAAGGAGTGAGAGTCCCTGCTGCCCTGCATCCCTGCCAGCATCGGTATTGCTGCTATTGGTGGACTTTACCATTAGAAATTTTGGCTTAGTGCTGATTATTCAGGATATGTAAAAGGAATTGTTTTAATTTGCATAGCTATGACACTGTTAAGACAATAAAGTATATTGACTTAAATAACAAAAAGATAAATGGTAGACATAGTAACCCAATGAATTATACTGACAAAATATATAAAATTAAAATTATAAATGAATTCAGTAATCAGACTGAACTTCTAAGTAAGCTGTTTACCTCAGTGTAATAACCTTAAAGCAGAATATTTCCATCTGCTCTGTTTGTTTCTTTCATAAGGAAAGTACTTTTATCAGCGGGGAGTCAGATATTCCTCTCTTTATTCTATTAGAAATATAATAAGTCTGAGAGACAGAGTAAGATGACTATTGGAAGCAATTATAAACAAAGATAACTAGTTTTAGTCTTTACATACCCCTCATCTCATTTAAACACTTAGCAAAATTTTAAGAATTCTTAGAATAGAAAAGAAATTGAATCAGTTCAAATTTTTATTCTAATTACTTACTTAGAGCCTGTAGTGGGTTGAATTGTGTATCCCTAAAAGATACATTGAAATCCTAAAGCCCAGTGCCTACAAATATGGTCTTATTTGAAAACAGGGCTTTTGTAAACTTAATTAGTAAGGACCTCAAAGGGGTCCCTAAATCCAATGACTGGCGTTCTTGTAGGAAGAGGAGAGGACACACACAGAAGAAGGCCATGTGCAGACAGAGGCTAGGGCTGGAGTGATGCAGCTACAAGCCAGGGAATGACAAGGATGGCTGGGAGCCACCAGAAATTAGGGAGGAGCTAGGAAGGGTTCTTCCTTGGAACCTTCAGGGGGGACGTGACCCCATGTACACTTTGATATGAGATTCTTAGTCTCCAGAACTGTGAGAGAATACATTTCTATTGTTTTAAGTCACCTAGTAAGTGGTCATGTGTTTTGGCAGCCCCAGTAAACAAATGCAGAACATTTTTAATATCTAAATATGATCTGATTAATACCTCAGTCTCAGTAACACAATGATATAAAGCTATCAATTTAATGAAGCTGAATTTAGACCCTAACTGTAAACAAGGTCACTAATCTTTTCATTATTGCAGTCTCTTCTTATTTTACTACTGTAAGCATGCTAGTGCTTAAAAATTGCGATGCTTAGTTTTAACAAATAGGGAGTTGCTTAGTTTATGTTTATATAAATTTGTATTTTAATAAACTCTTATGGTACAAAAATAATTTACTTGATTTGAAAAAGGTAATCAAAATGTAGCCTTCTGACATTTGAACCTAGTTCCCAGAAGAGTAATTAGCTTATGAATTTGGTGCTAATTTAATAACTGAAAAGGCTTCTAGTTTGAAGGCCAGAAGATAAGCTGACTTAGTGAACTTTCTTGGCTAAGGAAATGAACAACCAAGCATTTTATAGACACTTATTTTGAAAACTGTTTTCTTTCTTTGACATATGAAACTAGGACAGGAACCGTTTCTAATTCAACAGCAAACAACGGATATAATACATTTTTGACCTAATCCATATTCTAAAAGCTGTGTTTCAATGAAGAGAATCATTTGGATTTTAGAGATTGTGTCCTGAAAAGGTTTGAATTGTAGGTTGTGACTCCTCTCATATACCAGAGAAAGGCAGAAGCACATTTTGATGAAGTTTATGGTTAAAAACTTACTTTATTATTCTAATAATTTCTGAAAAGTTGAAAAGTTAGTTAGATTTTGAACTAGCTTATTTAATACATTTTAAGTTAAAATAATTCACCGATAATACTATAGTTGAAAGATAGAAAGTATGCAACCATAGAATTAGTCCTTAATTGAATGCTTCATGTGTCTTAGTAATTTTATATAAATCTTTTCACTTTTAACAGAATGGACTGATGCTAAGTGAAAAGTCAGTTGGCTTTCAATACAGTGAGATCAGCTTTTCATCTTTGTCCATCTTGGTTCTTAAATGTATAATATCCTGTGCAATTTAACACAGGCAGTAAATATTCTGTATGTGTCTACATCTACCAAAGCTCGTTTATCATTCAATGTCAGTGATTAGCTTGAATAATTTAAAAGGGAAGTTCATTTGCAAAATCATTGTTAGGGAATATCATTTGATATAAATCCAAGATAGTATTTGAGATGGTAAAGATTAATCCAATTATTAAATGAAACTCTGTGTTTTAAATTCAGTGGGTTTCAGATTTGCAAATCAAATAAACTTTAAAACTATCAAAATTATTCATTTATTTAGTGATCTTGGGTTCACAAGGATCCTGGTTCAGATTTTTTTGTGTGTAATCATGTGGGAAAGAGCTGAGATAGAAACAGAGTTGTTTAAGAGCCATTGGATTATGGTTTTCTCTTCTAAAAAACTTTTATTTATATTTTAAAATTATAATTTACATAAAATGTTATACTAGGTTCAGTATCTAAAAGGGCTTGATTGATCTATTTTTCCCAACCAAATTTTGAGTGAAGTTCTGCAATATTATTAAGTGATTATAAAAAAACTTGTAAGTAAAATTGTATGTATATATAAAAATTAACCATACAGTTTGCTTTAAAAATTTCAACATTCTTCCATCTAAGTTGCATTTAAATTGCCATGAAAAACATCACTATGGATTTATAATCTCAAGTTTTGTTTCTTGCTACACATTTCATTTTCTTGTTATAAGTGAAATTATAAAGAATTTTTAAAGCATATTAATTTGAGATCTTGAATTATGGCTCCTTGAAACTGTGCCATTCCCAAAGTTTTCATTTAGGGACCTTTTAAAATTACTTCCTCTCATCTAACACATATTTTTAAAGGTTTTTATCACCAAATAAATAGTATTTAGAAACTAATCCATGACTAATTTTATATTAAGCATAGGCATATATTACTTTTCTCTACGCAGCATGAGATATTCACATTAGAGACTAAGTTGATATAATTTCAGTTAAAAGGAAAGCAGTCCAGTGTTCCTGACAACCTAAGTAGCTTGATTCACAAAGATATGACTGATTGATATTTAGGAAATATTAATTTGTGGACTCCATTCTTTATCTTCGTAGATTTCCTCATGAAAAATACCATCTTGAAGACAACTGATATAAATCTTAGAATACATGCCAAAATAACCTATCATAGTATCCCCTCTTATTTAGCATCTCATTTTTATTCAAAAGCTGCTATAGCATTTGGGAAATGGACTCAACAAAAGTATTTCAATTAAAGTAACAAATCTATTATACATTTTTAAAACCCTTTTAAAAATGTTTGATCTTTTGAGAGAGAGGAAAGGAGAGGGAGAGAGAGAAACACAGATGTAGGAGCAAAACTTGGATTGGCTGCCTCCTGCCTGACCCAGAACTGAACCGTAACCCTTTGGTGGGAGGGATGAAGCCCAACCAACTGAGCCATACCCGCCAGGCCCATTCTGAAAACTCTTAAAAATCTTAACTAGGAGAGAAGTCAGTGACTCAAAACAATCTTTAAAAATATATATCAGCTCACTGAAAAACATTTAAAAGCCCTACATCTTTTTTTGTGTTCTATTAATTTTTAAAACTTTAGGATAAAATCTCAAAGCATCTCTAACCAATTAAGAATCTGTATACTTAAAAAAATATTGTAACTATTTAAATGGTAAAGAAACTTACAGAGACTGGCATCTTACCAGAAACTATTAAGACATCGTTATGGATGCTTGTTTTCAAATGAGTACTACAGTTACCTGGGGAATAGGCAAATGAACGATAGTAATGATACTCATACTTCCACAAACATATTGCAACTATGTTAAATGTCATATTCTGTCTTTCTATGAGAGTTAATGTATTTTTAATACAAAACATATGGCATTTTTCCCATTGCAGTTTCTTATTTCTGTCTGAGGCACTGCATCTGAAAAAACGCTCAACATCCCAGAGTGAATTTCAAAACATGAAACGTTAGAGTTTGGCTTGCTTTATGTAATAACACAGATAACATTTTCTTTCACAAAATATATGTAACTTTTAAAATATTTTCCTTCCCACCTTCACTGATGGATGCAAAAAAAAAGCAACTCTTGGAAACTATTGTTCTGTGATCAAAATGAGACTGTAACTTCTAGAAAGAAAACAGCCTGGTTACCCCTGTTTATACCTTCACAAAGGATCTCTGAGTAAGATCTCCATTGACTGATAGATGTCGGGGGGAGGATGTGGGGGTGGAGACTGGATTAAAGGGGGTGAAGAGATTAGAGATTAGCCAAAGAACATACATGCATAGCCCATGAACACGGATAACAGTGTGGTGAAGGCCCGAGAGAAGGGGGCACAGGGGCAAGGGCAGGGTGGAGGTGGGACCAAAAAACAGATGTCGAGTTGATTAGGAAGGATAATTCTGAACTTTCTAGAAGCTCAGTAAGCATATGGGGAGAGGAACAGAATGAAGAGGAAGGAACAAGTTTGCTGTCCTAAGGGTTTCTTAAGAGTCCCCATATCTCAGGTGGTGGTGACGGTAACACCTCAGAGCTTGGAATGGTGACAGTGTATGTCCCAGGACAACAGCTGTCCCAAGTTACTGAAAGTTAAGTTTTCAATAATACAGTGTTTATATGCTAACCTTTATAGCAGAACATTTTCGAAAATGAAATGCAAGTTTTTATGTTTAATGAACAGATATTTTTAACATTATGCAATATTTTTCATCCTTGAGGAGTTCAGGCTCATTGCTATGATTCTTACCTGTTGTATTGTGATGATCTCAGATGCCTATAGGCAACATTAGTTTCTTTTTTTTCCTCCTCATGGCTATAGGGGGATTTTTCATTAAATTCCCACTCCAGACTTCTGATTTACTGACAACATTCAAGAAAAAGGATTATCTACACTTTCGAAAGATTGCCAAGGTTTATTCCTTGAAGAACCTCTAGAAATGTACTGTCTGATACAGTAGAGACTAGCTAGATATCTCTTTATATTTTGATTTAACTTCTTTAAAACTGGCTAAACTTTAAAGTTCAGTAGCAGTAGGCACGTATTAAGTCTGCAGTTGTCACATGTGGCTAGCGGTTCCCGTATCGGGCAGCACGGGTCTAGAACATTTCAGTTGTCACAAAGTGTTATTGAACATGCCTCTCTAGACTTATTTTTGCAGGTTGAAACTTATTTGTTTGTCCATTGTAAGTTCATTCATTTGGAAATATATATTCCCTGACAAATATTTGAGAATATTTCTGTTAAGAGCACCAAGAATTTAAGGAACTTAGAATTCATGTACAAAAAGAAACCATAATGTTAGGCAATAAGTGTTCCATTAGAGGCATATACAAAGTATACTATAGGAACATAAATAAAACAGTAATTAATTTTGTTTCAGGTATGGGGTTGGTCATACAACATACATTTTGAATCTCTGTTTTTGCTGGGGCCATAACTGTCAGAAAAGAAATAGTCTATAAACACTGGTGTCCAGTAAGTTTATATTTATTGTTGAAAAAAGTCAATAAATATCAGTCTGAATGTTAACTAATAGCATGGCTTTGCTGCTGCCCCAACAATATTGTGGTTAATAGCAATTTCAATGTCTGAAACCACCATAATTGCCCTCAGAAATCAATAGATCAATACAAGGCTCTTTGGTGTTAGATACAAGTATTGACCCACATATCACATTTTGAAAAGGTTACTTTTGATTATGACAGCACAGACAAGTTTGAAAACTAAATAGAAACAAGAAAATTCTTATTTTTAAAATTTATAAATTTAGACTTAAAGCAGTACAAACATGCATTTATAGTTTTGTTATATACTATTTTAATTTAATGAGCCTTTGCATGTTTTCACTGGAAACACACACATTATTATACTAAAAGAATTAATAAATAATGCCATAACTAAATACAGTGTTCTAAATAAATTTAAAATGTAAGTAAGCTATAGTTAAAACATTAATTTTTCAAAATGTACTGAGATAAATATTTTGGACTTTAATAAGATATATGACCAAGAAACAAATTTATAAAAAGCTTTCTTCAAGTATTCTCCTGAAATAAGAATAGTTTTCACCCATTTATTTTTTAGTCTTTCTTTCTATACAAATTATGTGTTGTGATTCCTATGACAATATTACATTTTTAAAATGTTGTCTCCATAGGGAAATTGCTAATCACCCTGCATCTCACTGAGATGTGTAAATACAGTGCTTATTTTAGCTCATGTACAAACTAAGATGGGAGCAAAAAGACTCAGACCATCATGTTACTTGGAGGAAGTGTTGGTGTTATAATTTAAAGAGCAATCACATGTATTGATTGCATTCAACATTCAAGAAACACTAACAGAGATGCAATGGTTTGTTTGCTTTCTAAGTTGTTAGATGTCAAGCAATTTACCTGGGTCCAATCTCTGATATATGAAGAATTCTCCTTTTGGCATGTGTTGCTGGAATTGAGAGTAATGATCTGATCGAAAGTACATCTTTTGAGACACTCTTACATTTAGCCAGCCTTGCTGCTTAGATTGCTATTTGGACATTTTCAACCTTTAATGCCTGTAAGGCTTGTACTGGTACAAACTACTTGTTGTTTAGGAAATGGCTATTAGTATGATCAAAATGCCTATAATTTCAAAGAAGTTGGAAAACAATCTATTCTGACCTGGAATCCAAACAAAATATCCCAAAGTGACTGACCGTTTTGTCTTATTTAGCATTTACCAAACAAATAACAGAATGTTATTAATGTCCAGTTCTCCCTTTTGTCTATGTTGGGACACAAAGAACACTTCTCTATTACTGCAACCAACAGGATTTGGGTATCTTAACATGGTATCAGTCACTTGGTGGGCTGAGCCTAGAGTCAGAGGAAATTAGTAGGAAGATAGAAGAAATGAAAATGCTGGGGTAGGCTTGGGTGTGAAGGGAGCCAAGCTGAGATAAAGTATAAATTTGAACAGCAGTGGGGTAAACAAGACCAGATTTTAAGAACCCAGGGACATCGGATCTAATTATAAGTGTGTATCTTAAAAGCCACCAAGCATAGGCCATGGAGATTTCAGTTAGCCCTGTGCCAGTACAGGAATTTTTATTTATAAAATCAAGGCACTGGGACAAGGACTGAGCCCAGCCAATGGGAAGTGGGTCAAGTCAAAATGAATTTATTCATCAATGGGTCAGGGTTTAGGCAGGACAGTGTTCCCACCACTGTAAACAGTGAACTGGATTGAGAAAGTTGGGAGAAGAGACAGACTCTCGGTAACTGAACCAGCTGGTTATTTCTTCTCCGCTGGGAAGGGTCCAAGCTAAAAATTCTAAGATATATGGGGAGCAATGGCAAGTCTCTCCTCAAAAACATCAATGAGTCTATGATCACTGAAATTAATTGTTTTTTCTTTCTATCCATGGAATCTAATAAATTTGCAATGCCAACTTTATCATCACCTGCTTTCTCCCCATACTCAATTACCTTAAACTTTCACTGGTTTTAATTATGACTTGTATTACTGCGTTAGCCCAGGCTTCTCCCTTCTTTGCCTCATAAAGTCTTATTTGTCCATTAAGGGAATGTTAGAAGTCACCTCATTTTTAAAGCTTCACCAGGTCTGTTAGCGTTAACAAATCACGCTGGCCTCTGGACTTCTTGTTACTTTACCTCTAAGCAGTGCTTCTTTCATGCTATAGTTCAGTTTGTTTCTGTATTTTACCACTTTTCCAATTAAATCGTTTGCTTAGGATGAATAGAAATAAGTGACATCTTAATTATCTATCTCCCTAGCACGTAACAAAGTGGTTTGCATATAGTAAGCATCCATAAATGTCTGTTCAATCAAGTTACATGATTATTTACACAAATTCTAAGTCTGACCCAATGAATCACATATTGTTCTCAGATAGGTTACTTAGCCTATCTTTCCCCCAGAACTTCATTTGTAAATTGGAAGGGGGGGGCATCTAAGATCACTGACTTTGTAGATTAATTTTATAGTTAAATAAATCATATAAGGAAAAAACAGGAAAGACAGTCACCGACTCCACACATAGCTATTGAATATATAATGTTTGCCAAGCACTCTTCAAGGCGTCATTCGTTGCTAGAGGAATCTCTGCAGGGACAGCTGAGCGCAGACAGCATTTGAACTTAGGCCAGTATCACATGTGAGACAGCCACCTAATATCCCTGATTTACTGCATAGACCAACCTCACATCTGCCTCTGCTCTAACTGTATTGTCTGAATTATACTTTAAAACACAGTATGAAAAGAACAAGAATGTGGAATTGGAAACATATGTACAGTAAGAGGAAAAACGAAGAAAAGAATAAGGGTGGTAAGTTAAAATGATATTAAGCAGGAAAATATAAGCAAAGATAGTCATGTAGACATGGTAAAACAGCCGCAGTAGCCTAAGCAGATGAAACATAATTTTGGCAAAGACAGTGCTGTGCTCTGAGGTGCCGCCCATGACCAGGAGGCATCTTGCCCCATTCTTCTCTCTAGGCTTAGGCTCACTCTAGGTAATTCATGCAAGGAAGGGAAAGTTCAGGCTCACAGCCTTTAATTTCCTCCCATATGGGGAAATTTTTTTTTTCCTGAGTTACCTTCATTGGAAACTCCTATCATTCCACAACTTCGCTCGGTGTGCGTGGGCTAACCCTCCTACCCACCCACGCCCACCTCAGGAGATGGTGCAATCGGTCTTCACCAGCATGACTCCAGGAACACTCAGGATTGCAAGCATGTGTTGCATGTAGAGACAAATGTCTAGGAGTGAGACCAAGCAGAGCAGAGGGGTATGCACAGTAGCGTGAGATCTTTTGAATCCCTTCATCTAGCCATGCTCAAATTCAATGTAAATCCTTGACTTCCAAGTTACATTGGGCTACTATAGTCTCTTTTGCCTTAAGCTAGTTTGAGTTGATGTGTGTGTGTGTGTGTGTGTGTGTGTGTGTGTAGTGTATAAATGCTTTCAGCATATTTGCCAGGCCCCAAGTCATCATGATTCAGCGGCCAATTAATTCTCGAATTTGCCACCTGGTTTAGATTTCTTCCTAAAGGCTATACCCAAGGATGTGATTGGTTCTGGGATCTTGGAGCCCTTACTCTTATCAAAGACTAGTTCACCAGGAACCCTTTGGATCAAGACTAAACAGAGCTCGATAAGGCGCCCAGGGAGCCACCTGAAAGAGAGAAGCCCTGAAGCAGCGCGCACCTGATGAACTCACCATCTCTAGTCCGCATGCCCTCGAGCATCACTTGAAGTCTCGGCTAAACTGGTCTTTCTACACCAGGAGGACAGAGCAGTACTTTCACCGAGTGAAATTTTTGTTAAACTCCATTTAAGCAATTAACAAAGAGTTTTTAAATATGATTTAGCTTTGGAGATGGAGTCAAATAATGCATTTTGAATACAATTAGGCGAGATAAAAATTCTAAGAACACCTTAAATACCGGGATGTGAAGGGACTCACTGCCAGTAAAATTCTGTATTAGTGATATGAAACTAATATTTTATTTAAAGAGGAATTAAATGGAAAAAAATGCTAAAAAATTAAAAAGAAATGGCCAGTGAAATTTGAGACTCGCAACTGAACAACCAGAATGCTAAGACCAATTCTGCAGAGCAGGGGCAGCCGGGAGTGCGTCTCCCCTCCCGAGGGCAGGCCGCCTGTGCTGGGCGGGTGGGCTCCCCGCACCCGGCCCCGGGCTCCTTAGCTCCCTCTGCAGGGACGGCTCTGAGCTGAGGCGCCCTCGGGAGGCTGCGCTTCCATTCCTCCATCAGCTTGCCCGGGGCCACCAACGCAGATGGCATGGCTAGGAGATAAAGTCTCCTGCAGCCACGTCAGATTCGCTCATCAGAAAACAATCTTTTGCTGTCTAAAAATATTGAAATACAATATACATATGGATGGATGTATATGATTCATAATATAATATAATAACAAGAAGGCTGCAGAGAATACATCTGTGAGCGCTGTTAGAAAAAACACCTCAGGGGAGGGACCACAAAAATAAAAGAAGCCTGTTATTAGCAAAAGGCCAGTGTTAGGAGATTGAGAGAATACCAACTGCTGGAGGAAAATCATAGTTCGGAGACTGCCTAGGCCATCGGCAGCATGCATCAGAGGGGTCCCGGCGGAGCAGCCGCGGAGGAGCCCAGCACTGACCATGCTGCAGCTCCTTGAGGCCCTGAGTACTGGGGTGGGCTCCAGTTCCCCGAGCTCCTGTGTCTACTCGAGGGGGGCGTCTCCTGCGCCCCACTACTTCTTGCCAAGCTGATTGACCCTTAGACCCCTCAGACTTTCTTTCAGAGGCCCATTCCCAGCAACTGCGGTCCTGGAATCAGACTGGCTGGCTTTACATCCTGCCCCCGACACCGCCAAGCTAGACCCATTCCAAGCTGTCTTTGTCGCACTAGCCCCTCTCTTCCTTCCTTAGCTCATCTTTAAGTGGGGGTGATAGTTATACTTCCCGCCTAGAGTTGATGGGAAGATTAAATGAGATCGTCGTGTGAAGTGCTTAGAACAGCCTACACCACACAGCAAAACATTCGAGCCACGGTGAGCTCTCCTCTGGGTTATTATTGCCTGATGTTCCAAAGCTGCTGAGGGCCAGTGCTCACTGGAAGCCCTGACCCTTCCTGGCCCTCCTTTTTGGAGCTGATCTCTGAGATTTAAATTCTGGACACAAATTAGCCTAGAGTTTATTATGTTCTCTTGGGATTGAGAACTTGCACTCTTGTGCCCTTCTTGCGCCCGCTCTTCAAACCTGCATGTTCCTGTGATTTCAAACATGAATGGTTTTCATAGCATTTGGTGTGAAGGCGGAGAGGGTTGAGGATACACACAGAGTGAAGCACTGGAGTTAAAATGTTCAGAAGTTTAATAGTGTTTCTTTTCTTCAGCTCCTCAGAAAAGGTATTGATTCTCCTGTTTGCAGTTAATAGAATACCTCTGCCTGTTTTCTTCATTAGGGCTGCTGCAGAGGTGTTGGTAAATACTCTTTCTTAGGTTTTACAGGTGTGTTCACTTTGTGAAAATAAATAGACTGGAAATGTATGATTTGGGCACTTTGCTGTATGTATGTTTTACTGCATACGTTTTGCATTTAAAAAGGCTCAGGTAGAAGGGCAGCCTGGTGTTCTTTACATTATAGGGCTGATTGATTTTCTGCTAGAATAAAAAATTTTTGCACACCCACACACATACTAATTTTTATGATTTGTGTATTGCACAAATAGTTGTTGTTAGTCATGCAGTAATCCCAAGTATGCAATTATTAAAAGGTGGTATATTTCATTTGAATTAAACACATATATGTTCACTTAAAATCTAATCCTTCTTAATTGTCCACCAGTGGAAAAAATCTGGTAAACTGATTATGCAACTTGATTAGGGAGTCATTATTCTATTTAACATTTAAAGTACTTTTAGAGACATGCAGACCTTCTTATACTGTTAATATAAATAAAGCATATTTTAGCAATTAAATTTTTTAAAAAATTAGTTTATTGGAGTGACATTGGTCAATCTTACCTGGCCGTCCTTTTTGGATAAAATTATGTAGGTTTCAAGTATACAATCCAATGATGCATCATCTGTGTACTGTATTGTGTTCACCGCTAAAATCCTCCCTGTGTACATTGCTTTCCATGCCGTGTTTTTTTCTTAATGTGCATCTATAGTAACAACATGGTGGACAAATAAACCAACAGATGGTTTTATCTCAGTGGCTGCATCATTAGTTTCATGTCTGTGCTACACAAGGAACGCTGGCTTTACTGTGGGCATCTGGCTGGCAGCCCCTGGGGGGGTTGTCACACACATAATCCAAGCATCCCAGCTGTGTTTGCCATTCCCTGGTGCCTACTCTGGCACGAAAAGGTGCTTATGAGCCAATCTAATCCTCTTGTTGATTCTGCGAGCAGCTAGGACTCTTAAATCCTAAATCCCTAATATCTACCCAGACTTCTTTCTTTTGCTTAAATTGGTTGCTTTGCAAAGAGTTTTTTCTTTAGCTTTGTCAATGAGATTTAGGATTATTGTGAAACAGAAGATGCTTTATTTCAACTAAGTACATTGATATAATGAGATCAAACACATATAGGGTAATTAAATAATGAGGCCACTACTAGATGCAATCACAAAGGTTTTGTTGTTTTGCGTTTTAGCTCAACAAATAAAGTAGAGGCTAAAGCACAGTTTTTAGCAGCACCTTCCTAATTTAACATACAAAGGCAAATCCTTTCAGATTAGATGCCTTTAAAGTATATTTGGGGAAATAGCAAGGTTCACCTTGTGGAGCTCAATGATTTCTCTAAGAATCCCCTGAAATCCCTTGGATGTGCAAGGGAAGTAGAATCAAAACAACAGACACCGAAAAAAATATGTCTTTGTAAGATGATAGAGCAGAACTACAAATAAAACTATATAAATTACAAATATAAATATATGCAAGTGGGAGAAAGCAGGGAGAAGTCAAGATCGGGTGAAATCAGGTGATATATCACTTTTGCTTCCTCATGAGTATAGATTGGTGATTCGACGCTTCTTCTTACCCAATTGTATATTAGTGAGAATTTTCCATGATGGTATTGCATAGCAAACAATACCAGTACTTCACTATCTCACATCAAAGGGCATCTATTCTTTATTTACAGGTCTGACAGTTTGCTGAGGCACCTCTTCTACGGGCTTTGGGTGCATTTAGGTGTGTTCAATATATCTGTCACTCTGAGATGCAAGCTAAATGAACACTAGCTAACAAGGGCATATTCTTGCCATGGCAAAAAGGAATCGATAAGAGGCCAAACCGAAACACAGAAGCATGTCTAAACCTCTGTCAGAATAGGTTGTACGTCATATCCCTTCATATTCCTTTGGTCAAGGCAAACCACATAATCAACCCAAACATCACTAGGGTGGAAACGTATACTTCACTGGTGGGATGGGGAGAATGAATATTTGTGGTATAATTACACAATCTATTCAATAATTTGTCCTTTGGATAACAAACATTAACTTTTCTTTCTTACACTCAAAATATATTTACTGAATGCCAATGAAGACTCCTTCCTCCCCAAAAGTTTTATGCTTTTATGGCATCAGCCTTGAAGTTCAAAGTCTTATAAAAACCTCTATCTCTTATCTGCCCCTCCTCTCCAGCCAACAGTCAATGGTCGAAAAGCTCCAAAAATGTGTCGTTTCCTGGTTACCCACATCTGGCCTCAAAACCAATGTCATAAATTTTACATTTTCTTTTAGGCAACTATCCAATCTCAGTGTCTATTTCTGTTTTAGTTTGCTTTGCTGTACCAGTGTTCCATAACCATCGATGGAAGCATGCCAGTAACTCACAACAACGCGTAATGAATCCCACAAATGGCCCTGTGGGTCGGCTGTGGGGTTCTTCTCTAAGTGTCGCTGGGAACTGGGTTGGTGCCATATATGTGTTGTCCTGCAGCCCAGGCTGAAGAAGCAGTTGTCACCTGGGTAACCTTCTTTCTTTGTAGAGAGGTCAAAAGTGCAAGAGAACAAGACAAAGCACCCAGGAGCATTTTAAGTTTTTGCTTGGATGTGACCTATGTCATGTTTTCTCACATTCTGTTGGCCAAAATAAATCATGTGGCCAACATAAAAATCAATGAATTGGGGAATTTTACTTCTCCCATAGAAGGTTTGAGGGGAGAGTAAATATTTGTGATTGAACTACAATCAACCTCAAATGATTAAGTGGTAGCCAAATATAATGTAGTTGTGGAATTCAGGAGGGGAAAGTATCTGAAGGTACCCAGAGAGGAGACCATTACCATTAAAATATCCTCCTTTGTTTCCCTGGATAATTTTCTCCAAGCCATTTAGGGTCCTCACAGCTCTAGTTCCACACAAAATCTGCTTTGCTAGAAAATTCCTTGTAGAGAAAAGCACTGTGAAGAAATGGAGCCATACAACGTAAATCACACAAATTGTAGGCCGCAGATAGTTATTCTTTATTATGTTGAAAAGATTATTTTCAATGAGGCAATCATGCATTTCAGGGTTACAAAATTAGCATTATTAGTTCCTTGTCATGAAATTGTGACCTTTGAGATTAAATAGTTTTACATTTCTGTGATTCCTAGAAAAGGGAAGAGGGAATAACAACTAAGCAGAATTTCAAGCACTTAGACTTATGATTACTTGGATTTCATTATCTGTAATGCTCAACGATGCCATATAATATGGCTTTATAATTTATTATAAAATATTTAAAGAAAAAGTGGGTAAAATACTCATAAATGCAAAGAAATTAACATAACAGAAAGTCTATCTTTAGTATTATTTTAAAAATAAAAAACCTGCTTAAAGAAGGTTGGAGTTAAAAGGTGAGTTAATAAGCATCTTAATAACGGCATTATGCATTAAAATATCAATCAAGAGGGTAAAATGTGTGCCTATGATTCACTGAGTAAGCAGAGTTATAATTATTTTGGCATAATTTTTGTGATTATTGACCATAATTATTTTTATCATAATGACTTTCCCAAAAGATGGCTATAAAAGAACATAAATACCAACTGCCAGAAATTCAAATGCTTTTTTATCTTGTGATTTTTCTTTCACTTACCCTTATAGCATCTTCATTTATTCCTGCACAGGTGTTCCAACCTTTAGAATGACTTTGGTCCAATTCCACAAACATTTATTCAGCTCCAACCATGAACAAGACACCATGGGGATATGAAGCCAAAAATGGCCCTTTAACTGGTGATATTGTAATTCACTGGGGAGAACATGTCTGTTGTACTTTGACGAAAAAACTTCACTCAGCTTTTAAATTTTTTTTAAAAAGTACTAATTGGTGTTACAATAAAGTAGCAGTACCTCTAGTAAAGATTTGGATGAAGTAATTGTCAGCTCCTCTCCCTGCAGCCTACTAAAGTATCAGTAGTTTTGGTTCCAACATCATGAAATGACACTGCTTGGACAGTGCCCTGCGGTAGCCTATTTATTTTATAACCTATTCAGCAGAAATTATTTCCATGGCTGCCGGCCTTCGGGCATGTGCTCACTCTGTGACTTGGCACAGCCGTGCTTGCTTCCATTTGGCTGAATTTCAGCATCTTCTCTGACCATCCCTTCCAGCGAAGGCCCGAGCCTCTCTGAAAAAGGTGCTAGAAAGAGCACTGGACTGGCTGTCTGAATTGTCAGGTTGCAGTTCTGGGGACATGACCATGAGGCTCTGTCTTTAGTTTTTAATCTATTAAAATGAGGATTTGAAATATATCTTTTCAAGGTCCCTTTCAGCTTCCTGTCATCCTCTATGTATCGCTTCCTGTCTTAAGTCTCTACCGCAAAGCATAGGAGAGGTCCCCCAACCTCAGAATCCCAGGGCCGGCCTCACCCCTGCTCGCTCTGCGGGCTTTGGTTTCCTCAGCTATAAGGGAGGGACAGGGATTCTTCATCTCAGTGACTCAGAAGCGTAAACTAGCTAGTCAGTGATTAAGACACTGCTCAGCACAGAGCAGTTGGCTTCCCTTTTTGGTCCCCCAAGTGTCACAATTCCCTATTCCTTTCCTCCTACACTCACATTTACCCATTGGCTCTCAAGTCCTGAGTAGGTGTTTGGAAGGCAGGAAAGATGGGAGCCCCACAGGGCTCTACAGGGACTTCTGGTGGGAAAGGCTGCAGCTGAATGATGGCTGTGACTGCCTTGGGGACCCTGTATTATTGTGACCGGAGAAAGCTAGTCTTGTTGTTTTATGTAAGAAAATGATGGGGACGTCTAGCTATACTGTGACATAGCTAGAATAATTCTGTCTTAGCTTGGCTGACACCCTCCAGAGATGGTTTATCTGGAATTTAGCTCTCAGAGTAAAGCACTGCTGAGGTTAATGTTTAGCAAACTTCAGACTTTCTTCTCCATTTGTTTACCACCAGTCCTATTATTATTTTTTTCTTTAGAATGACCTAAATTATTCACTACTTTAGTCAGCTTTGTTCTAGCAGTAATATCTGTAAGATCATATTTTTGATGTACTAATTTTGTTGATTTCTTAATACATATCAAACTAAAATACAACTATTAAAATTTTTAAGATTTGTATTTCACCTAAAACTGTCTCAATAATCTTTGGAAAACATTGGCTTAGCTTTGGTTAGAGTTGGTGAGTTGTTGTGTGATAGGTGAAGGCTTAGGTATGTGGAGTGTGGGGGAAATGTCTTGGGAAGCAGCAGTTAGTGGAGGCTCATCTTTCCACCTCTGTTGGGCAGGAGGGTATTTTCTTGAGAGGTGGTTTGATGTTGCGTTAAGAGCAGAGATTCTAAGGCCTGACTGCATGGGCTGAAATAACAGCTGTCATCTTTAACCATGTGTGACCTTGAACAAGTTACTCAGCATCTTTGTGCCTCAGTTTCCTTATCTTTAAAACCAGGGACAACCAAAAATTTGAAACCATTTATCTGTAAAGATATATGTATCCTTATGCTCGTTGCAGCTTTATTCATGGTGGCCAAGACATGGAAACAACCAAACTGTTCTTTAATGGGTTATTGGAAAAAGAAGATGTAGCACATAGATGCAATGGAATACTACTCAGCCATAAAAAAGTGAAACACTGCTATTTGTGACAGCATGGATGGATCTTGAGAATATCATACCAAGTGAAATAAGTCAGATAGAAAAAAGCCAAGAACCATATGATTTCACTCATATGTGGACTATTAAACAGAAAGCACCAAACAGAACAAACAAGACAAACAAAACCCCTCACAGACACAGATAACAACAGTATGGTCGTTATCTGAGGGGTAGGGGAGTGCGAGGATAGTACAGTAAATGTATGGTGATGGAAGAAGACAGGACTTTGGGCGTTGAACACACAATACAATGTACAAATGATGTATTATAGGATCATACACTTGAAATCCATATAATTTCATTAACCAATGTCACCTGAATAAATTTAATTAAAAAGACGTTCAATTAAAATAAAATCAATATGCACCATCTAAAAATATTTAAAAGGTAAAAACAGAGATAAAAGTGTCATAGGACTTTTGTGAGGCTGAAATGAGTTAACATATGTAAATCTTTCAAAATAGTGCCTGGCACTTAGTAACTATAAGCTGACATTATTATTATTATTATTATTATTATTATTATTATTATTATAACTTACTGTCCTGCAGGAGTGAGGACCACATCAATCTCTGAGTCTCCAATGAGATTATCCTGTGTGAAGACCTAAGTTTAGCTTTAACAGCCCAGTTAATATTTTACTAAAACACCGAGTCGAAAATTTTGGATCTTTTTTAACAAGATAATTTGGCCTTACTTCATAATGGTTATACTACTTCTGGTAAGACTTTATGCATTCCCTTTTCTGCTCCTCTGAAATGCCAATGAAAAGCTTTCATATTCAAAATTGTATTATTTATTACTTTACACTGTGACTTATAACAATAAATCTATCATGGTTTAAAAGTTTAAGTCAATAGAATACTGTCTGTATTTCAACCACAACTTTCCAAAAACGCATAATGCAGAATTCATGATATTTTAGCTCTTCGGCAGTATATGTGAAGAATGATATTCCAAACTGTGTTATTCACACAATGAGTCAATAGGACTGACTTTATAAATGCTGGAATAAAGGAAGAACTTTGCCTTGCCCGAGGCTCTTGCTGAATTGTGTGTATTAACGTAAGTGCATGAAAGCAAATCACACCTTTATTTTTTTAACATTAAAGACAACAACTAAGCTACTTTTTTGGTGAAAATGAATATGTGTCCTTGCTCAAAGGCTCTCCTTTCCTCTGGGATGGGTGTCAGAGTTGCCCTGTGGAGGGAAGTGAGTGTCTGCCGAGGAATGGAGACTGTCCTCCACAGGGGGCTACTTGCTAAGGTAGTGGTGTTTCTGGAAGGACGTCAGGTGACTTCCTTAGACGTGTAGGAAAGGACCCAAGAGTACAGAATGCTTTCTTTCCCTTGTCTGGCCAGGACACCTCGAGATGGCATGGCTCATAGTTAAGCAGAAAGGAAGCACCTGTCTCTGGCATCGTTTCCTGGCCTCTTGACCCCTTTTCGCAGCTTTCACATGTACGGTTTGAGTTACACTAAGATCTTCTGATGGGTAACTCATGGAGTAAGTGGGTGTTTGTAACCATTTCTGCAACATCTGGGATGAATATAATACATTTAAAAGAAGTGACAGGGAACAATACATCCCTGCATCTTTAATTCCCCCAAATGCTCCCGTATGTCTGAGGATACTCGGGTACAAAACGCATGTGTCGCCGGAAGGCAGGATGGGTCTCGACCAAGACTTCCACTCTCGAGACTCTTTTATTAAATAAAATAGACAATATTGGTGTTGGGTTGGAGAAAGGCATACCAGGCCTGGTTCCGATCCAAATGAGTTTACCTTCCGGTTGAGAAGGTAAACTGTGTGCGTGTAAGCAGTAATTTTTGAGAATTGATAGTATGAAACCTTCTTCTACAAGGCAGATTTTATTCAAAGACTAAATGAGTATGTTTAATACATTTGGGGGAGAAAAGAGAGAGGTCTGAGATGGCTTTTTTTTTTTTTTTTTTTAGGAAAGAAGAGCCAATGTGTAGGATAGGTATAGGAAAGGAGATCAGAATGGAAAGATGAAGGAAGTTATAGAAGTACACAGAGAGGTCGGAAAACATAAAGAAAGACTATTGGTCACCGGGCTGGTTGTGCTGGCTAATTTATGAGAGCAAGAAGTGTAACTGAATCGAGAACTATATAAAAGGTGAAATTTTAGAGGGCTCTGAATGCAGGACAAAAGAATTCAAAATTTATTCTGTCAGCCAGAAAGAACAAATTGAAAGCTTTAGAACAGTAGAATATGTAAAAACCTATGCTTTCTTTTTTAAATGGGAGCTTCTGGTGGTGGCAATATGCAAAAAATGTTTCTGCTAATTTTTGTATTATATTTTCGACAAGCATAACAGTGGAAACAAATTAAGAAATTAAAATAATGAATATATGAGAAATCTATATTTCAGACCAAACAATATATTAATGGCGAATAGGGTAATTGTATGTACTGGGGCTGTGGGAAGCTAAGACCTAAATCCCAGGTAACTCTTTGGACTGACTTTAGGCATGTCTGTCCTGAAGTTATTGCTGTTATTGTCTATGAACTCTAAGAGTTACTTTATGTCATAAAACAGTTAAGGAGTAGTAGTCAGTAGGAATAATATGATAAAATACTTTTTTAAAAGCACTGAAAAATCTGTCAGACATGCAACCAACTGAATGTATTCCACTTATAATAAATTAGGTTTCCTAAACAGGTTTCCTACCAAAACTTATTGAAAATAGCATTTTGTTGCTATGACAACCTAGAACAGCCATGGGAAACTAGAACATTAAAGGTGAGACAGAAAAGACAAATAGTTCATATTTAGCTAGATGGCATTCCTTTCTAATTTTTATAAATTTAGGGAGGAGTTTAAAATTCTCATCATGTTAAAAAATGAATGATTTCCCCCTAAAATCATATAAATTTAGAATTGCTGTTACATTTGCATCCTTTGTGCTTATTAAATAAAACGAATTACCTCTCCTCCACTTTATCTGAATCTCAAAAGCCTTTTTCATCTATTTGAGATTTGATTGCTTTTGGAAGATTCTGAACATTTTGGTCCTTAGCTCAGGATATTGTGGCTATTATTGATTGAAGCTATGGTTTTCAGAGTGTGTTTTATGACTCCTAAGGATCCCACAAATACCTCTCTGGTTTCTTTAGAAAGAGGTATGGTCATTATGGCCACTTGACTTAGGTGTTTTCTATTTCTTTCAGGTGTCACTTCAACACCTCACTAGAAATTGCAATTGTGAAACTCAAAAAGGTTGGGGCAATCTGATAAAAAAATTATAAAAATATTTCAAATATTAACAATTTTCACATGAATTTCAGTTAACCATTTGAATAATAAATGGCACATTCTTATTGATACTTATAAGATATCCTCAATAAAAATGAGGTTATATAAAAATTCAGAAAGGTAAAATTTTATTCTGTAATTGCTATTTGTAGTCTTTAAAAGAATGGAAGGATGAACATTTTGGGGGATTAAAGATGAAGGGATGTATTGTTTCCTGTCTCTTAGGTATAGTATCTTTATCTCAGATGTTACATAAATGGCTACCAACAACCACTTATTTTCACTGAAGTCAACATTTATTGAATTCCTAATGTTAGGCATTGGAATGCAGGATATTTTAAAACACGGTAGGTATCTGCCCTAAAAAGATTGATGGTTGCACTTAAAGACACATAATGTACCCAACTAACTGCTGAAAAAGAACTATAGTGTGATATTAAAAAACAAATAAGAGGAGGAAATATTTTTCCTGGAAATTAAAAAATAAACTTCATGTAAGAGGTGATCGTTGATTAAGTGGAAAACCTCATGGCATGAACAAGTACTGTTCTGGGCAAATTAGGGCTTTGCTGGACCAACAGAAATGTGTTCTCACCAGATTAGTGGAAGATGTTACTTATGGGGGGGATACAGCTGTGTGGAGATAGAAAACCAAATTTAGACTCTCTAACGTTGTCTTCCAGGAATGCACATATGAATTGTAGATTCCCGTTCACTCACTCTCACACACACAAGAGCACCTACAGCTAACGTGAGCGTGACACCACAATTTCTGCAAAATAGGAGTGGGATGTTTAATCGAAGGTTCTACAGTGCAAGTGACATGGGTCACGCTGGGAAGCCTTTGCCAGCCTGATACCGTTCAGCAAAGAAAAGGGAGGTTTTGCAGGGCCGGTCAGCATTGCCGAGGCATCATTTCACCTCTGCCCCGGGGCAAGGAAGCGTGAGGGAGAGGAGACTGTCCTTCCAGGGCTGATGCAGTGACGGGAGGTCCCTCTCCACCCCCACCCCCATTCTTCTGAACAGAAACGGGCAAAGGAGAAGTTTCAAATCTGGCTGCAGGTGAAAGGAAAACACTTAACTCACAGATTCCTTCATTCTTTCATTTATTTATTTGATGAATACATTCTTGTGGGAATAAAGCCAACTCAGAATTTACAATCTAGTAGGGAGAGGCAAACATTAAACAAGTGAACGGTACCCACTTTCAACAGAGTAAGTGCAATACGTGCTCAGTAAATGTTTGTTGAGTGAGTAGCAGATGCAGCCACAGAAACAAAATGGGGGAGGGATAGGCAGGGAGCGATTCGTGTTACGTGGTCAGGGAAGGCCTTTCTGTAGACCTGGAACAGTCAATGTCTTTACTTCTTCTCTGATCACCATAAAGAGCTTCTTAGGACCCTGACCCATGGTTTGGGGAAAACGATGTAGAGTCTGGGAGATCCTAAGGTCCTAGTGGCCCTCCTTAGAATAGGCCATGCGGAGTAAGGTATATAGGGACCAGCTGATGCAGATGGGTAGGGGATTACTTAGGGGATTAAAATATTGAGGCCCATCTCTGTCCTCTATTTTATTCTAAAAATAAGTATTTTTTTTCAAATTATTAGAGTTATATGCTAACAAGCCCCAGTGGAGATGAAACTGAATTCACAATAATTATCCCAGTCTTGTATTAAGAACTTTATATCTTTTTGTATTATTTCACTTCATAAATATTTAAAAATCTGACTATTATTGATAATAAATCATTCTTGATGTTTTAGTCTCAGATTAAATGACTCCTGTCCATTAGAAGGTAAGAGGTACTTAGCTAATACATTCACAATGATTTCTTGCCTCTCTAATGTCCTGAAAGCTCTTGAAAATTAAGTCTGCTTTAGGAATCCCTGTGTCCACTCTTTGGAGAGAAATATTATGGCACCAATGCCTTATGTAACACAGTCAGTTTATTTATTTATTTGCTTTTGGTATAAAAAATTTGAGCCCGGCCGGGCGTGGCTCAGCGATTGAGCGTCGGCCGAGGATCTAGGTGATTGGGGTTCGATTCCCGGTCGGGGCACATGCCCGGGTTGCGGGCTCGATCCCCAGTCGTGGGCGTGCAGGAGGCAGCCGATCAATGACTCTCATCATTGATGTTTCTCTCTCTCTCTCTCCCTCTCCCTTCCTCTCTCTGAAATCAATAAAGATATATTATATATAAAAAAAGAATTTGATGGTAGAAATGAACTTACTTTCATTATTTTTTTCCCCTTTCCATTCAGGCTTATTTTATAGGAGTGTTTTTTGGAAAGCAGAATATTTAAACTTTATTACAGGTAAAGGCTAAGTTTTATTTTTTAAATAGTGCAGCCTACAGGATAAAGAGACTTTTATGGATGCTGATGCCTGCAAGTTACCCGACAATGTGTTCCTAGCCATTCCCATAACTTCCATTTCACTGGCCTGCGGTATACACATGCATTTGACATGAGAGCCACCTACTCTTAGAAACAGCGTATGAACAGGTAGCGAAGTCACAGATGTACCTCCAGAAGGATATTTAAATTGATTTTTTTTCTGTGCTAATACTTTTGTTTTCCCCCAGTTTCCTCAAACTTTATATATCATTCCACATGACCCAGTTTGTTGCTATTATGGCTTGATGTATTTGGAGAAAAACTGAATATTTGTGAAAACCGTAAAGCCATGTTTTATGTTTTGAAAGTCTTCAGATATTCCTCTTCATGGTACAATTTCTTTTTTAGTAAAATGGAACACTTTTATAGAAAAAAGTCTTGGTTCATAAAATATTCATTTATAGCTTTATGGTCTCCTAATTGAATTTTCTTTCACTCACTTTGGCACTCAGTTTTGTTTTGCTTTGTTTGGATTTTCTGTTTATGCAGCAACTGCAGTATGTCCATCTGTTATGCAGAGAACTATGGAAGTTTTTCCAGGACTCCTATCTTCAGATTAACTTGGAAATAAAAAAATAGAAGATAGCCATTCATGGTAAATCAACATCTTTTTTATGGAAAGAAAGAAAGAGAGAAAGGAAGAAAGGGAAGGAAGGAGAGGAGGGAGAAAGGAGGGGGAGGGGGAAAATAGGATTAGATTTTCCTAATTTTAGAAAAATGTAATTGTAAAGCTAAAAAGAACTTTAGAAATAATCTATCCTAGTAATTTACAACTTCTTTGAGTATGAAGCTTTATTTTTAATATAAATGTGTTTCTGGGACACAACACAATAACAACTGTTCTTTCAGTAACTATTGATAAAAAATACGGGGGAAAAACATTTTATTAATTTAGTGACATTTAAAAGTTAAACTTGCATTTAATACACTTGTAAAATTATTGCATATATGCAGATAACATATGACTTATTCTGGCTGGGGATCATTCTTAATGTACGTAAAGATTAAGATTGAAAGTTTCGTGAAGTAACAGTTTTTCGAGGCCAGAATGACCGAGCTGGGAAGCACAGGCCTTCTCCAACTCATTCTGTTTCTATTCTAAAGTAAGAGCCAGAAAAGGAGAGGAAATTGCCCAAGATCATAGGGACTGAAAATTCAGATTGATGTTTCTGCTATTCAGGTAATTTTTTCATATCGCAGTACTCAATGAGGAGCTTGTCCATTTGCACCTACATAATTCAGGCCAGACACTTGAAGCAAGTGTAATTTTAGGTTTAATTATCTCAATTTTGTTTTGTTGTATTACTGTATATTAAGGCCGGACTTAGTATCTAAACAATATTAGAATAAAAAGTATTGGCTTATACTAGAATTATAACAATAGTACCTGATTACATTGCTTTAAATTAATAAAGGTGCACTAAGAGGAAATTTTAATTTACCGAGTTGATACTTAGACATTCACATAAATTCATATGACTCTTCTGATCTAAGATATGTCTCTGGTAATTGAATTCCTTTTTTTTTAATTAAAAATATATATATATCTTTCTTGATTTCAGAGAGAGGAAGGGAGAGGGAGAGAGAGAGACAGAAACATCAATGATGGGAGAGTCATTGATCCGCTGCCTCCTGCAGGCCCCCACCGGGGATCGAGCCCACAACCCGGGCATGTGCCCTGAGGGGGAATCCAACTGCGATCTCCTCGATCCTAGGTCGATGCTCAACCGCTGAACCACACCAGCCGGGCAGTTCCTTAAGTATTTTTAAGTCCTCACCTAAATGGTCACAGCATGTAACAGACTCAACTTGTTCCTAAATTTAATTTTAAATGACAGGAAAGTACGTTTTTGTTGTGTATATAATTCTCCATTAAATTTCCAACAGCATTGTGAACAGTGCTCAGATAGCCCTGTAATGACTAAGACTTCTGGGATTATGAGGAAGAGCAGAGCTGGCTTTTGAATGACATGCTTTGACAAGAATAAGTATATCTTGGGGGAATTTGGCCAACCGCTCATGCTTGCATTTGATCCAGGTACATGCCTGCACAGTTGCCAAGGTGTCATTTCTGAAGAACTGGGAGAAAAAACCTTGATTTCAATGCTGTCTTCCTGGAATTGACAATTAACCATTATCCAGAAAAAAACAAAACAAAACAAAAAACAAAACACAGTTTTTGCCTACTACCAAAGTGTTTATATAGCAATAATTTTATGTGTTTACTTTCAAATTATTATTACCTGGCACTATTATTGATAGTGCTTAGGAGAATCATTAACCGTCGTTAAATAAAGTAATAGAATGAATAAATTAGTTAAAATTGGATTCCATTAACCTTTCAAATATGTCGATATAAATTGTAATAATTTCAAACGTTGTAACAAATCCTCTTTGTAGGCCATCCACATGGACTGAATGTTTGTACCCTCCCAAATTCATATGCTGAAATCCTATCCCCATCCTGATGGTATCAGGAGGTGGGGCCTTGGGGAGGTAATGAGGTCATGAGATTGGAGACCTCATGAATGGGACTTTTGCCTTTGGAAGAGGGATCCCAGAGAGCTCACTCACCCCCTTTCCATTATGTGAGAATATAACCAGAAGTTGGCAGTCTGCAACCCAGAAGAGTGCCCTAGAACTGAGCTATGCCGGTGCCTTGAGCTCAGGTTTCCAGCCTCCAGAACTGTGAGAAATAAATTTCTGTTGTTTATAGTACTTCATTGTAGCCACCCAGACCGACTAAGGCAACCCTATTTGCTGTGTCTTGCTCTGGACACCTGAATGAACGCTGCTGTGACGGAGCCTGAGCCACTGTCTGGAGTTGCCCAAGTGAGACGCAACTGATGGCAAATCAATGCCTGGAATTCAGACTGTCTGTCCTGGAGACTTATTAATGGACACATGAAACACATACTTGCTGGGAGTTGCAGACATTTGAAAGGGGGTGAGGAGAGTAAAGGAGTAATTTGTATATTTGGGAAATACAGATTCCAGAGTGTACTATTAAGGACCCTGAAGTCGCTTTTCAAAACTGGATTCCAAATATTGCTCAATTGATATTTCAGAGCCTCTAGAGACTCAACAATTGATTCGTGCGGGAGATTTCCTTGGGATCACTCTTATGGAGATCACCTATTTGGGAGCTTGAAGAGATGTGTTTTAAGTTTTTGAATCAATGTTGAATGCTTTATTCTAATCAGTATGAATTCTAATCTTACTTGAATTCTTTTGTTGACTGGCACCTCTCTCCTGATGGCCAGTCACCAGTCACATGGTCTGGTCACACTTGGTTTCTGGCGCCAAACTCCAAGGTTGCTCTTGAAGGGGCCCTTATCTCCTGATTGATCTGAAAGCAGTTCTTAAACTTCTCATTTTGTTCCATTAATGTATTTGCTATGAGAAAGTCGTTTGTCTTTGGTGATACCTTGTACCTTATGCACAAGGAAAAACAATGAAAGTCATTCCTTGAAAAAAATGAAGTTGTTTTTCCCTGGTGCCCAATAACTTTATATTTTAAATGCAATTTTGTTGAAGATTTTTGTTGATATCTCCTACTACACTATATGAAAAAAATTGTTGGAGAGATACCCCCAACATGCTCTCCAAAAGGAATATCTATGACCACTCCTATTCCGTATTTAAGACCACCCAAAGTGTGCTCTCTGAATTTAGTGATGATCCACTCAGATGTTTTCTAGCGATGGAGAAACAAAGAAAAAAGCTGATCTTATCAGCCATTCCCCTTAAAAACATTATCTCTAAAAGGAGCCTTTACTAATTTCTTTTCCTGAGCTTAAGTCGAACAGCTATCTGAATAACTTCTGAGCAGGCCAGTAAACTAGTTTGGCCACCCTGAACTGATAAAATCCTAACCTAAAGAAACCATATTTGAGGACGCATGTACAATCCTATTGAATATACAGTTGTTATAACTTGGATTTTCTGAAGGACAAGAACCATGGTGCTCCCCCTGGCGCATACTAAAGGCTTCAAGGACTTTCTGGCTTTTCAGATGTCGGAGACGTTTGGGGCATTTGAGGGCCAGTTGATATGTAGGAAACCGTACCCTGAGCTTATATTGTAATCCACTGGTGCTCCTTCCCAAACAGGGGCCTTTTCATGTAGAGCTGGGCTACACCGATGCCTAGGAGTAGGATGGCATGGAAGGGGGAAGACGCTCCCATTCAGAATCCTAATTGTGCGGGCATTTGGAGAAGTAATTCAGGTCACCAGCCAGTGCGGATCGTCACCCTCAGCCTGGCCCGCTGCTGGAAAATCCCTGCTAAAATACCTCACTCCGCAGGCCTCTGAGCTCACGGTGACACTCCCTTCACGCCTTCACCGTAGGGCTTGCCCACGCCGTCATCATTGTGTTTCTTTCTCCACATTGGTCTCTGAGCCTCTGGAGCAACTCTGACGGCAGCCACACCAGCGGCACCGTTTGAAAGTGTTCAGGGGGCTGAGCAATCCTCCATTGCCTCCCTCGAGGATTTATCAGTTGTCCATTTCCTTTAAAAATCCCAGCAGTACTTGTTTCTTTTGGACTTTTAGCTAGTGGTGAAATTTTAAAAAAGTGACGCCCTCTACAAGATTTATTAATTGCCCATGGCCTGATCATAAATTAGTATTTTCATGGTTATTCAAGGGGAAAATTAAGTGGTAGATATCATTATAATTATTTTGGAATTCTACTTTCTTGAGTAGGGTGGGTTTAATAATATTTAAGGTCTTTCCAAAGGCTAAACTTTCTTATTCTGCGAGACTTGTCCTTAACGTAGCACGCTTAACCTTTCTCAAGGAAACAGTCCAACAAATGTGTACAGAGTGCTTCTGACTTATGAAAAGTAAAGACAGGGAGGTGTTACAGGAAAGTTTACTCCCCATGAAAAACAGGATTTTAATAAACCCTCGGGCACTTAAAGCAACATAATGGCAAAACCCCCGATTCTGCTGAAGTTCATTATGAGAGCATCCTCAAGGTTCCTCTCATGGACTATAGATTAACTCTCGTGAACTTCTTTCCACTGCTCCAGGAAACCCCAGCATCCTTGGATGGACTGTTTTAATAAAGACTCGGTAAGGTTACAGAAAAATGCCTTGGTAGATTTTGGAATAAGTCTTGCTTCTAACGCAAACCAAAGGTCACTGATAGATGATTGCAAAGAAATACAGACATTTATACCCATGGAATTCCCCAAGTATTCAGAATATTTATTTTGCCTTGATGTTTTCTCTGCAGCTGCAAAGACTAAGGCTGGGAAAACCGTGTTTCAAAGATTCTTTCAATTTATTCCTGTGGCAATCTAGTCAAACAGCCTGCTTGGAAGCCATCTATTTGCAGAGCCAAGGTGGGGGAGAACCTGCCACACTATATAACTCACTAAGCAGTTCTTGGCTCCCCCTCGGCCAATCCATCTCCAGCAGTGGCTCTGCCCTGCATCTAGCAATACATATGATCAAGCGATTTAGCGCAAAAAAAAAAAAAAAAAAAGGAAGGCCCCACAACTTGGCATCCCCGAGGACATTAATCTTTGAGAAAAGCAAATGGGTCCAACTTTTGCCAGAGTTTAATAGCAAAGCTGTCACATTTTGCACAGACGAGTCTCCGGCTTGTTAGCGAATGGAAAGAGATGGGGGGGCGGGGGGGAGCTGCTGAGTGGACTGTTTTCAAAGTGGCTCCGGTTTTCGGGGGAGGGGCCGGGATGCTCCGCACCGCAGGGCGACGAAGCGGTTAACGCTGCCGCGAGCGCGGAGCGGCACCCGGGCTGCGGGTATATAAGACGGCGCCCCGCGCCAGAGCCGCTGCCGCCCGAGAGCCGCCGCCGGGGCGCACGGACGCGGGCCCTGACTCGCCAGAGGCCGGGGAGAGGATCACGGCGGGCCCGCGCGCTCTAACCGGGGCTCCTGCCGCGCGCCCGGGGCCCACGCGGGACCCCCGAACTTCGGTTCCGTCCCCCGAAACGCGCACCGCCGCGTCGCGCCCAGCGCACCCGCGCGCGACACCAGCGCGCCCGGCCGCAGGTCGCGCGGAAGGCGATGCGCGCAGGGCCCCGGGCTGCCGGGCTCCGACGGCGGGAGTAGGGCCCGCGGGGAGGCGGGGAGCGGGGTCAGAGCCCGGCCGCGCGGGGCGAGAGCCCGCCGGGGCTGCGTGCGCGCACCTGCCGCCCGGCGCCGCGATGAGCCGCGCGGTCTGGCTGCTGCTGGGCGCCGCTCTGCTCTGCGGCCACGGAGCCTTCTGCCGCCGGGTGGTCAGCGGTGAGTCCCGGGCCACCCGCTCGCCGGGGGACGAGGGGGGCAGGGGGCGCGCGGGCGAGGGCGAGGGCGGTGCGGCGCAGCCCGTCCTGGGGTCGGGGCTCCCCCCGGGTTTGGAAACCTGGGCGGGTTTGGGGGCCGGGAGGGGGCGTGGGGAACAGACTGTGCTCCGCGTTCCCCTGCGCCCCTCAAAATACACGCAAGAAAGTTTAAAATTGTCCGGAGTGCCCGGCTCAGTCGCCGCGCTCTGCTTCGCTCTGGGAGCCGCGCCGCGTGTCCCGGGAGGGGTTTGGGTCCACTTTCCTTGCGGAGAGCTGGTCCCGGGGCTGGGCACCCGCGGCCGGGGCGGGGATCGGTCACGGAGGAGCGCGGGCAGAGGAGCCGCTGCAGGACCGCGCCCCCGGGGCCGGGCTCCGCTCCAGCCGCGCTCGGCGCTCCCGGGGCCCCTGACCCGGCTCCGTGCGCCCCGCGCCGCTCACCCGCCCCTGGGCGCGCAGCCTTTGTTCTCGGGAGCGGGGCCTGGTCACGGGGCGCGGCTGCCTTTCCCTTGCACCCCTCGTTCCACGTTGGGGACGTCCCAGAAAGCGAAGTCGGCTGCAGGCGGGCCGAGGGTAGGTGGCGACGCGCGGGGTCGCGCCCAGGGGGCGCCGCGGGAGGCCGGCGGAGCCCGCGCAGGGGAGCGCGTCGGGGTTCCCCAGCCTCCTGGGGCTCCCGGGACTCCCCGGCCTCCCGGGGGTCGCCGGCCTCCCGGGGCTCCCCGGCCTCCCGGGGGTCGCCAGCTCCCGGGGCTCGCGCGGAGGTTCCTTTCCGCTCTCACTCTCCTGGTGTTGAGCAGTTTCTATTTGATTCGGCCTTTCTTACTTTTGGGGACGGGCTCTTTAAAAAAAACCACGAAGATTCTCAAAAGCCTGGGGTGCACGACTAGGGCCTTGCTGGAGACTGAGCGCAGAGAGCTCCTTTGATTGAAACCCCTTGTGATGCCAGTTAAAGTGTGCAGTGGGTATCTGTTGAATGGATATGGGCATGTGTTTGAAGTGCAGGAGGTTTTTGTTGTAAAAAGCACCAATTCCGCTTCACATTCTGTGCATCTTATAACAGGTGTCACTAGAGATAGAGATAGATGACAGATGACAGCAACTTAACCGGTAGAGGAAGCAGACCTTTGTATTAAGCTTAATTGTTACTGATCTTCCCCTCAGCAATATCTGGTGCTCTGCATCTTCAGAATATAATTTTTGAATGTCTAGTTATCTCTCACTCTCTACTAACTTTTTGGCACTCTGGAGACAGTGGAATGAGATACATTGTAAAATGTCATTTGGAAATGCTGCTTGCTTTTTTTTTTTTAAGAGAATCAGGCTTTTAATATCTATACAATGAAAACTTTACAGTATCAAATGCGGATGTTATACCATTAGCTGCTTTCCCCCTAATTTAACTTTGAGGGAAAAGTTTGCTATTTGGAGTCATCTGACTTACACAGCTGCCTGCCTTTGTGTTTATCAGAATTATTCTTGCAAAAGAATGAATAGCAAAGACCAGACTTTGAGCCTAAGGTGTTTTTTAAACACATAGAAACACTTCTTTGAATTAAATAGTATCCTTTTGGTATATTCTTGTTTGTATGCGTAAACTTTGCAAGGGAGGAAAAAAAGATATATGATGTAAAAATAGAACTTGAAAATTGTTGGTGAAACTTTACTCTGCGTTCTGTTATTGCATAAATTGTTGCAAACTGCTGCTTGTTCCTGTTATTTATAGGCATCTTGTAGGTGACATCTGGAAAATTTCTAATTAACTGAACATGATCTATTTGATTTAGCATAAATGATGATGTTTACTTGATATTAAAACAATTGTGCTTTTATTATGAATAATTTAATTGTCTTTGGTCATACAAGTTCACATTGACATTTAAGCATTCTAAATTGATTTGTGATTTTGTTCTTTGAAGACTATGTTTAAAAAATATATATTTCAGCCATAATGGCATGAGGATGGAGCAGTTTAAACCTGGACATTTTGGAAGCAGTAGGTCCAATGTCTGCCTGGTCGATGTTGAGCTTTGAGTGGTGCATCAACTTTTTCAGGCCACTAGGGACCAGTTGACAAAATTTTCAAGTATCTGTTGACTGCAACAAGTTCTTTGAGACCATTATTAGGAACATACTTACAATATATGAAATACATTTCTATTTATTAAATATCAATGCAACTACTTATAATTGCCATTTAGTTTACCAAAATAATCACCCCAGAAAAATGACAGGAACTCATAAAATAATCCTTTATAGAAATCCTCCTCTTAGTGCTTTAAAATATTCAATTATAAGACACTTTCCAGTACTTTAAAATACAGCATCCTTTTAAAAGTTGAGAGCACTGTTTATAAAGGAAGTGAAAATATTTTAAAATGAAATAGCATTTCTTACAACGGCATTTCAAACATCATAATATTCCCTATACGAGTTAGTAGCGTCTAGCAGTAGTAGGAACGTATTCCTATAGGTTAGTGGCCATGCTTATTTTGATGCATGAATATGCAGTACAGACACACAACCGTGAGGGTAACAATCAGAGAGTATTTAGTGAATTTATGATTCTCAGTTGGGAACTACTTTTAGGGTCTTAGACCTGTGCTGATTTGTTGCTGAACACAGATGTGTAGAGAATACCAATGGGGCTGCAGCCACTTAATTTTGTCAAGTGACTGGTAGGTAATGAAATCTTCAGGACAAAGGTAAGAAGGTTTCGCTTATGGGAATATGGATATACATGAGAAAGGAGTGTTCGAAACTCAGGTTCCGAAGATGGGAAGATGTGTCTGAAGAGCATGTGGGTATTTTAAACATTTGAAGTGGTTTGAAGTAATGTGTTTCTTTTCTTTTCTTTTTTTTTTTTTAACTCTCTCTCTGTCTCTAGTGCACACAGCAGTGATCCTCAACCTGTTTGTGCTGAAAAATGGCACTGAGTGTGTTTCATGATACCTCCAAATTTCTGCAGAACATTTTAATATGTATTTGAACTTATTAAAATTGGCAAACACTTTATTTCGGAGATTGGATGATTTAGAGACCTCTCTTTTTATCATACAGATGCCACAGGATATTGCAAAATCGTGGTGGTGTTCAGGAGCCTATAGATTAATTGAATAGCACAGGAGCTACAAAACTCTGTTATCCCAGCCTCTGGTAGTATTCCATGACATCATCAAAAGCATAAAGTGATGACGATGCAGTTTTCAAAGATGCAATTACTTTAAGTATCTCTTGGGCAAGAAAGGAACAAATTAATCTTATTACTAGTCATTTAATAAACTACACATTTGTCATAGCCATTAATCCCTAACTGCTGTTTTTCAGCATTTTATGGCCTTGTTTTTATAACTCTTTTTCCTGAAAATGGCAATAGCTGTTCCATTAACAAAAGAAAAGAGGCAGGATTTTTAAATAGAGGGGTGCAAGCGGAAATCCAGCTGATGTTCTCACCAATGATTTTGGCTTTTTGCACAGTCTTCTGTGCTAGGTGGCTGGATGTACACACTGCCAGGACAGACTCTCTTTCGCTGCTTTAACACATTACTGATGATATAATATGGCCTGACAACTTGAGTCAAGTTTTCCTTCTTATAATTGGGGAAGAATATGTTTGGGCCTCGCTTGTTGTATTTGGAAAAATAAAAGAGCTCAATAAAACACTCATTAAGGACATATATGACCTGAAAATATGAGATCGATGTTCTAGTATTAAGCCTATGGCCAAATGTTCAGTAATAGAAAATCCACAACCTGCTTAGAAACCAACTCTCAAGGCACAATCCCTTGCATATATTAGCCACCCAGTAATCAATAATGGATCAATGCTAATAACTATAACATAGAAAACATGAATAATGTATATATTTATCAGTCCTTTTATTTATGAAATCTTTCACCTTAGGAAAAAAATTATATTTGAGACATACCTGGGGACTGCATGGAAATCTGGGCGGATGCATGAACTGTAGAGCCAGCTACCTGATTCGGCACCCTGATGTTACCACTTATGAGCTGTGTGAATTTGGGAAAATTACCTGACTTTCCTTTGTTCCCCTTTGTTTTAAACATGGGATGAAAGCACCTACAGCACAGCGTTGTTGGAGGATTAAAGGGGTTTGACACAGCTGTACAGGTTGTATGCACAGGAGTGCCTTCCAAGAAGCCTGAGAAGGGACTCGGTGTGGCCAGCCTTGTGCCTGGAGCTGAGGCCACCTAGAGGAAAACATTATTATTATTATTATTATTATTCTTTTTTTCTAGCTGAACAGCCTCTATCACCAGGCAAGATTTTTCCTAAATTTACCCAGAGGCTTGGATTGTGCTAATATTGAGGCCTTTCATACTAACCTATTGATAAATGTCAGACTCCTATTATTATTATTATTATTAATTATTTCTTTAGAACTCATAATCACTCTCACTTTTTAGGTAAGAAAACTGAGGCCAGGACAGTTTAAGTAATGACCCCAATTTCCCGCAGTTCAAGTATAACTCTGGGATTCCAAGCCGGTTCTGATTGACTGAATGCTCGAAACCCTAAGTCACACTGTTACTTGGTTTACCATTTGTTATTTAGATTTTAAATATTAGGATTTTTAAAAAAATGAGTCTCATCTCCTTGTCAGGAAGCTTGTGGTATTTCCCAGCGGGAGAGGTAGGTCATGCAGCTGGCACCACCGTTCATGAAATGACCCAAGACTATAGTTTTGGTTTTGTTCACCAGTGTAGGAAAGTGGATTCCAGCACAATCTTAGAAGTGCACTATACAGTTCATTGTGCAATAAAATCTCTGTTGCAAAAATAAAGCTTACTCTAACAAAACTTTTTCTTATAAAGAAAAATTCTTAAGAAGTTGGTATAATATTGAACAATGAAAGCAGAACACAGGATCAATAGCTTCCCCTTTCCTTCCAGTTCAGAAGTGTTGGCATTGCCAACAGAGGTCATGTTACACTGTATAGTGTAGTGTCCGACCATTTATCAGTGTGATTTTGAGAGGAGTAAGAAATTACTGTGTAAAACAGATTCTTTTATGGGATTCTGATGTTTAAAGTCCAGTCAGTCTGGTTTGGGTTTATCATGTAGATCCTCTTTTGTACAACTTTTTCTTTGCAACCTCAAGTAAGTCTTAATTGAACAATAGGAATTCATAAAATGTCTTCTACATATTATTGAGTAATGTTATATAAATTCAATACTTATTTAATATTGATAATATATGACTATAGTGTGAGGTCTAAGAAAAATGTTATTACTTTCCTAACAAACTGAGGACTCACCTGTCAGAAAGTTAATACATACTAAGCAAAATAACACCAAATCCTAGATCCTTTCTCTTCAGGGAGAAAGAAGGAAACTGCAATGTTTGTATGAGTTTGGCCCCACTTTTACATTCTTCCAAAAGCATTGAAAACTCTGCCAATATTTAGCTCTGAAGGAATTTTAATGACTTAGAAAAAAGACAAAGTCATATATTCGTGGAAATAGTAGCAAAATCTTAGCTCTGATGTTGATAGACATGTTCATTTTAATAGGCAGTACTGAGCATGATCTCTAAATAAAAGTTCCTGGCTACATATGTAGTTTGTGTGTGTGTGTGTGTGTGTGTGTGTGTGTGTGTGTGTGTGTGTATGTGTGTGAGAGAGAGAGAGAGAGAGAGAAACCAATAGGTGTAGACTCCTTGGTCCTTTGTCTTCCTTGTAAATAAGGCAACAATCAAAGGATATTTCTCAGCACAGATGCTAGGCAACATTTAGTAAATTATTGTTGGGCAGTGTCAAGGTAGCCTTCACATAATAAAAACTGTTATACTGTTATCTGAATATTTCTCTGAATATGTTAAGGGTAGTAGAGTAGTAGGAAGAAGGTTAGGTGGACTAGATGGGAGATGTTATGGATGGAAGGTTAGAATTCCTCTCATTCAAAATGCTGGGTGGGAGACTTTACCTGACTATAACATTGAAAAGTCAGAGAAAAGGAAATTCTCTCTCTGAGCTCACAGAACGAGAAGGGAGGTAATCATAATGCTTTTCTAGGAATACCAGCCTTTACAGAAGTGGGAAAAGTTGCTTCCAGAAGATCCGTATTAATGGGACTTTTCTGGGAATCAGGGCAACATCTGTTTCCCAGCTGTTGGAGCTCCACTGCGATCACAGCTGCAGTTCAACAGCTTCTTTTGCTGCAACTTGGACTCAACTTGCCCAATAAGGTGGAGACCAGGAGGGAAGTACAATTGGATGTAAAGAAATTTACAGTGTCAGCTGTAACTGACTATGATATATATATAGAGCATTAAAAACCAGCAATGTTTCCAGAATTTCCTGAAAACTGCCTGCTGCATCTGAACTGCTAGTGACTTTTCACTTCGAAATCTGTGGACACAGCCTATATTCAATCAATACACGTTGGAGTCAGTGCCTGTCTGTAGTTGGTAATTGGCCTGATTCCCTGAGAGTTCCCCTGCAGTGAAGCCGCCACAGTCCCCGTCCCCCCCAGCACCCCTGGACCACTCCCTCACCCACAGCCGCAGGGAGCGTCAGGCTGGCCACCATCCAGGTGCATGCGGTGCTAATTGTGAAGTCTAATCCCTGTCTGTGGATTTGCTCTTATTACTATTATTCCTCTACAGACTAACATTTATCTACTTTGCTAATACCTAATAGTAAATTAGGAATTTCCTCATGACACCGAAAGCTCTCATGCATCTGATTAGAAGTGCTATCTTAATTTTATAAACAAGTTTAGTCTTATCATTTTTGTATCCTCACCATAAAGAATAAATCCGTGTTGCATTTATTTTTTAATACATGAAAGATAATGACCAGATGCTTTTAGCATATAAATCATACCTGTGCATCCTCTGAATGTGCGTATTTGTTACATAAATAATTTCTACTTATTACAATTTCTGGCTAATCTTTTTTTTTTTTTAATTCGGCTTTTTGACATCTTGCAAAACAATCTTGTTGGACAAGTTTACTATTTTAAAAGTGCTGGAATCAAATCCAATTCTGAGTTTTCTCAGAATGAAAAACTAAACATACTGAAACCTCAAGGGAATGCAATTAAGAGATATTTTGAAACAGAAATATGGAAAAGATGTAGGAGATGAAAATTGAAACAGAGCTTGATTTAAAAATATAGGCATAAAATCACTAGGCTTAATGGCATTGCTAGAATATTACCAGAAAGAACACTTTTTAATAATGAAGTCATCACAAAGCCTAATAATAAACTAGGAGACATTTTTTAAAATAGTAATTATATTAGACTCAATCATTGGGACGTCTGTAATCCTCTCTCAAGTAATGAGTCAGACTGATTTGTCCATTTGAAGTCTCTTTAATTCCAGTTTCCTGTGGGCATCCATACTAGCCTGTTATTTTTCATTAATAATTACCTGGGGCAGTATGCTAATTTCTTCATATTATTCAGTGTGTTGCTCCTGGGTCCAGATCATGGTTCATGAGACTGAGGACAACTGCTGCCATTTTATTAGCTGGCTGTGCTCTGCGTGTGTCAAGTTATTGAATGCTTGTCACTCAAACACTGTTGTGAGGGTAATGGCCTTCTGCTGATTTCCGCTCCCTCCTGCCTCCAAGTGTCATCATAGGTCATTAATTGCTGACTCGGGGGGGAGAATGGATGTGATACCATTCTGAACACTGGCTCAGTGTGATATACTGTAATTACAAGTGCAAAGCTTGAATGCTTTATTTTTAGCCAGTGTTCAGGTATAATACCCACCCCCCAAATCCTCCACTACTGACAACTTTTCTTGATCAGCTACAAAATTAAATACATAGTGGAAAAAGCCTTCAATCTCAACAAGAATAATGTTCATACAGATGAATCATAAGAAAGCAGTAAAGATGTGCCTGAATTTCTTAGCATAAAGTCAGTTTACTTAATTTTACATACAATGTTAAAACAGTCTGTTTTCCAAGGCTAACCCTGAGCTGAAATCAGACAGTGACTAAGAGAGGTATGTAGGTCATGGACAAGCAGGTTGGAAACAAGGAACAGTGACAGAGAGGGGTTTGTGGCAGTGCTTGAAGTCGACAGGCAGAGATCAGAAATGAACCAAGGAAGGTGATGTAAAAATAAAAGAGCATGGCCACTGGGGTGAGTCTCTGTCATCTTGGCCTACATGTTTGGTGGTAAAACAGGTAGGGTGTAAACAAAAACTTCCATTGCTGGTAGAGTTAGCTAAATCCTGTAGACTATGGCTTCATTATGATTTGATATGGTCATGACTATTTGTAGTTATGTCATCAGGAAAGTTCATTCTGCTTAATATGTAGGCGTGTGTGAAATTAACCAAAGAACTTATATGCATATGTGCATAACCCGTGGACACAGACAATAGTGTGGGGAAGGCCTGGGGGGGGAGCAGGTATGGGATGGAGGGGTCAATGGGGGAAAAAGGGGGATATCTGTAATACTTTCAACAATAAAGATAAAATTTTTAAAAAGAGTTTTTTAAAAAAATCAACCTTTTTATTTGGTTGCCTATGTATTTAAGTCTTCACCTGGTGTTTTTTTGTTGTTTTGTTTTTCAGGCCAAAAGGTGTGTTTTGCTGACTACAAACACCCCTGCTACAAAATGGCCTATTTCCACGAGCTGTCCAGCCGAGTGAGCTTTCAGGAGGCGCGCCTGGCTTGTGAGAGTGAGGGCGGGGCCCTTCTCAGCCTTGAGAATGAAGCAGAACAGAAGCTGATAGAAAGCATGTTGCAGAACCTGACAAAGCCGGGCACAGGGATCTCTGACGGTGATTTCTGGATAGGCCTTTGGAGAAGTGGAGAGGGCCAAGCATCTGGTGCCTGCCCGGATCTCTACAGGTGGTCCGACGGGAGCAGCTCCCAGTACCGGTGAGTCGGGCCCTCAGGGGGCTTTCTTCTACCTGCAGAGGATGTCAGAATAGAGCAGGGAAATAGCGTAGACGTGTTCTTGCTGCTCCATACAGAGCGGGGCAAAAGGAGGCTTACAGTTGTGAGTATGTGAAGCACAGCGTTTATTCTTGTGTTATTATTTAGTAATTATTGTATTATTTTCTATATGAATAATTGTAAACCTCCTTTTGCCCCACCCTGTATTGGCAGAAACTGGTATACGGACGAACCTTCCTGTGGAAGCGAAAAGTGCGTGGTGATGTATCATCAACCTACGGCCAACCCTGGCCTTGGAGGCCCCTACCTCTACCAGTGGAACGACGACAGGTGCAACATGAAGCACAATTACATCTGCAAGTACGAACCAGGTAGGGTGGCTTGCAAGTTGGTATAGCAGATGTTGTGCATATCTGCTTAAGTTTTATCTTTAAGCTTTGCTACCTTTGGCTCTTTTTGCTTTTCTGCTGTGAAACATGAACGTACTCTAAAAACTTGTCCTATTCGGTGTACTGAGCACACTGTGTGCTACAGAACAGACTGCCAATGAGTTAAATAGAACCGGAGTAACTAGAAACTATAGAAACTAGAGTCACTACAAATAGACACTACAGTCACTAGAAATAGAACTAGAGAGTAACTAGAAACATCTGGAGAGGTGCCTTTAAGAGAAAATAATTATCTCCAATATTAAGGTCAAATGGTATTTTTAGAAATTCATTTAATGAAAAATAAACAGCTATTTTTAAATATTTTAAATATTTAGTATAGCGTGTGTGAGGGAGGTGTGTCACCAAAGCACCTATAGATTTACACATCTGAGCAATAGCCCTTTAGGTGATTATCTGGGGAATTTAAGGGATCAAAGGAACCCTCTCCTGGAACACCAGCTTATTATCTCGTGGCACGATACTTGGCACGTGCTCCTCAGTATAATTGAACTACTTTGAAAAGACAGCTCAACTGAATTGATATTTGACCAAAAGAGAGGTTAATCAGAACTGTGCAAACTCATTTTTAACAATAATGTAAGAAAGTCAAATTAGATACTTAGGCTTTGAGATTTTTAATTTTTTAATTTTTTGGCTATTTGTCTCCTCAGTGTTTGGAAGTGTCATTTTAAGTCTTCTGTTTGCTTGACCTCATGTGTTCATGGAAGGCAGTTATAATCAAGTGCTGCTATTTCCATTATTGTCTTGAAAATACATGATTCCTTTTTGTCATAAGACCATAAAGCACGGGGATTATTTGGATTAGGTTTACTCTTCTCTCATGTTTATCCTGCTCTTGAGTATATTAGCCAACTTTCTCTCCCTGGTGAGCTTATTCTTCAGCAACCCCTAGGTTGCTAAATCCATCATTACCCTTTTAGAAGCCTTTACAAAGCCAAATCAGTTACGCTCTTATGTTCTTTGTCTTTTTTTCCTTTAAAAATATAAAGTTTAAGTTCTCTGATAGTTTAAATTTGCAGCTGTATGTACTCGAAACTATTAAATGAAACAGTATATTGTAGAATCTTTTAAATACAATATTGTCTTCTTCTCTAAGCTTTTAGATGAACGATTTTGACTCTAAGTACATTTATTTACTTTATTTTTATATTTGCCTTCTTAGGTACATTATTCAGGACACTATAACCCCAGAATCTTCTTGACTTGTTTTGTATTAGATAATCTACATTTATATTACTCATGGAAGAACACTGTAGACATAAAATTATTTCTTCCTTTATCTCCTATATTCTACCTAAATCTTCAAATATCTGTACTTTGTGAACAACATTATTTTATGTATTTATTGTTTTTGAAACACATGCACAGTTTTAGTTGATCTTATTAATGTACTTAGAAATTTTATTCTTTACTTTGCTTTAAATATTTTCATCTTTAACTATTTTCTGTTTAGTCAACCTTCTTCGAGCTTAGTGTTTTATTTATGAAGGATATTGGTTTCATTAAATTTCTTGCTTATAGAGCCAGTGCTTTTTACTGGTGAGTGGTTAGCTTCTCAGTGGTGAGGGGCTTGGAGAATTAAGCAGTGGGACTATTTAAAATTTACAAACTATACTACTAATTATTTTGAACTTTATTCTCCAATTATACCAGGACTACTGTGTGATTTGAACTTAGTCTTCTCTTTCTGCTCCTGCATACCATGTGCGCATGACTAATCATATCCAAAGTAGTAAAAAATTAACCTGGCTAAGCAGAAACTGAATAATTTGCTTCTGAGTTTGCTCATTCTCTTAGCAATCATTCCATCATTTTTATTATTGTCCCCTGAGTGGCATATCTATTCTGTAGGTCTATAGAATATGTATACAAGAATAATAAATATTATTATAGGATGGTATATGATTAAACTTCCAATGAATAGAGACTGTGTGGTCAAATTAGAGGAGTAAACATTACATTAAAATGATTTGCTAGTCTGAAACTAATATAAGATGCTATATATGTCCTTTATTTCCCATCACTTGATAAAAATAAATAGGAAATTGTATTTTTGGAACAAATGAAAACAAATCTACAGAGTATTTTCTTACTAATTTAATTTATATTCACTGAACTATTAATTTAACACATGGGACCTAGAAAAAAAATTAGGTGATAGAGCAGTACCAGGTCATGGTAAGAGAGTTCAACATGTTTTAAGGGCATGGCAATTGAGAAGATTTCATCTCATAAAACCAGGGAAAGAAACAGCTCAAAAGCCTTAGTTTATTATTATATTTTAAAGGCGTAGACATTATTGGAAAGTAAATACAAGGATGGCATTATTTGTATAGGACAGACACTTGCTTAGAACATTATTATTTGAACCATCAATTCCAAACACAATCCATATACAGTCTTTTGCTGATTGTTATTGTGAGGAGAAACCTAAATATTGCACTGATATTAGCACCAAAATCACCTTTGCTTGCCATTGAATTGCAGTTCATGGCTCACATTCTCATGGTCACTGAATCTTGCTTGTCTTTGCCTAGCTTCCTGCCTGCTTTGGCATGATTGCCTGTAACATAGACACACTGTTGGTAGGCAATGCAGTAATGGTTGCAAGGATTCATGAAGTGGATGCTCGATTTAAAGATAATTAAATGTTGACTTCTAGTTAGACAGTTTCACATAAACTTAAGTTCAAAATATAATTCTTAGCTATAAATGGTTCAGAAGTCAAAACACTGATTTTTATGTGGTTTTATAATAAACTTATTTCCTCTATGTTTGTATTTCTCTTGTTTATCATTTCATATGATGTCTGTACTTACAATCTACAGAGATTAATCCAACAGCTCCTGGAGAAAAGACTTATTTTACAAACCAACCAGGAGACACCCATCAAAATGTGGTTGTTACTGAAGCAGGTAATTCATTCCCGTGTCTTTAACTCCTTTATCAAGAACAAAAACTGTACATTTAAACTCTGCTTCTAGTTGGCCCCAACTTCCCTTATTTCTTAGTGAAGTGGTGCAGTAAATATGGGCCTATGGAAATTTACTTTTGAACCAGGTTAGAACAAATGATGCTAAGCTAGTTTTTGCATGTGAGAACCTATTTTTTTGTTTGTTTTCTTCTGATTGGATGTATCTAGTACTAAAAGTATACTGGTATGTTTTTTTAAGGATTGGCTGGGGTGAGGTGAGTATAAAATAAAAAGCCTGATCTGTAGACTCTGGAATTTTCTGTGATGTAAATACTCCCTGGCTGATTTCAAGCTACCAAAGTGATATCGCTGAACCGCAAGGTGGAAAGAATGCATACATTGAACTCTCAGCCCAGCTGTTTCTAATATACCACTGTCTGCAAAAGAAACAATGAAATCCCAATGCAAATTGCATGTTAGTCAGAAATCATTTTAGCATGGCCTTATGCCAACTGGACAGAAATGTTGGTTTATCCTAGTTGCTTTGTGAGGATTGAGCCAAAGACCCAAAGTCTCAAAATCTTTCTGCAGGCAATCCAAAATCCATGAAAGAGGAGGGAATACTGTCTCTTTTTCTTTATTAACATATATAAAGAATCATGATGATATTTTGAAAAGAAAAAAATACTTTGTGAATTTTTAAAATTCTTGAAGTCACCTATTACTTGATGGAGGCTCAAGAGTTGCTGAAAGCATAGCAAATTACCCTCAAAATACCCATCACTGGACCTCAGCTTCTCGTGTTAACAAAGGAAGCGATATGCAGTTAAATGGGTAGTTTGTCCTAAGTTTGGTCCACTTTGGTCAGTATTATTTAGATTAATACTGATGGCTTTTGATTGGCTAGCTAAATGCATGGTTTTCAATTTGTGGGGTTTTTTTTGTATGGATATGATATTAAAATGAAGTGCTCTTCATTTTTCAGATGCCTGATTTTAAACCATTCAGAACATCTAAACCTAATTAAAGATTATCAGTAAATAATTACATTGGGGATATTTTCCCCCGATGACAGTGAAAAAGTGTTTAATAAAGTCATTTTATGCTATCTGAGACTTCAGTTTTTTATTTTACCAAGAATATCCAACATGATCAAGTGTGGATGGAACAGGATTTAAAAATTACTCATTTTAGAATTTAATTAAGATCAAGTCTTCATGCCTCTGAAGTCTTGTGTCTCTGGGTTATGACTATATCATCAGTTAATATTTACATATTTTTGGTTTAATCCCTGGGAATCTTGCATATCACCATGGCACTGAACTTATTGGTCAGGGTGATTACATGCCCAAGAAATCAACAGTTATTTTAATAATGATTATTATTTTTTAATCAGTGCTTGGTTCTCTAAGAACCAAGAAGGATTAGTGAAGTGATATAGCTAGGATTATTAATACACTATGAATACTAGCCCCTATCTGAATAGCAGATTTAATAATACTTTTGGAAATATGGACATTGAATAAGAGCATGGCAACCAGTGCAGTAAGATTTTTTTACTTTTAACAATTATATTACATTAGATTATTTAGTATTTAAGGAAGAACTTTGCTTAGAATCTATTGATAATAATTTTATTTTACCTTAAATGTTTGGAAAACTTTTATGTATCTTTGGTGTTAGAATTCTGCCTCACCTGTCTTTTTACACTAAGACTGTTTTACTTTTGTAGGCATAATTCCCAATCTAATTTATGTTGTTATACCAACAATCCCACTGCTCTTATTGATACTGGTTGCTTTTGGAACCTGCTGTTTCCAGATGCTGCATAAAAGGTAAATAATTGCCTCGGGGCTCATAGCTGATGTATGTGCTGGGTCTGAAATCTGAATGCTTGTAAGTTTGCAACGTATGCAACTATACCATCCCTTGTTTATCAAGTGTAAGAATTAATGCTAAACCTTTCAACCTTGACCTCAAGTTGAATGCAAAACTTAATTCTTATAGTTGTACTTTGTAGTTATCTTTTCAAAATTTCAAGTCATAGCCTTTTGTTTTGTTTCAAAAGGATCTTTTAAGTATAGGAAATAAAGCACAATGTTAAAAATAGGTCACTTTTTAGTAGGCAGCTTGAAATAAAATGACACATTTTAACCGCCAGATTCTTGGGAGTATTATATCTATTTATCCATACCCTTGAGATAGATGTAAAATTTTTCCATGTGTATCAATTTGTCAATTCAATTAAAATAATTAATATAGTAAATATAAGTATGTATGAAAGGGAAAAGGAAAAGATGTTGGATTTAAATAAGAGCATGTTTGCTAGAATAGTCTAGACAAGCGATTTTCAACTGGTGTGCGGCAAGAATTTTTAAAACATGCAATACTGGACTATTTAGTGAGAGGCTCTCACCTCTTTTCCCTTAGATTGTCAAATTAAAAAAATGACAACGGCCAACACGACAGTAGCCATCCAGTGTGAATGAATCGAAATTATACCAATTTTTTTGTCAGGTCGGCAAAAAATATATTTTTTGGTGTACCGCAGAATTTTAGTAATTAGTTTATGTGCCATAAGATGAAATAGGTTGAAAATCACTGGACTAGATCTCTTTGTCCGAGTGTTTCCAATAGAAATTGATTGGGAGAGTGCCCTCATCATGGAATGACCTGTAAATACATCATTTTTCTCTTTTGATGTTAATTATTCTTCTTCTTTTCCTGAAATAAACCATAAAGAATCCACTAAGCAACAAAAGTCCCAGAGAAAAAAGTCAAATTGATGTCAACTCTAAATTTCACATACGTTTAAAAAAGCATACAGCCTGTGATTTATTGACTGTTTAAGCAAGACACGTTGAATGATAATAATAAATAAAACCTGGCAAATTAATACTACATTTTATTTCCTCTTGGCTTTCCAATGTATAGGTAAAACACAGTTAAATTGTTTTTCAATATTTTGTACAGAATACAGACAATAGTAAATATCTAGCTTCTTCCCTTAATTCCTAAGACTACGGAAAGATGGAAAGCAATTCTGGAAAGCAATGATGTAGAGGTAGGATTTGATATAATCCCCCATAACCCAGCCAAACTGTTAAGGAAGAACTGTAAATAACAAGTCAGCTTGAAAAAAAAATAACTTGAAAAATATTACGTAGACATTCTCATTTCTAAGATAAATATTCCTCACGTGCCAGTGACAGAGTTTTCTCTAAAGTTTGTTTTCCTTCTTCCAAATGGCGTGTTATTGTAGAGACTCTATTCCTTCAGAAACCTTCCAGGTTTTCCCATCTTGCAGATCTGTGGCGTTTTCACTGTTTGAAATTCTCAGAGTGAGAAAATAAAGCAGAATAGAGCACCTCTAGATGCCGGCATTAGCTGTAGTGCCAATTCATTCGTTCTTAGATCCTTCCTTTTCCTTTCTTCCAGGAAAGCAAGGAGAAACTTCATCAAAGACTCAACTCCATTCTCATCTGAGGGCCTTGCAGAAAGTTTAAATTCCAATCTGGTACACAGGATGGTTTCTCTCATTCCATGTCATGTTCAAAAGAATAACTCTTGTTTCCTTAACTGGAAGTAACTCTTAAAGGCCATACTAATGCTACACGAAGACTACATTAATAACTTAACCTTATCTTTTTCATCATTAAAAAGTTTTCATGTTTTTGATCAACTTTGCTGGACTGATTTTCCTTTCGTGTTGGATGACTTATTAGATAAAGATGTGCTGATCTTACTTATTTGGATGCAGACCTCCAAAACGTATAAATAGAATATATTATTTTGTTAGTAACAAATTCAGTTAAATGGAAGTCAATTAAGTAATACTATAAAAATGTATTGCTCAGACTTGTTTAGGAAGAGTTCTTTTCTAATTTTTCTTGGAAGGAGCTCTGCCAGGTCAGGCAGATGGCGAGTGAAAGGTGTGGGTGGAAGGCATACCTGTGGGTAGGAGGCTGGAAGGGGTGCTGCTGGAAGGGGTGTCTGTGGGAGGAAGGAAATGCTGAGCACAACCCGCAGGGACAGAACATGGTCAGTGGTGCAGCTGAGGGCTCATTCTCAGGAAACTAGAGCAAAAGGAGTCCAGAGCTTGAGCAGAGTCTGGTAGAGGATGACTCGGACATTGAGGAACAGGCCCTTTTCCTGGAGCCCGAGAACTGGCTATTTTATGGAGAGTTGAAGACAGCCCAGCCCGAGGCATAGGCTGGACTTGATGTCCCGAACTCTCCATCTGAGAGTGAAGTTCAATCTCAGATCTGGGGAAACTCAGACACCCATAAGTTATTAGCACCTGAATCTACATTGTTTTTCAGAGACTGAAATAATATTAAACTTCCGAGGATTAGGTGACTTAAATTTAGGACCCCAAAGCTGATGGGAGGGGTCCTTATACTTAGGAGAAAAGCACTACTGAATGATTTGGCATTCAATACAGCATATGTTAACGGAGAAATATTCAAAAAGCAACATTTCAAAAATCATAGACCAAGGAAAATGAAGATTTACTGGTGATTACAATGAAAATGTTGGCATTGTGTCAGACACATTTGTGTGTGTGTGTGTGTGTGTGTAGAGTTCTAAACTATGAAGGATCCAACAGAGAACCACCTATTTTATTCTGCTTTTTCATTATTTCATATGAACTGTTTACCATCTTTGCATACTGGAATAATCTAGAATTCTTTGTAGGAATGAAAAAATAGGCTGGTGAGAGAAGAAGGACCCTTTTATAATAAGCCCTGGGATACATACCTCCACTTGGACCATGACATGCCCAGTTTGATGAGAGGTCTCATATATTGAACTTATTTCTTCTTGTGTTTTTCAGTAAAGGAAGAACAAAAACTAGCCCAAACCAGTCCACATTGTGGATTTCAAAGAGCACGAGAAAAGAAAGCGGCATGGAAGTGTAAGGTTTCATTGAATTGGCTCCAGAAAACAATGTTTTCTTCTGTAACTCTGGATCTGTATAAGGAATGGCGTCAGAACCTTAGCTTGGAATGGCTTGAATCTCAGAGGATCTACAAGATGAACTGTAAGCTCCCTCTTGAGGCAAATATTAAAATGAGTTTTCTATGTTTATTTCATTTACAAAATATGCTGTGCTAATAATGGAGTGAGACATGCTTATTTTGCTAAGTGATGCACCCAAACTTCAAGTAAATGGAATGGACCATGCAGATAAACTTGCTCTCAACACATCAGAAGTATGTGTGTTGGAAGCAGTTATTTTTGTTTCTTTTACCTTTCATAGGTTGTAATCTAGTTAATGCAATGTAGATTGTATTGAAATTTACAGTGTGCAAAAATATTTTACCTTTACGTAAGTGTTTGATAAAAATGGACTGTTATATTTATTTTTATGGTGTTTCATTTTTCAATACATGCTGTTTTGATTAAAGAAATTTATCATTGTGGTCAACTGAATTCACAAACACATAAATACATTGCCATAGAAAAAAGTTTCCTTTCTAGAAATGGTTCATCTTTCAGTTCCTCTGCTTTGGATCAGACAGTGTATAAGAAATCTCTTCAGAAATAAGAAGCTATTTCATTAACTGTGGTATAAATCCACTCAAATATTTCACTTAGAGGCAAGAATTGTCTAATTTTAATTGTGCAAGACATGTGCCTTATAATTATTTTTAGTTTAAAACTCAACAGATTTTGTAATAACTTTGTTAATAATTGTATAAATTATGTACTCAATCTAGAACGAAAATAGTGGCAAACACAATATAAATCATATGTCTTCACATGTTGCCTATATAACCACAAATAGCTCGCTGAGGGTTCTGGAATCAATTTGGTTCCTCCTTTGACCACAAAACAAGGAGGGTTATTTGGGGTTTGGGGATAAAACTGGAGGCAGATTGTGGCATCATTTGTCTAAGGTTTTCTTCTAGTTCTGTTTAGCCTCTGTCGGCACCTAAAGGGGCTTCACAGTTGGGACCAGGTGAGTGGTCACACTGGTGTGGAGGTAAGGCCAGCACACTAACATTTTAGTGAGGAAAGAAGCTGTGAGTTAGTGTGAAAAATGACTGGAGGGCATCGATCATCGTGTGTTTGTTGAGGGTTTGGCTGGGAAAGTGAACTGGGGCTCCTCTGTCTTATCCCCTGGTTTCTTCAATGCCCGTGGCTCCTTCATCTCAAGAGAGAGTTGTAACTATCTGGTCTTCACATGTCCCTGTGCTCCTTTTAACCAAATAAAAGTTCTTGTTTCTGAAGAATGATCATTCGTGTTGTCTAAGTCTCTCAAGTGGACAAACTACAGACACGTTCGCATCAATACATGCAGATGAAAACAAATTACCGTTTAAGGGTGGAGGGAACGAAAGTTGTGGTCATAGAGCATTTTACACCTCATTTTTTCCCTGTCAGTCCTTTTCGGTTCGATAATAAAGAGCTCTCGTTAAGGCAATTCACCACTGGAGCTGGTTGGCAAAACTAAAAGGCAAAATAGAAATTAGCGGGCCTCGGCCCCTCTTCGGCTGCTGGGAGGCCTCGGGAACAGCAGCTGCGCCCCAAGCTTAGGCCCCCCCACATTTAGCACTCCTCTGTGCCTTGGCTACCCACCTTTCTGGGCAAAATGAGGGACCAGCTGCTGGCATCTACCTCTTCCCACCAAGCTCCCACTGCCAATGTCTTCATTTAACTGGGGTCCGATGGAAGGAGACTAGGCTCCCCCCATTGTCTCTGCCTCCAACGACTACAACAGCTGCATGCAGGGGAGACAGAGCCGTGGGGAAAGGCCTTGCTTTGCTTTTTATCTTGATCCAGGCCTGGATCACTCTTCTGGCATTAATTACTAAACTCGTAAGTTACTGGGAGTGGGACAGTGCACTTTCCTCTTATTCGAAGATGGCCCTGAGACGGTCCTAAGGGCTTCTTAAAATTTTAGCTGACCTTTGAAAAATAAAATGGACTACATGGTGTGTGTATCTGTTGTGTTTGTCTTTTCAGAGCATAGTTCACATGTGTTTTAAAATGCAGGTGGTTCTGGAAAAGATTCAGGTAGTAAAATCAAACAGCACACCCTACCCCTGCTGTTCCATCCTTCCTAGCTATCAGGAACAGGTACTTGGAAAGGTCTTCAAAAGAATAGTGTGTTCAGGGACTCCTGATTTTTGGCCTAAGAATAAATTCCACAATTGCTCACCAAGTGGTCGCCAGTGCCTCATCGTTTCTTCCATCAGGACAACCTACGGTGATTGATCCCGTCTTTCGTCTCTCGATTCCTTTAAACCTTCTTTTACTTTGGACCATATACACTCATTCAAGAATGTGTGTGTGCATTAAGTAAGCATGAATTTTGTCTTCCCAAATAAGTCAATATGCTTTGTGTAGTGTGAGAAACTGAAGTTTACACTTATTCTGGAAATGATCCAAGAGATTAAAGCAGTGAAACAAATTCATTTATTCCACATTTTTGGCCTTCTAATGGGCAATTCAGCTGTGTTTAAATTTTGCACATGTGAGAAACACCCACTGTAACACACATATATTGGAAAAAAGACATTTTTAATAGTTGCACTTCTTAAATATGTGTAATTATTTTCTGAAAATTAAAAAATACCAGCTTGAAATAAATGGATTGTATGAATAACCCAGGTACTAAAGGATCCAGTAAAAGAACTATAATATCAGTAATGTACCTTCTATTTTGACACTAGGGCTATATGCAGACTTGCATTTGCCGTTTGATTAGCTTATTTGAGAGGAATGTGCAGTCTAGTTAGGCCAGGTCTGTGACATAAGCTTACAATACGTACTTCTTCTGAGCAGGAAAACCATTAGGAATATGCTCAGGATGAGTTGGAAATACATTTGGGTAGAAAAGCAGGAAGACTACTGAACTTCTGATAGTAGCAATTGCAGCTGGCGCTGGATAATTTCCAGCAGTTTATTTCAAACAGTAACTAATGTACCTTGTGCAAAACAGTCTATTTCAGTTCTTTTGCTTAAGTTGTCTTAAGTGTATAATTTATGATTTAAAATAACATTCCTTTAAATAAGAGGACATGACAAACATAATGACTAAGAACAAAGGAAATTCTATCTGTGAAAGAATAGATGTCCACAATAAAACCGAAGCGCATGATTTTAAAGTTACTTAGTTCTGTAGAGATTAATTAGTTTTGTTTGTTTGTTCCCAGCACTTCAGTGGCTTAGGTAAGAATAATGGCTTTTGGGAACTATTTTTTACAAAATTCTTAATTTTCACACTTGTTAGAGTGGAATGGGAACCTTTTGTGTTTGGTTTAGGAGACACTCTAGTGGAGAAAACTTTGTATCCATTCTGTGAACCTCGGGCCCCGCACATACACCCCTGGGCGGTTAGGCCACGCACACTGGTATCCGAATGATGTCACACCAGCCAGGAACCACCTGTTGTTTTCTTGGCACATTAATGGTCCTCCTGAATCACCCTAAATAGTAGATTACAAAAGATAATTGTAAGTGCGTGGGTCAATTGATATTAATATATAAAATTGTTTTTAACAAATCAATTCAGAAATAAAGATTAAAAATATGATTTAATTGCAAGTCACCTGTATACTCTAGGTCACCATCACTCTAGGTCAAGAATGGGAACCTTTTGCTGCTCAGTAAGAACTCAGAGAAACGCTAAGACAACTTAGGAATCATTTATGTGTAATTTTTAAAATGCTACATTTATGAAGGGATCTATGGAAAAGATAATTATTCCATATTCTGTGCTTGAGAAAAACTAAAAACTCAGCACATAAAATTGATTTCTGTTCTCTTGGGTAGCATTAACTTTTCAGTGTTCGGCAAACAGATTTGAAAAAAACTTAATGTTTCAACTGAAAGAGGCTAATCTGTGATATAATTTCTAGTGATTACTGCACATATTTTCATCTTGGATTTCAATTGAAGTGTTTTTAATTTTCATAAATATTAATTATAGCAGATCCTGGTAGAGTTAATTACATAGATTTTATTTGCACGTCTGTACTGCAAATGAACATAATGCAAACATATAGTGCCACTAATTAATGACAAAATTGACAAGTATTTTTCATGTTAAGTGTGTAAAAAATGTAAATTAATCTGCCTTTTTATATATTTATGAAAGCATTTAAAGCCTTGTGTATTTTGCTTGAAATCATTGACACAACAGAGTATTTTAACCCAGGCTTGATGTGAGAAATACCCTGGGAGTCTTTTTACCCCATTCTTTACTACCTTTGGGACCTATATTTAAGGGGGAAAATGTGTATGAAAGCACCTTTTCTCTCTTGGGTGCAGAGGAGCATAAATTGCATTGGCAAACATAGGTTACCTCTATTCTAGGTGTGACAGAGGTTTCCAGCTGTTTGAAGGCAGGGACTACAGTTTTCATTTCTGCCTCCTAAGCCCTTAGTCCACAATACGGGTTCAGAAATGTTTATGGAACACTATCGACCCAAGGCGAGAGTAAACAGACTCAAAAGTGTGGCTTAGCAGTTATTAAAAATAAACCTCAACTGTTTTTATATTTTAAAAGAGTCATTTGTTTTTCTCCATGTTTTCTAAAATATTTTAATTTTTTTAAATAGCAAAAACCAGACACTGATGACATGATCAAGGATTTTAAATTACCCAGTTCACACTATTCAAGGATCCACAAGCAGGCTTGGTGCCCAACAACTGGGTGGTCTGTCTGGTTGAGAGACCGACATCTAATTCTATCACTTCCCATCTTCTAATTACTCCACTTCAGCTCTGTTATATAATCTCTCCTGGTCTTAATTTTCTGATGTGTCTGATGAAGACAGTTCCTTCTCCCACTATCTCAGGGATGTGTAAGAACTTCGAAAATATGAGTGAATTTCCAGAACATAAGGTATTAGCCTAAAATGTATGTTTCCCCTTAGATGCTATATTTGCAAAGAAAAACAAAATCTCTACCTTCTTTGACGAGTGTAAACGTTGGTGGCCACTTTTATTTAGAGTAGTATTTCTTAAACAAGTACATCAGAATCATCTGATGATGTGAGAAAAACCCCTTGCTGGGCTCCACCTTGAGAGTTTCTGATTCCGCAGGCCTGTGTCGGGGCCTGAGAATTTGCATTGATGGCACCTTCTCAGGTAATAGTGCTCTGCGGGACTAGAGGCCACACTTAGAAAACCCCTGCTAGAGAACAAGGCTTTGAATGGTGAGCAAAGCAAGTTTGCTCTTTGTGTCAGTCACTTAGTTTTATGTAGAGAGGACATTCCACAGCCACTCACTGTGCCTTAAAGTCCAGACAACTGCGTCGCCCATGTGAGCCTTTGGTGAGTTAAAAGATCCTCAAGAACGTGTGGACGACTAATAAGGCAAGATCTCTGACACTATAGGGGAGGAAATAATGCTGCAAAGAACTTAGTCAAGTGATGTGTCAATCATAACATCTTCGTAATTTCAAATAATGTATTCCTATTTTATCAGTCACTCCTCTTGCGTAACTTAGTATTAAGTCGAACAAAAAAAATCATGACTTTTTAGACTACTGAGCTCTCAATCACGGTAACTTATTTACAGGTACTGCCTTGTGTGGGAGCTTTCTTACTTGCTAATGAGTCCCATGCTTAAACTCTAGAAATCAGAGCCAAATACATGGTTTCAGGGATCTGGCTTGTGTTACTGGCTTAATGTAACCTGAACATCAGTAGCATTGGCCGTCATATTTTCTACCTCATTCATGAGGCGTCTGCCCCACAACTCCCATTAACTGTAATTGAAGTTGTACAGCTGATTTCCCCCCGAACAATAATTCTATAGATTTCCCTCTCAGTGACAATATATCTTACCTTTTGCACACTTTTCATTTTTAAAGGAAAGCATAAGATCCAGAGATAAATTTTAAACTGGAAGAAAGCTACCCTATTGTCTTGACTTTGCCATGTTCATCAAAGCAGAATGAATGTAGAGCTAGGCTGAAGGTTTAGTTTACATGACTGAAGACATCGATTTAACTGGAGGGTACATATACAGATGCTTAAGTGTCTGTTAAAAAGTCTGGTATCAACTCAAGTTATTATGACATTTCTGTGTTAATATAGGTAACAAATTGTTCACACTCTAACAAGTGAAACCATTTTCCTACAGTATAAATCGCTACCTCCGCATTTGTGTGTTATTTGTTCAGTGCTGCTATCAGGTGTAATCAAATCCAATAGATGTCAGTGCATTAATATTTTATTAATTTTCAAATAGAACTATTAATATCTTAGTGCTTACTTAGTGCCCTAATGTGTTATCTTATCTAAACCTCTTAATAAAACCTAAGTGACTTGCCCAAAGTCTTGCCAATAGGGTCAAATAAGAGCAGTTTGAGCACAGAGTCCATGCTCTTCATGATTACTCCATGCTGCGCCTAAAAATTAATGATGATTCTAAAATCCAGCAGGTTACTCTTTATTTGTCGAGTGTATGTGAATTTCAGGCAGCTAATAGATGGCAACATTTTTTCAAAGTGGTAAGACTTTTTGCCTTCTTCAAAGGTAGTTTGTAGGTAAGAGTTTTCTCTGAAGGTCACACAAATCCAAAGCTATTAATACTTCAAATATATTGCAGTATTAAAAAAAAAAATTGCAGTATTGACAGGCACCAAGTGCAAGCTATCACATCTCTAAAAGAAAATGCCAAAGATAACATGAAAATTCCAGTATAGGAGCTTCTGTACAGCCTACTGAGTAAGTTCTTTATTTCCCTTCTTGCAAGTAGTTAGCGTAAACTGGCTCTAACCAGGCTTCCAGCTTGGTTTTCATCCAGAAATTATTTTGGGTCACTAGACATCTAGACCATGCTCTAAATCAGGGTTGAATGTTAGAGGCTGACAGGCCAAATTGACCCTGAGAGACCTATTTTTTGTTTGTTCTAAGTCTGCATAGGGTTTTAAAGAATTGAAATTCGAAAAGAAATGCTTGTTGCTAAGGTGTACACTCTCCAGCTCACCCCCAGGCTCACAACTGCATATTGTGCCTGGCTGTCTCCCACATTCACATTTTATGCCTAGGCCCTAAGGACAATTGGTTTATAACCCTTGCTGGTAAAAATCAGCTTTGTTTCTAATGTTTGGGTCGACCAAGGAGTACTATATAAATTGCCCACAAAAGCCAAAAGTCCCAGTTTTATAGAAGAAATGAAGTTAAGACCCTGATGATTTTTTTACTTATGAATCATTGTTAAACAATAAAAATCATTATACAGCAATGCTTTCTGGAAACTCAGGGTGAGAGTTTAATCTAGTTACCTGACAAGAATCTACTCCTCCTGCATCGTAGCCTGCACACACCATGTTTCCTGTAATGCTGTATTCTGGCATCTGGTGTTGGCATTTCTCATTTGATATGAGAGGAACATCAGCTTCCTGCAATATTTCTGCAGTAGGACCTGTTCAAAACGGATAACACAGGCAGCCAGTCAGAAGTGATCTGTGAGCATCAGTCAATGAGCCGCCATCAGTCTTATTTATCTCAACGGTTCACCCTCATTACCTAGCACTGTGTGTATATATAATGGCACTGAATGCTAAACCTTGTACTTTAAAGCACATAATAAAGCCCATCTGTGGGTTTTGCCAAATGGATGTAAAGCACTTCTTTGGCTCCCAAGGGCCAGCAGGAGTAGTGGACAGTCTTTAGGCATGTTCAGTAATTTTAAACTTACAGTATTGGTCATGGGGAGCAGGGGGCGGGAAAGCCCATCAACACAAGGAGATTCATTCATGGAAATTAGCAATGGCTCAGAAATCCAGAAGTGCTTTCATTTGGCACCTGAAGTGCTCCTTTATGGTGGTATTCAGCTCCTTGTGATGCTGTGGGGCTGAGCAGGTGCACACTGAACAGAAGATACAGCTCGAATGGACTGTGCCCCGAGCCAAGGGCGTTCAGCTTGTCCTGCACGTGCAGGTGAAGAGAAAGGAGACGTTCTGTGGCAGAGTATACTTCCATGCTCCTTACAAAATGACTCATCCACTGGAAACCTGAATCTCTGTTCACTGAAATACTAAGCCCAGGAGGGAAATGAAACAAGCAGGTGTCTAGTGGCCCAGAAAAGGTCCATGATAAGCACTTTCTAATAATTAGCAATTCTATTGGGCTCCTCAAGAGAGGCAGAAAGCTGCAGATGGGTTAGTACATCTGACAGCCAATGTTGTTGCAAAAATGGATGTGACCTCATTTCCAACTAAAAAGACAGGAAACGTGTGCGTGCGTGTGTGTGTGTGTGTGCGTGTGTGTGTGTGATTTAGATACAAAGTAACATATGTATAACTCAGTGGTGTGTTGGTAAATGTTTAATAACTGGTTTTCAAAGGGGGAAAAGCCCAAATGGGTACTGCCTGCTGATTTGCTTGGCATAAACACTCCAACCATGGCCTATTCAAAGCACCAGCATGACAGTGAACTTGAAGTTGGGAGATGTGTACAAATGGATATTTCCAGCTGGTGCCAGTGACTCCAGCAGTACATCACCGGATGGCTTCTCAAGTTTAACAATGGATTTTACTTTGGAGAGGTTAAGATACAGAAGAAAACTCAGTGCCTCACTGCCATCCATGCTGTGAAAATTGAGGATGGGTGGGAGACTTTCGTTTTATAATAAAAATCAAAGCCAATTTTGTTGCTTGTCAAGGAATAAAAATTGGTTGGGTATATGGTAAAACTCTTTGGTTAAGGAAAATTTGAGTAGTGTCCTTACATTTGATATTTATTTGTCAATATGAATTGCCATGAGAATAATTGAGCATATATATATATTCACACAAATAAAAGTCAGTAAATTTATTTCAAGTTTACTAATTGCCTTAATTTAATCAACTAATATAACTTCGTTTATTCTTGGTAAAGAACATGCTTATGGTTTTTCTAGCAAAATTACTCAGTATCAAATACTCAAAAGGGGGATACTGAGATTTTATGAAATGAAGTAGCTGGAAACCATAAGACAGAGTTTTTAAAATTCATTCAAATTGCCATCCTCTAGGAAGTATTTAAACATGATCTGACTGTTTAGTTCTAAATGAAATTGACCTCAGATACAGATTTTTTTCTTGGCTCCATACCACTCTTAGAGACCTTTCCTAAGTCAATTAAATGCATATCTTTAGTAACAATATGTATCAGCTCTGAAAAAGAATACCCATTTCCTGTGGAATAAAGAGTCTTAAATTTATTCATTATTGGATAATTTGTTTTGAAGAGTCTACATTGTGGTTATAAAAATGGCTTCTAGTTTGAAGTCTGATAGAGAAAATATCTATCTAGGGATCATCTTTGCTCTTTAGATTTCAAGTTAAATAAATCATGACATTTTTCAAGTGGAGGAAATAGAAGAATAGACAGTCTTTGACTTCAATACATTTTATGGACAGTAGACACGAGGCATTTCCAGCAACGTAATGAGATCGTAGTGGAGAACCTTTGTCGGAATCATCAGGGGAGGGGTATGACTTAGACTTTATGCTTTCTTTTACAAGAAGTAAGGATATTTTGGCTGTGAATGCTTTGCTACTGGGACTGAACCTCATCACAAGATTGAAATACATCTTATACAATTAGTATTTGCAAATATAGTTGCTATGATCTATGATCTGTTGTGACTCCAGGGCCCAGGTCCTCCCACCAGACTACAATACCTTTCCTTTTTGCTTAACTATTAATGAGTAGTCAACACTCCTCCTAGATGGAGTAAGTCCTATAAGAAATTCGGACGCCAGTGAGACTTGCAGTTAAGCTTAGAGGGCATGAAGGACTGGAATGCTTTTATAAAAAAGCATGTTTGTTATTAATATGCATCTTTTCTGTGTTTGGAAAACATGCTATTAAATAATACTATTGATCAACAGCGTATCAATTTATACTGTTCAATGTAAGATTTGCGCTCTGAGTCTTCTTGTCAGTAGGCAGAATAAGCATTTGAAGCTAGAAGGGATTTCTTTCTCATTTGAGAAAATGTGACTGTGAGATCTTTAGATAATAAATAAAGATAGTTTTATTGATTTGGGAAATGTGACAGCTAATAATATGGCTTTTGATGAGACTTCTATGAGCTGTACAAAAGTATACTTTTGAAACCTTTGGTTATATTCATTTTAACAGACGTACCTTTTCTCCTTATTGGCGTTTATAATACAAAAATTAGATATTGAGTTTTGGGGATGCTTGAATTCCCCTCGAATAAGGATTATAGTTTTATAATATGCTCTATACAATTTGGAAAAAATTTCTTAACTATACAAATATACAATACATGAATATAAGCCTGACAGTGCCTTTAAGAAATAGTGCATAAAATAGAGCATCCGAGTTGCAAAACAATGTTGAAAATAGTCACAGGACAGCATACTCTTTCAGTAAACCTTTTCTTTTTGCGGGTATGATAACTTACCTTCATGAACCACCCTCCCCCAGCCAGCAATAGAACAGATTTTTCCTGGAGGGAGGACTTGATTTTCTTCTGGTAAGCAAATAGGTTGTATATAATCTGTAAACAAAACAAAACATAAACTAGAATAGATGCACGTGCATTTCTAACAAGTTTTAAAACCCAATCACTTTAAACATTTCATCTAAAACCACTTGTACTTTTGTTTTATACAGCCTGGACATTTTTTAGACACCAATCTTGGGGGGAAATAAGCATTTGGGAGCAGTGCTTTATTGACAGTCGATTAGGTACCACTGGTGGCCTTTTAGGGTCCTCCACATTGTCTCCTATCATTCTTTCGTAATGTAAACAGTGTTGCACTTCTGGAATGAATCACTTATATTTGATTTTTAAATAATTGTGATACTTAATAGAAAATAGTGCCAGGTCTGTAAAAGTCTTGCTAAGGTTGTTTTTTTAGGGTCAATTAAGAGAAAGTTGGGCAAATTTTCTGAGGGTTTTTAATTTTTTTATTTTCTCCTTATATCTCACATTGAAAAAGCTTTTAGGCAATTGTTTTACCGGGCACTTATGGAAGCATTAGCATTGGTCACTGGCTTTTCAAGCCCTTTTCCAGCAATTTACAGGTCACCTATTTATTAAAGAACCCACTACATGGATGTCCCGGGGCAGACAAAAAGTAAGATACGGCTTTCACCCTCGGGGACAGGGCTATAGCACCAGCCACAGTAATCGTCTGCCCTCAGGAGGTGCTGGAAGACATGTGGAGGCCAAATTCCCTAGGAGCAAGGACACAGCAGCACTTTCCCATAGCTGGCAAGGCCATCAGAGAGAAGGCTGGAGTTGAGTGGAGCCCTTCAGGATCAAGTTCACTCCTCAAGTGACTTGCACAGGATCTAGGTGTTCGGAGGAAGCCCCCTGTCTGCCTCTTTATTAATATTACTTAATCTCCTTTAAAATTTATTCTATGGAGACCAGTTTTTACTCACTTTACTCTTAGAGCATGTGCTCTTCTCTCAGTTTGTCTTACTCTGGCCCTTGTGGCAGATGGGCCTGCCTTTCTTTTACATGAGAAATGGAGAAGACATACATTATAACATGGTCCATTTTTTTTTTTTTTCCCCCCAGACTGCTCCTTTGAGTTTATAAAGGGCTCTGAGAGTTTTTTTCTACTGGTCAACTCTTTAGAAAGTTGGATTTTAATAGCTCCAGAAGGTAATTTAATATGTTTCTTTTTCATTCTCAATTCCATTTAAATTATGATAATTTTTATAACAGATTATTCAACTTTTATGGACTATTAATGCACTGGTGCTGATAAAAAATATTTTAAATCTAATTTTGAATTAATTTGGGCAGATGAGATGAGAAAAAGTGATTTGCCTTACCTGTGTAATTCACTTTAAATTCAAGGTGCATCATGGCAATGTCACTGTCCTTGCTCCGTTTATTGTAATGTGGGTTTATGACAATTTGATCTATCAGCCGGGTCACTACTTGAGGAGAAGTCAGATTCGATGTCGTATGCAGGCCTAGGACTGCTTTCCACTTAGATGGCTCTAAATTTCTCCTGAAGATTATAATAAAGATGTATAAGAAACTCTCTATCCACCACAGTTACTTCCAAGAGATCTTCGTTAAAGGTATTTCAGAACTACATGCTCCCATCCTAAAATGCTTTTGATTTTCTCTGAAGAATTTTTCCTTAAAAATATTCCTTTAATTTCTATTTTTTCTTATTGGATCACAGAGGAAGCCTTAATTACTGCTAATCTCTATCACTCTTCCTAAACCTCCTCTTGATCTCTAGTTCTAGATTGTGGTTCTCGGCTTTGGCTTCACATTAGACTCACCTATGATAGCACATCCCACTGTGGGGATGGCATCTTGGTCTGGGTTTCTTCCGACAACAGCAGCAGCTATTGCAGTAATGGAAGGAGGCTCGGGAGCATTCTCCCATTTAAGATGTCATTAAATTACACAGACTTAAGGTAAGCAGTAAAACCTATTATGATGCTTATACTCTAACATAAACGAGTAATTTTCATCTACAATGAACCTGAATAATTTTCCATATACAATGTTGGTCATCAATAAAGTATTGGTAAAGAATAATATTTGTGTTATAGGACATATTGAATTGAATAGTATAATTTGAAAGTGTGTAAGGACTTTTAAATGTGCTAATGGCCTGCAGCATTTTCACTCCAAAAAATTACCAGTGAGGATCTGGAATTAAGTCAGTTAAGCCATATTCATAATCAAGTGAAAATTCAATAACTTCAATGATCACAGAGCTAGTCATTTAATTCTTAACAGCTGCAAGTGCCTAGTTTAGCATGGTGTTGAACTTGTTAGGTGGGATAAGTTAATTACATGGACACAGAAAGAGTTGTGGAACGACTTGAGAGAGAAATGCAAATTATATATGTTGGAGAAATATTTCCTTCCCATAGTGCTACTTATACATGCAGGAGAAATAAAAACATGGGAAACAGGCTATTTTCTGTGTAGCACAATAACAATTTTGGAAATCACTAAGAATGTGTCAGATTAATGTTGCTGCAGACTGTGTTTAATTAGACCAGTAGCTTGAAGCATGTATGTTTGATCTTCACAGTTTATAGTTTTCATTGGTTTTCTATTCAGAACCTTAAAATAATGAGAGGAAATGGTGATTATGAAACTTTGTGTTAGCTACAAGCTCTCTCATATCATATATTTATATGTATAGTTATCAGATGAGGTACAGCACTTACAAAGTTAAGAATTTAGGAGGTTAGGTACTCTTTTTCTGAACTGCATTATTTTATTACTAATTTAAATTTATATCAAATAAGCTACATATATTTCTTTGAATTTCTATGTGATTATTCCAGAAAAAAAATATATAGAAAGGCTAAGAAAGACAGAAAGATAGAAAGGCTATTGCAGATTAAAGAAGACCAAAGAGGCATAGAAACCAAGTGCCGTGTATTACCCTGGATTGCTTCTTGGGTGGCAAAAATACAAACAAACCAAAATTGTCGTAAAGGGCATACTTGGGACAATTGACAAAAATGAATACATACTGTAGATTAGATAATTGTTTTTTCATTAATGTTACATTTCCATGATTTTCTGTGATTACATAAGAAAATATCCTTGTTCTTAATAAAAACACACTGTCATATCTAACAGTAAAGGGGCATGATGTCTAACCTACTATCAAATGGTTGAATGGTTGAGAAAAAAAAATTCTCCAGGTTGGAGAGAAAGAAGGGAAAGATTTTTAAAGGAAAGATTTCAGAGCATAACGTTTAAACAATTAGTGGATCTGGGTGAATTTCTAAAAGAGTTCTTTGGACTAATATATGTAACTTTGTGCATCTTTTGAAATTATATCCATCTAACACATTTGTAAAATAAACATGCATAGTGTCTCTTGGGCAAGACTTAGATTCCTTTTTAATGGACCTTTCAGGGGCAGGAAGAGTGGCACAATAAAAAATTTTATTGCACATTTATATTTACAGTATGCAAAAGTAATGCAGCATCTTACTTTTCCCTGACAGTCACCTTAGGAGGCAGATACCATATAAACACCCTCCAGGTGATGATACTGAAACACAGGGAGGCTAAGTCACATGAGATCAGTCACATAGGTAGGATCAAAACCCTGTCCTCTGGCTCAAAGGCAACCTTGCCTTTAAACCACAGCAAAATTGGCCCATAGTTTCAAAATCTCTCTTTTAAGTCAGTGATAGAGAAACAACAGGCACAGGGATATTTAGGGTCATCCGGGAACACTGAGGTTGGGTGGGAATTGCAGTGGGGACAATAAGAATGTAGACAGAGAAGAGCTGTCCAGTTAGACCGTTTAACCACCTGCAGGTTAAGACACCTGGAACGGAGAAGGTTCACACTGAGGACAAGTCATTTGTGTAGTATGACTTTAGTAAGTTGCTTGATTTGGGTTCTTCCTTTTACATATTAGGAAATTAAGCTTTTCACTGCCCAGTGAAGATTTTTTAAAGACAAATAGTCAGTAGTATTGGTAAACTGTTAAAAATATGTTTTTCAAATATCTAAAATGATACCAGAAACTGGTTGGTTAGAAGCATGAAGTGAAAGCAGAAACTGGAGCTCTTGGCAACTAGAGAAAGAAGAAATAATGCCACTGAGTGGCTGAAGAGAGGTAAGATGCAAGTGTGGCGAGAAAAAGTTGGAATTAATCACGATTCTGTTACAGCTTACCTTTGTTTGCTTGTGCTCAGAATGAAACTGTGTGAAAAGAGATTTTATGTCCTATGTGACTGAACATGTGTTTATATTAGGTGAAACTGCTTTTCATGTATTCGTGGTTTGTAAAGAATATAATATTGGTATCACTGACCTTCAGTAAGTACATCTGTAAGGCAGATAATTGAAAGATGTTGCTAAAATTACTGCAAGCCTGGTTGACATTTAGAAAGGATATGTTCTGCAAGAACATCAAACAGACAGATTTACCAAGTCCCAAGTTAATACAGGAGATTGCTAACTTACTAAGACCTACTTTGTGCAACAGAAAACACCGAATCTTTACCTAAATCTGCCTTTTACTTGTGGTACAGTTAGGATATAGGTTACCATCTGTGACATGCCCAAGGCATAGAGTATATACAGGTAAAAGTTAAAAGTCATGTTTAGCAGGGAATGGGGACATTGACTGCTATGGATGTTTGTTATATGCTGGTTGAAAACAGATTAAAATATAATTTATCAGGATGCAACAAAGTCAAGAAGGTGCACGCTAGATGTGGGAGAGGCTATAGTCTAGTCACTGAGTTGAAAGGTTCAGAAAGAGTCAGAGCTTTAGATGCACATGGTCAGCACCACGGACAGTTCCACGGAGGCTCAGGTAATTGGCCAACCTGTGGTCCCGCTGAAGGTCCTCATTTCCAAGTCCCTAGAATCATGAATTCGAATTTATCCTCACTCCATAGGATGGGTATTTAGGCGTAGAGTCAATCCTTTAATACACATTCTGTCTGGCCCTCCCCATCTCCCAAACAACTTCCAAAACCTTCTGTGTGACTGTTTCCATCTATCCAAGAACTTTCAATGCTTGTGTTGGTAGGGAGTTCAGTCTTTTCATTTTATTAACTATGGCTCTATCTTCTATTCTGAACACACATGGTTTTTCCTCGGGGAACCTGGATGCCCTCAGGAGAGGCTCATTGTAACCCTACAGAGAAGGACATTTTCTGGAGTCGTCTTCTACTTAGTTAGGGCCAGAAAATCGCCCTACGTCAGGGTTTATGAATTTTTCTATGAGGAAGCCAGCTTTTTATCTGATCCAATTCGGAAGTGTTGGAAGGGGATTACCTAAAGATGATCCTTCTTTCATGCAGAAGGAGAGAATTAACAAGTGGTCATGCCCAGGAGTGTTTTCCTCTTTCTCCCTGCCCCCTCCCCACCCACTCTGTTTTCTCCTGTGGCATTGCTTTGGGAACGAATGGCTGCTGCTAGAGGAAGAGTAAACCCTAGAATTCAACATGCATTTTGTCGTGGTACAAAAAGAAAAAAAGAATTAGATATTTGACGTTAGTTCTAAGTTTTAGTTATGGGTAGCATCAAAGTAGAGATGACTTGAGAACTAAGTAAACATTTTTATCCTGATCCGTAATTAAGTCCTTAGACGACACAAATTTTTAGAGCACAATTTATTTGTAACTAGAGACCTTTTTTGATGCTAACAATTTGCTGACAATAAATATTGACCTAATGTAATGATAGCCAGTACAATTTATACATTAGGTACTAATAAATGCTTATTTTTCAATTATGATGTATGTAGGAAACATAACACTTGATACAAATATCTAATGTAGAATGATTTTTAATTGAACTTCATTTTATAAGTGATTGTAATGGGAAAATGTTTGGAGAGTTTATAATGTCATGAACAGCAGGAAGATTTCCCTGACGAGATGGATTCGTGAGGCTGCCTGAAACGGGATGCTCAGTGTCTGCTGTGCCATCCACTTGGGAAGGGACACTGTGACGTCACACTCACCCATACACGCAGTGGGCCGCAGACACCAGCCAGTCGTTGCTGAGGAGAGAAGCGCCACAGAGCAGTCTGCCGTTATAATAGAGGGCAGCGAGCCAGGGCCAGGCTCCTTCTTTGGTATCATTTCCTCCAACGATCTTTGGGCTGACTGCTTGAGCCACCATTTTTTCCCCACATGCTATTAAAATAATTGAAGAAAAAAAAATCTATTGCATTTTGGTGGATCTCCTCTGATCATGAAAATTGAGTAGATCATTACAAAATAACTTCAGGGGACATACCAACTCTAGTCAGAATTTTACATTAAATGCTTGGAAGAAAACATGACAAAATATTTACTTACGTTTAGGGTTGCACTGTAACAGAATCAGTGAATCCTGTGAACACTGTTTACTGCAATAGAACAATTATATTTCAGAAATTATGCACCTAACAGTTTTAAAGCATAACATACTGTAGATTATCCTGCCTTTTTTAGTTAAATGAACTTAAAAAAATTGTTAACAGTATTACAGATGTTTCCCATTTTAAATTAACTTTTAAATGTAAGTATCATATAGGAAATGTGGGGAGGCTGAAATACAGAGCAGAAAATCCTCAGTTTAAAGTTGAATAGAGCTGGGCTTGTGTCCTTTACCGCTTACACTTCATGATTTGGGTAAGTTGCTCAGTATCCCTGAGACTACCTTTTGTCGTCCATAAAATGGGAACAATGCTACTTACTTTACTGAAATTTTCTGAAAAGTAAAAATTATTTTATATTATTGTGCCTTATACACAGTGAACACTCAATAAATGACAGCCATTATTCCTTTGCTTGAACCAACCTCGGATTTCATCATTCTATAATACAGAATATGCCTCTATATTCCTATCAGACCAGTCACTGCCTCCCTCTGTGTGTGAGACTGTGAACTCCATGCAGGAAATTCAGTGATGAATTAATCACAGGTCCTGCTTTGAAGGGAGGTAAACATATAAACAGCAAATGAAGTGCAGTCATAAATACTTTAAAAGCTCAACACCTGTTTAAATATTTGGAATGCCAACTTTACTCAAAGCCAAGATTTGATTTTAAACAAACAAAAAATTGTTTTAAAATGTGTTATACTTACCAACCACTAGAGATCAGTCTAATACAAGGAATTAAAGCACTTGTCCTGATAGTTCCTAAAGCAGCCACTGCAGATATTAGTCACATTAAAACACACACATGCACACACCTATCATTTTAATGATTTCTATTTATATACTTAACTACGTCTATTATTCATGTTGTTTAGGTGCTTGAAGTTTTAGGAAAAAACAAAGCAAAGCACACAAAATAAGACCCTAGATCCATATGAGATCTTAAGTACAACCAAAGGAAATCAGTGTTTCTGAAAAATACATGGTAAGGTTAATTTGAAACCACATGCGTTCATGTGGTCTGATTGACCTATCCTTTAGAGTAGAAGATAATTTCAATAGAAATATAAGAAAATATAGTTATATTTTATTAATAAGCAATATGCACGTACGTATATCTATCTAGATATAGGTATACCGAAACATTCAGCAAAGAACCATCAGTTAACTCCCCTTCTGTTATCGACTCATCGCTGGGTAAGAAGTAATTTCTGGGATGTGTCAAGTTTTATCCTAACTCTTTCTACATCTATAGTACTTACCAGTGAAAATCCACATTCAAAATAGTTCATCATTCTTAGATATTAGAAAATGCTTAATACTCTCTGGTATGTATAAAACCGATGAGTTATTTTTTAGTAAGCACGGAAAAGTTTCTGGTTAACTTGATAGTTAACGAGAAAATTAAACTGAACCTTACACTGCATTCTCCACGCATTTTGACTAGTCAAAAATTTTTGTGCACACGCACACACACGCACGCACACACACGCACGCACACACGCACAGTGTCTCAGTACAGAGGAGTGAGTTGCTGAACCTGCGGTCAGAATGAGCAGTGAATGCAGTGTTCGTCCAGGTATATTTAGAGAGATTGGAGAGAAACAGAATTACTGCCTTGGCCTTGGGCAGTGCAGTGGGAGCCAGGCTAGCCCTGGGGACAGGAGGAAAGACAATGCCGCGATCCTGTCTTTCTCTCAGCCCCGTGGGAGCGACGCTGTGATAGAAATAGATGGGGTTCTTTCTGTCCTATTGACGGCATGAACTCATTTCTCTTCCAATATAAGCTTAACAACATGGCCTTTCTGTTGTTGAAAAACCTGAATTTTTTTTTCTTTCTCCTTCCCAGAACTGCTGTTGAAAGTGAGCTGTGGCTTTGGGGAATTGAGAAGACAGCGCAGCAGAGAGGAACGGTAAAGAGTTTTGGAGCAGGCCGCCTTGGCTTAGACTCTCCATGTTGCCTGCAGGCTTTGTAAACTTGTCCAAGGCGGCTAGTTATCCACACCGGGCTTCTGTTTCCTCGCCTTGCTAGTGAAGCAACATGGCCCATGCCGCAGAGCTTTTGCATGGACTGGAAATAAAATCTGTAATATTCCTGCCACGGTGTCAGCCACACGACAGGCATTCATTAAAGTGTTTGATCAGCACTCTGTCCTGTATCTAGCTCCATGCTTAGAGCGCAGAGTCAATCAATTTATATTGTCAAAGTTTCTTCGACTCCTAGGGCCGCGCCTGAGGTGGTGTGAAGAACTGGAAGACGGGAAGGTCCGTGCTGGCAGCTGTGTGGCCCGTGCGTGTCAGTTAGGTCAGGTCAGGCTGCTGGCACCTCGCGGAGCGAGCGGCCTTCCCCAGGGCCGGGAAGTCGGAGCCTGACCCTTGGTGTGCCGCACAGCGTGAGGAGCAGGTGAGGATGCAGGGCCGTAGGTTTTCAGAGCTGGGGGAATGATCTTTGCCATTTCCTTCCTTCCCTCGTTTTTTATCACAACCACTAGTGCAAGCAAGGGTGTTTTCAAAAACTCCAGGTTTCACAAGGCAATAAATGTAATAACTAAATACATATATAAAAAAATTACCTCGTTAAATAAATGTACATATGTCTGATTTTCACTAACCCATATAACATGGCTAATCGAGACAGAAATTAAGGACCTCTCTGGCTCATAATGTTATGAAAGGTTGGGATCTATGTCTGTAAATGGTGTCCCTTTCAAATAACATAAACACACACAATAGGGACATCAAGGTAAGATGATACTGGCATTTTGTTGATATGCATAGAATATCTTAGTTTTTCTCTGAAACATGCATCTAATGAAGATGAATTTTTTTTTTTTATCATTTTGCCCTTTGTTCTTTTTATCATTTAAGTGTATATAAGATATCAATAAAAGAAATTCTCAATGTGCAGGCTGCTCAAGATCTGCAACGGTAATGTAAATTTAGACCTGCCTTATACAAGGGAAATCTAGAAGTCTGCTGGCTTCAACCTCAAGGCCCCACAAAGATTTATATAAAACATTCCACTGCAGAGTCCTTTGGTACGAAAAATACTCCTTTATCAGTTTGTGTTACTGGGTGGCCTCAAGGAAATGGTAACTTTTCATGAATAGCTGGATCCTTTTATAATTTCATTTTCACCATTAAGTTTATTAAACAAAACACTACAAGCTAAGGCACCAGCAATGACATCTGAAACCCTTGTCTGTAGCTATGGCTTCGTCCGGCAGTTATTTTCCCACCCACAGCCGGCCTTTAATGGAACTGCGAGATTCAAAAGTCAATTTCAACAAAAGTTACTGTTAAGGCTCAAACAGGGGAAATGATATAAACTAAGCTAAAACAGACCTTCGAATAAGAGCTATAAAAGTGAACCTAATTTTAAAGAGCAAAAGAAACTGGCAGAGCTAGAAGTCTGGACAGCCTCCGGTGCCCTGTCTGCCAAGGCAGAGAGAAGACGGCGGTGACTCGCTCCTCTTTGCCCTTGCGGACCACAGCTGACTTGGCTTCTCCTTCATCGGAGCCACACTGGGCCGATTTAGCTCACTCCCATAGTTTCTTTCAATGGGGTTTACTTGCTTATGAATCTGAGGGTAAGGATTACAGGGATGTGGAATTAGAACTTATTGGATCGCTGTCAGTGTGCGGAACAGTTAACAGACTATATCTTATTTGACTGTCTTACCATTTATATGGGGGTTAGGCAATGTTATCGCATAGGATCGATGAGAGACTGAGATTACCTGAAGAATAAAAAGTTAAATAACTTTCAAGTTTACGTGGCTAGTGTGTGATGGAATTAAAATCTGATTGGCTTCAAAATCTCTCTTCTTTCCAGTTTGTGTATTATTTGTCCAAGAACAGATTTTGGGACCCACCTTGGTGTTAGTATTAAGCTGCCATTAGGCACTGTGGTTAGTCTTACAAATGGTCCACCTCCAGTAGAGAAAACGGGCATTGATGAGTTTCCATTCCTAGGGAAAAACACACATATAGATAAAGCAAAAACACAAATAAAAAACCAGAAACTAAACTGTAGTTATTCAATGCTGTGGATATTGAAAGAAATTATGGAATTCCATACAAAGAAATTAACATTTTAATACAAAACTTCAAGTGTTATGCTATCTAAAAGATGGTACAAGTTAGTAATATTACCCATAATGACATAGATATAACTTGAATTTTTGCTAAATGCCTCAAGTTCTTGTTTGCGTGCTTAACAAAGTTAAAATCAGTGTATGTATAACTTGGGTGTCTGATTTTTTCATTTGCCTTATGTATATTGTCCAATAGGTTCTCTGGTGATCAATTTTAATGACTACCTCACCGAATCGCTGCATCATATTTATTAAACTTTGTTCCCATCGAGTGAAATTCATCCTTTAAAAAATGCATGTTTGCCAAAGAGCAATCTAGATAAAGGAAAACTTCTGTGTTTACCATTCCAGATGTTGCTGTGTCCTTCATAGTTCATTCAATTCAAAACCTAACAAGCCCTAATTTAAAGCCAGAAGTTATGTGTTGCTCTGAAAAAGAAAGTATGCACCTTGGACCTCCAAGTGTCACCTGGTGAGCCAGAATGGGATGGAGATAACTCCATGTGACAGAAGCCATTCAATCCCTAGTGTTTCTTTTCCCTGAAAATCTGTCACATCTGTGCTCTCAACTGTGAGATAATTTCTCTCAATTATCCTGACTCTTCCTGAGGCTCAGCTAGACTCTCAGCTTCTCAATGCCTAACCCTGTTTTCGGCCTTTTATTAATTCCAGATTTTGATTTTCATATAAAACGATGCCTTCAGGCTGCAGACATCCGGATCCCTGCTTTCTCTGGTTAGCAGGGAGGTGAGGCAGTGCCTACCTTTTCTGGTAGCACCATGGACCCACCCATTGCCTCTTCAAAAGCCAACACTCCCCCTTTCTATCTGTGCGGGAATTTCCAAGGCACACTCATAGATGTCACGATCAACAAGAGAAGAAAACCTTGGTAGAGGATATTTCCTCTCTCTTTCAGGTGAAAAAATGACTTAAAAAAACGGAAAGTGTTTGTCCTGTACCCTTCACTCACTGACCAAAGAGCTGGAGCCGCGGAGTCTATCATTAATGTCTCAGAATTTAGTCTCTTGCACTTCTTTTTATTTTTGTCATTTGAAATATTGGATTTTATTTTATTGCAAATTTTATCAAGGTTTTAAAAGAAATGATTAATACTACAATTAATGGTCAAAGATTGATTTAATGGTTATAATGTGAGTTGTGGGTAAGAGGCTTGAGCTTTAAGCCAGACTATGGGGTTAAAACCCTGGCCCTACGAGTGGCTCGGTAACACAAATTCTCAACCAGTAGCTTCTTTTGTTTCCTCACCTTTACCAGGGAGATACAATGATGGTTTTAACCTTATAGGGTTGTTGTGAGGATTAAATAACATAAGACGTGAAGCCCTGAGCATAAGTGCTCAGTAAGTGGTTTTGGAAATTCGATTATATTTTGGATATTGTTGTTATTTGGGTAAGCCTATCTCAGAGATGTGGATTTAAGATGCTCCCATTATCTCTAGCTGTTTTTATTCCATCCCTTGGCTATCTCTTTTGAGACAGACCCTGAGGGGGATGCATTAATTTCTCTGGAAATGTAAAATGAAATCTGGACAAAATTAAACTGAAAATATATTGAAAAATTATTTATAAATCAGTTTTTGTCTAGTATCTATTTCTTATACACCTACCACTGGCATTGCCCTGGGATGAGATTGGCAAGTATATTTTTACCATAAGCCTATTCCAGATAAAGGAAGGCTAGATAGGAAGCTTTAAGAATAAAGAACATAGTAAATAAAGAATGTATTTAAAGAATAAAGAATTTAGTAAATGCTAACTTTTCTACCCTGGAATGCTCAAGTAGTCATCCATAGGGCCATGTTGGGCTCCACACATGAACTGATGGACTTTAATCTGACCTGAGTATTGAACTACATTCGGCTGCAACATGGAATGGAAACTCTGGGCACGGGCCCTGTTTCTGCCTTTCCTGAACCCCAGCTGCCCCTCTTCCAGGACTGGCTTGGGGAAAATGGAACATTGCAACCTGAAAAATGTAACTTTATGCAAATAAAGCCTTCTTCCACACACCACCTTTCTGTGGGGGCTTCCGAAAATTCTTATTTCAGCTCCACCCCAAGAACCTCGCTTCCCCAAACGACAGGGGAGTTTCATCTACCAGAAAAAATATTATCTTATATTCTGAGATTGTCTTCTCTACATTTTTAGTCTCAAACTTTACATGAGAAAATAGACTGCAGTTAATGGTACAGATATGTTGTTTTGGGTTATTTAGATTTAGACAAAACCTTTGTTTGGAAAAAAACTTATGAAGCAATCACATAATTAAATTTGTGTAGGAAATATGGCTATCAGCAACCTAGGAGTGGTGTATATAGGCTCTCAGTTCATATGAACATTTCCTGGTGTCAGCACTGGATATTAGAATTGGGAATTTGAGACAGACTACCTGCCTTTGAAATCCTGCCAAGTTCAACTCATCCTTTTTTGTACTGAACACAATTTATTCCAGTTTATATTCACAGTAAACAGAATATAAGTGGCAGAAAACGTTTACAACAAAGTATTTCTTATGTTAATAAATGATGGAGATAATAAAACTATATTTTAAATGTTCTTGGCAAACTAAGGGGTTAGCAATTTTATGCTGTTACTGTTTTTAAAAAACAAAATCTTAGAACAACTGAAAAATTAAATTAAGAGAGAAGCTCTGTGAATATAAAAATGCAACTGAGTTCCTGCCTCGGGTTTTTTGTTTGTTTGTTTGTTTTTTCTTGCAAGGAAATTAGTTGTTAATTTTTAGAGAGGCACTCTGTCCAGTTTACGACTAGAGCTGGCATATTTTAAATCCTGGAAACTGGTTCCAGCTCTGCAGATTTAGATAACTCTATCACGTATTTGCACAGCTGTTGGAAATCAGAAGTTTGGTGCCACATAGAAAAGCCCAGAGAGCATTGCCTTTTTGACATGCTAATGACTCCTGACTACCTATATCTAAATTTTATTACCATTTGTATAGGTTGTGCACCTTCAAAGAGCTCCCGAGGCTTCAGGGAAACCTATTCTACGTGAGAATAAAAGCACATAGATGCAGCTCACTATTATTATGTGAGAGGTTGTATACTGATTATAAAAATACTCGTATACTCACAGATGAATTTAGGGAAAGAAAGAAGGCTATCCCAAGGCATCTTGCACGGTATTAAATCTTCTGCCTTTCTTCTCAGGCCCTGCTTAGGTTTCTCTCTTTGTCTCCCTCCTCAGACTGTTAGCTGTGATAAGAATTCCTCCCTAAAGCAGGAGCTTAGGTAGGGATGCTTAAAGCTTTTAGACACATTAAAGCTAAAAAAATAACCAATCCTGTAAATGCGGCAGCCAGGCGCTGCAGCTCATTTCACACTCCCAAGAGGTTTAAGTAATGAACTGAGCCAGGTGGGATTGGCCGGAAAAGAATTTTTTTTTGAGAAGAATGGACTTTCCTTTTCAGATTGGAGGGAAAGGAGAGGATTGATTTGGCAGAACAGAAGGTAAGGGAGAGCATTTTAATAGGCTGGGGATCAGTGAATTAAAAGGATTTAAGGCAAAGGATGGGGAGAGTCCCACTAGGAGATTTGGGACATGTGTGCTGTTCATTAAGCACGGACTGAACTGGATGCCTCTAAACTACAACTGCTTCTTCATTTGCCACATTTATAGCAGCACATCGAACGCTCGCCCAGCACGGTGATAGCTTTCAGCAAACAGGTAAGCTTAATAAATTTTAGATTTTTCTGACCTCAACTCTTAAAAATTCTGTGACACACAGAAGAAGAGAAATGCCAATAGAAGAAATGATCTTCACTTAATCGATTTTCTCCTTGGTGCAAGAGGGAAACGAATGGGCCCATCTGTAGCTGCTCTCTGCTCTCTTAGAGATGTAACGGCTTTAGGAAGGAAACAAACGCTTGGCATCTCCTACCCAAAATGTGGCTGAAAGAAGTGAAACCTAGGGGAGACTGTCAGAGACAGGATCCATGGACAACATCTTGGACAACCTGGTTTTAATCCCTCGTCCTATATCCTTGATTCATTTTGTTGGGGCCCGGGGTGGGCTGCCCCACGAAATACCACAACAGCATGTTGGTTATTTTGGACTAAAATCACCCGAGAAGCAGCAAGAGCAGGAAGAGCTCTCTGACCCTCCTCTGTCCCCAAAAAACAGGAAATAAGGGTCTGTGCGAGGTGGCCTCCCGCTTCGGAAGGACCGAGAGACAACCTTATCGCAAGAGTTGTCAAACCCAGAGCCCAAAAGCCTGTATGAACCACCCTCGGACATCTTTACTAATTTACTACCCGCGCCCAGACTTCGTTTAGGTTCCCTCCTGAGGAATTCCCACGCCTGCTTAGGCTCCTTCCCACGAGCACTGACTTGGTCTCGTCCATTTCTCACGCATTTATTGCTTCTTTGTCTAAAAAGTACAGAAAGGTGCCTAGTTTTCCACCTCCCTGAGCCTCATTTCACGATCTGAGCATCGCATTGTGACTCTACTGTGCACATGCATTAAATTGTGCTTTTTTCTCTCCTGTTAATCCAGTCTTGTGTCAATTTTATTATATTATAACTAGTCCAGCCAGAGAACTAAAGGAGGGTAGAGTGGGTGGATTATCTCCCGCTCTCATACAACTTGTGACGTCGTTTTCTCAGCTGCCACTGGAGTTTATCGTTGAGGAGGCATAGGACCTACACTCCACATGTGCCAGGAGGTTTTCTCCCCGCGCATTTTTCCAGTGCGTTATTAATCTCTAAGGACACCCGTGCAACATTTCCTTTAGAATTTGGTGTCCAGAGAACTCTGTCTTCCCTATGGAACTGGTAGCATGTATCTTATCAGAATTAAAGTCATGTGACTTTTACTGTTTTCTTTTTTGCCTGGGTTTCCAGAAATCTCAGCTACAAATATTAGTAATTATGCTTACTCCGAGTGTTTTACAGATTTGCCCTTTTATCCATTTGGAAATTATTTTCACCTAATACGCTGTTATTCTTACTGCATATACTTTTGTTATAAATCACTCCCCTTTCTTTTGAAAAGATAAGGTTATTGGGCGGAAAAAAGATGAGAGAATGGAAGGAAATAAGAGAGAAATGAGGAGAAGGACATGAGGAAGGGAGCAAAAAATAAAGAAAAAACAAGGGAAGGAGAAAGAAGGAAAAATGGAAGGAAAGTAAAAAGAAAGTATATTCAATTTTAGCAGTTTTAATCAAAATTGCCCCTGGTTTCATAGAATATACGGCATTATTTACAAGTTGAGCAGCTGGAAACACTTTTTTTAGAAGAGAAAATGACTTCTGGTTTTTAATGGCTTAGCAGAGCAAGTCAACTGCGTCGTTCATTCACTGGGGAAGGGACAGGGGAGGCGCTTCTCTAAGAACTACAGTTATCACTTTAGAAATCACTAGTCTAAGTGTCTTGAACACTTATTCCGGCATCAGTGTAAAATGTTTTCTTTCATGCTTTGATCAGAGACATGGAAACGTTGTTCAAAGCTCTTTTTACTTATGCATGCTATCAATGGCAGGGAATGGAAATGTTTCCTTTTAAAAAGGGAAGGTTGATGAAATCTGCCTCGTACAATTTACTAGGACCTTTGGGGGATTGCATTTTGTAGCCTATCTGCATAAATAATCTTGAGAGACCACAGTGCCTTTTTAATAAATTGACTCCTAAATTACTTTCCAGGGTACCAAACACATCATTTTAAACTCGCTGAGTCTCCTCTGCATTACCATGTGCCAGCCCAGACAAATTCTCATTAAGGCTATAACTTTCTTTCAATTACCGGGGCACGATGGGGACTATTTAATAAGTGCAGGCCCAAAGATTAAAGTCTTCGCAGAGATTACCTGACTCATTTCTGAAGAAAGCCAGTGCCTGACCTTCATCAAAAACATTGCCTCGGAGGCAGTGGGATGGACTGCTTGCTTTACATTCACTAAAAAATCTAGTTCTTTGTCCCAGTCTCCAGATGGAAGGACTGTGATTCATAGGAAATGAGGTCAGTGAACTAGAGAGTGAAACCTGGCTGGGGGAAAACATGTAAATAGACAGTACACAGTTGTGCGGAATTGGCTGTCACCCCCTCAGCTCAGGCCAATTTCTAGACAGCCTTTCCTGACACGCACAAATTGGGTAGGTTCTCCTGTAGCTCACTGACTTTATCACATTATATTGTAATGATCTATTTATGTGACTATCTCCACCCCATCGGAAGCAGAAACAATGTCTTATTCATCCAGGGGACAGACACGGTATCATTGCTAACGCTTAGATTTCTGATCTGGGGGTAACCAAAATAACATATTTATATTAGCAGCCATTAAAAATAATAAAAGGTATGTGTCCCTTCCAATACATTCTCTCATGCAATTGTAGGGGTCAGCATTATGCTACGACCCCACATATTTCATTCAGATTCACTGAAAAAAACCTTCTGTCAAAGAAGGTGTTGATCGTTTGATCTTTGTAAATGACTCATCTTAATCCCACATGTCCTCCAGGAAGCAATTTGGTTCAGATTCACAAACCACAGCAGAAAAAACTCGTTTATAATCATACAGCGTTGTTTAGAAGGGTGGGGGATTGGATCACGAGCCCCCGTGCGGTGAAAGCCCAGCGTACCTGTCATTCGGATCCATCAATCGTGGGAGCAAGGTCGAGGGGCCAGTCCCTTAGCCGACTCTTCACTACGTTTCCGAGTCTATAAAACGGCCCCTCAGTCTTACTGGCGACCCTAATAGTGGAAGCAAATGGCTTCCCAGGCCTCCCTGTATGAATTCACCATCAAACTAAAATCGGCTTTAAAGTGGGAACCTGGAACCAATGCCACTTACCCCGTGCTTTACCTGCAGTGTTGATAAACACAACTGTCATCTTCAGTGTTTGGCTGACTCTTCATCAAAGTAGTATTATTCCTCTACAGCTCACCTGCCTTCAAGACTCTGTGTCTCAAAGCCCCATGTGGAAAGTGTTCTTGTTATAATACAAGGTACAATGTATAACACGGGTAATATATACAAAGTGCAGGAAGTTTCCAACTAATAGGCACAGACCAAACTGATGATTTTTTATATAATGGGTGATAAAACTCACTGCCTCCCTTTGCCTCTTGAGAGAAACTGACTTTCTATTGAGCCTGACATCCCTTAAATGGGGCTTCGAGCTGGGGAGTTCCCACTCTAAATGAACAGCATTTTAGGAGGTAAAGGGAGTTGACAGCTTTCAATCCAACTGCAAGAAGTTACGGAGCATTTTTGACACTCTGACTAGAACCTCAACACATTTTCCTATTGTAAAATATCTCTGTGTGGTTGCTAGGCCCTTGTCAATAATACACAATATAATTCTCCCAGTCTACTAGAAATTAAGCAGCTATTATGGGTTACACTAAGACCCAACCATTATACTGACGGTATTTCCAGTGGAAAATATGTTTGGGGTTAAAAAAATAATCATTTAAAAATAAATTTTGAAAACCTGTGTATAGCATGAAGACTGTTATGTGAATTATTACTCAATTAGAAAGAAAGGCTCCTTATTATAAGGAAAGCAATCAATTATGTTTGATTTTGATGAATTAGGAATAATTGAGATAATTGCCAATTGCTGAGAGCATGGGTGGATTCTGAAATTATTTTCCTTTGTAATTTTATGTACTCTTTTGGAATAAATTAGAAAATCATTTCTCAGTTCAGGACAGAAAAACAAATGACATAATGGACAACTTTTGACATACCTTTAGATAAATAGATATACCTACATTTACATGCACATATTATACATATATATAATGAATTATTTACTGCTTGAACAAGTGTTTATTTAGCACTTACATTTTTAGATAAGGCTGTCTAGATGTTAGCAATACAATAATGGATAAAATAGACATGGTTCTTATATTTATAAACTTCATAGTTTAATATGAGAAGCCAAACTGTAAATAATATAGTGCTATGACTGATAGGAAGGTAAATAATGATCACGGTGAACTTTATATTTGATGTAACATATCATGACATTAGACTGGGAAGTATGACAGTTTTTTGGTGAGTCATTAATATGGAATTATCACTTGTATTATTTTTCTTGGGAAAGTCTTAAAATTTTGAATATCTTTCCTCACAACTATTACATTGCTACAAATTTTCAAAAACAAACAAATAAAAAAACCTATTGTAAACATGTTACAAAGATATAGAAAAAATATGTTCGCTGCATGCTTGTGATTAGTTATATATATTATGATATAGCATAAAATGAAATACTTAATTTCTTTAAAATAATCTGTAGAATATATTTAATGACATGAGAAATGCTCATTTATAAGAAGGCTGTAAAACATAGCATAATGTACTAGTTTGTGTGATTTTATAATTTTCTATATACTTATATTTATATCACATTTATTGAAAAGCTATTCATAGCGATTATATTTTGAGAATGGGGTAATCAAGATTTTTTTCTTCCTTTTGCTCATGTGTATTTTCTAAATTCATAGCTTCCCAAAATTTTAACTATCTTAATAAGCCCAGTTGGATACCAAATAAAAAGTCTGAAAATTTCAAAAAGATAGCTGAGCAGAATTACTTACCCTAGTCCTAGCAGCTGGCACACATCATTTGAAATCTGGGCTGTCCAGTTCTCCGCACAAGCTACATGCCATATGCTCTGGATTCTGAACTGCACCAAACCATTGTTGTTCAGGGTGCCATTGAAGAGACGCACTAGAGAGATTAGACATGGGGTCATTTTGACCTAAGTTGAGAAAAGTAAATGATGGACTCTGAAATAAATGTCCAAAGTTCTTAATGTTTAGAGTTTAGAGATTGTCATTTTTCTTAAGAGTATGTTGGAAGGCCTAAGTTAAAAACACAAATTTGGTGGACTTAATTTTTCTCTTTATATAACAGTTTTCTCATGGACGAAATAGAGCTAATTCTTATATGTTATGATTACCTTACAGCACTTAGTTACAGAGCATGGCACAGAATAAGCAGCATTAAATATTTGCTCAGAAACAAAAGCAAGACATAGTAAAAGTAGCCATTACTCATGATATTACAGAGATCTGGAGTGGGACTGGACCCACTTGAAGACTCAAGGCAGAAGGAGTAGTAGGGAATGAAGGAACAGGAATGCAAGAACCACGTCTAAGAAAATCAGTTATAAGTAAAGAGTGTGCCTCCATACAGAGGCAATACTCAGAGTATATAATGAGTGGTGTTTGAGCGCCTCGTGTGGGCTGTTGTCTCTTGGTGGTATTTTATGCCTTCTACCTAAATATAGGTTGTCCTAAACTTAAAGTTATTAAGTATGGTAAATTTAAACAAAACATAAATAAACGGGGACTGCATTTTTACTTTTTACTAGAGTAGGGGTAAAGGTGCTGAATTCACTGGAACATGTTCATCCCCTACAGCTCAACACATGCACTGAGCAACACATTCATAATCTTCCTTTCACATTTGTAGAATCTAAATTTAGACGCTAACGTGATCAAAGCATTTTCCTAAAAGAGAAACCTACCACAGTGTGCTTCGTCTGAGCCATCCTTGCAGTGTGGAAGACTGTCGCAGAGATTCCCCAGCGGGATACACTCTCCGTTCTTACACTGAAAACTGTCTTCGTTGCAGGGCTCTACGGGAAAGAATATATATTGCAGAGGATAAAGAAATGACAAAGAGATGACTGCAGAGTAGCCATCCCATTTCTGTTGCTTTAAACGACCTTTTTACACAGCACATGGTTGAGCTAGCTTTGCTATTGAATGAGGCTATACACTTGGTGGCTCATAATGCCTCAGAAACAGGAGTGTCGAAGCCAGAGATGTGACTTCAGAAGAGTGTGGATGAAACCACAGCATCTCCTTGACAGCAGGGCACAGGGCAAGACACACCCCTCCCTCACGATCTTTATTAATCTTTCTTCAATAAATTCCTCCATCCCAAAGTGAACATACAAGCACCACTTCTTGAAAAATATTAGACTAAACTTAAGTATAGTGAAAAATTTCAAGGGAAATGGTGATTTTAGTTCCTAAAGTTTGTGGGCAGACAGCTCTATAAGAAAAGATTGATGTTCACCCTCCAAGTAGTGAACTCAGAAGTTGGCAAGTTGGCTGGCACTTGCCCTGCGGGTGGCGGTGGAGACAATCTGCATTTCACCTACGTGTAGGGCAGGGCATGGGCCTCACTTGGCCAGTGGACACTGGGAGCGATCACTGAGTGCCGGCCGCCTGACAGTGTGTGCAGGCCCCAGCGCAAAGACGCGGAGGGATGGGGCCTGAGGTGGGGCTTGGGGCTGAGTGCGGGTGTGGCAGGTCACCTAGGAGGAGCGTCACCCATGCCTGCAGTGAAGCAGTCCTGGGGAGCCGGGACAGAGGAACCCTCCAAGAATCCCGCCCTGCTCTACAAAGGAGCCGGGGCCTGGCCGGGCCCCACTGTTAGCCGGGGAATCTGGGGTGGCGCCGGCCGGCCTGCCTCTCCCGCAGCACCGGGGGGCCGGGGGCGCTGGGAGGAGAGGACAGTGGAGCACAGCCTAGGACAGCGTTTCACCCTTTGCCTTAAGCTCCGGGGCTCAGCTCTGTGCCCGAGCCGGGAGACGAAACAGCAGCTACTCCTTTGAATTAGATGGCATTAAAGTTCTGATGCTGTATTGGACAGTATATTTTAATATCTAAAGATGAGTCTTCGTGACCCAGTTAAGAAAATTTAATACCTGAATCAACTGGCAAAGGGAAGAGATTTGAAATAAAGTAGACGGAGAAAAGAGAGCTTTCTTGATCCCTGCTCTAAGCTGAATTTGCAATATGCCAGCGGTAATGCCCATAATGCCTTGTTTCTTTATCTTTCTATGCCCAGGGCATGACTAAATGCTAGGCACGAAAATGAAAATCTGTAGATTTTGTTAGACGTTAAGTGAACTGATTTACATTAAATGAATGATAGACCTCAAAAATCAGTATAAACCCTAGTAATAGAGTTGACACAATATAAAGCAATCTTTAAAAGTACAACTTTAAAAAGTACTTTTAAACTAGGCAACTGACTGGCTGATGATAACTCTATTGATTTGAAAAATATATGTGGATTCTATGCATTACGGAGATAAAATTTACTTATTTGAATTTGATTAGTGGTTAAACTGTGGGCTTAGTAATCATATGGCCTTGGTTTGATCTTCAATTTAGCCATTTCATTTTTATTTGTTTTTGACTTTGAATAAATAAATTAATATGAGAATCAGTTTCCTTGACTCTCAAATGGGAACAATTATTATTTATGTCTTAGGTGTATCATGAAAGTAAGTTTAAAAAATAAAATGTATTTAGTATATCAATATGAATACATTGAATGCTCACTAAATAATATTCTTAACAGCAAAAATAGTAATGTTTAAAAATCATCCTTTTTACTGATAATTTTAAGTTAACATTCTTGCTTTCAGGTGCCAGCTGTGTTCTTTTCCCCCGCAGACAACTGTATAAACAATAAGAAATCATAGCTAATCCATTCCTATGGGTATCTCACAACAATAATTGGAGATATTTGTATACATTATTTTCAACTTGGAAAAATTCTATATTTTTGAACCCAAATCTAAGTTACCTTAATAAAAAAATATTTTAAGGAAGACATGGCCTGGCTGTTTATTTCTAGAAATTTTTGCCCCATGAGAGAAGTTGATTACATATATCAAATGTAATATTATTAAGGGCGTTCTTGTAAATGTAATTATCAATTTGTTTCATGAACACATATTTTTAAACCAGATTAGTAAGATGATAAATGGATGAAGACATCTAAATATTATACAGGCAAGCATTAATATTTTAATTAATTTTATACTTTATTTTTGTAATATTAATTTTCCTTTAGAAAACAGAAGGCTTAAAACTAGGTATACATGTGTTTGTATTTCTATATTCTACTTAAGATCTGTACTTCAATATATATTACATTTATTTAAAAAGTTGACAGCCTAATTACATATCTGTGATCAAATATCTTAATATACTTATAGAATGTTAGTCACTGCTAGTTATTTTTAAATTATCTCATTACTTTGTTCTCATAGTTTGTTAAAATCATTTTTAAAAATATGTTCTCAGTGCCAGTAATTTAACAAGGGATAAATTGATTGATAGTTTTACTCTTTTACTAGTGTAGTCGAGCTTTATTTAATTGGAAAAGCACATATTTGTGGAATGGAAGTTTATCTGAATTAAAATATGAACGAAAGCATATATAAAGATTTGAAAATTATAATTCACTTTTGTGCTCTAATGAAAGATGTTAATGGTTATATCCTAGGAATCTAGAAAAATTAACTTGTTTCTGTAAGAAGAATGCATTGAATGAAAAAAAAATGCGCTATGGGGCAAAGTCATCTATTGTTACCAAACTGACTAAAAATTATAAATTTTGAAATGTTTAAATAAACTCTTTCAAAATTTTCCTTACATGCATGAACAGGATTCTTATTCTTTGCAACAACATAGAGCAGCTCAGCTTCATTAAGAAGTCTTTTAATCTGAAAGTTTAAGTCTCTGCGGCCTCTGAAATCTTATTTCTGATCGTTTTATGCTCATAGAGAGAGAGAAAAAGAAATATTGCTAAGAATTGAATTTCCCCATCTCCTTTTTATGAAGTCTCCAGTAGCCCTGCCTCATTTAGTCAACATATGCTTGGTTTTAAGTGGAACTGAATTGATCTCTAAGGCACAGGCCCCACAATCTAGGGAGGGCTCGAAACCCTTCAATGTAATCAGCTGCCAGTTCCACAGTTGCCTGATAAGACCACTAAATTCCAAATGCAGACCCTCAATATCAGAAAAGAGCAATGAGGAGATATTTATCTTTATAAATCTGTATTTCATACATTCTAGTCGAATGTAACTGGCAGTGTTAAAAATAAAGAAAGGAGATACAAAAATATATAATTGTTTTACATTTCAAATAAAGACTCTGGAAGTTGTCCCCAAAATATCTCAGAAGATAAATGAAGCATATAAATGCTGAACATTTATGATATCCCTTTTATACTTCTTCCAAAATGACCAGCCAAGCAGAGCACCAGTCTAAGCAGATATGTGTGCCCAACCTCTCTTTCCATTACGAGCTTTATTATCTTCCACTGCCAATTCCCTGTTTCTATAATTGCTTTTCAGTTTTTTTTGGTGTTAAAAATCTCTCTGGGAGAAGATTGTGCTGATGACAACTCAATCACTCAATTTTCTGCTCCCTAGCAGCATCTGTCCCGTGTCCAGGAGCGAGAAAACGCATTCCCAGAATGTTCACCACACAGTGATGGTCATGGACGACTCGCTCTAACTTCATTTGAGGGAATTTTCTCTAAATGATTTACTTCCTAAATAACATCATCATCGTGGCTGAAATCTAGCAAAAGGGCAAATAAATATAAACCACCTCTATACCATAAAGCTGGTATCTATTTTGTGTTGGAAGCAGTAGATTATGCTCTTTTGGCTTTTATGTTGACTAGAAATGGCTTATAATATTTTTCAAAATTCTTGGTGTTGTATTTATCTCCTTATAAAACTCTGATAAAAGCCAGTAACTGTAATATTTTTAATCAAAGACATGTGTTGCTCTCTGCCTTTTCACAACCTGTTCTTTCTCCACTTCTTTCCTCCCTCCTCACTTACAATTTAAAATATGCGCTTAAAGACTTACCATTCTCTAAAATTTTGCTTTAAGATGTTTTATCTTTTGCAGATGATGGAATGCCCGATAATCATTTCAATTGTTCGGAGTTATGAATAAATTTTCTCCCTTTTTGGTTAGAGCTATTTGTTTTTTTATAGTTCAGTTGGTTTTAATGTTCATCTCCATTTCTTTAAAAATATAATACTTCTTTCAAAAGTTCTTTCTATGGCATTATTCTTGGAAAAAAGTTGGGAGACCTTCCTTCGCATAGAATAGGTATTAGGTATTTGCTAGCTCAATTTCAGATAGGTTGCAGAACTGAACACATAATTCAATTGCATTCAAACGTGAGTGAGATTGATGCTTATACATTTTTTGTTGCAGCAGCTTCTCCTCAAAGACTTAGAAATATCACTCTACTGTTTTTAAGCATTCATTATGAAATGAGCAAAATATAAAGCTTGTCTAATTTTTAACCCTTTTGAAAGTCATTATGTTTATTCTGCTTAGGAATTTGACCCAACGTTTTCCTCTTGGAATTTAAAAATTTAAACAGGAAAGGTATAATGCTGATTCCTGCTTATTGATATCTTACAGTCAACAGTAAGACTTCGTGAGTGTTAAGGACCCTTCGATCATATCCAGGATTTATATAATTTTCCTCCTGTTACATCTTTCGCTGTTAGTTCTGACTAGCTCTTTTCCTTTGGAAATGCTTGTTATTTTCAAATTGTGGCCCTGTGTTTTTCCTGCACAGCCATTACAGACGCTCAGAATCGTCGTGGCTTCTCTTCAGGGCGAGGGTAGGTGAGATACAGGCCAACTTCCATACTTGCTGTAAAGCTGAAAGTGTACAACTTTCTGGGATGCAGGGAAGGTCTAAGCAGCTTGAGTGGAGGGCAGGCGTGCACAGACGGCTCTGGGATTAGCTGACTGGCCAGATGAGAACCCAAGCTCCAACCCTACCTCTTTTCTAGACATTCTAATTAAAGACAAACTGGCCACAGTCTCCTGTGGAAGGGAAAGATAGGTGGAGGAAGTCACCTGTATTGTGTCTCTCCGACATATTTGCACCTAGAGGGAAGCACAGAGCCTTGGGCAGGCCTAAGAAAAATCATAGTCCAAGAGGAGCCGCAAGAGAGAACAAGTTCTCTGCAGATAGCTGAATGCAGTGTTAGATCAGAGATGAATATAAGGATATAGACGAACCAGGACGAACAGGCAGGAAACAATTTTGTAGTCCCCCCCCCCCCGGGCTAATTATGTTATAATAAAAATATAAGGTTAGAAGGTTGTGCATACCCCCCAAAATCAGCATCAAATTCCTTCATCTTTCATAGAACTGGCTTTACACCGCTTGTCTCTAAGAAGTTAATGATGTTAATCTTTTAATTGGATGTTGTTGGCATTCAAACAGCTCACTTGCCTGTTCCCCTGCTGTTCTCTAAAAGTGCTTTTGGCAAAGGGAATGTGACAGACAGTCCTCCTTCCTCACAGCGCCAACAATCCCATTTTTAACGTTTAAATGGCCCTCTTCAGTGAATAAAATTCATGACTTTTTGCACACCAGCGGAGGGCAGATAGATCAGCTGAAAAACGATATGGATTCCTGCTTTCAATATTTTCAGATAGCAGTTAAATAGATGTAAAGGGAGGAAGAAAATCTTTGTTAAGATGAGGAAAAATGAGTGTTTTAGAATGCAAACATTGAAATGTACTTAGGCCTTGAAGTCCTACATGCTTTTATCGTTTTGCTCCAAAAGTTACAATGCAACACATGACCCTGAGTGCACTGACCTGGAATCCCCAGGCCATAGCCAGTAGTGAAGTTGGCTTTAAATCCCCCTTTGGCCAGTACATTGTTAGTGATGAAAAGCACAGTCATTCTGTTGGTGGTTGAGAACACATCCTTTACTGGACCAGGCCCTGTGTACACAGCTGCTCCAAAGGAAAACAAGAGAAACGGTGAGATGATCTAGAAGAAAATATACCCTTTTTCTCAGTTCCATGCGATGTGTACATCCTTTTACATTTTGTACACTGCTTCTTGAAGCCAACTTCTCTATTGATCTATTCCAAATATTACTTGAGGTTCTGTGGCTCTATAACTTAATGATGAATTACTCATAACACTGGTTGGCTGATTAGCACCACTACTATTCAAGCTCATGCTAGCCCAGAAAAATGATTATTTGGATGCTTCTAAAGACCATTATGAAACAACAGAGATTATAGTCTCCCTTAATAATTATGTCCAAGCTTATTTGACATGTTTTGTAAGTTGAATCATTAACATAATCTGAAGAATGAATTAATTAGAAACAGGTTATATAAACCTAAGTGGTGATTTTCAAATTTTTTTGCACTAACCCCTGTGATTTGGGGGCTGCATAAACAATGAATTACTCTTTACTAAACAATAAAGGCTTAAGCTAATTAAAAATACATTCATATTATTAAATAATTTACATTTTGGAATCCCTAAAATCAATTCTGTTTCAGAAGAACTTTTTGCCAACAAATTTGAAAACTATGATTCTGAGATCCTTTTGGAATTCTTATTACTTTTCCATGATTTATGTAAACATAAGACATGAAATGATTAAAAAACGATTTTTCCTTAGATCATGAGAACACTGAAGTTTTTATTAGAAGGACAATGTAACCCCCTAAAATGGGAAAACTACTCAAAATGTTTTTATAATTGTATAGAAGAAAATCAAATTTGGCTTTCTTTCCTCAGTTCTTTCTAGCATCAACCTCCTAGTCCCACTGATTCTTGCACTATTTGTCCTGTGAGTGGCTCTGAAAATCCTCTCACAGGAAGCTTGTATTCTAGAACTTTGTGGGATTTTGCTGAAGAAACCCACATAGCGGGTGTTGGATTAGTGTAACTGGGGAACCCTCTCCACCACTCTGACCCTATGGAAAGTGCCCTCAGCACTTTTCATTGGTCTCAGTGTTCATGTCATTGCAGGCTGAATGTGTCAGGCCAGATTTTATAAGCAACGGTTAATGTGAGTCCAAAGCACAGTTAGACAAAATGCCTTTGCTTGTGAAGTGTGTTGTTCATGCATTCCGGTTGGCCCTTTATACATTTTCATACTTTATGACTTATCTAGAGATATGTCTGTCTTAAAAATTGGTAGTTAAGTAAGGTATTAGCTATTATACTTGACAGATTTTTATTATGTTAACATATATTTTATAATCTAGGTACAATAATTTCCTCTAGAATAGTACATTTTCCCATGTTTATTTAAAAAAATTAATGATAATAGATTGTGGGGAAAAGTCAACTTTGGCCAATTGTTGAATCATTTTCCGATACTTATTAGAAGCAGCGAGTACTAGAGACATAGATAATCAAAATAATAATAAAATATAAAATAAACATTATTTTAATATTTTGCATAACAAACACAATTTGTTTTGTTAGTTGGATATGAAATAACATTTGATTTAATAGCCATCTTTGGACATCTGATGTGCATGTAATGCATAGAAAACTGCATAACAGATGTCTTTAGCTCTTAGTCTCCAAAGAGTAATGTTTATTGTAGGGAATTAACACCAGCTAGTAGGAGTAGCTGACTTAAAAATATTAATCCTGGTTTGCCAAGAATGTTCAAGAATATTAGTCTATCATCATTGCGCACACTCCCAAATTAAAAGTCTCACATAAAATACACCATGCTACTCTACCGTGTGTTAGTTGTAAAAGTGATTACATTTATTGAGAAATGCTCTCTCCATCAGTCCAACGTCTTGAGCCGTACAACCTCCACAATATTTAAACTGCAGACTTACCTAAGAGCAAGGAATCATTTCCTCCACCATCTCTGATTTCAACTACATCTGCAATATTTTCCAAGTCAAATTCTTGAAAATGAAGTTGAATGTTTTTTCCCTTTTGTGCATTTAGATTCCAAACACCTTAAAAGTAATAAATAACAACACTTAGTTTAGAACATGCTTCTTTTTATTTCCTTTAAAAGCTTCATTCTCTTGAGAATTTGAAATCATTTTCAAAGATTTTTTTTCCACTTTATGAAAACCAATACTCCAAACTGTTGTTTTTTTATGTGTATGAAGAAATATATTGGTGTGGTTGTGAATATTTATAGTAAAATTTCAATAAAATTTGAAGTGATTTACTACAACTGAATTCGTTTTATTTTATATAAAATAGGATACTTTAATCAAAGCTTACAAATAGTATTTTGCTCCTACCGTCTTTTATATATATCAAAGATTTAATATTCTAGTTCCGTTTACCTTAGTTTTCATGATTCAGTTTAGAGGAAAATGAAGCGATTAAAATGCAGTTTGCAGGGCGAGAAAACTTTGTTATTTCTTTAAGTAATTTTGCCATTATTTAAACATGTTGTTCACTGGTAGTTCATTTTGAAAACAAAACAAAACAAAATTACTAGCCTCGGTATCAATAAACACTCCTTGTTCTTTATTGATTCCTTAAACAGTTTATTCTTTAGTCTGCTCTAGGCCTTCCCGCATCCTGTACGTGTTCTCACTCACTCTTAAGAAAGGCCATTTCATCGGCGTAGTGATGACTTCCAAGTCTGTGCTTTCTGCACTTTTTTTGAGTATACACATCTATCCCATTATTTACTGTGTGGGAATGTATGTATCTCCAGTGCAACACGTAATAAGTAGAATACAGAATCATTTCCTTCCTGAACTCATTTCTCTTACTCTTTCTGTCCGAGTGAACGGCTCCACTGATGATCGGCCCACAGCTGTCTGCACCAGAGGCCTCCGCACCCCCTTGGCCTGCTGCTCCCGCCAGGCCCCCCGTCACCCCGGCCAGCCGACCCTTCCTACGTCCCTCCGCCTCGCTTACTGCTGAGTCTCCACTGCCACTCTATGAATTTAGGTCGCTGTCATTTCTCATTTCCTAACTGGCCACGCTGATGGCCCTCTTCCCCTGTCCTCGACCTCTGATCCTGCCGGCCAGATGGATTCATTTAAAAGGCACGCTTGAGTTTATCACTATTTTCACGTAAACCATTTGAATTCTCCCGTGCTCTCGGAATGAAACCCAAACCGGCGCGAGATTCCTTCACACCTCGATTTCCTTTTTTACCGCTCCTTAATTTTGCTTGGAGGTTCAAGAAAAACACCATGTCCCCTAACCCCTGGACTTCCCGTGTGTCGCACGCCTCTCGTGTCCCTCCGGAGCACGCTGCTTTGTCGTGAGTCTAACAGCACCGTGGACCTTCTGCAGCGCCTGACGGCCTATCTGAAACTTCGCCCAGACTAAATGATTTGTTTCCTCTTTACTTACTTCAGTGCCTAACAAATAAAGTGCTTGTGGAATAAGTCAATACATTTAATATATTTCTTGAAATTGTGCTTCCAGGGTTCCACCGGCTTTCAGATGTTTTAGAGCACTGCTTTGCACAAGTGATATGTTTAAATGATGTCTTCAGTGTGAAGCACAGATGATAATCTCTGGTTCCCCAAACAAGTCAAATTAGATTAATGGCTGTTTATTTTTTTAATCAGATATCTCCCTATAACAGTGACTCTGCTATTCTACAGAAGTGATACCTATCTCTGGATCCTTTGAAGCGAGAAAAGTTGACAGTTTCCAGCAACACATTTTTCACTGTCATTGGGGCATTTCTTTCACTGGCAGAAGTCTCTGTTCAGATCCCTGGTGCTAACTGGGTGTGGCCATGGGAAGAAAAAGTCTGTTTCCCGGACTAACATGGAATCTTCGTAGGGCTGGGAATCTGCATCTTTAACACAATTTCTACCCAGCTCAAATGAACTTCTCCATTTAGGAGTAATGATCTAGAGATAGGCTTTGTGCTAACCCATCTTCTCACTAGACTTATATTTTTTTTAGGTGATCCTTTTTATTATTTCATCTTTTTTACTGGGAATTTAATCACATTACTCTAGCTGCTTCATTGACTCTAGTCCATAGCTGCAAAAGGTGTGGACGTCACAATGAGTTCTTTGCTGGTTATACTTTTCACTGACTATTCTATGGAATTACAAACTTGTTATATACACCATGGGCATTTTATGTATAATCAAAGAGAGCAATTAAGGAAGGGATGTGTGGGCCTGGCTGGTCTGGCTCAGTTGGTTTGGATTCATTCTGGGCTCCAGGAGGTTGCCGGTTTGATTCCCGGTCAAGGGCACATGCCCAGGTTGCTGGCTCAGTCCCCGGTGGGGTTGTGCAGGAGGCAGCCGAGTGATGTTGCACTCTCCCATCGATGTTTCTCTCTCTCTCCCTTCTTCTCTCTCTAAAAATCAATGAACTATTCTTTAAAAAAGAAGAAGAGAGAGTGGTATCTGAGGTAAGGTTGACTCTCTCACTTACTGATTTATGCAACCTTTAAATTTGAGAATTATAACAATAGCACCTGCTTCAAAGAATTATTGTGAGAATTGACTAAAATAATATATATGAAGTCCAGCTGGCGTGGCTCAGCAGCTGAGCATCGACTTATGATCCAGGAGATCATGATTCCATTCCCGGTCAGGGCACATGCCTGGATTTTGGGCTTGATCCCCAGCGAGGGGTATGCAGGAGGCAGCTGATCAATGACTCTCTCATCATTGATGTTTCTCTCTCTCTCTCCCTCTCCCTCCCTCTCTGAAATCGATAAAAATATATAAAAAATGATAATGTATATCAAGCACTAAAACAGTGCCTGGCCTGAAATAATTGCTTAAACTAGCAGTTTATCATTGTTATTCTTATTATCATTATATTAAGCAACCTCATAAATGTGCTAGATGTATCCAAATATAACAAATTTACAATCTACATTTCTGTGTCAAGGGGAAACTTTGATATATACAATAGTTTCTCATGGCCTGGGAAAGAAATGACTCACAGAAAGCCAGGTTAGGGTAGTTGTTTGGAAAGTTCATAGAAGTAAATGTTGTATTTGGCTCCCACAGTTCAAAAGGTCCTCCACAGTCCGCTGAAAAGGAAAACAGTGAAAAATCATTAGTAATGTAATGCCTATTTCAGAACAGTACTACTATTTGCTAGAAATTTTCCAATCGCATTTCTTGGTTTTGACAGATAAGTTTTAGAACTTGTGGGTAGGAAAATCTTGCAACTTAAGGAAAGGAAAAATACAGGTAAATAGGTCTCCTTGCTGACAAATGTCTCAAGACCTTAACTATTCCACTGTTCTTTGTGAATTTCTAAGAGGGATTAATAATAGTGTGCAGCATTTTCCAAAATTATTTGGGCAAGGGACACCATTTTTGCTGAACACCTTTTATAACAGGCTGCATGAGTAAGGTATTAACCCTCTGTAGTAAAAAAAAGAAAAGTATTACAATAGAACAAATTTTATATCTGCCACTCTCTTAAGAGAAAGGCTAGTGAATTGCTAATTTTGCCATTTCTTGCTTCCCCCCTTTTGTTTGTTAGAGGGGAATCTTCGCCATCCTGTCTATTGAGGCATTTGACTGTCAGGAAGGGAGATAAATGGAAATTCCACTTGCTTAATAATTGCCGTAGAGTGACCTGCTATCCAACACGGTCCAGGGGACAAGTTAGGACTGAGCTTAATGCAAATTTATTAACAAAGTAGAGCACAGATTTCCGGTTAAAAGTATGATGCTTTAAGTAGGTCGATTAAATTTGTGAAGATCTTAGCATACTTTATATGGTTATCTTCTTGCTTATTAGAAGAAAATTCTAAAGTAATGTAAAACTCATAAACTACCTTTGGTATCCCAATTCTCATTTTTATTATCATGTGACATTTAAAATCAAAAGAATCAAAGAACCTAATTTGAAGAATACAGAAAACTGGGATAAGTATATATTTTCCCAATTACTAAAGCAGTCTCTCCACTGGAATTATTTACTCCCAATAAGACAGAAATCAGATGACAGGGGAATAATTAAGTATCTCTGCACCTATGGCAGTGCCTTGGCCATACCCTCTTCTTTTTCTCTCTTTTACGACTCATCTGCCTTATTTATGTGGATCCTGGGAAAGTCATGTGCATCTTCCAAATACGTATATAATAAACCTCTTAGATTTGGGTTCACGATGTATCTGATGGGACAGAGAGGCAGTTATGTGGCTTGAGAGTAGCATTATTGCCAAACTATCTTATTCTGCAGGGAGGCAGAGCCTGGTTTACCTTATATGCCCTTGTGGGCCAGGCTTGTCTGGACCTAGGTGAGCTTAGTAAGAATAATAAAACCTCTTAAAAACCTTGAGTGTTTCCATGAACATTACCTCACTTGGGAAAAGAACATGTGCATAAAAGGAAGGTTTGTTAGAGCTGGTGGGTTAAAACTGTCCCTCTGCATCAGTTACTTGTCTGCTTGAGACTTGGGTTTCTCATATATAAAAAAGATATACATTAGAGATATTCAAGGTTGTTGTAAAAATCAGACATAATTTATGACGATTGCCTACACAGTACCTGGCACATTCAGTAGTGGTTTCCAATGCATACTTGTGGATTAGGGAACTACTAATATTATTTCTATTTTAAGTGGACGATCTGAGCATTGTAGGCATTCAGTTACTTGCTAACGCTGTGTACTTTTGCTTAGTGTCAAAGTCAAAACTTCAACTCAGTTAATCACAGGCTTATCCCACAGCATGCTGCTATCTCCTATTGGGCTGATTAAACCCGGAATCATTTTGACCATCTGGTCCAAGCCACAGGTAGAGTTTAGAATGAGTCTGAGTAGTGGCACTTGATGGGTATATGACATACTCTTGATGGGTACAGACAGCGAGAAGGAGGGGCGAAGGGAATGTGAAAGAAAGCACTACCAACAAGGTCGATCGTGGATAGATCGGGAGGGAGGAAAGCCCTGTACGCAGGTCGCTGAAGGAGCTATTTGGGACATAGACGAGTGATAATGGGAGTAGGAGCAGGTTGTCCCCTGGAAAAGGCGAGAGGGAGGCTGAGGGACTCTCACGCTCCCACAGCAGCTGTTCCTCCCCTTGATTTTGTGACTAATTGTCTTGCAAAGGTTTCTGTAGAAGAATCTGCCACAACTGCTTTCCTCCCATTTAATTTTAATAATTCTAAGAGCCACAAATGCTCCCTTCAATCTTCAGTGAAACAGGGAGAAGAGACTGTAGGTGCAGGGACAAAAGGACATTGCAGATTGAAGACGGGAAGACCAGCTTTTCCCAGCTCACGAGTGTGGCCAGTGAAGTTTTTGTCTTCTTTGCTGTTGTTGCTGTTGCTGATTTTTAATGATTATTCTCATTCTCTCTTCAAGGTATAGAAAAATTTCAAAATCAGCTACTCCTACTAGCTGACATTTTAGAGAATGTATTGAATTTTTACATAAGTAAACACTTAATAGTACATTACAGGTAGATGTGTAGGTGGGTCTTCAATAAACATACAACCAGAACCCAAATGTTGTCAAGTGTAACTGTTAAGCCTGTCAAGGCAGGCAGTTTACATAGCATTTCTGCGCCAAACAGAAGTCTTGGAAAATTCACTCTTTCTGGAAATGCATTTCAAGTATAACTTGATATCAAATAACTAACCAGGGAGATAGATCTCTGATCTCTGACTTGATAAGAAATATCAGTTACTCTGAATACAAATGGCTGTAAGGAATGACAAAAGCACTTTCAGCCATTCTACATCTGATGACACGACTTATTTTAATGGTGGTGTTGCTACAGTGGGAATGCAGCATGTGTTTCTTCCTAGAGGAGCCAGCGACTCATGAAATGTGATTCCGGGTGTCGCAGTCATGCTGTGCTATCAGATAAACCGTCTCCACCCAGACAAAGCGAGTCAAACAGCCTGTCTGGTGCAGGGAACTCCATTCATTTAGTTATTAAACTTTCATTTTTTTCCTTTTCTTGGAGCTGTTCTCAAAGATTTGCCTTCCGATTAATTTCTTACTATGCCAGGAGGGGCCTGTGACCTCTATGAGGTACGTGTCAATGTGGAGACATTTCCTATGAAGTGAAAAGGAGGAGAGTCCAGCTCTCATTTACAAGAAGTTTCAAATTAAAGACATTTGGTAAAACAAACATCATTATCATCATTATCACAGTAACACACAATCATACAGTACTGCAGAAAACATTGTGGAAGTTTACGTTGCAATGTAAAATCTCTTATCAAAATTTGTGCTCTGTTTATAAAAATTTATATTTCTAATAACAGGTTATAGTATCCAGCCATGATGGTAATATTTGTATTAAGTGTATGACAGTAAAGTTCAAATGTTCATTCCTCATGGTTTACATTGTATTTGTGATAGCAATGTAGCCGATGATAGCTCTAATAAGTAGGCTATTAGTTTCAAAAGTAAAAGAATAAAAAAATAAAGTAGCCCAAAACACATTTATACTGAAGTGTATGAGTAAACAATGTTATTTGCTAGGGGTTTGAATATCAAGTCACACTAATAATATAAAAGGCAAGCGGTTCTGTTGGAATATGGCCATCAGTTACAAGAGGGAGTTAGGTGCCGATTCATTTCCACATGAAGGACTAAAGTTAGATTATTTAGCTCTAAGTATAATGTCATGCCTATGAAACTTTATAAATTAACTTTTATTTTTTATTATTTTTAAAAAATATATCTTTATTGATTTCAGAGAGAGTAAAGGAGAGGGAGAGAGAGATAGAAACACCAATGATGAGAGGGTCATTGATCGAGCCCGCAACCCGGGCATGTGCCCTGACTGGGAATTGAACCCCGATCTCCTGGATCTTAGGTCGACACTCAACCGCTGAGCCACACCTGGCCGGGCGATGAATTAACTTTTATTTTGTCTTTGGAGATGGAAAAATGGCTTAATAATGGCCAACTAGAGCAAAACTGTAGAAATACCTATTCTATTTAGTAGGTGTCTCGTCACAAATCATTACAATTGTGCTGCAAATTGGCACAGTACTTATGTAATAAAATGTTTACTTTTTAAAGTGTTCTCAATACAATCCCTGCATTTAAATTATTTGTGCCAGTGTCACAGGGAACGATTGTCGAGTGACTAAAGAAACTAAACAGAAGAAGTCCTGCAGTCATGAAACTGAACTTACATGTCCCCAAACTAGGCATAACACAGATCCCTAGGAACAAGGGAGGAACCTGGTCTTTTCTCCTGGGTTACTTGTCTAGAACTACTTTCTTATTTAAATGCACAATACAAGCTCAAGAAAGGCTATTAGCCAGTGAGCCAAGGTTTCCTTTTATTTCTGCTTAAACAAACCAGTGATCTGGAACCAGGAAAGCTCTGCTCAAATAAGAATTTCACTGAACCAACTGCAAACGGCATTAGAATAAAATTGTTCAGAATGCATTTGATGGTAATTAACATTTTCTGCTGTGCTAAATATTGCCCTGAAGTGAACCATTTGGAAACTGGAACAAGTACGCTCTGGGAAAATTCTGAAGTTTATATATTGAAATCAGATGGCCTATTCTGCGGTCCCTGTTATTAAAATATGCAGGGATCTCATACTTCCTTGACATTGTAGTATTATCTCTCTTTCTGACTAGAATAGATATGAGGATTGTATGAATTATATAGATAAATTTTAAAATGGAAAATAATATTTAAAGTTTTATTTATATGTATAATATTATATACAAAAATGATCTCAAATTTTCTATTTTAGGTAATGAGGTTTGTTACTTTTAAAATATCAAACCTATAACTATGTTACTGCCACCTAAACTTTTTTTTCTTCTTGGCCACTTACTGATGACTAGAACATGCTGGCAGAAAGGATTACCGAGGAAACATTGTTTTAAATGAATCTAGTATCAAAATAACAAGATATTGCTAATACTTGGTATCCAGAGGAGTTATTCATCAAACCAAGAGGGATTTTAATAATTATAATTTGCTTTTAGGTTCTGCATGAAAATGTTTTAGATATTAGGCAGGCAGGGTGTGAGGCACCACACAAAAGAAAATGAGACAATTTTAAAACAGTGCCACAAAGCTCAAATTATTGTGCTCATGCTGATATTTTCTCCACTCCCATCCCCACCATCATTTCCAAGCTTTAGTTCTTGTATCAAACTTTTGTTTGGCAAAAATGTTTGTGCCACCAAGAGAAAAATACAGACAAAATAGAGAGAGAGATACTTCCTTCACATATAAAGCAATTTAATGCTATTATTCATAATCTATTTAATATTAAGAACCAGTCACTCAGGAAGCAAAGGTGAACTAGACCTAGTGTTTGGTGTCAAGAAATTCACTTCTTACCACAGGTTTGTGGCCCATGTTGTTCAATGAGAATACATGGTACTTTCCTGCTTTTGCTTCAATGTTGTGTCATCCCATGTCTTAATCTTAATATTTCTTTAAAGCCTTCTCCAGTCACACCCTCTTCTCCAAAGTTTTCTATCTCTTACCTCTTTCATTTATTACTTTTAGGGGCACATAATTATATATTGCTTTTAATATTTATTTATATGAATTATGTTTACTTTTTTTCATGTATCAGTGGTTATTGTTACGTCTTACATTTCTTATGAGGTACTTTGTACGTAGCAGATATTTATAAAACTAGAATGAGTGTTTGAAATATTAAGGAATTTATGTATAACCCCTATAAGCATCTAAATATGTTAATACACAAGAGAGTAATTGTAAATCAGCCTTTTGGTGGGATGTAAGTGCACTTTCAATATGGTCTCATGAGACCAGTATGAAAATGTAAATACTATCCTAACCCTAACAGCAGCTCATCTGTTACATGGTCTCAAACACCACTCAGTGACCGTCAGAGCTTCTGAGTTGTTAACACCACTCATCTAAAAAATCTAATCCAGCCCGGTGGGCGTGGCTCAGCGGTTGAGCGTCGACCTAGGATCCAGGCGATCGGGGTTCCATTCCCGGTCAAGGCACATGCCCAGGTTGTGGGCTCCATCCCTAGTTGGGGGAGAGCAGGAGGCAGCCCATCAATGACTCTCTCATCATGGATGTTTCTATCTCTCTCCCTCTCCTTTCCTCTCTCTGAAATCCATAAAGATATATTTAAATAAATAAAAAGTCTTAATTTATTTTTAACTTAAAGATTGGAGAGTAGGAAAATATAGAGTTTTGGAAGTAAAACCAAATTCGGACAGTTTTGCCAAATTGATTTGCTGATGTGAATATGGGAAGAGTTTCAAGTGTGCTGGGAAGGAAACGAGAACTGGAGCAAGTGCTGGTTATGAGCTCAGCTCCGCAGCAGAACAGAAACATCCATAAGGCCTCACGCAAGCAAAGCTGTGGAGCCAGATCAGCTCCAACACCATACTCCGAACACAAAAGGGAAGCTTCTGCATTAAAACTACAGTGCCGTGAAAACATCCCAATAAAGGAACAATGGGTGTTTGATTTCATTTATCACTGTGGGTTTCTTTTTGCTGTTGAATCTCATATTCTGAAAGTGATATGAAGTCATTGTCTGCTTTGACATGGATAAGATGAACAGCGATGTCCCTTTGCCTTTGAAATGTTGTGTTTCCGATTCGACTTAAGAGCAACGGTAGACACAGGCTCCACTTCATTCTTTTGAGTTAAAAGATCCCATAGGACACCCAGAAGCCTGGCCAGCTGCTCAACTGCAACACAGCAGTGGCTCCGCGGAGGAAGCGAGGTGCAAGGCTTCACAGGGTCACCGTTGCAAGACCCAAGTCTTTTGTGTTGACCTAGGCCTACATGTTCAAAGTCCAGGCCCACTCACTATTATTGAAGTATTCTGGACATGGGCTTGCTGGGTTTCAGGCTGAACCAAACTCTTTTTGAGATCTTAACATCACTGCTTAAGAAGGCTATAAACATCTTAAAGCTTGTTCCCAAAAGCCTATAGGCCATGCTACGTGCTGCAGGGACAATAGAGGGTTAGCTTGTATTCCGGTGAAAAAAGAATGGAAATGAGCACTCTCGTTATTTTCAAAAATGAAAAGGTATCAAAATGATCATGCCTGTGATACATAAAAGTGTACTGAGTGGTTTTAATTATGGGTTTATGTGTATAACATGCACTGTCTTGCTGCCTTCTATTTTACTTATATTTTAAAGTCTTTGATTTCCAGTGAAAAAATACTAGGTCAAGATATAAAAAAAAATAAGCCAAAGAAAGATCTACTTGAAAATATTAATAACTTAATTAGAGAAAAGGCATGTTAAGGTTACTTACTAGGAAGTTCTGGTGGAGGAGTTGGGACCAAAGTTGGTTCTGGAGAAAGACTCTCATTGCAAATCCCATATGTTAGGCTAATGTCATCCAACGCTATGTCACTCAGGAACTTGTTTTTAAAAGCATTAAAAGAAACCTGTAATTCAGAGAATGAAATGATTCCACTCACATATTCTCTGACCTGACTCTTCCTGTGGCCTAATAGTGTCTGCAGAACCAATACTGCCATCTCCAAATATCCGAGAACAGGTTTCTGCACAGGGAAACACTGACGGATCGTGCTTCTCAAGGCCCTTCTGCTGAAACCAGCTACTTTGTTCTGCTCATATAATCTGAATTTCCAGCAGCGCCCTCCTTCTGAGTGAGGCGGTGTCGCCCCCGCTTCTCTCTGTCTCTGCCTCTCTCACAATGCTGTCATGCCCCATTGTTCTCTGTCTTGCATCACCCAGCAGGGGAGAGCAAACTTCTCCGATTCTTCTCCCAACGATATTAGAAATCCAAGTAGCTAGCTGTTTGCTTTCTCAGAGCACATAAGCCCTAAAACGAAGATACACTGATTTGATCATTTAAATTGGAGAAAAGGGGACAGGCGAAACTATGAGTACAGTTTGATCATTTAGGGCCACCTGGTACTGGTTATAGTTTATGCAGAAAGCTGGGTGAGATACTGTGTGAGTGTGATGCCCAGAGGACACAGGCCCGGACTTGGGAGAAAGGTCAGGGGTCACATGAAACATATTAGGATCTTAAGGACAGTGGCTATTTTTAGCTGGACTTTCTTGAATCCTCTCCTGTGTTGTAGAGAAAAGACAGAAACTGAATACCTGTTATATGCTAATTGCTATGCTAGGCACATACTTTATCTCATTTAATTTTTCCAACATTACTACACAGTCATCTATTCACTCATTTGCTCATTCATTGCACCTACTTCGCGGCAGGCACCATTCCAAATAGAGATGATTTTTTCCCTTTCGTGTACATGCAACCTAAATTTCAAAGAAACTTATGTGATTTGTTCAAGACTTCACAACAAAGTGGCAAAACCAAGGTGAAAACATTTATAGAATTTCACGCTGTCATCCTGCTTGATGAGCTAACTTTGCAAAAGTTGCTCCAGTTTTATTACTTAAAAAAATGTGTTCAGTGAGTTGAATCAGAGTTGGCCACCGCAGTACTTATGTCCCTGCTTCTCCAAGCTCGGTGTTCCCTTGAGGCTCCGTTTCCTTTACCCTTCCTTGAACTCTCAGAAAACAACCAAAGGTGGAGATAAAAGGACTTCTCAGAATGAAAGAACAGAATCCAAAGAAAAAAAGAAGAGAGGAATGAAGATGAGGGTCGGTGATTATTGGCTGCCTTACACGAGGTCACAGGAAAAACTGAAGCCTTCTGATGACAAAGTGGATCCAAAAATACATCTTCTGAAAGTTATACTCTCTGGTCTTGAAGTTACCCAATTAAAACATTGCTAATTTGGTCAAACTATTAGCCTATATTACCCCATATTTTAATTGCAAACACCCTTAGGAAGAGAACACATTAAGCTGTTATCTGAAAAATTAACTCACCCTAATGTGAAATAAATGATTGGAAGTTTCCCAGTGATACAGCTCATAGGATTTGTTTTTAAAGGAAATGGAGATTAAGTCAGGGTGAGGCAGGGTGGATGGATACTGGCGGGTGTGGATGTGCTAATAGGCAAAGATATTCCCTGGAAAAGTGGAGGGCTGATCTGGGTGGTACTTGTAAAAGGTTGGAAGTCCTAGTTAGGCAGGGGCATAGGAGGGCGCAGTTAGCTTGTGCTAGAAAGTTGCTGAAGAAAGCTGAAATATCCTACAAGGTATCTGCAGATACTATGGCTCTTTATAAGTAGTACTATCCTGAGGTCAATCATTTCTCAATAAGTGGTTTTTAATAAGTCAGTGAATAAAAATAGAGGCACTCAAAGATTAAAAACAGAAGGTAGGTTATGAAAGTAGAGAATTGGCTGTATTCAGAAAATAAATAATTTTCTTTCATCACAGTACCATAAACTATACTTGTATCGCCACTTTTAGAATACAAATAAATGATTTTAAAACAAAGTATTTTGCCAACCTTAAATTCCCCTGTTTCATTTATCGTTACTTGTCCATAATTCCAATTTTGTCCATAATTTCCTTCCTTTTGGAAAATTATCTTCTCCATGTTCTGTTCGTTGCTGATATTAATGCTTAATTTATAGACATTTTCACCATACATGTGATACCTAGTTTAGAAACAAGCAAAAAGGGATTGGATTCCTACAACATTAGAATAAAGGCATTTATGGCTTCTTCTAAGTCCTTAATTGTCTGTGAGATACCCCCTTTTCCTTTGGATGAAGGAGTTGGTGGCGATGGGGTGGAGAGTCTCCCAACATTTTCTTTCTTTATCAATTGCAAAGTTAATGGAAAATTCATTAAAACTTGGGATAACATCTTAGCGAAATGTGAGCCTGGCAACCGAGAAAGGTGATGCTACTCATTCAATAATATGGCACTTAACATGGGCCTACAACGTACCAGAAACTAAGGCAGACTGGTTCCAATGTGGGGCTCAAAGGCAGACTTAAAAGTCCCACTCTTTCTCGCCTCCCTCCTGGTCCAGTTGGGGTGGAAATGTAAAATCCTGTAAAAATGACAATGCCAACTTTTACTTCACTTAAATGTTAGCATTTTCATTGTATGAGATATTCATAAGCAGAAAAGAACGACTTTAAGTTGAAAATATAAGGAAATATATTTAGGTAGAGTGAAAAGGACACTAGGCTGAAACCCAGAAGGCAGCATCTCTGGCATAACCAGTGGTTATTTAGGAAAATCACTTCTCAACTCCAGACCTTCCAATTTGTAAAACAAGAGCCTTGAACCGGAGCACTGCTAAGAATATACAGACTCTGACTTAGTGAGTGACTCGATATGCTCGCTCCATCATATTACCACGTCCAAATACCTCTTTAATTCCCATTTATTAGATGTTTTAATTATTTCACTCTTTAGAGACAGTCAGTCCATAAGGGTATTGAGATATACTGGTGGAATATCTCCTGAAACATGCAAGTATTTAAATACAGATTCTAAGACAAAGTTAAAGTTTCAGAGACCATCAGTTTTTTATTCCACTGACTGCACTGCATTTCTCTAAATAAGAAGTTACCTAATTTTAGAATGGTTCCATCTTCCATACGACTGAGAACTAATCAGATCACAGAGAAGCAGGCAACGTGCTCATCCACATAAAAGCTTTCTAAATCGCCCAAGCTACCGAATAAAGTGCTCTGCGATCTGAAATTCATTATTCCAACCAATGATTTGAGTCATTTGAAGTGTGGAAGAGTTACTGGGGTGAGAACACAGTTTCTTAGGGGAGTTTAATTTTTTTTTGTTCTTAGTTTGCAGCTCATACATGATGACAGAAAATACAAATCAGGTAACAAAATATAAAGCAAATAAAATATTAGATAAATATAATTTTATTGAAATGTGATTCTTTATAAATGCTAAAAATTAGTGTGTATTTGAAATCAAGCATCTTTTCTCTTGTGCTTTCCAACATAATCTTTTATAGGCAATGTTGCATATAAAATTGGTATTTATTTACAACACACAGAGTAAGGACAAGGCATGAAGAAAGATGCTAGTAGAGCTGCCAATACAAATATCAGAACATGTTTAGATCAGTGAGGAAAATACATATTTTATCAAGTGTAATTCTGATCGTATTTACCTCAGTAAATATGATATATTCACATTCTTTGGATTTAGATTACAAAATATAAAACAGAAAAGAATGCATGCTTAACATTTTATGTTACTAACACAGTATTTATATTTTATATAATGCTGCAATATTTCATGAGTATTTATTTTAGCTTATTGTTAGTGTTTAATTATTCAACTTATTAGCAAAAGTAATATAGAGACAGAGAAGATATTCAAGAATTCACTCTCTAAACGCCCAACTCCAAAGCCCTTTTAAGTTGACCTTACTTTTAGTTGCTTAGAGTATAGTTGAGGGGGAAATAATTAAAATACCACTGAATGCCAAAAATAAGTACTGAAAAAGTTAGCTAATTCAGAAATATTTCTAGTTAGCTGAAATTATATAACACAAACACACACTTTGCTCTTATTTATGTTTGGCTATGTTCATAGCCAAGTTGTTATAATTTGAAATATTTTGAATCTATTGTTTACTTATTAAGCAGTAATATATTAGGGTTTTGTGTGTGATTAAGACATCATGATGTCATGAGTTTTGTATCACTGTCCAGATAAATTATAATCATGTAGCCTGTAATACCTTATGAATTTTGTACTTCATCATTTTTTGTCATAATGCTTATAATTCATCTATTTACATGAAGCACTTCGACAAAATTAGATTAATTTTTTATTCAAGACCCAGAAACTATTACTTCCCCCCCCCCCCCCGTTTTCCTGTCCTACTTTTGCTTCCAATTGTACCTGTCAAATCCTACTAATTTTTGGAGGGCATTTAAATCAGATTATTATTTCCTTCAGAAAGCCTCTCTTGGTCTTCCTAATTAGATGTGGCCACCCCTGATTTCAAATGCTCAGTTGCAAGTGTACTTCTCTGCTGTCACTTAAAAACTGTGTATACTTATGTCCAAATGTGACTTATTAAATTTGCTAAAACTCTAGAAAACATAAACACACTTGGTAAATTTTTGAATTCCCTATACTGATTAGCTGAACGTTGCTTCAGGTGTCACTATATAGATTCACTCATGTGACACTAATTTGAGTTTTTTCATTTTTAAATTTATTGAAGTGCCACACAGAGGGATGATTCAATAGGTATTTTTCATTACCCTATGAGGATTTCTATGTTTGCATAATAATTTCTTTTAAAATCCTTCAACTTTGTTGAATATCTTTGAGAGCTCCTGGCATTAACCTCAGAGTCAGCTTAGAACCCAGAGAGTTGAATACATTTTGTTAATTTAAGCACATGGTCAACCTCTTTCTTGAGCCAGTAGGTGTTTCTTACAACTTCCTTCTCTCTTTTCTGCTAATTTCTCCTTGAACTGACCCTAGTCTCCCCTCCACTCAGGGTCCCAATTAAAGAGAAAAAGCACTGGATAAGTGCTGATGCTGACATAGAGACAGCAGCAACTGGAGAGAGAGTAGAACCTCCTGGAAACGTAGAGATGCTTCTCAGGAAGAAACTAGGCCGATATAAATCGCTTTGTAAGCTGTGGTGCATATGAAAGCCAACTGAAGCTCAAAGATAAATACTGAAAGTTTTGGATTGGAAAGTCACTCAAATTTAGATTCTGTCAATATTAGAAAGTATATCACCTTGTAGGAATGGCAGAGCTGAGATTTAAACCTAGCTGAGACTTCAGGGTCTCTATTGTAATGACCTTGACTACTCCACTATACTATCCTCCAAGCACCAGAAACAACTATGATTTCATTGAGAAAGGCCAACAAAGAAACTCTTTCTTTGGTTGGTCTGTCCAGGCCTTTGGTGACCTCCACACTTCTGAAGTTTTCACGTTACTAACCTAATTTTCCTTGATTGTTTTGAACAAACAGGCCATTTCTGGGCACCCCAAGATGCTGCCCAGAATCTCCCCCAATTGCCTTTGCCTCTAAGAGGTACAGAGAGACACCGAGCATTTAGTGCAGGGATTTAGAGCTGGGGCCCCGCCAGGAGAGAGTGCTTCACAAAAACGCAAAAAGTTGAGGGGCTTAGATGTCCTTCCCTAACGCAATGTCAGTTCAAAGCTTATGGGCTTCATTCAGACTTTCCTTTCATTTCAAGTGAAGGCAGAGAACAAAAGCCTCTGCACGGATAAGGGGGACACACAGCAGGAGAGATTCAACTCTCTTTCGTTTCAGAAGTAGGATGTTCTGACATAAAAAAACCTATTGGAAGAAAAATGCCCCTGGGGGGGGGGGGGAGCGACTGGCAGATGATAAAATCACTGGTATGAGAGGTGGAGAAGACCGATTAAGCCCTGTCGCCCATTCTCATTACACTGCTGCCTCCGGTGGGCTCTGAACTACTCCCACGGGTCTCACTTTAAATAACTCCCACGACACGGCTTTTCTCCCTAGACTCCGTTTCCGACCCAACTATTTAAAACCTCTCCCTGACATTCAACCTGCTTCGCTCCGGTCAGTTTCATCTTATTGCTTTAGTTATTGAATCTGTTGGCAAGCCAAACCACTTCTCTCCTGCAAAGTACTTGTATTCTTCAAACATCAGTGACATTATTTTATCTCTTATTCTGATGACATAAAAGTAGAAAAATGATAATTTGAACATCAAAGATTTCAACCACATAAAAGGTATCTGTCATCCTGAATAGCTATAAATGCTTTCTGCACTTTCCTCTAACTACTGTTGTTCAAGTGCGGTAGAGACTTTTTTTATTACAGCAGAGGAAAAAAGTGCTCCAATCATTTGACTGTTTTAGGTGAGTCTTCTCTAGAGGGTCGGGGTGATTATGACTTCGGAGTTAGTCTTCAGCTGTGTAGATTACAAATTTACCCATGGAGGATCAGGCCCCAAGAGATACCTTATTCAGAGAAGATTAATTAAGACTATGAATGTCATCATTTTTAATATTAAACATGTTTGGTTTAATAGGATTGGCCATCTATGCGGAGTATAAGTCCACACTAGTAACCCATTTAGCGAGATCCTGTTAACTTTCAGATTTTATACAGAATCTGACCTTCTCACCACATCAGCTCCCACTGATCTGACAGTCCCATGCTCTCCTCTCTGGCTCAGGCAATAGCCTTCCATTAGTCCAACATTCTTGCCCTTCCACAAACTATTCTATCAAGTCAATGTGAATCTTATCACTCTTATGCTCAAGAACATTCCATAGCTCCTCATTTCACTGAGAAAAAAATAAGCCAAAGCCATAGAAGACCCATTATTATCTGGACCCTACTGGCTCTATTGACATTACTCTGGCCATGCTAGATGGCCTCCTGGCTTTTCTTCCAGCAGGTCAGGCATGCTCTTTTTAGAACCTTTGCTCTGCTTTGTTCCCTCTGTCTGGAATAATCTATATTTCTAATTCATTTAATTCCTTACAGTTTTGATTCAAATGTCACTTTTTCAATGAGCCCTAGCCTGATCACCCTATTTCAATTTGGGATAGCACCTCAACACCTGCCTTCCCCATTGCTTTTACCAAACTGTATATTTTCCTGGAGTACTCATTCACATTGAACAACCCTTCCAAAATGTGATCACTTGTCATGCATATGGCTCATTTTCTGTTTTGTTTTTTTCTAGAATCTGTTCCATCACAGCAGAAAAGCTGGTTTGTTTTGTTCACAGATATATTTTGAGTGCCTGAGTAGGGCCTGAAGCTCAACAGATTCTTCTTGAATAGAGGAACAGAAGAATGACTTGATTGGGGCTTTAAGTGATGAGTATGGAAATAGATAGAAAGTAATTACTTCCTATTAGGAAATATTTTGATCAAGTTGAAGTAGTGTGATGTACCATATTGTGTTATTTTAGGGATGCCATTGTTTAAAGAGTATGGATTAGTCAGATATCTTTCTACCCTGAAAGAAAACTGACTCTTTACTGGCCTTTGTGCACATTTCAACATCTTGTACATATGTAGGGTAAAGAATATATTTTTTGAAACACTGGCTTTTACTTGCCTGAATATTTTATCTCTTATTCTGATGACATAAAAGTAGAAAAATGATAATTTGAACATCAAAGATTTCAACCACATAAAAGGTATCTGTCATCCTGAATAGCTAATAAATGCATTTTCATTTAAATGCATTTATTAGTCCATGATTTAAAAAAAGAAAGTCTGAAAAGACTGCCTTGCATTTCAAACTTGTGAACCACACACATCACTTTCCATTTGGTTTATGAATTAAATATGAATTATACCTGAAACATTGCCAAGAGTGTGGTCCCAATCTGGTCCAGTGAAAGGAGGAAAGGTGTTTCCCTGAACCCTTTCCCATTCATTATCATCATTTAGATCCTGGATCCAGAAACAAAAGCCATCTTCAAAATTACAGTTAATTTTCTCATAATCTGTGAATTAAAAAAAGAAAACACTTCAAATGTAGTCCCCATGTGACCAGTTAGAATAAATTGCACTGAAAATAACCTAACCTTATAGGGTTTATAATTAAGCGACATGCACAAGATCTTTCTTTTTAATTTATCTTAAGTCTGTTTCATTCCATTTAATTTAAAAAAATCCAGCTTTATGTTACCAACTGTGTGAGAATAATATCTTTCTTACACCCCATTAATACTTTAGCAAAGACAAGCTTCTTGGTCTTTAATTTTTACATCTTATTTCCACTGACTTACCTACATAGACCTTGTCCCATATTTTGCTTTCTCCCTATTACTAACTTTAATACTCTAGTCAAAATTAAGTTAATGTAGAACATTCACAGAATTAGTTTTATGCTAATTTAAAAAATTTACTTTGAATTCTTGCAGTATGTAAAATTTAATTATTATATTGATTCATATTTTTCTTAAATTGGTTATTTGATTCTTTTCAAGAACATCAACTATTTTCTAATTTCTCATTTTTTCAAATTTTAAGTAGAGATAGAAGTATACAGAAGAGACACTCATTAAAGAATTTGTATAATAAAACAGATATAAATTTGTTCTAAAATTTTAGGTTCTGCTACTTTTAAAATTCTATTATAATATTAAAGCACCTGAAGATTCAAAGGCTAAAGAATAAACAATACTTACTACTAAGTTCTCTGCTGTTAAATGCAGTGTATGTTGCATGAAAGCCAATATAATCATTTTCATCTGATTCTATAAGAAAAGTGGCAGTGACTTGGTTGGAAAAAATTCTAATTGTGCCAGGATTAGTTTCCGAGAGAGACGCTACAAAAGAAAATGAAAGTACACATTTATCTATTCATTCATTTATCGATTGATCCATCCATCCATCCATCCATCCATCCAGCCAGCCAGCCAGCCATCAATCTATTATCAATCTAATACCACTCAGGTAACTAAAAACATTAATCCTATGATTAGTTTAGTTTAATTTAAATGACTGCTCCTAAGCATTAGAAAATCAAATTATAATACATATTTATGGCTTGAAAAAACAATTTTATTTTTAATTATTAGCTAAATACACCATATACATATAAATATATGCATTCTGTACTGAAAATGTTTGTCTAAGAAACATGCAAGTTAAGAGGTTATAAAACTAAAAGTTAGTTTAGCTCTATCAGGTATTTATCATGCTATGCCATCAGGGGCTAAACTCAGTTACAATAATAGAAACAAGAGTATTTTGTGGGTTCTCTATCCATATAACTGTAGGACCTCAAAATAATACTTGGTGACTTGAGGATTTTTTCTACTTTATATTGATTTTTAAATATTGACTAATCTTGATTATATTATTTCTATTGCATATTGGTTTTATCATTTTTTGTCTTGACTTTAACCTATTACATAAGGAATATTTTTTCTTAATTTTGATTCTCAAGGGTTAGAATAGTATTTGGGATAGGAAAAGTACTCATGATAATTTACAAACTTATTGTTATATAAAATTTGCTTTTAAACAAATTTATAATTTAGCACATGCGTTCTCAAAGGGGATGATATTTCTTCTAAAGGGGTAAAACTTGGTTCTCAGGGGGGAAAATATCTTAATTTTCAAATGTATGAAGTCCAGGTATGCATATAGTATGTACACAGATATACAGAATATCTAAAATATTAAACTTTCATGGGAGAGCAATTAGGTAAAAAAAAAAAAAAAAGTCTAAAAAGGTTCCTTACTAAGAGTGATGAAAAAAAAGGTGGTAAGGAACAATGGGTTAGCATTTTAGTTTGATAATCTGAACTGGGCATCCGATTTTAGGTTTCTGAAAAGTACTGCACTTGCAGGTTGGAGACAAAGCACCACGGTGATTTATTTGGTTTTAAAAAAAGATCTTTTATGAACTATTGAAATTCTGTGCTTATCATTAGAAAAAAAGTGATACATAAATGATACTTTCAATAGAATCTAAAAGAAATAACATCACGAACAAGTGTTGATTCACATCTCGCTCTTTTTCTCAAAAACGCTGCAGGTCATTCTTCCAGTATTTTCTCACAAAGAACCACATTGATTATTTAGTCTCCTCCCACCAGCATGTATAACTGTATAACCCAAATAATTCTCACATTGAAAATCTTTTTAGTCCATAAGTGTCTAGTTGCCTAAAGGATGTGAATATTCTAGAAACTTTGCTTAGAACCCACCTACCTCTCTCTTGCTTTCTTTTGCACAGCAATGGAACTGTTTTTGGACAGTGGCTTCTAGTAGGATCTGAATGTGGTACCGGTTCCGTGGCACCCTGGTTTGTTGTACTGTGTTGGGTTCTCACATTTCCTAATGTTACTGTGCTAGTCTAGGGAGTCCAGGGGCTATGTCCCGAGGCCTGTTATCCTGCTTCAGAGGTACACACAAACTTCTGCAAATGGTGTAGAATGTTCATGTCTATAGAGACTTGGTGAACTTTCATCAGATTCTTAAAGTCTCCTTGACTAGAAAGAGCCCCAGGACCGCAGGTGCAGTGGGGGGCATGTAACTGATGCACCCAGAAAGACAGGAGCAGGTGGTGGTTAAGAGGAGGGGCTCCAGGGTCAGCATGAGGTTTAGTCCCGACTCCATGTCGTACTAGACTTCTTCATGTCTCAGTTTCCTCTGTTATAATAATACTTTCCATAAAGGTTTGAGATAAAAAGTAAAAAAGTAAACTTCCGTGTGTTACAGTGACTGGTATATAGTAAATGCTCAATAAATGCCGTCATTTTTCCTTTTCCCAACTGGATTATAAGCCCTGAAAACAGAGATTATACCTAATGCTTTCTGTGCCTCTGCCATTCTGCCAGAACATCAGAAACTTTTAAGCATTATTTGGGTGTCAGAGTTAACATATAAGCAACTAGAGTAATAGAGTTTACTTACATAAAAGAATCAGGTCTGGCGTTGAAAGAAAAATAAATTTCCTAATAATTTTTAAATGCTGGGTTTTTCTATAGCAGGTATAATAAATTTTTAGACACGAATTTCTTAAGAAAACTCACTGACTTCTACTAGAAAACCCTCAATATTTCTGTGGAAACTAATTTACATAAACTTGCCAAACAGGCACATTTAAATGTGAATTAACAAAGACTCTGGGCAAGTAGATCTTGTGAAAGAGGAAAGCATGGAAGCAGGATTAAGATACAAGGGAATTTGAAAGGAGGGTAATGGGCAGGAAAGACAGGCTTTCTACAGTATGATTCTGAAGATCTAGCTCCAAACTATTTATTCTGGCCAATTTACAAGAGAAGAAATTCTGCCATTGGAGTATATGGTCTTTGTGTGTTATAAACATTTTGCTGAGTGCTCATGATTAATTGGATATGGTGCTGAGTGCTGGAGGCATGGAGGAGAAATAACCAGGTTCCCCTATTAGAAAACTTCAGATTGGTGAATTATAGAAAACTAACTTTGGAATTGATCTACATGGGAGAAATGCCGTGGGGGCATTGAGGAGGTATGTGAGGAAGGAGTCTTTAATTTAGCTGGGCACTGACTGGAGAGTCTTCGAGAGCCTCTGGAAGGCCAACACTTTAAACCAGTGCTTGTTAAACTTTTCCATATAATCCTATCCACAGAGGTGAGTGAATGGGTACCTGTAAGTGAACACAAATGTGTTCTTCAGCACAAAGTTAACCAAAATGCTTGACTTTGGAAAATATTTATACGTTTTATTTAATGCTATATCCATGATATGATCATTTTTGTTGTAGGTTAAGTTGGTGATTCAGGAAGACCCACTCTGTTTACTGTACGTTTGGCTACATGTGTGCGCACTCCTGTGTGCTTCACTTTTAAAAGCATCGCCCTGAATTGTTAAGCTGCACGACTAGGGATGTGTTATCAGCAGTCATTTGGGAGTAGATAGCAGCTAAGTGCTTGGGATATAAAGAACGGCCTAACCACTACACACTCAAACAGTTTCTGGGCTTGGCGATTAGAAATACATTTCAGTGTGCTCACCCAGGCTATTTTTATTCGATTTCTTTGAGGATGCACAAAATATCTATGTATTTTTCTGAACAAAAAATTAAATAAGCACACTTATAATCTTCTTCCACTTCCATACCCAGTACTGATAATTATTACCATCATTGAATTGAATATTGTACCTTCATCACTGCAGGTTAAAGAAAACACTTTTGAATTACCTTTCCTATCAACCTATTCTGATTTATTTCAATTCCCTTAATTGTTTGGAAAAGACTCTATTGCACTCTAAATAATCTTCTTTTATGCAATGCCTACCTTCCTCTGGTGCTTTTTACCATTTAGAGAACTTTTACATCATGGCTTTATAAAAAAATGACTGAATAATGCCTTTAGAATTTGTTTATACTGACTTAGCCCAAATCAAATATATAAGAATGATTTTATGGTACTGTATACTTATATTTTATTGTAATTTCTCTAGATAATGTTATTTTTCCTATTTAGTTAAAATGTTTATATATTTTCAGTGTGATAAAGATAATTACAGTATTTGAGTTATACATTCTGAACTGGAATTTAATGAAAGTAAATTTTGCATCTCTCGCATAAAGAAACTTGTTAAAATAGAAAAATATAGGATTGTAAGTCAAGAATGCAGGTTTGGAATTATTCTAAAAAATAATTTAGAGTTCTGAGAAATTATATTGATCTTCATTAATTATATTCTATAATATCATGACATGCAAGCCTGTTTGTTTAAATTTAAACAAATACAACCTTTTTATAATATACCAGGCATTATGCTAGATGCTGGGCAAATATATTATTGCCTTTCTTGAGAAAAGGTATACTTTTTAATTTTAAAATGTGTTTTAGTACTCAATGGCATTTCTCATATTTTTCCAAGTTAAAATTAAATTATTTGGCTTTCAAAAATTTAAAATAAATTTATATTTCAAAACCATCTTAAAAATTAAACTACTTATTTGTTACAATTTAAATGTGCTTTCATATATTTTTTTATATTTGGATATTTAGTTTCTTTCTTGCATTTTTATCATAATTATTTCTGTGTTATTCACACCATTATGCCTAGTGATTTTAAGATTTATTTATGAATGCTTGATAATCTAACCATATGAAATAAGTAAAAATAGCATTTAGGCAAATCAAGGTATTTGAAGACTAAAGGAACAGGAGTTCCTTACACCTATCACTGTGGGGCAGTTAATCTCTATGAATCGAGTTTTCATCATGTGTAGAGACTATAACAGCACCTACGTAATATGGTTTTAGAGAACACTTATTGAGTTAAATTAAAGTGCTGAGAGTATGACTTTTCACATTGCCAGTGACTGATGTAGACTAAAATTTATTACTATTATCACATTAGCCCTTGGAGGAACGTATATGGACTGGCTTATTTGTCCATCTAAGTAAATATTTATGTTGACATAATGTTAAGGGACTGGATTTATCGACTACAGAAATAAGTAGATTATGAAATGTCTTGGCCCATTTATTAAACCAGATGTGCCTTACCATGAGTCCATCTGCTTTATGTACACTCGCTACTGAATCTGGACTTGGGGCCTTTAAAGCACGATGAAGACGCGCATCGTGTTTGCCGCCAGAGGTTTGGGGCCTGACCTCTGCCTCCAACATTATTAACTAGCTCCGTGGACTCGTGGTCACTCAGCTTCTTACCCTCCATTTCCCTCTCCTGTGACGCATACTTTGCACATTTACTGAAAATATTAAGAATATCCACAGACAGCACTCAGTACTGTGTCATTGTCGCACCAGTAACACCCAACAAGAAGCACACACTCTTATCGACTACTTAACTATTTCTCAAGTCAGTCGATCAATCAGAAACATTCACTCGGCGGAATCCACCTTTGATTTCTCACAAGCACCATTTGAAAGAGAAATTATTAAAATAAATGCCGTGATCGTATCAACTCGGAGAACAGGTGCCACCTGCAGTCTCATCTCGCTGTCTGACCTCGTCCCAGGCGTGAGGAAGGCCGGTTATTCCCTGCCTGCCCCCCCGTCCCCTCCACCGATTCCCTCTGGCCCTGGGGTTGCCCTCCCCGGCCTGCTCCCTGCCACTCTGTGGCCAGTGGAACGCGTGGGTGCGTGCACGGGAATTAGTGCATCCCCTGCTGCCTCGTTTCCATCGGCGGCCAGGCACGCCGTGACCAATGGCTATGTGGTGACAATGCTCCCGCCCCTACCGCTGAGGCCTGCACCCCGGCGGGTCGTCGCCTCGCCCCCTGTGCCAGCAGCAGCCCTGCGACGGTCTGAGGAACAGACGCACTTCGAAAACAGGAAGAAGGGCTCTGAGTTTATAGCCTGGGCCGTAGCGGGGAAAAGAGTACAGTCGTTTTCAGTGTTTGCTTGAGTTTTGCTTAATGGGAAGACGTAAAAACTAAGCATAGGAACCAAAGATGAGGTTACATACATTTTTGGAAAATTCCGTGATCTTTAAATAACATCAGTTGAAATAGAATCATGTGAAATGGTGACTATTTTATTACTGAGAGGACTGATTACATAGAGCACTAAATTATTAACTTTTTACAATGAGTACGAGTTTTGTTTATGTTCCTTTTAGAAACCCGAAGTTCGAGTCTACATTTAGTTTACAATAAAGAGAAAGCACGTCCCTCCAAACAGTTTCTCAGATACTTTCATGCTGACAATGGACTGTACCCTTGTTTTAACTTACCTCTTAAAATCCTGCTTGAACCCACGCCTTCATAAATATTTAATGTATCTGTATAAAATACGTTAAAGGAATCGAAGCTCAGTTGAATGGATAGTCCTTGGTTTACACTAAAGTAAAAGCAAAATATAGGTTAGGTTACTCCATTTAATAATCATCACAACGCTGAATGCATTCCACAGGCTGAGTGTATTTTTCTAGTTGTACCTAAAAAAAACACATAACATGAGATCAACACTCTTAACACATTTTAAAGTGTATGGTACAGCGTTGGTAACTATCAGGATGTCGTCCGGCAGAGCTGCAGAATTTTCCCGACTTGCATGACTGCAACTCTGCCCGCCGAGCAGCAGCTGCTCATTCACCCTCCCAGGCCCCGCAGTCGCCTTCTGCTTTCTCTCCCTGAGCCTGAATGCTTGAGATGTGTCACTCTGGTTAAATCTCCTTAGTGGTAATAGGCCTGTTCGCATTTTGTGTTTCGTCGTAATTCAGTATTGGCATATTGTCTGCTTGTAGGAATTTATCCATTTCTCCTAAGTTACCCAATTTCTTGGTGTATAATTATTGAGTCTCTTATGATTCTGCAGCATCACCAGTTGTAATGTCTCTTTCACTTCTGATTTTATATGACTATTCTCTCTCTTTTTTCTTAATCTAGCTAAATGTTTGTCGGTTTTGTTAGCATTCAAAGAACAACTTAGTTTCATTATGTAAAACTGTTTTCCTATCTCCTTTAAGATTTCCCCTCTAATATTAATCCTGTCTCACTTCTGCTCACTCCGGGCTAGCTCCTTGGGGGTAAAGCTAGGTTGGTCACTTGTTCTCTGTTCCTTTTTAATGTAGGCATTTATTGCTACAGGCTTTCCACCTGGTGCTGCTCTCTCCCCCCCATGATTCTCACAGATGGAGCTCCCGTCTTCGCTCGGCTAAAGAGACTTTCTGATTTTTTCCTGGGAGCCCTCGGAGGGCGGCGGGTTTCTGCTCAGCAGCGCCTCAGTCCGTGCGCCCCCTGGTGTCCGCACGCGGCACTGCAGCCTCCGGGCTCCGCGCGCTCGGGCTCCCGCTCGGGCCATCGGCGGTCCCGGGCGGCGGGGCGAGGCTGCGGGTCATCCGCGGTCCCGGGCGGCGGGGCGAGGCTGCGGGTCATCCGCGGTCCCGGGCGGCGGGGCGAGGCTGCGGGTCCCCCGGCCCGCGCGTTCCTTCCTTCCCGACGCGGCTGCGCGGGACGCTCCGCCCAGGCCTCAGGGTCCCCGGCCCGCAGGCAAAGCGACCGTCCCCCCTCCCACTCGGTCCCCAGCAGGAGAGACGCCGCCTGCGCAGAGCCAGCAGTTTTGAGACAGAAAAACCCCAGTTCTGTTATTTATATAATTAATTAGATCGTAACTATCATGAAGCACATGTTAGGGCAATGTTTTAGATTCTTTGGATTTTAAAATTATCCCTGCACGAATGATGGATTTCTTAGAATAGTTGTTTTTTTTAATTAAGTAATGAAAAGGAAGTAAAAAAACCGCACAGAACCGTACAGATCCTTGATCAGCAGTGTCGTTACCACATAAGCTACATCACTGTCATAGCAGAAGCTGGCTGTGTCCTGCTGCGAGCTCTGTAAACCTGACCAGCTTTATTAAGAAGGGGCTGTGACAGTGAAGTTAGTTTTTTTGGGCATTAATAAAATTTGAAAGATTGCATGAAAACGTCGCGTAGGAGGTGCACGTTTTCCATTTTCAGAAGAAGTAATTCAAGGTTTTTCGAAGGCTTTCTGTTGCCCTTTAGATGCTCATAGTCATTTATAAACGGTTCTTTTTAAATTTGATGTGGTTACATTGGAAACAATATCTTCCAAATTGGTTAATTTTTCACTTGGGAAGAATTACTTAGAATTGCCACTTTCAGCACAAAAACTTATCTTCTGCACGCAAGTAACATGTTGTGTAGAACATGAAAACAGGAAATTTTCCTCTTAGTTATGTTACGTGACTTTCATGGAGCTTAACTCCAAAACAGAAATTATTTAAAGAGATAGGATGTTGCTCTTTCCCTGAATATTGCCAAGTAAAAGAGTTTAGAACAATCTTCCCTTCACACCCCATCTCGTCTCTGGGATACATCTGCAGAGGAAAACAGCCCTTGCGAATCTTTCTGGGGCCATCTCCTACCATTTGGCAAGAACTTGAAGCTCTGCCTTTTAATCTTCTTTAACCTGCTGTTATATTGATTCCCCTAGTTTTCTAGTGAATCATTACCGTGATTAAAACTATTTTACAGTAGGTTAGATTGTGAAACCATAATCTCACCCAGCTGTTAAGAGAAATGAACTAACCAGAATTTCATTTCTCAAAGTAAATTCCATAGAACAGTTGTACCGAATGTTCTGTGGGGGAAAAATGTTCAGCGGCTTAATAAGAAACATACATTTTTTGGGGATTTGCCATCACATGTCAACTTTTTTAAGGCCATGAGAAGTCCTGTACATTTTTTTTTTAAAACAATGCATTTATTTCGTTATTCTTTATATTTGAATAAAAATTATTTTTTCCTTAGAATAAACCGGGAGGAGCACCAGGTAACACTCCTCCATGAACAATGCTTAGGGGAACATGAAGGCAGACCAGCCATCAGCAGTTTGATTGTTTTGATCATAATGATTGGATCTGTCAGCTGAATTAAGAGCTTGGATGTTAAATATACAGCAACTGGCCCAAGTGTTATTCATGATACTGGGAAAAAGATGCGTGCAGCGGGTGGTCCCAGCTCTTCATCTGCCGTGGCTGAGCCACACCATAAGAGGTTTTCATACGGACGCTGACATTATGGGAAAGGGGCTATTCTGGCACCAGGATGCATGCGACGCGACATACCATTTGCTGTGATGCACAGACATACACGTGCTGTTTCATTTGGCAGCACTGGATTTGTGCCAACCACAGGAAAAAAACTTGCTACAGAGCCCAATGAGATGGCCTTAATCATTAGACAGGGCTGTCCACGGGACAGAAGACTTTGTAACAGGTTAGGGACAAGAGGGAAGCTCCTCGGACAGGTGATCAGTTGGGAAGGCTTAGCTTCGTAGCTAATAAAAACAAGAATTGTCAAAAAAGTTAACACGTTGCTAAAGGTGGTAAGACTTATCGCACCAGAGAGTGACTTTATGACTCAAGAACGGGGACTAGAAGATGGCACGTTACCGTATAATCCACCGGCAAACAACACCTGCTGTCGAAGGCTTTGGATGACTGGTAGCCTCGAGGGACCCTGAAGATCCGGTCAGCAAAAATCTTCCATCACAAGCTGTGGCTGTGAAAAATGGGAATTGTTAGACAAAAACAATCTTGGGAGGCTTTCCCAAATGAGATGGGGTTTAAATTGGCTAATGGACACTTCTCAGAGCGCTCATGGCTGAACCTGTGTGAGGCTATTTTACAAAACTGAAATGATCGCACGGGAGTAGATCAGATCCCATGTTTAAAATCCACTGGCTATTTTCAAATCCTCTTACACACCCTGTTATGGAGTCCTTTAGAAAAGCATTTTATATGCCTTAGCTGCATGCTTAGTATATTCTTTCATATTTGCAAGGGAACAAATACATCTGAATTGTAAACATCCAATTTAGAAAAGCACCTACTAATTTTTTGTCTTATTTTCCCCATTAAATTGGAGCTAAAGTGAATTTCAAATATATGCTGGAAGTGCTGTGTCGTCCTGAAATAATCAGAATATAGTCGGGCAAATGATCTGTTGATGCAAGTGGCCCCAGGAGAAGACCATCCTCTCCATCTATTTTGCCCCATCACTCCTGCCCCTTTTGTATGGACTCGCTCTCAATATTTTCACTCAATATTTCTGAATGTCTTGCCTCCATGATTCCTCTTTTAAGTCTTGTAGCACATTAGCTTCTTTTCAATGTCATGTATTACATCATCTTTAATTTATATCTGAATTATTTTCAACTGTATTAAAATCATCTTGAAAGCATGAACCAGGAGCCACACCTTATAGCTTCTTATTTTATATTTGCTATGTATAGTATGGGCCTAAAAAAAAAAGCAACCATTTTATTTTCACAATCTTTAGTGTTTCTTGGGTTTTTTTTCTTTCTATATGCTTAGTTACTTAGTTCTGTGGATACCCTATTATAAAATAATGAGTCCTAGAATGTGTTCTTTATCTCATGGTATGTTGTTAGTTCCTCATATGCCAGAGTATTGTTTTTGGTTAACGTTTAGCAATTTTTGGCATAATTTTTATAAAGCATAAAAAATTACTTTGGTAAATAAATTTTTAGATTCAAAGTCTTTTGAAGAACACTGGCCTAGGAGTTGATATTTTGGTTCCCAGAGGAAGACAACAGCAAAAAATAACAAACTGAGGACAGAAAAGATAACAACCCAAGATGCAAGGCCCGCTACAGAGCTCAGGAAAGGAAACAGAGAAAACTGTGGCTTGTTGAAAGAACTAAATCTCCTTTTGTATAATCCTGGAGCAAACAAAAACGACTAAGCCTAATTTATATGACTTAAAGATAAAAAGTAAAATATGTGCCTTTTTAATGCAGAGCTTAATAGTTTTCTAGATGCAAAAGAAAATCTTCACCTTCAACTCTGCCCACCACAAATCATACCAAATAATTGGAACAATTAATCACTTTTCTTCAATGACTGTAAAACTAAGAATATTGTCTGCTTGTATTTTATGTGATATATAGAGCGCTTCAAGATTATAAGCAATGCAATGCAAGACGGTCCACTGCTATTGTCAATACTTGGTATTTAATGAGGTGGAGCAATCAATCCTGCCAGCCCCAAAATATAACTGCTAGAATGTATAAAGTATTTACTATGTGCCAGCCACTGATAGAAAGTCATTATATATGTATTAATGTAATCTGAACAGCGATTGCATGAAGTTCTAGGTAGAAAAACTGAGGCACAGAGGGTTAAGTAGTATTAATTCTCCCAACTAGTGACAATTCACAGCCAGGCAGTCTTATTCCTGAGCACATTGTACTAGATTGCCTGGTGCCCTAAAATATAGTTGTCACGATGCCATCACCTACTTTCTGAGCTGAAAAGCAGGGAGTAAGTTGTAAATGAAAGAAACAGGGAATTACAAAGAATTCCATGTCTTTGCGACAAACAAAATAGGGCCAGGGATACATGGAACTGAGTGACAGAGCTCAGAGCGGAAGGGGAGTGGGAGGACGAGAAGAGATTAGCCAACGAACATATATGATAGCCCATGGACACACACAACAATGTGGTGAAGGTGGGGGGCGGGCACAGGGGCTGGGTGGAGGGGGCAGGAGGGCAATAATCGGGGACATCTGTACTAGTGTCAACAATAAAAAAGAAATTCCACCTCTTTCGGTGTTCTTAAAACTAAAATATTGCAATAGCAATCCAAGACAAACAGGAGGAATTAAAAAAAAAAAAAAAGTATACAAGGGAACAGAACAAGAGCAATTTAAGAACTTGTCAAACCTATTTGCATAGCAGGTAGGTACTAGTAATTCTTTGTATCCATTCACTAGAAATAGTTCGGGAAAGAATCAACAGCTTTGTGTCTCACGACGGGATTCCTAAGTTTCCAAAAAAGCTGAGTTATGTCCCTGGAGGCAGAGGTTGTCCCATGCTGGCTCCCCCCGTTTCCAGTCGCTTCCTAGGCCCACGACTGAGCTGCCCCTCCCACATGGGTTCTCGTGACTGAGCCTGGGCAGTAAACTGCTGTGGAAACGGTTGTTTATTCTCCTTTGTCCGTCAGCAGGTTGCAGAGACCTCCGGGAGGACCTGGGACAGAGGGATGGTGGAGGAACTGGCCTCCCGAATGCCTGCAGAAGAGCGCGACCGCTGCCACCTTTCTGGGACTTGATGTAAATCATAAATAAATCATTATTTTCTGAAATGGCTGAGCTTGTCTATCACCATATTTAGCCTACCTGAAGGCTCTGATCAGTTTGACTGTCCCATGTTCTATGAAAGTGCTGAGTTTTAGTGGGAAGGAGTAACCTTGAGGTTGAGTTCTGCTCGTAAGGGCCTGTGGTGAATTCCCGCACGCAAGTAAAGATCAAGGACTACTCCTGAAGGTATTTAAAATGAAATGACAATAGGATTAAACTACTTGCAATAGCAAAGGTCATAATGTCAAAATATTATTTCAAAATAGAGGTTTGTGCTAGGGACTTTCTTATATATTCTCTCAGTTAATTTCCAGATGTTTCTGGAGAAACTAATTTTACGTAAGGCAATGAAGCAAGATAACCTTTTGGGAAAACGGATATAACACAGCCGTGACTGAGTAGGATTAGTGGGTACTCAGGGTTACAACTTAGCAGGCTGCAAAGTGCTTTCGAGTGCAGTGTCAGAAAAACTTCTGAGTGGGAGGTGAATGAGCCTGTCGAATCCTACCACCCATCCCACGGCGCTATACTAGGTGCCTGTGGTGGGATGGGATTTACAAGGGTGCGCCCGTGGGACCCGCTGGGTGCTCCCTCTGCCCTTCAGTGTCACTAATTGTGGCTTTGCCAGGCCACTGAACTCACCAGGACGTTCAAACCAAACTCGGGGACGGGATCTCTGCCCCTGCGCCCAAGGCTGTGGCGCACACACCCAGCGGCATGCCAACCATGTGTGGGGACGCCGGCCAGCTCCCAGATCGGCCTGAGCACTGGCCCAAGGGCTGTGAGTCAGCATCTTTCCTTCTCACAGGTCAGCTAAAAAGTGAACTTTCCTGCTGATGCAATTCTAATCAGAAGGGAAAAACAATTTACAGAAATCTTGGCTCAGCTATAGTCAGCTATAAGTTGTGCAAACCCAAATAACTAAAGACAAAGAGGAAGCCCTGTGAGGAAGCCAACATTAATGTGACTCTGTTCATAACATAACCTAGAATTAGAGCTCACAGCTGGAGGAAAAAAGAAATACAGGGAGAGCACAGGTCAGTTTCCTAGAGGAAGAATTCCCTTATATTGCTGTGACTGTAGGTGGGTGGACAAGGGCTTTCAGGCAGAAATGCTACTCGATTTGAGGCTGAGGTGAAGTCACTGTGTTTTGGGTTCTGCCACAAATGATTAAATGATAAACAAAACAACTTATAAGCCTGAATTTTAGCTGGATTAGTATAGACAAATTGATTTGTCCAATTCCTTACCCGCAAACTCTTTATATTTATTTTCCAAAATAGATACAATACTAATTTTAAACTATAAATCATGAAGAGAATCGAGAAAAAGAGAAAATGGGAATCTAGGGGATGAAGAAAGTGACATGGATGTCGAGTTGATACTAAAGTTCAAGTAACACAAAATCTCGGAGACACTGAGAAGGAATAATGCACTTTGATTGTCCCGAACACAAATGTTCAGTTCTAGCATTGAGGCTCATGTCATGAGTTTATAGGGGCTCAGAAAAATAATTCATGGCTTTATCACTCATTTTAGGACGAGTGGTCATACAAGATATGTCTATGGTGATTTTTTTTTTTATGCACTGAAATTGATTTATCATGAAAATTATTAACTCCGTGACAGCAAAGACCAAATTATAAGTGTGGTTCATTTTCTGATTATATACATCCACCCCTCCTCCATTTAAATTTATTAATCATCATTCTACAAGCTTAAAGCTGTATGTCCCACTTTATGTACACTACTGTTTTTGAAACATAAATCAACATCACCTGTGTTGCCTCATGATGGCACACTTGTATTATATTCTCCCTGAAAAGGCTTTGGAAACTGCCTGAAAACCATAGCAAAAAAGAATGCTTCTCTCTTCTTCTTTGAGTAACTTAGTTACATAAAATAGATTAAAAAATATTCTGCAGCCTGCACTTTCTTCCAGTATGCTCGGAGTGCACTTCAAAGTACGTAGTTAAACTTTGAAGGCTTGAATTTTATCCAAGAACATTTGAATTAGGATTTCTTAGTAGAAGCCTCTTTGGTCCCATTGCCTTTTTGTTTTTGAGTTGATGATGAGAAACAGATCGACCCCCTGTCTTTTAACGTATCAAGTGGATAGGTAACTTTTAAAACATTGATTGTTATTGGAGTGTTCGTCTCCAATTAATATCAAGCAAGAAGAGCAAAGTGAAACACATAATAGAAGAGCAAAGTGTAGTAAACAGCAGCTACACCTTTACACCTTCAGCAACTCCTTGTGCTCATGATCAATGTTAACACGGATCACGAATAAAACATTATTCAATTCATGCTGGCTGTTTAGTTTTTCAAAAACCAATTATAAGTTAGAATTATTCAAATAGGTCTTCACGTTGCTTTTCAATCTATATCTATACTTACGTGGTCGTCTTTCATGTATGTGTTACTCAGCTATACAGTGAAATAAGTCAAAGAGTAAATATGTTTAAATCACTTGGGGCCCTGCTTGGCATATGGTGAGTACTACTTCAGTGCTAATTAATAATAATAACCGTATTATTATTAACAAATGTACAAATAAAACACAGATGTTTTATTCATGAGACGTTAAGATCTTACTCAAAACATTTCCATTATTCACAGATCTACAGTTTAAGTACACTTTTCGTCTATTTGTTGTTTCTGTGCCAAAAGGCAAATAAAAGCAACAGTCAAAATTTAAAAAACGGCAATCACTGGCTTAGGAACTGTTAAAATGGAAAACAAAGGCTGACGTTATGATGGTGGGAAAAGATGGAAAAGTATTCAAATTCATAATAATTACTTTGCAAAAGTGGAACAGGGATCAAAAACAACGCCACTCTCTTCCCCCGTTTATGACAGGCATTGCTAAGCACAGCATCCTTTCCTTCGTCAGCAAATGAATTCTGTTCAGGCAGTTAATTTTAATATTGGGTAAAATAACGTTTAGGAAAATATTAACATAATTATTTTTTAGATTTTGTGTTAAATTATAATCATGGCTATAAGGGTATCTTACTCTCCAGAGGTTTCTGGCATCTGAGGGGTGTGTGTGCGCACGTGTGTGTGTGTGCGTGCATGTGTGCACACAGTCAGGGTCTGTGTGTACATACATGGTCTGCGGTACACATGGTCCAGGTCTATGTATTGTGGGCGAGGAGGGGGTGCTACGGCAAGTTACCTCACAAGGTGACCGGCTCATAAATTCCTAACTGGGCAGGTCTCGGCCGGTGGCAGTCACGCCTGGCACAGAACTTCTTTAGGAAAAGGCTCCCCTTCGCCTTAAGCAAGCCTTGCCCACTGCTGCGGGGCATCTAGGTTAGCTCGCCTTTGAAAGGCCCCCTTTCGGACCCCTCTTTCAAAGCCCTCCTTCTGAAATGTGAGAGCACACGATTGTGACTAGCCTGTAATCTGATGTCCTATTTGCGTTCTCCCACCCTCCTGTCATCTTGCTTATGTCCCTCCTTAATTTCAAATGCATCAAAGACACTGCAAAACTGTCATTCCCCAGAGCATTCGGGATCTTGCTCCCCAGCATATGTTGTCAATTTGGCTCAGATAAACTCCTATAAAAATTCCCCCCAGGTTTGGACATTTCTAACCTCGACAGTATATACATGGTCTATATAAAGTAAGGGAGGAAGAAAGTAGGGAGGGAAGGTTACTTACCACATGTTTTATTGTCTTCATCAGAACCATCTGGACAGTTTAATTCTCCATCACAAAATAAATCAATTGCGATACATTTTACAGCATCAGCACAAGGCCTTGAACCAGGCAGGCACTCCACTGAGACATTTCCTTTAGAAAAAGAGACTGAGCTTGTAAGTTTACTGCATACTAGATTTAATTTCTTACCGTATGTATGATGTTTGGATATTTATTACATATTTTTGTCATTTAGGTTCTTATTTATAAGCACGTATTTCAATTTCTACTATAAATATTTATTGTTTAATAAATCAATCATTTATAAAAATTTAGAATTTTATATTTTGAAAAAATTTCTTAATAGATGTTAGATATGAATGTTTGCTTTGTTGATTTTAACCTTGATAAATCAGTACTTCTGGTTTAACATTTGGGCCCTAATGTTTACCCCTCCTAGGCCTGTTCTATATGTTATATGGGACACTTTATTGGAATCTTTTTCACACCACCTGCATTCCTAGTAATCACTTCATTTACTTATAAACATATTTTTTGAAAATATTGTGGCTGAAGTCAAGGTTTGCATTCTGCAGAGCAAAATTTGTCCACAAAAGCCATTTTATAGTAAAATAAAACACTTAAAATTCCCAGCACAGTGTTATATTGAGCAGTGGGAAAACCTAATGACTATTTCCTTCAATATCGGTTTGCTTCTTGGGTCAGGGGTTCTTAACAGGAAAGACATGCCCTGAAGAGTTCTATGCGATCCACTTGCAAGATCTGATCAATGTGCACCTCTCAGCCTGTCCTGTCCTTCACCTGCTCCTCTCCATATACCTAGGTATACAGATGCACCAAGAAACACATTTGACTTCCAGCAATTAACTTGGAAATTTTAGGTGCAATTCTAAAAATGATGTATTGTTTTATGCTCACTGAAGACATATGTTTTTATTTTTCAGAGCAATGTGATAATTTGAATATTTTTGTCTATGATTAGAATAACAATTATGGTTTGATGTTTTTGAAAAATCTTTAAGCTCAATAGCATTTTTTTGCTATTGTTCTAAATCTTAAAACCAGCACTGCACTGCCATCTGCTGGGCTTTAAAAACATATTTTACTCTGAAATTTCTCCTATGGCCCCATGAAATTAATTTTGAAAATAAAAGTGCTTATGTCAATGAATCTACTAAAGTAATACTTGATTTGGAACATTTATGGACGGGGTTGCTAGTATATATACAACTAAATTAGATTTTGTAATTAGCTCCAATTTAAAAAGACATAAACATTGGGAAATTCATGGATCACCTAACATCTAAAAATCAAACAGCATAAATAAATATCAGAGCTGTTCCCAAATAATAGAATACCCCCAGTTAAGACAATAAAAAAGAATGATAAAAATGATATTGAATAAACCCAAATGCATACTGTAACTGTTGATATCTATGAAATAATCAAGAGTGTCCTTAATTACTGAGTCCCTGACTCATGAAAGGCAGAGTGTCAATAGTATTCCATAAATGCTTGATAAACAAATAACAAAAAAGCTTATTCTAGACACTCTATGTCTCATTTTAACAGTAGTTAATAGAATTTTAGCTATTCAGCATTTGCAAGAATAGATTTTGGAATGTAGCTAGGGAGATACATACTCCTGTCTGCTCTAACGCTTCCCCTGGGAGCTTCCCTTCCTGAAGCTCCATCTCTCTCTGTTGTCTATTAAACTCTGTAGAGCCAACCTCAAAACCACATAGGCAAGAGATGCCACTTGGGATTCTTTGATGCCATTAATGATTATTCACTCACTCCTAAGTATTTATTGTCTATTTATTTAACAAATTTTTAAGGAATGGAGGTAAAAAGAGGAGTAAAACGGAGGCGCTGGTCTCATAGAGCTTGGAGTTTAGTGAGAGGCTGGGCCATTAGCTAATTAGTTTTTAAAAGACATATATGAAAGAGTATTATGGGGACACCCAGGATTAGGCAATCTGTTTCCTTTTGAGGCAGAGATTGTAAACATCTTTACATAAACTAGGTTTTGAAGGATGCCTAGAAATGTACCAAGAAGAGGGGTATACATAGAGTGTGTATGTGGTGTGACAGGCATACGTCAATATATGGAAAACAGGTAAATCTAACTTTTCTGGATGGTAGGATATTTGTGAAAGTCATGGAAGGCAGGGCATGTGGTGCCAAATTCTAGGGGACTTATTTTGTCATTGTAAAATGTTAGAAATATTTTTTTAATAGGCAATAACATGGGAAGTTTTTAAATATGTGTGTGATATGACCAGTCTATGTTTCAATAGCACAGTTCTGGAACCAGGTGGAGAATCACGCGGACAGAGGAGACCTAGAGAAGCTGTTACAACGGTCAAGGTGAAAGCTGATGAGGGCTGGATCTCTTGCACTAGCAGAGGAGATGGGGTGTGGACTCACTTGCTATTTTACAAGTAAAATTGGTGAGCTTTAGTACCCATTTGTGCTCCTGGCCAAAGAGAGGTGGAGAAGAGGGTGCTAAGAATGATACCTACACTTTTGGAGTGGCCAGTTAATTACTAACGGTCATTAGTCACAACAGTGATCATAAGAGGGACGGCTGGTGGGTTTGGAAAATGACTCTAAGTTGAAGTATTTTGATTTGAAAGTGTAAATATTAGGAACTCTAGCTTATTTTGTACTCTATTTCCCTACACTCTGCTTCGTAGACACTTTTCATCTGTCTTGGTCAACAAACAAAGAGAAGTTCCTCATATTAAAACCAATATGGAAAATATAATTGTTATAGAAGGGTAGTACATTTTAGGATTTTATCAGATTGTATTTTTACCTCTTTTTATGTACATATATATGATGGCAATTTCCAACAAAACTATTGGTTAAAACATTAACTGTTACAGAAATTAGCCAGATGCCAGTTTTTGTTTTTTTAAAAATGATTTTCCATTCTTAAAACTAGAGTTCTTTGGCTTCTCACCTACTTTATTTGCGACTTAATTCCTTAATTTTTGGCCTGGTTTTTATCTTTTTCTGAGTCTGCATTGTACTTCTCAATAGGAAATTTTTAAGAAAGGAGTTAAATAAATGTATTTTAGGAGAATATTAACCTGGTTCTGTTTGTTAGACACTGGTCAAGTTGCTTGAATATTAATTACTGTTATCTGGAGTGGGGAAAAGCCTGCACACACACACACACACACACACACACACACACACACACACACACACACACGTATATGGTATTTTATCTTCAAGATATTAATTTTCTGGCACATTATAGAACCCATAAATAAATTAGTATTAACTAGAGTTCTGCAAATGAAAAGTTTTAATTATCCATTTATATTTGTATCATGAAAGATTCAGCATAAACTCAATGTAATTACTTCAGCGTGCTTGCAAAGTCACAGTAATTTCTGGTGATTTGGGGTGAGACCCTCTCGTGCCTACTTGGACAGGTCCTCAGCCCTAGCACGTAAAGGAAGAGGTGGGGAGGGGTGGAAGGGGTCAACGGGCGGGAAGGGGGACAGCTGTAATACTTTCAACAATAAAGATAAATTTTAAAAATATAATAGCAATAAAATTTTTTTAAAAGTCTGAAATCCATTTTTTTCTTCCAAACCAATTATTAAAAAGTGTTACATGTAAGATAATAATTTGAAAATCATATTTTAGAAATCTTAGCTTTTTATTTACCCTATCTGTTAAATGGGAGTAATAATACTTATCAGCCAAGAGATGCTGTTTGAGTCAAATTGAGCCCACGAGCCTTATGGCTTATTTAGTAGTGGAAGTAGAATCTGAATCTAAGAATGCCTGCCTTTAGAGAACAAGTTCATTTCACTAAACTATATTGGAAAAATAGATATCACCTTACAGAAATTCTCATCTACTTTGATAGAACAAATTTAATCTTTTTAACAAGACTAGGGCTGGTCAATCCAAATGAGATTACAGTGGGAAGATACGTTAACAGTTCTGATATCATGTGCATAGAAGTATCTTGCGTGCTTAGCAATATATTCATGTTGTTCTCTTAAATGTAGAGAAAGAAACACTTAAAGTCATAATGGATTTGGTGTCAGAAAAAGTCCCTGTGTTATAGTCCTGGGGCAACTCAGTTGAGGAACAATTCTACCTTTGCTTCTCTTGACCCAATTTCATGTTCTTCATTAAATCAGCCAGTTATTTTCCTTCAATCCCCAAACCCTTCCACATAGTGGAATTGTAGCAAGATTGCATTTTTGTATGAGACTGAGAAAGCCCATGATAGTGAAACTGTTTTTCTGCAGCCATTGCCTACACAGTAAATAACAGGCTGTATGCTACAAACTCTCCCAGCGTTTGAACACTTGCCCAAAGCAACCCCTCCAGGTGCTCTTTAGCAGCCAAGAAATCAATCAGTGTAAAGCAACTTTAGCTCTCATTTCTCTCCTCTAGTGTTCCAAATGGGTTAGTAAAACTTTATGGTAATTGGCAACAAAGACAGTTGAACAACAGGAACATAGTCCTCATGGACTTTGTACCTGCTATCCTACAAAAATTTTCTTTGGCAGAATTTATAATAGTATTAATGCCAGGTATATGATGCATGCATTTGTTGATTTTTCTCAAACACTGTCTTCCGGGCATATAAAAATGAGAATAAACCTAACATCCTTGAGAAGCATATTCATAATAAGTTATGACTTGGAAAATGCGGTTTTCAAGTTTAATTGCCTCGTTCCCCTCTATAAATCTATAGTATCTTGCCGGCTGAGAGGGATAAATGGGAAATACGATTTGGGACTCATGGATCCAGTAAAAGAGGGAACGTGATATTTTGCCACCTACTTACCTTATTATAATTCTTTAAGGATTGATTAAGGAAATTCAACACAGTCTCCAATAACAGGAAGCTTCAGAAATGGAGTTTTTTAGTCAAATAAATGATCAGATTAAAATGAGCATTACTGAGTACGATCATCTTGTTTTAACCTTAGTTTAGTTTTTGAAAAATTCTTTTTAAAAAACATACCCAACTGCATTTTTAAAAAGTCAGACTGGGGAAGGGAGAAGGGATGTAATATTGGTTGTGTCCCTCCTTTACGCTAGTCTTCAGTTGAGGCAGTACTGTGGTCTCTGTATTATCTCCCTTAATTCTCACGAACACACTCTAAGACATGTATTTTAATTATCTTTCAGACAACAACTATAAAGTTTAAAAAGATGAGGTGACACATATAGAGCAATAGGTGAAATTAGTTAATGGTGGGTTCAATGATTGAGAATTGTATGTTACTTTTTGGTTTTCCTTTTGATTAACAACCATTTAACGTGTGAAAGCTACGACTAAATGTGTGCTGATCCCATCCCCATGGTTTTCTTGTAGGAAAGGAGATTTCTGTTTCACTCCCCAGGAGAGAAAAGAATGGGCAGAGTATTACCCTCTGTTCTGTGCCCCGTTCATCATTTCCTCTGGACGGAGGAAACTGGGCATATGGTTCAGGCACATCTTATGTTTTTGGTGGGTAGGTCTTCAGATGACTAAGGGGGAAAACTTGTTTTAAGTCCCTAGGATTTCTTGCTTTGACATTGATTTTTCTCCCCTAAGTTGTTCCGCATATTTCTCTTAGGACGTTTTATATACTTACGGGGTCCTCAATAACTGTGGGTTATATGAATCACTCAATGAATTAATACACTGACTAATAGAAAACAGAGCATTAACTTGAATATTTGCTATGGATTTGCAAAGTTTTGAAAATAAATTAATCAAAATATATTCAATTGTTTTTTCAGTTTACTTTTAGGCTAAACAAATTAGCCTTTATCAATCCTACGGCCGTTTTTTTGCAAGTGTGTTGAAAGGTGATTTAAGATGCCATAGTCTTCGACATTGGAGAAGGGACTATGAGCTGAGAAACAGCTTTATTTTTCTGTATGTTGTGCAGCTGTATGAATGGCAGCTAAGTACAACACCAGGCAGGCTTATTCTGCCATAAAAGAGCTCTATAGGTTTGGAGGTATAATAGTTTATTTCACAAAGCATTTTAATGATTTATGTATCACTTTGCTTTTCAAACATCACACCAACCATTTTATACAAGAATAATTCAGTCTTACTCAGAAGAGTATTTACACAGAAATGTCCTCTCCTTGTGTTATATAATAGTTGATATAAATTTTAATAACACAAAAGTGGCCTTATTATCTTAGGAGCTGAAGATCTATGCAATATAGCTTGTACAGAGTTTACCTGAAGAGATCATGGACACATGTAGGCCATTCAACATGACGGTTAAGACTAGAAAAGGCACTTTAGTTAACAGATAGGACAGTAGATAATTACTAGAAATTCAGATAAGTTGTCACATCAAAGATACATACCAGGAGTTGGCACAAAGTAGACACTTAATGAAACATTGTTGAATGAGTGAATCCAAGGCTAGCTTTGGTACAACCAGTACCAGTGTTAGGAGGTGTGAAAATAAATTTTAAAAATTTCATTTAAAATGAACTCAGAAAGCCCTGCAGGAGGAGCTCTCACACACACAACCACTCACTATACCTTGCAGATTTAGCAGGAGGAAGATTCTCTCCTTGCCTAGCAACAGCCCACCCAACAATAAACCACCACGACTCAGCCAATGGGAAGCCACTACACTTCAAACTCCTGTGTCTTCCAATGGCATCTTCTTTTTAATAGCCCCTCCCAGCTCCCCCTTTTCTCTATAAAGTAGCATTCTCTTGATTTTGCCATAGCTTATATGTCCCAAATTGCAATTCCTGAGTAGACCTATTTTGTGTAAAAATAACTGGCTGTTTTATTTTTAAAGTTAACAGAGGAAGAGCAAGCATGTCTCACTTGCATGCAGAGAGACTAATCAAAGAAAAAAAAAAAATCCCCCCATCTGATGAAACCATTGGTGGCAATCTTAGCAGTGGATAACCACAGTTATCATAGAGGACTGGAGCGAAGTCAGGTAATCCAGGCATTAGCCCAAAATAAATTGTTAACTTCTGGTAAAATCTTAAGCTAAAACTGCACATTTTTAAGCTCTAGTTTTCTTATCTATAAAACAAAGGGAATATTAACTGTTGTGTTATCAGAGAATTCTCAGAAGCTTAAAATGAAACATTAGTGAAAACTTTTTTTAAATGAAAGAAATAATATTATTAAAACTGACCTGTGGTTGCCAGAGGACTGTTGGTTGTTAGCCTGCCTATAAAAATAAATGACATTAAAACAACAATTACATTTTAAACTGATTATTAGTTATTGATTGTATATTCTTCCTGTTTAACATTCAACTTGATAGTTTTTTAATTTACTGTGAATTATGAGTGTGTATTAACTTAAGAATATATCATTTGTATCTGGATCTAAGAATAAACCTTTTGTTTTCACTGATCTTTAGAATTGTAGAGTGGAGGTATTTAGATTTTTAAGTCATCTTTTATTTTGTAAGTAAAGAAGATGTTTTTAAATTTTCAATAATAACTAGGATTCATTGATTTTGTAATGGCTGTAGATTTAAATGTTCTAGGTTAACCTGAGGTCATTTGAACTAGAAGCTTGGGATATGCTTAGAGAATTGGCTTCAGAGTCCAAAGGAATTGCTTTAAATCCCTGAGTTTGACACTTTAATAGCCGTGTGACTCTTTTTAAGTGGAAAAAGTATTACCTCTGTACAGGGTCATTTTGAGAATTAAATGAAGTACTATTTATAAAATATAGTACCTGGTCCAAGTAGATACTTAAAAAATAAATAGAGCTTTCAAATATTATAAAAATGGTCATGACTATAGAGAATACCAAGAGGAATATCTTTATGGTTTTATAATAAGTTTCACTTTAAAAATCATTTATATATAAATTTGATATTTGCAATGACCTTTGAAGTATTCAGAAAAATTGTATTAGTCATGATTTATGAGAAACAGGTTTTCAGAGGGGTAAAGAGATATAGACACTCACACCCATACACGTGTACATATGTATATAGAGCTTAAAATATGAGATTGGAAATGAATATCCTTGGCAGATATAGGTAGGCATTATGAAATCTGCCATATTATAAACGACATTATTTCTTACCAAATGTATGCTTCTTACATTTTAATATAAAGACTAAATGTCTCAGAAAGAGCTACTAAAAAAAAATAAAAATGAATGCTTCCATAATGTCATGGAGTTTGATGGTCACCAAGATAGTTTTTAAAATGTCACAGTACTGACCTGAAGTTGTTGCAGGGCTCACCGTAGGGAAATCCTCCAAAGATGCTATAATAAAGGAAAATTGATTTAAAGCTTGGATTTATAATATGCATAAATTACAAAACATTGAGTGCAGTTGGGATATTCATTCAAAGGGCACCCGATCCTTTAGAGTTCCTGTCTTATCTTACCTCATGCTAAATGTTGCTAATATTATTTGATTGTGATACATTTCATGGATTTCCAGAATCTGTATAATCTCTCTAAAAAATTTGCCTATGCAAAAAGTTTGCTTTATTTTAATCACTGAATAAAAATATGTATTTATTCATCATAGTTATATAGAATAATTTATTTTTAAGGTAACTAATATAACATTGTACACCAGATCTTGTCAGACCTAGAACCAATGATGTTGTACTGAAACTTACGGAAGCCTTCAAAACAATCTTGCACCTAATGTCTGCTGGGAACTAAGTCCTGTCTAAGTATGGAGTGCTTTTCACATAAAAAAATAGCATTTTCTTTCACCCTTTAACATGTTTAATAGTTTTAAAAATATATGGGTTTTTCTTTCCTTTTTTTTGCATGACAAATTTATGACAACAATGTAAGATATAAAAGGAACCAAAACACATCTTATGAAAATCCTTCACCTAGTGAATTTGTTTTTATTCAACATTGTATTTATGGTGAGTTAAGTGAACATTCTCTTCTACTACCTAGGGTTTTTATTACAATATTTCTTCATTTCTGCCTTGTCTTGCTTCTACAATGATATGTGGTAGATTACTGCTGAGGGAAGATGATATGATTTAGACCATGTTTCCACAAAGGAGATATTTTAATTTCCATTATATTTAATTATACAGTATGCTATGTAAAAATTCATAGCATTTGTAAAATTCTTAACCAATTTTAAAAATGTAATAAATTGGAAAATTCACATGATACAAGTGCGTATTAAACTTAAATATCTAAAAGTAAGCTTGGTATCATGTTTATAAAATTTATTAGCATAGTTTAACAAATGACATGTAACTTCAAGAGCATATCCTTGAGTTGATGTTGTGATATAGTTGATTGCATTCATGGTACTCATTCTAAGCTCAAACGATGTGGTTTTATTGAATAAATAAATATATTTAAAAACCACAAACTTCCCTCCCTCAAATAGCCCAACTTCAAGGAGTCATGAAAGTAAGCTTTAACACACCTGCCAGTTCATTTGCCATAGCAGACCTACAAAAACTGATGCCCATTCAAATAAAGACAGTAAGAAATCATCTTTCTAAAAGAAAATTGACTATTGAAAAAATCAGTCAACATTGTCAAAATGTAAAAAATCAGTCAAAGATAAAACCATTACAGACAAATTCTAATTTAATGGTTAAGAGCACAGATATTAGGGTCCAATCACCTGGGTCAGAAACCTTGATCCAATTCTAAATAGCTGTGTGATTTAAGTCAATTTACCAAAATTATCTATGTTAGTCTGCTCTGCAAAATGGGCATAGTGAACACATCATGTAATAAGATCAATATGAAGAGTAATTGTGTTGATAGGTAACGTATCTGTTCTAGCTAATAATAGTAGCAGTTTTCAGCACATCTATATCAGACAAAGATGTGGAACAGTCTTTGCTCCAGGGTACCAAACCCTCAGTAAATATGCACTAAAAACATTAGCTGTCTTCTCACTGAACAGGTACCACAGGATGTATCAGGAGACTTAATGAAAGAGGAAACTGTTTGATGAACCAATGTTGTAAGGGAAAGCAAGCTCCACAATTTCAATTACAAAACTTAAACGAAAACAAAACAGAACATGGTTTTTTTATATTTGATTCAGGGGCAAACCTATATTGACTGATCTCATTCTGTAGCAAAACTGTTTTAACTGACATTAGGTTATTTGGAGTTTGCCTTTAGTCTACTTGATGTGGATATTTGTAGGTTAATTAGCTTTCTTACATCCTCAAATTTCTGAATTACAAAACATAATTGGCCCCAAGGTTTACACATAAGGGACTGTGGACCTGGATGGGCCTGGGTGATTTTTATTGCTCTCAACCACAGTGTAATGCTTGTTGAATTGAATGGGGGCTGTCTAGAATGAAACAATTAGAATAAGCATTGATAGACATATAGTCTGCTATTATTTTTAACTTTTTCACCTCTGACTTGTTACCTTAAAATTATTTGTCATTTTGAAAATAAAGTTTTCTAATTATATAAATAAGTAACTAGGATGAATGAAACTCATTGACCTCTCATGTTTCTTGCTCTCTTTCTATTAAGTTCTCAATTTGAAACTGGACTTCCCACTTGACTTTGTCATCTAATAATGTCTATGACTCAGAAACTAGAGTGTCACTTTCTGATGAAGGGTTTCTAGAAATTTGGGGTGTGCTGGACTAATGCCAAGAATGTGATGAGACCCACAAACATTTATGCATGCCAATATTTTTAAAACCTTTTTGATATTTGATATTTTATAAACTTTCCCTCACTGTTGTATTTCTTCAAACATGGTTTCTCCGTATTTCACGTTTCTCAAAAAAATGTGTTACCTCAAGCAATAAGACATGTTCCTGAAGTCAAGGGTGATCCCATTGCTTCCTGGTATATCACTAGAATTTTAATTTCATAGCTTAATGATTCAAAGAAATCAAATAATGTTCACAGATACCTGTGATATTAATGCTGCTCAAATCAATATGGAAGTTGACCAGTTGGCTGGATTTATTTTCTTCAATGCCTCGAATCAGTTCTTCTTTTACATTTGCATCTGACACCCATTGGCCAAAGAAAAGGTCAAATAGGACTAAAACGGTGCCATTTCTGCAAAGCAAAAGGTGACATAAGAGGAAAGAGTCAGCCTTCTTCCGATGATTTGTGCTCAATTCACATAGGGTGTTTTTAAAATTCTCTGCAGTTGTTGCCTGTCACTTCTCATTACACCTGTGCAAGGTAGGCAATATCAAATATCATCTTTATTTTACAGATGGAAAATAAAAACTTTAAAAGACTAAATGTTATTTCCCCCCTCTCCCACCATGAACACAAGACAGGTCCAGAATTGGAGTCTGGGTTTTCTGAGTTCCACGTTAGCACACAAATTTCCAGGCCAGGCTGTTCCCCAGTCACTTGTGTCAAATTAAACCCAATCAAGTGGTTTCATGACATTTGCTCTTATTTTACTGGTTGAAGGAATGAGGAATGTGGATTTGTGATTTCTCACAGATAAGTTCTAAGTAGAGAAAAGTCAAAGGTAGTTTCACTGATTTCCGAGAAAATTTTCCTGTACAGTTTGTGAAGACCTGATAGCAAACTTATAACAACAAATCTATATCTACATTTCCTCTATTCTTAATAAAACAAAAATCCAAATATGCTCTATTTTAAGGGATCTAAAGAAGACAAGCATACCTGGATTATTGGGGATTAACAGGATAGTCATTCTTATTGTCCAGGATCAGGATTTATCTTGTCTACATCACCTCAGACCATCACGTTAGAGTTCAATTCTATAGCCTGAGTCACCTTCGTTTTTATTTTATTTTCTGCTCCGCAGCATGCACTTAAAAAGTTTTATTCACTGGTTATTTGTTTACGGTTTAAAGAAACAAAAAAAAAAGGATACATTTTTGGCCCAGTAAAGATACTTGAGAGATGTTTTTCTTCTCCTGCCTACCTTTCTATTTCCCTCACTCTATGCTTTCAAGATACAACCACTTGGTAGACAAACTTTAGCTCTGATTCCGTGGCTCTCAGGAAACTGGGGGTACTCAGGGTAAACTGGGAACCTTAAGAGCTAGACTAAGAAGAACCAAATTTTGCATGGTATCTTTACTACTTCCAAAGATATGTTATGCTCATAGCCTTACGATATCTATGAGTCAATGATCTTCTTGAAGGATTTCATCAACTCCAGAAGAGTTCTTTGTGTATCTGTCCTTATATCTATCTTGGTAGAACTTAGAATAAATGTTGTTTTTTTCCTCCATGACTATATACAGGATCTACTATATACTATATAGTAGATCATCACCTCCACTTGGGAGTATATTCCTTCTTAATGCCTGAGCTACTATTCAGGTTCATAATTTAACAGAAATTATTCCTTTCTATGTAGTTGTTTCTCCATTTCTGAAGTAAATGAGATTCTCTGATACAACAATTACACATTTTACCTCTACTGGATAATTTAAAAGTCTTACAATGTTCAGCTTCCCAATTATTTGCTTAAATCATAGTAACCAAATCTTGCAAGCAACAGAGCTCCTTAGTAACTATTTAGTTCAGGGTCCCCCAAACTTACCCATACATGAAATCACACGCTGTCCTTGATAAAGATACATTTTGTCACAGACACTATTTTTATCTACTCTTCCACACTTGCTAATTTTTCCATACTGGCAATCCCTGATTTTATTTGAGAATAGCTCTGCATTTTCTCATAAGAGGTGATGGTTTCTCCCACCCTTCCTCATGTCAATGACAGTTTTATTCATGGACATATGACCAGACCCTGGTCAATGGAATGTGAGGGGACGATGGTGGGAGACGCCTGGAAAGCTTTTTCATGTCTAATAAATAGTGGTTTATAGTAGACTATTGCTCCTATTTGTTGACACTGTTATGTCTGCATGTGATTGCTGGAACTGCCACATCCCTCTTGGTACCATGAGGCAAGCTATGGTTGACAAACTGATTATAGCAAAATAAAAAAGGGGAGAGCACCTCAATTATTGATTATGTTACTGTGATTGTGCACCTGAATTAACCTCCGGTGAAACCTTCAGATTTCTTGTGATATCCGAGGAGAAACACTCATTGTTTAAGGCACTTTTAGTTATGTGTTCTGTTCACTGCAATTTATCCTAACTGCCATGCCCCTCTCAGGCCTCACCGCTTACGTATTTAAACAGAAGCTCCAGAAAAGGAAGGTTACTCTATTTTTGCACCTGATGTTGGTCCAATTGACATTTCAGCAACGAGGAGACTGAGGCTCAGAGTAATGTAGGCAACTTTGCCTGGGCTTATACAGCTTATTAGTGTCAGGGACCCAGAGGCAGATGTGTCCCAGATGTGGTTTTATACAGTTTTCATCCCCACTCCCAGCACCGCCTCTGTTGATACCGTTATGAACTATTTGTGAAGGAGAGACGATGCAAACACATTTACCTGGATGCACATTTACACTTATCTTGCATTTTTACCAGAGCTTTATAACCAAATAGATCAGGAAAACAGCTACTTGTATTTGGGGGGTTGGGGGGCGGTTGGGAATAGGTACTTCATAACCTCCACACTTCTAGGAGATAGAATCTCCCCTCTTCTCTCTTCCTCCCTCTCCCAGCCCCTTCCCTTCTCTCTTTCTCCCTTTTCTTCTGTCTCCCTCCCCACCCTCACCCCTCAGATAGTCAGGCAGACAGGATTAAATACGGTTAACAGAAAGTGAGAGTGAGCAAACCCGCTAATTTCTCTGCCTTTAATTCCACGCCGTCTCCTTCCCCATGGTTGCACAGAAGTTTTAATTTAGACTAAATCTGAGTTTTCTCTTTATGTAATTTCAATGTGTTTAATTTGACTGAATACTTGCTTTAATTTTTTTTAAGGGAGTAGAAGAGGTGAGGTATTTTTGGTAGAGAAAGCACGAATCTGGACTTTTCCTTCACTGAGTTGAAAGTAACCGGATTAGTGCATCCTCAGGCATAAAACGTCTTTCTATGAAAGATGTGTTTTTTCCTGGTGAATTATGCATTGCACTTAATAATTTATGCTTTGCAAGAACAGGAGTTACAGATCCTAGATCTACATATAGTTGTATTCTTTAAAATTTGTTTTCTTACTCAGTATAAATGTTGAGATAAGAGAGACATATAGGAGAAATCAGAAAAACCATAATAAACATTTGTGTTTCACCTAATGAGAACACTAAAGCTGTTATTTTAGTAGTTTAGCGATGATCTCTGTATCCCTGCTCTGAGACTGATTTTATTTATCGTGGTAAATGAGAATTCTTCCTTTAGGGAAATATAAAAGAAACAATGGCCATATTCACTTCAGTTCCAGTGGAATATCTGAGTTTTTTTGTTTTGTTTTTTTAAAGCAGATAAATCCTATCATTGTACAGAGAGCCCATGTACAATAAGTCACACTTATCTCTTATTTTCCTTAATGACACGAATAACCTCTAGGGTTGCTGAGTAAACAAAAGTCTTTTCTTTGCTAACGCTGTGAGTCATCTGTGCTAAAGGGCAGAATAGGCCGCATATTGCCACAGAGGGGAAACAGCACTTTCCTAAAAGAACCAACTGCTAACCGCTCGGAGGGAGTCAAAGCACTTTCCCTAAAGCAGAATCACAGAAAGTGTTCCCAGGGGGAGCCCACCACGTGCTTGACCTGCAGAGTGGCCACACACACACACACACACACAAGCATGGGGTGCGAGTTTAATTACAACCTAACAAAAAGGAAAATAGGTATTTTAAAGGATTATCAGATGTATTTTTCACAATGAGTGTGGATAGTGTTATTTAGTTGAGACCTCAGTTATTTGTTTCTTGACTTTACCAACTGGAGTTCAAAATTCAGATAATTCGTAAAGCTAACTAGGAGTCTGCCACTTTTCCTGTGAGTGAAACATGCCATTTTATACGTGATTCTTTAAAGGAAACTTAAATGTTTGCTTGTTCCTTCCTTCCCTGCTTCTGGATTTCTTTTGCTATCTTTCGGTCTCCCAAAGTGCGTACCTACAGTGTATCTTACAGACATTTGCATAAAATTCCTTTGCAGACTTTGAAAACTCACTTCCAATTTAAAAGTAGTTCAGATAGAGCTAAGGGAAGTATTTTTGCACTGACAAGTATAATATTTGAGAATCATAAAATATGTACAAGATTTAGGAATATATTGGCCTCCTACGTAGCTGTAAATAAGGAGAAAAAATTCCTCAGCTAAAATAATTTACAGTTTCAAATATAGTGACTTTAACATCCAAAGAAATAAAAAAATTTCTTATTTAATATTAAAGAAAATGCTGGGGTTTTGATAACCCACCAGACCTATATAGGAAAGTCTATATTCAGCAAAAAATATCCATCATATTATAATATGTGAACATGAAAAGTCCCATTAGGAAAACTATCCCAACAAACTCTGTGCTGGATATTGTGCTCTGCGCAGGTTTCGCCAGGCAGACCCTTGAAGGAGAGGTAGGTCCCTGAGATACCTCTCTTCAAGGAGCCTTAGCAGCTTTGAGAAATAAATCTGAGTTGATGCTTTAATGCAGATCTCCACACTCAGTCCTCTACAACACTGGAAAGGAGAAATTAGTTCCACTCGCTTCAAAGTAGACAAATAGCTTAAAGTTTAAAAAAATATATCTTGCATGCATGGTTTTACCCTCACAGAATAAAAATGGCATAAATATTTAAAAATAGCACTTGGAGAAAGACAAGTTAACCTTTCCCAAGAGTCCACACATCTGCGTCTAGTCCTGATATGGGGCAAATAAAAGAGGCTACTGTCAGAGATAATGGGCCTGGAAAACAGAAGTAGAAGCCTCTGCATTGCACACAGGAATGAAGACAGGTGGGGACAGGGCTGGCTGGCTACTGGGCTGGGATGTCATGAACATGCAATGAGAACTAGTTTAGAATTCTTTTTTATTAAAATTCTAACAGAAAGTTAAACCCAAAGTAAGAGTATACTTATTTTTATGCCTATAAAACATGGGTTAAAAGAAAACATGTAACATCTAACATAGTACTCAATATATCAAAACTGGGCATTCAATAAATGGCTCATTCATTTGCCAGGACTTTATAGAGCACATACTCTGAGCCAGACATTAACTAGATCCTGAAAATACAGATATCAAAGATACATTGTGTGCCCTGAGGAAGCTTATAGTCTAGTAGGAAGACAGGCAAACTGACACATTACAGTCTGGGGATTGTTACTTTAGATGTAGGTACAATTTGCTAACCCGGACTAGATTTGCAGGTAGGCGTCCCCTGAGGAGGTGCCATGGACCGGTTATTAATGGCATGGAAGGATGAATCCTAAGATGTACAATGCTTAATAAAAAAGAAGTGCAGGTCCAGGCAGTGGAAAAGTAAGCAGGATGCTTTGGGGGCACACAGGTAACACTGCAGGACTGGTGGTGACACCTGTGCGGGGGTGGGATGGAAAAACAGAAGGAAGCAGTGAGTGTCTGGGACAAGAGCCCACAGGGTACCTGCATCTAGGATAACGACACTGGAAACAGTCATCAGGTATTTGAAAGACTGAGGTATGGAAATAGAGACACATTTATCCTATTAAAATATTAATAACCTACCACTAGGATCAGTGGGTGAGAGCCAGAGAAATAAAGACTTGGTTGAGAACATGAAATAATTTTCTGGCAACTGAAGTTATAAAGAAAAAGCAAAACACAGTAATCATGATGATGTTCACAGGGACATGGAACATGGGTTCCTAATTTTTATCGGATATCCTTACACGAGGGAGCTGCTTAAGCAGTAGGAATCTCTTTCTTTTGGTGAATGAGAATGAACTTCCTTCCCGGCTGTGGGGATTCCAGGCCAGGGCAGGCAAGCAAGGGCCCGGCCGCCGGTTCAAACCTTTCTTTCCCCTGCATCCTTATGACACGGACTGTGCAGGGGTGGGGGGCGGGAGGGGGCAAAAGGAGGCTGACAGTTGCCTTGGGACTTTCTTTTGGGTCAATAAAGCTATTGTAATAATGACAACCCACATGCCTTTTTCCACATGAACAACTGTAAACCTGCTGTTGCCTAAACGATAGTCGGATAAAAGTAGAATGAATGACTATTTATGTTTTATAGGCGGTGACTTGGTGTTGTCATGAAAACATACGATGAGGCCCCTGCTCTCTGGTCTGGGACTCATATTGTGATTTCATTTGAAATTGTGGGCTGGGGGCTCTCTCAATGTGCAGCTTCCCTGCCTGCGATGACTACCTTCAACTGCAGGGCACCCACAGCCCAAGAGCTAACACTTATTTACCTCCATGGTGGACGAATACGTGAGCTGGACATTTGTAACTGGGGGGTGTTGCCGTCAGCCCCCCTTGCTTAAGTGCTTAAATGGAGCACGGCAGGTCCCCCCAGGCTTGTCCTGCCTTTCGCTGCCTGGCCTCCCTCCTGTCCCAGGCTTGCTACCTTCCATTTTATTTCTGTAGAAAGGAGAAGTGTTCTCTATTTTAAAAAAAATGGAATTCCCTCTCTTGGACCTTTCCCCTATTAACTTACTTATATAGATTCTCACTGGCATCATAATTTCTTGCCGATTTATATCTTTATTTCTCAGGCCTTTTGGTTAGTTTGCAGCGAGGGGAACTCCTGATACAAGTATCCATAGTGGAATTATATCACCATCCTATTCATCTAAGAGTCATTCATTTATTGAGCACTCACTTTATTCTAGATGCAGTCTTATGCTCTCTGGACTCAAATAAATAGGTCCCTTCTCTCTTATGATGTAAAATGTAAGTGAAGTGTAATAAGCAGGCTTCTTCCACACATTCATAGCAAGTCAGGCACCGTGTTTGTATCTCGCACATTCAGCCTCAGCCTTCTCCTTGTGTCTCTGTAAGATTTTACCCTCAGGAGTAACATGAGGTCCATCACTCAGTTATTTTTATTATTTGCTACTAGTATGAAAGTTTATCAGTCCTCATAACAATGTTGAAAATTTAGAATATTCCTTTCCTCCTCAAAGTAGTGACATTATTTTACAAATATCAGCACATCAGTCATTATTTTGTGATTCTGGATAGAAAAATTTTGAGCTGTACTCACTCAAATCGTAAAACTCTTGAGTTTTTATATTCATTTTTCAGGTCACTTGATTGAAAGATCTCATCTATCTAAAAAAAGAGAGTTATAAAAAGCATATTAAATTTAAGATTTAAACTTTTGTTTAAACATTTAAATAATAATCTTTATGTTCTGCTTAGAGCTGGGTTAGGATCAATTTCCTTCTCTGTGGTGATGAAGCTTAAGCACCCTGGGCATATTACATTCATTTACTAATATTTTCAAAGTAAGAAAACAGGATCTATGTATCTTTTGGCAAGTAGTTAGTGAAACCACGTCATGAAGTTTTAAACCAGTTGAAGAGAAACAGCCTCTTACCATTTGCTGAAGGTCAAAAGCAAGAACTTTGAAATCCACTGAGAGTTTGTCTTGCAAATTAAGATTGTATGTAGCTCCTGATGTGATTTTCAGTATCCCTCTGGCTTTATACCTTTTTCCAGATACTGCCTCAAATAAAATAATAAGAAATAAAACACTTAAAATGTGAATTATAAGAGAGAACATGCACATTCTGGTTAAGACATAAATTTCTTACTTCATGTGTTCGAGCTGTAGTTTTGTTTTTTGCTTTTTCTTTGCGGCCTTCATGTTTCAAAACCAGCTGATTTTTTCCCTATCTGGTTGTTTTAAAATATTAAAAATTAAACTTCTTCTCTGGCCTATTTTTTTTTTCTTTTCTGTTCTTTGAAGTCTAATCCACACCCCACATTTCCAAGCTTTTCTTCACTGTTGAGATTCTTGTTGGAAAATACAGGGATGATCAACTTCCACCAATTATGATACTGATTCAGGGAAACATGGTGAGAGCTGGACCATTAAAAGTTCTGTAGCTGCTTTCACTTACTTCTGGAACATCTAGCATCCAGGAGCACTGCTGATTTTCTGCATGAGGACTGCTGTGCAGATTTCAGTGTGTGAGTTACTTTGAAACATAGCTTTGAAGCTACTTCTTTCATTCTCATAATTATAAAATTGGCATGTATGACTCTTTGCCATTAGATGGTGGGTATCATTATTAGGGAAGTTATTAAGAATGCTGCAGAAAATAAATGATCTCAATATTTTAAAATGTAAGGAAAAAGCTAACAAATTGAGTATAAACATGGGTACTAAAATGTGCCATTAAGTCCTGCATAATTGGCCAATAGACATATGAAAAAATGCTCAAAAAATTCCTCAAAAAATTAAAAATGGAACTGCCTTTTGACCCTGTGATCTTACTTCTGGGAATATATCCTAAAAATCCTGAAACACCAGTTAGAAAGAACTTACGCACCCCTATGTTCATAGCAGCACAATTAACAATAGCTAAGATCTGGAAACAGCCCAAGTGCCCGTCAGTAGATGAGTGGACAAAAAAAAAAGCTGTGGTACATCTACACCATGGAATACCATGCAGGTGTAAAAAAGAACGACCTCTTAACCTTTGTGACAGTGTGGATGGACCAGGAGAGGATTACGCTAAGTGCAATAAGTCAGTCAGAGAAAGACAAGTACCATATGATCTCACTAATATGTGGAATCTAATGAACAAAATAAACTGATGAAGAAAATGGAACCAGAAACATGGATACATGGAACAGACTGGCTGGTGCCTGAGGGGAGGAGGTGGGGGTGACTGGATAAAGAAGGTGAAGGGATTAGCTAAAGAACATATATGCATGCACCACGGACAAAGACAATAGTGTGGTGAAGGCCAAGGGATGGGGAGGCGGGGGGCGGGGGGGGTGGAGGTGGGCAAAGGGGGGCAAAAAGGGGGACACCTACAATAAAGTCAACATTTAAGTTTTCTAACAAAAAAGTCCTGCATAATGCCTTTATCAGAATATTTTCTTTGCTATATATTCATATTTAAAATGAATCATTTCAACTAAAACATGTGATAGCAACGATACATAATTCTCACATTGACCTGGTGTGACAAGATGCTATTTTGTCTCTTCCTTGATGGGTAAACTGGAGTTTAGATTCACTAAGAAAAATTCCCAAACTAATAGAGGTTGTAAGTGACAGATATGAAATTTGGGCACAGAACTGACTGACTCTAGGAGCCAGAATCTGTTATATATTTACAATAAACTTCCCAGTTCAGAAGAAACACTAGAAATAATATTTCAAACAATAAACCTGCATTGAGTTTAAATAGTTTTCATTGCATAATTGATGTAACATATATTATTTATGCTATTTTGTTTTTTTAATACTCAAAATTACATTTTGATTTGCATGCTTAAATGTGAAAGACAAGGGAAAACATACAGGAAAAGACAAGAAAATCTGTCATGAGTTGGAGACTAAGGAAGCATGGTAACTGAACCTTATGTAGGAATCTGCATTGGGTCCTCAACAATAAAGACATTAATGGAAAAACTGGTGGAATTGAAATAAAGTGTGCAGTTTAGTTAATCATATTGCACCAACGTTAATTTCTTGGCCACAACGATTGTGCTATGAACACACAAGATACTGACATTAGGGGCAGCTGGGCAATGGTTACGTAAACTCAACCATTTTTGCAACCTTTTTGTAAGTCTAAAATGATCTCCAGTACAAAGTAAAACAATGTGTGTTAAAAGTAGTATGTCTTATGTCTTCTTGTGTTTTGTTATCACTTTAACTTGAATCCTTTTTTATATTAAGTTGCTCAGTATTAAATCACATTCACATTTACAAATATTTATTTTCTACTTTACTTAGAAGATAACTTACTTTTGTTTATTTCTTGAGATCTAAGGGTCCAATGGACTTTTAAATGATTACATATCCTTGAAGTTATTTACAGTGTTTAAATAAGACCAAAGTAGCTGCTTTCCTATAAGTCTAAGAGAACCTCTATAATTTGTTTAATTGTTCATATAAAATATATGCAAGATCTCTTTTGCTTTAAAATACAACCCTCACATATGGCTGTAGTATTTAAATAAACTAGGGATTATATTGAAAGTATTTTGTAAAACTACAAATTATATTTATTACATTTTACTTAAACTTATCTACTAGAGGAAAACAGCTAACTCAAAGACTGAGCATTTTCTTAGTAAAACCCAACTGAAAAGGTTTTTACCTTGTGAGTTTTCAAAAAAAAAAAAAATTAATATGACCCTATATACAATAATTCACAATTTAAAAACTGTAAAAATTTTCTCAGAAAAAATTAACCTAATACTCAGGTTATTGTTATGCTGTCGATATTTTTAAGTTTACCATATAAATGAGTAAATAGCATATAAGAGCTTAAGTCTTAGAGTTGGATTGTCTAGTTTGGAATCTTCCACTACCTAGTAATGATGCAAATTTAATCAAGTGACCTAAATTCTCTGTCTCTGATTCATCGCCTATGAAATGAGGGTCACTCATAGGTTTGTTGTAACAAGAGAATACTTTTGAAGAGCCTTGAAAGGTTGTTGGTACATATAATTTAGCTCTAATAATTACCTCTTTTTTTTTTTTTTTTCTGTTTACTGCAATTTGCTACTCGGGCAGCTTCAGATCTTTATAATTCTACATTTACACACATTCTCTTATTTTGTTGTAATTAAAACTGTTAGCCTAATAAGAGAATAAAGATATCATTCTCTAAAAATAAAGACTGCTTTTCTTTAACATTGTTTATCAATTTTTTTATTTTACAAATGTTGTGTAGTCAACAAACGTTTTAAAATATTTATGATTTGAATTATATCAGAATTAACCCACAGTCCATAAAACCTACTTTGTTATGTGTTGAAACTAAGAAATATGCTTAACATTTTTAACTTAGCTCCATGTTTGAATTCTGAGTTAAGTTTCAAATTGTAGACCAACTGATTTTTCTAACATTCTACGAAGCGAACTACAGCAAAGCATCTGAGTGCAACATAAATATCTTGTCATGAAGCACAGCAATGAATACAACACACTGACCGATAGCTGAGGTGCCAGGGGTGCACCCATCTGAGCCTTCGTAGCCAGCTCCCGGGACTCACCTGTCTCTGATTCCTTGATTGCCAGCCAGGACACTGCAATTAGCGCAGCACAGAGAACCACCAAAATGACAATGAGAGCCCCGAACACAATTTCATAGGTGCTGAGGCGCTGGGGCCTGGAAGTTCTATTTGACACCATGTTTGGCTTTGGAAGAGTCACTCATCTAACCGCCGTGAGAGAGTATAAAATCCTGCACCAGCTGACGAGAAAAATCTCTTAAGTTTTCAGAAAAGATTTGGAAAGCAACAACGTCAGTCTACACTAGTCTTACTAGCCGGTATAAACACAGCTGTGTGTGCCCGAAGGGCAACATATGCCTCTCTGCATTAAGTAGATTTTAAAGGGAAGTTAATGTTTAAGAAGTTGTAAATGAGCAGAGATACCTAGAGTTGTAAATGTTAGTTATCTGAACAGGCCATTTGCTGAGATGAATGACACTAAAAGCATGTTGTAAACAAAAATGCCACTTTATCATTTTGAAAACCATTAGGAAAAACATAAAATTCATGCTGGACAAATTAGTCATTAGGCACATGCATTTGATATTTGTAGAGAGTTCCTAAGAGATCAACAGTCTATACTCTGACTCAGGTCATGATTAAGGCATTTCTCCTGTTCAACGCAGGTGTAGACATTCTAAAAATAACTTTTTTGCAGAAGTATATAGAAAGCCTAACTTATGTATTAATATCTACATCCTCTCTCTGTATTTTATATATATATGTGTGTGTGTGTATATATATTTTTTAATATAATTTCTTATTGAAACCATCACAAATTTTTTAATCTCCGCGATATCACCCAGGTGGAATTATGCAATGTAAGGCAGTATTGATTTAACCTAAAGGAAAGTCCACATAAATGAGGCATCAAATGGCTACTCTTTATGGCTTCGTACAGTTATCAATGAATGGGAGCAGCTGCTGTGAGAAGAATAAAGCATTTGTTTCTATTTTAAGAAAGTGTTCTAGGTAGGGAAGGTATTGCTCCCTCGCCCTGGACTTTATCTCAGTAAACATTCCAGTTATAACAAGAGAACAGGTTATGGTACTTAACAGGTGACTGTAGACCTACGCTTTCTGGGGATATCAAGACCCTTTTCCGACAAGTCAAGTACAGCTTGTCATTGGAACTTCCACAGCTTGACTAGCAATGAACGTAGAATCCAAAACGAAACGGTGGGGCACAAGTAGATTGACAGTTTTCATATGGAAAATAATAAAATAAGAAAAAAGAATACAAGTATAAACTTGACTTTTGCCCCACCCTGTAAATAAAACCTAACCCATTTGCCTTTTGTTCTGATAATGAAGTCCTAGGTCAGAGGCCCTTAATACACTGAAATTGTGTCGTATCATAATTGGCTAAAATGAGCAATCGCTGCTTTTGTTCCTTCTTTAACACTGAAAGAAGAGAATGGAACATTGCAGTCTAAAATCCTCGCTCATGAAAAGTAAAATATAAATTTAAAAATGTATGTTATGGGATACATTATTCTTTTTATTTAACTGAACTAATGCTAATTGTATTATTAGCACTTTAAAATATACATGAAATGAGAGATACCACTGGTGGAATCGGGAGAGGTTTATTTTACTTCTGTTCTGGCAGACGGTTCCACTAACAGACCAGGCCCTTAGATAAAATTGAAACCTGGAGAGTGACCCTTGAATCTGGGGGGCCAAAAAGATGACAGCACAATCACTGTTTTCTTCATTATAGCTGACGCAGTTGCAACTACTTTTTGGGAAATCAAGAAGTATATTGTATTTCTTTGGAATATTTAAAAGGGCAGGAGAAGATAGCAAAATGAATTCACGTGTCCTGCTCCAAGCACAGGGTAATAATATATTAAATATAAGATTGAAAACTAAAAATTATATAGCTGGGTTCAGAAATAAAATCAGCATGTATATTATCAATTCCCCTCAAATTGTTTTGAGTGTATTTATCATGTTCAAATAAATGAGTAGAAGAATAGCTTTCTTTTAAAACATGCAACAATTTATGAAAGACCTATGGAAAGCAAACAAACTGGTTAATGTTGCCTGAATGCCCAGAGAGTTCTTTTTTCATACTTGAGAGTCAATAGAGAGTAAGTTGACATTGATTATTCTGAACTGGGTTTTCTTGAAGTGTGGTATACCTTTTTCGTTTTCCTCTTCACCTACAAATTATAATTTCTTTATTAAAGTTTTGAATTTGGTTGTTCAGTTTACTGGATGTCATACTGGGGCTGGGGTCCAATCTTCCTTAGGTTGGATTCTCTCGGTCATTCTTTACGTCTATACTTTTCTCCTAATTGTCACAATGTCTGTAACTACCGCATACCTTTTAATTATATGCAATGTTCAACGTTGCTTTCTGTTCTCCGCTGCTTCTAATATATTGACTATTTGTATAATGCTGCTGATTCAGGTTGCAACTGATTCTCTTAATTATAATCATCTTGTTTTAATCTAATTCTATTACCTTATTGGTGAGTTCTTATTGTCCTGAACTCATTTTCTTATTAACATATTTCATAATAAGTAGAAATGTAGAAAAATTTCCTTTGGTTAATTTTACATCTAGAGTAAGTTTTTTGGCAGCATTTCATATATTATTATCTTTCTTCTTGCCCTCCCTTCCTTCGTTGCTTCCTTCCTTTTGAGGTATATTTACATGGCTTCCACTTCGTGAATCTGTATAGCTTTCCCATGGCTTTCCAATAGAGCTGGTGAATTCTTGCATTTGTATAAACTACAGTTTGAGAAATGCATGCTAGCGCTTTTTACTTTTCTGTAAACTGTGGGCTGGGGGAAGGTGGTGAGGAAGGGCAAGCTCATATGAGGCTACATCCAGCCTGTGAATGAGTGTCCCCATTCCTTCCCCTCTTCTGCAATTTTGTTAAACACCCTGCAGTAAGGTTCCCTTGTACTGACGTGGGCTGATTCTGTCTGAGAATGTGTGTGGGATGCCACCGTGCTGCGTAATCTTCCCTCCAAGTTGATGAGCAGCATTGAGAAAAATCACAGGCCCCTGTGTCTTATTTACGCTGAGAGCCCCTTGTAGGCACTGACCACTAGGGGTTGCTAGACCTGAGATACTTCCTGAGGCTGCCTACTCACTGATTTGGCCTGCTTTCCCACAAGTTGCAAGGTATTAATAAAAATTAAAACTTTTTTGGTTTCTTATCAGCATTGTAATGGGGCGGAGAGGGTTTGTAAGTGAGTAATAGAAAAAAGAGCCATATTGAATCTCTTAATATTCTTGTATTGAACAGAGTTTGTGCCATGAACTTTGTTTTTATTGTTGTTCCTTTTTGTTTTGTTTGTGCTTTTAGTTTTTTCTGCCAGTGAATTTTTGATGAGTTTATAACTAATCTATTAGTCATTTAATTAGATTCTAGAGAATGATGTTTTAAACTTCAGTTTCAATTCAGACTTCACCCCCAAATCCATCTAATATCATTTCTGACCTAAAGGCAACGTCAATTTTATTCCACTAAAACTTTACCTGGAGATTCATTTAGATGTTATATTAAAGCTTCCTGGCTCTGAAAATGTCTGAGTAGACAATATACTTAATTCATTTGTGTAAAAATATTTTCAACTATTGCAAAAGTTCAGAAATAGCTGAAGTGAAACTGATGAGTCAGTGAGGTAGTAATTAGTAAAAGTTTACTGTGCGCACACCAGAGAGACAGTTTGCAAAGTGGGAGCACTCAAACCACAACCTGGAGAGGGCTCAGGGGCACATCATCATAAAGCAGTGTACACAGGAAGGGAGCAGCAACTGCTTACTCTTCACAGTGATTGGCTGTAATATTAGAATTTTCAGGGCTTACCTCATATTGACCTTGGGAAACAGTTCATGTTTTGCTTACGATTTCTGGAGGCATAAGCAAGAAATGGCCCAGGTTAAGTTGGTCTTGCAAAACTAGCTAAATTAAGTTTTGTTTGTATGGCTGAAATGATTAGTCTGTTCAGGGAATTTCTAAGGCTGGGGTCTGTTTTTTATTGTAACAGCTGAATACTATTTTATAGAAGGATACATGGAAACAAAATAAACAGATTACAAATCCTTTGAATGGATAGCAGTCTCTTGCATTGTCTAACAAGAGTTGGATTCCTCTACTACTTTTGGGTTCATGGTAAAGAAAGCCCTGTGTATTGCTACATAGTGGAATATTCTGTTCAAAATTAATTGCACAACCCCACTCCTTGAGTTGTTAGTGTGTATTGCCCTGTGGAGAAGGTGGTGCCCTGCGGTGGGAAAAGCATTAGATGAGTAGACCTTAGACCCTCCTTTCCATATAGACATTGACCCTTCCTCTACAACCGTGGGCATTTCACCAGCTCTTTTTGAGTTTCAGTTTTCTCACCTGGAGAACAAAGTTTTTGATCTTCAAATCACTTTCATTTCTAAAATTTCATGACTTTATGATTTCCATGGTCCCTTCCAAAGGAAAGAACATGATTTATGTCTCTTCACATTAACAAGCCTTTCTTCCCCAGGTTTCCTTCAGATATCCACCCCAGCAATCGGCTGTGCGAGACAATGTCTTTTATGACATTTCCTTAAGATCTTTTCCTTCCTGCCTGTGACTGACCTTGCCTTCTCCTTGGCTTCGTTTTACACTCCTTCTGTCTGACCGCAGGAAAACCCTGTTTACTTTCCCAGGGCTAATGCAAATGCACTGGGATGCCCCTCATTCTTTGTTCCCCACCCATAGGGGGCCTCTTACCTGGCCCTATGAAAGTCGCTCTCCACAAGCCCATCTCCCTAATCTACTTTTGTCTGTAAAGTAGATTATGAAACTTTTGAATAAAAGGTATTATACCAGAACCATACTGAACTACGTAGCACTTAACTGTCTGGAAGGAGAAATCTCTGTTCATGGTGGTATTCAAAAATAGACCTGTATTTCAGGAAAGAAAAATGAACTAGGCTGGGAGAGATTGGTTTTTCCTACTAGGGGGTTACCACACTTTTTATAGCATCTTAGTTGGTTAGTAGGGAGCTTTGAAAAAATATCAGCATGGTCCTCCCTGTCAGCTGCTAGTTTAGGTCATTTTCAAAGAAACCCCCTATATACACAGAATTCTAACCAATTCACAACCGCATGATTTTATATTGTTGTGCCAGCTGAATCTGTAGCTCAGGCGGGATTTATCTTCTCACTATGTTACTTTTTAACTTTAATCATCTGAGTGCCTCGGGGTCAAAATATTTTTTTTTATGTTGAACGGGAGGCTGCCTATTTGTCAAGTTTTCCCAGGGCTCCTTTGTCTAATTGTCCTGCTATCATCACCAAAGTATTGTATCAACTTGGCTTTTTCCACCCAACAGGTTTCTCACATAGCATGCTTAGTTTTCACTGCCTTATCATTAGAGTTCCAGAAAGCTCATCTTTTCTTTCCTCACAGAAAGAATAAAGATAAGATACAATTAAAAGGTCACATAGTTAGGGAAATGAAAGTTTCCTGACCTGGTCTAGGCCTCAAAATTCCCAAGTGAAGATCTGCACTTTGTTTTGATGACTACGTCTCCTTAGACACCACCTGGATAAATCCACTGGAAAACATTTTTTATTAGGTAAATGCATAGCTTCTTTATATGACTGTTGTGTGCTTCTTCTGTATTATTAAGAGTATCAGTTCTTACATGAAATTGGACAGGTATGTAGAGTGCTTTTGGATAAATAATGTTCTACCATAACCAGAATTATGTGTTTAATGCTGCTACTGTGACTGCTAAAAGTTGGGAATAAAGATTTAAAATAAAGTAACTCCCAGTAACCAGAAATGTAGCTTTATTTTTAAGTCATTGTTTAAGGACTGTAGAGTTAACGATAGAGGCCTGAGCTTGGTGAAAATTTGGTGAGCCACAAGGAATTAAACAAGATAATAAGATGTTAAGTTAAATTTCTTACCTCGGCTCCTTGGAGAGATTGTTTAGAAGTAAGAAAACTTTCATGTGAACATAATTGTGGTGGAGACCATTCTTTCGTCCCTCTTTATGGTGATGGGGTGCCCTGAGTGTTACCTGTGGGCCACCAGCAACAGCCCCTGGCTTTCAAGCTTTTTTTTTTTTTTTCAGTTTAGTGGCCATATGATTGGGATCAGGAACGATGGGATGTGCAGAAAGAGATATGTGCAACCCCTGGATCATCTCTGTAAGGAAGCTTGCTGAAATACTTTGCTTTTCTTCTGAAGGCTATAAAACCAGCAAAAGCTACTTAGCAGGTGTTTGTTGTGAAGGGTGGAGCCCAGCCAGGTGCCCTGCCTTTCGTATCTGCACCATTATGTAAGAGTAAGACAAACATCTGTTTTATTTAATCAGCTTATTACTTCTCTACCTCGCTTTGCCAGTAGTTCCCCCTTACCCATGGTTTCTCTTCCCAGGTGTCAGTCACCCAGGGTCACCATCCTCCAAAAATATTAAATGAAAAATTCCAGAATTAAACAATTCATGCTTTAAGTTGCGTGCTGTTCTGAGTAGCATGATGATATCTCATGTCTTTCCCCTTCATTCTGCCCAGAACAGGAATCACCCCTTTGTCCAGAATAACCTTGCTGTCTGCCCATCTACTAGTCACTTAGTAGCTGTCTCAGTTATCAGATCACCTGTCGTTAGATAGCTGTGCTTGTGCTCAAGCTACCCTTAGTTTCCTTAATAATGGCCCTAAAGCCATTCATATAACTTTTATTATAGAAGATTATTATAATTGTTTTATTTTATTATTATTTGTTTTTGTTAATCTCTTACTGTGCTTAATTTATAAATTAAACTTTAGCATAGATCTGTATATATAAGAAAAACATACTATACATAGGGCCCCATACTATTTGAGATTTTAGGCATCCACCGGGGCTCTTGGGATGTATCCCTTATGGATAAAAGTATCTGGGGGGGTGGATATTATACAGAAAAACTGTAACTATGAGTCGTGATAAAGAATTTAAATCTAACTAATGATGCACTTTAAAAAAATTAAAAATAACTTTTTTAGATAAGTGCTACTTGTTTATTTGAAAGTAACAATTCTTTAATTATAATATTTCAATGACACTTTTTCTTTTCTACAATTATTCCCATGTAAGAATGTATTAGTTCTAAACTTAAGAGACTGCCACTAGAATATTAATTAAGAAATCCATGTAGGTTTTCTTAGTTTCTTTAAAAATTTTCCTAATTCTTATACTTTTAAAGTATTTATACCCCATTTTAACCTTTAATTTTCCAGAATATTCTAGATTAAAATTCAGATCATCTGAATTAAATATCTTTTGGACAGTGGAAACGTGTGGCCCTATTACTAACATAAGGCATTTCTTTGGAGAGCCCAATGTGGCATCTCCCTGGTTTGCAAAGGTCTCTTAAGGACACTGTCTCTCTGTGACTTATATATAGCATTAATAAAGTGGAGATGATATTGTGTGAAATTCTAATATTGAGCCAAAATGTGAAATCTGATGATATAGTCATAGACTATTTGCAGCATACTAAAGCATCTTAAGAATTAGTCTTCCTGTTGTTTGTTTTTGACTTTAAAATATCCACATGGCTTTGACTTTCCCTCTTGTTATTGAGCATGATAAACTCATTCATTCAAGAATATACACATGTCGTGTCCTGTTAAGGCCTTAGAAGTACTTATCTCTATGAGTTTTATTTTGTTTAAATGAGGTTATAAGACATTAGTTCTGAAGACAAAACCTATCTAACACCAGATTGATTTGAAATAAATCATGGTAATCAACTCCATGTGATAATGTAAAATGGTGAGATCAATTTACATTTTGATTAATTATAAAATTAATGTTTATGTGTTGTAGCAATTTTAACTGAGTAAATATAGAACAAACTGGAATGGAAAAAGCCATATTGCTTGTAACATTTCTGCCAGGTTTTACATAAAAGGCCTCAAATAGATAGCTTCAAGATTTTGGACATGTAAGCCTAATCACCATTTATTTGACATTTCTGTTTTTAAATTGTCTTTTACCCTTTTTCACCAAAAGCATGTTATTAAAAATTCAACCAAAAAGTCTCTTCTTTGTGAAGGTAGAAGGAAATAATAAACCATTCCAGCATTTTACATAATCCTACTATTGTCTTCCTTATGTAAAAATTTCAGCCAAAGCAAATAAGCAGGTGCAATGACAGCCAGATGGACATCTCTGGAGATAAAGATTAAAGAGAGATTTTGTAGAGAGATACCAAAACATAGGTATGTAAATAAAATGTCTAATGCATTTCTTTTCAATAGCAAGAGACTACCAAAAAAGCGCTATTTTTTGAAACATTTTAAGATTCCTGCTACATAAACTAGTATCTATGCTGAACAAAGTTTGCTATGTTCACAATTTAATTAAATCCAAGCTCAATAACCCTGAGATAAAAATAGGAGCCTACACCCCTCAGACATCTGTATCCTCTAAATGTTTCTGATCTAGAAAATAAAATTAACTCTTAAGTGAAATGATCCGAACAGATTGTCAGGAGCTAATCTTGCTTAGTGTGAATTGATCCATATTAAGAAAATAACTAGGGGAATTTTGTCATCATAAGCAGCGATACACGTCATTCAGGACTGCAGGCTACACACTTACAAACACACCTATGCACCCACACATGTACAGCCACATTCTCAGAGCCACATACACATTCATACAAAACCAAACACACACATTCACACACACACACGGAATCTAACTGCCAAAACTGCTCCGGCCATTTTCAAGGAATTTGTTAGAAAAAAATGTTAAGACTCCTGCTTTCCTTTAGCAGAGTTGTTGTTGGGAGAAGTTGAGCTTGTCTCGCAATTTAAGAATAACAGCCACTTTGTATCCTGTCTCTTTTTTGAGCTAGGAGGTGACAAAATGTGTTCGCTGCTCATTTGTTCTCTCAGACATGACCAATTAACACACAAGAAATAATACCTTCTCTCCTCTCTCCAAAACATAACCTCCCTTCTGGTTTCATTTCATCCACTGATATCTAACACTTGAGACTAGCAGGCAGACAACATCCACAAGAGAGGCCTAAGGGACACCCTGCTTCTGTCTGCCTTACGCGTGGTGGGGTTCAGTACCTTATTTTGAAGTGTTTGTATCTCTTATTTTCATCTGCGGTATCAGTGGCCAACTGGAATGAAAATGTCATTTGGCTGTTGGTCATGTAGACTCCTAATGGTTTTATAGTCACATATGTAGCAATGACAGTGGTCACCTCTTTGTGAGAGGGGAATCATCCTCTCCTATCCAACAGCTATATGGGCTGTAACCTTAAGCTTCACAACCTTCCTGTGCTTGCGATTTGCGAAGCATGGGGCCTCTTGTTGATACAGGGAAAGTGGCACCCCTCCAACCATCTCTCACCCCCACACTCCAGCCCGTTCATCTCTTTGATGGGATCTAAGTATCATTTTGCTCTTAATCTACCAACTATAACATGGTGTAGCTGCTGCTTTATAGCTACATTACTAGTTCACAGGAGAGAACACTCTTATTTAAGTACTTCAAAATAACCTTGACCAATCTCTGCTAGAAAATTTGTTGAAACTGGAACCACCAGGGAAGGTAAATGGACGGACTATGGGCTGTTTGTTGAGGTTATCCTGCAAGGGCTAGATCCATGCAAAAGGAACAGAGTCACAGACAGTCTCTTCATTTAAGCATGCCAGAGGTCAGTATGTTTCTTGCAAGATAACTACACAGTTTCTTTAGAGAAAAATAGATAATATATGCAATTTACAAGCCATCATTTGGGGATTGTACTCTCAGTCTATTAAATGTGTGTCTCCTTAATCTATTTATGGAGTGGTTTGTGTCTTTGTTTAAGGTCTGAGTACGATTTTTCTGATATAAAATTTTGCCCAGGAAGGTAATGGATTGAGTCTCATGGTGACTGTGAGTAGATTCCAACACATGCTTTAAGTTCAACCTTCACTGCCCTAAGAAAAATGATTGTTGACACATCCCTTCAGTTATGCCCACTGAAAATTACAACGCCAGCTTTGGGCAAAGAATTCTCAGACTGCTGCTGCTTCTGTCTTCAGGCAGAGGGCTGAAAGTAATGTACTCTCTTTTAATAGGGAGTAAAGGGAAGGTGAAATTCTTGATGTCCTGATATTTTATATGATTTTTAAACACCACAGTATGCCCTAACTCTTATAGGAAGCACGTAATTCAGGAGCAGATCCAAAGATTGTTTTGAAAATAGGGTAAAACATATAAAGATAATTTCTCACATGTAATGGCCATATACTATGCTGTGTGTGATTCTAGGAATTTTACATGTCTTTACTTATTAAATTCTCACAATAACTCTAGGTTAGGTGTTACTATTATTCCCATTTTAGATATGTGGGAAGTGAGGCACAGAACTTTTAAGAAACTAGCCTAAGGTATCAGAGCCAATAAGCACCAGTTTCAGGAAATAAATTCAGGTAGTCTGGATTTAAATACTAAACTCAATGATTTAGTTAAACTCTAACTTTATTTTTCAAATGCCCTTCTCTGTGTGGCTCTTGGCTTGGCTGGCCACAAGAGAAACCAGTGAGAATTGGAAGGTGGGTGTGAAAATAGCTGGTAAGCTAGGAGGTTGATGCGGGGCTCCAGGCATCACTGTAGGTCCCCTGTTGTGGCTGATCTACTAGCTCATCTCGTTGGCAGGGGGCTGCAGCCAGCAGAGTTCCAGCAGGTTCTTTCGGTTGTGGTCCAGGCTTGTATGCAGTGCCAAGGTGAGGGGCCCAGCTTCCTCTGCAGGTCATCCAAGGTCATCTAGGGTTAGAAACAACAAGGAAAGCAGAAGACAGCGATGAGTTCCAGCTACCCTCCTGACTTCAGGTTTGTCCTTACAGGCTCATATTTTTTTTTCATTTATCCCATTCTAGATACAGTTTCTATTCACAATTGCCCGCCCTGCTGATCTACAGTCTGTCCACTTCCAAATACAGAGGCAACACTCTTCTATAGCTGTCACCAACTCTTGTCCACGATTCCTTGTTAGTGACTTTTCTTTGACCCTCCAGCCATACTTTCCCTGATCTTTCCTTCTGTGGGTTCTCTCATAATTGTGGAGAGTCTCACTCCTCAAATAAATTCCTAATTCCATACTGCTCAGTGTTTCTGCTTCCCTAATAGAACCCTCATGGATACGTATCTCTAAAACTAAGATAGATTCTCTATAAAAGAAAATCTTCCCTGATATTAGCAGATTATACCTCAGCGTGTTGAGCATAATGCAGAGGATGTTACGACCAAGTTGTTCAATATCATTCTCACAATCACCCTCTTCCTCCTGGAAAAATTCACTGAAGTATTGTCACAAAGCAAGATAAAAAAAGAGAGAGAGATTCAAGAGTGGTTAGTTGAGTAAGAAATAGTTTTAGCGTGGCATCGATAGTTTGCCTAATGTTTTAATGGAAAGGGAATTCTTTCACAAGTTCTCAAACGGAAAGCCATTCTATTTTCCACCTCTAAAGCAAGTATTTTAAATGTTCCTTACCAATAGTTCACAGTATTATCTGGGGTCTTATATTTACTCTTCAGGCTTCCATTTACCTGACCAATAATTTCCAACCATCACAACTGCTGCTAACCAGAGAGAAGGTTCTATTTTCCAGCTTTTTCATACTCCTGTTCATCCCCTTTGAAACCTGAACATCTTGCTTTGACTGTAGTGCCCAGGCTTCTCCCAGTGGTCTAAGAAAGCTGTACGCCCAGCCAAACATTGTGGGGAAACTATAAAATCCCTTTATGCAACACTCGTGTTTTGACATCTCAGTGAGTCTATTTACATGTAGCAATTTCCCCATGCCAGTGACAGTCAGAAAAAATGATTCACTGTGGCATCCTTGCAAAATATGACAGATGGGCTCATTAGCCTTTTGATTCATAAAACCCATGATGTTATTCTGTTTAAAATAAGAAGCAAAAATAAGCAAGTCCCTGATAGGTTTAACTCAGAGTCAGAGCTAAGTAATGCCAACTCCGCAGATTCATGCAAAGAACTGACAAAAGAAACAGTGTGGGGGTGGGCAGCGGGCTGTGCAATGAGCACATTATGCTTTGTGAAAAGTTATGAGCCATAAGCTGATCCTTAGAAAAGAGCTGAGGATCCAACAGCTAGACAAAGGAAGTAGAGAAAAGCGAGAGTGCTTACGAAGTTACATGCCATTTAAGTTTTCTTGATATAAAAGGAGCAGTAGAAAGAATGAAGAAATTAAACAGATGAGCCTTCACAGAATGTAAAAAAATAAGATGCCAGAGGTTTTAAGAGAAATGGAGTCTCTGTTAATGTTCTGTCACAATACAGAACAGTATGAGTTCACAAAGAAGCCAAAAATTAAAGGAAGACACCTTTGGATTGTCAACACTAAAATCTCTTCAAGGGAAGTCTGGTAAAGTAGCCTCATGCTGGCAGAAAAGCTATTTTTATTGGAATTTTCATTCAAGTTGACAGGCCAATCATGTTTTGTTGGTTGATCTGCCTGGTTAGAAAGATTCCACAGTCAAATATGAACTTAAAATTATGGATAGTTAGGTTTCCAAACCTTATCTGCCATCTTTTTTTGAATGGTGTTTAAAGAAAAACTGTATAGATTATAATATTTCTTATAGTCTTTAAAGATAATTTAAAAATCAAGAGATTAGTACATAAAAAGTCCCATGATGTAAATCTTCACTGAGCGAAAAGCCTCTGTCATAATCTACAACAGCTCCGCTGCAGGTGCAAAGGTCCTTTCAGGGTCCTCCGGCCTACTCCTCCGTGACATGCCAATCATGCCATTTCTTAATCTTTAACAACTACTATGTAGTGACATAGGTAAGTCATTTTGAAAATTTAAATATATACGCAGACAAGAACTTCTCAACGTTTCAAATGTTGTGATCATATCTTAATGGAAAATTGCTTTTCTCATTCCACATTCAGGGAAAACACTTAGAAATATCTTCCAAACATACTTGTAGATGTTTCTCTTGGATATTTTGTCAATTCAGTTCCATGAGTATTCTGAGCTTCAAGCAGGATTGATGTTAAAAGCCTTTAATAACCTGAATAAAACATAACAAGACTACATTATTTGGTGGCAAAAGAGAAAGAGAAAGACATTAATATTTATTGTTGGCTCTGTACCAGGCTTTATGCTATGAAAGTAACAGATGTTAACAAAACAATTTTTTACTCATATTTTTATTCCATCTCTAAATATTTCACAAAACCTTTTTTACTCTGCATACTTCTTTTCCCTGTAATGATGTCTTTGTTTTCCTTTCCAGCTTTGAGGATACACAATTACTTTATTTTCCAAACTCTTGCTTAGCAACTCTACATGTAAACATAAATATATATGTATATATAAGTACATACACATATAGCGCTATGTGACAGACTCACAGGTAGTTACGCTTTACAAATAGTATCTCGGTTGATCCCCATATGCATTCTGTGAGTCAGGAATTAATATTATTCCCGTATTATGTAAGAGGCCCAAGGAACAGAGAAGTGAATAAACTTGTGCATTGTCACTGAGCAAGTAAGGGGCAGATTCAGAATTCAAACTCAGGCAGGTGACCTGGTTGCAGAGCGGGGCTCTCACATGCAGGGCTGTGATCCGCAGAGCAAGCGGCTCCATGAGGAGTTGAATTCAGTGGCTTCCGCTTTCTGATGAGAAAAGTTTCTATTTCTCGGTTTCAGTAAAACTTCCTTTGTGATAAATTGGTAATCTCAGTAAAATTTGTTCCATTATTAAGCTCTGCTGAACTTAACTTATATTATTTCCCAGATTACCGAAGATTTCCGTCATTATAAAACTGTATATTTTCATTGATAAAATTTAAAAATTAAAGAGGTAGAAAATGTGTTGCCAAATGGTTTACCAGTTAAAAGTATAGTGATAAAATATTTCAGATTCCCTAGATTACCCACATGTCACAATATGAGTTCTTTTTACCACAGAAATTAAAAAGAACAGTTTAAAAATATTTAAATGTTGTCTCTGGCTGGTTTGGCTCAGTGTTTGGAACATGGGTCCCCACACTGAAGGGTCTTGAGTTTGATTCTCTGTCAAGGGCAAGTTCAGATTTGATCCCCGGCCCCGTCAGGGTGCGTGCGGGAGGCAATCAACGTGTCTCTCTTACATCAATGTTTCTCTCTCTCCCCCCTTCCCTCCCTTCCACTCTCTATGAAAAGCAATGGAAAAAATATCCTCTGGTGAGGGACAATTTTTAAAAAATTGAATGTTATGAAACAAATTTTTTTTAAAAAAAAAGACAAATTCTTGCCCCTTTATTTCCTTTCTTTTTCGAGGAACTTAATTTCACTACATTCTATAAATAACTGCTGACACTGTTAACTACACCTGGTTCTAAGTCTCACTTGTGACATTAACAGAAAAGATAAACATCTAATAACAAATCACACTCTGATTATATGCAAAATACGTGTGTATGTATGTATGCATTTATTTATTTACTGTGGAAATTTGGGTGGCATGGGATCAAAAATTGATACACAGTGAGCATTTGTCGAGAAATAAATCTAAAGCAGGAAACGTCTGTGTTGGGCATGGTTGCATATCATGATTTCGCAGCCACAATTAAATGGAAGTTGAAATTTCATTGTGAAAGGAACACTGAACTAGATTTAATTAATGTCTTCAAATTATCATAAAAAAATGCTTCCAAGTACAATGTTGTAGAACATTCATTTGTTCTTTCTTAATGTCACAAAGCCCTTTAATCCATATGGTTTTCTTTGAAATCTTTTAATTAATCTGTGCTCTGTATTGTTTTGTGTAAATCTTCTTTCCTATGGTTAAACACCATCGAAAACAATCTGCTCTAAAGTCAACTCTCCATAAAGGGCCAATCCCAGATAAAATCTCTTATCCAATCCTTAGGAATTACTGCTGGCCATTGGAGGTTTTCTCATGTTCATTTCTGTATTTGCTTTTGCAAATTTACCCATGGCAAATAGCCTTTTTTGTTATAATGCTTTGCATTTAAATAGTTCATTACATTAAAATGTTTTATTAATTCTGCTAATACCACCACGTTAAAGGAAGCAAAGATTTCTGTGATCATATTATTGATAGAGAAACTGTAATTCGATGAGTTTTAAAGATGTGCCCAGAGATAACCAGCAAGGGAAGAGTTTAGTTGATGATAAAAAGAATCATCCAGCAGCCCTTACTCTTTCCATGGTGTAGCCTTTTCTAAATATGTATAATGAAGTTTTGGAAGGATTTCAGATAAAAACAGTGAATGAGGTTTTTATTTTAAAATAAAACATTTAAGTATTAGAGTCATCGAAGTATAGAATATATATCCCAGAACTTTCACACTTACTGCATTATTTTCCTAATTCAAATAACATGTATCATCTTTTTTGTAGAGAAACAGGATTTTGAAAGGAGGGGAGTTATTTGTAGACGTTAAAACTTATAAATGCATTATGATCAATAATGACTAACAGAAAGTCAGGTTAAGGAGAGATGTATAGTAACTGGATTTATGGATGGAGAACAGGGAGGGTAAGAGGTAGAACATTACAGCATGGGAAGAGGCTGGGCATCGCCTTAAATCTCATAGTAGAGTGCAAAATATTCCGAGTAGATTGCAGTGTAACCTAGTTTGGAGAGATTTATCCAAATCACTTGAGAACAGAGATCAGAGGCTTCGGATAATGCCTTAAAGGGTGCAGCAGTTTTCGTGTGGGATGCTGCGGAAGGGGACAGGGGTGGCTGTGAAGTCCTGTGATGGGAGAACACCGTGGAGTCACTGGGTTCCTAGGCAAAGTGCTCAGTTAGACGGTATTTATGCATTCTGGATAGCTGCGCATTTTAGAACCTCAAACAATGCCTTGTTAAATTCTTGCCATGACCTACTCATATTAACTCTAGCGAGCAATATTTTCATTTGTGTATCTATGCACACACACACACACATATATTAATCCTTACCCAGCGATGTTTTTTTCCATTGCTTTTCAGAAAGAGAGAGAGAAACATCGGTGTGAGAGAGACACACTAGCTCGTTGCCTCCTGCACAAGCCCTGACCGGGACCAGGGATTGAACCCTCAACCGGGGTGCATGCCCTTGGCCGGAATCGAACCGCGGGACCCTTCAGTCCATGGACTGATGTTCAACCACTGAGCCAAACCAGCCAGGGCTGAAAGATATATGTTTGTAACATTTAAAAAGATTTAATTAGAAAGAAAGTCAAGGCAATACAATGATTGCTAACAATATAGCTTTTTTTCTGTTTAAAACATAATTATTTCACTGTTGCAAAATAATTAATGCACTGCCTAAAAGCAATAGTTAACATGAACTATTTGAAAATTGAACATTCAAAAAATTCTTGCATAAAACGAGGATTATAAATGTTGTCCACTTCAGGGCACATTAATTTTATTAAATCCCCTCTTCTGGTGAGCATAGTCCTTAATGTAACACACTGTTTTATTCACATGATCCTTCCCTTCTCTCATTCCTACTTTAATGTAATTATCTTTTCTGTTGTTAAAATTCCTAATTCTCCAGTGACACAGCTTAAATTTTAATATCAATGAACTCTTCTCGCCTAGTTATCCTGAGTATCATTTAACCAATTTCACAGAAAGAAATTATTCCCATATATTCTCTGCTATCTCCATCAATTATGGTTCTTTCCCAAGAATGATATTTATCTTACTTTGTCCCTCACTAGCCCTTGGCATGGATGCACTTGATGTGTTTGCTACCAGATTATGTACCATAGTAATAGAATATCCTGGCGCTACATGACTATTTATGTGAACCAAACAAATGCTTTCTGTGCTTTTTTCTCCTTACATTCACTTTCATTCACTCATGCAAACTTTTACTCCAAATGGCAATTAAATTATAAAATAGTCATTTCTAGTTTAAATAAATTATTCAAAGTAATTAATGCTAGGTTTTCTTTAATGACACACAACTTCCCTAGGTGTCCTTGGGAGAGGGAACTCACTTCCCTCACACAATGCCAAAGCAGTTTGCCTTGAAAATCACATTTTTTATCACATTGAGTTTGGAATAGCTTACACGGCTCTCTTTGTCATTCAGCTAGTCAGTCAAGGGTTCAAAATACGGGGTGTGGCAAAAATAGGTTTAATAGGTTTATAGTTGTGAGTACGAGAAACAGAGTTTACTCTTGTATTGTTATCTATTCATTATTGCTGTTTATTTTTCTATTCAGGTAGTCCATCGTAATTCCTCCCAAACTAAAATCAAACAGGTAGCAGATTAACACAAAATTTCAATAAAGAATCATCTGCTCTAAGAACTTAACTTACTGCTATAGACTGAATGTTTGAGTCCCTCCAAAATGTGTATGTTGAAACCTTTCCTCAAGTATGATGGTATTTGGCGGTGGGGCCTTTAAAAGGTGATTAGATCATGAGGGTTGAGCCCTCATAAACAGGATGAATGTCCTTATAAAACGGACCCCAGCAAATTCCTTCATTCCTTTTGCCACGTGAGGACACGGAGAATACAGTAACCTATGAACCAGGAAGGAGCTCTCAACCGACGTCAAATCTGCAGGTGTCTTGATCTTGGCGTTTCCAGCTTTCAGAACTCTGAGAAATAAATTCTTGTTGTTTATAAGCCATCCAGACTATGGTATTTTGTTATAGCGATCCAAACAGTCTAAGACATACTTAAGCTTATAGTCCAATAAAGGGGTGTCTTCATGCCCCGGTGCTGGTATGCCTACGTAGGACAGAGACCATCATTAGTCAGTACTATCTGGACACAAGCGAGATCATCTTTGATGTTCAGTCTTACTATCTAGAGAAACATCTTGTCCATGGTTGGCCTTCCAAATCTGGGTTTCTTACTGGAGGACCTGCCTCGTTGTCATCCAGTGTCTTCAGGAAAGCTACAGATAACTTTGGATATGTGGCCTTCACTAATGATCATTTCAACATAACATAGTAAGTCAAATGTTCACATAAAAAGGCATAAATATCTAATGCTGTGGACAAGAACAACGCACTGGTGATGTCACCCAGGGTGATGTGACATTTTTGTACTGGGATCCTTAGTTGCATATGTAAATGTAACTTCCAGGATTACTAAAGGAATTAAAAACAAAATGAGAAACATAGTTGCTTGAGAAAGTTGGCAGGAAAAATTGCAGTATTTGTATTCTTAAAAATGAGAGAGTTTTTATTTTCCCTCTCTATGTTTAATCCTAAAAACATTAAGTGTGGAGTTTTTGTATTGGTTCACAGGGGCTTTCTCTTATGTTTTTAAAGTGGTTAACATTTTTTAAAATCCCACACTCTTTCACATCCATATTTCATAAATTCTAGGACTGTGGACAGGAGTGACTGCCATTGTGGTAGAATAGGTGAAGCAGAATGAGAGATGAAAGAAAGCATGAAGATTGGTTTGACTTAACATATATGCATGAAGTGTCTATCGTGGCAAATATTTTTGCTTTTATTTATTACTGGTTTACAGAGGAAGTGATTCATTCACACAATGATTTATCCTTTTATAATTTATTTCATTTAATGTCCCTATATTCACCGAGCTTGCCTACTATGCATGTTTTAAGGGCTGGGAATATAGGCATGGTTCTACTTAGAAAACATACAGTGTTTTTTCAAATTTCATGTGTTTGAGAATCAGCTGGGCATTTTTTTAGAGTTTGATTATATTTTTCAACAATGTAGATTTCCAGACCCGTTACCAGGGATGCTGATTTAGTTGTCTGGATGATCCAAGAAGGTGCTTCTCAGTACAGTCTCCTAATGTGGTTCATAGGCATCTTCTGGTCCATGGGCCCTGAGCATCCTTTGAGAGTACTGGCCTATGCATCAGAAAAATGGATTGTGACGTTGTTTCTAATTGAGCGTAGAGATCAATACACTTGACTATAAGAGGGTCACTAAGAATGCTAAGTCTGGAGCCAGACTTCTTCCTTGCATAGCCCAGCTGACTTAACACTCACAAGACCTGGCAACTTGGGCAACTTAAGTAAACTTTGTGCCACATTTCCACCATCTTCAAAGCGGAAATAATAATAGCGCTTTCCTCATAGGGCTGTGTGATGATGAAAAGAGGCAGAGAGGCAAAACACTTGGAAGATACAAGCCACAGTTTGAGGAATCAGTAAGGTTGGATTCTTTTCTTTTATTTGGTTGCATTTTGAAAAAATATCAAAATATTTAAACATAGAATATGATCAAACTTGAATTTATTAGTATATGGCTTATGATGGCAACAGTGTTATTATGTGATACATTTATATAATTTTAAATATCCTATTGTACTGTGGTCCCATCTTAATATTCAGAAGCCCAAACCCTATTATATTTGCATTTGTTTCACAATTTTTATTAATAAATGTCAAAAATCATTGTTTTGATTAGCTACTTGTACTATTTTTGCTGTTAGACTTAGTAAGCAACAAATAAAAATAAAAAATTAAACTACCACGTATTAACATACATTAAACATTTCTATCAATAATAGATGTATTCCAGCATGTGTCATATTCTTTTATTTGAAACAAAGCTAGCTCTCAGAATATATCTGATAATTATGCTCTTCACATAGGTGAGTTATATGAACCTAGTTTGTAAACGAGGAGTGCATGTTCCACTAATAAAAATATTTTTATAAACATAATTTGCTTTCTGACCCAAGGGCCATACCTGAGAAGATCTGTTGTTCTCTTTGTTCCTTCGCTTAGGAAAAGAAAGGGAGGAAGCTAATATTTATCAAATTAATTATGACCTTCTTTCAGGAGCTTTAGAAAATATAGTTTTATATAAAACAGAATTTTATATCAAATACAGAATTTAATAGTTCAGCAAAACAACCTTTTGCTAATTTAATCTTATTTAACAAGTAGAGTAACGCTGTGAGATGGGGACTGTCAATGTACTTTATAGATGGGAAGTAGCTCAGAGGTAGGGTCACTTTTCAAAGCCATACATGCACATGTGTCTTCTGACTTCAAGACCACTACAAGTTCTACCAACATTCTCCTTTCCCCTTGTCTAAATAAGAATTAACATTCTTAAGTCCAACTTCTCACATTACAACACTATGGACTCTGTGACTTTGGTCAAACTATTGAACTTTTATGTTTCTCCCTCTATAAGATGGGGATACTCATTGGACCTCCTTCCAATGAAGGTGTTTGTGACTTGAGTTAACTTATGTGAATTGTTTAGAAGAGTCCTTATCACATGATGAGCTCCCTATACATACCACTTATTACTGCCAATTTATTTTTGAAACCAAACTTTCAAAATTGTATCTTAGAAATGAAAATTTTTTGGCCTTTTCACTGTAATTATTGAATGACTCTCAGTTCATTTTGCACAGGCTTCATGGGAAATGTCTTCACCCTGAGGTGACCCAAGAAATTCACCAATCTTCCCCATCAAAGCAAATTCACCCCAAATGGAAGAATAACTCTTCAATTAGAAAATACAAAAGAAAAAAAATCATTTATATAAGATTCAGTTTTTCTTTACTCTTTGTTTCTACCACTTGCATTTAAGTCTTTTATCTTCAACTTGTGAAAGCAATTGATTGAATGAAAACTCTAAGGGACTAAACAGCCACCAAACATAGCCCACTCAATACAGATTTTTGCATTCTTTCACATGCAATGCACATTAAATTTCAGGTTAATGAAAATAGGCTTATCTACACATTTTTATTCCTTGTGTGGATTATCATTTCAAATTAAATAGAATACACGGTCCATTATGTCACATGCTTCTCTAATACTTATGTTCCATCTGGGGTTGTGCAATGGAAAGATCTATTTTCTTCTGAAACATTTGTGGACAGTTTGAAAAGATCAATCATTATTCCCTGTGATTCAGTTTCACATGGCTATTCCCTATGAGTCCTTAAAACTTAGAATCTCAGGGCATTTTTGTCTGCTTAAGGATTTTAAATCTTCTTAGTTCATTCTGTGATTGTGCCATCCCTTGACAATGGTTTCACTAAAAGATTTTCAAAAGCTGAGTCCTGGGAGTAGAGACAGGTTTCAACTCTGAATGCTATTTTCTGATCAGCTGGAGCTCCTTAATACTCTCTTCCTTTACTCGACTGTGCGCTGGTAAAGAGCTGTCAGCAAGGGAGGGAGTTCAATACCTTCGGGCCATGACCCACTTAAATGCTTCTTCTGCTAGGGAGAAATCCACGGCGGCCTTAAATGTCAGCATTCTCCTGGCATCCTCTGGCATCAGCCTTAGGGGTTCAACTGCCATGTGTATATATAAATCCCAGCCTTTTCAAATAAAATACTGGAGTTATTATATCTTTCAGATGAAGCAGAGGTAAATACAGAGCCTGGAATATAGAATCATTCCATGTATACACTGTAAACAAAAATAAGGCCAGGGAGACTTGCTAATATTTGGACCTAGATGATAAATTTTATAGTTATGTGTGATAGTCATGACAAATTGGCTGATTATTTTTGTCCTGCTCATTTTAAGACAATCTACAATTAATTACTGGCACAACATTACAATGCAATGTCCTATAAACTTAGGCAAAAGATTGACCTACTTTTTGTGTTTTTAACACCGAATGCTTCTTTTTCACTTCAGATAGAAACTTGTTGATAGGAATTTTATGATAATACAGTTCCCTGCGTGTCTGGGCCTAGGTAAAAAAGCATTTCTTAATAAATGACCCATAATGAACATGAAAAGGGTAATATGAAATGACGTGCCCAACACTACTATCCGTTTACCAGTTGTTATGGAGTTATTTTAGCTGCAAGCAGTTAACAAAAATACCTACTGAATTAAATGTCTATTTCTATTTTAGTGAATTGGTGATAGATTTCTCTGCCACATCTCTTTTATATAAGTCATGATATTGTGTAAAACTGCAAATGTATACATTTTTAGAGTATAAAGCTCCTCGAAATGAAAGCCAATATTCTTCTTGGGAGGGATAACTCTTTGTCTCTCGATGAGAAATCTTTGTCTCTCAAACACTGAGGTCTTTGAGCTGCCTTGGGACAACATTATAGAGGAGTCATGTCTGCTTACCTACTCTGGTTTGTCTTTCTTTCAACAATTTTCTACAATTACAAGAAATATAGCTGAGCTGTGCTTCTTAGAACAGCTCGAGTGTTATACTTATTATTAAATTCACTTCTGCCTTCCTCTTCCACCCTGTTTTCTATGCTCCCCTGGTAGAAAAGTTTCAATTTTCATATGGCAGTTCAAGATGAAAACAGAATAACAGGCTACACGTTTTGGCTCAAGTGAGTTTAGAGCCAGTCATTACTGTAAATCCCACGTCAACGTTCGCACCCATGGCATGCACAAGACATGGCTCTCCTAGTTGTAATTTTATTCTGTCAGTGTACTCTTTGCTTCAAATTGATGTAATTCAATTAAGGAAAGATTTGTTATAATTTTATTTGAGACAAAAATGCTACCCCTGGATTTTCTGGAAGCCAGTGCAGGATCAAGTGCTACCTCACGTGTTGTGTCTTTTGGAGAGAGATCAGCTAGCAGTACCTCCAAGCACATAGAGGTGGAATGAGTTAACAGCGTAGTTAAGCCTTAGCCCGGACACTGAGATTCTTTGGGCCTACAATGTCTTCAGCATGTTTAGTTGAAATGATCACCCATAAGTATAAGTAAAGTAAAAATAACTTTTCAAGTTATTCACTATTTACAGCTCAAAGGAGACGCAACACACACACAGAAAGTGGATATAATGCTACATTAAAATTCAATGAAATTTTGGTTTTGGTTTTTAGGGCTCTTTACTGAATAAGAACATATAGATTAACGTGAACTAACTGGTAACAATTTCAATGCAGAGTTGATACTATGAGTCAATAGAAAATATTTTCATACTTTAGTTCCTTGAGACCTACCTAGTTATGAAAGGTAGAGACGTGAGTATTGGAAATTTAACATCAGAATATTTGAAGTCTTTTATTTTACAACAATGGAGACATTATCATATAAAGAACTCAAGTTGATTTACAGAGAGCTACAAAGAGGATACTCACACTTGTAATGTAAAATCTAATTAAAATATAGGCATTCTGAAACTCATTTTTTGGAAAAATTCCCTAGATGTTGAATGCACCATTTCTTTTCTTGTTAATGTGATACCTTTTGTACCCTGTTGGGATCTTTCCTTCCATCAGAATTCCAAGTAATTATAATTTTCAATTAGGAGAAAATATTCTTTTGCCCCAAAAGCCATTTTAATATAAAAACATGTAACTCTTCTTCTGGGCATGTGAGAATAATTTTAATAGTTTGATAAAGCTCCGCGACAGTCAGTGGGATCATGCAATGGTATTCCTTTATGGAGCGCTATTAGATAGGTTCTAGGTGTTTCCTCATCAATATTTGAGTTACATGAAAAATATATCCACAGTCAGGAAATATCTGTGCTGGTGAGGTCATGACCTCTACTTGCTAGAATATCAGAACTTCAGTCTCTAACCCCTTTTAAGCTCCCCAGACCTTGGAATTATTCATTTATTAGCATTCCCTTTTGAATATTTGCTCTTTGCGAGGGATAAAAAGGGTTCTTTGCACCCTTCAGTCCTGTGCTCAGGGAGAAAGACCTCCTTCATTCCTTAAGTAGAGACTGGTTCTATGTTCGCTATCAACAGTAAAAATCAGTGACTTTGGGGAAATAAAGCACAGTTATTTAGCTCTATACAATATTTTAGAAGAGATAACAAAAAATGGCTACTAATTTTAACAAGAGGGAAACGTCCGTCCTTGAGTAAAACTGAATAACAATCTAGATTTGGTTTCCTCAGAAGAATTAAGTTCTGGCTACTTGTAGATTACTAAAATGAACAGACCGATCCTTTTTGCAAATTATTTAAAGTAAAATGAATTCCTTGAGTAAAATGGAATGAATATAATTAACACGGGAAGTAAATCCTTTAATTAGAAAAGTCAAATAATTATTTTTCTTCAAAGAAATGAAATTGCTGCAATTACCTTTTGAACAGATAATAGAGAATTATTTAATAGATAATTTTAAAGAGCCCACAAGGAGGGAATTTAACTCGTCAGTAAAATATTTCCAGGGCATTCTGAGATTAACTTCTTCCCCCCAGGAGACTCCTTAGAACTTCAGCATTCATTTCCAAATCCTGAAATAGCATGATTGCCCCATGTCACAGTTTCATTGAACAAATACTGAGATGAGGTTTTTTTATTTTAAAAATTATTAGTCAATTTTTTTCTCAAATTAACAATTAAAATGATGTTATTTAGATTTCACTTTAATTAAACATATACACACATAAAGTCCACTTATTTTGCCAGCTACATTTCTTAATGTGTCAGACATTTAAACTGAACTACTTTATGTTTTAGGATGAATTTAGTAACAGAGCTGAAAAGGGTTATCTAGATTCCTAAATTCCAATAACGATACTCAAACTACTAAATTAAGATAATCTTTTTAAAAATAGCATGCAAGATTCTTATGAAAGAGCTGATAAGAATTTTTAATTTGAGCTGAATACTGTCCATAAATTTAAAGCATAAATAATTTAATACATCAATAGTACCACTGCTGCTTCTAAGAGTAATCAGTTTATACTTGGAATAAACATATTATCCTTGATACACACACGTAAAAATTAACAGAGATTTTTCCTCCCAGAGATTTATATTTTTCTCTTTAAAAATGATGTCATTATTTCAAAAGCTAGGTAACACTCTTTAATGGAAGACATACTGTTCTACACGGTAAAATGTATAAGTAGCCTGAACCAGGTCATCAATATCTAAATTTCAATCTTCTATGTTGTAGCCCATCGCATTTAGACAATACAGTATTGTGGTTAAGAAAGTGGGCTCCGGGAGCAGACAGATTCCTACTTGAATTTGCCCTGCGTTCCTTACTGTGTGACCCTTAGTCATGTACTGACCCACCTACGCCTCAGTTTTCTCCCTGTGAAATATAGAGAGGCACTGAAACTACTTCAGAGGATTGCTGAAAGAATTGAGAAAATTACATGTAACATGCTGAGCACAGTGTTTATGCCAAGCCCTGCAACCTGTGTGGTCTGTTATTGTAATAATTTTTCGTACAGGGTTACACATGAAGGAGGAAAGCGAATATGAGGATGGCACCAGCCTTAGAGTATTTGAGGCTCTTCTGTGTAATTAGGCCAGAAAGAATATTGGAGACATATGTTTCTCCCTTACCCCAACTCACTTGGGAGAAATAAAGCTGTGTCCCAGAGCATGTAGATGTAAGCAACTTCTAATGTCTCCGCTTAATTTGGAAGGGTGCTGATGTGTGGTTGTCATTAGGAGCCTTAGGTGGTGTAGCCATATACTGAAAATTACTCAACTTTCTCCATCTGATGATCTTGCCCTAGAGATTTAGGGATACAAAACAATGCTCAACATTGCTTTATTTGTGAAAGTAACAATCTTATAACAGTCATGAATAATGCATGTGAATTTAAAATCCTGAAGTACAAAACTTGTTTCATCAAGGGAGGTAAAACTGTTGGGCTAATGAGAAATCGGTTCTCACTTTTAATGAGAAGGCCTTGATTGTAAACAGTCCACAGGATCAAGCCTTCTGTTTCTCGGGGAGCTAGATCACGAAGGAGGAGGTGCCCATTTCTAATGCCAGTGGGTTCAAACCACTAAAAGATGATTGAATTCTTATCAATGCATGGGCCATAATTGATATAACCTATTCATTTGTTACACATTTCATGGACTGGCTACTTGGATAAACTTTGAAGATTCAACTTAGTTTGGGGCCCAGAAATTACTAAGCTTGATTCTAGAGAAGTGGGAAGGGATCGCCGTGACCTTGTATTGTTAGTGATAGCATTTAGGAAGGACTTAGCCCACACTGGGAGAGAACCCTGCATTGCAGCCGAGCCATGGGAATGGATGGATGTGTAGTTGGTGCTGCTACTCCTCCTTGGCCTATTAATCAGAAACAAAGCTATTTTTTAAATAAACTTGTATTAAAACAATTCAGTTAAAATGACAGGATAAGGAGAACTGAGATCAAGCTGTTTCCCAACTTTCATCTTGTCATTTTGCTGACACAGACATTCTCTGGAAACGGCCATAGGAGTCTCGTGCATGAGAAGAAAGAAAGGGGGTGTTTGGGCAGTCTCTGAGAATGTTAGGAAAAAGTAAAATCTCTATCCAATCCCTTTTCTCCAGAAAGGAGAAATGAACAGTTCATTAATGCAGTTTCCATCCTCAGAAATAATACATATCTTCTGTTTTAAGCAACACTTTATGAAATAGGTTGAGAAATAAAATTTGTCTCCTAGTTTTCACTTCCTTTTTTTTCCCACAATCATGTTTCCTTCAGACATTCCTCCCCTCCTTTTAACTATTTACTATGTAATTCTGGTCATAACTTAAAGTGGATTTATTTTCAGTGCTCTCTTAAAGTAAAATAAAAATTTTGTAACGTGTAGGCAGAATCTACTTAAAAATTTCCTTTTAAGATGACTATTTAAAGTGTATCCATGGAAAATAAAAATGAAAAATACAAGCAAGAAAAAGCTGATGTGTGAAATGACTTTCAGTGAAAAAATTTCTTGCCTAGATAGCATGGTTTGTAGGCACTGAGAAAACCTCCGGTTAAAGAAAATCGAGGTCCTGCTTACCTATCATGGAGTTACAATGTGAGAAGAAAAATGGGTCTATTGAGTAGTAAGCCTCATGAATCCAATATTGAGATGCAAGTACCACACAGCATGGCTCACCCTTTATTATTTTAATGCAGAACAATTCATGAATCAGGGTTTTTAAAAAGTCTTTTTTTATTGGAAAATGTTTAGAAGAGAGATGAAGAGAGGAGGAACAGAATAAAGATCCTGAACTTGATAAATACAGGTTTGATCATGAGGGACAAGTCCTGCATGTCTGCCTGAGGACAGAGCTGTGATGTACCAGGAGCCAGAGCCAGAGACTTAAGACCTGTGTTGCAAAATGTAAATATGATAAAGATATTATTTCATAATACTGTCCTGTGGATGCTACCAATAAATGAAGCTAAGAGGGCAATGGAGCAAAACACAGGGAAGATTATGGTTAAATAATCCAAGAAACACTGAAAGTATTTCAAAATTCAAAATGTCTGTAATTTTAGTTTTCTTAAGACAGAAGAAAGAGAGAAACGGGGGTGGGGGGTGGAGCGTGTGGGGGGAGAAAGTTCAGGCAAACTGTGCAAATTATAATGAGACCACGTTTACATAAAAATAACTAAATTATAGAGCATACACTTGATTAATTCAAATAAATTCTACCGATTTCTATTTTCAGAGCCCTTACAGCATTGAATTGAGATCTTGCTTTCATATGTAGCTCCTTAGGGATTTGGAAAGCTTCTATGGATAATTGATGTTCTCTATTCCAACCCGTTCATTTACAGACAAGGAATGAAGAGGCTCCCTTCTGAAGGGGAGCAGAATATACCAACCCAAAATATGCCACTTTGGCATTTTGATTATTTCGAATTAAAATTACTTAAGAAACAGCCAGTGAACGAAGGACACAAGAACCCTCCTTGGTCTCCCCTGAAGGCAGGAACTGAACTCCCTTGTGAAAGTATCCTTCCTGCACCAGGACGATAAATGGATCCTATTGCCCAGATGGGGATTCAAAGCCAAAGAGACCATATGAACAAACCTTGTTACTTAGTCATCGATTTGCTCCCTCAAGCCCAAACCCCTTTGTCTCCTCTGGTCTTCAGAGATTTATTGTTTCTTTGTCTGAAAGGTGCGGTCACTTCTTTTGAGCCTTGGATCTTTGGGGTTCCGGTACATATGAAATTAATGTTTTCCCCCCTATTAATTTGTGATATCAGTATAATAATTGACCAGCCAAAGAACCTAGAGGGGACAAGGGGGGAAATTTCCTCTCCTACACTCCGGTGGCTGATTTGGCCTCTGTGCTCTTACCAGGGCATCACATTCGCTGGTAAAATAAACAACTCTACCTTCCTCGAGGAACACTTAGGCTGTTTCCATATCTAATGCTGTAACAAATATAGGAGTGCAGATATCTCTTTGTGATGCTGATTTTATTTCCTTTGGACATATACACAAAGGTGAGATGCCGAATCACACAGTGTTTCCATTTTTAACTCCTTGAGGTTTTGATTTGCATTTCCCTGCTGATTAGTGATGTCGAGCACCTTTCCATACCTGTTGGCCATTTTGTGGTAGAGATATGTGCAAAGAGTATTATTCAAAGATAGAAGGGAAGGATATCCTGCCATTCACGAAAACATTTGTGAGCTTGGAGGACATTATGGAATAAACCAGACAAAGGAAGGCAAATGTGTGATCCCATTTATGCACTTGGGAGGAGAGACTGTTCATGAATGACTGCTGTCTGACCTGTGAACTGGGCCCCAGCAGATTGCTTCCCTCACCCCCCCTCCGCTTAAAGACTGTCTGATCATAATTGATGTTCATTTTCACATAAATCAGCACCCCTTCTCTGCCTCCCACTGCTTGCTGGTCCATGGAACAGGCCAATGTCCTGACCTGGTCAAGCATGTAGTTTCCAATAGCTGATAACATTCATGTACTAGTACCCATGACTTTCCCCTTTGCCATATACAATTCTTCAGTGTCTGATAAACAGCTTGGGAATCCATTTGGTCTTTCAGCTGCCCAAGATGTGCCTTGTATGTGAGTTTCCTTTGATAAACTCTATGAATTGCCAGACTGGAGTTGCCAGCTTCTTTCTGTCTTTCCTTGCCCTCTGCTTATGGAGGTAGTGTTTCAGTCCTAGAACATTTTCCTGTGTTTGTGTGTACTAATGTGTACAGAATGTAAAAAAGTTGAACTCAGAACCAGAGATTAGAATGGTGGTTGCCAGGGGCTGGAGGGTGATGAAAATTTGGAGCTGTTAGTCAAAAGGTACAAACTTTCAGTTATACGATGAATAAGTTCTGGAGGTATAATGTACAGCACAGTAATTATAGTTAATAATATGGTTTTGTATACTTGACATGTGCTAAGAGTAGATCTCAATTATTCTAACCTCATATACAGAGAAAAAATTAGCTATGTGAGGTAATGAATGTTAACTTGGCTGTAAATGTCTATTAAATTGTACACCTTGGAAAAAACAGAAAATCATATAACACAACCTAAATCTATACATTTTTTATTTGTCAATCATACCTCAATAAAGCTGAAAAAATAAACAATTTATTTTCATTATGGGGATGTATCAGCTTATTCAGGTTGATATATGATTCCTATGCAATTGCTGGTTAGTAAAGGAGATATTACTCTGCTCATTCATTACCTTCAATGTCTCTTACTGGCTTAGCCTTCCCAAATGTCTCTGAAACTTTTAATTTTTCTTGCATATACAGAATAAAACAAACCAGGGAAGCATCTAGTCCTTCTAACATAAAGGTTTTTCCTATTTATCTGCTTCATCCATTATTTCTAAGAATTTTTCCATCACACACATTTATAAGTCTTATGTTTGATTTATAAATTAAGAAATGAGGCAAAGCTCGAAATATATAAGAACTGCTTCAAAAGACGCTAATTGTTTTCTTCACCCACACTCAATGCTTCATTTTGTTTCACTGAGCAACAAATGAGTAACTGTACTTTGTAGGTGTGCTTAGTCCTCAGATGTTTAATTTACCCTCTGTGAGACTTCAAGGCAGTGCCATAAGTAATTCTACCTTTCACAGGGCAAGCTGTGCCCTGTTGGGTCTCAATAAATATGTTCTGGTAATCACCTTCCATTTGGGAAAACCAAAACAAAATATGGAGTATTCAGGCAAGGTCTTAAGTTATGACTTCCTCTGAATGAAAGAGAAATCATTCTAGTGCTAATAAAATTTGCATGTATATAAGGTAGAAGGTCACAAGCTTTAACATAAATGCCAGAAGACAAAGCCATTGCAGCTGGCTGTTAAAGGCCTTGCTCTTGTGCCCGCCTGGCAAAGGAACACAGCCCTAACAGCGGACCCACTTCCCGCAGCTTCCCTTGAATCCACTAATTCATTATTTCAGTTTGGCTTTTTATTTATTTTATTATTTTCAACCTATTTGTGATGGTGTCTATTGGGGTGATGTTGGTTAACAAATCCACACAGGTTTCAAGTGTACGACTCAACAAAACGTCATCTGCGCACATGCATCATGCCCCATGGTCCAAAGTAGAGTCTCTTTCCATCTCATTTATCCTGCTTTACCTGAAAGCTCAAGCAGAACTAGAATCATTGCTGGCTTTTAGTAGATTTGGTGTTCTAAATATATTTATTATAATTGCCTAAATGTAATTGTCCTAAATAGCATATTTATATATTGTTTGCTTGGGTCTAAAACAAAGAAAGGTAGCTGGGTGTTTTAGTAAATTTTCAGGTGAATAAATCTATTAGAATCTTAGTTCAGCTTTCTGGAACAAGGGAGGGTGACTTGGGGAATATCTGTGGTCTTATCCCGAAGGAAGTGATAGATACTAAAGCAGCCATATTAAGTGATCTCCATTTCTCCCATGCCCCTTCAACTTTTCTTTAGGACCCCAACTCATCCTTAGCTATTCTTCTCTTTCATAAAGTTCTAGATCCCGGTACTTGTATTTTCTTTAAAAAAACCCACAAAATAGGATGTCATTTTATGAGCTTTCTTGTTTTTGTAAAATGTTAAGAATATTGCAGAAAATGGCCAAAACCAACACATTTCAATCTACCCATGTAGTGTTCCTTGGCCTAAAATACACTGACCTATATCTCTCTGTGATAATCTGGAAGGTGATCAATGTATGAAACAAGTAGTACAAGTATAGCTTAAAGTGTTTAAATTCATTTATTTTGCACATTTATGGCGATAAGCCAGTCCCACTGATTCCACACACACATCTCACTTGGAGGTTGCACAGCTTCTTTAGTTTCCTTTCTTGTTTTTAAATGCAGTTACCAATAGTGATAAACTTTATTGGCATTAGGAGGAAAGGAAATATAAAAGAATGGGTAGTACAGGGAATAAATAATCATATCCTGAATATTTAACATTTCAAAAAAAACTAAGCCAGAGAAGCTCAAAATGCAGTATTAAAAATTTGAAATATATAGGTTAAGGCTTTCCTACTGATAGTTATTTTAGTGCTAAGTACCCACAGGGTGATTTTCCAGGAAACCAATCTTTGTGTCTTTAAAAAGATGATTTGGAAAGTTGAAAGGTCTATGAAAATTAGGATCATCTTTTTCAAGCCTTCTTAAATCTTTCTTACCCATGGATGATAGATACATGAAAAAGGGAGCCTGAACACCACTCTATAGTGCAACCAACTGCAGAGTGAATGAGTGGAGATGGAATTCATTTTTCTTGCTGTCAAGGACATAAATGTTGGGTTTCAATAGTCTGAAGTTCAATAGAAACGTTTCAAGGTTGCAAGTTTTCTCCTAAATGAAATTAGGTTGTTTTGATACAAAAAAAAATGCAGTATTCTCTTTGTGGGTTTGTACTCTGGTCTATGAATGAATATACCTTTTATTTTCTATCTATAGTATCTATGTTGCTGTTGTATAAGATAAATTGTTCCTCTGCTTAATCACCGGTCTCGTGGTGATTTTAGCTGTTGTGTTTTTTAACACTTTGTACAAGGAAATAAAAGTAAATGGTCTAAATCTGTTTGTCTCTGTAATTCCTGTAGTGACTGCAGTTTTCTCAGACTTTAGGTTTTGAAAGGAAAACAGCATAATGTGGTGTTTTTCGTCTTTCTTAAGGGTCAAGTAATGTTTGCTTAAGCTAGCAAACATATAGTGCAGAGATACGCGTTTACCAGTGAATATGCATATGGCATAGAAACAGTCTCTTAAACGTGTCTCACAAGTAATGCATATATTTGGCCCGGCTGGCATGACTCAGTGGTTGAGCGTCAACCCGTGAACCAGGAGGTCATGGCTCAATTCCCAGTCAGGGCACATGCCTGGACTGTGTGCAGGAGGCAGCAGGTCAATGATTCTCTCATCACTGAGGTTTCTGTCTCTCTCCCTCTCCCTTCCTCTCTCTCTGAAATGAATAAAAACATATTAAAAAAATGCATTATTTAATGCATATATTTGAAAACTTAATCATCTTTATTGAGATTTTTGCAACCAAACTTAGTGACTCAAATGGCAAAGTCCCTTGGAGTGAGAGAAGTCTTCATGTTCATATGCGAGAGAGATCAATCCAGGCAAGTTGTCCTCTCCAGAAGATCTTTGCTGTCTCTCTCTCTACAAAGCTGAAGCCAAGAAAGTTTTCCAACTTGGCCACACATTTTTAAAAAAGAGAGAAAAAAGGTTAGGAGAATGGAATACATCAGTAACGAGGGGGTGGTCAGCAATTTAACACAATCACTGAGGTCACAGTAAGGGACAGGAGAATACGAGCCTTGCCCTATAGCATAACAATGGGAAGATGCCGACAGATAAAATAGGAAGTAAAATAAAAATCCTAGGTAGAGACAGCATAATCCATCTTTTTTGAAGATGAAATTGCTTCAGTCAAAAGTTGCGTTGGAAGTGAGTATCACTCAGAGGAGAAACACAAAATCAAGAGGGAAAGTTTAAATTGTCTAAATGTTAACACATAATGTTGCACAAGTAACACCCTTTTCCCAGTGATTACCTGTAATTTTATTTTCACATCACTAAACAAACATTTCCTCTCCATGAAAGAGAGGTTGTAGGCTGGAAGTAATGAAAAAGTCTCATAGCCTGTATATCGTATCTCAGTAGAAACTAGCCTGGAATTAAACAAATGGGTTATGTTCCAGAGATGAATCTTTTGTAGTATGTGGTTGTCAGCTCAGGGAGTCGAATATTTCTGTAATATTTCTAATAGCACAGAACACAAGGTAATGGGGGAAATGTAAAGCCCACAGTCTGAGACCCATGTACACGTTTAATAGGCTCTGCATTCGCTCCATGATTTTCAAGTAACAAAGCTCAAAATAATTTCACAAAACACCACAGTAAATAAAGTGTTGGCTAAGTCTAAATGAATGGCATAAGCACAAAGAAAACAAGAAATGAGACCAATGATAAAGCAGTTTATGACCAGAAGTAAGGCTTAGGAAGGGGGGAACATGCCCAGGGGCGCTGAATAGGAATAATACGCAGAATGTCCAGCCCAGTAACTCCACGGGAAAAGAAAAAGGAATTGCATAAATGTTAATTTAAAACCAAGAAATGGCCCAGTCAGCGTGGCTCAGCAGTTGAGCACTGACCTAGAATCCAGGAGATCGAGATTTGATTCCTGGTCAGGGCCCATGCCCGGGTTGCGGGCTCGCTCCTCATCAGGGGGCGTGCAGGAGGCAGCCGATCAATGACTCTCATCATTGATGTTTCTCTCTCTCCCTCTCCCTCTCCCTTCCTCTCCTGGAAATCAAAAAAGACATTTAAAAAAATAACTAACTAAATAAATAAACCCAAAAAATGGTAATGTGTGATATTGGGCCAATAAAAAAAACTACTGTATAGTTAAATTAGACCAGCAATTTTCAACCTTTCTTGTCTCATAGCACACTTAAACTAATTACTAAAATTTTGCGGTACACCAAAAAATATAGTTTTTACTGATTGGACAAAAAACATGAGTATAATTTTGATTCATTCACACCAGGTGGCTATTGTTGTGTTGGTTGTTGTCACTTTTTTTTAAAATTTGACAATCTAAGGGAAAACAGGTCAGTGCCCTCCTCAGTAAACAGTCAGGTAATTGCATAAAATTTCTTGCGGCACACTGGCTGAAAATTGCTGCTTTAGACTATGAATGACCTCACTGATGATGTGAATTGTAAATAGTTGTTTTGATATGAAGGCACAATAATAACATATAAGATTGATAAAACTCATTCAATAAAGCACATGATTGCAGTGATAAGTCTATGAGATGGATGCTGTTGTTTGTATCCAAATGAAATTCTGTTACAATCACTTTCAAGGGCTAAGTAAGGAGTCTGTTCAAGCTGTGGTCCTAACCCGATTTTTGAAGCCCCAAGGGAGAGAGGCAATAAGTGACTCAAATGGAATAATAAAGTGCTCTTATCTAAAGCTGAGATTCTGTTGCAGCATAAAAATCAGAAGCTTGTTAGGCAAGGATGGATTTATCGAAGTACTAGGTTCTCTTTGTCTTTAAGTAACTATCTGTATTAAAAATAAGAGAGGTCATTGACCAGGGAGAAAAGAAGCATGCTTTATTTTAAAATTCAGCTCAGGTTGTTTAGTAAAGTGTTATTTTATAAAATGTGCATTTTGTGATTATGACCCTTAAATTTGTCCTTACATTTACTGATAAAATCTAAAAGCTGCCTCCATAACCATGATCAAAGTCAGTCAGTTGTATTGATTGTAATCAGAAAAGCTTACTAGGTGGATCAAAACAGGACCTCATAACTATGCAGCAAGCAACTGGCCTGACGTTGCCCTTTCTAACAACAATCCTGTGTTCTTTCATTACCTTTCTTTTTACTGTATTTGTTATAAATGTTTATGCATGTGTGTGCTTATGTATGTGTATGTATGTTTTAATCCCTCTCCAGGTTATCTGTTCTTGATAACAATATTTTGAGTTAATTAATCTTTATCTAGGAAATATTCTAATAACAGCTTCTGGAACTAGATGAGACAACTACTCTTTCTTGTAAAGAAAGTAAAACTGGTTGTACAACATACCTAAGAATATCCATCCGAAGCATATCCATCTCTAATTTTTCTCTGCCATCTTAGTAAACACATATTATAATTAACTGTTGATTAAGTCCAACTGATATATGATTGAGTCTATTGGTACAAATAGATAGTATTCAAAAGATAGACAGCACTAACCAGAGACGGTAAGTCAGTGACCATTAAGTTATTCAGTGTGGTCAGGGAATTTTTACTTCCAAAGGAGCATTTTTAAGTCCACTGTAGCCTTTGGTATAATATAAGATATATAACATGATATGTTATACATATCCATTTATCCATAGAATATATCCCCATATGTCAATATATAGATACCCATGTATCCATATGTCATATAAATACCATCTATGTTTCATTGTTCCATGTTTCCATATATCCACAGAGATACATGGATAAGTAGGTATGCAGATATAGATATAAATAAAGGGGGCCATTGTGTAATGTCCGTATATGGATACGATGCATGATATGCAAAGTCGCTATCACGATCAACAAAAAGATTTTTTGCAAAGAAGCTAAGAAGAGCTAAATAAGCAAGTTCTAGGAAGGTCGGGAAAGAGGAAAGTTCCAGAGGTACTGACAACAAGTTTTCATAGGCTATTCATTGTGTCAATAAAAGATGTGATTGGGTTCTAGCACTTTTAGGATCCATGGGTCTCCATTCCGGTTTTCTGCTTCTTGGGAGAAGGTGTCAGAGTGGTCTAACCTGAGTCAGGCTTTACAATTGTATCTCCTGTTCTGTGGCAGGGAGCAAACGTCACGCAGCCCAGCCGGAGGCACGGGAGCTCATCTCGGGGAACCGGAGTCAGGCTGAACGCAGCAGCCGCCCTAGACACCTGCTTCCTGCCAGTGACATGAGGCCGCGTGGCCACCGGGCCCAGGAGGCGGGACAGTGATGCAGTGTCTCCGCCTGAGTACTGCCTCTCATGGTGACCTTTGTAGCTGTAACATTATTTCTAAGAGAGCTAGAGCCTAAGTGTTTTCCTTTGTTTTCCAATAGAAGCGGTACATTATTATGGCCTCATGTAATAACCCAGTAGAAAGATTAGTCCATCTTCTATTTTATTTCAGTCATACCAATTCCAAATTATTATTTCTAGTCAGGCAAATGTTAAAAACTTCCAAAATTGAAGTGAAATAAAAATCTGTCTCCAGAATGTTTGCTGTTATGAAGCAAAAAGAGCTAAATACAGTGAGTTAGAGTCAATATTTTCTCACACTAAAAATATATTCTCCCAATCATTTCAAAATATGGGGGAAAAGGAGATTTCAATCCAAACAATGATTTTTCTTTGGTTGATTTTGAATAAATGATAATAGTTTATTAGGCTGAAAACTGCTAACTTTATCAATCACTGTTAACAAGGGCTATAATTTTAGAGACAAAGCCCATGGAACACAAACAAGGGAGCAATTACTTTGACTTATAGCTGTAGTAGTGTGAACTTTTGGCTTTTTTTTTTAACAAGATTACTTGTGGACTTCGTACAGATTCTATTTTCTCACTTAAAATTATGTTTCTTATCTACAACTATTAAGTGTAAGATTTAATTTTATTGACATAAATGTAAAAATGCTACATTCACTGCCAAGGGCTTACTAATGCAGAATATGGTAAGTTAAGTATTAATGAAAATTGTATTTTACTGTATTCCAAGGAAGCCAAAGAAGTGTTTGATGTAATATGTGCAAGTCTGAATTATAGGAACATCCACAGCATTAAGAAATTATATATGAAAAAATATTATATGACATAAAATTGTTTTATCTGAATCATATTTCTTAGTATTCTTCTCTATTAAATAGCTGACTTAAGGTCTTAGAAAACCCTGAGAAATAATGTCCTTCTAAGTGGGCTTTATAAATATTCCTGGACAGAAAAAGATACATTCACTCCATATTTTTTAGCATGCATTATTTTATGACTTCAAACTGCAACCCCAGATTTTCCCCCTTATTAAACAATTTTTAGATATGTGGTAGAAAAATGTATTTCAAATCTTTGTGGGAGACAGATATTTCTTAGAGAAAATGAACTATAATATCAAAAAGAAATGTGACTTTTGCAATCTGCTTGATTAACTAACAGGAGAAATTGCATGAAACCCTTTTTTGTACTTAAAAATCCCAAACTATTTTATACTGAAGCCAAACTACTGTGTCATTTACCATTAAACCAGCAGATATTTACTGAACATCTATTGTGTTCAAGCAACTGTGCTCTGTGCTGTGGGTTTATAGGACCTAATGCAAAATGTTGCTGCACTAAAATAATTTAGTCAGTGAGTGCTTTCTGTATCAGTTACAGCAGAGCATTTGTAAGCATTTCCAAGCAGAACATTCAGCTAAAGGTAAGAAAGTGCCTGACTAATTGCTAGATAACAATAATGACACTGATTTGTCATATCAAGAACTCTGAAAGAAGTCAGTTCCCATGCTGATCTGGGCATTGAAAAGGTAACTTGGGCTGATACCTTGATAATTTTCTTGGCTTTTTCTCTTGATTCTCTTATGGCTGTGTCATCACATTCTGTCAATACCACGTCCAACACCAGAAGAAAAAAAGACCAGGAAATGGGGGCTCTATTACCGTATGTCTTTCTTAAAACAGTGGAAAACATTTCTGGAAAGCCCCTTGTTGGGTCACAGAGGGTAATGAGGACCTACGGTGAATGGCGTATGCTTAGACCAATGCTTCTCAAAGTGTCATCTTGGGGAACTTAATTGAAATCCAAATTCTCAGGTCCCACGCCAATCCTACCGAATGAGCCACTCTGGCTGTATAGCCTGCAGAAGATGACTGAGCTCTTCAGATAATTTTGATAGACTCTTAAGTTTGAAAATGAGTGACTCAGACCAATCATGATTCACTCCCAGAAGCTGGGTATGAATTAGAGTATGAATAGGTTTCTAATCATACATCTCAGATTTCTCAGGGAACCCTAGGCCATTCTACATTTTTCTTGTGATTTGAATTAACAATTAGAAGTCAGAAAAGGCCATCAAATCTGTAGATACAAAGTGCATAAAAATGATAAAGTTCGTCACCATAGATATCAGTTGACCTTTAGGGCTTTTGGTTGCCAGTGACAAGATGAAAATTAGACTGGCCTGAGCTGGAAAGGAGAAGATTCCTATACTTCAGGCCACGTAGGGTCCAATCAAGAAGAGCAAGTGATGGAGTCCTAGCTGGTCTCTTTTAATCTGCTGTTTTTCATAGTGACTTTAATCATGGCCTTTGCTTTCTAGGAGATCCAAGATTACATTCATTAAAGTGCAAATCTAGAGAAAACACAAGGTTTTCCTTACCCTTAGAGTGTCATTAAGGCCGTGTACCATATGTGGGTCACTTGTCCTTCCTGAGTTAATGACCCTCACCATTTAATGTTCTAGGCTGCTTAGCTCAAGCCTAAGTTACATGCCTGTTCTAAGATGTGGGAATGGATAGGCTCCACTCCGTGCTTAAGGATGGAGGAGGGGTGATCACTACCCACATTTAGGGTGGGGCCCTCTTTCCAGGACAGCAATGAATGGATTTGAGTGGGGAAAGTAAATCATGGCTGTTATGCTTCTTCTTCATGAAGTTTAATTCATCTCTATTTCATCTTCCAGGCTATCACATCTGTAAAAATGGCCTTTTGTTTTGGAATAAGTTTATATTTATAGAAAAATGTAGTGGGTCATACAGGAGAATTCTGGTGTATGTAAGCCTCAGCTGGGTTCCTCAGTTATTATCATGTTACATGATCATGGTACATTTGTCAACACTAAGAAATCGACATGGGTGTATTACTTTGTCTCAACTCCAGTTTACTTAGGTTTCACCACTTTTTCTATGAATGCACACTCTCTGCCTTGGAGCCCATTTGAGGCCGCCACGTGGCGTTTAGTGTCACGTGTCTCCAGTCTTGCCTGGTCTGTGAGGAGTTCTGCCTTCCCTTGATTCCTTGTCACATTGGAGGAGCACTGGCCAGTGTTGTATAGAATAACCCCAATTTTGATTTGTCTGATGTTTTCCTCGTGGTGAGACTGGGGCCATGGAAAGCATACAACAGGGATGAAGTGATTTGTTACACGGTATCAGGGAATGCAAGATTTGGACACAAAGTTAATGCTGACCTTCATTATTTGGTTAGTGTGGTTTTTGCAAGAGTTCGCCACTGTAAAATTGCTATTTTTCTCTTTCAATACTCCCTTCCTTGAAAGTCTGGATATGTGTATATATCTCTATCTCTAACTATGTATCTCTCTATGTGTATATATACATATATGTATACATTTAATCCATATATATTTCCATCTTTCTATCTATCAACTTCAATCTTATGCCCTGATTAATGCATAAGATTGCATTATTTATAATGCTTATATACAATCTTTCTCTCTGTATAATGCTTTCATATGTTCACCTGAAAGATAAAAGTCCTTTCAAAGTGAGAGGCAACAAGCATTTATTTGAGATGAGAGAGAGGGAGAGAGAGAGACTAGCTGTTTGGGAAGCACTGATTCAGGCAGAAGCCCCAATAGCGTTTGGAATCGGAGACAAAGACAAAGGGCACCTATGGGAAGGGGAACAATTACATCAATAGAAGGAAGGCATTTCTATTGGTGCAGATAAGCTAATCGTGGTGATGCTAATTCTAAACAATGTTTTTAATTTTCAGTCTGGTAGTCATCAGTCCTCTAATCATACTATCTACTTTCTTGTTATCTTTGCAAACAGTCCTTTGGGACACAATGTTAATTTAGGCCCAGTGCAAAGGTTATTTTGCCCTGTTTTAACATTCCAAAAGTTTGAGACATAAGATGTGCAAGGCGGTTCCTCCCCGTTGGCAGCTCTGACTCCATTTTAAAGGGCTCAGTTTATTATTCTTTTTACACATGTATTAATGGCCTCTAAATTTGAAGTTGTTGTATAATTAACACCAACATATATATACACACATACATTCATACACAAAAACACATGCACTGATTTTTAATGTCAGGTGTGGTCCATGCAGAATTCACCAACTCTTAGGAAATGACAGTATTGGTAATCGAGTCAAAATTTCTTCTCAGGAACAATATCTCTGAAAAGTTGTCAACCAGCTGCTGATTAAAATGTGTTCAGTACCCACTAAGCAGCATATTTAGTGGGAAAGCTTTGAGTCATAAATACATTTATGATGATTTTCTCTGGTGATAACATTTTTGCCTTTGAGGACCAAACAAACAAAAACAAACAAACAACATTTAAAAACCTATCCAAAACGAGAGTACTTGAAATACTGAAATGCTTCCGTTATGGGCTGAACTGTGTTCCTTAACATTTATATGTTGAACTCCTAACCTCCTTTACTTCAGAATGTGACTATATTTGGAGATAGGGTTTTTAAAGACATCACTAAATTGAAATGATGTCTTTAGAATGGTGCCTAATTCAATATGACCGATGCCTTAATAAGAGGAAAGTTGAACATACAAGAGACACTAGACATGTGCACACACAGACACAGCCCCCTGAAGACGTGGGGAGAAGACAGCTAGCTGTCTGCAAGCCGAGGAGAGAGGCCTTGGAAAGAACCCAACGTTCTGAAACCTTCATCTCTGACTTCTTGCCGCCAGGCCTATGAGAAAATAAATTTCTGTTGTTTAAACCACTCAGTATGTGGTATTTTGTTAAGATAGCCCTCACCATGTACCACAGCCTCAAGTAGGTTTTTTTCCCCGCAGGACTATCTTACGTTGAACTTCAATTCTTTCAGCTACTTGTCATAATAATACAGTGGCTAACCACCCAGGCGGTGCAGAACTATGCTGGGTTTTGCACTGCAGTGTCCGCCTCCCGGGAAGCCTCTTAGTCCAGTTCAACTATGGGCATTTATGAATCTAGTAAAGTCTTGTACTGACTCTGCTGAGTGGCGCTTAAGGTTGATAATGACAGTTTTACAATACAGTGCCCAGAGGTTTCAGTAGGCTTTCTGTAATCTAAGCAGGTCTGGTTATGTGAAATTATGTGGGATTATCTCATATAAACTCCACACGTACAAAAGTTTGAAGGCGTATATGACATAGTCTTAACTTAAACTAAGATTAAATTCTACCCAAACCTACAAGTTTAGTGTATAAGAAAAGATGAAATGACTGGACGTCATCGACAGATGGACTTCGAGTTGTTTTCCAGTAGAATGATGCAGGTTTATCTGTGTGCTCTCGTCTTACCTCCCTTGTGACCAGCCTTACTTATTTGTCAGAAAAAATGTGACTAGCTTGAACCTAAGAGAGCAATAGGGATCTACTGAGTCTAGAAAATTTATGAGACTCAAATGGGATTTAAATTCATGACTCAGCTTCATTAATGCTAAACTCAAAGCCAGTAAACAAGATAAAGGACATTAGCTCTTACCTCATTTTCATGGGCTCTTGTTACAGCACTGCCAGGGGTCAGTGCAGGTGACCTGTCCAGTCATTATTCTTGAAATGACTGACACTTATCAGGAAGATAGGATAATGAAAGAACAAAAGGAAACAGCTTGTTCTGATGGACATCGTGAGTCATCGATAGCTCCATCCATCAGTTCTGACTGTTATGGTCTTGTAATCAAACCTAGAGGCCGAGATCTGCACTGGGTGGGATCAGGGAGCAACGGCTGATAAAGCAAACTCGGTGTCCGGTGGCCACGAGTTGAATCCTGGCTCAGATTTGAATTTGGATTTTTTTGACTGCCTAGAGCTTCCTTTTGCTCATTACAAAATACTGGCTTTGAGGATAAAATAAAATAATGTATATATAATCTCTAATTCTATTATTATAATTTACTAGGTTGTATAGATAATATATATAATCTATTTTTCCTAATAAATCAAATAATAAATGTATGATTTATTATGCTACACTTAATTTTCATTTATAGAATTATCTATTTTGTTCCCTAGCATTTTCTTTTGCCAATGTCAGGGGCAGGAGCAGGAAAGAATTGCCTGATAAATTTTGTATGCAAATTGTCAATCTGTCAAAAACAAACTGTAAAGGAGGCAGATTATAGAATAAATATTTCTTATTCGGATAAAAAAAAGGTCAGTCTTAATCATGACCATTTTTGCAGCCCATATGCAGTTCCATTGGTAAAGTTCTGCCATTGTTATCTCAATTATTTTGTACTCTTTTCACCTATTTTAATTTTAAATAACTTTCTCTAAATTTTATATAGCAGTAACAGGCAAGCAAACAATACAAACCTCATTTAATCAAGAGTCTATTTCAAGGCTTTGTAACCACAGGGCAAATTTGGTTTCTGTAGGAATTAATCTTAGTTTATCTAATCAAATGCAGTGGGGAGGAAATGAAAACATGAAAGTAACCTCTGAGAAAAATATTGTTTCATAAATTAAACATATTTTTCTTCAGATATAATTGAATAGTAATGATTTTTGTCTTAAGCAATTAATTTCTTTTAGTTTGCTTAGCTTTGGAAATTCTATTAGTGTTGTAATTTCATCTATGATAGTTATAATTTAAATTATTTCATATATATACTTGCACTTCTAATTGCTTTAAGTGTATGTAAACTAAAATGACATTTTCAGTTTATTTTATTCATTTTTACATATTTATATTAATGAATTTGAATCATAAATAACTGATAAACTGAGCTTAAGGAACAGCTCTCCAATTTGAACACTGATTTTGAAGATAACCCTATATATTAGATTGCAGAAAGGATATATTTAAATCAATATTTTCACACTTCTAAGTATAGTTTAACTCTTTGGGGGTGTATATAGGAGAAATGATATAACTTCCAACTCTGAGGAAAACATTTTGTGCGGAGATTTTTAAAAAAATCCTGAACGAAGATATTTTAAATCTTCTATGCCTCAATATATTTCTCATTTCTCCACCATCTCCACAAAATCCAAATGCTAGATGAACAATATGCATTTCCAAACTCATTTTAACATCTGAAGGTTTTTGAAATTTGTCCTGGAATTTTATAAATTAGATTTTTTTTCTTTCAAGGGTGAACACTTACTACTTTATTCCAATTGGTCATTTCAAGATGCGATATTTTTGTAGAAAGTCATTCTTTCCTACATTCAACTTAAATATCTCCTGTCTCATTTCAAATTAAGTTTTTCCCAGTCCTCTTGAATCTACTAATATAGACCTATTTCCTTAGTGAAAGTCAGAAAAAAATAGCATTTTTCAAACTCCTTTGCCTATTTTCCCCCATACTTTTAGTTTATCTCTAAAGTCTTGGGCCTCAAATGACAAAGTTCATTCTTTGCAAACAGCTGTGATTAGTACTATTAGTATCTATATTACCTAGATATAGTTTAATCATATAAATTCCCAATTTTACCTCATTAGAATTGTTATATAAAATTTCCACATCCCTACCAAATTTTTTAGTATTTTACTTGTCACATTTAATTTCCTTTGCCATTCTTACAAAGACTGTTTTCTGTATACCTACTTTTTTATTCCCTTTAATTTTAAGCAAAACACACTAGAGTTCACACAGAATGTGAGTTTCAAGCAGGGGAAAGGCACAGGTGATCTTTACTTGTCACTTTCCCAAACAGTTAGCAGTTAGATCCTCTGTACCCTGGGCTGTTTCTGAACTAAAATAGATTCTACTCTGATGTTTAACAACAGTTTGTGATTCAGTCCTTTGGTTCTAGCATTAGAGTTTTGGTTTCAGCATTTGCTACATCATGATACTTTTGAGACCCAGGGAAAGTCTTTAAAGGTGTTCTATATAATTTTCCCCTTTTAATTGTATTTATATAACACAACAATTTTTTGTTGTTGGCAAACCCATCAAAATTATGAGAAAGTTGCAAGTACAAACCTTTTAAAAATGCCTGTGTGCGTGTTTGTGTAATATGTGTGTGTATATTTATGCGCGTATACCTAATAAACATAGTAGAACAAGACCTGGATATTATTTTAGTCTCTTTTGTTAAAGTAATAGTGTCATCACTGGCAGCCCATCTCATTTTTTTAAATCTCTATTTTTAAAATCTTTTTTAAGCGTGACATTCATTAAAAAAATGAACAAATCATCACATACACCTTTATGAATTTTCAAGAGGTGACCACACCCATATAGCCAGATTCCAAAAGAGAGACATCACCAGCATCCCAGAAGCGCCCTAGCAGCCACATCCACTGATGGACCCTCAAGGATAAACAGCATTCGGACATCTAACACTAAAGTTTAACTAATCTTGTTAACGAAATGATTTTGAACTTTGTGATTGGAATCATAGTATATATGTTTTTGTGCCTTCTCTCACTTTTTCCCCCTCAAAAAGTTATCTTTGTAATGTCATAGATAGTTTTAGATTTTCCATTTTCCTATGTAGTATTCCACTGAGGTTTCCACAATCTCTTTTAGCTGATATTCTTGCCCAACTACTTCACTGGGAATGATAGGTTATGAAAATCTACCAATTTTTTTATATTAAAATATGAAGACCCCTGCATCTGCACCCATAATTACCCTTATAATTATTCTTCCATTTTTATACATAAGAATGTCTTTCCATTTATGTGCCTGAGAGTATTCTCTACCCCTACTTTCTTAGGTCACGTTTCCCATTAATTATGCCATTCCTTCATTATTCATTCAGCATATATATATATTCAGTCCTTAATGTGTGTCAACACTAACTATATGCTTTGGATACAACCATGAACAAGAGAGACAAAGAAATCTGCTTTCTTGGTGGATACATTATAATGGTAGGGAGAAAAAACAATAAGCAATAAATAGTGGAGTTAATAAAATATTGGAAGCCACTAAATTAAAAAAGACAGTAGATCGATGTAAGGAGACCAGGAGTGTTCCAGGATGAACAGGTTACAGTAGCAAATAGAGTATTATGATTGGCTCCAATTTACCCTTAGTCCCCAGGTAACACATTTCAGTTTTCTCATTAACAGAATGATGCAGTTGTGTGATATCCAGGGTTTCTTCTGCCTTTAAAATTCTCAGTCCATAGAAGTCATCAATAATCATCATAATAAAAAATGTGATAAGGTATTTTTTATTTCTAGGACTATTGTTCATATCTTAGAACATTGTAATGTTTATCAATGCACGGCACTTCTTATTTTACAGATAATTTCTGGTAGTTGGAATAAACATTTAACAAGAGATTTCTAAGAGGAAAACTTGCCTTCTAAAACTCCAACTCGGGGGAGTCACAATTAAGGGCTTGAAGGGATTAGTCTCGTTCTCCAGGGTTATAAACCTTCCTTTCTTACCATCAGCCTCACTCTGAAAGTTTAACTAACCCTAAATGCATTTGTCATTCCAGAAATCATTCTTATATGTTGTGTCTAGCAACGTCTTAGGTATCAAATACTTTATCTTACAAGGTAGAAGCACCCTTTATTTTTACTTCTTCGCAGATCTCAGCATCTTAATTGCAATGGCTCATGAGCTCAGCCTGTTTTTATCTTTTTTATTTTATGTGGGTTTTTTTTTTGTCTGCTTGCAGTAGTGCTGATGTGTCACAGAACTGTGACTATAACTTCTGCCATAATTGATGGGAACCAATTCTTCTGGGATATATTAATACAACTGCAGGCAGTGAGGCAAGCAGTGAATGGAAAGTAAATGGGCTCGGGAGCTCTGGAGATGCCGACGTTGCTGGAGGTGAGGAGGGAGGCAGCCACTGATAACTACAGCTGAACAGTGGGAAGAAAGTATGCACTGGGCTTGTCTTACTAATCATTATATATCATGTGCACTTGGCCGTTATGATCAAATGTTGCCTTCCCAAACCAATTAGCCTTCAGCGTGGTGCTACCTAGCGTGTACGCATGTGGCTGCCAGCTGTAATGATCCCGAGGCTTCGACTTTTAAGCACCCATGTTAAGGATACATATTTTCTCTGGGGTTTTGAAAACAAAATATTTTTTTCTCAGCTGTGAATGCTTTTTCCAAAGACGAAGTTTGAAACTGTAAGACTACTCCCTTACATTTTTTTATTTAGGCACTCTCGACTTGAAATCCTAGAATTTTAGTTCTAGTTAAATCATTTAACTAGATTAAAAGCTTGATCTAGAGAGAATGAATTACTTGTCCAGGATCCAGAAACTGTTTACAAGGAGTGTTTGGATAAAAACAAATCATCAGGTTCATTATGGTTACATTTACCAGCGAGTCAGTAAAATGTACTGCTAGGCATCACGCTGGGGAGGGGGGAGGGGAGGGTGGATTCAAGGACACACTTAACACGTAGAGATATACAAACACAAATTATTTTAAGGACTCGATCATTTGCTAGCGACATAAAGAAAGGGGGAATAAAAGGAAGGGGTTAGCTCATTTTGATTAGGGGGCTGGAGGAAAATGAAGCATCTACAACAAGGAGCAGGCACGCCCAGCAGGAGCAGCAGATGCCCGCTGCAGGGGCCTGGCGGGCGCAGTGGAGCCGTGAAGTCACTGCCCCACACATGCTGGCACTCCCATAACTTTTGTGGACTCTGTTTATGCCCTGAGTTTTACAAATATTTAAAGCTGTAATTTTCCCACCTGGCGTTTGCATTGACCTCAATGAGGAAAAGCCAGCCATGCTTAGCATTCATGTGGAATCTTCAAACATCAGCACGTCGCATTTTCCTACCTCTAGAAACAAATATGTTCTGGACTCCTGTCTTTGCAAAGTTGACTTGGCTAAACACTAAAGGATGAAGGGGCTGCCGTTTGATTCCTGGCTTTCTCACCCTCGACTTTTCAGTGAATCGAAGCCTTCGAGGACTGCCCATGTGTCCTTGGTTTGGACACTGACGATCGCATCCATCGCTGTGACTACACAGGGGATTGGATATCGAGGCCCTTGTGTTTTCAGAGAGTTAGTACCATTCCGTAAGCAGGCACACTTCACTGTAAATAAGAATCAGGCATGAAGTTAACGCACATGTCCAGTTGTGAAGAATTTAATGACTCCACCACCATGTGGCATCTTCCTCTGGAGACACAAGTCACACTGAGCGTAAGAAAATCGCTGCGACACAGTGACTGAGAGGATGGCAGCCTCCTGCAGAAATACGCAGGGACTGTTTTCAGCAGGCATTTTGATGAATATTAATGTAATAGAGATGTCTGAATCTGTGTATGAATCAAATATAAACCAAATGTTACCTGCCTCCCAAGAGAAAATGTTTTGATTCCTATTTTTTTTCTTTCTGCCTGGTCATTTCTTGAGGCATCAGGCATCACACTGGCTGACTGCTGGCGTCTGATTCTCCTGGAGAGGAAGGAAAAGTTCAGGGAATACATATAAATAAAATAAAAGTGAAAGTACCTTAAACCCGTTGCTTTTTGTAAGGACCAACATAAAGTCAACTGCTTTCAAAATAAGTCTTAAAACCGAGAAAGGATGATTTTATTTGAAGGAGTTATATTGCAGTTATGCAGAGTCAAGTAGCCCTGAAGAGATATTCACACTAAGTAATAGTTCCCCACATGCTATCAAGTCTGTTCTTTTCAAAATATTTCTAATGTAAACGTTACATCTGATCGAAATGTTAGAGCGTCATCGACTCTCAGGTAAATGCCTTAGAGGTTAGAGAGGAACGTTGTCTTTACTTCCTATTTGGGAAAAAAGAAAGCAAGTTGGGCATAAGATATAGAGAAAGAGAAAATAAAATTAAAACAAGAATGCTATACAGTTATGCTTAGCTGCCATGGACACTGCAGGGCTAGAATTTTTATGAACTGCTAATTGGAACACCGAGTTTGCTAACCGCCACGATCAAGTTTTAAACAATCTGTCTTTACAATACGCTATTTGAAAACCTGGCAGGGCTCCTTTAGACTTTGAGACAAGTCCTTAAGGAAAAATGATTTCTTTCAAAAGAATAATAATATTAAAACTATCTAAAGATATGTTTCTTGACCATCTAGAGTTTTCAGAGACTAATTTTGGCCTGTGTGTTTATATCTCTCCTTTTAGACATGGTCAGTATTTCTAGAAAGAAAATGTTTATGTGTTCTTTTTGTCTCAACTGCCACCACCCCCCCCCCGCCAATAAAAGTAATGCATTAGCAAAATATGGCCAGAATAATAAAGTATTTCTTCATAATTTTTAAAGTAATGAACTAATAAAAACAACAAGTTTATATCATATATTCTCAAAATGATAGGCATGACCTGGAAGCTTTAAAAATCTTACTTTTAATGGAATTATGTTTCACATTTTTGATTAATGTATGTGTGTACCTGTGCTTATAAACATTATGTATTTTAAGTCACGCAAGTTGATAGGTATTTTAAGATTTAAATGCTGAATGCTTTGCCCTTGAACATATTTGGTTAATCCTCACTTGAAGATATGTTTTATTGGTTTTTTTTAGAGAAAGAAGAAAGAGAGAGAGAAACATCGATTAGTTTCCTCCTGTACGTGCCCCAACCAGGGATTGAACCCACAACCTAGGTATGTACCCTGACCAGGAATCAAACTGCAACCCCCAGCCAGGGCTGCACTTGAATACATTTTAAACTTTCTAATCTCTAGTTATTGTATTTGTTCAGTGAAAAAATAATTGATATTCAAGAACATAATGAAATGATTATGGGATAATAGTTTAATAAAACAAGTGCTAGAGAAATACCTTTTATGACTGCAGCATATTTATTAGTATATCTTTGCCACCCAGCTCTAATAGTGATTTGATAAGTATTTATTTAACCGAGCACAACTGCAAATAGACATCTGCTCATTTTCTTGGGCATATAAATAAGCCTGGAAGAGAAACATTATTTGAACATGCTTTTTATTCTAGGCAGCTTAGTAATAGAGGGTAAGTACTTGGACTTAATATCAGGTTGTTTTGTTTATTTCTTGGGCATTTTAGTCATTTTACATTAAAATTTTTCATAGTTGGAATAAATGGGGGGAAAAAACTTTTAAAAGCTGCCTCAAAGTTTTATATGTCTAATCATATTTAGCAAGAAAATGTGACTGGTTTGGGTGGTAAGTTGTCAGAAATGTTCTAGAGATTTGATTTGTACATAAAAAAACTGTTAAATCCTTGAAAATAATTAAATTCATGGTTATATATGTTTTGACACATATTCCTAAGAATAGTCAATTTGAAAAAAACTGACTATAATTTGTGACAAACTTCTCTAGGAAACATGGCAAATTAGTCAGTAGTGTAGTTGAAACAAGGAAATAAAAACGTTTGCAGCTTCCGAAAAGAAAGTAACCACTAGAGGACACTGCTGCTCTATATAAAATCAATTTATAGCCACAATAAATAACGACGATTTAAAATCTAGGTTGAATGTGGCAAATTTAAAGCTCTAAAAGAAGAAATGCTCTAAAAGAAGAAAAATAAATTTGTTACAGTTAATATTATTTATCAATTTCAAAACTTTGAGCACTACATTGACACTTCCATCAAAGTAATTTTGCTAGTCGTTGAGATGTACATTTAGAAAAAAACCGTACAGGAAGATATTTATGCCACTCCACAGTAGCTCTGCTTAAACTCTGCTTAGATAAATCGGTTATATGTTTATAACATAGCATAGAGCCACATTTACATCCCAGAGTGAGAAGATAAAGACGGTTAGTATAATCTCCAATTTGAAAAGGAAGGCATTGAGGTGCAAAGGCCACTGCTCCTCTGAGAGAGTGAATGTGTGTGTGTGTGTGTGTGCATGTGTGTGCGTGCGTGCGTACAGGGGTACAAATGGAGATAAAGAAATATTTTTTCAACGAAGTTGAAAAAATATGGAAAATTAAAAACTGGATTGTATACACTCATAAAACATATGAAACTTGAAAAGATAAAATACAATTTATTATGTTTCATTAGTAAGCATGCTCTTCAAGAAAATATCCATTAAAAGAAAAACACTGTGCTTACTGTGAACTAAAAAATGAATGGTTAATGTAGAAATATAAGAAATATTCTCTGAAGTAAAGGCACTGAAACAGAGTTGAGATAAGATGTACAGCATGCGTTGCAGAGTTTTGTGTGACAAATATGCAAAGTGTTATAGATACAGAACTTAGGAGATCATTGTGGGTTAAAGTAAACTAAAGTATTCTATTGAGGGTCTTGACATTTGAGAAATTTGAATGTGGTCTTGAAATTGGAGAAAAATTCCCATTGGTGGTGAGGAAGTGACAGCATGGAAAGGACTCAGAGACCTTCCTGGTGCCGACACATACAGACGCCAGTTAATAAAAAACCGGCCTGCTTTCCTGAGGAGGGGTAGCAGGGGTGGGTGAAGAAATCTAGGAGGATACATTAGGGATGTGTTGTGAGCAGTTTTGAATTCTAGGCTGAGAGGCTTTGATTTGATGGCAAGTATTTAAATCAGACGCATGGCATGATCAAAGGCGTATTTAGAAAGATCGATCTGTTTGCCAGGCAGATCCCTATGAGGAGAAATTTCAGTGGGAGAAGACCTTTGAAGAATCTGCTTCACAGAACAAACGGGAGATGGTATGAGCCTCATTAGGATGGTGGCGATGGCCACAGAGAAGACAGGAGTCATCTAGACAGGCAACAGTGTGGATTGGGGTGGATTAAATGGGGGGGTCTCAGAAAGGAGCGACGAGAAGTGGACATGAGAATTTAAGCCCAGAGGGCACGAAACAAAACGAACAGCAAATGTACCGAAGAGAAAAGGCAGAAAAATCTGTTCGGTTTTAGTTATAGTCAAAAGTCTTTTCTTAATTAAATACAATGGTTCTCCTCGGAGATGCAGGACAGAGCTGCAGAAAGGACTTAGATTGTCAGTAGGGATGTAATAGTTATATTTAAAAATGCTGACTTACCCAGCAAGAGGGGAAACATTTCTGCATGAAAAGGAAAAGAGGAAATAGGGGATTAAAAGCTAAAAACTGGGCTAATCTGAATTGAATAGCTAGAGAAAGAAAAATCACCGTTGAAATGTTCAGAATTATTATCTTAGATATGCATAGGAGAGGGGAGATCAGTGAGCCAGAGGCAGAGAAAGGGAGGTTCCCTGAAGTAAAACTCTAAGTATAGGTCAAGAGGGATGGAGAAAATATTGTGGAGGTCAGGAGTTAAGAACAGACCAGTGTTATCCCGGAAAGTGCCATGTCATCAAAGTGTGGGAGAAAGAAGATGGGTCTGGAATGAAAGGAGGGGAAACAGAAGCGGGACTAAGGCACTGTTTGAGAGCACTGCAATGAAATGAAATGAAGTCAAAAGGGAAACTAAGATGAAAGGGTCAACCATTCGGTTTAAATATTGTTTTATAATAGGAAATGTATCACTTGGGAAATACTGTGTTATTTTGGGAAATATGGTTGTTATTTAGGAAATACTGCCGTATAATACTTAGGAAAACATTGCATGCCTACTGCCAAAGAGAAGAAAGTAAGAGACGTGAAGGAACTAAGAGTCTAACTGAAGGAAAAAGTGAATGTCGGAGGAGACAGAAAGAGGGGACCGAGGGCACAGGCTGAAGCAGCCGCCTTGGAAGTAATCCTGAAGAGCTGTGTTTGACTATGAGTTTCGATGGGGGTATTCTTAGCTATCTCAAATCTATTTTGAAATTACATATGGGACATGGCAATCAGTAAAAAACCAGGATCGCGTCAGTCATGTTTGTGTTGCAGGAGATGAGATGACACACAAAAACTTAGGGGCCCAGAAGGGAACTTCTCCTGCCTCACAACTTTCCTGATATTCAGTGCTGAATGAAAATCCCGACTCTATTGTGTGAATCACATTTGCACTGAGACTGTTCTGTTTATGGCCTTATGTAAATCCAATGACAGATGAAAAGCCAACTGAGCCTTCTTGTAATCCTGAAAGAGATTACATGATAGAGCTTGTTGACCAATGTTCTAAATCTACATGCTTCTGTCATTTTAGCCTTAGGGGCTTTTATGTTTCAAAAGACATTTCCACCTTTAAAAGCCAGACATTCAAAGTCTGAAATGTTCTGTAATTCACCAAGAGCAAGGCAGCAAGCCTGCGGTTGCATTTGGTCAGAACTGGATGAAGACCCGCTGGTGAGATTTCGGGCCTGTCAAATTTTCTCCTTGTACTGATCTGGATGCAGACCCTCCGACCTTGCTCTACTCTTTGCTTCCTATGACTTCTCTCACTCCTGATGACTTTCTCAGCCTTTCATTCATCCAGCAACTTTTCTAGGAACTCCTTACCTGTATACTTCTGATCCCCAAACTGCCTGTCCAGCTGATTGACTACCATGCTCTGACCTCCTGGACATAAATTGCTGATCAAATATTGCTTACTTTAGTGCTAAATTGCTTCCTCCAGCTTGCTGTAGGATATGTTGACGTGTGTAGACTGCCTGCCTGAACTCCTGGTCTGTCTTCATCAAGCCCCGGTTGGCCCTTCCTAATCCTGACTCACTATCCTTGCTCCCAAAAACCATTTCCCCCAAATTCTAGAATAGCAATTCAAGGCAGTTCCAAGGTTTTTAATCCTGGGTAACGATGCATACAATTATGATGGCATTAAAAGGGTAGGAAACAGTGAAGGAGATAAGGAGCTTGGTTGTGGATATATTTTATTTAGGGTTATAGTAGATGTTTTACATTATGAAATTTATCTTGAATGCTCACAAGATTCAGGGTATATTTGCTACTATTCCACCATCAGGTAAAAAATGTAGTCACCTAATCTTATTATAATATATTTATTATCCAGGTCTTGCTATACTGGAGTTCTATTTTATGTTTTGCAAGGTTCCAGTAGTGGATGATTATAATGGATTTTTTCTAGGGATTAAAACTATGGAAGTCTCTTAAGAAAGAACCATTTTAGACTCAATTAGGGCTGAAAAAAATCTTAATTATATTCACTACACACATATATATCTCACCAATATGAGTTCAGTATCACCAATGTTTTTTTTCTGAAAGACTTATTTTGGCACAATATTCAGAAAAGTGCAAATTGTTCTTATTTGTGTCAAAGTCCTCCATGAAGTTTCTTCCTAAACTGTTCCCATGCCACACCATTCACAGGAAATCAAAATATGTAAGGCGCATACTAAGAAATGTAGCAGGCTTCTCAAGGGTTGTGGTGATCCTGAGAGCTTAGGAAATCAGTGTCTGCTGAATTTTAACCGATTACCATCCTGGATAGAAGTTCTGCTTGGAAATCACCATCTACCCAATTAACCTGGAAATGTGACTATTATCCTTAAACCATTCCCCTCGCTGACTCTCATCTTTAACTGAAACACCTAGAAACATTTTGAATCCCTTCCTATCCATACCTCTATCCCTTGTCCTAGTTCAGGTAACATTGTATTTTCCTAGAACTCTTGCCCACCTCCCTAAACTGGTCTTCCTGAATCTAGGATATTCCCCCTTCTTTGACATTAGTCACATTGCCTTCTCTGCATGGACTATCCTTTCAACACCATTAGCAAGACAAAAGATTCCAATTTATGCAACTCAGCTCAAGGCCACCTCAAGATGACGTTCCTGACACCCCAGCTCTCCACATTAATGTGGTGCTGCAAACAGGCTGTGTGCTGCTTCTCTGTTTCTAGAAAACTCTGCACATGTTCCTGCTTCTGTAGGTAAAACAGAGTCTTAATTGTGCTTCTGGGTCTATTTCTCCCATGGAACTCAGAGAATATTAAGGACAAAGATCATATGTAATTGTTTCTCCAGAACTCAGGTTAATGCTTAATATAGTACTCAATAACAAACAAATAAATATTATGTACAGGTCTGTCTTTATACTTTACTTACTGTATTATTTTCCATGGGCAAGAGCTCTTACTGTGTGTTACACCTGGCACAGTAACAAATATACTGTATTTTTTTCTCACTCAAGGTCTTATGTGAGAACAACTCATACCATATATTTCTTCTTGATAATTGGATTGTATCTTGTGACAAAATCTTAGAAACTCAATCAGATTTTACTGTAAAAGAAAGGGTGGTGGAAAGTTTAGAAAAATTTTAATGTAGATACTTTGGGGAATCCTACATATTCCCAAGATCTAGACAAGAAGAGCTCATTTTAGGTGACTTCAGGGTTACAATTCAGGTCAATTTAGGATTACAATGAGAGCTATGCAGGACATTGACTGCCTCTCGCAATACTAATTATTAATATAATATAACTGATGTAATACATTGAAAACTTCTTTTTTTGGTGAGGAGATAGCCTGTGCAGAGCTTGGGAGAGGGTGGGGAAGAGGTTGATTGATTGCCTCTGGACCTCATTCTACCCTTTTCTATTCTGGGAGTTCAGGACTAAAATTAATTAAGGAGATGGGCAGACAGGATTGTTTCAACTCAATTTAACATTTGACACATATGCTTGTTGCTCTAAGAGCACTTTTGAATTCTGTTATAATGGTTCGGGGGGCTGTCACCTCACTAGAACTGTGAACTCCTGCTCCCCAGTTCTATGCCTTATTCATATTTGTGTATGAGGCACACAGCATAGCACAGTTTGTGAGTCAGAGTAAGAACTCAAGCTGTACTTCTTAGTGGGTGGATGAATACAGTTTTTGATCAACAATGTATAAAATCACCGTTAAAATAAATACTGCCAGGCATGCAAATATGAGGAAAATGCATTTCCTGTGCTCAGTACAACAGTGGAGGGAATGAAAATGGGGTGAGTGGGATGGGTAATACACAAAGAAGCCCTGGATAAATCTTATGAGAAAAGTGCACACATAGTACAATAGCCATATTTATACAAATGGTCATTTGTGCAGCTTAATTGAGACCTCCTATTCATGTTGACAAGCAAATCAGAACAGGTTTCCTGTCAGGACATCATGGCACTCTGAAAACTCGATTTTTGGATTCATCGTCAGACTCCCAAAATATTTGACATGTTGGATCTGTAAGGGGAATCTAATAAGGCAATATGTAATAGTGAAAATAGTGATGATATGAAATAGTGAAAAATAGTTATAAACAGTGATAACTAGTGATAAAAGGCACTATGTAACCAAGTGGAAAATCAAAACATCAGTACAAAGCCTTAGATTTTATTAAAACTTTAAGCCAAATACAAGTCAACAGTGAGTTAGTTTCTAAAGTGTTATAAGTATCAAACTTTATTGATAGCGTGGTATCTACAATAAGGCAGATAATTTCCTTTCTACTCTGAATGTTGGAGTTCACTGAAAGCATTAGCATTTTATTGATTCATTATTTGCTTAATTCCTATGCTGCCTCATTTCCAAAATGATTTGAGACAATTACCTGGGCTGTCTTTAAGGCTCCGGACAAAGCAGAGTGCAGGAAAATTAAACACATCCAAGATGATGACTAGAGTGGAAGCTGCAAACATTAGTAATAATTAAGGAACTAGCAACATTTTTATTTATTCACTAAAAAAGAATTCTTTCAACAAATATTTGTTGAATACCTACTGTGTACCAGGTACTTTATTAAGTCTTGAGGATTCCACAGTGAAGGGGAAAACTAAGAAGGAAAAGTCTCCATGTTTATGAAGCTTAGGATCTAGCTGAGAGGACTGAATCCAGTGGTCTCAGAAATACTTGTATAATTGCAACAATGTCAAGTCCTGAGGACAAGCATGTTGTGGGAATAAAATAATGAAAGCCTTGAGTTGGAAGATAGAGAGAAAGGGCCTGGGCCATTGAGGATCCTAGTCAACTCCAGAGGGAAGGGAAGTCACCTAGGCACAACCATGACCATGCTAATCAGTGCGAAGGACTTCAGATAAGGCTTTCACACTGTTGGCAAGTTTTTATCTTCGGGCTGTTTCCGCTACCGTGTAGTGCATTATATTGCTTGGCTCCTCAGAAAAATGAGGGAATATCAAAAATCCAGAGCCACTCATAGTTCTTGGTAACTTAGCTGGCTTTGAATATAGGCATTTTCAAAGAAAAAGGGAGGGGGAGTCCTGTCTATAGATAGCACTATTTCTTGTATGTTGTATTCTTAATGCCGTATTACTCTTGATTTTCTTTCTTTTTAGATCTTAGTATAAAGCTTTCTTTTGGCTCTTATTTCTCCAGGTATTAACAATGGATCAAAGATGATCTTTGACATGTTTATCTTTACTTAAGTTTCAGTGTAAAAACAAGCAAACCTGTGCATAAATAAAACCTGGGGTAGTTCACTCTTAAATTCCCTACACATGCCTTTCTGGAAGGATGATATAATTGACCAGTTCAACTGTCCCAGCATTTCTGAGAATAATAGATACACTGGACAGATATTCATGTGGTAGAGTTATCTGACTGGAAATTTACTTAATGGGGCATCTAGTCAGTATTTACTCTGGCAATTAAAATTCCTATGGTGCCAAGATACACAACTGTGTGTTTGGCCACACATTCCTCTTGGCACAGTAATCAGAGAGGGTTCTTGGGTGCCCTTTTCCAGGGAGCCTTGACTGAAGAGCCTCATTTCTGATTCTCGTAGAAGACACATTAGAAATACATTATTTGTTTGTTTACTTACTTGCCTCTTGAGAAGTTGTGTCAATAGGCACGTTGTCGATTTCATCTTAGATTATATACCATTGGGTGGAAGTATAACTATATTGAGGGAAAGGATTCAGATAAGGAGTGAGAAGTGCCCCAAGGGGGGGGGGGCAGAAGTAACTTTCTGTCTAGAAAAGTAAGCATTGTTGACAAAGAAATAGAGAAAATAGTGATGGACAGAGAAGAGTAAAGAAGATGGATGTGATTATTGTCTATTGAATAATGCATTGCAAATATCTATACGATACTTCTCTAAAAGGTCAGTATTCCCCATTTCTCCAAAATTCCTTTCATGTTTATCCTTAATCTTTTTCACTTAAAAGACAGGGAAAGGAGTTTAATATAGTTTTCCTCTGGGTGATAATTAGTTTTATGTGTCAAGTTGACTGCACCGAAAGTTGCCAGCATTAAACACTATTTCTGAGTGTATCTGTGAAAGTGTTTTCAGGTGAGATTAGCACTTAAACTGGTAGACTCGGCGAAGTAGGTGGCCCTCCTCCATGTGGGTGGGCATCATCTAAATCACTGAGGGCTTTAAAAGGAGGAGAAATCCCCCCCTCTGCGTCCCGTCTGCCTGCATGTACTGGGATGTCAGTTTTCTCCTGCCCTTGGACTGGGGTTTATACCACTGGGGCCCCTCATCCTCTGGCCTTGGAGTCTGAACCTGAACTACACCACTGGCCTTCCTGGGTCTCCAGCTTGCAGCTGGCAGATGGTGGGATTTCTCTGGAGAAACCTACTAGCAGAAAGACCCTCATTCAGGGCATTAGCTTAAATTCTTTTAGATGCCACATGGGACTCTGCTGTCCTTGTAAGGTCCCCAGTCATGTGTCTCATTGAACTTCTCTTTTAAAGAGAACCCATAATTTCTTCTTACAATGCTACACTGGCATTAGGAAAAACCATAAATTTCGGAAGGGGGAAGAGTAAGAATGGCACTTGTTGGAATACTTTTCTCTCTCTCCACATAGAGCTTTTATCTTTTCCGTCCATAAAATCACTTTTGCTACTTCTGAGAGCTTCTCATTCCATTCACCTTTCAACTTACCTTTCTGATACATTCTCATGTCAGCTTCTGTTTCTATTAGCTACAGTCCCCAGCTACACTGTCATATGGATTATTCTCAGTTACATTAGCTATAAATATATACTTGTCTTATTATAATACTACTGTAACTGCTTTCTGAACCTAAAAATTCTGTATACAAGAATGCATGTGCACATACACACACGCTCACATATAACCCCATATTATCCCACATACATCTTTGATGATCTTATATCACATAATATACTCTGCTGCCTCCTTCAAAGTTTCTAAGAAGAGAATTGCTTCTGGAAGCCTCCTGGTCTAAATCTCACCACCACTTTCCCCTAATTGGATATGATAAGCCTTAGGTAACTAGCTTGCATGTTGTTCTGTAAGAGACAATAAGTCCAGTTAAATGAATCATACCAAATGTGCAAATGAGGGCACAACTCAAGTAATATCAATAGTTTCACTTTCTGTAAATGCAGGTCAGCATTTTTAGCTCTAAATGAAATATAAGTCCCCCCAAGTATAAAACCAGAAGCATACTAATCCCTCACCAACATGCTCCAGTCTCAGCGGAATGTATCTAATTGTCCCTCGGAATCAGGTCTTTGTGGCCTAACTTTACTGTGGCTCTGCTTCATAGTAGTGACCCTGGCGTGTGACCTAGTGAACAGAGGACACCTGCCATCAATACTCTCGTTGCGGTGATCCACTGATGATGAGACCGGAACACAACTTGTCTTTCACCAGTCATCCCAAACACAGGTTTTTATCTTCCCGGTAGCTTCTGTTCAAATTCCTCACAGTTAATGGTAGAGTAAGAGCAAGGGAACCAGCCCTCTGGAAGGGGGTCCCACGTGAAATCTGCAATTAGGAGCGAGCACAGCGGCCTAAACGAAAGTCGCAGGCCCATGCAGGGAGCGTGTGGCAGGGAGACGCGGCCACTGGGAGCGCTGGGAGGCGAGCACTCAGCTGACACTGCAGTACCAGCAAAGGCCCATGGAGCTTCCCCCTTCGCCGTCCAGCCTTCATTGTGATGATCAAATTAGCACGTGAGGTAGGGTGCCAGGCTCCGGGGAGGGGGCAATAATGTCTTCTTCTCTCACCCTGTTTCCCGGTTGACAGTTCCCTAGGGGGAAGGCAGAAATAAATTGAGGCCTGCCTTGATGGAGGTGAGTCAGCTCATTAGCAGCTGTCATCACAGCATTTTACCTTCGGCTCACAGATGGAGACAAGGGCTCTTTGAAGGCGATTCTGAGGCAGCTCTGCATAGAGCAGGATAAGTGGGGATCCTGCAAAGTGCCGTTTCCCGGGAAACCAAGCGCAACAAATGCCCTGCTGTCATCAGTTCGGGATGTGTACAGTTCACACATAAATGCTGGGTTTGTGGAGAAATTTGTACAGTGGATGCCTCTGTTATAGATACACAGAAACGAGAAGTCTTTAGGACTGTCAATCAGCTCCTTCATGGAGTCACGGACCCCCTTTGAAAGAGCAGCATGTTAGAGGATCAGAAAGAGGTGACTCCTATAGGACGTATGCATGACACTGAGTTCCTGTGTGAAATGCAGTATTTCCTTATGCAACTTAGAAAGGGGTATCAATTTTAATTGAATTATATCTTGTTTTAACATAGAGGCTTATCTTGTTCATTTAAAGCCCCAGATTCTTGGTGGGAAAACCAGCAGTGGAATTTTTAAATTTTTTTTTGTTTTGTTAATCTTCACCCGAGGATATTTTTTCCATTGATTTTTAGAGAGTGGAAGGGAGGGAGGGAGGGAGAGAGAGAATGAGAGAGAGACAGAGACAGAGAAACATCGATGTGAGAGAGACACATCAATTGGTTGCCTCCAGCACATGCCCAACCGGGGCCAGGGATCAAACCTGCAACCTAGGTATGTGCCCTTGGCCAGGAATTGAACCTGAAACCTTTTGGTGCTCGGGCTGACGCTCTAACCACTGAGCACACCAGGGCAGCAGTGGAGTTTTTATCTTATTTCTCAGGTAACAATATCATCTCTGTTTCATTCACACTCATTCAATTCAGAATACAACAAAAAAAAAGAGGTATTATTTTTCACAATGCTTTTTATTTAAGCCTTTGAAGCCAAATACATTTTTTAAAAAGAAAAAATGTACATGTAACAGGTTTTAAGAGGTGTCTGACTTTAAATTATGTGTGATTCAACCTTTGGGATATCTTAACCTTAGACCACAATGAGTAAAAAATAGGTTTAAAGAGTTAATAGTTCATAATTCTGGATTTTAGATCTTAATTTTATGTTTTAACTAATTCAGTGTGTTTTATATATTGTGATTTATAGAAAATGTTCATGACACCATAGACAAGCAACATTTACATTGTCTGTACAGTTATTACTAACCTTTTCCATGTTTCTTACTTGAATCTTCACTCGCTCTGAGTGGCATTCTTTATTAAAATATCCTAACACTATCAGGTCCAGGTAGGTATTACATGTGGAGAAACGGAGGTACCAAGAACCTCAGTCATTTATTTGTGTTCACATGGTGAGTTATTAATAGAGCCAGGTCTTTGAATCTCCCTTCTTACCATTTAATCAACAGTTTATGATAGGCTACAATTCAGCTCTATCTAATTATGTATAATCATAATGGTTGATTGGTTAATACAGACACATTTACTTACTTAACTTCAGTTTCATCTGCTTAGGCTTGACATATGGCTTTGTCCTTCTAGACCATCAGAAGAATGAAACTTTTTTTATATGTCCTGCATATTAAATCTCCCCTTGACTCTGGCATTACTATGTCATGGCAGCATCTGGTCTATGGCTCCTACGTGCAAGGAAACTCAGGTCTTCATTTTTAGCTGTTAGTCATAGGATTCTAAACATATTACAAATAATGCTGAAGTGGAATGTTTTTACTCCACTGTGCGTTCCTAATGGGATTTTACCAAAGAGCATGACTTCTCATCATATTAATATTTAATCAAGCAATAAACATGCCTTGCTACGAAGCTCAAAGCCAACAGAATTCTCTCTGGTGATGATTTTTCTTATTAAGTTGACAAGAATTTTTGTTGCTTTAACTCATTATTATAAAATTGGGATAAACGACTGAGTATTCCGTAAGTGCCTAAAGGGTTTCTTCTTAACTCTTAAAAGAAGGGTTTACTACATTTAGTAAAGTATCCTAAATTGAGCTTTAATGTGTTTTTCCAGAGCTTTGTTTCTTTAGAAGTAATCTCAAGAACATGGACCTATTAGATAAAGGGTTTTGAACCAAGCTGACAAAGGAAAAAGTCATTTGTAAAATTTAAGTGGTTGCATTACAAAATATTGAGAAATTAAAACAAAAATGAGTGTTCCAAGGAAAGCAATGATGATTTGTATAATACTGGGAACACTGGCCCAAAGTGAAGGCAATGGGCTTACTTTGTACTTAGGTATATATTCTCTACAGGAAGGTGGGACAGAGTCAAGGCTACACAGCCACCATATGTTTCCTCCTCCCAGGGACACAAAAAGACATTTGCCACATCACTCGACACCTCACCGCCTACAATCACGATGGGGCGCTACTGGCTGAGTTTTAGCCAATCGTTCGCGAGCACAGGTGATACAAGCTACCTCACCCTTGTTCTTACAAACCATCCTGCAATATCCCCCAGGCTTCTCTCCTCCACCTGCAGTAACCGTGAAAGCCTCTCGTTTCGGATGGTGTAGCTGCAGGACAGAAGAAGGCTGGGTGCTTACCGCTTATAAATGTGCTGTCTTCTTTTAAAAATACTTGTGGGACACAGCTAACTTCTTCAAATGTCTTAAAATTTATAGGCTGATTTTGGCTGTCATTGTGAAATAAACTAAAACACCTATTTCTTGTTACCTTTTGAAGATGTCCTAAGTGATATCCTAGTCATGACAGAGTCCAGTTCTTTCATCAGCCTTGGCTCTGTCCTTATCATAATTAGGAAATTGAATGTATGGGTAACTAATTACTTCAGTTAATATTCAGTATCAAGTCATGTGTGTGTGTGTATGCTGTGTGTGTGTGTGGTGTGTATGTGTGTGGTGTGGGTGTGTCCATGTGTGCGTTTTACCAAAGCAGGGTTATAGTGCTCACCTCACTCCAGGCGTCTCTGTGGCATTTGTGGCTTTACTTGCGAAAGGACCAGCCCTGGTCAAGGACCCAGGGAGCAATCCTGGGCCTGCAGAAGCCTTAGCACTGCTGGTCCTCAGGCCTGATCAGATCTAGGACTATGCTGGAGACACTGGAGCACTCTTGGGCTGTCTCATGTTTAACAGGACATAACACTGTGTTGCCAGCAATCCTGCCTTTACCTTTAACGCTTCGAGGAACATGATAGCTGTTGTTTAGCCTCTGTGCTTAAGACAACAACATATTCTCAGTGGTTATTTTGAAAGGCCATCAAAACATCGGGTTCTCCTTGCTCTGGTTTGCCTGATGTTTCTGTCAGGACTGACTCTAAGGAATCGACAGAGCAATAATTATTTGTTGGAAAGGAATCCCCTCTAAGGTGCCTGCTTACCCCTCCTATTCATTTTAGCAGTGTACAATGATGTTTTTCTATTCATCTCAAGTTTATTTACCAAATGAATAAATATGATTTAGTTGGATCTTTGCTATCCTTTAAATTCTGTCCCACAATATGCCCTAGAAGGAGTCAGGAGGAGGTCTCTGTATTTTATGAAGAATATAAGCAGGGGGGTTTGGACTAAAAAGCCTAGAGAAGTATAAATGTTGCAGTCAATTTATTAAGTGCTAGTTCCAAACAAATGTCACGGAGTACATGAGTAATTGCCAACATTTGCACTCTTAACTCAATTTCCTACAGAAAGAACAACTGAAAAAAAACTATTAAAAATCCATTACCTGTTGTTTAAGAAGCAAAATAACATTTTTCAGAAGCTCCTTATCAAGCAATTGGATGCAGCACAATGATATACAGTGGGAGTGAGGGTTAGGCTGGCATTGACATTTTGCTTCCTAACTTAAATGATTAAACCTTCACCAAATTAGATCAAGGAATTTAATTTCTTTTCAAGCCTTTATGAATTTTCTCTAATGCAGAAATGATCCGAGACAGAACACTCAAGAAAATTAAAACGACAACAATAAAAAAAAAATCTTCATTACACCCTGTGGAGGGCACTCATGGACCATCAAACACAGAGTTTCTTGGGCAAATCTCTCAATGCATTGTCAAAGCCAATTCAGATTTGTTTGCTATATATTCACAATGAATTCATGAAGCAGGACTTGAATGGTAGAGCTCGGGCTAATGTGGAAACAACCACTCTTTATTAAGTGGTTGTAAGCACTTTTATATACTTAGAATCTAGTCATGGTGTTAGTTACTAGATACCTTATCTCCATCTGAGGTGGGCAGAACTAAATCCTGCAGAGCTTAAGGAAACATACTATCTTTCAGAGCAGCCAGTGATGGACTGTCCCTGGAGTAAGCAAGGTCAGAAAGCTATCAGGTCTTTCCCTTGCAGATCAGAGCAGGAAGGTCCTTTGTCCATGAAATGTTGGTGAGTGGGACTCACAGGTCAACATGACCACTGGGAACCCAGAGTCTGCACCTTTTATGATTTAATAGTAGAGATGCCCAGGTTGGCTTTTGGGGAGGTTTTAGATCTTCTCTCAAAAGAAAAATAACTCTCTATTACCTTTAAGGTCAAATACTCAATACACGGTTTGTTGTCTGAATGTTGTTTCAAGCTATTTAAATAAATTTGGAATTAAAAAAAATTCAAGTGCATGCTACTAACAATAATCTGAGAGCACTCAACAAACTGAGTGATTTCAAGTTCCACCCCATTTCCATACTAACTGGCCACATTTAAATTTCTCCTCAAAGCATCCTACATACCTTAGGCATAACAGAATCAGCAAAGAAAAGACGCAAACTTTCTTCAGGAGAGAAAGCAAACAAACATAAAGCAGATCACCACAGAACTTGCTCCTTTAGGCCAGCGATTTTCAATTGGGGTGCGGCAAGAATTTTTAAAACATGCAACACCTGACTATTTAGTCAGGGGCACTGACCTCTTTTCCCTTAGATTGTCAAATAAAAATAACAACAGTCAACACACACACAAAAAAGCTGTCATGTGTGGATGAATCAAAACCATACCTATTTTTTTGTCAGATTAGAAAGAAAATTTTTTTTTTGGTGTTCTGCAGAATTTTAGTAATTAGTTTATGTGTGCCATAAGATGAAAAAGGTTGAAAATCACTGCTTTAGGCCATGACTCTAAGGACAAGAGAACCCAGCCCTGGGAATAGAGTAGATAAGCACAGACATGTGTACACACATGGGCAAACTTAAGGAGGATTCTATCTGTCAGGATTAAGAGGGAGTTGGTATATCTGGGCAGAGGGAAAGCCGTGGAAGAAGGAAAATAGCATTTCTAAAGTATTTTTAATATGACCTGGAAAACTCAGTGAAAATGACATGTTCAATGACTAAAATAAGAAAAAAGAAAACAACCCAGAATCATCCAATGCCTAGAATATTCTGTACAAAAACTTGAAAACATCAGCAATCAATAAGGGTCTCAGGACTCAAACATGCCATTGTAATTTGCTGGGTGCTGAAACGTAAGAAAATATTGAAGAAGTTGTGTTTGTTTTAGTTTTACATTACTCCTAGTTCTAAAAAATTAACCAGCAGTTTGGTACTTTTTTTAATTGCTAAAGAAAAGCATATTTAAGGATTCTATCAAATCAGCAAAGTCTGAAGTGAACTGACATGACAAATGGAGCTGCTCAAAGAAAAATACTGGTCATTCCCTTGTAGCTCCTTGTTATGTCTGAGTGATATGTTTTAATAGCCCTCACATAGATAGCATATAATCTATATATGTATGAAGAGCATGCAAATCAATAAAATGCTATACAGCCTAAATTTTTATTTATTTCATACAAATATCATGATAATGGAAACTGAAAAATGAATGGCAAAGCCTCATTACTCTCAGAAGTGACACTAAAGAATTCGATAATTAAGACTTCAAGATCAAGTGGTAATTTATCAAGCATGGCTTTTCATAATATTTTTGGTGAGAGGATTAAACTGAAGTGCTGCATAAATTGAGTCATTATAAAAGTAGCCAAAATAAGGTTTTGTTATGAAAATTTTTAGCTGTTTGAGACTATCAAGTGGGCCAAGGCATTAAACTTTTACCTTTTGTTCCTAGGGTCTCAGGTAAAAAGGCGATGCCCGAAGCCAACGTTATCCTTAAGAGACATGCTGTTGAACCTTTGCCTACGTCCCCAAATGCCTGGAATGCTTGTCAGACTCTACTTATTGGGATTTTGGTATCTGAATCGCAGCAGGAAAATGAAATGAAGAGTGAATGGCTGTATCATTTTGCTTCTTAACAGTCCGAAGCCTGAGCTCAATACAGAGCAACAAAGAATTCTCTAGGGCGTCAGAGCCCTGTAAATCATGACATATATCTCTGTGCCAGCCACTGATAAACTGTGCCCAGCTCTCCCGATGAAAGTAACAGATATGTCTCTCAAAGCACCGGGACAGGAAATCACACAGGACAGACACAGCTCCTGATGCCAACCTTACCCTGGAAAGGGAGGGCCCCCGGCACGTTGCTGTTTCCTGCCTTCTTACAGGGGAAGGCGTGTGTGTGCAAAGCAACATTTCCAGACAATCCTAGGGATTCATCAGCATTTTACATTTTCAAAAGTTTTTCACAGAAAGTATTTGGCAGTACTCGAGAGTTTATTTCAGAACTTTTACTTTGATTTCATTTAAGCCTTATTGCACTTTAGTTGAGGGACATTTTTTACTTGAAGCTTAATTAAATCCATTGTTTCCAGGGACTAATTTTGTATTAGTGCTCCTTTCCCCAAGGTCTCCAAGTCATAATAGGCCTCCTTGAAACATCCTCAGTTAATGATACCTGCCAACAGGATATTTTCTCACAACAGAAAAATTCAAATTATTCAATATATCATCTTAGGCTCACCGCCAAATCTGCTATGAGGTTGCCCTTGCCATTTTCAGATGCTGATTGGAAAATCTTCCATTTAAAAATATGGTTTGGTTATCTTTACAAATTAATTTAGTAAAGAATTTGGTCACTATTGTATAAATTATATAACTAATATTGAGTATTATAACATTTAAAATGCTTTTGAATTTTTAAAAAATTTAATATTACTATATTAAATATTATACATTTTACGCAGCTTAATGGTTAACAGGTCAGTGCAAAGCTTTGAAATTTTGTGCCTAATAATTAAGGAGCAAAAGAAAGGTGAAGTATAATACATATTTATTTGCAGCAGAGCAGGTAAAATCTGATAATAGTTCCAAAATTGTTCTAACAAGCTTATTTTCACATTTTAGTGCAATTTTATGTGAATTTTACCTAGATTAGTTAAACACTCTATCACTTGTTAAAAATACGTTTCAAATTATGTATGCATATTAAAATATGTTTATTGCAAATATATTTTTAAGATTTTAATTTTTTTTATCACTTAGAATGTTTCCAATTGCAAGTAACGAAAATTCTAACTTAAATTTACTTGAACAATAAGGTGGATTTACTAGTGTAGTTAATTGAAAAGTCTGGAGATAGAGCAGCTTCTGGGCAGGTTTGATGTACACAATCAATTCAATAATATTATTAACAACATTTTTTTTGTTATTTTTGGTTGTTCCCTCCCTCCCTCCCTCCCTCCCTCCCTCCCTCCCTCCCTCCCTCCCTCCCTCCCTCCCTCCCTCCCTCCCTCCCTCCCTCCTTCCTTCTTTTCTCTCTGTAGTGTCAGCTTTATTGAATAGCGGGATAGCTGGACTCTATAATGTTGGGACTTTTGCAACAGTGAATCCAGATTCACGTCTGTGTATCATACTTTTCAGTAAATATTTTCCTCTCAGAAACTTCTAGTACTTACTAGTCTTGTTCGGACTGATTGGGTTAATTAGATCCTATGCTTATCGGTACCTGTGGCTCTGATGATAAAATTCAGCTGATTATCTTACACTTCAGCCCATCAGCCATATCAGCCCTACTCCTTGAACCAAGGAAACGTCAGTTTCTTAAATAATATGGGTTCCGTTGGGAAGATTTGAATACCTAAGGGAAAATTAGGGTAGTTTCCAGATGAAAGGGGAATGGATTTGGGGAAACAGCTAAAAACCCACAAGTCTTCACTTACCCCATCTCTCTCTTTCTGACTAGAAGCTCTTTTAATGAGAACCAAGAAGACTCTAGAAGATGACACGGTGGCCAAATTATAACTCTCGTGTTAGGATACGCTTGAATTTAGATATTCTTTCATGTCCATTTGTAATTCAAAATATGTTGAATCCATTATTAGGTTAATACTTTTAATCAAAAACCATAAAAATAAATGAAAAGAAAGCTTTCATGTGATTGGTAAATCTAAAACTCAGAAATAAGAAGATTTAAAAAATTAAAATTTTTGTTCATCAGACATCTTCTTTCTTTTTAATAGTAAAATTTTATCATCGAGGAAAAGCTAAAAGCAGGGCTAGGTATATAGCATTTTTTAATGTTTTAAAGAAAGATATATATGATCTGCTCTTTACATTTTGTTTCCTTATAGTGTGACTCATTTTTAAAAGTACAAAGATAATTATTTTAAAATTAATTGTAAATCATAAAAATGAATGACCTTTTATACTGAGTATAATAGATATATTATGTGCCATGTTTCAGATACTATATCATTTTAAAGATATATATATATATATAAAACATTTAAATGATCTCTGTAGTGGTTTGAAATAATTTTTAAAATGAGAATGAAAGATTTTAGAATATTTATTATTCATCAAAGGACATGTAATGGTTCAGTCTAGCTGTTATAAAATTGACATGACAGTCGATAATGAGCTCAACTTATTAAGGATATGTAATGCCTGTTAATGTTAACGTGAACCAAATAATGACATTTTTTCTTATAAATTACTGTCTAATCCGTTAAATAGTATTTCAAGAAGTGAAATACTGAATGCACACTCATGCACACAAAAAATATGAGCAACTGCTAAAAAATATGAGCTCCATTTCACTATTAAAGTGTTTAATATGAATTAAGTTATTTAGAATAATTATTATTAGGAGACTCATAGCATGTTGAAATCCTAAACCAATAAGCCCTAGCAGCAAAATTCATACAAAGGATATTAAGATTGTGGAATATCTATGTTTCCAGTATAGCTGTTGTGGCACATACTTACTGATTACTCTTTCACGTTTTATTTTGGTCCAAGGTAGTGGACAGTCCCAGAAATATCCTTGGGTATGGTCAATCTGATTTAATATGATTACCTGATTTGGAGGTGTTGTGTGAATCTTGGGAGGAATTGTATCTGGGCCTACAATATGCTGTTTCCAAAGTTTTAATTGGCTAACATCTTTCAGGTGAACTTTCTCACATGGTGTTTCCTCTACTACAGTTTACTAAGTAGTTTAAAATTTTTTCACTGTATTTATTATTTAAAGAGTGTTTATGGTCTCTAAGAAAGAGAATAAACTGTGAATAGTTATCAGATCATATTCAAACTTATAATTCTATGTGATTGGCTTTTTCATGTGAATGACCAAGATAAAACATTTATTAAAAATATTCTTACTTTAAAATTATGTGTGCAGCTCAGTGAGACAACCTGCAAAGATGTTAAGCAATCAGAGCAGCTTATAAATTTGCGCATTTTGAGGAAGCTTCAAGAAGCCTTCCCCATGTCTGCATGATTCTTCATTTTTATCATTTTTGCATTTTTTTTTCTTTCCAGGTCTGTGTCTAAAGGGACCTAGCTATAGAATCAGTGTACAGTAGGGTTAGAATCACTGTGTTTCTATTTTTGTAGATGTTGTCTTCTGATTGGTGGTTGCAAGGGAAGCATTTTTGAAGGAATAGCAGCAAGTCATAGGAGAAAAGCAGGTGCACCATATTAGTACATATTCACACCATGTATGTAAAAGAATATGTAATAGAAAGCATCCTAAATTGTCACATGCCAGTGCATGAAATCCCCTCTTCTCTTTGCATGTCTAAAACAGCCTAGGAGTCAAGCTGATGCCATGAATGTCATGTAGTTTAGCTGGGAAATAGAAATAGAGATGCTTAGAACTTCGGTTTATACTAGTGCAGGGACACATTTCCTTATGCCTACTGCATTTACTAAATAATTTCTAGTTCAATAAACTATCAAAAGTCCAATAAGAGATATTCTAGGAACACAATGATCTGTTCTTTGCCTCCATCAAGTGGTATTTGTATTATAGGTAAAGATGATGCCTTCAAGTTATCACCATAAATTATATTTACACATTTTTAATAGCTAGCAGGTAGTTTCACATCTCTGTGGGGCAAGATATACAAACTATGTGGTTGTCCTTCCTGGACAAAAGCAATTGTTAATTTTTTTTAAAGAATTAATGCATGGTGGACTGAATGCAAAGAATAGATTGTTAGATCATTTGTATAACTAAAGGAGTAAGCTGGATCTCTTTCAGAAGAGAAACTTTGCCAGGTTTTGGTTAAGCAAGGACAAGAATAACTGAATTCAGGTTCTGTCTCTGAAAATTATCAAAGCATGCCAACAACTGTCTACATTCTTTGTTTTCATTCTACTCTGTCTTTATCATCTCTTGCTTAGACTACCATATTCTGGGTCCTTCACTTCTACTTGTCTCTTCAAAATACTTCAGACAAAGACCTTTTAAAAACATCAGTCCGAACACGTTACTGTCTTGCTTGAAGCTGTCACTCCTTAAAATAGAACTCAATCTCTGACGATGGCCTCAGGCTCCACAAAAATGCTCTAGTCCACTGTGCTCCAATCATTCTGGTTTTTGTTTGTTTGCTCAAGGAAGCCATAATGAATTTTTGCTGCATGGACCTTTTGAGTGTCTTTTTTATGTTTGTTTGCTTACTTTTCACAAGTTTGATTTTTTTTCTTCAGATCTTTGTTAAGTTGAACCCTTATTCAGATTTTAGTGTAAATGCCACCTCCGCTGAGAAGTGTTTATTGCCAACTACCTAAATTATACACACCTCCCTACTATCATTCTATTCTTCAACACCATATTTTAGTTTGTTGACAGCATTCCCACTACATAATATTGTCTTGTTAATTTATGTTAAATACTTACTAGAAATATTTACCACTAGAATAGAAATCATTCTTTTACTTCCACTTCTTAACCCCAATACCTACAGTGATATCTAATGTGTCATTGTCTCTCTCTCTTAAATATTTGAAAGAAGGAAATCCTCAGTTTGTCTTCAGAAGTGATGTTTTTCTGAGTCACTTAAAAGGTGTTAAGGAGCAACTAAGTTAAGCCTTATGTTTTAATCTCCAATGAAATAATCAAGCTCTTGATTGTCCTTTGAACTTTGTACTAATGCAAACTAAAGTTTTGGTAGGCAGTGAGCATTCTTCTAGCTTACGTTAACCTATTGCCAATACTTCTCTAATTTTCCTGACTGATCATTTATCTTTGAAAAGCAGCTGGTACTTCTCAAGTTGGATGTGAGTCAATATCGATGAAGCATTCAAAAGAAAAACTCTCAAATCTCCTTTATTTCTCATTTCAAATATATACATTTGAATATTTATATTTGAATATATACATTTATAATGGCATAACAATATTTCCTTTAAAGTTTTTTTAATTTTAATTTTTTATTATTTTATATATTTTTAAAGTTTTTTATATTGCTACTTTTCTCTTTTTCTATTTTAATCCTCATCTGAGGATATTTTTTAAATTTACTTTTAGAGAGAATGGAAAGGACAGAGAAACATGAATGTGTAAGAGAGACATTGATTGGTTCCTCCTGTATGTGCCCCAACTGGGAATTGATCCTGCAACCTAGGTATGTGCCCCGACTGAAAACTGAACCTGCAAACTTTTTGGTGTACAGGACTACACTCAACCAACTGCACCACCTGCCTGGTATTACCTTTCTTTTTAAATGTGTTTTCTTTTCCAAATCACCTTTTACTTAAGTAAAATGCAAAATTGCATAGTTCTTACAGATGAAGATAAATGGAAAGAGTAGTAATATATTATATTAGATTGATTATGATATGATGTTAATGGATAGTATAAATAAAATACAATTTTAAATTAGACATTCAAAACAATTACTAGAATTTTGTACAGCATTAACTAAGGTTTTACTTTATTTCTTGGTCATTGATCTTAACACAATAAATTATTATTGATTTTTATTACTACTCACATACATTTTATTTCATTAATGTGTTAAATATTGATTTTACATATAGTTTTCAAAGAACATTCAGTAAGCAATCTACTGATACAAAATAAAATGAAATGTTTTCACACACAACCTATGTTTTAATTTTAGTTATGTATTTTTGAATAAAATCCCATATAAAAATTTAATAATTTTTCTTTCTCTGATTAATTTGTTTCTCCACTTTGCCATAGCAGTTATTAGATGATTATACAATTGTCTCCTCCATGTCTTTTGACACTTTTGAAATTTAGTCCCAAAAGTTATGTATGTTCCTTTTTACCTCAAGAAATATCCAAAATATGAAAAGAGGCCTATTTTAAAAAAATTTTAGATTTTTATTCCTCAGTTCTCCTTTGTATATTTCCTTTTGCATATAAATCTCAACCCTTATTCATTTAGCAAATTGTTTTGGAACAAAATCTAGTTAACACCATATATGAAATCTCTGACCATAAACAACTTAGTGACATAGAAAAACATGAAGAAAGAAAAAGAAGCCTCAATGAGCCAGTCATTGCGCTAAGGTCTCGAAATTACACCGGCAAAAAAATGTACAGCTCTTGGAGGAACAACAAGCTGGCGGCGCAGGTGACAGCTGCACCCGCCGCCTCCCGCAACCACATCAGAATCACAACTAAAACACAGAACCACCGTCACTCAGGGCCTCCTGACACCCGGCTGCACAGAAGGCCCACAGCCAGGGACCTGAGGGAGCATCAGAGCGGGAGGAGGGGCGGAGACGCGGGTGGGTCGGGGCTGGATCTCGGAGACACGGCCAGGCCCACACCCAGTGCCACAGGGCAAACCCAGGAGGGAATCTCGGCGGTGAGGGTTTCCCGGAGGAGCGAGGGGTCCCAGCCCCACAGAAGCCCCCAACCCAGGGCTCCAGGGCCAGGAAGAAGTGTCCCCACAGCTTCGGGCTGTGAAACCAACGGGGACTGTCCCTGAGGGTCGCGGAGGCTGCGGGAGCCCCAGCAGCTCCTCTCAAGGGCCCGGCGCGGACTCACTCGGACGCTCCCTCTGAGCCCAGCGCCGGGCAGCAGCCTGAGAGGACCCGGGACACTTGGGGGGAACTAACCTGCCTGAGATCCGGGCGAGAGGCGGAGGGCGGCTTCCTCCCGGGCAGAAGGGCTGGCAGAGGCCCTGGCTCCTGTGGCGAGTCCTCCCCGCACACAGCCACAGGCAGGCGCCATATTTGAGTCGCCAGCACCTGACTCACCTTTGGCCCCGCCCCGTGATTCCCGGAGGCCCCGCCCTCCCACCTGCAGCTCATCCAGGCCCTTTCCAGGGGCTTTTCTGTGCAAGGGGCCTCTCGAGCCTCATGTTTAGGACTTTCCTAAAATCTCTCAAACAAGCAGCAGCGGGCCCCATACGGCTTGATAAGTAGTCCAGGCCTGGCACTAGCGGCAGCTGCACTGGCTCATAGCTTGGCCTCTCCTGGGCACCGCCAAGCCCAGCACAAGTAGCAGCCGACTACGGTTTGCTGTGTAGCTCATGCTGGGTGGCCCTGGGCAAGGCACTGGCAGAGGCTGACTTTGCACCTCCCGGGAGGCCCCAGAGACAGTGCACCTGGTGCTCAGACTCAACCATGCTGGATTACAACCCTACCACATCCACAAGTGACACACTCAAGGGGCGCACTTGGTGAACACCAAAGCCCCACTGAAGTAAATCCTGCTCCATAGGGGTGTTTTCAGCACAGCAGCTCTCTGGCTGTAGTTGTAGCTGCTCCTCACAGCCTATTGGCCTGGGGGTCAGTTCCTCCCAGGGACGCCAATAGCAACCAAGGCTCAACTACAACAGGACAGTGCACACAGCACACACAGGGGAGCACCTAGAAGGCCCAGCTCAGGGGACTGGGGAGGCTGAGCCACTGGACCCTACAGGACACCTACTACACAAAGTCACTCTACCAATTCCAGGAGACATAGCAGCTCTACCTACTACATAGAAACAAACACCTGAAAGCAGCCAAAATGCCAAGGCAAAGAAAGATGTCACAAAGGAAAGAACAGAAGAAATCTCTAGAAGAGGAACTAAATGAAATAGACCCAAGCAAGCTAACAGAGAGTTCAGAACTTTGGTTATAAGGATGTTTAAGCAGACTGTTAGGGAAATAACTGAGAAAATCGATAACATCATAAAGTACCAATTTGAAATGAAGGATACAGGAACTGAAATGAAGAATAGTTTACAGGGAATCAACAGTAGAGTAGAGGACACTGAGAATCAAATCAGCAATTTGGAACATGAGGAAATAAAAAACACCCAACCAGAAGAGCAAAAAGAAAAAAGAATCCAGAAATATGAAAATAGTATAAGGAGCCTCTGGGACAACTTCAAGAGGCCCAGCATTCGTATTATTGAGGTGCCAGAGGGGAAGAAAGAGACCAAGGAATTGAAAATCTATTTGAAAAAATAATTACAGAAAACTTCCCCTACCTGGGGAAAGAAATCGACTTTCAAGTCCAGGAAGCACAGAGGGTCCCAAAGAAGAGGAACCCAAAGAGGTCCACAGCAAGACACATCATAATTAAAATGCCAAAAGTTAAAGACAAAGAGAGATTCTTAAAAGCAGCAAGAGACGAGCAGTTAGTTACCTACAACAGAAACCTTGCAGGCCAGAAGGGAGTGGCAAGAAATATCCAAAGTGATGAAAAACATGGAACTACAACCAAGATTGCTCTACCCAGCAAAGCTATCATTTAGAATTGAAGGTCAAATAAAGAGCTTCGCAGACAAGGAAAAGCTAAAGGAGTTCATCACCACCAAACCAGCACTACAGGAAATGTTGAAGGGTCTTCTTTAAGAAGAAATTAATGAACAAAAGAATCTGATGAACTAAATAGATCCAGAGACATTGACCCATGCAACAGATGATCATATTTCAGAGGAAAGAGGGAAGGGGGGTGGAGGGTGGGAAGAGATTAATCAAAGAAGTTATATGTATAACCCATGGACACAGTTAATAACAGGGTGAAGGCCTGGGAAGGGGGTGGGAGGGAAGTGGAGGGGATCAATTGGGGGGGGGGAAATGGTATACTTGTAATACTCTCAACAATGAAGATAAATTTAAAAAGTAAAAAAAAATATATATATATATAGTTCTTGTACTCAAGAAGCTCACCGTCTAGCAGATATAAGTACATGAAAACTGTATATAAGAGAGCAGTGTCAATGCCAGTAGGTAGGATACTGGGAAGCACTTCAGAATAAAGTATCATAAGTCACATGGAGTTTTTACACCAAATGGCGAATTTTAATTCTGCTAATCAGAGAGAACTCCTGGCATTTACAGAAAGAAATGAGCCTGGAGAAATGCATCTGCTGAGATCCGTTAATTAAGAATCTCATATGATACACAAGGCGATACTTTCATCTATATTTATATCCTGTTCCTAATTAATGGCTTTAAATATTACTTATATGTTGTTAACAACCAAATATATACCTCAGATCTCGATTTCTGTTGATGCTTCATAAACAGTATGTCAAGGGAGAGAGTGAGTCCTATTCCAGGAGATATTCATTGTGCTGGGATACTGGAAGAGTCCCTTAGCAAACAATACTTCTGCTTATATATCTGGGTGGAATTGGGGCCTATTAAATTAACAACAGTATAACTACTACTAATGATAGTAATAACTACCATTTATTGAATCTCAATTTTGATTCATTCCAAACAAGATCCCATATTCAGACAATGCTATGATACAGGCATTATTGTCCAAGTAATATAGGTAAAGATTTGAAAGCACAGAAAAATCCATAAAGAGACTTAAGTTGCAAAGTCACAATTCAAACTTAGATCTCTGTCTCTAAAGTGAGAGAATGCATTATGAAATACGGAGTTTGAACATTTTGATTTTGAAAAGGGTGTGAGACACCTATGTGAGGTAAAAATACTACTGAATATTTTTGTCTGAACCTCTTGAAAGTGATCCCACATAGAGATTTGTTCTTTAATATCATGTAAGGGGCACATAGAGGATTGTGTATTTGAGTCTTCTGAGATTATCTGTGTAAAGAGAGAAGAAGAGCCTCGAATAGCACAAACATTTCATACACAGTTGGAAGAAAATGAGCAAAGGAAAGAGAATGAAAGAGAATAAAAGGTAGGAAAAAAATTAAAATCTGCTATGACACAGGAACCAAGGGACAGTGTTTCAAGTAACTGGAGATAGTCATTAATGTTAGTGCTACAGGAAGATTAAGCAAGATGAAAAATTCAGCTATAAAGTTCAATTTATTTTGGACCCTTAAGCCAAGAAGAGCCTCATTATCAGTGCCAAAGAATTTCCAGGATTTCCATCCAGCCCCAACTCTCTCCAATTAGAACAAAAATATTTAGAATTGACATAAATTGTCAATAATATTCCATCTGAATGTCACCATCCAGAGTTGAATTGGCGACATTACAAATAATGCAATAAATTGTATATCCAGATATAATTTTATCTATTTAGGAAAATTTCTAAACAGGTTCGGTAATAAACTAGCTTTACTTATCTCAGTCAAGATTTACTTTAGTCAAGACAGAAAAATAAAAAAATCAGTATAAACCATAGAGATGTGTTTTGGTTGAATCAGAGGTAACATTTAACTTTTACTTATCCTGAGCCCATTTTCCTTTACCTTCCTGAAAATTCCCTGTGTGCTCTTGGCAGCCAGTGTTCATTAATTATCAAAGAAGATCTGATGTCACTTAAACACTTATTTTGCAAATGCCCCCGTCTGGGCGGGACCCAAGTACTTCAGAATTTGAACTTTGTTTATATTAAGGTTCAGACATCCACAAAGGTGTCTGAAAGACTGAAGAAGTCTAGTGGCATCAACTCTGTGGAAGGGTAACCAGCAATACTGACCTGTAAATTGTTCAGAAAGAGACAGAAGACTGATGTAGGGATCCAGTCAGACCAAGGAGGCAGTGGCTCTGCTCCAGGGGCAGTTTGAATCTATGTGTAAATTGTTTTGTTTTCATGCCACAACCCCATCAAACCCCACAGACTGATAAAGTCTGGGAGAATCTATACTTCCATTTAGAGTAGGAAGTGTTTTTTCATGCATTTTCTAAAGTTTTCAAGCCACCGAGAGATACTCAGGGTCTTTTTCCCTAGAAAGAATGAGTTATCTTCAAAGGAAAACAGTTTTACAATGCATTGAGCTCTGTTAATTAGTGCAAACATACATTCTCAGTAATAGAGACTATACACTAATCTACTAGGAACAGTATAGTTTAACTGATTACTATACTCTTTTGAATGCAGTGAATTCAAAATTACATATGGGAGTCAACAGCAAATATATTATACATTGTAAATGAAAATAAAATACCTTATCCACTCTTTAGCGTTTAATGTGACCTTAGGGTGCCTAGAATTTTTCTCAGAAGTATTTCTAGAGTTTCTAACTCCCAGATAAATTGCCTGAATCATTCTCACCTTCAATCAAATGTACATTATTGAATGTTTTGAGCTTTCCTGAATTAAATGGACTGCAATTTTTTGCCTTATTTTTGGTTGTTAATTACTTCTATTATCAGTATGTTTGCTGGAGTGGCCATTTATAACTTCTACTACTACTTCATTTTTTTTGTCTTTAACACATTTCTTTCTTAATCCTTTCATCCCCCAGAATTTTTGCTCAAAAACAAACAAAAATGTATAAGAAGATAAATGGTATCTGTTTTATTGTCTACGAATTTGGATAGCCAAATTTTTAGTGTCTATATACTGAAAAGAATCTTCCCAGTTACCTGTAGCACAATGAGGATTTCTACATTATGCTAAAACATTACATACTGCCAATAGCTCAATTATATATACTTTTATAGTTCATTACCCAAACCATCTCTCTCCCTGAGAAATCCAGAAATTTAGCTATGCCTCATTGATTCACAGTAGATATGCCAGCCTGGATGGGGTTTTTTATAAAGAAAAAAATTATAGATTTAAAAAACAACTGCACTCATTTACATACATGCTATACTGGTGTGCTTGTCTGTTACTTTATTGCACCAAGGGTTCTGTTAGTCCATCGAATGCTGTTGTATTTATTTAAAGAAGATTCTAAAACCAAGTTCAGAATCTGATTTCTGTTTCGGTCAGTTGGCTTTCCTCTAAGCCAGTCCTATTTGAGTTTACAGTTCGTTCAGCAGACTCCAGCTGTAAATGCACAGGGGAGTTTCCCATACTTGAGAGTCAACATTATTTTGAACTGCGTGCCCTTGTTCCTGAGAGCAGAATGTGAATGTGTTAGCGCATAAGGGTTATCACTAGGGAATGCTATCACATTACCCCAGCAATTAAGGTTTCTCTAGAGTCTTTGATGTATGTAAGAACAAGCACTATTGATGTTACTATGATTATTATGATAAAAATTTTACTCACTTGTAATCACAAGAGTGATTCACTATGCCTTACCTCCTTTGATATTTTACACATTGTGTCTGCTATGACTCCATTTAAAGGACATAAGTACAGTACAAAAAAATTTAGATCATGCATAATCCATGATGTTTGATTTATGATCCAATAATGGACACCTGAAACATACACTATTCACCTCTACTTTTGTTGTAGAAACCATTAATTATCTTTTACATAATGGCAGGTTCCAGTTAATATGGCAAAAAGTTTATTTCAGATTATCACCCATAACTTGTCACTGAGGTTATATTTGTTATAATCTCAGCAATTTAGATGAACACATCTCAATGGAGGTATTAGGCATAAAGTAGCAAGCATACACAAAAATGAACAAAACCTATCTCAAGAAAAATGATTTTATAAACCTCCCCGTTATCTTTAATATAACTTTCTAATAGACTATTTTATTGTTTTTCTCTATGCAAAATATTAATGAGCAAACACTCCAAATGATTTCAATTTTTTTTCTAATCTAGCGAGACAGCTATGTAGAATTCTAGCAACTATGTCTAAATTATGTTAAAATTTTTACTTCAGTGATTCGGTCAGTGTTTACATGTTTAAATTACCACTCATTGTCTTCAAGGTTGCATTTTTTGAATAATTATAAATACTTTTGGTGGAAACTATTACATTTTGCTCATTTTATTTACAAATCTGTTAAAATTAAACCTCTACAATAGAATATCATGGGAATATAAAATACCAGTATGCAAAAAAACCCCGAAACCCAAACCAACTGAAAATAAAATGAACAAACAAAAAACTGGTTTTCTTTGAAGGAAGTGAGTACTTTTTGCAATCTGGGGTCTAGATAATCAAGAAAGCTTCCTAATGAATTATCAGGAACTTAGAAGAATGAACTAAAATAGGAATTCTTTCTGAAATGTCAGTGCCAAATTAGCTCTATCAGAATCACAGTAAGAGATATAGAGAATACTCAGTACTCACTGTGAGATGGCTCAGGTCTCATTGGAAATAATCAGGATTAAAAATATTCATTTTTAAGCCCCTGGTTCTACTCACATGTATTTGATATATTTACATGCCTAGTATCTGAAATTTTAGTACTACCGCGCCTTGGGGGAGGGGGGGGTGGAATTGAATAGATATATTTATAGGAAGCTGAACAAAACAGTAAATATCATTATAAAGTGTTTTAAATTCATAAAACTTTTAATCTTTAGTAAGGGAGGGTCTTCAGGGAGAAAATGCATTTTCTTTTCTTCTACCTTTGTGAAGTTCACCTTAGCCTGGTTTGTTAATCCTAGGAAACATTTTCATTATTTTAGGCCTTAAGCTTAAAAGTACAGTTGAGGATCCTTCACATAATTCTTCACTGACTAATTGCTGTCTGCTTTCAAAGAATAATCATTTATACTCTTATGATATAACGGTGAGCAAGTGTCATCTTAAAGCAGTTTCTTTCTTATTAATTAACCTTTCCGTTAACTCTACAATGTGGTTACAACGAAAGCAAATCAGTCAACACTTCTGTAATTTTCACTAGTGGCACAGCCTTTCTCTCTGATTCAAAAATCAAATCCTTGATTGATAATGTTCATTAAATTCCAAGGTTGTTTTTCTTTTGGTCCCTACGTAGTATTAAAAAAGAGCACGTGCGATTCATTTTAAAGATAATTGAAGTCTGAGGTGAATCATCTCTAATATACTCTTGATTCCTCAGTTAAGTCAAGTTCAGCATTTAAATTTTATGTGTGGCTACTACGCAAGTCAGATGAATATTTTGTGAATACTTATACTTAAGGAAACAAAAGAGTGATATGCAAAGACTCAAACAACTAAAATTCTCAAACCCATCTTGCTTTAGATAACAATTGAGTAAACAAAGACAAATATTGATTACTTTTCTAGAAATGATTGCTTTCTCATTTTCTTTTTGAGTCCTTATGCTTGGTACAAGAAGTTGATGCATTAATAATGCGTTACCACAAAGATGCAGCAGGTTGATTGCCTGGAAATTGTGTACGCAGTTTCAATTCATTTTATTAATGCTCATCTGAGGATCTTCACCTCCTCCCCATTGATTCTTAGAGAGAATGGAAGAGAGGGGCAGGGAGAGAGGGAGAGAGAAACATTGATGCAAGTGAGACACATCCATTGGCTGCCTCCTGCACACACCCCAACCGGGTGCAGTATCAAACTTCCAACCCAGGTACATGCCTTTGACCGAGAAGGCAACCTGCGACCCTTCGGTGCACAGTCCAATGCTCTAACCACTGAGCAACACCAGCCAAGGCAGTTTCAATTCACTTTATAAAATGTACAAAGAATTTACACCCAATGTAGACCATATAAAATGTTATTTTCCCTCACTGCATAACCTATCATTAATTTTATTAATGAACTCAATCTTTAAAGAACACAAAGTCCTTGGATTATGACAAAGGCCAAATTCTTTGCGAGCTGGGCATTTAAAAATATTTTTGAAAGGTTAAACTAATTTAAATCATTGCTGTTCCCCTTTGGCTGTTTTGATTCGCAGTTATTTGTACAACCGTTCGTCTGAGTGCAGAGTACACTCTCTAATAAAAAAATGGAAAACAAAACAGTGACCGTCATTGCCAGAGGTCAATACTGAAAAGACTTTAAAAAGTTCTATTAATAAAGTTAACAACCTATGATTTGAGTAGACGTTGACAGGCAGTACTTTATCAACTGCTCTTGGAACACCTACTACTTTTGTGTGGCAATTTTCATTGCTGTGATCATTTGAATTGCTACATTCAAATAGCATTGCTGATATTCCAACACAATGCAGTGTCATGTGTAGTGTTGTGTCTCAAACAGGGTGACATTGTTCCTGGGTTGCATGAGGAATATCTGGTAAGAAAAATTACAGCAATATCTTAACATCGTTTTAAATTCATTGACAAATGTTATCATACCAATTTAAAATATTAGATCAACTGGCATATATATATAAAACAAATAAAGTATGCACAAAAACTCACTTTGTCAAAAGTTGATCACAAAGTTCCCTTAAAAATAAAGTTTATTGTAGCATTCCCAAATGTAAGTGAATTTATAAAAATACAATCAAAACATACATTTTTAGTAAGACTTTTACAACTTAAAGTTTCAAACAATATTCATATATATACAATATCATATCCATTTAAAATTTCACCTTTTGAAGATCTGGATAGAACCAGTCATGGAATAATGTACAAAAGAGAGCAATAGTTTTTTAAATCTATATTTTTTAAAGATACTTTATTAGAGCTTATTTTCTACCCAAACTTTTCTTTTAATCAACTTTTCACTTCCAGCCCGATCTTTTTAAAGCACTTTAGTATAATCACATAATTTGATGTAGAAGGTAAAAAATGTCCTCTTAAAATTGCTCCCTCTTGTTTCCAACCCCAGCCAACTGGATTACATTTTCTGGGCTTAAAAATGTGATGAATAGAAAATTGAGTCATTTCAACCTATACATCACCTAAGATATGTATAGAAAGGATCTAAAAGCTAAGAGACTTTTTGTGTGTGATAATAAGCTCAGGATTTCATCAGACTTTTACAACAGCTAATAGGGTGAAGGATGGCATAGCCTCACAATGCTAGAGATAATGGTCCATTCCCATAAGTAGTTATATAATACCAATCACAGGAATACTTAATCTTTAACAAAAGACCAAATGAGATCTTTCTGGGAGTTACTTAAAATATAGACCAGGAAATAAAGAGAGTGAGTGTTACTGTGTATTGTTCACTGGAAAGGACAGAAGGCTGTGAGAGTTGGGCAAAGCAATAGGTGTACCTGAGACAGCCTGGTGACTGGGTGATCTTGACACATTTATACTTGAAGGCTTTAGGATGGTCTCAGTTCCTGCTCAATCAATCCTTGTAAGATTTAAAGATTTCTGAGGCCAAAGAGACTTGGAGTGATTTTTTCTGGTGGTCATGTGCCCACAATTCACATTTATACTTAGAGAAAGTAATTTATTGCTTTTGCAAAATTAATTAGGGCCTTTCACAAAGACAGATCTGAGACTTCTATAGTTCTATAAACTATTTCATTTTGACACATTCTTATGACTCAGTTAAACCTTTTAACTTATAGTAGAATGGCTACTAAATCCTTATCAGTATATCAGCATATTGAACTTAGTTTACTTAGTGTTTTATGCAGTTCTCACTAGAAGTAAATAAGAAAAGTTGACAAATATTGATGAACAAACTGAAATGAATTCAAGAAAAGCATTACCTGTTAGCCCTCTCCATACATTAGTAGTCAGTGTTTTCTAGAGAAAAAGAACAAACAAGAACATTATATATATAGTGAGAGAGGGAGAGAGAGAAAGAGAGAAGAAGGGAGGGAGGAGGGAGAGGCTTATTAGAGAGATTTATTACAAGGAAATTTTCTCATGTGATTATGGAGGCTGACAAGTCCCCACATCTACAGTCAGCAAGTTGGAGACTCAGGAGATCCCGTAGTGTAGTTTCAGTGCAAAGGTTGGTAGACTTAAGATCCAGGAAGAGCCAATATTTCACTCTGAATCCAAGGGTAGGAAAAACAGTGTCGCAGCTCAAAGGCAGGCAGGAGGAATTCCCTTTACTCTTGGGAGGGTAAGCCTTTTTGTTCAATCAAGCCTAAACCGATTGGATGAAACCCACCCACACTGGGGAGAACCATTGGCTTTACTCAGTCTCCCAATTCAAATGTTAATCTCATCCCAAAACCCTTCACAAGCTGAGTTAGAACAATGTCTGAGCAAATGTCTGGGTAGCCCATGGCCCAGTCAAATTGAAATCCACTCCTTGACATGGCCCCCATACACATTATCTTAAACCTTAGTTAATCTCCAAATAAAGACAATAATAAGGTCATAATTCCACTTAACATGATATAACCATCCTGCATACAACCAAAAGTGCACTCAGCCCTTCCCCATTACAGAAGGTAAAGACCTTGAGTGATGTTTATTTTCTTGATATCCTATAATTTAAATACTAAGATTGATGTAAAATTGACAATACTTAAGTATTATGATATAGAGTCAATGCATCTTATGTTATATAATAAAAGAAAAAGAGAGGGAAGGAAATGAGGGTGTTTTATACACAAGCATCCCAACATATTCATAACAAAATAAGGAGTAAATACTCCTGACAATTACAGTCCTTTTCTCTGTAACTGGTTGCAAGCTCATAGCTGATATTTATAACTCCAGTCATCCCTAGGTATCTGTGGGGAAAATAGTGAAAACATTTCTCCTTTTGCAGTGAAAACCTTTAGGACAGAAGAGCATAAAGTAATGGAAACAGGAAGCAGATATTTTGCTAATGGGGCACTAAGGGTTATAGTGAACTCTCATTTCTACTTCTTGATTCCTGGACTGATTAACCTTGACTGTGAGAAAAACAGCACCATATAGTGGATGCTGGTTCAGAGCATATGTAAGTTTCTGTAGAAACTTACCTCAAGGTATTGTCACCTAGCTGGCACTATAACTGAGTCTTCAAAAGGCCATTCTACCATTCTGTCAAACCTGTCAAACCAACCACTTCAGGATGGTGTTAAGTGTTCAGTGTCTCCTAATGCCCAGTAACAGGCAAAGAGCTATTTCTCAAATGGACAATAATTATCCAATGAAGATATCAGGACTTTGATCCAAAATCCTAAGTGCCTATGCTGTGCCTCACCTACAGTGGCCTGCGAAAGGCTCCAAGGAGCATCCCTGTCTGCTACAGGCACTTCAAGCGCTATTGATCTACTGGATCAGATGGGCCAAGCAGTAGGGCAGCTTGTCAGCAAGATCTATGTGACCCCACCAGTCAAGCAATCTAGACCAGCAGAAGTGCTAGGCAGGACCCTAACAGAAGTAGTAGAAGAAAGATAATGAACACCAATTAGTCTTTTAAGATGCACTGTATCAGTTTAAACTCTAGTTTAACCAACCACCCTTCTTTTCTTAGGAATCATGACCATCCATTAACCTGAAGAATCAGAGAAGGGTGGGGTGGTCATGAGGTCTACATGGTGCAAGGTATAGACTGTAGATGATGGAGTCAGGACTTCAAATTCCCTTAGTCTACCCCATAGGATAACTGCAACTTTGGTGGTGTCTCCCTATATGCCAGCGGCTTTCCACATGTACAAACACTCATGCATGACAGTGGAGTGATTATCAGAACTAGTTTCATGAAAGAGGTCAAGTCATTAAAGTCCTAAACAGACAAGAACGAGAGACACCACAGATGTGAAACATACCTTGGTAGTTATATTGTACCTATGGAAAGCAAAAGTACATTTGAACAAGGTTTCTAGTTGGGGTTTCAGAGACCATTGGTGACATTAGCAGAATACTAACAGAACCCAGGTCCCACATCCAATTTCCAGAGGTCATACGTTCTCCTGAGGTTGCAACTGCTTACAACTCTCATTAGAGTTCTGGGAACTGTTGGGTCCACTGGGACCAGAGCTGAACCAGAACTTTATTAGTAATACAGTAAGTCCAAGACAAGCTGGACTCTGCCCCCTAGACTGTTTTAAAAATTGCTAAGTCTCAACCTGCAGCCCCTACTTGTCATTCTTGGTTTCTCTCCATAATTTAAATCTTTTCCTCAATACTCACTCCCATTTTGAACTTTTTCACCCCTTACAGACTTCCCATAGCTTCCTGATTTCTTAAACCATTACTCTGTATTTGGGGAATCCATGTAGCTTGGCAATATCTTCTCAGCTGAAACCTGCCCTCAATGTCCAAAATAGCTCCTTGGCTAATAGAAGCAGGTAGGTAGGGAAGATTAAAGTGACTCGCCTGTCTTTCAGCTGAGACAGCTCCATTTAAAGAGATCGCGCCCCCCCCCCCCTTTTAAATTAATGTGGCATTTCCTATCTCCTGGGAAGGATTTTCAGCTCTTATGTGGATAAACATGTTTTAATAGACTTTTTGTTACCCTCTTATATCCAGTGACTTAAACAAAACTGATAGTCAGTGTGCAGTTGTTGAATTGATCTCATGTTGGTTATCCGGAAAAAAAATTTAAAACCATAAGAAACATTCAACAGAAGCTCTCTTACACAATAACTTAAAATAACTATGAATTAATTTTGATATCCAAGGAGTCATTGTATTCATGGGTTTATTTATTACCAAAAACAAGAATTATAACTATATAACTCGGAGTCAGAAATGTTAGTGCTAAAACCTGAAAAAAGTGCTGAGGTTCACATTGAAGGAAACAGCATCTATAATTTCAAAGACTCCCAGATTGATTGGTTTAGCTTCCTAGACAGGTAGGCACTGCCCTCCACCTGCAATTATACAGAAGCTATTATATTTTGTAGTTTGCAATTCTAATTTGGTTCATCTCTAACATAACCTCTTTGGCAAGGCTAATGCACAAGACCATTATTTATCTATTTTTTACAGCTGGTTGTTTAGAAATTTTGAGATGGTTATATGGGTCACTAACTGCTTAGTCTAAAGGAAAGAGAGTTGTGTGTCAATGTCCTACACAATTATCTTATTTTCCTAAAAAAAAAAAAATCTTGTTTAGAAGAAGCAAATAAGAGTGGGATTCCATAGCCCATATAGAAAAATAAGGAATTTAACTTAATTGTCGAATGTATTGCTAAGTAGGTCATATTTTTAATTTTTGTTAGACAAATGTAAGGTAGCCAAGATAATTCTACTAACATTAATTTATAAAGACCTCTATTTCACTAAACATTAGTATTTACTAAATACATCTTTCACATTTAATACTGTGTATCAATGTGACAAAGGATATAGAGATGTTTATTTCAAAAATTAGGGTATTTATTTAAACTAGACCAAAAAAAAAGGTATGGTGATTATTCTGGACTTTCAGGAAACTATATTCAGTGTCAAAATTAAAAGGGAGAAAATATGTAATTAAGTTTTGAATCCCCTAACTTGAAAGCATGATGCTCATAAGTTCACATCCAGATCTAAAATTTCATAAACATTGAACTTATTGCCACCTTTACTACCTGCAAATGACTGAGGATGTGTCTATGTGAGCTTTATTTCTATTCCCTGCTGTTTGTTCAGTTAGTTTTCAAATTCCTTAATTAAAGGAGAACAGTTGATTAATGATGACTCATGAGCAGCTTATTTTTCAAAAACGTCAAAAACATCATTACAAAAAGATGTTTTTATAAACTTAGATGCTGACACCTACATATCTCCTTCATTCTCATAGACTTGGCACCTACCCTATAAAAGTAGTTTTTCCCCTGATGAAATGGACTAAACCCTCTGAAATGGAGAGATCAATTCAAAAGCTTAGTGTTTCAAATGCATAAATGATGATCATATGTATGGTATATCATGTAACCACTGAACTTTTTGCTCTAAGGGAATCTTGGCTCTGCTGAGAACACTTACTTCCCTTGGAGTCCTCTCAAATGGTGCTGTTTTCCCTCCATGTTCTTAAAACTATAGATCTTGAAGAGGAAGGAAAAAGTTATTGCTCCTCATTTTATATCCAGGCCTTTCTCTTTTCTCTTGCTTTGAATCTCCAGTCCTCTGATGATATAAGCCAATATTCTTCCCTGTTGCAGTCATCTCCCCACTACATAGGCCCCTGCTACCACCCACAAACACACCCCATGGGTTTCTTAGAGATTTTGGTACCTGAGTCATTGCCATCTCCTCGACACTAGTGTTGTTACAGTTCCTATCTTATATGCCCATGTCAGTGTCTTTCAAATTGCCTGGATTCTCAGTGTCTTGCCTTCTTTTCTTCCAATGACCTTGATCTCCAATCTCCATCAGTCTATTGGTCTGTCCCCACTTCTTACACTGGTCTAGGCATTGCTATCAGTAATAACCACAAACTCTTTATCAACCTCAGGACAATGTATGCATTCACTTTCTGAACACTTTCTGTCTTTCCACAACATTTTCTATGATACTGAGTCCCTCAGACCTCACTAGTACCTACAATTCAATAATCTTGCTACATTTTCATTGAGCTTTCTTTTCTTACTTTCTTCACACACAAGTTAAATCATATAGTTTATCATTGAGCACTGTAGCTAAATCATTTAATTCTCTTTTTATTACTTTTTATTTTATATTGGACAAAAATTCAACATTTTGCCTATTTTTTATGGACAATTGAGGCTGTCTGGTCTCACTTTATCTTCATGACCATTACATCAAGTGGACCATAGTACCTCCTCTCTATGGTACTGCATTTCCCTGGTCCAGTTTTTCTCTTGGCCTTCTAGTCAACTACTTCATTGCCCTGCCTGTTCTCAAACCTCCAAACCTACCCTGAATTCTCCATCTGACAATTTTGCTTCCCTTTACACTAAGCAAAGAAAAACACTATATATATTTCTTCCGAAAGCTTCTACCATCATATCTACCCAAATAGCTGAATCTCCGTGATATATTGTTTCCACTGTTTCTCTAGATAAAATATCTTGGCTCCAACATAAGGCAAACACAACTGCATTTGAGACTGGTTCCATTCTTTGTCATCTTCTCAAGGAAAGCATCTTGAAACATTTTCTTTGTTGTTGTTTTTGTTTGTTTTTTTTCTCTCTCCCTAATGATTTCTAACCTCAAGAAAGCCTACACCATAACTCCACTGACTTTACTGACATTACTGACTGCCTGACCTCACTTCCAAAGGAGAAAATAACTAATTGATGCCCATTAGCTTCAGTGGTCCATTTAGTTGTCCTACCATACTAGTCCAGCAGGATAATCTTAAGCTTGAACAGGTGAACAATTTATGGTACTTTGTTCCTTCCTTTTTAGGTGCCTTGGGCATGTTTAAATAGAACAGATAGTGCACTGTATAAAACATTAAAGCCAAATTAGATGAAGTTTGAATATTAACCAAAAAGATTGGAGCAGAGGCCCAAATATAATCACCAGAAGTATCGAAAGGACACAGCTGCCCTTTGTCTCTTCCACATGAATTATGCTAGTTTTTGTGTCTGTAGGTGGCTGTATTTGTACTTTCCCATACCCAGCGTCTCTTATTATATTTTTTGGTACATAATACAAGTATTCCTTTTGGTAATCTTACCCAAATTCTTTACAGTTAGTCCATCCATGTGTTTTGGGTTGTGCTGACCACAAAGGTGATCATAGAAAGACATATGATTTAGACCAGCCAAACAAATTTTCTCATGATTTTAGAAAAGAGGGACACTTTTTCACTAGAGATGACAAGCTATGGGTTATGGTCTAGAGCTTCTGGTGGTGATTTTTGCTAAGGTGTGGAAAGAGATACCCACTAATGAAATCAATAAATCTAAGAGGTAATGAAAGACATATTGCTAACAATATTATTTGATCACCTGGGTGTCACTCTTTCCAAGCCATTCTTCTCTGGGTTTCCATTTGTTTATTATTAAAGAATTAGCTATACTTATGTAATTGCCAGAAAAAATACCCAAAGAAAGTAATGAGGGAGAGGGTCCTAAATTGTGAGTAAAATTTATTAGGTTACTTCTAAGTTTTCTTTCAATTCCTAAAACTATGACACCTATTAATTTCACTGTACTTGTTACCAGGAAATTCCAGTGGGGTTCGGGCTGCCTGTCACTGTGTCCAATTCAGTGGAGGCAGGGTTGACTCACACAAGGCATTTATTGAGAAGGCCAGCCAACCAAGAAGACGGAGCATACGAACATCCAAATCCTGTCTTAAGGAATGGCCTGAGGGATGGGGTTATATAGGGAACTGGGGTAAACTGAGCTGGAAATGGACTGCAGCTATGTGCAGTGCTGGAATTCTGCAGGTGTCATCCTTTTGTTCTTGGTTGTCTGGAAATGTCTCGATAAGATGATATCTTGACTCCTGGTTGGACCTCCCTGATCATGCCTGTTCAATGATACATTGTCTACAGCTGATCCACCTCCTTAATTGCTTCATCCCGGATCAAGGGAAGAGTACGGGCCCAAAGACCTAGGAGAAAGAAACTTAAGGAAAAAGAAACTTAAACCCCTGCTCACATAAGTATATGTTTTCTATAATTTGTAAGTGATATGATTATACTTCAGATTAATTTAGGTGCTCAATCTTTGGAAATTATAAGTGCCCCTATCATACTGATTATATGTAGTTTTTAACATCTAGCTTCAATTCAGTAAGAAATGGCACTTGATGTTAATTCAATTTCATATTGGAAGATAGAGGATGATTTTTAGAGCCTAAGGTTGAGTCAAACCACAAATATGATCACAATCAGCCTTTGCCAATGAGAAAACTTAATTTTTAAATTGTATAATTACATATCTGGCTTGTTTTGCTGTTTGAGTAAATCCTATCTTCATTTTGTATGCTTTCCTCAACTGTTTACTGATCCTTGGCTCTCTGTTTATATTTAAGAATGAAATTTTTAAAGTAAATAAACCCTACATGAATGAGCTGTAATTTTTGATTGATGTATTTGAATATTATCTGGTTGTTAAATGGGCATTCCATTGAGATTTCCCCATATGCCCACATTGATGGGTAATTTATCTTGTGCTGGATGTCCATATTTTGTTTGCATTATTGAAGCCTTATTACTGTGAGCATTCTAAGCACTGACTTGAAAAAGAAAGCTTAGATTCTTCCTATCATGCACGCAGACATTCCTGAAGTCCCCTTCAATTCAACTGATTCTTCACTCACTCTGCAGTCAGGGGAGCCCGGTACTCCAAGTTTAAGTTCTTCTGATTAAACCTCTCCAGAGAGTACATTTCCTGTCTTAGGGAGAATAGCCTGACTACATGGGTTGAATAAAAGTTTCTAATACTACACTTTCTCTTTCTGCAAGCTTTCAATAAATTATCTTGTTTTCCAGCCTAATCAGCACTCATGTCTCCAGAAATACTGATTATTTCAGTCCCTGAGTCTTTTCAGGGTACAGAGGTTGAGTCTCTTGGCTTTTTATTGGTGGCCATGTTCCAGATTTGCCTGCTTTTAGAAGTCAATATCTTCTCCTCTATCTAGCTTCCAGCTTCAAAACATCTTTGGCTCTGCCACTTATTGTTATCTCATCTATTTACTCAATGTCCATTAATGGTTTAATGGGGCTTCCCTGGGATTAGCTGAAAAGAATTTATGTGGTTTTTGTGTGTGTGTGCCATATTTAATTGGCAATCTCAGCACAGTACTTAGAAATAAATCCCAGGAAAAAAAAAGTTAAAATATTTCAAAGTAGTTGTTCCTACAGATAATGAGTAGAGTTATTAGAGTATAATATTGCTATTGATTTTACAGAAGCCTTTTAGTAGAATATGGCCTATTTTTCAAATTAGGTGAATATATTATTTTGATAAAATTATAAAATAATTTCAGAAAACAAAAAGTAGTCTTTTTTTATTTTTTGAAATTTGTATGTTTTTTATTTATTGATTGATTGATTTTTAGTGAGAGAGGAAGAGAGAGGGAGAGAGAGACATAGAAACATCGATGAGAGAGAAACTTCATCGATCAACTGCCTCCTTTACACCCCTTACTGGGGATGGAGCCTGCAACCCCCAGCGTGTGCCCTGACCAGGAACTGAACCAGCAACCTCTTGGTGCATGGGTCCACACTCAACCACTGGGCCACATCAGCCGGGCATAAAATTTGTATGTTATTTTTTTCATTGTAATTCTCAGATACATGTTTTAAAAATAAGCTGTTTTTTTTTAACAATATGCTGAATGTCTTAAAAAGTCCACTCCTTATCGATGAAATGAAGTGGTTTTACAATTATTGGGAGGTTTCTACTCAGAAAACCTGATGATAGGACCTCAGATCAAGTTTTCCTGAGAGTGCCTGAGTAGATATTTACACATCTATATGTTGCATGCTTACAGACTAATCTCAGTATTCCAGTGAATGAAGTAACTAACTAGACTTCGGCTTCTGCATTTGAAAATTGACAACTCACTATAGATTCAGTATATTTCAGCAGATTAGTTTTATTGAGATATAGTTGACGTACAGCACTGTATGAGTTTAAGGTGTACAGCATAGGATGTGACTTACAACCTATTTGTGAAATGATTACCACAATAAGTTCAGTTGACATCCATCATCTTGATAAGGTATGGCTTGGTCTTTGTGACACGAAAGGTACTCCAGCTTCATCTCCATGTTCTAAGCTTTTCTAATGGTGTCTGGTCCATGAATAGTTGTTAGTTGCTCTTGGGAGGAGAGTAAAGCTGGAAAATAACTCTGTTGTTATCTTGATGATGTAACTCTCTTCACGATTACTTTTTGTATTTTTCTCAAATATTAAAATATGACATGTAAAAAATAAATTGAATAATTGATTTTATTTTTAAAAGCACAGTTAGTATGAAATGCCCCTCAGATCACTAAGCAGACACAATCATGTCTGAAGACATTCAAATATACTGGAGGTCGCAATAGGCCCCAGCTGCTCATAAAATGGAGTATTTCCAAAGGCTTTTTAATCAGCAAGCTAACCAATTAGCCAACTAACCAACAAATCAAATAAGGAGCCAACCAGATAGTCTGCAAATAGGTACACATTACTTTCACAATATTCTTTGGAAATTTCATTTCTGCTCTAGGTGAATGTGCTCTCAGTATTGGGAATGTGGCCCAGTATTGTTCTTCGGCGTAATGTGTAATGTGACTTGGTCAGTCTTGCCTACATATTAGCCAGGTTCGCATCTCTTCTTACTTTCCCTCCATTCCTTTCTTCCTCTGTCTTTTCTGTTTCCTGCTTCTTCTGAACATTTCATCAATTTCCATCTCTAGTATTTAGTAGACACAGCAGCAACAGTAGGACTTATATTTTCTTCTCAGTGAAAGGAGGAAACCAATTCCTAATTGAAAACCTGGTCAGATAGGAGGCCAAAAAATGAGTCGTCTTCAGCAATTAGAGAGACCCTCCCAAGTTCTCTGGCTTTTCTCTTCGTTGGCAGGATGGTGCAATTTGGAGAACGAATGTACGTTCATTCACCCAGTAAGAATGCAGCACAGATATAAGGTGGCGATTTGCTAACATGCACAGTAAACCGATATCATGACTTCCAGCAAATGCATTGCATCTAATTTCACAGCAGTGAAATACAGGTCAGACTATATCCACGAATGATAAGGAAATATAATTTTATATTTGAAAGAGTGTGAAGAAGGGATTTTCTGGAAATTTTGTAACATAGTTAATTTTTAAAATGGTTAATTTATGGTGATTTTCAAAATTATAAACAGGTTTTGGAAAAATGTATCAGACAATAAAAAAATGTTCTCATTAATATTCTTGGGAGGTATATAACACAGATTTGAAATTTAAAATGAATTATTTAAGATATTTGTACAGCTTTACCAGCCATAACCTTATGGCTCATTTTGTTTTAAACTCTTCTGACTTTAAGTAGGAAAAAAATCCCGTATTTTTAAATCAACGCAGTTTGTTTCAAGGTTAGGATTTGAAAACCTGTGGGCCTTCAGAATAAATATGATTTTATATGTAATACCTATAATCATTAAACAGCACATTGCATTTTAGAATTTGCCTTATTTTTTAAAGTCTACACTATATATGGATAGATTCACTTTTATATTTGTTTTACCCAAAGAACATAACTACATATGCTCTTTCTCCCAAGTCTCATGTTGCTTTATTTATGTGAAAATTTATTTCTTAATTCTTGTGTTCATGGATATAGTTAAAATTATCTTGCTTGAAAACAGTGAGAGTGTCTTAAGACATAAATGCCCATTTGACTACTGTGTCAGGTTTTTATTTTAAAGAAGGTACTGCAACATAATTACTTCAAGAATCACTCTAATGGTTAAATTTTGGAAAAGACAACTTCAGTTATTCATCTAAAGTAAATGTTCTTAGGAAAGGCAGTGAAAGATAAAGATTTTAAAAATAATTCTTTAAAAATTCTAAAACAAATTTATGACTTGTTTAACATTTAGTTTTAAAAGTTCTAACTACCTAAAAATATACATGAATTAAAAATTCGATTATTTTTTAAGTGAATGTTTATTTTAAATACACAGAATCACCAGATAATGTTAATAAACAATTTCAAAACTTGGAATAATATAGGATGTCCCCCAAACATGTATACACACAAGTTGAATAATTATAAAGGCAATGTTTATTAAAATACATGTCATTTTCAAAATTGAGCTATCAGCTGTTAAAGTGTGTATACATTTTTTTGGGACACCCTGTATAGTTAGCAAAATTCAGTCTTTTTTGTTGATTTGGTAGCTATAATTTTAAGATGGCAGTGGTTTGCTGTTCACACTGTCTCCAGAGTTAAAGTTCCAATTGCACCTATAAAATGGGGTAATCAGTCCTTTGTATTTGATTGCTGTTAAGGAAAAGAAAGCTGTTTCAATTAACTGCCTACTAGATACTACTCTTAAAATCTTGGTACTAGTAAATTATTTTTTTTCTCTCAAATTCCAAGTTGAGAGCTCTAAAAAAGTGAGAAGTGTCACCTTCTTTAATATTATGGTCTATTAACTATGCTACTGCAGTGAAGTTTATTGGTGCAATTAGTTGACAGATAAGAATATCATTCCTTATAAAGTTGTATGTAGTGAAGACAAGGTTAATACTAATTTAATATGCCTTAATAATATGATTGAGGACATTCAGAGATGAGAGAGCTGTGATCTCAATAAAATGGCATAATGAGTTATTTAAAAGTTTGAAAGTATGAACTTGCTCAAAACATGGATTTCTTCACATATCCAGTACTGTTGGCAACTTGGAAATGTGTAATTCTAATTATTTTTTATTTAGATGCACATTATTTTGACAGCAACTTTTCAGTCACACCAAATACAAACACTCAAATCTCGAAAATAATTTCATTCCTCCTTAACTACACATGACCGAAATTTTAAAAAAATAAACTTTTAATTTTAATCAAAGCAGAAAATAGGTATTCCAGCTTCCAGAATAATTTTCAAACATGAGAAGAAAATGAATGCCAAATATTAGCTTAATTATTTTAAATTTTATCTTTAATGCCTTATGGTCATTATGGTTAATTCACAGAGGCTTTTGGATATCTCTGCATAACCTTTTTAACTTTAGAAATGTGAAAATAGAAAATCCTAAAAAAAGATATATTAATTGAAATGATTGACATGTTACATAAACTAACAGTGGCATTAGCATTTGTTTGTAGATTAGTTATATTAGTTATAATTAGGATAAAGTGAGCTTTTGCATTAATATACTGGGAGTTTGCTTGTAATGTTTCAGTCTATGTTTTAATTCTGCCAACTGTGAAATGGAGGAAAATGTCAATACTAAGAACAAAGCAGAATTTGCATAGGAATGGAAACAGCTACATCAAGCAGATCTTGATTTAGCTCCTAAACTGAATAATGTCAGGAGTTTTTGTGCTTAGAAATTTATTTTTTAAATCCATATATACCATGAAAGATTGATGAAGACAGCTGCATTTTTAATTCAGATAAGATCAGCTGTTTGGCAGAGGGTGGAGAGCAAAGAAAAATTGCCACAACAATTTAAGTGAAGTGAGAAAATCAAAGACAACGTGAAGCATAATGAAATCATCAAACAAAATACACAGTAAATGTAATTCCATTCATTTCAGAAAGTTTGCCAAATTTGCTTTTCAGTGTGCCTAGTATAGTATACACACACAAAAGTTTCCCTAAATAAATATCCCTCAATGAGGACATAAGAAAATTAAAGGTCAAAACATTTTAATTACGACTAAAGGAAACATAGTCCTTTAATTATGTTGGTCAGCATCCTATCATCACAATATATTTAGGCTTTGAGCTTTTATTTCACCTTTTATGACAAAATCGTCACCTGGAACACTAATTCCTACCTGGTTTCCCTACGTCTCATTCCCTGACCCAGAACTGACAGCCCAATGATCAGATATTTGCACTAATTGTTGACAGATACCCTTTACTGACAGGTTGCCTGGCCTTTTCCTACCGTCTGCCGACAGATACCTCCCGCACCACCTCTACTCACCCACCAATGTTCCAGCTGGATCCTTTCATTCAATCTGCTTGTTGCTTTCTTGTCTGAAAGTTTAAGTATTGCTAAGAGCTGCCTGTCAAATCGTCTTCTTCAGCCACTTCTGTTAGATTCATGGGTTTCCTTTACTGTCCTGCGGGGCCGTCACTCTCTAATCTCAAAAGCTTGCCCCACTCAGTTGCTCAAGGAAATCCAGTTCTACTAGTAGTGTTCATTCAACACTTGGTCTTACCTATTGGGCTTCTTTTTAGAGTTTTAGGTGCTAGTTATACAGTGATAAACAAAACAAACATAGTATTTACTTGCCTGGACCTTAGAGTTTAGTGCACTGTGTGGATTATACACACATAAAGAGATAAACACATATGTAATTAAAATTTTAATATTATTGAAAGAAACAATCAGGGTTTGGTGTTAGAGACCAACAGAAAGAATCTAGTTAGAGGGGACAGTCCTTGAAACTAATCAAGAGTTATTAAAGTGTTTGCTATACTTGTAATCACTATTATTTTAAGAATTACTGATGGACTCATCAAGAACATTTTATTGAGATAAAAAAGTCTAATAATTGACCTTTATTAAGTGCTTAAAATACATTATACACTCTTCTAAATCCTTTACATATAGTAACTTATTTATTTCTTATGAAAAGTTTTTAAGGTAGGCAATATTATTAGCCCCATTTTATAGGTGAAAAAAATGTAATAGAGAGATATAGTAAACTGCTCAAGGCCACACTGGTAAAGAAAGCTGCAGTTGGTATCGGATGGTAGGTGGTCCTACTCCAGTGCCATATCGTAACCACGATGTTATGCAATCTGTCAAGTTTCTGAGATCGCCAATCTCACCAAAGCAGAGAAGTGAAAAATAATAAAAATCAAGCACACGCAATGACTATCAGTGGGAAGCAGAGCTGGAGAGTAGTGACATGGCCGTGGGAGAGTAACTCGGATGAGGAGTGTTCACACGCGGGAGGGGGTAGATAACGCAGGGCGCTAAAGGCAAAGGGAAGTCACGAAAACACTGCTAATTGGCCGTTGACCTGATCCAGTTCATTCCTTTTCTGTTTTGTTTTATTTTGCTTTGCTTTGTTTAATCATTCTGAAAGTTATGCAAAAAATTGATTGGAATGGAGCAGCAGGAAACCAAGTGAAGATACCAGTCCAGGGACGGTTGCTGTGGTTCAAGAGAAAGCTGGTGACGATCTGCACGGTACCAGCAGGAACATATCAGAAAGCTGAGGAGAGTAGAGGCACATTTTAAAGGTTCAACACGTGTGGGATACGTGGGACACTAAGGAATGAAGGCTGATGCTAAATTTTCTGGCCTGGTAAGATCTTATTCTAATAGGGACAGACTATTAAAACGGAAGTTTAAATCATTTAAGAGCATTAAATATTCTGAATTTGAAACAAATGGGCTAACACTTGTGAACTAGAAAGTATGACACCTGACTAACACAATTATTAATAGATGAAACCTCTGAGTCCTTTTCTGAAAAATGAAGCTCATTAAAGAATGAAAGACTAAAGAATTATAAATAGAAAGATTACAGAAAGCACTAGTATACTATAGTTCTGTAAATTTTCTCTCCTAATAAGATATGCTTATATTAAAAGAAATGTTACAAATGTTAAAAACATAAAGGCATAATTAATAGCATAAGGTTTCAATAATCATTTCAGATCTACTGGAAAGATTTAAATACAGTCCCAAAATTAGTGGAGGAAAGAAATAGAGCAGCTGTCACATATTTGGACTTTGGGGAGGTATTTTATATTGCTTCTAAAAATTTTGCTTGTGCAATTAATTCTTCAAAAAGGTAAAAGTGTAGTCTGAATCACTATAGCTAAAGACACGGCCAATATCCACTTGATAAATAGCATTTTTGGTAGCTTTAGATCTGATAATATTTGACATCTAAACTAAACTAATAATTTTAAAAAGGGAGGGGGAAAAACAACCCAACTTGGAATATCCTAGGCACTTGAGCTTAAAGACTTGAAGAGTAAAAATTCAAATATATATAAAAGGTTTTACTTATAAATAGATTTGGTCTTTTTGAGGGAAGGTGAAGGTTAAAATTAATTTAAGAAAACTGCCACTTTCCAGAAAACACTTGGCAACATGGATATTAATGAGTAATGTGCACACACACACACACACACACAGTAGGAAATGGATTGAAATCTTCCCAAACAGTGAAAAACTAGAAGCAGTCAGACCGTTAGAACAATATGCACGCACGTGTCTCGTATTAGGCTGAAATCAGCAGAGTACATTCTAAAAAAAAACCCCACTTGCTCCTTGAAATATGCTACTTTGAAGAATCTCATGCACATATTTTCAAGATGACTCCTATTATTTTTTCAATGCTTGACATTCTTGAGGTAAGTTTCAATTACATTTTCTTCAGCATTGGAGATTAAAGGGAGCTCTATGTGTTTTGATAACCAATCCAGGAAAAGTAGGACTGGTAAATCCTCATGAAATCTAAAATCTCTAACCAGGGCAGAGTTACATAAAATGCTACAACACAGGGCTGTGCCTAACATAGATCTCCAGGATGAGTCAGAATTTATATATTCTGTGTCAACTATAATTAAAAATTTTTTAAATAAAAAATAAAGCTATAAGTATATACATAATCAAATACCTCTCTAAACTCAATGGATACATTTTTATCTGGAAGAGACACCATGAAATAAACTTTTCATTACTAACAAAACAGCACCCCCCCCCCCCATTTATACTAATTATTGATGGCGTTTGGTTTTCTGAAGTAGACAAGTGCATTAGCCTTTAGGTTCAAAATCTTTAGGGACAGTTCTTCCTTTAGATGTACTATTGGTCATAATAGTGCAGCTAGTATGGCGCAGTCATATGTCTGAGTAATAGCTAAGACTGATAGTCAGGGAACAGACTTATAATAAAGAATCTGAGAAAGTTAACTGTGAAAATATGACAACAATAAGCATCAGTTAGTGTAGAGAAGTAAAACACTGGAAGAGACTATATTTCACTGACCACTGATTACGAATCCTGAGTAAATAGATTTACATTTCATTGGGGAAAGTTGTGTATTGAAAGAACTCGTCAGAAATGCAGTTATATAAGAAGAAAAGGGAAATAATAGGAAGTATGTTTTAATAGAAGAAATTTTGATTCATAAAATAATCACCTAGTACAAGTGTGAAATCGTATGATAAGAAATATTTGAAATAAGAGTGGAAAATTACTAGCAAATGTATAAGGATAAAATTGAACATTGTGATATGTATGTTTTTTCATTTTATTAGTAACTGGTTCAGTTTAGCTTTTTAGTGCATTTGGAAAAAAAACTTATTCCATAAGGTTTACCAAAAGGTACCTAAAATCTTTTCCTTCTTTGAATAAACAAGCACATATGAATAATTTCACAAATTAAATTTTAGACCTGCTTAGTGATGAGCATTATAAAATGAGGAATTGTTGCTAATTGATTAGCAATTCCCTTTCTTATAAGGCTGTCAGCAAACATAAGCCTGATGTTGCAGTTGGCAGTCTCTCAAATCCTGAGTTTCCTCTGCCCTTAGAAGAACACACCAGAGCAGGTGCTATGTTCTGATCGTCAGAAAGCCATTTTGTTTAACATGAATCATGTCATTCAGAAGGTTAGCCATCTGTTTGCTGAATGTTTGTCAGATCTTCTCCCACAGCAGCATAAAAGCGATGCATGTGGGTGCCATAGTCATGGATCTTCCAAAAAGCTTTGTCTCGTGTAAAAATGAAGCAATATTATTTTAAGAACTAAATTATATAGGAAATACAGACATTTAAATACTGTGGGTTTTTTGTTGCTTTGTGAATGTCAAATATGTAAATAAAATATTGAGTTTGGGTTTCTGTTTGTAATTTGTGAGCTTAAAAAAGCGATATTAAGCAAATCATAGTTCAAAATGTAGAATCATGGAAATAGTCTGTTGTGTGTATATTTCTTAGATTTTAGATCCATATCAAAGTGTAATTTCCCCCCCAGAACATTTATATTGATTTTACTCTATATTGCTTATCAGAAAACAATGCCCTACTGGACTTCTGATTCTGATGATGGACAATAAACAAAGTTCTATTCCAGGGTCAAGAGGAAAGAATTTTATAATATAAAAATCACAGAAAGAGAAAGCTTAGATCTCAAGTTGGAATTGTTGGTCACAAGAAGAAATTATAGAGGGTATCTATTTTATAGAAATTTTAATATGCATTAACACTTAAGTAGTGCTAACTCTGAACCTCAGCTCTTTTCTAAGTACTTTTATTAAGTGACTTAGTTCTCACACCAACCCTGAGCGTCCAGTTTACTATTTTATCTCCATTTTATGAGTAAGGAAGCAGAGAAACTGTTACACAGTTGGTAATGGGTAAGAATGGGATTAGGACCTACATTTTCTGGCACTCAAATCTCTTTTTAATCACTCTACTCTACTTCCTCTCAATAGCAAGAGGAGGCACCAAGTTTAGCTTGCAGAAATCCAGGCAGCCAAGTACAGTTTGGAGAAAATATACAGGTCACCAGACAAGCAAGGAGAAAAAGCTGCTAGACATGTCTGTAAACAGTGGAAGCTCTGGAATGAAAAAGGGCAGAGATGCAGCACCCTTAACGCTCTGTGCAGGCGCTTCTCCACGATGAGGCTCCCCTGAGAGGCAGGCCTTAGAGAGGACCACTGGGAGGGAATACACTTCCACATTCCCATCCTTGTAGGTGGGCACTGGAGAGGGCCCATGTACAGGGAACCCAATTTACCTCCGCTCTCCTGGCCTTCTCTCCAGGCGGTGGCCCTTGGAGAGAGCCTATAACAGGGAATCCACAATAACATCAGTGGGTACTGCCAGCCTTATTTATTAGAATCAATTCACAGAGTAGAAGTGAGAGATAAGAAGTGCACACACTTTGTGAGTTGTTGCTGGGATATGCCTCACTCCCAAATCATGAATAATAAAAAGCGGAATGTCTCAGAGCGAGTTTGGCAGGTGATGAAGAACTTGTAGGAGTGTGGAAGACATATGCTCGCACTTTAATTGGGAAATTATTTTCTTAGTTTTCCCTTCACTAGACAGATATGGATAGGTTAATTACATTATAACTACTTAAAATACATAAAGGGATGGTTGGCTAGATAATATTAAAAGTTTAATTTTAGTTGTAAGAGTCTAAGATTTCTGACAGTGGAAAGAAAGAAATTCTGTAGCTGTACATTGCTGGGCATGTCATACATTCAATCAATATTTAGAAAGTTACTTTTTTTTATGGGTAAAGCAACTTGAAGCATGAGAGGTTAGTACTGTATCATGCAAATACCAGAGTTTATTTGCTACTAAATGTTATTTGGTATAGTGTCATAAAAGCTCAGAGCAATCTATAATGCAAGTTTAACCTCAAATTTTTGCTGGAAAATTACTTTAAAAATATGAAAGTTTGTGTACAGTAGATATCATTCTCCTTTTCATTCAGCAGTATAGGACAAAACAAGAATTCTGCCTCAGAGTATTTTTGTAGCAGAAGAAAAGAGATTTAATAGGACTAAAGAATCAAGACAAAGCTTTATAAAAAACGTGGGTGTTCATAATCAATCCCTTATTTAAATCCCACTAAAATTACATTTTAAATAGGGTATAAGCACAATACTAAAGAACATGAGATAATTTAAAATTTTAAAGACTTTCTGGAAGATGCAAAATGGATGAATTGGGAACTAACTCCATGGATCAGGGAAACTTGTAGCCCTAGAGATGGATTTCTGATGCAACAACAGCAAAAACAAAGTATGACATTGCTTTAGAGTCCAGAGGGAGTGTGGTGAGGAACTAATCAGATGATAGAAAGTGCATAATTCATTGTAAGTCATTTGGTAAAAACGTTGTGACAACTTAGAGCTCAGTAATGTACTAGATAACTTCAGGCCAAGAAATTGAAAAGCAGTATTAGTAGAGAGCTTTGTTTCATTGGCTACACCTGGCAAGAGAGTACATAAAAGAGATGAGCTCACTAAAAAAAAAAAAAAAAAAAAAAAATTAAATGGCCACCTTGCAAAAAGAAATAACAAGAAAATATTAAGAACTCTCAGAGGCCTGAGATTATATACTACTTGCAAGCTAATTAGTTAACCTGTCACAGTTTCATAGGGAGATTTTGGTAGAGGACATGAGATTTCTGGGTCAGAGACAAAGTTATAGAAACAGTAGTAGCCAGGAGGGTGTCAGCAGGTTGAGGCAGTGTCTTGAGGCGTGATTCTCAAAGGGTGCCGGGAAGAGGGCCAGATGGGACCTGTACGTGCAATAGGTTGCATTATAGGAGAGAAAGTCTTCGCTTGGGAAACAAACATGTTTCATGATAGACAGTAAACACACTTGTCTTTTGCTCTCGAGGAGACTTTATCTTCATTATCCCAGATGGTAAGCGTACCTACACTTTGTTCTGGGGGGAGGACACTGTATCTTACAAGGCTGTTAGATTTATCAACATCCTTCAGAATACAAAGAGGAGGAAAGGGCAATCGGTGTCTCACTCACAAAATGTGTAAAAGGGGATGTTACCATGGAAAACTCTCTTCCAATAAAAATAAGGTCCAGAAATTCACAGACTTGTAGGGCAACTTCTTGTCAATTGCAAATATCAAAATATAACATTGTTATTGAATGTCAACTGTAATTGAAAAATAAAATTAAATTAAATTGAGAAGATATTTGAGTGACAGAAGCCAAATAAAACTTAGCCTCATGTCAAAGACCTAATTAATAGTCCGATTGGCAGGCCCTTTGATGCAGTGACCAATAAATCCTTTCCACTGAGTAAAATTATAAAGAAAATAAAATATGGCTTTTGGAAATCAACGAATAGGCTCAAAATAGTCACTGAAAAAGTCTAAGAAGCCAAACAAATTGTGAATATATCTCCTGGCACATGGACTGGACAGAATCAAACGAATAAGAAGCTAAGTTCATAGACTTCCTTTATCAGTTTCCGTAATTGTTAAGGTTTAGTTCCTGGAATGAATGGATTATTCTATACCACTCATGTGAGTTCTTTTTCTAAACCTCAACCTCTCTAGTCATAACTACTACATTATTTCTAATCTTCACAATAATTCTTCAGGGGAGGCATTTCTATATGCAATTTAGACATGATAAACCTAGGGCAAGAAACATAGCTCCCTAAAGGTAAAATCACTACTGGACCACAGGGCTTGCATTTGAATCCACGTTTCTGACCATATCCTTTACATTATAAAATGCTTTCCATCACAAAAACTTCATTCATTAATATTGGCAAAACTTTGCTGATCTACAGTATTTCTGTGTAAAAGATGGCATTTTGCACATTGTTGCTGCCGATTTACAGCCACTTTTTGAAGTATGGAATACAGAACTGAGTTCATATAGCAAAGCTGTGCATCCATTTTAGAGGCCACATAATGACAAAGAAAAGGCGACCCACGGAATATTACATTGCATGCTGCAGTGCATTTACACACAGCAACGAAGGCTCTGATATCAGCAGGAGAGAGGAAAGTGACAATGAACATTAACGCTGAACCCCTGCCTTCTCTCTCAGTGGAGCATGAAATAAGGCATGTCGTCACGTCAGCAGGTGCTGGAAGGATCTGCCTCGGCCCCCAGCCTTCCAGTACAGTGAATCTGCTTCATGGTCACTCAGATTCTACAAGTGACTCCTACACCGTATTTCTTTCCCTGTTCCATTCTCTGCCTTTACAGATCTGTGATACAAAATATGTACAAGTCTTTTGAGTTTCTCGTGGCTGTGAAATTTTGTGAAAGGCAGATTACTACAGTACCACAAAAATATCATCTTGTCAGAGGGAAGAGACACTTAGCCAAGGTAAAAATGCATCTTCATCAGCTCTGTCCATCTTATCTACCCACGCTATATAAATAATTGTATTATTATCTTAATATTAATCCTAAATTCAACCTCAGATTATAGTAACACCAGTAACTAAAAACCACCAATAATGATTATTTCAAAAATACCTGACACATATTTTATCTGTGGTAAAATAAGTATGTTTCCATGTCAGGTTAAGATACCTAACCTTTCTAGGCTTCATCTGTGAAATAAAGAAGCAAGTTTGTATAATCACAAAGCTACACTCCAGGATTTCATTTTATGACAATTTATTTTTCTAGCATTTATCTCATTTCTTGTGTAATTATTTAGCCCCTAAAAGGTCTAGTTCTATGTTAAATAAAATATCATTTTATGTTTATTCTGTTTTAATATTACAAATACTATACTAAACAGGTTAGCATAAATTCTAAAAATACTTATAGAAAAGAAGTTCTATTAAAAACAATTACATTATAGGAACACAATGTTTGAAATTAAAGCAATGAAGGATTCCAATTTATTCTTTATACACTAAGCTGACTAAATTATTTCTCTTTTACAGGTCTTTAAGGAACATTTTTAATACATAGTTGAAAATTAAGGCTATATGCAAATTCCAGCTAAGGTGGAATATAGTTCAAATATAGGTATCAAGGAAATAACAGAGAAGAGTCTAAACAGGATCCTAGATCCTGGAATGTTTGTGGTATATTCAGGAGACAATGAAGAGATGGTTTTGTTACCATTGTAATTAGCTAGTTATTAATAGGAAAGGAGCAAAAAAGAGGCCAGACGTTATAAATATGACCATCTGGGGAGCTTCACCAGGAAGCTTCAGTTTTACACTCTCCAGGGAACCACTGGTCCATTCCCTGCAAATCACTGGAGGAAGGGGTTCAACAAAGGGGAGATGGACACACATACAGTGAGTCTGGGTAACGTAGGGAAGGTGCCTATCAGTCTTACCTGGGAACAGAGGTAATTGGTTGGGGGTGGGGTGGGGGTGGGGTAGGGCCAGAGTCACTGCAAGCGTGCCAAACCTTAAAAGGTTAAAATCCTGAGATGAAGGAATTCTCTCTTTCTTGGCACTTGACTCTCTTGTTCCTCTGGTTTCCTCATGGTTTCTTATATTTCCTCATGTTCCTAGAAGCCACATGGCCCGTGGCCAAATAGACCCCACACTCAATGGAATGACGGACTACAGCTGGGAACACAAACGAACCTAGCCTGATGCTGGACTCGACTGTGCTCTAACATGGATGACAACTGCTGGGAAGCAAAATCTTAAAGAATTGAAAAAAATGTTCCACAGAATGGCAGTTTTGCACCCCTTTTTATATGTTAAAATCACAGGAGGAGGCTTAAGGGGGGTTACATGAAATTCATTATTGATTAGGGAGGCAGGTAAAAACAAAGCAGGAAAATCTTTGAGATTGGGTAAAAAGTAAACTAAAGAGACAAGTACTTCTTTTACATTGGTGGGTACAGGATAGTTAACAATTAACATTTATAGCACTTAGACATGATATGTGGGGAACAAGATACCAATGAAGGGTTTTTTGGTCTCCTGTTCAGGTGGGAGAATTTACCCTGAGGGGTCTGGGAAAAGGGGATTACTCAACATGCCAAAGATATGTTATCCTAGACATAGAAAGATGATGGACAGGCTCAGTTATTAAGCTAAAGACTGCCTTTGTCAAGGAAGAGACCAGCCTAGGACATGGCTGCCTTCCATGACCCCCTTTATTTTTAGGTAGGAGTTTTTCATTTCAGACCATCATATGTGGTTACTTTACGTCTCTGAGTTTGTAAGGCCCGCCATGCAGCCTCTCCTGAGCTTGTCAGGTTTAGTATATGGCCCCTTTTTTATCCTCAGGTATATAAGACATTTTGGACAAAGTAGAAAAGGGGGATAACGGGGTATTAGATTTCAGAAGTGAGAATGGGACTTTTACAGGTAGTTGAGGAAGAGCAGGACACACTTGGTGGGAAAATCCCCATTAGGTGATTCAGAAACTAAGGGACACGGGGGTATTGGGCTAACAGGCACCTGACCGAAGCCCTTTGTTTATCCTACTTCATTCAGATTAGACTAAGGGGAACATCCTAAGATCTTCTAGGCAGGAAACGGAGAAGGGCCAAAGTTTCTTTCCGAATCTTTTGTTTCCTAATAAACAGTTTAAAATCAATATCCCAAAAAGCAGCTTTGAGGTGGCAGAATTCTGATCCCTTCAAAAACTATCATGAATCCATAATTACTTAGTACAAAAATATTGAAATATTATATGTATTTCCTGGAGGAAATATGACCCTTTATCATACTTTTTTCAACAATTGAGTATCCAGTGTTTAAGAAATATATATTTCTAGAAAATATTCTGAGTGTTTGTGCATATTCTTGATCATTCCAGATCATATACTCTGATTAGTTGGTTGGGGTTCAAAATGCACTATTCTAGATTGGCTCTACGTTGATATTTCTTTTTGAATAATATAGAAAATAATTCCCATTCATGTTATGTATGATATTCAGAACTGGTCAAAATCTTTGACACTTTTTAAATATATTTTTAAATATATTTTTAATATATTTTTTATTGATTGATTTTAGAGAGAGGAGAGAGATATAGAGAGATGATTTCCCCTTGTACTTATTTATGCATTCATTGGTTGATCCTTGTATGTGCCATTGTTACCGGGAAACCCTGGTGTGGTTCAGGCTGCCCGTTGCTGTGCCCAATTCAACAGAGGCAGGGTTGAATCCTAGAAGGCATTTATTGAGAAGGCCGGCCAACCAAGAAGACAGGGAGCATATGAGCATCCAAAACCTGTCTTAAGAAGTGGCCTGAGGGATGGGTTATATGGGGCAAACTGAGGCTGGGAATGGAATGCAGCTGCACACAGTCCCCGAGGTCTGCAGGCGTCATTCTTTTGTTCTTGGTCATCTGGACATGTCTTGCTAAGGTGATATCTTAACTCATTGTTCACAGCTGTGTCACCTCTTTAATTGCTTCATCCGGGATCAAGGGGAGTATACGGGGGCAAAGGCCTAGGAGAAAGAAACTTAAGGAAAAAAGAAACTTAAATCCCTGCTCACATAAGTACATGTGTTCTATAATTTTATAAGTAATAATTATATTTCAGATTAATTCAGGTGCTCAATCTTTGGACATTATAAGTGCCCCTATCACCATGACTGGGGATCAAACTTGCAACCTTAGCATATGGGGAGGATGCTCTAACCAACTGAGATACCTGGCCAGGGCCTGAAAAGAGACTAAAACTGTGCATCTCTATGTATTTAAATCTCAGATATTAGCTTACTAAATTTTGCTTCACTATAAGAGTTATAACTCAGTGGCTACTGTGAATTTCTTATCCAGATTGTAGCTATATAGTATTGGAATGATAAGTGCCAGATGTTGTCTCAACAGCAGGTCTTCAATGAGAAAAATTAGCTCAGCTTCTGCAGTCTTTGTTTTTCAATCATTGCATATTCACATCACAGCTGGGAATTCAAGGGGGCTCCTCAGTTCAGGTAGCCCTTTTGCCCTTTATACTTTCAAGAGAAAAACATATTGACCAGAAACCAAGGTGCTCACAGACATTTGACCTTTAAAAGAGTATGAATCCTTGTAAGAACCAGATAAAAAGTCATCAGAGCTGTTTTCTTTCCTTCAAGTAAGAAGCAGGATTTGGAGAAATGTGATTGTTAAGGTCAAGCAGCATTTGGGACCCATTTTGGACTTAAGTAAAGCAAAATGTTTTGGTATGTTGAGGGATTTGGAGACAACGAAATAAATCATAAGTTAGTTCCCTCTCCCCCTCCTTTTAAACAAAAAGTTGTACATGAGTTGGGTTTTCTGTAGATTTGTAAGACAATCTTTTCCCTCTTATTATCAATTTTTGAATAAAAAGATGTATGATTTCAATTACAAAGTTAGGAAAACACGATTACACATTATACCTCCAAATATATGAAAACTCAGTCACTGAAAGTGGTGCAGGTGGAAATAGGATTCTCCCAGAGTCTCCAGACAAGCATTTCGGGAGCCCATGTGTAGGAGGGTGTGAGCAACTGTGGTAAAATTTATTGGAGCAAAAACAAAGTACTGCGCCCAGGTGCCCAATGTCTCGTCCACACCAGGTGGCTCAGCTCCATCTTGCTCCAGGACAAGTCCAGCCCCTGGGGCCTCAGACCCGCACGTGCCCTCACCAAGCCCAGGAGGACAAGGGCCCAGGGATGCTGTGCCATCCATCGCCCGGCACTGGCACCAGGAGGAAGCTCTAGTAGTCAGTTTAGTATCTGTTCCTGTCAGGTCCCCAGCTGTGCTGCAGGGCCGGGGGAGAGAGAGCACATGAATGAACCAACCAACAAACCTTGGGCCTTTGTTAATCTTTGATTATGTCTTTCTGGGTTTGGGAAGGGGTGAGCTTTCTTTCAAACCAAGCAATCTCTTTCCTGGTTCTTTGTGGGCTTGTGCTGGGCCTTCCCCTTATCCACTCCCTTTCCTGAATTTTCCAGGCTTTCATGATCCAATGCAATGCAATGCAATCCTCTTTTCCCACGTTAGATACCCCCCTTTATGGTCATCGTTTGGCTTCTACTGCTCATGCCTCAGCACAGGACTTTCCCCTCTGCTTTGTTCACCCCCTGGTAGTCTGGGCGATGGGCTCCTGCGGAGATTGGAAAGCCGATATTCCTGCCTGCCTTGGTGGAAGATGTGCCTGAAACTGTAACTTCCAAACTTAATCAGGCTTAGTCTTAGCCAATTTTGTTCCCTTCTCTTTTGTTAATATCTAACTAGCTGACTGTCTACTGTAATAAAAGTAGTTTGAGACTTTATGTCAAAGATATCAAGTAGTATTCATGTTGTCTTCTTTAAGAAAAGTTCACTTTTTATATAAAAGCTACATAACTATCACTGAATATAGCACATAAATGTACTTCTTAACTAAATACCAATGTCTGTCATTACAGAGTAATCTGGTGAACATAAAACTAGGGCTGTCTACTGTTAAGTACATAGAAGCACGGTACTTAAGAATTCCAATTAAAGTGTGGCTGAATCAGAATAATTCCTCTGTGTGTGTGTATGCATACAGAAAAAAACCCAAACTATGGCACATTTAAGAATCAAATATAATTGATAAAAGCTTCGAACATTCATACCCATTAAAGTTGGAAGAGCTTTGTCAGTAAGAGGGTTTTGCTTTCACTTTTTATTATACAATTATGAGTTCAGCAACTGTGCTCAATGCAACTTAATGAAGAAATGTATTTCATTACTTTTTAAGATTCTCCAGTATCAAAATAGACATTTTTTTAAATTATTTTTTAAACATATATCTTTATTGATTTCTGAGAGAGGAAAGGAGAGGGAGAGAGAGAGAGAAACATCAATGATGAGAGAGTCACTGATCGGCTGCCTCCTCCATGCCCCCGACTGGGGATCGAGCCCGCAACTTGGGCCTGTGCCCTGACCGGGAATCGAACCCTGATCTCCTGGATCCTAGGTCGATGCTCAACTGCTGAGCCACACCCGACCGGGCAAGACATTTTTTTTTTAAAGTGAAAAATCACATATCTAGTCAGTGGGGCTGCTGTATAGAATGATTAAGTGTACTTGTTTTAGAGAATCAAAAAAATAGAGGATGTTGCAGGCCAAACATTCTGTGTGTGAGACAGACTGAGGGATAGCCAAGTCGATTTGTTGATGGAAATTTTAAATCCCTTCATTATACTTAACACTATGCTAGCTTAGATGATCATATTTCCACTTTCCTGAATCCATTTCATCTGCTATAAAAACTCCCTCAGCAGCCTTAACCAATCAGACTGCAATCAGCCCTGATTTTTAAATATAATGCTTGGCCACTTGTTGGCCAAGAACAAATTTGTCCAAAATAAATATTGCTGTAAATGTCGTAAGTCCAGTTTTTATAGTATTGCCACTTTACGACTGTGGAGGTACCAGTTGTACCACTTCCAACACTATATGTGAATTTCTAGGGCTCTATTTCATCCTTAACATATAGCATGTCAATTCATATGTTTTTAGATATTTAGTAGATAAGTTGTGACATCTTACTTTGGTTTTAATTTATATTTCTCTGGTTATTAAGGAATTTGAACATCTTTTTATATGTCTGGGGTGTTTGTATTTACCTTTTTATAAAGTGCTTAACTTTCTGTTCATATTTTTTATTGGGTTTTCTGCCAAATTTCTTATTGATTGATAATAATTTCTCTATAGAGATTTGTTTAAATGTTTTGCAAGTAATCGCTTCCATTGAGTAGACTGCACTTTCAATCACTTCATTATGTCATGTTATGACTAGAAGTCCTTATTTCTTTATTTTAATCCCGTAATTTTATTACTTGCTTTTATTACTTGCTTTATGGTAACTATATTTGCATGCTTTTAATTAATCTTTTTCCATGCCAATATTATAAAGTTATTGTCTTCTAAGACTGTCAATAAATGTTAATGTTTTCTCATATTAGATCTATTATTTGTCTGGGCTGATGTTTTGGCTGGTGTGATGTAGGGAGGAGGACTCTTTTCTCCCCATGCCTGCGGCAGCACTCATCCTATGACTCCCCCGGATGGCCTGTATCCATTTTTTCATCAGTCCCAGGTTTTCTTCTTTCTAGGTTTAAACTTTAGTTTCAAGCATCACCCTTATAAATAACTGAGGAGAAATAAATTGAATGAAATACTGCCTAGATAAAACATGTAAATTTATAAACAGCATACATATTTCACTCAAGATTGAATTTTCTTCAGAACATTAAAGATATTGTTGTATGTCTTATAGAAACTAACCTATATATTGGAAAGAACAATGTCATTGTAAATATTGTTCCTGTCTGGTTGACAATATTTTCCCCTTTTGGAAGTATTCAAGGTTTTTCTTTTCTTTTTTATTACTCTTGATCTTAAATTTTACTATTATGGGCCTTTATCTTCTCTGAAGTTTTATGATATTTATTATTTATTATCAACATGATAAACTATGACATAATATAAGATTATTTTGTATATAATCACTCTGATAAATAGGAGGTTGGCAAAAGTAGCAATGATGTTTAAAACTTAATGATCAATGAATTCAAAGAAACATAAAGATCTAATAATAACTTTAGAAAACATTTTGAGAAATGAGTAGAAACTCATATGGCAAAATTTTGACCAATATGTAGCCAATATATTTCTAATACAGGGTGTCCCAGAAAAAGGTATACACACTTTAACAGCTGAGCTTCAATTTTGAAAATTAAATGTATTTTGATAAACACTGCCTTTATAATTATTCAAAGTGTGTGTATACATTTTTGGGGGACACCCCATATATAGCAAGGCTCTTACAATGTGTTTTATAATACAAAACTTCTATGCCTCACCATTTTAGTGACAAATTAAGACAGGTAAATTTTTAGATTCAGGAGCAAACATTTTGGATTTTCTAATTACACTGTATCTCTAAACTGCTGTAAGATATATTATTCATTAATACATAAATCCAGAAATATTCATTGAGGACTTTTTGTGGTATATACTGAGTTAAATTAGAGAATCCATGCAAAGTGCTCCTTACGGAGCTTGTGCTATGGAAGTATTTAAATATAGGATGTCCTCATCTTCTCTTTTTGAAATATCTTAAAAAAGTTTATCAATTCTCATTCATGTCATCACTTCTCTCTGAAATGAAGACAAATGTTGCATCATCTCTCCTCCTTTATAGCTCTAATTGATAAATTACATAATTTAAATGATCTATGTAACATCAGGTTATTAGAAAGGGTTCATATCACCAAACACTTAAGCCTGTCTTTTTTTCTTGCCAGAAGCATATAATTTATCACTGTCATTGTGGGATAACTCGAGAGACATTGAAATGTCATCTCATTTGCAAATATCAATTATATCAATCATTTTATTGGGTTAAATAATTTATCACATAATTTATTAATTCAAGAATGTTTATTAACATTTGCTACATATAAGCCACTGTGCCAGAAATTTAGGACACAAGTAAAACAAACCAAAACAATCTCTTCTCTCATCCTTTCATGGAGCATAGATTCAAATGAAATGACATACATTAATCAAACAATTGCCCACATGTAACAATTGAGATTATAATGAATGATAAAAAGAGGAGTGTCATGAAGATACAAAATAGATGGAGCTGTCTGTTGTACACCAGGTCATGGACATGAAACCTTGGCTCCACCAGGTACAGATGTGACATTAAATATATTAGGAAAAACTTGCAAGCAGAGACTCAGCAGAGTACATGTAGTCCCCTGAACTTTCATTATTTCACAGTCGAGGCCAAGCATAGATGTTTGTATACATCCTGGCAAAGGCTTTAGTACAGAGGAAGCATCCTGGGTGCATAGCTGAGATCACTCTAAGGATAAAAGCAAACCTCATCCCCATAACCTGTTACTTAGGGTAGCCCATGAAGGACTGAGAACACCTAGACACAAGACAAGGACCAAGGGATCCCCAGACCAAGGAACTGCATTCCAAGGCCCAAGATCTGCATTCCAACAACAGGTCCTTCATACCAGGGCACATCCTTGATTTCAGGCACATTGACATCAATGGCATTGGCTTCTCCCTATAGACTATTTAGGTCAACTGAGACAACTCTTGGCAAACTTGCCAAAAAGGAGGTAAATGAATCTCTAGGACCATGCAATATTGTCTCATAGATGACTTATTTAGGACCTTCTCTTAGGAATTGAGCTAAATCTGTACAAAAGAAATTACATAAGCAATAGGTTGAAAGTGATTAAATAGGTGTCAGGAAGATGTGCATGTAGGCAAGGAGAAACGCATGTACAACGAGTAAGGTAGAAGACCGCATGACATCTCAGGGATCTGCAACAAGGCTAGAGGGTTGGAGTGCACACAGCAGGAATAGCATGGTACATGACTCTGGAGAGTTGGGGGATTTGGACCCTGTACTAAGAATCAATTGGTCATTATGAATAGTAATGGGATGGAGTATATTATGTGAGTAGGGTGCAGGGTGGGAGGGGTATAACATCAGATTTCAGAAAGGACAAATCTAAGAATGCCCTGGATGCCCGAGGCTAGAAACATCACCTGTAGTTCAGACTGAGGTGGTAGCAGTGCATGGATTTGAGACATATTTGGAAGAAACATTTTAAAAATACAAGTTACTTATAGTTTCATTTTTTTCGTTCAAGTTATCAATAGGCAATAGTTGTTCTTATGAAAAACAATTAAAAGCTAAAGATGGCTATTAAATTGGATTGGAATCTTTGTGGAAGGAAAGGCATTGCTCCACAGTTTTACTCATGCATCTAGTTCGGAGTCTGTGCCTGGGCCACTGAATAGAAAAGGGTGCATATGTAGCTCACCAGGAACGGGCACTGGAGGATTCTTGCTGGTAAAGAGGGTTCATTATGGGTTCATGTCTCCAAGTGTGAAAGAAGAGTTTTTGGCACAAAGGTAAAACCTTCACACTTATACTTAAAGAAAAGCCTACAGTATCAGTAGTTGAACATATAATCTATTGTTCAAACCAGGACTTTTTAAGAATAAAGGTGAAAGTATGATTAATGATTACTTGGGAATATCAATTATATGTATGCACTGACCCAAGCAAACAGGGACATATGGCTATGTTAGGTAGCAAATGCTGATCTAATTCCCAACAGCTAAACAATGGTGCATGACAGCTACTGAAATTTTGTATTTGAGTATGAAGGTATTTGCCCAGCTACATGAGGAAAATGTAATAAAATAATTAAATTTAATTAAATTACTATTGAGATTAGAAAAAAATATATGTCAATTTATTGCAATGCTTCATTAATTTGTTGGTGTCCAGGAATCAATTGAAGATTACCTAAAACAAAGATACTTTGCTCAGCAGTCATCTTATAATTACCCTGTTTAAATGAGAATTTTCAAAAAGATATTATCTTTCCATAAGAATAAAACCTAAAAGAAACACAGGCTATAAAAAGAGATGAGGGCCCCATCTCCAAAGAGTCATATTCTGAAATATTAGGAGTTAGGGCTTCAATATATTCCTTATGGGGTCAGGAAAGACACAATTCAGCCCACGAGAGTATCTTAAACTCTCCTTCCAAATCCTGGTTGACTCCACAGCTCTGAATTTCAATTTTTCTCTGTCAAGTCCCATGCAAGTGCCAATTTTCTGATAAGAGTCTATGCCAGCTAGCAGAAGCTCTATGCTCAGGCCCTCTGTTGCAACTTTTATCCTGTCTCTGGAAAGAATAGGAAAATCTCTTGAGGCAAAAAGTATGAGCAGAATATATGCTATCACTTCACAGTTCCCTTCTAACACAATGTTGGGCCTTCCTTCACATTCTTTTTAGCTCATCAGTTCCCCAATATGCACACATGTACATAGGCGTGCACACACAAGTACATATGTAAAACCCGGCTTATCTAGCTTCTCTTAGTAAGAATGTTGGTATGCAATAAGTTACTCCATAATAGCTAGAAACAAAACAAAGCGATACACAAATAAAGACCTGTATTAAATACTTGAGAGTGGATAATTATGGGGAGAGAGGAGAATGGATAGACATTCACTTGCACGTTGTATCAAGGAGATGCAAACCAATAACGACAGTGAACCTCTAAGGCTTTGGATAAAATAAATGTAAAAACTGATTATGTATGTAATACAAACAGCTGACATAACATAGGGATGCATGAAGAAAAAAGTGATTATCACACATAATTTTTATTTTTGTTAATATTTTGGGATATAAATATATAAAATAAAGTTTGTCTACATTTGGTTTTATGTCAAGCATGCTATTTTTAAACTCCATTTTACGCTTTAAATCTTGAGCACTTTTCAGAGTCAATATTCATAGAGCCTTTTTATGGTCCCTCAAGTTACTTTGTGTAAAACCCAGTCTCTTCTTCATGAATACAGTAGTCAGAGTGGCTAGTGTAGCACCTGCACTAACAGAAAGTCACACATGCATCCTCAGAGCTGGCTTTTCTTCTCAGTGCTTGTCGTGAATATAAACCTAGGCCTCTGCTCTGATATATGGACTTCTGTACCAAAGCAACTATCTGAATGGCCATCATGAGAAAGAAGTGTTTTATTTAACAACGACAAAACGTTTCAGTGGAAAGGGTTTGGGATTTATTATTCTTTTCAGTCAGTTTGTGCTCAGGCACGGCCGACGAGATAAATTATCTGAGTCTCTAGGCCGTGGAGGCAAATCCAAACTGTGTGAACTGAGTCAAAATAAATAAATGAAAGACATTAAAAAGAGAGAGAAACATGAGAGAAGAGAATCTGTTACTTGGAAGGAAGCACTATATATATGATCACTCTTCACTCTGCCTGTTGTGAGCTCAAATGTCTTCCATTCTGTGCAGGATCTGGGAATTGTTAAGTTTACAGCTCTCCTTCTGTTATTTCCCCAGCTTTGTGGAGCTGACTGTGTTTGCAGACCAGTAATTACCTAAAGACAGAATGTGGAAATAATACCAGGGGTCTCCTCACTGGCTTCTTTCTCTCAACTCGTTTTTCCTAGCCTATTCTATTTTTATAGCCATAATTTCTGAATTAAAATATAAATTTATTAATTTAAATCATTTTTGTTTTTACCATATTTTAATGTTTTAAGTTGCCCATTAACAGCTTTATTTTTCTTTTTTTCTGAGTATATGCATTTTAATATTGTTTTAAGTAACCTTCAATATAAAAAATTACTTATTCATTGATGCTAAAAGCTAATATTTAAAAATGCATAAAGACTTCTTCTTTTTTCAATGTTAGACTTTTTTTTTTCTCTTAGCAGTAAAATTTAATGTTTTATCCTGTATAAAAGAATACTGATTTTTTAAGTATGGATAATTTTAATTCTTTGTTTCTATAGAATTTTATAACAGGTTTACTAATGAGGAAAAAAAACCCTCTAGGAATTAACATTTTTTAACTAATGGGTAACAAATGCTTCCTAAATATCAGTGGGTAACATAAAAAAGTGGGTAACATAAGTTTCCCATGTCAGTATAAACGTTTTCCACATCAGCACAGTAGCATAATTACCTATGAATAGAATTGACCGTTTGCAAATTTTACATAATATGTGTTTTTGTAAACTACTGTGAAAATGCATATCAACGTTTTCATCAAAAATTTTTACAATGCATTACATTTCTATAAATTCATTATCTTAACAGAGAAAAGAAAAATAGAAGCAGCTGCCACAATTACTGCAGAGTGCCAAGAAGTTATTAAAACCATCAAAGGAGACTAACACTAATTCAGGAAAGTAATAATGAAAGGTCTCCTACATCTCCTGCAATATTGCACAGAGCCAATAACCTACAGAACACACATTCTCAATTTAGCGGTCTGAACACAAATAAATAAACCAAGAGAAAACAAGAGAGAGAGAGAGAGAGAGAGAAAGAGAAGAAGGGAAGGGAAGGGAAGGGAAGGGAAGGGAAGGGAAGGGAAGGGAAGGGAAGGGAAGGGAAGGGAAGGGAAGGGAAGGGAAGGGGGAAGGGAAGGGAAGGGGGAAGGGAAGGGAAGGGGGAAGGGAAGGGAAGGGGGAAGGGAAGGGAAGGGGGAAGGGAAGGGAAGGGGGAAGGGAAGGGAAGGGGGAAGGGAAGGGAAGGGGGAAGGGAAGGGAAGGGGGAAGGGAAGGGAAGGGGGAAGGGAAGGGAAGGGGGAAGGGAAGGGAAGGGGGAAGGGAAGGGAAGGGGGAAGGGAAGGGAAGGGGGAAGGGAAGGGAAGGGGGAAGGGAAGGGAAGGGGGAAGGGAAGGGAAGGGGGAAGGGAAGGGAAGGGGGAAGGGAAGGGAAGGGGGAAGGGAAGGGAAGGGAAGGGAAGGGAAGGGAAGGGAAGGGAAGGGAAGGGAATGGAAGGGAAGGGAAGGGAAGGGAAGGGAAGGGAAGGGAAGGGAAGGGAAGGGAAGGGAAGGGAAGGGAAGAGGGGAGCTTGACACATAGTAAGAGCTCAAGATATTTTAGATTGTTAAATGAAAGAGTAAACAGAATTTTATAATTCTGTCTTGTTGATTATCTGTAAATGCTTATGAATGAACACTTCTTAAATGTAGACACATGGAATTGCACTGATTACTTCTAAGTCTTGAACCATTTAGAGTACAATTAACAAATAAAACAAGATATCAAGGTACTTCTGAGAACATGATTTGATTTAAAATTTAATCATTGCTCACTCATGGCTGTCATTGGAGTTTAACTTACTAGATACCATCTGCCGCCTAAACATCTAGGGAATATTTTTAAGGAATATCTTTCTAGAGAAAATTATAATCTTGTGCCAAATTGTTTATTACTTATCTGGTTGCTGGCATTTAAACCTTGTAACAACAAAAATTATAGTTGGGTGCATAAGGAAATAAATGAAAACTAAACATGATAAAAGCACAATGAAAATATAAATAATCTTTTATTTTTGCCAGACTCATTACTTCCTGTATCATAATGAGCTGTGTAAGTGTGAGACTAGGTTACATGGCAATGGAAGAGGGATTCTGAGGCAAGCTTTGTTCAGACAAGTGCTAGTTTGAGTGGTGGCTATATCTTTCAATACAATTGCAAAACTATTGTAAGCTTAATTTTCCCATGATAATTAATGAATAATAATGACAGTATTATAAATTGTGGTAGCAAGTGTGTGCATATTATGTACTTAATTATTTTATTCAGGGCCTACGAAATTTGGATACGATGTCCATTTATGACTGAAGAGGTCCAGAATATGCCACCTCAAAATATGCCACTTTGGCATAAGAATTATTTTGATGAAAACTGAGAATCAGCATATGCAAGAAGGCTTTTCTGCCCTCCCCCTTTCTGCTTAAAAGTAGGGCATAAATTCCCCTTTGTGAAGGCAGCAGTTTTCCCTTATCTTCAAGGTGTTCCCCGCTCCCTCACCAGGAGCAGGAGAACAGCTCGTCACTGGAGACAGAGCTGGGACCAAAATGGGTCGGCGGGAACAGGCCTTGCTAAATAACCCTTATATTTCATTAATCTCCCCATGTTTCCCAGTAACTTAATCATAGTTTATCATACCTTGAAGCCCAAATCCCTTTCCCTTTATTAAAATGGCATATAAGACTCTAAATCTAACCACTGATTTTGAGTTTTACTTTTCTGGGAACTCCTGTGCATGTAAATATTAACCAAAATCCTGACACGACGGCCATTACCACTACAGCTGCTGTGTGCTGACCACCGCACAATGCATCAGGCAATGCGCTACACGCTGCGCACCCAGGCTTACATGAAATCATTCAAAGAAAACAGGAATACACCCATTTGAAAGAAGCAGGGAACTATAATGCTGAAATATTTGAAAGATATGATGACTAATTCATGGCCTTGCAGTCAGTAAGACAGAGAATTAAAATCTGGAGGCCCTGTCTCTGTCTATAGTACTCATAACCACTATTTCTTTTTTGCTCTTCATTTTGAATTAAGAGAGGGACTGGTCAGTGTTTTTCTGGGTTTATGTTGGATCTGTATACCATGGGCTAATTTTTCTCTTGTGCTGTTTCAGAAGAACAGTTTTTAGCTGATGTCTTTATATGTGATTGGGTGTGTATATGCATAGGCGTATAATGTATTGCTGTGCTAAGAACATTATAAATTATGCACAAAAACAGAAATTATGAAACTTAGCAAAAATAAATATGTAGAAATTTGCCAGTATTTTTATTAATCTTAACGGATGGGCTAATGCAAGCACTCTCGTTTTCACCTTGAGGGCCAGGTGACTTGGTCTCTTTGACCACCTGATCTCCTGGCAGTGTTGGTCTCAGCCTTATGGTAATATTACCTGTTACTTGGATATCAGAATCTATGATTTTTGTCTATACGCTTCCATACAAGAATTTTTTTATTTGTACCTGACCTGTAATACTGATAGCACTAAGTTATTTCCAGAGTGTTGCTATTCAGACATTTTCCACCTCCCAAACCCATGAGAAACAAAGATTCTTTCGAGGTTTCTTTTTTTTCCCTGAATTACTTTTTTCAACAGTTATGGAACTAGAGCTAAACCTAGTGTTTCACATGAAGCTTCAGAAGCTCATTCTTATGCAGTTGCTGGCAGAGAAGTTTTTTCACCACATTAAAATTATGTAACTTTTCTAGTTTCCCTTGCAGGTAACCACGTAGCTGGTGCCGCCCTGGGAAGCCCACGTGAACTCGCACGGAGCGTAAGCTTCTGTTTTACCTGATTCCCATGAGAAGTCTCACTCGAACCCCTGTTTCAGATGAACGCATTTCTAACTTGCTCTTGGACATCGATTTTGTGGAAGTTATGATCTTCAGTGAATTATTTAGAGCTAATTCTAATACTGAACCAAATACGCACAGACAAAGGCAGAGAAGTTTCACTTTCCGTTAGCAATTGATCTGAGCAGACGCTGTCAGGCGTGCTAAATGTGGAGACCTTTAGAACTTTCTGCCTTAACATCTGTAACACTTGGGGTGGAACGGAAGGGAATATCTCCAAGATTTTGCTGGAAGTTTTGCCGAACCTATGGAAATAATTTATCAGGAGGTAGAACGGTGCCTCTTTGTGAGCCATTCTTGTGTCATCCATTTACTCACCTTTCAATATGGTAATCAAAAAGAATAAAATCTTTAAAGCAAATTCGTTGTTAATCTGTATGTGGTACATTATCATGCATTTTAAAATGTATTATCATAAAATCTCTCTGCTTTCTTACTGTTGGTTCACAGTGGCCACGAACCCAACTGCGGAAACTATTTTTTTAACCCCAACTTCCCCACCTCCTGGTCTCTCTAAACCTCTTAACAGTACAATGTGGATAATTTGGTGACTCCACTGAGAACACCTAATGCATTTACAGACCCTATGCAGAATAATTTTAAAAGTGTCCATGGTTTTAAGTCATGAGATAAGGATTTTAGTCCCAGTTCTGACATTCACCGTCTGCCGGGGGGGGGCCGGGGGGGGGGCTGTTGCTTTTCTTCTCAATGTCTCTCTCTATTCCCTTTTAGCAAAATAATGGTTTCTGACTATTTAACAGCCATCAAGATTCTTATACATCTGTTTATCTATGGTGAGGAGGCAGGACAGTCCTAGGTGTTACACACTTCTTCAGAGATATATGCATCTATTCTTATAGATGACTTAAACAGTGAGTAACTGCACATATCTGGCAAGAAGAGTGTTTTATAAAATAGATACAAACTCATCAAACTGTCCTTTTATATTTTATGCTATGTGAATTGATCTGTTCATACAATTATTCATAGGAAAATGATTTATTTATACAGAATCAGCTAAGGCTTGAACATATTTTTCTTACTTCCTGAATTTAAAATTACCATATCAGACACTCCGTGGTTTGTATATTTTGGCATCACTGAATAAACATCATTTATGCTTATGTCTTAAGTGGTTTATATCAATATTTTTATATGTCAAGTTTCTTGACATTATTTCTAGCATTCTATAATTCAGTGGCAGATATAGTCAGTGACAGAGCTCAGTATTACATTAAACACAACATGATATTTCCCATGACTGCTTTTTTTTCTTTCTACTTATAAATATCTGTTATAAAGTTATATGTTTCCAGGCATCAATAAGGTTCAATAACTACAGTATACACATCTACATCACTAGTTACAGAGTTAACTTTACCAAATACTTATATGTAACTTCACAAGTCTTTGTTAATACTCTATCATCTATCTATCTATATCATCTATCATCATCTATCATCTATCATTATCTATCTATCTAATCTATCATTTATCTATCATCTATCTATCTATCTATCTATCTATCTATCTATCTATCTATCTATCTATCATCTATCATCTATCATCATCTATCTATCATCTATCTATCTTCTATCTATCCCTATCATCTATCAAATATTCATCTATCTAATCTATCAATCACCTATAACCTTCTATTGAAAACAACTTGAGCTAACCCCTTCCTATAGATAGCTTTAATTAATTGGAATAGCTTTGATTTTATGTGCAATATCATTTCAAAGAAAGGCTAAGACAATGTTAGAATATTTGAAGAGAACTTCATTCAGAGGGAATGACTGTGATGTTAAGGTTGAGCATCATTTGCATAGATGTAAATGATGGATGTTATTTCAGGTTATAGCAGGAAGCTCATGAAAAGACAAGGAGGTGATTATTAGTATATAACAAGACATGAATGTTGGGCTGGTCTTTGGTGATGAGAGTACTATGGGTCACATACCTAAATAAAAGACTGTGTCTTGTCCATATGGTTGTGGTTCCTATGCTCCTACTTCCTGCACAAAACACTATCTTCTTTAATCCTACAACCAAATAGCTAAATTGTACTGGAGACAATTATTATCACCATGAATATATCTATCATTACATATATGAGACTTATGACAATTCCTGGGCCTTCAACATTGCTGGGTTATCCTATTGCATGTTTCTGGAAAGTTCCCTATCCTATTAACCTCAGCAAATACTTTCCAATTCTATGTTCTTAAAGCTCATAACTTCAAGTTCATCTCTTCATATTTACCAGACTATTCTGTTTCCTTTTCACGGAAAAATGAAATCCACCAGGCAGGAATTCCTTTACGTTTCTCCCCACTCTCTAGCAGCTTGGATGCTTCCTTCCTGCCAGTCTCAATAAAAGGAATCCCTCTTTTCTAAATGCAGTCCACTCACCTGGCAGGGGATCCTGTCCTCTGTCCTCTCCCTGGGAATTTGGTTCAGTTTCACACACCTTTAATCTACCTACTGACATCTTCCCTCAACATGCACACACACATCAAAACCTATCCCACAGTAATGGCGCTCTGTAAGGCTCAGGCTTAGATCTTGTCTTATTCCACATACTCCACCTGAGCAATTTTGCTTTGTGCCTTAGACTCTCATTTATTGGACATGTTTCCCAAACTTTCATTCTCCTCCACTTTTGTTTAAGCTTCTAGCACTTTCATGTCTGTTAGCTTAAAATGTAATCTAACAATTGCTGACTTTTTCCAACTTGTAACTCCTCCTGTATTTTCTAGTTCAGGAACAAAACCATCATCTCTCTTGTTTCAAAACTAAGAAACTTCTATTTTTATCCAGATTCCTGCTTTTAAGTGTCCACATTAATATTCTAAAATAGGTTACTACTAATATTCTTAATATTCTCCATAACTACCTGTTCTTCACATTCTGATTTCTATCTCCTTGCTTAGATCCTCATGTTTTCTCAACTGAATTGTCTCACTTCTTCCCTGCAGATGTCCCTGCCACCAGGCACACTCTTGCCTGGTCTCACGTGTTCTCCCATTCCCATCACACTTGGCTCTCAAAACTTAGAATGTGGTTATAAAATCCATACTGTTATGACATCTGCCTGCTTCTTAGAAGCATGGTTGGACTAGACTAAATCTAAGATCCTCCCAAATCATATTTTTCTGCATGTTAATATCATATTGCTATTGACATTAATGTTTAAAGTTTCTTAAGCATGATATTTATGCTGCGATTATATTTAAGTTATGTGCCTAAACAGGATTTGAGGGAGTTGACTGCTTTAGAAAGTGAAGTGTGTCTTTCTTTTAATGCAGAGACTTTGATAAGTGCAATGAATTGCAGTGACATGCAACATCACATCCAAACTTGATGTCAAAACTTGATCTATTTCAAAGCCAAGGGAATGAATTGTTATGCAAAGAAATAAAAAATGTATTTCAAATGTTCTCATCAATCTGTTTCCAAGATTGCAGTTTACATCAGCCTTTAACATTTAGAATGATGGAAAGTAAACATCAAAAAGTGGTCTAAAATTATACAGAATGTATAAGAAGAATCCTTCATAGTGTAATGCAGAATGGGTACCGCTTCATAGCATATCAATTTTTTTTTTTTTTTTTGCTGAAGTTAAACATTAAAAATATTTTTGAGCAATATTTTCATATTAATAAATAATTTTCTCAGGGAGAAAAATCTATACAAATTAAAAGTAATTTTCAGCCTGGTTGGGCGTGGCTCAGGGATTGAGCATCGACCTAGAATCCAGGAGATCATGGTTTAATTCCTGTCAAGGTACATGCCTGCGTTGTGGGCTCAGTTCCCAGTCGGGGGCGTGCGGAAGGCAGCCAATCAGTGACTCTCTCATCATTGATGTTTCTCTCTCCCCCTCTCCCTTCCTCTCTCTGAAATCAATAAAGTTATATATATATTTTTAAAAAGTGATTTACCGAAGCAGAAGACAACCATATAACATGAAAGCTGCTTCAAAGCGGTTTACTGTTTAAAGTTCTCCCCATATACAAATTTTAATTAGAACTAATCTCATTAAAAATCAAAACTGATTAGAATTATTTTTAATACTTGCATAGGGTAATTATTAGTAAAGCTGCACGGAATTCTATACTTCATATAACTCAGATTTATGGAATTTCAAGTAAAAAGGGAGGCTTTTATGTTTCCAAAATAGTATTGTATGGAAAGTAGAAAACATTTTTATATTAACCAAAGAGAATATTTAATTGATATCTAGGATACTAATGTTTAAAACCATTCATACATTGCACGTATTTGCATTTTATTCAAATGAACCGAATGGCAGCTTCCAAGAGGGTACCCCCAGGAGAGAAGCCAGGTACTCTGAGGTGCTCCTTGAAATTTTACTCACCCTTTTCCATCGGGTAAGATGTTACCTGGACCAACTGTGCTGGAAATGTTGGCATTTTCCCAGGGTGAGTGTGTCAGTGTGACTCACAGAGGTAAGATTTAGGGCTATTGTGTTCTGATCTCACTTGTTAATTGTGGCACCTTCACACTTGATATTTTCACAGGATAGCATTTCCCACCCATGGGCCAGTCAATGCTGTAAAACATTGCAAGCTTTTCTACTCAGCAACCTAGAAATAAGTCTGGTTTGGCACAACCAGACATAGCAGAAATGAAATCCTGGAATCTATTTTAAAAGGCAGGGGTCTAAGATTAGCTGTCAAACTTTGGCTCATATTCTAGAGGTAGGATTCTGAACAAACATTGCTTTTGATAATACTTATTTCCCTCCAGAGTAACTGAAAGTACTTAGGGCAATGCAGGGAAACATGTTCCAGAACACAGACAGCTTAAAGCACAAATGATAACCAGGGATTGTGACCACCACCAAAGGATTGAGCACAACACAATGTTTAAAAATCTACAGAAAGTGTGCTTAGTGCTCAACTTTTGATAGAGCAGCCTCTTGTATTTCTGTTTAAAGCCATCTTAAAAGCAAAAAGCATCCTCTTTTGTTTCTAACACGTGTAACTGCATTTTTAAAAAAATAGATTGTATTTAATATATGGTTTTTCTTTGCCATTTTATTTAAAACATTGCAAAGGTCTTTCAACTGCTTCTGCTAGTTTTACTCAATGTTGTTACCCCAGGTATACTGTACTCCAAGTGGGTTTTTCTTCTTGTTGATAAATGTCCTGGCTTTTAGTTTAACCGCTGAAATAGTTGGGAAGGCAGTCAATCAAAATGTAGCTCTGTGCATTCAAATGAACCTTTTGGAAAAATGAACAAGATTGAAATTTTTAAAAGGCCCTAGTATGTTCACTAAGTACAGAGGTGATTAATCTTTTTACCTTTATGTTGGCAGCAGCCATAAAGTGCATGCAATTAAAGTCTATAATGATATATTTCTATGGCATGTACCGTGAAGTTGCCCAAGAGATGACAGTATAGAATAGGATGTGTGCACAATGCCCTGCAAATAAGATTCCCTAAGAAATGTGTTCAGCACCATACAATTTGGACACATTCAATGGTTTAATAAAATATTTGTTCGCAATAACTGTTTTTCTTCCCTGGGACTATGTTATATTCTGGACTAATGGGATGCAATAATTCATTTTAATGGTCTTAGTCATTTCTAGTTTAAGTGAATAAACATCTTAAGCAGAATTTTAAATTTGGAGACAGGAGATGAACCCTATCAATAAGTGACAATATTTCTGCTGTTGTATACAAAAGAAAGGGCTATTGTGTAACATTTTAAGTCATGAATTATGTAAAAATTATGCGTGAAATAAAGGTTCTTATTTGGATAGGTTACAGATCTTTTTATCTTTCTACTTATTCATTCAGTAATTTTTACAAAAACTACTAGTTGTTCCCCAATATCTATTCTACTTTTATAGACTAATAGAATACCCATATACCTGGCTCCCTGAAATAGACTGCACTTCTCAATCTCCCTCACATTTGACTGTGAGCCTGCAATTAATATGACTTGTGAGACATAAACAAATGTTGTGCTAATAACTTTTCTTTTATCACGTCTTCCTTCCTGAAAGCTGGAATGCTATAATGACCAGCAGCTGAGCAGTGACTTTGGACCACAGCTGGGGGTTGAAGATTGAAGGTGGCTGAGCAACAACATGGATGGGACAATGATGCCTGTGGAGCTGCAGTATAAGCCCTCAACTACCAAGTTTATGAGAAAGAGAAACAATATTTCCAGTATTTTAAAGTCATTTATCTTCTGTAACCCAGCATTGAACTTAAAGTTAATTTAATAAGCAACACCTTTAAAAACTGTATCACAATGAAGATGCATTAGGCATTACCTTTGAGGTGGCAAGTATCTTTCTTTATAGTGAATAAACACATTGGAAATGTTAAATTAATGTTAAAGCAAATTTTCTAACTTTATGCTTAAAAACTATTTTCACCTCACTTTGATTTATCTAGCAAAATGATCTATAATTAAGGGGTGCAATATAGGCCTATGTAAAAGATGATTCTTTTGCACTGAGAATAAACTTTTTTCCTAAGACAGGCAAAACTGTGATAGCTGTCAGCCTTGAAAGCATCACTTTAAAATTCTAGGTTGTAATTTAACACAAAGGATAGGTGGTATGAACATGTATGTAGGCTCACACATTGCATTTTGTCATAATTTCTTCTTAGTCTCCTTCAGTCTGGAAGAGTTCCTCAGTCTTTCTTTTTTATAGTATTGAAACTTTTGAAGAATATTGGATAGGTATTTTATAGAATGTCCCTCAATGTCTGGTATTTGCTCATAATTAAATTCAAATTGTGTATTTTTAAAAAGAATACCACAGAAGTTATGCTGTGTCTTTCTTGGTATTTTATATCAGGAGGTACAGGATACTGATATATCTCATTATCGATGATGTTAATTTTGATAACTTGGACAAGGTGTTGTCTATAATACTGGAAACTAACACTTTAATTTTAAATTCCAAAATGCCTTTAAGTTGATTCATCTCCCTGCTTTTTTCTCTCTGTAAATCATCTAAAATAAGATGGTTGACTACTGCAAGTCAAGATTAATTAACAAAGACTGGGTTTTCCTGTCAAACTCAACAAAGAGGCAACTGGGCCGAATATATAAAACACTATTTTTCATAAGTGGAACAATAGTGCAACGCTGTGGTTATGAGGCGAATGGAAACAAGTGAGGTTAGCCTTATGCTGCACCAGTTCAATACCTGGAAGTATTTTCAGGTGACTTGAGAAAAGTAGAGAAAACACCTTCCTATTTATATGCCATTTCCAGCACAAGTTAGGATAAACTAAACAAGCCCTGCTGCCTTGATGAAATAAGAGACAGAAATCAAGAGTTCGAGAAGGTGAAGGAAGCTCAAACTCATGGAGCGCAGTGCACAGGTGGAGGGACTTTCACAAGGAGATGGCGACCGAGAGGTGCTCTTTCCTATACTTTTAATTAATACTGGTAGGCACATGCATGAGAGAAAACTACTTGAGGTTTGGGAGGTGACAGTAGAGAAAAGAAACACAAAATCTGAAGCTCTAGTGGTCTTGGAATAATTCGTGTTCCCACTTTTCAGAAGAGTAAAACTTCATGATTAACAGAAAATTGGTGAGAATCCTTAAAATGGTTATCACCTTACAAATGAGGCTAGATTAGTCCTAGACTATTAGCTGCTTGAAACCCTTTAAAGTGCATGTCTGGTGCAGGAAGAAAGGCTTGGGAAAGCCACAGTCTAGGCCTGGAACCCTTTCCTCTTTGTTTGAGACACTTGATTGACTGCAAATTTAAGATTATTAGTAAAGCTTCATGCTTAGATTCTCTTAGTTTTTTATGAGTCTGATTTGAAGACAATTCCTTTATGAGAGCTCACAGGAGCTGCTCCTAAGGCTTTTGTATGAGGTTGAGAAGCTACATAGAACAGACACACAGTAGACCATTCCCTGAGGACAGCAACAATGGCCATTGGTTTTTATGTGCTGTGATCAAGAACCAAATATCTTCATTAGACACTGAGATTTGGGGAGTTGCTTGTTACCCCATCAAAAGTGACTAGCTCAATAAGATATTTTGCAGATAAGGATTCCTTTTTAAGCAATCTATAAACAGATTTGCATTTCAATTTTAAAAGCCTCAAAGCACCATTTGTCTGGAAGATCAAACACTGAGAAGAATAATAACAGGATACATGAAATCACAAAAGGGGTGTGATAAACATATGCTAAGGGATGGCATGGTTGTCATTACTCCTAGAAAATTATTTCTGAATGATTTAATGATCAAGCTCTAAAGCGATTTATCGGAAATCATGAGAACAATCGAATCTATGGTTCAAAAAACAATTCTATGTGAAAATTTTCAAATATTGTCCCCAATTTTTCTTTCACCACTTTCCATTGACCATTAGACTTCCCATGGAAACTGTCATATAGATTTTTCAAAATGTGGCAGAGTTGTGGTAAAAAATAGCAAAACAACAGTCCCATATGCACACGCGCGCACACACACACACCTGCTTTATCTGCATTATTTAGCAGTTGGTCTTAGGTTTACTTTCCAACTCTAACTCATATTTTTCAGTCTCCTTTAAGATACAGATACATTCTACAAGTGAATTTTAAAACCTCACTCTACTTTTATGCAACATTTATTTTTCATCGTATGAACTGGTTTTGATGGATAAATTGCAGTATTAAAGAGAGGGGTTGACAAGTTAAAAGGAAATATTGCACAATTTATTACAGAAGTAAATTTCTAGTCTTCTTTGTGTCAATTCAAATAGAACCATCAGAAGTCATGTCCCTAGCGTAGACTATCTTTAAGGAAGTTATAAAAACTAAGATCAGGATAAATAACACTCAACTTACCACTGAAAAGTGATTTCTAAATAGAGCAATCAATGTCCATTTGTAGAGACACACAAAATCGTAGCCCACAAGGCTCAAAAAATGAACCATAAACAATTTAACAATAAAGCAATAGATTTATTGTAAGACAGCAGGAAGTATCCTAGAGAAAGTTCTATGACTTTGTTTATTCTTTTAAAATTTAAATTGTAATAAAGCCACTAATGTATTACAACTTTCTGCCCATTTTTTTAAAAGAGACTTAAGGCAGGTAATTCCCAGAGATTGCAATGAAGTCCATCCCTAGAGTCCTTAAAACTAAAAATGTCTATTTATGCTAACCTTCCTTTCCTTAATACCTAGCAAAAATAGAGGCTTTTAAATATTGTACATTAAGGATATAGAATGAAACTTCCTCTGCACTTAAATAACACCAAGAAAGTTGGGGAGAATATGTATTTTAGCTTGTATGGCAAGGTATTTGAGTGCCAATAGGTAAGGGAAACTTGTCAGACATGCTTTAATAAGATATACTAAACATGAAGGGAGAGACTTGAATGGGAATTTTGATATATACATCCTCTATGGCCAATGTTGAATTTAATCTCATCTCCTGATTTTTTGAACTAGCTGATTTACATATCTGTTGTTTTTTCCGATATTAGTATCTGAATACTTGTCATTGCAACTCTATTAAACCAATTGCAGTAGACTCTCACCAAACCTGGTATATAAACTCTACATACATCCTCTCAGCATTAATTTATTACTCTCTCTTTTCTTTGTCTAGTTCACTTGCAAATACTCTTCAAAATCTATCTAAACCATCAACATTTTCAGGATTTCTTCCAGAATAATTAATGTGACTTAAAATTGCTTCTTCATATTCTGATAGTAACCTATTTAATCTCATCTTCAGTTCTTTCTTTTCTGCCTTGTTTTCAACACCTAAGAATATCAACATACTGCTTCAAAAGGAATAAAGACCTTTGAATCATTATAGGAGTGAATATCATTAACTGCTAGAAAATAATTTCTAAAACTTACTGGAAGACTCTATTTGGCTTTAGATATCTCTTCTCACTTGCTGCTTAAAAACTGCAAACATCTATCTACTTTAAATACATTGCCTATCAAACTATATCCACACAAAAAAATTATAATGAGAGTCCGATAAAATGGAAACAGCATATATTCATTCCAAATTCACTAGAATTGTACTGTATGTGCAAATTCTTAATTTCCACAAGACCATGTTTCTGGCTTGTTCTTGACAAAGAGGTCAGGGCTAACATTTTTATATCTGCAGCAAGAAACAACATGTCTTGTAGGCAAGTGACACCTGTATTTTATTTTTCTTCAAATTCTTCTATGAGAATATCATGTCATTAATTTGTCCAATTTATCAAAGATCGTCTTCTAGGAGATAAAAAAAAAAAAAAAGCTGTCATTAGAAATGTTCACTCCACTGTGCTGGTGACTGGGGTTAGAATTTCACTTTCACACAGCCAGTGGTGGAGCCAGGGTTTGGGAGGACTGAAGCTTACATAATTTTCAGGGACCTCATCAAAAAAGTAATGTGAAATTGTCTTACTTTTGTAGATTTTATGGAAACATAGGATGATATGAACACATTGCTGGAGTCTCTTCCTGGAAGCTGGTACACGTTAAAGGAAACTTCTGTTTCATGGTAAACTAGGCTCTGTGCTCAGTGTTGAACCTAGAGATGATCATCTAATGGAGGTAGTGTAAACTACCTAGTGTAAACCAATGAAAAGATCTATGTGTAAAAACAAATAGTGCAAGAGTGATTACAAATGTCCATTTGTCACCTCATCATTATCGAAGTGATTATGTGACTTTGACACAGCCAAAGTTCAAATCCACTCAAATTCTTATTCAAAATAGGCTGTTGCTTATTTTTCCCATATTAAATAAATCAAAAGAAATCTGGATTTTTTTTATTATGAAAGTACCCATTTTTAAAAAATATCAGCAACAAATTTAAATAATTTTCCCAAGAAAAATATTTCCTTTTGAAGATAGAACATTCGACTTTCACCAAGTTGAACACACATGAAAGTACATAGAACTCGCCAAGCATGGCCCTGTGACTAGTCCCAGCCAAGTCGAGGCAAATGTTAAGTGGCGAGTTGGCCCCAAAGGTTTTACTTTGTTTGTAACGATTTAAGTGAGAAGATAGTCAAATAGAAAAGAAACAAACAAGTAGGGACTTCTTAAGATTTGGAATAACTGATGAGATGGGAATTCTGATGAGATGGAGAAAATCCAGTGGGCGCCATGAAAATTAGGTCTGTAATATCATTTGCTCTAAGCTCTCTTCTCCTTTATTAGTTTTCCTTAAAATGGATCCAAAGATACTAAAGGGGTTATGGATCCTACTGCCTCAGTCAGATTACCTTTATTAATAAAGAACATGTGGGGAGACCAAAGAATCTGGTGCCATGTCCCAAGTTAAACGGGCCAAGCTGCGTTCCTATCAGGACTTTAAGTGGATAGGTACCAAATTCAGAAAGTGGAGCAACAGGAGTATTTACAACCTATTTCCCAGGTGATGTTTATTCAGGGCTAAAAAATAGGGTAAATGTAGGCGGATGGATTCCAAAGAAATCAAAAGCTTGTTTAAATGCAAATGTTTCCAGGAAGAAAAAACATTCAGAGAAGAAATGATATATAAATAAATTTCCTCTCAGCAGAATATTTTCCTTTTCAGGTTTACAAGAGGCAAGCTCAGGTGTCTAATGGAGATATACTGAAGAACTAAAAGTGGATGTCTTCGCAAAGGAGTTTTAGTGCCTCTAAAAGCCTACTGTCTGGGGCACTTTATCTACTGAATTGAACCTGCAACCGAATTACAATCTTACGTCTCTTTGCATTTTGTTTACCAATCTTCACTTCAAGATGAGTTGGTACTTCAAGGCATAAAAGTGTAATTTAGTCTCTCTTTTAATCCCCACTTCACTTCTGTGATAACAAGCAACTGCTTAGTGAGGTAATTAATGGGAAATTATGCTTTTTTTATTGGCAACTTGGGATATACTTTCTAGGATCCAGACAATAAGCGCTGAATCATAATTTGATACCAATTATTTTCTATCTCAGCTATTCGGTTGTAGCATCAATATTAAACAGCAGTCTGAAAAGTGGGGAAGACAATGCCTCTTGGCTCATCAAGAGGTGTTTTTTATAGGGAGGGATACATGAAGTGTATCCTCCATTGAAGATATATATTCAATATAAATCTTTTTAAAAAATTTTTGTATATGGCCTCATTATTGAACATGATATGCTTTTTGATTTGTTACATCATTTAACCCCATGAAGTGCAGTGAAAAATTGCTTACAGAGAAAAAAAGAAAACCAGATATAATCCTCATACCTCACTCACACTTTTCTGCAGTGGATAAATGAATAGTTAGGAAAGCTAGTGAGCAGTTTGCAAATGTGCAATTAAAATCCTGGCTCTGCCCTAATTATGTAACACTTAAGTTAAATGGTCTTAATAGACATCTAATGATAGCTTTAAAAACCCACACTTACTTATAATCAAACGTAATTTCTATTTCAGTTTTAAAGCACCCATTAAATGTCTATTATGATTTTTAAGTAATTTGGCAGACATTTAATGAATACTTTGCAAACCTAAATAGTAATTATTGCAAGAGACAACAGTTAACATATAGGAGTAATGTAGCTATTCATTTGAACACACAGCTTAAAACTGATTAGTGACATCTGTATGCAAGACCTGATGGATTTACTACAGGAAAATAAAATCACAAATTCAAGGTAATTTCATCTCTTAATATAGAAACTATTTTGTTCTAAGGTTGTTCTGAGTCCCGTGACATAATCTTGTCCCTTTACAAAAATGTAGCACTGGAAACCATATCTTCTCACAATTTCAAGCATGCTGTTGAAAAAGTATTTCTGTGCTGGGTAGAGTAAAAATGCATTTTATTCATTAATTTGCCGTTATATTTTGGGTATGTTGCTAGGAAACTAAAGAGAAAAAGTTGAATGCAGACAGTTTTTTTATTGTAAGTTGTAGTGATGAGTCAATTTCAAATTTTTCAGAATAATGCTGCTAATTTTAAGAGAAGACTACTGTTTCTCTTGCTATATAACAACTCTAGTTTGGCCACATCACTAAGATGCAGAAAATTCTTTAAATGACCAAAAAAACCCCAAAAAACTGTGTGTTATAAAGTCACTGAAATTTCCTCATGAAACAGAAATCATTATTTTTGGCCAATGAAGCTTCACTCATGAACTTTATAGGAAGATTTGAGGCCTATTTCAAGGGTGATGCACTTTAATGTATAAAATTGAAATTGTTTCACTGTTTTGATGAGATATAGACATTTGATGATATAATTACACAATTATTTCACCTTAGATAATTAGATAATTTCATAACTATTAGTGTTAATGTTCATTAAGTGTTACATTTTAGTTATGACTATGCTATTATGAGTTAATTCCATAATCCGGTTGTTTTCATATACCTGCCGTCTCTGCAGTGAGGTAATCTGTGACGCTCCCTGTTTTAATCTTCCTTGCCTTATAGGACAATGAAAAAGGCAAGCATCTCTACCTCTATACTGACACTCATTCCATAAAAAGATATATCTAATTATTAGAAATTACTGTACTACAAAATAAGTGTGCATGTATATGTATGCTTATGCATACACATATATAGTATGTAACAAGTATATATGTATATACCTACATGTATGAACACATCATTATATCCCCATGTACGTAGATTAAGGCCCACCCTAGTGGCCTTATTTTAACGTGATTATCTCTATAAAGTACATAAGCTTTGGTTGGAGGGGACACAGTTCAACCAATAACAGGGAGCAAAGCTGTATCATGGTGATACAGAGAGACAGAGGGGACAGAGATCTTAGAAATCACCTACTAAAATGCACTCCTAGAAAAAGGTGGCACCATACAGGTTAGAAACTGTGTGGTGAAAGCTGAGATAGAATAATGCCTCAGGAAAAAGCAGTCGACAAAGAAATAGAGTGAAGAACTCAGGAGGGGAGTTAGGGGGGCGGCAAGAAGAATTCTAAAATACCAGAATAAATGCAGCGAAAGCAAATGAATAATTTGCCTTGCCCTGTGGTAGAATAACTAGGAATGGACTTGCCCGTTTGCCCCTGGCACCCAGGAAGCTGGATGAAATATATGAATATTTCAGACCCTGGATAACAAGCAGTGTAGAACTGTGATCCTTGAGAGAAGGGAGAGAATCGAGGTAAGCTCTCCAATTACTCTGGCTTTCTGTCCGAAGGGACTTTCTTGAACTTGATGAAGAGAGTGGTATCCAAAGTAGAGCATGATAATCTCACCGAGATGAGGAATTCAGGAAGATAAGAGTTCGGGGGTATAGGAGTCCAGGGAGGTGGATTTGGCTGGAAAATTGCAGAGCAGATAGCAGAGGGAAGGATGATGCTTAGACAATGAGCTTGTACCCACTTTGGTCTGTTGTAAAATACAAATGACGTGTACTTAGAGTGAAGGTTTATTCATAGTTTACAGGAGATCAATGATAACAATGGTCATGGATTTTTCATTAGAAATGATGTCTCGTAGACAACAGAACATTCTTAAAGCATGAAAAAAAGATTAATAGTTGACAGAATTTTATATCAAGTAAAATATACATCACCAATAAAGGTAAGCTAAATGTTTTTCCAGAAAGTTGGGGAAATTTGTCACCAACTAAATTGAACTTGATGTAATATTAAAGTTTTTCAAGCAAGAAAAATGATGGTGGGTGGAAACTGAGATACACAAAAAGGAGTAATGATTTCCAATATAGAAGTTTTCTTTCATCTTTAACTGTCATTAGGGCATAATAAGCTGTTTATGCTGTTTGTTTATGTGGTCCAATATTATGTGAAAGTAAACTAATAGCATAAGGATGTATTGTGAACACTAAAATATCCATTAAAATAGTTCTCGTTGATTAACTCATGGCAGAAGTAAAATGAAATACAAAAAAAGCTAAATCAAAAGGCTGACAGAAAGAAAGTAAACACCAACAAAAGGAAATAGGTGGGAAAGGTAGTTAAAAAGGACTGGATAGAAAAAGAATTATTATGAGTCATTTTTTCTTTTTCTTTTCTTCTCTGTCATTATTTTCAAAATAAGTAGTTAACAGTGGAAAGTAACAGTGGGGGGAAATGACATTACAGGGTTTCTGTGTTGTTTGCATTTCTTAGAAAGTCATTGCCTGCTTTGTGCCTTCAAAGTAAGCTGCGGTTTGAAGGGAAAGTGAGGCCTCTCAGGGTTGGCAACCCCTGCTCACTCATTCGTAGATCTAAGGCGCTTATCTTGTGCTGGCTTTGAGTCCTGTTGGCCGTTCATGCATGGCGTGTCCACTGGACTTCTGTGCTCAAGGGGCATTGCAAATACTCTGTGAATGGAACAGTAAGGAACAGTGAACACACATCCTCCACAATTCCTGATCACTCTCATGCTCCAGTGTCCCAATCGAACTTCATTTATAAAACACAAATACGAAGGTCAAATTATTAAGAATTTCAAGGCAGTGACAAAAGAGCATTAAACCAAAAATAGGGACCTTCTGAGCATGAGACCCTGTGGGACTACACAGTTTACGATGCATGAAGTTGGTCCTAGATAAAAGCAGAATTATTTACAAGTTCTGGGACAAGGCAGAGATGTCCATTCTAACCACTGCAATTCAAATTGTATGTAAGTTCTAGCCAGCACAATATCAAAAGGGAAAGGTTTCATACAAGTTATAACACATGGCTTTAATAATAACATAAAAACTTAAACACAAGAATAAATTTAGCAAAATATATGCTATGCCAGTTCACTGAAACCTTTTCCACTTTGCTGAAAGAAAGGCCTAAATTAAGACATATAGCCTGCTCACAGAGTGGGAGGCTTATTATGATATTAACCTTTCCCAAATTGATTTTTAGATTCAATGAAAACTCAGTCAAATTCAAATGATCAAGCCAATTCTAAATTGTATGTAGAAATTCAAAGAACCTATTATATCCACAATGATTAGAAAGAAGAACAAAGCCAGAGGAGCAATATCTTTTTATTTCAAGACTCACTATATAGTCTTTTTATGCACTATCAAGGCAGACTAGCATAGGTGGACATGCACACTTGTGGACAACTGAACATATAGAGAATGGAAAAAAAGAAAGAAAATCCAGAAAGAAAGTCCAGACTTACAAGCTTATTTTTTTTGACAGTGATGTCATGGTTATTTAACAAGAATAATGTTTTTGACAATTTGCCCTAGAACAAATGTAAATGTCTTTGAGGACAAAGGGGTGGAATCTTACTTCACAGCATGCATACAAATGCACACACACACAGACATTCAAGAATAAATGGAAGAGAAGGGCCATGAAAATAACTATGGCTCAGAGACTGTCTGCAGCGAGTTAGGGCCACTCACCCTTTTCTTGTAATCACCCCCCACCAGCACCACCCTGGAAATGGTAACTAACCACAGTTTGGAGTAACTTTTGTGAGTACCCCTCAAATTTGAACCGTAGGATTTGTTAGTGCTCCACTCATATTCTATCAAACCCCTTTGGCATCTGTTTCCATGAAGCTGCCATATATATTTTCATTCCCAAGATCAGCACCAGCAACCCTGTCAGATAGCTATGCACAGGTGGTGAAAGCCAGGTTTGCTTGCACAAATAGAAAAAACAATTACCTCAGAAGTGCCGTCCTCCAGTAAACAATGACAAAAGTTCACAGAGGTACAAATCCTCCAAACTCCTTGTCTCTAATCAAGAAAACTCTGAAGTTCTGCTCACACTTTCAACAGATCATCTTTGACGGATTGAACTCAATTTACTCTCTTGGGCCTTTTAAAATATCTCACTCTTTTTTGGACACCTCTTAATTTCCTGTCTCATTTCCTCATATATCTATAATTTTTTCCTGTACCATGTACTAATAAATCATAGTTGTCTCTGGACAAAACTCCACTAATCCTGATTTGCTCAGGACTGTCAGACTTTATGCCTATGACCCCAGGGTAATTATTATTTCATTATATTGCCCCATTTCATTCTTGGAGCTGTTCCATTTTTATGTGGTAACATATATATGGTCATCATTTTATAATGAAAACTTGTCACAGTCACAATCCACTCTGTTCAGAAGAGAGAGTATAGGGAAATCTATAAGACATTCTAGGAAAGAAACTGTGAGGCAAGACAAGTTTACCATGAAGCTTAAAAACAAGGACACAGTTTGAATAAGAAAGAAACTTGCAGGAGCCTTCTTAAGAATGTTATGAGAAGATGAACTCCAGGTGAAAAGAGTAATTGCTGATCTAACAAATAAATCAAAGGAAGAATAGAGTTGAAAGAATGGACTGTACATTTTATATGCTCGGACAATGTGGGAATCATTCATCTAACACAAAACTGGAGGAAATGTGCTTGGTAAGTAGCTCGAAAGTAAAATTAGTTTGCTAATTGCCTCATTGTACTTGCCAGGTATCAGAGTATTATTTAAGGTTAACAAATCAAAGAGTGAAAAATAAAACATATGTGAAGACCAAAGATAAATGAATGAAAGCTATTAGTATTTACTAAATGTGGGTGATGGTGTAATTGTTGGGGGAGGGAGAAAGAGAGTACAACTTCATTTTAAGAGGGTTTAAAATAGCCATTTAAAGACAATATTTCATAACTACAAACACTAAGATAACTTCTACAGCAAAATTACAAACTTTCTTCAATATTATATATATATATATATATACACATATATATATACATATATACATGTATATATATATATATATTCGTGTGTGTGTGTGTGAATATATATATTCTGTTTCTTTGGAGAATCTGACTAAACTAATTCAGATTTTGGTCGAGGAACGGAATCTTAAGGGTAAGTCTGGAGGATTGGTTCTGAGGCCGTTAAAATTTATTCTTTAGATTTAAAGGCTTCAAATGACTCAATTCCTAGTAGTAAAGAGAGCCCTAATGGACATGGTGTAAAATAGCAATAGAAATACACAAAATATCATCAGATACTGCTAATCGAATACTTTTCAGAGGCAAGGTTCTGGGTAACCATACATTTGAAACCTTAGGACATTTTTGTCAAACTAATAAGTATAATGAGTTTGATTGGTTGCCTTGAATGACCTGGACTGAATAGGGGAAGCAAAACATACTCAGGGATTCAAATTCCCATCTCTAGTGCTTTCTAACTCATAAATGACCTGAAAGTTTTAACCTGAGAGTGACTGAATTACAACACAAATTGAAATCCCAATCTTACATGATGTCTGCTGTTAAAGTAAAGGCATTGGCTGGCACGAAGTGAGGTCCTTAAAATTGGAAGGGGACATGTGATTCTGATGAAGCCAGGGACACTGATTAAATGTTGAAATTCTACTGACCTACCTTGCATGTAGAAGCACTGCTTTCATCTTTGTCTGAAGAGATCAATCCTTCTTGCCTTTCAAGACAATAGTGATTTTCCTCTGAACTCTTTACTCTGCCAGACCTCTTGATTCTAGATCTGTAACTAGATTCAGGTCCCTTCAGGCAACAAAGGGTGAAGAAGGAAGTGTAATCCATAAGGAAAAAGTTTAATCCTGTACTCTGAAGGAACTATATGATTTTTCTAAATCCTGGGCTTATGTGTGGGAATGGATATTAATGGAGGTGCGAGATAGTGGTGGAAGGAACATAAAGTTGGATCTGGTCAAATTTATGGATATAGGCTCAAAAAACAGATTTTTTTTTTTGCACTTAGTGTTGCTACAAGAGGGTTTCGAAGAGCTCTAATAGTTTGGTTGGTTGGCTGAAACATGGACGAAAAGGTGGCTTACACTAAATCATTTAGGATGAAATGCCAAAACTGCCTTAGTATACTGTAGAGGAAGGGATGCAACATTTTAGGGAGATAAGAATGTTATAATGGATTTATCTTGTGGACTTGCTCACCCACCCTGGGAGGATCCAGAGGGCACATCTTTCTTTGCAACTGTGAGAAATAAACTTGTTAGGGGAGTTCCATTACCTTCAAAGAATTCTGTAGTTGTTCTTCTTTGTAGATCAGACATTACAGTGGGAACTCCTGGAGACCTAAATATAATGGGGATAATTGAATGCCAGTGAGACAGAGGGCGAGTGGCAGAACTTAATCACCAAAGTCAAGATGGGCATGGTTACCCAAAGGACAGCAGAGTGAAAGTGGCAATCAGAATAGTCTGACTCACAGAGACAGTGGGTTGGCTAGTTTATCATGGAGCCCTGGAAGTGGAATAGATAGGCAATCTACTGAATTCTTACTTGATTTGTATAGTGGAAGAATTCAGGTCAAGGGAGCAGAAGTCTAACTTGAACCATAAACAGAGAGAGCCACAGCCCCTCAATCAATTCCCAGATTTATCCAGTTTTGCTGAACAAGAGCCCTTCAAATGAATCTTCCCTGAAGGGACCTATGGCCTTTTCCAGGGTGGTTGTACATTGGAAAAAAGGAAACAATCAGACTTTTTGAGGATTACTGGACACTGGCTCTGAACTGACACTAATTCCAGGAGACCTGAAAGGTCACTCACTATGGCATTCCAGTTAGACTAGGGGCTTATGGAGGTCAGGTCATCGACAGAGTTTTAGCTCAGGTCTGTCCCACAGTTGGTCCAGTGGGACCTGACCCCATCCTGTGGTTATCTCCTTAGTTGTGGAGTGTATAATTAGATTAGTCACACTCAGCAGCTGGCAGAATCCCTACATTGGTTTCCTGACCTGTGGAGTGTGAGATATTATGGTAGGAAAGCTCAAATACAAGCTACTACATCTGCCTCTAGGAAAGTAGTAAACCAAAAGCAACCCTGCATTCCTGGAGGGATTCCAGAGATTACAGCCACCACTGAGGACATAAAAGATGCAGGGGTGGCGATACCCACCATATCCCCACACAGCTCACCTATTTGGCCTGTGGGGAAAACCCCTGGATCATGGAAAATGAAAGTGGACTATTGTAAGCTTAACCAGGTGGTTACTCCAAATTTCAGTTGCTGTACCAGACGTGGTTTCAGTTGCTTGAGCAAACAAACACATCCATCGGTATCTGGTCTGCAGTTATCAACTTGACAAATGCTTTTTACCATTCTCTACCTGTTAAAGGCCCCCAAAGGCAGTTTACTTTACAATGCACCTTGACTGTCTTGCTTCAGTGGGATATCAACTCTCCAGCTCTGTTATAATTTAGTCCACAGGGATCTGGCTCACCTTCCCCTTCCACAAACTATCACACTGTTCACACTGTTTCATTATATTGATATTATATTGATTGGACCTAGTGAGCAAGAAGTAGCAACCACTCTTATTGGTAAGATATTTGTGTGTTAGGGGGTAGGAAATAAATCTGACAAAAATTCAGGATCTTCTACTTTAGTGAGATTTTTAGGAGTCCAGACATAAACATACAAATGTTTACGTCTCCCTTAAATGCTTGTGCTGAAGCCCTAACCTGCAATGTGATGGTATTTGGAGGTGAGTCCTTTGGGAGGTAATTAAATGAGACCATGAAGGTAGGGCCTCCACGATGGGACCAGAGCCTCCCAGACATAAACATATGGGTGTTTACGTCTCCCTTAAATGCTTGTGCTGAAGCCCTACCCCTCAATGTGATGGTATTTGGAGGTGATTCCTTTGGGAGGTAATTAAATGAGATCATGAAGGTAGAGCCTCCATGATGGGACCAGAGCCCCCTCGCCCCCATTGTGCTCTCTAAAAGCCAAGGCGAGGGCTCTTGCCAGTCTGCTGGAACCTTGGTCTTGGACCACCCAGCCTCCCAAAATGTGAGAATCAAATGTTTTCCTGTTCAATCTACTCAGCCTATGATATTTTTGTGAGAGCAGGCAAGCTGGCTAAGACATGTGCCTTCCTTTCTGTTGGTGATATTCACACTATAATCAACAGCTTCTCCCATTAAAATAACAAAGGTGCTTACTTTAAGGTTTACAAGGAAAGAGAAATATGGAGCTAAATCTGCTTTACTCCACAACCATATTTTTGCTGGGAAACTTCAAAACAGAGCAGATGGAAATAAGTGCTATGAAAACAAAAGCAGACTGAAACCTTGGGACATAGGAAAAAGGAAGGGGCCCCTAGGCAGCCAGGCAGGAACTGGGAAGCAGCTTTCATAAGCAGGCAACCTTGATTTTCAGTGAGGAATAGGTAAGTACACCTGAGTGTTGAACCCAGAAAGTTTCCCACTCATATTCTGTTATCGAACACAGCATATGTAACAACATTTTCTCCTATGTTTATGTCTCTACTAAACTTTATGTTTTTATTCCACCTCCAAGTACCTGAAAATAATTCTCAGTTCTTCCAACCGGTGTTTGTTTTTTAATTGATGTTCCTTGCTCTTACGAAGAAATGGAGCACAGCTGCTGAGTGGAAATTCCATGAAATCTCTTGCTTTTCCACACATATAGTTCATCAATTTCAACTAGCAAAGAAAATGTAAGACTTTTTTATTCTCCTTTTCTTAGTTAATCTGGATTAATAACTAGAAAATGAGCATTCTGCTCCCCTTCACACGTCGTATGCAGTTAATGGGATAATTAGATCAACATCACTCATGCTCTCTACAGTCATTGTGACTGCATTTCGTAGGAGTAAATGTGCCCGTACTAAACCATATTTAGTAGATAAATGTAGTTTTTTGTTTGCATGCTAGAGACATAGCTGTGAAACATATCCACTGTCAACTAAGTGCTAATGAATATTACAGCTATTCCTGACACAATGTTCAGTTACTTGCATGCAATCAGTTATTGTCATTTTTAATATTTTATTTATAATGAATGTTGATTATTGTCTTTCCATAAAAGCTATATTTTATCGGGCATATTTTGTAATTTGGTTATCTTACACATGTACTATTGATATCATTCACCCTAAAAATATATGTATAACTATCCTCCATTTAAATAAATAAAACATAAACAAGACACTTGAGGGTACTATATTACTTATTTCCAATTTAAGAATTTCCATAATATTTTAGTTCATGCATTTCATTTTACTTTTAATATATTTGTCACTGAATGACAGAATATGGTTTTGATGTTTCATATGTTGTGCAAATGTCATCATACTGTATAATTCTTTGTCAATTTTTCTCTCTCAAACTTGTGATTGTAATATTCATATTTAGAGCCCTAGTTCATTCACTTGACACTTATTTGATATTCTATTATGTGAAATGCCATCATTTCTTTATGATTAATCTCAAAATGCTTTTATTTATTTTTTTACATGCTGTTGATCAGCTCTGATTCCTGGCAACCCTAGGAATGAGTGACTCCACAATGTCCTGTCCTGAGGAGCCCTGCTTGGCTCCTACAGACTCATGCCTATGGCTTTTATGAGAGTCAACCCATCTCATATTTGTCCTTCCTCTTTTCCTGCTGCCTTCTTTCCCCCCAGCATTATTGTCTTTTTCATATAACCTTATTTTTTTCATGATGTGTCATAGGCAGGTCACCTTCAATGTTGTCATTTTTGCCTCCAGCAATGTTTTAGGCTTAATTTGACCTAGAACCCACTTGGTCACCTTTCTGGTAGTCAAGACTATCTACAGAACTCTCCTCCAACATCATATTTCAAATGAATATTTCTTTTCTATCAGCCCTCTTCACTGGCCAACTTTCACATCCATGCATAGTAATTGGGAATATTATGGTAGAAATGGTCTTTTTAAAATATGTATTTTTCTTTTATTGAATTTATTGGGGTAACATTGGTTAACAGAATTGTTCAGATGTACAATTCTATAATACATCACCTGAATATTGAACTGTGTGTTCACCTCCCCAAATCAAGTCTCCTTCCATCACCATTTATTCCCCCTGCACCCACTTCTATTCCCCCACCCCCTTTCCCTTTGGTAATCCCATACTGTTGTTTGTGCCTGAGTTGTGTTAAATAAAATAAACCAGACATAAGAGTACATATTGTATGATCCCACTTGATAAGATTAAAAACTGACAAAACTAGCATATGCTAGAAATCAGAATAGAGTGGCCTAAACCAGGGTGAATATAGACTAGAAGGAGCCATGAGGAAAATTCATGGGTGATGAAATTTATACTTTGAGTTCGGTACTGTTTACACTAAGGTGTACATTTGCCAAGAGTCATCACATTTTACAATTAAGACTGCAATTCTGTATGTCAATTTTCCATCAATAAAAACTAAAATTAACAAGCAAAACTTGTTAGAAAAAGAAGATATTGAAGACATAGAATTAGAAATTTATGGATTTGGTTTCCAGAGCCCAAGCCCCTGTTCTATGAATTCAGGTCAGTTCTTCTTAACTCACAAAACTGAGAACTAGGTTAATAATATTCTTATTCTAAAGCTGGGGGAAGAGTCGGGACTTCTCAAAAATAAATAGGAAATAAGGAATTGGTCTTGAAAAATGTATTCTCAATTAATGTAAACTTTGTATGCAGGGGGATGTTACATACCAGTAGAAGTGAAGCTTATTATAGTTACATACTAATTTCACTTAAAATTTGAATGCCTTTGCTCCAATTGTGTCTCATTTTTGGTCTACATCGCATTTTTAAACGACTTCAGGATTTACTAAAAGAAAGAGATGTAGGTTTTACCAATTTTCTTTAATTTTGACTCTTTATAAGACTAGAAAGACTCTAGAATTTTTGGTAACTATTATTGCTAGAGGTGAACATTAACCTTACTAAGTATCTTATTTTTTTATATCTCAGTATTCAAAATGTTTTTAAATATATATATTTATTGTGTCAAGTTTTCCAAGAAAATGTGAGTACTTTGTGGAACAAATTTTAAAATAATATCTAAGGAATGGATATACAGTTTGTGATGTATTTTATTCTAAAATTAAAATTCAGTTTTAATTTAACAATGAAGTTTCAGTTTGTTTGTTGTTTGTTTGTTTTAACCTTACAGTATATGAAAGGTAAAAGCACAGAGAAATGTGTTCAGGACCTGGAAAATAATTCTGCATCAAGAGGTAATTAATGTTTATCTTCTTCCAGACATTTATGTGTAGTCAATAAATCATTTAATCTACTTTAAATTATTTTGCACAATACCACCTAACAAATGTGGGGATAAGGTTAAGCCTTCTATTGATAAGTAGTAAGTCCTCTCATTAAACTTAATCCATTGTACTGTAAATGTCACTCCCCCAAGCTCTTCCTCTAATCAATATCCTCTACTATCTTTTCCTGTCGGATGAGATAAAGTCCACCTATGTGAGAGTATTGACTCCACTCTTAGTAGATGATAACATGCACATTGAACACTTCACAGCCTCTTTTAACCCAAACAGATGTCTATATACAATTACTTTTTAATTAAAGATTTACACGTTTAAAAAAATACAGGGATTCTTTTTGGTCTTTTTAACATACTAACACTTTTCCAAAAGGGTACTATACAGAGTGTGTGTGTGTGTGTGCAATTCCTTTCTAAACCTTTTCATTTTATTTAAAATACATTTATATCATCAAAATGTTGCCAATTAGAATAACAAATTATAACCTCCATATATTTAAGAATATAAATGTTGTGAGTTAGTTTGGCATTGGCACAGAGAGTGTATTGAACTTAATATATGAAATATTAATATTAGCTATAGTATTCAAAATATGAAAGAACCTCTAGGTCTCCTGCTTTCCACATCAAGAAGTATCCTGAGACTTTTTTTTGTCCACCAAGTAGTGTGTCTTTTCCGATGCCCTCTTTAGAAATGGCTAGAAGGTGAGAGATGATAACATGAAATACATACCAGGGGACAGAACCAAAAACCAAGAAAAATGGACTGGAGAGTCACTCACAGGGAAGAGACACAGGCTTAATAAAGAATTCTTTTCTACCCTTAGAATAGAGCAGAGTTTCACACTCAGCACTGTTGATATTTTGAGATGGATAAGTTTTTGCTGAGGGCAACTGTCCTGCTTGCTATAGGGTGTTTAGCAGCATCCCTGTCTTCGACATACCATATATCTGTAGCACACAACCTTCATTGTCCACAACTAAGGATGTTGACAACTTGCCATTGTCAAAAGTTCCCTGAAAGCAAATTACTCCCAGCTGAAAACTACTGGAACAGGGGGATTGAATGAACAACATTTTCCTGGAAAGATTTTAGCAGCACCAGTGGACCAGTGACTGCTACATGCTTTTGGCTCTTCCTCTTTCTAAACAGGATTATTAATTACACTTCTATCCTTTCCGCTCCACTGTAGGTTGGAAATAAAAGGAGCACATAACTTATCTTCATTTTATATATTTCTGGATCAAGAGCTTGATACAATGATTAAACAAAACTTTTAGGATGCTGGAATGGAGCTATCATATTTTGCACATGGAAAAGAACCACCACCAAGAAGGCGAACTTCAGTACATTTAATTATTAGCCCAAATATGCTGCTGATATTCTTTGCCATATGACTGCATTTCTTCCCAATACAGAAGGGATATATATTTCTCATTCCTTGATTCCAGGTCCTCCACTTTGCCCTCTTTTGGCCAATAAAGCAAGGCAGAAAGGACTATATGCTAGTTTTACTGTATTTAACAGGAATTTTATGTTTCCTCCTTTGCCTTCCTCTGCCTTTGACAGAACATGACCAAGCTCCCTCAGTGGTTATAGAAGGAAGATGAGAGATGCCTGGGGCAGTCCCTCTGGTTGAGTTGCCCTAGCAGAGCCCAGCGTAGATCAGCCAACTTGCAGAGGCATTACCAGTGGGAGCCGTGATCAGCAAACCTGCCCCAGGGGAAGAAGTCAGGCCCCAAACAGCCCATACAGTTGACTCCAATTCAGATTAAGTTCAAGAGAAGGCAAAACTATTTCATGGGGCTATATACCTGAACAATGATGGCTGTGGGTGGTGGGATGCCTGCAAGAAGACATGAGTGAAGTCGTTGATTAAAGTGTTTTATATCTTTGATCAGAATTTTGGTAACTTGGTATATCTATCAAAATTCATTAGATTAAAATGTTAAGATCTATTTGTTTCACTGTTAATTTTATCTCAACTTTTTTTTTTTTAAACTATAATGATAAAACAGTATGTAAGAGTTTTCAACTTTATGGAAAGACCTTTGGAAAAATGAAACAAATTGATTAGCATAATATGAAAAAGAAAATAGGGGGTAAAATAGTAATAAAGAATCATAGTAAATTTTAAAAAATACAAAACAACACAATAGAAATAATGCCAGATATATCTGTATTTCTAATAAGCAAACATGTTAAGTGTAAAGCTAAAGAAGAGACATTGTATACAAGTAGAGTTGGGCTTTTCTTCTTTCTTTTCTTTTATTTCCCTGATCAATTCAGTTCTACGGTGCTGGGGTGAAGTAGGGCGTGGGAGGTGTCTCTAAGGAAGGGCGCGCTACATGGGGTGTTGAAGCAGGAGCGTGGGGGGGGCACCCATAGAAGAATTTTCTTGGTGTGGGGCTTCAGAGCCTGAACAGGATGATGGCTGGCATCTGTCATGGACTGTCACAGACCAAATAGGACGGTATACAGCCTGGAAGTGCCGAAAACCAGACGTGGGCTGTCAAAAACTTGAGGGAAAGGCACTGAACTCCGACGGTAGCCTAGTGTAGATTGGGAGTCTATGCAGAGAGAGAGAGACGCCTGGGAGCCCGGGAAGGGTGTCCAAGCCCAGGCAGAGGGCAGAGGGTGTGCACGGCTGGGTGGCCCAAGGGGTGTTCAGAATCCGAGCAGAATGAGAGATGCAGCCGGGTGTGGATATGGACTCAAACTAGGAAGCAGCCTAATGGGTCACCTTCATCAAGTGATCACGCTGAACATTATCAGCAATGAAAAAATCCAAGCAGGGTGTAATTTAATAGAAAACAGAGAAAATGACAGCATAACCGTATTCCTGTTGGGACATAAAACCTGAATCTTAACTATGAGTAAACGTCAGACAACTCAATTTAGAATCTAAAAAATACCTGGCTGGAAACCTCAAAGTATCAAGGTCATGAAAGTGAAATTAAGGCTGAGATACCGTTTCAGACTATTCAAGGTATGATTTACAGCTGGTACCTTTTGCTAAAAAAGACATTATTGGGACAATTGTCAAAACTTAAATGAGGTTTGAGGATTAGGTGGTGGTAACGTATCAATATTAATTTCTGATTTTGATAGTTGCGTTATGGTTATGTAGGAGAATCTAACACTGTAGTATTCAGGTGTAATGGGATCAGAATAGAACAGAATTGAATAAGCGGAGGAGAGTTAAGAAATCAGAAAAATATTCCAGTATAAGTGAGAAAAAAAGGGAAATTAATATATTGCAAGATGAGTATTTGCATTGCTTAAAAAAGAAACTTTGTTTTATAAATTTTGGTGCATAGCTGACTAAATATGCAGCAAAAATATAAATTGCCCATGCCTTACAATTCATGTATTACTGGGGTATCATCAATCCCAGCCTCACAAACGGGCAACTCAGGGAGGTGTTTTCTAAGCCCTATAGGCATCTTTTCTCCTGACTTCCCTATTTTGAAGGATTTATCACAAATATGCCTGCTGCTTTCCTAAACTGATCTGAAGAGGATTTTTCTAGTCAGTAGTGACTCCTTGCTATTTGGGGCAGCTTGGTTCTTACTATCCCAAGAACTAGACAGCAAACTCTTCCCTACAGACTTTAATCTGCACTCTCCAGGTTCTAATTATAAATCTGTACATGCACCTCTGCCTCCTTTACAAGTCCTTGGACTTCAGTCTTTCTTGATTTTTATAAGTTTTGAACTCATTCTTGCTTCTTGCATTGAGCTGTTCCCTTTGTTAGTTACAAGTTTAATTTAATATTAAATGTGTGCATGCCTGTGTATGTGTGTCTGTGTGGTGTGCGTGTGTGTGCGTGTGTGTGTGCCTGAAGCAGCTGGATGCTTACACCAGCTCAGTGCATACTGATAAGAAATAAGCTATGTGTTCGACTGCTCCCTATGTTGTTCCTGTAATTTCTAGTCATTTCAAACAGGAAGGAAAGAGGGGTGCAGTGTGGCTAAGTCTGCCACTTTCAAAGCATTCTATCAGTTTTTTTGGCCACTTATTTGGGTAGAGGTAGCAATTGTGAGCTATGCAAGGAAAAAAATGACTTAGCAGGCTGAAAATGGAGAACATTATATATTGATTATTTTTGAGAACTGGGAAAATATTAACCTGAGGTTATTTTAGTGCAATAACCACTCACCTTGGCCCACAGGATGCCTGTATTCTCTAGAAGTAGTGGTTGAGAGTCATTGCACTGCAATTTATACTTTATAAACCACTTATATAGAAATTATCTCTTTTGTTCTTCACAACGATCTGTTGACATAAGTATTACTTCTGCAAATTCCCACTGTCATAGAACTTGGCACAAAAGAAAATGGCTAATCCCAGGTTTTCTTTTCAGTGAACAGTAGAGAAATCATTCAGACCTGAGAGAAAGATCCCATGATTTTTTGTACTAAGCTGCATGGTTTCCAAGTACAGGGATGCAAAATATAATTTCTTCCCACCTTTCTAAATTCTTCTGGCTTGGCTAATAATAAAATTAACATGAGATAGATTACGAGGAGATAACCAAATTTAAAACTTATGTGCCTACAGGAGTGCTATACGAGACCCAAGAACACATTGGGCTGTTAAAACTTATGTACCATCTTGAGCTAAGGAGAAAGGGGTGGGGTGGGGGTTTGGAACCTCAAAGGGCAGGAAAGCAACTTACATGAGATAGAAAAGCAAGTGTTTTGTAAATAAGTGTTTGCTGGGCCATCTATAACAATGAGACACAGAGAAGGACTTTGACCAAAGGGGCCTTGCTAGGTTCCTCCCAGTCTATCACACCTAGATCATGATAAACTATCATTATCTATGATAATAGCTCCCTTCCTGGAGCAAGTCTTCTACCTAACTTCCTTTTTGGCAGTTAGGCAGAAGGTCAGAGGTTTTCCCTAACTTTTTTGGTTCTTAAACATAACTACTTAAAAATAGTCAACATTTAAAGAGGCATAATCTGGAGTAAGAGACTCTGCTCCCTCTCACAAGCATAAACCATCGTCAGGCTTCTTGCCCTCCCTCCCCCCTCCCACCCTTCCTTCTTTTCTTTCTCTTTCCTTTTTCTTAATCCTTAAGAAAGAATTAGGTAGCTCAACTTTTAAGGAAGTTAAATGACTTTCCAACAGAAACAGAAAAGCAGTAATAGTTTACTAAGCTGGTTGTAAATTAAAAGCAAGTTTTACTGTCCTGAGACTTAACTAGGTGTTAATGAGTACAAAGGAGGCCTGTTCAATAGGCTACTGAAAAGAGGACCCCATCTTACTTCCTCTCCAATCAATACAAAACACAAAAATGTTATCTGCCTGTAAGAATGGCCTTAGTCGATTTATTTTGTTTAATAAGCATCTTTTAAGGATTAGGCAAGGTAAAAACTACATTTTCATTTTGATTTCTATTCTGTAGACTAGGACATATTTTAATTTTTAAGAGAGAATAATGCCTGTCTGCTCAGATAAAAAACTAATCACTACACATCATTTTCAGGGAGAAAAGAGTAGCAAATGCTTAAAGACTAAAAACAGTGTTCCTTCCTGAATAAATATCTCTGATATTCTTTTCTGTGGTTGACTGTCTAAAACATGATTAGGTCTAATGCTCTATTGATGTACTGCAGTCTTAGGTGGAGTTAATGGTATGCTTACCTTGGGCCTGCCTTTCTTTCTCTTCTCATTTTCCAAGCTTCATTGTGACACAGCCCTTAGTCAATACAGCAGCTCCCTCCTGAGCAAGCATTAAATTGAACAGATGAATGGCAGCATTCTAAAGCAGATCTGATAACACAAACATGCTTATGGGTTTTAAAGAGGCCACATCAGATAAAAAGAACTACTGGTCACTTGAGAGCTGACATATTCTTCTAAAAGAGAAAGGATCTTGAAAAATCAATTGGGCCATAGAGAATATTCTCCAAAAGATCAAATAGGGCAAAAGAATGTTTCTGTTTCTCTAAAGAATCATAAAATATTTAGTGGAAATATTCTTTCAAATAGTCAAATGAATTCATTCCACTGTAATTTCATATAAAAAGAGTTGAATCTAATGTTCCTAAAAAAAAAAAAAAAAATACTGTAAAATCTTTCACATTTTGTCAGCAATCTTAGACTTTAATCCCAGGAAAAAATCACCTCAAAAATGTTTTTTATCACAGTAGGTTCCCAAAGGAAAAAATGCGCTCCTCAAAAAGTGAGTTCATAAATCATTTCGTTTTTCAGTGTTAGTACTCAGAGAAAGGAGTAGAATTTCCTGAAGGCTGTAGAAGGTGTGTGCACGCACAACCTGTGTTTGAGAGTATACGTGTGAGAGAGAAGGGAGGCTTTTAGCAGAGTATAGCATATTTAAAGTTTAACATAATACTGTCATCAGATTTCAAAAGAAAATTTTAGAAAATCTCTAATAATACTGTCCTTTCAAATTTAACACTTTATGTCCAAAACTACTCAAAATTGGAACCATATTTGTCATTATCTAAATAAGCTGTATTAATCAATGAACTACACCTGTTTATTAGCCTAAACCTTTTCTGTGATCACTTTTACTGTTAAACACCTAAGTCCCAAGTCAGAGGTGTATAAAGACTCTCATGTCAGTGTCATGAGTCATTGTCTAATTTGGTGCAACTCTGTATTTTTAAAATGGTTACAAGCAAGCAAATGTTTCATGACATGAAACCAACCAAACAGAAAATTGGCAATGAGTAACTAACACTGAACATATATGCTGATTTCTTTGAGTGTAAGTCAATAAAAGTATATGATCCTAGAGAGCAGAAACTGTCTCAAAATTATTTTTATTCTCCAGAATATTAAGATCAGTGTCGGGTGGAGAGGTCAATAGTAGATGGTCAATAAACATAATTTGAATAAATAAATATATGTATTTTTAAAAATTCTGTGACAACTATAGTAACAATAAAGAAATCCTTCTCTTATTTTTTAAAGTATTCCTAATTGTTTATTTTTTTCTTCTTCAATGCACTTGTTATCAGAGAAATGGGGCTGTTCTATTCTCCACTGGGTGCTGGGGGTGGGGTCCTTATGATATTTTGAGAAAAAGAATTTTCTGAGGATTTCATGGGAGACTGAGTGGCTTTTATTTGGGTGGAATTACTCTGCAATTCCAAAGTCCCATTTCCCTTAATCTAGTTATAGAAGTGTAGCTGGGGTTTCAGCAGACCTAGACGCAAAGCCAGTGTCCAGAGTTTCCTTTCCAGGTTGGAGCCGGTACAGTTCGGCATCAGCCTAGCAGCAGTTCATTAGTCCATGGCTTGTGGGGTCCACATGGCCGTGGACCATGTGGGCAAATGCAGGAGAGCATGCCCTGAGCAATAAGAGTCCCAAGAGCATCAGAGGAACCCAGAGCACAAGAGCAACAAGAATGAATTTCTTTGTTTAGGGACAAATTTCACACCCTTGCAGTGGCCATGACCATTCTAGCCAATGACCTGTTTCCAGGTGTCACTGACAGACAAGTACCTACCTGACGTCACCCCAATTTTACTGGGCATCTATTCTGCTCCCTGTCCAGTCCCTTCCACCAGGGGTCTGTGGGGAGTATAAAGCTTTATCTCCTGACTTTACGTTAATAAAGTGACTTTTAGAAAACCCCTAAGGATGGGGGCTCTTCGTCAGGGGAACCAACCCTGTGGTTATATAGGGTTAGAACTTTCAGCTTCTCCCCCACCCTCTGACCTCCATGGAAGGAAGAGGGACTAGAGATTGGATTAAACACTCACAGCCAAAAGTTTAATCAAACCTGCCTATATAATAAAGCTTTCATAAAAATCTCTGAACTGTAGGATGGTTTAGAGAGCTTCCCGGTTTGTAAATGAGGGGAGGTGTTGGTACAATGAAGTGCCTGGAAAGGACGTGGGAGTTCTGAGCCTCTTCCCACAAGCCTTACCCTATGGGTCTCTTGTCTAGCTCTTCCTGAGTTACACCTTTTTATAATAACTGATAACCTGATAATAACTGATAACTGGTAAACTGTTTTCCTGAGCTCCATGAGAAGCTCTAGCAAATTAATTGAACCTAACGATGAGGTCGTGGGTACCTCCAATTTATATCCAGTTGTCAGAAGCACAGGTCCACAACCTGGACAACTGCAATCACAAGATTGGCATCTGAAGTCTGTGTGTGGGGGGGAGACGGTGGTTTTGTAAAGCTTGGCCACTAACCTACAGAATCTGATGCCAACTCCAGGTAGGTGGTGTCAGGACTGAATTGAATTGTATGACAACCAGCTGGAGTCAAATAATTGTTTGGTATGAGCAAAAAAATGCACTCACTTTGTGACTAGAAGCGTCAGAAGTGAAGCATTCTGTGAGTAGAGTGAACAGTAGAGAAGAAAAACAGAAGTTTTCCTTTTCAAATCTCTTAGTAACAGCCTGTCTATTCTACTGAAGTTGCTTTAACCATCCAGGACAATATATCATGGCACCCCAACCCCCCCAGGTAAAACCTCAGAGATTTAATACAAAGAGAATTCTGTAATCCAATCAAAATAGCTCATGGAATGCTGCCAATATTCTTTCTTGCTGATTCTAATGGGTGAATTATTTGGAGTGGATTTCTCATCTAGATAGATCACTCGTATTTGCCATTGTAGCTTCTGGAATTGCTGTCTTTTAAATATGTTACATGTTGGTTTTAACTTCTGGACTGTACTTTCTCAGTTTAAGAGATCTGTGTTTAGATGACAGCCAGGAGCAAGGGGTTTTAATTCTTGCTTTCCCTGTAGTCAATTAGGGCACCCCATCCTCTCCTAGCCGGATAGAGACCTGATAACTCCTTATTTTTTTGTTATTAAGTTAATTAGTATCATTATTTTATTGAATAGTAAAAGATCACAATTTGTCTTCCAGAGAAAGGTGAGTGAGCAATGTATACAGGAAATACTGATTGAAAATGTTCACTGATAAGTATGTAAGAATCAAAGGTTAAAACACATTTGCTATGTTCAAATATCTTGTGATTTCCTATGCTTAAAAGACAGCAAATTGAATGAATAGAAACAAAGGCTGTGTTAATACAATAAATATGATGCTAATTAATGCTTATTACTTTTTTCGTTCCTTTTTTAAGATGATTATTCGAAAATCCAGCTTAACAACCAATAGATATGGTGAGCTATTTATTTTAATGATTATCACAATAAAGAAACTAATAGAGAAAGAAAGGATCAAAGAAAAATATTGATGAAAATATTGGGTACATCAAAAAATCACTCCTGTTGAATCGATCTAATTCGTTCTTCTATGCTTGACAGAGAACATTCAATAATCAGAATTATCCATCTATCATTCTGACATTGCCCTTTGGAGAGTAATTAACAGTACTAATTTATGTAATTTATTTAGCACATCAGGAGGTTTCAGAACTCACATATGCTGTTGAACATCTGTATATTTTAACTCTACATCTATAGATGCATTTTATTTACATTTTAGGAATGTGATATGACTGGCATATTTTAAGAAATTTTTTTTTTCAAAATGGAAATGAGTTTATTTTCAAGTTATATTTTTTTAAGGAAGTTTAAAAAAAGACTTTTAAGATTCTAAGTGAAATGAATTTATTTTTCTATTTTCTAAGATAGCATGTATAAGGCCATCTTTTGCAAGGAATGCAACCACGGAACTTATTAGATTGTGTTGAAAAAAATCTTTAGAAGGTCCTGAGCATTGCTGTTCAATAGAAATATGATATAAGCCACATACACAATTTTCAGTTATCTAGTGTTCACATTAAAAAATAAAAGAGTAAGATAAAAATAATTTTTATAATATATAATCTCATATAAAATACTTTTTTATTTCAACATGTAATCAATATATAAATATGACAAATATTTTACTTTTTTGTACTAAGTTTTAGAAACCTGTTCTTTTTTTCACATTTATAGTGTGTCTCAATTTGGAACTCCAACATTTCAAGTGCTCAACAATTACATGTGGCTCTGGACCACTGAACTAGATAGTGTGAGTCTGGGGATGGTGTTGAGTCTTTAAGGACTACTCCCAGAAATACAACTCAGAACCGGTTAGCCAGGAGAACTTTCACCTCTGCCACTATCAGGAAGCTAAGGTATCAGAGAGATGCTTTGCCAATTCTGATTGCAGAATTATACAACCTTGGCCACAAGATAGGGTTGAGGAAGTTGTTAGCCTGTTGGTTCATGGCAAACACCACCTTGATTGTGTTCTAGCGATCGGGACAGTTTAATATCATATTACTATGCAAGAAAGGAAGACTAGATTATGACAACAGTCAGACTCTGTTGCCCTTCACCCCTCTGGCCACCCAAATATTCAGGCACACCAACCTTTCACATATATACTTACCCCTTTCCCCAAAACCACTGTTGGCTGCAGCATCCAGTTCGTTACCCAGGATTCTAGAACGATGCACAACCCTCTCTGTCATGTCTGAACATAGCTGTTTATAGTCTGTTGGCCTGTAAATAATAATCACATTTGTATGTCCCACTCCCAAATACACACAAAATATGCAACATTGTAATACACAATATACAATATTGAAGTAGGAACAGAGTAATAGTAACAAAAATATTTAAAAATTCAAATTCAGAGAAGGTGGAGATGGGAAATGCATAGGAGTCATAAAGACTGTGATCTATAAAATATCTCTGCATATAGATTGAAATCATGTCTCTTGGAGGCTTTTTCTCACTGTAGCCAAAATTAGCCAATACGCACCAATATTCTGGACCTTCCCTGCCGTTTCTTCTAACACTGCGACCTTGGTCAATGCATGGTCTACATTATAACATATTTAAGGGACATTTTTAACAATTATTTTTTGAATATATAAGGCACATTAGTTTTCTAGCTTCCCACATGTAACTAAGCCATGTCCCTTGCTTAATTATGCAACACTTGGTATCCAGCAGATTTTGGGGGAGCAACTCAAGGTTTCTGCCACAGAGAAATATGTAACCTAGAGGAAAAGTGAATTTCTCTCCTGATTCCACAGAAGCGACCCCTTGTTGGAGGTTTGGAGGATGAATAATATTCTTAAACTTCAAGTGGAGGAAATGTGGTCAATAGTGTTCATTGAAACATATGAATTTGGGTCAACCTTAGCATTCAGTCCATAACACTCCACCAATAGTTTCTATCTACAGCAACCACCTTCAACCGTTTTATGATCCTACATTTTACCAATTAGGAGATGGAAGAACTTCTAGGAAGAAGAAATGGAACAGATACATGTGGGAGGCATGGCACTACTGTGATAAAGTTATATGAGTTGTGTGTGTGTGTGTGTGTGTGTAACAGTAAATGTGGAATTCTTGTGTGCAGTAAGTGTAGAGGTGGAAGAAATCTTGTCACGGAGGGTCTTTATCCAAGAATTAACCGTTAAGATCATATCTGTTTATTCAACACATTTAATTTCCTAAGGAAATTCTTAACCCAAGTAAAAAAATGAAATAGAAATTCAAATGTAAAAAAAGTCCTTTGAAATTTCAACTGGCTTCTGACAATGTAGATTGCAATCCTTTAGAAAATTGTTTTTTAACCATTTTTTACATCTTGCTCATACCATTTTATCCTAGCATTCCCTTTAAGAATACCACCTCTGAAAATTGTGCTGTCTACTTTGACTCTTTATAACCTAATATGACAAAATTTCAAATAGCCGAGGGAGCAGCTATTTTTGTCTGTGGACATGCTAATGGTCATGTGGACATTAGTTGTAGATGCTCCCCACAGAAAGTTCCTACAAGTTTATTAAAGCAAAGCCCCAAATCCTAAAAAAGGAGTGAAATAAATTAATTCCAGACAACACAGATGGTTCATGAAAAAGGGGGACAGACGTGCATATGAGCAAATTTTTTCCAGTGCTCTGATTGCTTGTCTGGAAAGATTTTACCCTTCTGGCTGGCAGTATATAAACTGTTACCCTAGGGATACCCCAAAAATCTACTGTGGTTAAATGCTTTTCCAAGTTTGAGGTTTTAACTACTTAAAAGTAAACAATGTAAGTCTGAAGATTTTGGTGATGAAGTTTTTGAATTACTTAATCTTTAATTTTTAGTAGTTCTCATAATATATGGCTGGTAGTCTAAAGAAAGTTGATAAGTGTGCAAGCTTTTCCTCTCTACCTACCTCTTTTATAATCTAAATAAATGAAATGTATGCTCTCTGTCTTAGTTCAGATACTATAACAATATCATAGACTGCGTGGCTTAACACAATAGAAATCTTCCACAGTTCTGGAGTCTAGAAGTTTGAGATCAGGATGCCAGAATAGTAGAGTTCTGGTGAGATCTCTCTTCAGTTTGTAGACAGCTGTCTTCTCATTGTATCCTCAGAAGGCAGAAAGAGGGGGAGAGAGCTCTCTGGCTTCTTCTAATAAGGGCACTAATACTTTTCATGAGGGCTCCACCCTCATAATTACCTCCTGAAGGCCCCATCTCCTAATAACTTCATATTGGAGATTAGATTTTAGCATATGGATTTGAGGGGTAACATAAACATAACACTCCTCCAATAGTCTTTATCAACACCAACCGCCTTCATCAGTTTTTATGATTCTACTTTTTACCAGCAAGTTTTAATCTCTGTCACAAAACCAGGCATGGAAATTAAAAAGTGTGCAACCTGGGTAACTGCTTTTATTTTAGGAAAAGTTTGCTTACCAAGGAAATCTCAATCCAACCATCTTGAAAAGTACATTTGAAAGGAAAATACATTTTTATAGTGAATATACTACATATAAATGTAGCTGGATAATGTTTTGGATATCTACACGTAGCCTTTTATTTATCTTCCTATTTCTCTTTATAGGAGCTTCACATATATTTAAATTTAATTTTTTTTAAAAAAAGTGTTTATTGATTGTAGAGAAAGGAAGGAAAAGGGAGAGAGAGAAAAACATCGATCAGCTGCCTCCTGCAGCCCCCTACTAGGGATCAAGCCCACAATCTGGGCATGTGCCCTGACCAGGAAACAAACTGGTGACCTTTTGGTGCACAGGGGATGCTCAACAAACTGAGCCACACTGGCCAGGGGAGCTTCACATATATTATGTTGATGTTTCCTTAGGCTGGGACAAGGAGGGAGAGGCTGGTCATGGTCTTACATGAGTGCTCCCTGGACACTCCCAAACAAGCTGACAAGGTCTCTGACAAAGAGAGGTATGTGATCTTCTTGGACACAGAATCGTAGCTGGAATCAAGAGATTTTCGGATTCTTGCATATGGACCAGAAGCACCATAGAGATGGCAGAATTGAAAATGTCATGTAAAGGAGGAAAATCAGTTATCGCTGTGAAATGAGATGACAGATAGCAAATGCCTTAGAGCTTTGTAATTTGCACAGTTGCATACAATACTGATGGCTAAGGGAAGGAGTCCCACAGATTTCCTGTGAGTTCATCAGGATAGGGCTGCCAAGTTGAAACTCATTTGATTTTTAGAAGATGAAGATAGCTGATATTTCTTGTAAACTTGATTTTGAAGCCTGGGAGTCATACTTCCTAAAAATAAATATTGGACAGAAGTGGAAATTCCACTGCAAGACAGAAATATGGTGAAACTTCTTTTCCACTGAGTAATATCATTTTTCTTTGCATGCTGGGTCTTTCCTTTGCAGCTGCAGGAATCAGTCCATTCTCTCTCAGCATGAAGGGCCTCTTGAGTCTGTATAAATAAAAGCCCAGGGCAGGACCAGCTATTGAAAAGAGGTTCAGACCTTTTGAATTATTTAATACTTACTTCCAATGCCATGCAACAAGACAGAACACATAAAAAACATATTTTACACAAATTGAGTGTTTAACTCCCACATTTCTGGATATTCACTCTTGAATTTTCAGAATGGCAGCAGAGCTCTGTGCATGGTTGCAGAGCTCTCATTTTTTACATGGTGCCAGTTAGTGCATCAGCATCAATAAACCCAAAGGGGAGGGGTGACAAACTAGAAAATAACAGAAATAAGGGAGAAACTCAACATCATCTATTGACATCCAAAAAGTGCTATTTCAAAATCACAATTGAGAAGGCCATTCTGAATTGGCTTGTGTTCACAGATTCATAATTACATAATTTACTTGTCAAATGCCTATGAAGTTCAGTGAGTAGCCTTAAATGCAGATATGCTGTGGACTCTGACAAATTGGACTTTAGATATCAGTAATTTCCTAGTCATTTTGACCTCAGGGATTTATTTTGATTGGTCTTTAGGGAATAATAGCATAATACCTCATTTACATGATTGCTTTTAATTAAGCAACACAAACACACACATACACACACACTATGTAAAATTCTTTGAATAACTCACGATCCCTGCTTATGCTATACTATACTGCATCTGTACATTTTTGATCTCTTGAATAAAAAGGTGGTTTATAAGTTCTACTATTAAACCCAAATCTTCATTTGTTAAATAAGATTTGAAGGAATAGATATAGGAGAAAATTTGTCTACTGAAAGGTATTCTGATGGTTCATGATAATGTAAGTATTAACTCAATCAAATTTACTCTTTATTTAACATGAATATTTTAAATACTTACTGAGACAAACTTTGTTTTCTATTTGGGATGTTTTCTCTTTCTTCATGTAGCTTAATTTGCAACAGTGTAAAAGTAGATAAATTGATCTTTACTAGAAATAATTTAAGACTAGTTGGGAGAAATTCAACGTCATCTACTGACATCCAAAAAGTGCTCTTTCAAAATTAATCACAATTGAAAAGGCCATTTCCACATCATCTCAACATCAATATGGCATAGAAAACAAATTAAATTGTTATGATAATGTGTATGAATAAATATAGTAATTTATAATTTTTATATCATAGTTTCAATTCAATTCTTAATTTACTTTTTAGTCTTAAAATATGCTATGTTGGTATGAAAATAGGCATTTTCATAACTTTTCATTTAGGAAGAAGAGTACAGATTGAATTATATTGGTAATGGGCTAATATTCACATATATTTAATAGTGTGAAGAAAGAAAGTTAGCATGCATGATCTACATAAAATTTCAGCACCTTTTACTTGCAAAAATTTCTTGGTTTCAGTGAATATGCATATTTACATTGTGAAGAGATTTAAATTTTTCTACTTTCAGTTAGTTACTGATTGTAAATAAGGTGTCAGTACTTGTGAGCAATACAGACCTTGATATGTGATGTTCATCTAGAACAGAGCTTCTCAACTTCAGCATCACTGACATTTTTGAACAGACGATTCTTTGTTATGGCAGCTGCCCTATGAATCTGGCAATTTATGAGGCATCCATGGCCTCTGTCTTCTGGATGACCATAGCACCCCCACCCCCAACCATTTTTGACAACCAAAGCTGTCTGCAGACATTAAAAATGTCCCTCCAGGGAAAGTCACACCCTTTGAGAACAATTAATATAAAAAATAAGAGTTTTGTTCGATGCTGTACATTCGAGGCCTACAATGCCTAGTGTGGTAAATAATTGTTGCATAAATGAATCAAAACCACATAAAAACCAAAAACCTATTCAATTTAGTGATATAATTTTTTCAGGTTTTATATTAAAACCTCAGTTTCCCCCTTTCCAATCTCACAGACATATTCTGTAATGAGTGAAATAATTACAGGTTTAAAACTTCTAGTTGGCCTTTGAAAATCATTTACATAAGAAATTAAAAGTTTTTGTCTAAACAATCCTCATTTTATTTTTATGAGCCAGAAATTTGTATCCCCAATTACAGTGGAAGACAGCAGGTAAGGCTGGCTCTGTCTGCTGCCCATCTTACGGCCATTCTCTCGGCCTTCCTTAGAACCACAACCTTCACTTGGATGGGGCAGCAAGGTGCCAACTCAAGGGCATGATACCTCAGCTTCCCTCGCAGTGTGCAGTGGCCTCGTGACTGGTTCGTGCATGGCAGACATGATTGGTTATCTCTGCAGGTCTCCCATCTCGGGGAAGGAGTCTTTACTTCGCCTTGTTCCTGTTCCTGTGCCAGGCCCTCTTCTTCCTGACTGGCCCTAGACACAACACCTAAAAGGGGAGGCTGGGACACTGCTCTAAACATAGTGAGCAAAATAAACCTGTTTTCTGTTTAAGCCACTTTTGTTCATTTTGTTTTGATGGTGTTTCTGTAATATGCAGCTGAATATATTCCTAACAGAGGCATGGCAGCATAGAAAGTTTAAGTAAATACCTAAGACGGCCAAACTAGTAACTGGCAGGTTTATGTTTAAAGCCTAAATTTATCTAACTCTGAATTCACACACTTTGCATGGTGCTGCACTTTCTTTTGCAAATTCTTAAAGCTGAAATTCAGTGCTTTTCCTTAGTGCATTCATTCTACACCTTCAGTATTTTACAATCCATCCAATAAATCTTCAGAGAAAATAATATAGACTAAGCTTTCAAATAGAAGAATGAATGAAAACAAACAGACCTTAGCGCTCATTTATGATGAGTTTGTCCTTAAGATGTTTTCACTGTGCTAGGAAATGCCGAGGGCTATTTGAAAATGGAAAATACTTTTCCAAGTTTTTCTAGTTATTTTCATTAGTTGACAGTAAAACAGTTTTTTGATCTATGGAATCATTCAGACCAAGATGCACTATGATTCTTTTTCTGCAATAGCCACGTTTTCCCTTTTAAAATATGTTCTTAAAGTAAAAAGAAAAATCATTAAAATAAAAGTATAGGATAGAAAAAATGCTATCAAGAATTGTTTATATTAATGAAAGATCAATATTTTTTAAAATTACTGATGTTTTATTTTCAAATTCTATAAACTATTTTGTTTCTGAAATAAATGAAACTTTATTAACTATGAACAAAAATACAAAGCACAGTTCCTGCTTCCAGATAACATATGTTGACAGGAAATATAAAATGTAATCGCAAAGATTAACTTGGAAATACAGGATTTCACGGGAACCTCACTGTATTTATATTCAGAGATGGTCTGAAAACCAAGTTCTAACATTCATTAACGAAATGATCATGAACAAATATTACAGATTTCTTGAAACTCTTTTCTGTTACATGGAAAATAAGCATAGTTGCATTTGCCAAATGTTTTCGCTCTTGAAAAAATGAAACAAAATATAACCATGAAATGTCTTTGAAAACTGATAGATACTATAAAACATCAATTATCTTTGAATACTAAAAATTTATTAGAAAAAGCTCAATCTTGTATTTATTACTAAAAGTGAGTGTGCAAGTGAAAGCACAGTGAGCACTTAAATGGATAAAGAAAATGTTTCTATATATATATATTTATATATATAAATATATATATATAGTTATATAAAATCGAATACTATTATTTAGCTTTATAAAAGAAGAAAATCCTGCCTTTGTGAATACATGGATGAACCTGGAAGACATTATGCTAAGTAAAATAAGCTGAACACAGAAAGACAAATACTGCATGGTATCACTTATATATGGAATCTAAAAAAGTCAGACTTATAAAAACAGAGTAGAATGGTGGTTGCCATGGGCTAGGCGGCTGGCTGGGGGTTGAGGGAAATGTGGAGATGTTGGTCAAAGGGTACAGAGTTTCAGTTATACAAGATGAATAATGTGAATGGTTCTAACTTTTGAAAAGTATTTCTAAAGATATTAAAATTAGAAATGCACACACAGACACATACAAAACCTATCATATATATTCTATGACTCTATCCCTTGGAACTAAATTCACTTTTATTTCAGACTTTATGTGTAAGGATATTTATTGCTACATTTCCCATAATTACTGGGAAAAAAGGTAAAAAATACAAACTGTATATTCAAATATAAAATATCAAAAAATGGCTAAACAAATTACATTTCATCTACATCATGGCTCTTTATCATTCCCTGTTCTATTGCCCATTCTTTAAATAGCCTTTACATTAAAATTTTCTCAATTATTCACCTAGAATGTACCATGGTTTGTTTGTTTCTTTTGCAAAGATGCTAATTAGTGCCAGGGTATGGGGAGAATCAAGACAGTGTGGTATATGAAAGGCAAGAAAAATTTTCATGAGGTTTGCACACTGTATGGGGGTGGTGGTAGAAGGAATGCACCAAAGACATCCATCAAAATTAGGAAAAGATAGTAAATATCATGAGAAGGGTGCAAATTATGAAATTCTGTGTTAGGTAGGCACAAAAATAGACATCAGGAAAAATAATGTATATACTTTTATTCAATTTAAACAATAGTTAATAAACATTTTCATTTTGGCAGGTAAACGGGACATCATGTGAGGTATACTGGGGGAGACATTATAGATAGGAGAGATTGGGGAAGTCACAATATATTAATGCCATAGTTTACTTGAATTTGACTCTGTCTACTTAACCATATTTAGAAAAATAGAAGCATTGGACAGAGAATTTTTTTATTAATATATTACCCTAAACAAAGATACTTTTGTCCAGCTTATAAAGACTTCACTTTCATCAAAGCTATAAAAATGCTTTAGCATTAATAGATTATCGACAGACATGGGAGGTGATAAATTGTATAGCTATTTTTAATTCTTCCCCTTGATGTACTCATTGACTCTCATAAACTGAAATGTCCAAGATAAAATGGACTTTGTATGACTATTAGAAATAAAACTAAAAACTCCTGCACATCAAAGACATAAAAATATACGTACAAACATGGCAAATTCTTGGTGTGTGATGACTGTAAAGTTAAATACGCAGTGTATAATAAACTTGGCATTCGCAGGAATTTAGAAGCCAGAATAATTAGCCAGTGAGAGAAAGTCTGTTCCTGCCACCTCCTCCCAAGTTCTCATCATTTTTCAAGAGCCGGGTACATCTGGGGATTCTGATAGCTAAGTGCTGTACTGAATTTAGAAAGAGCTTCATAATGTTAGCTGAAGGCAGTGGAATAGAAATTTATCACTAAGGAATGGAATGCCTGCCTCTTGGCTGAAAGCTGCTTAGAGGAATGCAATTTGTGCAGTAGAAAAGTGCATGGAAATCTGGGTTGTAGTTTTGTTTAAATCCATGAAAAACTTTCTATGCCTTTAAGGGACAGAAACCCTAAGCAGCTCTTGGGAAAATGGGATCTTAAAAGGGAACAAATATCTTGCAGTAATATCTCCCACATCACTCACTGTTCTCCCTGTCTCATGGGCCAGACCACCTGGACTTTTGTTACCCAACACCTTCGGCTCCCTGTATTTCCATCCAAGTTCCCAGAACTGAGGAGCATGCTCTTGTTCAAGTTCAAATCCAGGGCTATAAATACATAGCCTGCCATTCCCCAAGCGCATTCAACATGCTTTTGAGGAGACCTCCACACCAGTTAGTCTTTCGGGTTTCAATGAAAGAACGCAGCCAATGAATGAAGGTAGGAAGGATGGAAAGAGAACAGGGATGGCACCTATAAAACCCAACTGACTACCAGAGCGTTTTTGTTTATAAATAAAATGAGTTGTTCTTCAAATTAGCCGAATAGCTTAAAACAAACAATTTCAATATGACAAAATAAAAACTTGTATCCCTTGATTAACAAATATAATTGCTGGCTACCTGGTTTAACTCTTCTGCATTCCTGACAGAAGAGAGTAGCACGTAGGCAAAGGTTAAATAGACGGTGGGGTAATGATGAAACTTCTGGTAACCCCCCTGTGTTTTAGAGGACTGGAGAGCCTTCGAGGTGCTCCTAAAATTAAACGTGTTCACAGCAAACTTCTTTCTTTTGTGGGCGGGTTGAGCATGCCATTGGGGTATACCCCTCAGGAGGAAAAGACATGGGAAGAACCTTGCGTCTTCTGTCCACATGTCACATGCTCTTTCCTAAGGGTATGTTTTCTTTTATTTGGGAGACGGGACCGAGCCTGTGTTGCACAGGCCATTGCACATTGCCCTTTGTAGAGGGCTGTGCTCAAGGCTCAAGTGCTCATTTCCTTTACTGCAATGTGGGGGTCCTTGAGGGGTCCAGATTTCCTGTTACTCAGAAAATGAGTAAAATTTTGGGATAGGGGCAAGGAAGGTCACTTTGAAGCCCAAAAGGCCTCCAATTTAAGTTAGGCTCTATATTATATCCTAATGAAGCTGATATTTCATCTCCATCTATCTGATTCCCAAATTGTGTATATCAATTTGTCTGGAGCTTCTTATAGTAGATGTTAAGGTCTGAACAATGATCACTTCTAAAATTCAAATACGTTCCACCTAGTTTTGATCATGTTTTTCCTCCATAAATTCTAATAAGAGTCATGTAATTCGACTAACTTAATCACACATTCTTAAGAAGGGAAATGCTCATTTTATAAAACCCCATTGCTAGAAATCAGGATAGTTCATAGAGTTGATCACTCAATTTACTTCGCTTTCCTCATATTGGGTAGCACTCTCTTGCCCACGTAGAGCAGTGATTTTCAACCGGTGTGCCTCAAGAATGTTTAAAACATGCAATACCTGGCGATTTAGTTAAGGGCAACCTTTAGATTGCCAAATTTAAAAAGTGACAACAGTAAACACAACAATAGCTGTCCAGGGTGAAGGAATCAAAATTATACCTTTTTTTTTTTGGTCAGATTGGCAAAAAGTCTATTTTTTGGTGTCACAGAATTTTAGTAATTAGTTTATGTGCCATGAGATGAAAAAGGCTGAGAATCACTGATGTATTCTGCCATAAAAACAAAACAAAACAAAATAAAAATACACAATATGTTTTGCTGGTTTGTTTTAACAAGTGCAGGATTTTTTCCCTTTTCCAGGCAAAGCTGTTTTATTAGATAAAATATTGACACAGGGAGGAAGTCAACATTTATGATCTAAACCTTTCCATTGTTAATATACTCAAGAGAATACAAAATGCAAACAACTAAACTATTAAAAATTATTTTGCCTTTTCCAGATAAAGAAAAACTACCAAAAATGTAATATAAACAAATGCGTGAACTGAGTGCACATGTGCCCTGTTGTCACTTATAATCCTGCCTTTCTATGTAGGTCAAAATCTGATTCACATAGGATTTGGCTAATAACATATTAGGCAGAGAATGATGTGTCAGTATTTACATGGGAAAAATCTGAATCTGCCCCCAAAAATACATTTCTGTGTAGGTACAACTTTTTAAATTGAAAAACTCTTTGAAAAATGACATTTATTATTCAATATACATTCCATGAAATAATTTAGGTTTGCCAAAGTCATCTCAGTGATAAACAACAGCATTCATGCTTTTACACTGCCATTTATCTAACACACACACACACACACACACACACACATATATATAAACATAAAAAAGATATTGAAATAGAGAAAGATGTTGAAATAATTAGACATGCACCCAGTAAAATATCATCAATTGATTTGGTAGTTACCTCTGGTTGGGGGCATGGGACACAGATAACTTATTTTTTTTTCCTTATTGAGCAACATTTTCTAAATATTCTTCAATGAACATATTTGAATCAGATAAAAAGAAAAACAAATTTTAAAATACTTTAAGACCTTTTTACCATTTATTACTCACATAATTTGCCAAGGGCAAAAGTAAGTATAAGCTCTATTGAGCTCTATATGCTTAGAAAATCTAAAATGTGAAACCAGTTGGATGATGAACTATAACAGAAGGCAATGATTTCTTTCCTAATTGGTAACATATAAGTCCCTTCTTGAGTGAAAAATTGGTCAGTTGCACCTTTTTATTTATATCTCCAAGTGAATGTTTAGCATTTTCCCCAGGGGTCCCTCTCTGTAGTTATTGGGGATTTCAGCCATTCATTTGCATCTGCACACATACAGAATGAAAACATACCTGGGGATAAACTTCTCACTTTTAAAAGACAGTAGATTTGTTCAAGAAAACACTGCCCTAAAGCCTCTGTGCTGAGAAATTAATCTTTCCATAGAGAAATTCCCACTGTGCAAACAACTATTCAAGACATAAAACATGGAAAATATGCTGAACTTCATCATCACTAATCAAATATTTCCCTATTTATTTATAGGAAATTCCATAGCATGTCTAATAGAGCACTTTCTAAATCTATGAAATACTATGCCATCTGAGGTGAAGTGACTTTTCCTGAGTTGAACTACTGTGGGGCAAAGTGAGAACATAAAAATCCATCCCAAAAGACTTCATGATATAAATTTATTAAAAACTATACTACCAAAAATGTATTACTAAGGGGCATACCAGGCAAACATAAAGATTGAAATATAACTAAAATTATTTTATAATAGTTCTATTAAATTGTAAAATTCTCAACGAATACAATATTCATATGCACAAGTATTTTTAATAGCTATTACATAGATTCACATTTCAATACTCTTACATGGTTTAGTGTGACAATAAATGTAACTATTCCATGCCTCAACACTTTTAAAGAAGCTTCTCATTGCTCTTAAAAAAAAAAAAAAGAAATCTACTTGACATTATTTAAAAGCTATTTAGGATCTGGTCCATGCTAATCTCCTCACATTATATGACCTGCAACAAATCAATGTGATTTGTTAAATCTAAGGTGGCACATTTGCTTCAGTTCTCTTACATATTTTAAGTACTACTTTTTGTCTATAGGTTTAATGTGATTTCAAATCCAGTTGGTTATGACTTAAGCGAAGTTGTTTTAACCCACTTGTTTATGACAAAACAAAAAAGGTTGCTTTAATAAGAATGAAGGAAGTTGTGTCCCTGTGTCATCAGTCTTCATCTGCTGTCCTTGATAAGCAGTCAGCAAGCAGCCCACTGCTGAGGGGTCGGGCTGGGAGGTCTGTCCCTAAGAACATGTAGAGAAGCAACTATGTGAAGGGGACACACTGAGAGTTTGTGAGGACTATTTGAGAGTTCGGGTTTCCGCAAGGAGACGGACTCTTCACTGTCCTCAAAACTCTCTGCAGACCTTTGGGGCATTTAGCTCCTGCAGTGGCCTAGGAGACTCTTTGGTTGACAGGGGCCCCATGAAGAAAGTCAACCCACCTGCCAGCAACAGCATCTTAATTCCCTAGCAAGATGCCCGGGCAACAGGGGACTTTCCTTCTGTGCTGGCAGCTGGAAATCCGCTCTCGGGTGGGCGCTATCTCCTCTGAGCGCCTTCTCATAAAAGAAGATATAGCTCCGTTAATATGAGGACTTGATTCCTCTTATCTCCCCTTTCCTGCAGCAATAGTGTGATTAATCTGTTATTTGTTATTCTTTATCTAGTTTATTAAGAGATATTATCATGCACCCAAATTGTGTGCTATTTGCTTGTGAAGTTATAATTTCCACAGTGAACATATGTTAAGTAAAATTGATGGCAAGGACACACAGTCTTTGAATATAACTTTGCCACCTACCCAAACAAAAACCAAACGACACACTATTCATCTTAAGGATATTATTACTATTATTATTATTATTACTATTATTCCTGTCACCATTTGTTAACCACATAAAATTTGGGGGGCCCCAAAGCGTAAATCTTTAATTGGCTGTTTCTGTATTTTTAAAACCTTTTCTTTCTTAATATGTTCTCTTTTTGCAAAGTGCTTTTAGGATTTTCTTTGTTTAAGCAGGTATCTTACAGGAGACTGTTTCCAATTTAACTACATCGATCAGGGATAAAAAGTTTCACTGACAGTGCCAATATGTCCGTAGGATGATTCATTTTCACATTTGAGGAAAAGACTGGCCTATAAATGTTGTTCTCTTGATTAATTGGTCCCTAATTATCCTTATTTTTGATCTTCAATGTAAAGCAATATGCTTTTATTATGTTTACATTTTGCTTTAAGTTTTCTCTTTCTGAATTGTTGGGTTTCACTTTTGCCTTACTGTGTTTTTATGATTCCTTCTACACATTTACAACAAGAAGAATGAATCGGGGACTTTAGAATAAAATATAAATAAGTATATATCACCACCTGTTTTTAGATATAAAGTATTAATGATAAATTTGAAACTTTTCCATGATCACATCCCATGGTTAACCCCCCTGGGCTGTACATATTTCTGAATATTCTATTTAATATTATCTTGCTTTCCGCTGTAGTTCTGCAGACTGATTTGCTTATTTTTGCATAGTAAATAAATAGAATTACACTATATAAATCCTTACAAAACTTGCTTTTTATTGTTTAATATTATGTTGTAGGAGCCACCTATATTTACGTACCTGGACAGTGTGTGTCACTGTACAGTATTTACTTGTATAAGAAACCAAATTTATTTATCCATTCTACTTCGGATTGAAAATTCTGCTACTTACAAATTCCTGTATTTACAAATGATTCTATAATAAATCTTATTAGGACTCATGGTGAACACTGAATTTATGTGCCTAGGAAAGAAATTGCTGTGTCAGAGAGTATACATATATTTCATGTTACAAAAAAATGCCAACCTATTTGCCAAATTATTTCTGTCAATGAACTCTTTTATTAGGAAAACAAACTCTAGGGACCCCAGGTCATCACCAACCTTTGTTATTATTCAATTTCAATATCGTTTACCAATCTGCTAAAGGCCAAATTGTGTATAATTATGATTTTTATTTTCCTGTCAACTAATAAGTGTGAACGTCTTTACGATTTAGATAAGAAACTTATTTGTAAAGTACTTATCAGTACCTTTTCCTCACTTTTCTCTTTGTCTAATTTCTATCAACTAAGCAGAGGTTTAGGCTATCACAAAGAATAAAGACGTTTATTTGAGGTCAGAATTGCAATCTGGGACACACAGGTTTAAATAGCAACCTGAAACCTGGTCCAGGGGAAGAAAGGAGGCAGAGGCTCACAAGGCGAAGGAGAAAGACATTCCGGCGGGGCCCAGAGGCTGCTCTTTCCTGATGTGTGACCGGTGCCGGGACGGCTGCAGCTGCACTAATCTATACGCGCCCGGCTGCCAGGGCTGGCGCCAGGCAGAAAGTCCATCCACGTCCATTCTAATAAGCAGCAGATGTCCGTCCAGGATGTTTGCAGCTTGGCCTTGAGCTGAGTTTAGCAACAGGTCAGCAGCTTAACAGCAGTTCCGAGAACTGCGACCTGCGACGTGCCCAGGCACCATTTTCTCCGAGTTCTCTTGATTCCATTTTAAGTGGTTCTCTTTACAGCGCTTACTCCACTTTATTATCTGTTATCATTATTAATGACTGTGGGTTAACAATGTACAAGCTGTCCTCCCGCTCTGCAGCAGTTTACTTCCTTATAGTGTCTTTGATAAACAGAAGTTTTAATGGGAATGTAATCAAAGCCTTCTGTTTTTAATAAACTTTTTATTTATAAATAATTTTTAGATTCACATTTGCAAAGATATGCACACCCCTCAAGAGTTTTCCCTTTAGCTGAAATCTATATATGCTACATTTGCCTCAACTAAGACGTAAATGTTGGTACATTATCATTAACTAAATTTCCATATTTATTAGGATTTTACTCATTTTTCCCTAAATGTTTTGTTTTCTATTCCAGACTCCAATCCCAGACACTACACTTTATGTTCCTGTCATGCTCCCTTAACCTCTGGTCGGTGACAGTTTCTTAGTCTTTTGCTTCTGGTGATCTTGACTGTTCCGAGGCGTACGCGTCAGGGATTTTGCAGGGTGTTTTCCAATTTGGATTGTCTGATTGTTTTCACGTGATCAGTCTGGGGTAATGGGTTTTGAAGAAGACTAACAGTGGTCAAGTGTCCTTCTCAAAACATCGCATCAGCTGGTATATGATATCAACATTATTTATCGTGGATGATATTAACTTTGGTCACCTGGTGAAAATAGTGTTTGTCAGGTGTCTGAACCGTAAAGTTAATTTTCACTTCATGAACACTCAGTTATTTAGACGCAAGTCACTAAGTCCAGCGCACACTCAGAGACGGGGGATTGTGCTCCATCTACAGCATGCTAACCCACTGCTTTCTATGTCTTATTTGATCGCTATGTAATTGTCATAAAACCCTTCTTTATTCTCTCCTGAGGGTTTCCAGTGTTTATGTTATTTCACATTATTCTATTTTGTTTCTGTATTTACTTATTTACTTTAATTGCACTATGCTGGCCAAGGCCTGCAGTACCACGTTAAAGCAAAGAGGGTGATGGGCATCCTACCTGAACTCATTTACAATCTTAATGGTAGTGCCATCAATGTATCAGCATTAACTATTTATTGATAGCCATTTTTGAAGATATTTTTTGCTTGGATAACAACACTTGGAATTGCTGCCTACTTAAATTTAATTACCTCTTGGATCCTACAGCAAGTGTGGATTTAACTGAGTTCTGTATGGACCATGGGAGTTTATTGCTGAAAATTCTAAGGGGACACTGTTTTCTATTTCTTTCCATCCACAGAAAGAGCCAAAACAGGCAAATTTCATTTCCATCTCCCTTTGTATAGAGGGTTTATTCTACCCTGAAGTTGTAGCACTCAGGGGCTTTGGCTTGATGCAAAGGCCCGAGGCTCTGTCTCCTGCCACCCCCACATGGCGACTGACACAAAGCCACCCATCACTGGCTGATGCCCACACCCTCAGGGCAGCCTCAGGCGCCAGTGCCTTGCTACCTCTGGAGTCCCTCCCTTGCTCATTTTGGCCTGGTGATTTTTCCTTTCTACCAGGACAGCCATACATCTAACATTTCCTTTAAAAAATGTTATCAAGTATTTTACATTTTTTGTGTTGAAATTATATTACAATGTTCTGTTTTATAATATAATCATTCTTGATGTCTTCTTCTTTACACCTTCCATGATATTTCTCTTTTAAAAGACAAGTAATCATTTATTTTTAATGCCCATTTTACACATTACTTTGTTCTTGCTTAAGGTTTTCCATTAATTATTCTAAATAAGATAAAGTAGGGAAAACACAACTACAGAAATGAGGAGGTAATTAAATTTTAGCTATGGTAGAAATGCAATAAGAAAGGATTTGAAAATAAAGAAAGTTAAAATGCAAAATGTTACAGTAAAGACCATGGTATTCTTAATATTAGCATCCTTGCATCCTACTTTGAATATAGTTTGTAATTTTCAGGCTAGCAAAATATTATCACATTTTTCACACTGCTAAGAGATGGAACATCTGCTATTTTAAAATATGTAGCTCTAGTTCTTTGTATTTTTTTATATATATACATATATATATAATTGACCACAGAATGTGTACGATTATGGTTCTTAGAAACATAAGCCAAGATAAATTCTTAGAATAATTAAATATGATATGCAAACTTAAATGAAATCATGTGTAGATCTTTTCTTTTTTAAATTGAGACTGCTACATTTCAGCTTTCTTTAATTTTATAACTCCCAGAAAACCATCTTATTATGAACCTCATTATGTTGAAACTGACACAGATTTAGCAGCTGAATGGGCAGATTTTTAAAAAATGTTAATCAGCCTTACTAACTCACTAATTATACATGTTTTTATAAAGAAAAAATAAGAAAAAGTTGGTTTTACATATCAAAGGTGAAGCCTGTTATAATATTAGGAGGGGAATAACAAATATATTCATTAATACTTTCAGATAAAAATTCCTAAAGTATCATGTTTAAAAGATATCAGAACTTTGAAAATGAGGCTCTCTTGTTGAAATAGCAAACTTGGCTCGGTAATATTAAATATAAAAGGCCAATTACAAATGGTATATGACAATTCCGTTGAAACTTTAAATGTACTTTGGCCATTCATGTTTCTGAAACATGGGCATATATGGGTGTGTGTGTGGGGTGTGTGTGTGTGTGTGTGTGTGTGTGTCTTTCCATTCAGACTTTGAAATTTTTAAAATTTTCTTTTACTTGCATGATAAAATTCATTACTTGTTTCCATTATAACTTCTATGCTTTAAAAAACACCAATCCCTGCCCCTGCTACCCCTTTCTTTTCCCACAATTATTTTGGTTCCTTGAAGTAAAATACGTCCGTGGCACTGATGGAAGAAGTAAGGGTCGGCGTGGTCAAGTCCATCACCTGTTCAGTGGTCCAGGGCATGAGGGCGTAGACCAATGACTTAGACTGATGATTTGGAGGCTCAGGCTTTGATACTAGACTGAGTGATCCCAAGTCAAACAGAGGATTATTAGCATTATTAAAATAATTATATAGGGAGGTCACTAGACTGAGGTGGCTCTAATGTCTGAGTAACTTAAGTGAGCAAGTCAAAACCTAAGCCAGACTCAATGCCTGTAAATATACTCACATCCAAGAAAGTGAAATTTAAAAAGCACTGATCACAAACAGCCTGTTAGGCTTTCCCCAAAAAGGTCGCTGCTTAAACTATAGCCAATCAAATCGTTTTCTAGCTTTATTTCCACATTTGCCCTATAAAAGCCTTTACCTTAGCAACTGCCTACACAGTATTCCTAGCTACTTTGAGCCTGGCACAGCCCATTGAAATCCATGTTTGCTCAAATAAACTCTTGAAAATTTTAATGCACCTTGACTTATCTTTTGACAACACTTTATCAGCAACAGAGATCCCAAGGCAGACATATATGGTGGTGGGGGGTGCAAGTGGGGCATTTATAGGAGCAGATTCACATGCTTCTGTTTCACTCCAAACTCCCCATGATTACTGGTCCTTTTTCTCCAGTGTCCCTTTGTGTCTGCTGCCGTATTTTGCTTAAGACAACCAGGATGCTTTTCTGGTGTGTGCGGGCAGAAACCCTGACAAATGTGCCATTCTTCTATTCTTCATTGGTTATTTCCCCTTCTTGGTTCTAATTAACAGTGCAAATTTTACATCAGTATTCCTCAGTATTCTTTACATCTTTATTCTCATATATCCAGCTAGGTACTAAATATATTTATCTGGATGCTCAAACACTAACCCTTCAACATTACCTCTCTTGTAAAACCTATGCATCTTCTCCTATATCTGCTCTCAATTAATAATGACATCATCCACTCAGTCACCCCAGGCAAAAATATTTGAGTTAACTTAAACTATTGCTTATTTCAAACCATTTGCTCCAAACCACTTAAGAAATCCCTCTTACATAAGTTCCTAAACATTTTTAGATACTTTATCTGTCTTATCTTTCCTTTCACCACTGCCTTATTTAGATCTCTCCAACATTTTGTCTAGTATATCACTTTTATTCTGCCTTATATCCTTGCCATTAGTTTAAATGTTCTCTCAAATTAAATTTATTTCATACTATAGAAATATTTGTCTAAATACATTCTGCCCATACTACTTCATTGCCTAAAACCTTCAACTGAATCTCTGTGGCCTATAATACATCAAGCCAGAACCTCTGGTTGTGATTTATAATGTTTTCCATGGCTCTCCTCTGTCTGGCCTCAACCATGACCACTCCCTGACATGTACCTAATGATCTAGAAGAATTCTGTACATACCACTCCTTTGCTCATTCTGTTGTTTTTATTAACCCTCTATTTACTCTCTAGATTTTAAGTCCCAATTTTTAAAAAGAGTTAAGTCTGGTGCTATTTTCTTTTTAGTAATTACCCTTTCACTCCATGCATAACTTTAAGAATATATTTATCAGTCTCTATTTTCATTTTCACTTACTTCCTGTCAACCCTGAGCATACTGTGGGTTCCAGAGAGATAGCACACAATAAGCATTTGTTGAATGGTTTAACGGGTACTGGCTGGCAGAGAGAAATATCGAAGTCTGGTGTTGATGTCAGTAAAGAAAAAAAAAGGATTCTAGTGGACAGTAGATAAAATCAAGTAAGATAATAAAAGTTTGGTTTACATAAGTGAATTTAGAGTCAAAGATGAGCTATTGTGGATGGTATTATAAAGGGGGCTAGAAATGGAATTGGGAAACCAGATCATATATTTTCCTTCTTTCAATGTCAGTAATAAAAGCAGCTTCACATTAAAACGTGAAGCAGGTCTGCACTTTTACATTCTCTGTGAAGCAAGCTTTCACAGGGAGTATAACACCAGCGAAAGCCAAGCTTCATGTAAGCAGAGAATATAAAATAGTTTGCTTTGGGAAATTTGAGAATATAGATAATGCATCTATTTATTCCTGTTGTCTAATGAATGACTAAAAAAGCATAGGTCAGGAATACAGGTGGAATGTCTTTGATCACTAGTGGACATCAGGTTATTTTGCTCTAAATATGAGACAGTTCTATTTAGAACAGTGTTGAGCAGAGTAATTTCTGATTAAAATTGGTGTTTAAAATTTTCTTTAAAAGTAACACGTGACATGAAATGAGTAACCTATTGCAATTAATTTGTTTTAAGTTCATGTGGTACAACAAAGAAAAGATTTCAAGAATTATATGTTAAAATTGATAAAATGAAAGAGATAATCGACACACTTCCTGGAAATCTTAATTTTTGTGTCAGTAGAGTGGAGGAAGGGGTGAAGGCAGTTCTGAATAAAGATGTCATGTTCAATGTGACTATAAATGAAAACTGTATTCTGTGAATGTATTTTAGGTATTTTTTCAGCTATCCCAGCTCTATGTGAAACATGTATATGTGTATTTTCTATTGTGGTGGAGCAGGCCTTTGAACATAACATCTCCATTCAGTTTATCAAGACAAGCTATGACCCATCAAAAAGCTTAAAAACCACCTCTACATTTTAAGAATGAGAGAAAAATAAATTTAAAGGAATTTGTGCCATGTGATAGACCCACTGTTAATTGGTCTTGTGTGTTTACTTAAGCCACGTATGGAGCCTGATAGATAAAATTGTTCAAGAGCGAACTGATGGAAGGGCAGTAGGATAGATTAAAAGTCTGTCATTTGCTCATTTCAGATTGTTGTTGGGTGATGACTATACTAGAATCATTTTCTTGGCCCAGACCTCATGGTTGAGACGGAGAGTTAAATAAATGCAAAACAACTTGATGGGTGATATAATAAGCAAAGTAAAAGGTCCTGTAAAAAGGCAGTGTCACTTAACCAGAACTTAGTCTCACATCTTGCTTGAGTTTGGGTACCACTGTAAAACCTTGACATAAAAAATAGCATCAAAATTAGGGCTGGAAGAATAAGTAAAAGAGGACTTATATTGATGAGAGAGTGCCACTGCCTACGATGCATTGTTTCTAAGAGGCCTGTAGTGTTAATCAATCAATCTTTACAATAATCTGAGACTACCGTTCTCTCCACTTTAAATATTAAAAAACTTAGGCACAAAGATTTACAAAACTTGACTAAGGTCTTGAAACCAGATACAATGGGTCTGGGCTGCCTGTCACTACTTGAGCCAATTAAGCAGAGACAAGGTTTAATCGTATATGAGCGTTTATTCCAATAATACCAACAATATGGGAGAGCAACAGGGTTTGTCCACATAAAATCTCCTTCCCCTCCCCTTACTAGCTGGCTGATTATATAGGGACATGGAACAAAGGCTGCAAGCAAAGGGGAAGAATGGTGGGAGGATGGCTGCAGGGTCTGTGGTCCACCTGTCTCCTTCTAGGATTTTGAAGTCTGATACCAAGGTGGTTAATTTTCAATGGTGTTAAAACCCAGCTCTGCTGGTTCCTGGGGCCTGAGAATGGTCAGCATTCCTGAGGCAAACTCCTGAAGGGCGTCAGGCTCCAGGCATAGCAACCAAATCAAAGCATATCCTGTCCTTTCTCTGTTCTCAAAATGCATTTTCTTTTCTGAGCAATGGACCCATCCAGGCCCCAAGGTGTCTCTTATCTTTTTAAAACTCTTTTTCTTCTTGCAGCACATCCTCCAGTTTTCCAGATGACACTGGAAGGTATCTTGTCTACTGTAGACAATGGCAAGTTGGGCAGTTAGATCCACTTACAAATGAGGAAATGCAACCACTGAACCTCATCAGATACCAGGGCAAGAACTGTATTAAACCAACTACCCAAAATCAAAGATAGATACCAAGCATGAGGCCCCACTATTTCTTCCAGGGACCAAATCATATAAACTTCCATTTCCATTCCCTAATACATCAAATCACTTTTTGGAAAGGAAAGGGAGAAGTGACAGATATAGTAAAGATGGAGCATTTATCAAAAGGAACCTAAGTCATCTTAAGCTGCTAGGGCTGTAATAACAAAATGCTACAAACTGGATAGCTTAAAAAAACAAATTTATTTACTCAGTTCTTAAAGCTGGAGTCCAATATCAAGGTACTAGCAGGGTGGTTTCTGCTAAGAACTCTTTGGTTTGCTGCGCTGCTGTGTCCTACGTGGCATTTCCTCTGTGTGTACACACTCTTGGTTCCTCTATCTTTCCTATAAGGACATCAGTCCTATTAGATTTCATTTTACCCTAATTATATCCTTAAATGCCTTATTTCCAAATACAGTTACACTGAGGGCTTCAACCTAGGAATTTTTGAGGGAACACAATTTAGTCTGTAACCATCATGAAAAGGAGATGATTTGAACCCAAAGAGCCTAAGATATCATTACACAATAGCATTCACGAGAAATATTAAATCAGTTACAGAAAAATACAATAATTACATTTTGAAATATCTGCATAATTTCAGCCCTGCAAAAGTTATTTAATTTCTGACCTGCAGAAGTTATTTCACTTGTAAATGGATCTAGGCATGCATATATATAGATTTTTATTGCAGACTTTTATTAATAGTATCATATGTAAATAGCAAAAAAAAAAAAAAAAAATCCAAAACAGCCTCAATACTCATCTACAGGACTTTAAGTGAAGTATTGTGCAATCATATGTCGAAATTTTTTATATGCAGCCAGTGAAATGATGAACATTGATTGCATATATTGAAATAAAGATCTATCACTGTCTCTGATATTTTACTTGATGGTATATTTTGTCCAGAATAAAAATAGAGATGCCTATTTGTCTATATTGATATGTCAATTTATAAAAATACCTAAATTACAAAATATGGAATAATATATAATAAGCTTAACAATGGGTTGCAATTGTTGTCTCTGGGGCCAGTATCTCAATGGACTTAAAATCACTACTAAGGGACAGAGCAGAGGGTCATGTTTAGGATAAGGGCTGTGATGTCAAATACCCGGGTTCATCAGTCACAGCTGAGAGGTCTTTGGCAAATTATTTAATTGCAAATTTTATAAATCTCAATTTTCTCATTTATAAATGGGTTTAATAATTAAACTTACCTTAGTGAATTAGTGATAGAATTAAATGTTAATTCATATATAACACAATATTGTGTGCACTTAATAAATATTATGTATTGCACTTTATTATTTTATACATTTCCAAATAACTTCATTTTAAATTTTACAAGAAGCATGTAGTGCTTTTTAATCATAATACAAATGTATTTATTTTGAAAGAAGTATCAACTCCTTAGATAATCACAGTTTTTCTCTTTCTTTGACTTTACTAGCATTATTTAGAAAGGGTGCTAATTAAAGGCTATTTCTCTTTCTCGAATAGTCCCATATTTAGACAATTCTTTTACCCTTTATTCTTCAACTTTCAGCTTGTCCACTAACTGCCATATCTATAACAGACACACATAAAAATTCTTTGTATATGCAAACTGCCACCATCAGCACCTTGAGGCCAACGAGTAGGCAGAAAATCATTGCTTTTGTGACCTAAAGAGACAGTTCATTGATGAGTCTTTTTTGCCCCTGAGAGATTAATGTCCAGACATCTCAAAGGGGAATTGATATGTGGTATGCAATGCTTATAAACTAATGATCAATCTAGCATGACAACAGACTTGTGAATTCTCATCTAAAACAACTGGATTGAGAGACCTGTTTTATATCATAACAATCCTCAATGAACTGAAGTTGATGAAAGCCAAAATCCAGAGGGCATTCTGGATCCAAAACCCACTCATTCTAATTCCTTTGTTATGTACTCCTTCACTTAGATTTAAATTTGACGACATCTGATTCTAAATGTTGGAACTTTGCTCTTTTAATAATGTTATATATGAACTTGGAAAATGATACACTGAGATAGTACGTGCTTGCTTATGCATTGGTGGGAACAAAACACGAAGAATGGAGCTGGCTTTCATGATCCAGCACTTTTATTTAAAAAACCTATGAATTCATGGGAAGTGTGTAACTGCCCTTTGATCACTGACCCTCTGAACCCACCTGAGTCACAGTGCTGTAATGTGAGCTTCTCTACTTCAGCAGAAGCTGCTTACAGACAAATTACTCTGGTGCCAGACTGAATCCACCTCAACTGCTGCACAGGGATGGCATTTCATTCAGATGCGCAAACCTTACAAGTTTTGCTCTTTGACCTTCTGGATGACATCTTCTGCCCGATAGTCATTATTTTCTACCTCCAGCTCACTGGGTTTCCTTAGCGGAGCAGTCATTAGCACTCCACAGGCAGTGGAAAGGACCAGATATAGATGTTTCCGTTTTCAGAAATTGGAGGAGAGAAGATGAAAGAGAGAAAAGGGCTCCAAACTTGCTTTTATTCATAACTGCACTTTCCTGGGCTGACTCTGAAGCTCACTGCTGTTGATTTCCCTGTGATATTTTAAACCACCCCTGTCTCTAGAACACAGGTTTAAATCAGCCTTTTTGTGGTATCATCCCAGGAAATATTACAGGATGTTTCTGGCCTATAATTTGGAAGACTCCCTTTAAACAAAGGTTAAAATTCAGTTAAATAGGCATGTAGGAATTGAGCAGAATCAAGCCTGGGGGATGATATAACTCCTCTGAGCAGGTTAAATATCCCATAACAATGTTTCCAGAGGGAGAGATCAGTGCTGAGCTGGGATTGATATAATGAATGGCCAGTAACCAGTAACCTATTCCTTTTAATCCCTTGATACTATTCATTATTTTTCTGCCTTCTCTACTGTTCCCATACTTCTCACCTCCCTCACAGTCCTCCCCTCCACCTCTCTCCCCTCCCTCATTCTCTTATTCTCTATTTCTGTTTCTTCTTTCTCTGTAAAAACCTCTCGCAAAGCAGAAATGGGTTGCAAGAATGTTGAAGCTTCTTTGTCTTTTCCTACATAGAAACTAAATTTTATTCTTTCAAGAGTAACATGCAATAAAATGTAAATTATTCAAAAGTGTGTCTTTTTATAGTTCCATTGGTTTCACCATCAGAGTGCATAGACACGGAACATCTTTTATTTGCAAGACAATATACTATGTGCTAGAGAAATGAAGAAATATAGGACTTGATCGCCGCCCTATTGGCATGTACGGTTTTGCTCTGAGGTTGAAATAAGATACAAATTACCACTGAGAATATGGTGGCGTAATTTAAATAACTAATAAGTGGTACAACATATTTGAACAAGGTGACATTTTCATTAGAATATCAATGTTAAAGGTATGTAAACAAAGTGGGAGGCATGTAAATAAATTTTACTACTCCTTTCCTAGATATATGTAACAGGGACTCTTGAATGAACCTGAATTTGGCTCATCTAAATCTCAGGCAAGTTGGTTCACGCCTGGAGAGTTAATGGGGTGGATGTTGATGGTAAAATACACTGTCAATCTTTAATTTTTTTTGTTTTACAATATATAAATATGTATGATTAAAGTAATTATGTGGTGTTGAAAAAAAATCTACACACACACAGATTGAGAGAGAGAGAGAGAGAGAAATACCCAATCATTCTGCTGCTCTCATTCCCAGTAACCACCATGTTCAACTTGTTTTATTACCTTAATATCTTTAATATTACTCTTTGGGATATAATTTTGGGATATAATTCTTTTTGTATTGACTTTGCAAAATGTCCTTTACTTGCCTGCTGGAAAATATCAGAAACCGAATCCAATTACATTACACCCCTTCTCCACATGCCTTACCCCCAAACTATAAATAAAGATGTTTTTTGTTTTCTAGATAATATCATTTAACTTTCCATTTTGTCAGATAAGCACATTTTGCCCTTTACCCAGGTCCTCCTCCCAACCAGCTGTCACCCATTTTTTATCAGTCATCCCATTATTTTACATTTTAAAGTAATGGATATCTATTTTCCATGCGAATTTTAAACCTTAAAATTTGTGCTTTGTGGAACAGTGTTTGAGCATAAAATAAAATAAAAATCATTGAACTTATTAGGATTATGAAGACACAATTCCCTTCTGAGCTTGTAGAATGCATTCTACTTTCTCTGCATATCAATAGTTCAAACATGACCAAAGCCATTTGCTTTGTAGTTGGCATTTCTTGAATGGATTTTTGTTTACCCAGGAATTTGTTTTGCTTGGTATCCATGAATCTTAAGCAATTTATAAAAATTGAATGTCCATTTATGCTCACTAATGACTCAATTATTTAATTTTCTCAGAATAAAGTTGATAAGTATTGCCATAGAAGCTCAGGTTCATTTTGAATTAAAGACAAATATATGAAACTATGTCAGAAACATAGTTTTATGTTCAATACTTCCTCAGTTATTAAATAGTGGTTAATTCTGGGATTCTGACATTGATTTACTCATTGGTAATTTTTATAGTGTCAAAAGTTTGCTTTGAAAGAGAAAATTCACCACCTCCCTAATTTGATAGATGTTGATTTTTACATGGCATTTGACTTTTTTTGTTTTGTTTTGCTTTTTACACTAGTATTCATTTAAAAAGTTGAAAAGGCTCAAACTATGCATCTAAAATAAACATGTTATCACTATATTAGTGTTTTACAGTATGCGTAGGATTTTAATGGCTTCAAATTTTTATCCATAGGTTACAGGTATGACAAATAACATTTCAAAAAGAGAAATACTATGTGTGTGTGTGTGTGTGTGTGTGTGTGTGTATGTATCTGTATACACACATTAAATCTTTGTACTTTAAGTTTAATTAATTTAAATTGTAATAATCTGTCATAATGTTACATGATCAACTAAATCACTTTACATAGAAAGTAGAAGTTTTTTGTATCCTTTTAATGTTTGTCAGTCAAAACAAATTTGAGAAATGCTGGAACTATCAATATGGCTTAGGATGTTAAATTTCTAATAACTGTTGTTTATTTAGAATAAAAAGTAAAGTGTATGAACAATATTTAGGAGTACATTTAAAAAGAAGTTACTGGATCAAAAAACAAAACAATAAAATAACAAATATCAATAAATGTAGTTAGCTAAGAAGTTTGAAATATCAAAAAGGCTTTTAGAAAAGTGAGTGTTAATAGACAGAAAAAATTACAGCTATACAAAAAAGGGGAGGAATGTTTAAGCAATAAAGGAGCAATAAATATGCAATTTGTAATAAAAAATACAAATCTCTCAAATAAATAGCATTTTGATAAAATAGATTATTTTAAAAATAATACCAAAAGTAAGTTATATTAAAAAATAAAATATATTTCACTGATATATCTTATAAATGCAAATAGTTTATACGATATCACTTATCAAGGATGGTAAAGATTTTAATTGGCAAAATAGTTCATTTGAAAAATAAAATATAATTAATTTTTCTTGGTATGATAAAAACTACTGTTTAAAGGTAGATTTCTTCAGATACATATGTATTTTTTCACCAAATGGTGAGTTCTGATTATTTAGCTATAACAGACCTAAATAATTGATGGTGGAATCAAAGATATCAGCAACGTCATAATTCATTATTTCAGGTCATCATTGAGATATCTGTGAATGGTAAGTGGTGTAGCTGTATAAGGAATCAATTTCATTTATTTCATCATTTGGCAACAGTGATCACCTTGTGCTCAAGAAACATTAATAAGATGTCACATTTCTTTGGTCAGGAGAATCTGAGAAGATCCTTCCTTGGGTATATCAAAATAACTTAAATAATACTCAACATGTACATAGTAAGAGCAGTGTGTCAAAATAAAATCTCTTAAAACTTATTAAATAGTATGTAACATGAAACTATACAAAAATTCGCATGTATCCCAAATGTCACTGGCTTCTGCTCCCACTGGATGATGATTCATATACATGTAATATATGTATATGTGCATACATATAACTTTATATATAAAACTAATACAAAAATTAATATGTATAATTTCCAAAGAACCCTATACAATACATATTTCTTCCACTAAGCCACTGCATGCCCTGGGTGGCGAGTGTGGTTCATTCATTATGGAAAGTTTTTCAGGGTGAAGACCACCTGCTTCTGCAGTTTCCCTGAACATTAGGAATGTTGGCAGGAGAGGGCACTTAGTTGGCTCTGTCCCTGATCTAACTCTCATTACCGAGTTCTGGATCAGGGGTTTCCTCTCTGGAGGATTATGCGTCATTTAACACATCATTGCTCCTACAATCACAGACTTACCAAGCAGAGTCATTATACGAGTTCCTGGAGTAATATTCCTTCTCCATTAATGGTTCAACTTCTGCCCTGGAGGCTGGAGAAGTAGTAACTCTGCCTCAAGATAGGGCAATTAACCTCAAATCGCTTTCAACACTAGGTTGACTTACTCTTTCCCAAGAACCTTCTTATTTGCTCAGAAGTTGGTAAAGCATTCTAGCTATCCCTTAATATATTTTCATAAAGCACAGGATAGGTGATATCAAATCACTAACTCGGGGTCACACACCGGTTATGCACCCCCCATCTCCTGTTAATTCAAGGTGAAAATGAATTTTATATTTCTGGAAACTTCTGTATGTCTTTGGCACCTACTTTCATTTTCCCTGGTGTATCCGAATTGAAAGGTTAAAACTTAGGTCACTGATTTTGCTAAACAAGGTCACCAGAGAATGGTAATTAGAAAAAAAAAAGAGGGCAGTTAGGTCAATATTTTTTTTCCACCATTGACATCGAGCGCTTGAATATATGTGTTAAATGTGCGAGTATAGCAGTCCTTGACTCTATTAATCAGGTGATGTCAATTTTCTGATTCAAATACTGTTGCTGACTTGGGAAAGGTTGACTATTCCCATATCATTTCACTACTGATGATTTTAAAATTGGAAGCAGTGGATGTGATTAATTCATAGAAGAAAACTTTTGTATTTTGCTCTGGTGGTGATATCCATATGTACAATCTAATTCTAATGATTTAGTCAATAATGAGGAAGAATACTATCTAATAACACAGTATTTAGACAACATTCTTTCTAGTCTCATTACACATATGGATTTCTCTTTAGGGACCCATAGTCTTATATTGAAAAGTTTTATATTTTTAAAAATGTGATAGATGATTAAATGCAGAACAGATAAATGATCAATCTTTGAATAATATTTCAGTATTCCCTCTTCATCAAACATATACTTTATCTCCTGTCTTTCTATGTCAATTATGCCTCTTTTACCCTTTTTCTTCCCAATTCAATTAGTATTTTAGTTAGATCGTTAGTATTATCACCACTGTTATGTAATAGCTTCCTCAATATGCTCCCACCTGTATCCTCTTACTTATTTTACTCTCAGTATTTATCAAATTAATATTCTTTATGTTGTAACCTTTATCAAATGTCTTCATCAAACACAAGACATATGTCTATACATGCATACATATACAGTGAATTTTCATTCCTTATCAAGCCCAAGGTTCTCGTACTGTTCCTGACGGTCTGACATTAACTTTCCCTTTACATCCCTCCGTGATACACACCCTATGTGCTAAACAAGCATAGTTTAAATCACCCCGTATTTTCCCTTTTCTGGTATAGAAGCCTGTATTTTAATTTATTAACTGGGCCTGGAATGCCTTTTTCTGAATCTTCAAGGGCAGATTCAATGCAATTTCTTACTTCTTGCAAGGCCCCAAGATTCCTTCTTTCTTCCTGAGCTATTCATGGAACTTCTAATACTTCTGTAATGCCACTTATTATATTCTACTTTATATTTTAAGTGTTATTTTGCATATTTAAAAATATTTGTTACTTGATCAGCATTGCAGAAAGGTTTTTGTTTTACTATATTTGTATTCCATAATAAATAATTAGAAGTACTTATTTAATGTCCCTCGAAAGAATGAAGTAACTATTTTAATTAAACAGACTATATAATTTTATGTGAGAACAGGGGACCTTCTTGCAAAGAGAATGTCTAAGTAGTTCCATTGAATTTGATTTTGAGAAGATATTATTTCACCAGGAATGTCATATCTGCAGTGCAGTTTTGCTGACAGTGACCCTAGAAGCATCTTCTAACATTGATTCCTGTACTCTGTCTGGTTCCAAATTAGCACCACTCTTTGAAGGACAAGGCTTTTGAGAACCAAGGCATGGGCCTACAACTGGGGAGCTGGAGGAGGCAAGGTCTACAATGGTCCTTGGTCCAGTGAAATATAAATCAAATGTACTTACTGTGATTTAGGAGAAAGAGTTGTGTCCTAGGAAAAGCGTGCATAAGCCATTTTCAGTTGTCACTGTTGATATAGAAAAATGCATATCTGTTATGAAATGCAAAAAAGCTAATCATATTTTGCAGCTGGTGGCTCTGATACTCTCCAGAGAGCTAAACATGGCAGCATTTTCTATTAAAAACATTTGCTATTTATTAAGGAAATCTATATAGAGCTGTGATGTCACAGATCACAAATAACTTGTGAGAATTTATAAAAAATAAAATTGGGATTCAATTTATTATGCCAGTCATCTACGAAGCACACTGAGTGAAACTGGCTGTCACTTTGGTAGTTCCAACCTGGAATTTTTCAGATCTCCTTAAGAATGCAATGAGTCCTCAAACCTTATTTTTCTTCAAGAACAGTGAAGCAACCTCTGGGTTTATTTTGTCAGATAAAAATTCACAATCAGCCTTCTTAGGGGCTGAACTGCCACATGCTGCTGAATTAATTAAGAAACTGACTTCCAGAGTGCTGGGTACACCGCAAGCACAAATGTCCCTGTAGGCAGCTTTTTTTCTTTTAGTGACTGTATCACTTCACTATATTTCTATCTTTTGCATCATGACAATATTTCCATTCCTCCCAGAAGTGGATTAAAACTTATCTCTTTTCAAATAATGGATTGAGATCACTTAGGAAGTCTGCATCATTTTTACTGAGAAGTCAGGGGGAAGCATTTGTCAGCACTGGTCTGAAAACAGTTTCTAGAGATTTATTTACACTTTCTTTCTGTGAAAGCACTACAGAAAACTGAATGATAAATGATTTCTGAAGATTGGAAATTCAGACAGAAGACCCAGAAAACATTTCTAAGGCTATTCCCAAAATATAAGATAACAAAAAAAAATTCAAATTTGTAAAGACCCATTAAACCAATTTCACATTTCCCAACATGGTAATTGTCTCTCTTTTCTGAAACATCTTCCTACTACGGGACATAAAATATAATTGGAATAAATCTGTAAACATTCTAAGATTGCTGCATCAAGTCTGCAGAAATTCACCTCAATTTAAGTGAAGTACATACAATTTTTGATGTCCCTGTTACAAAAACAAAAAAGATATATACTCAACTCTCCCTACGGTTGTCAGTTGCCACTGAATTTTGATTCTACACAAATATCAGCATAGCAGAACCACTTTGTCACCTGCTGGAAAATTACTTTCCATGGTGTGAACCTCACTTACATTTGGATAGCTTTACAACATCTAGCAATTATTGACTTTTCCAATTTGTGCAAGTGTATTTCTTTGAACACAGGCCACCTTTTCTCACCACTTTCAGTGTGAATGATGTGTAGAGCTTCAAGATGCCCAGGTATTCTTAAACTGCACTTATTTACTGAGCAACCACAATTTCATCAAAAGTGAAAATTAAAAACTAATTTAAAGCTGACGATGATAGCTCAGGAGACATGAAGTTTCCTACTATAGCTGTGAATTCCTAATTTTTACTGAATAAAATTCTCTTTGCCAACAAAATACCCAAATGAAACAAAGGGACTAAGTAAGTATGCAGAGTAGGGAGAGACCCTGAGGCCTGGTTGGTTGGGTTTGAATCCTGGTGGCAGTGGCATGCTCTTGGGAGAGTTTTTAAATTCCATTATACTTTAGTTGTCTCATGTGTCAAGTAGAGATAATAATAGTGCTAACCTAGTAGGTAGTATAATTAAATATGTTAATAGATAAAGAGTTGAGAATAATATGTTGCACATGATACGTGTGAGCAATTTTAATTTTTATCACCAGGAATGCATCCCTAGAATATTTGATATCTATCCTGACCCCGTGTGTTGCAGCCAGCTGCTCCATTCTTAGTTCAGGTGTCCAGAATCCAACAAGATTAATTTCCCTACAATCTTATCTTGTTAAAAATATATGCCTTAATTGACCTATGATCCAGGAGATCTTGGTTGGATTCCCAGTGGGGGCACATGCCCAGGTTTTGGGCTCGACCCCCAGCAGGAGGCAGCTCATCAATGACTCTCATCATTGATGTTTCTCTCTCTCTCCCCCTCTCCCTTCCTCTCTCTGAAATCAATAAAATATATTTTTAAAATAAATGTATGCCTTAAAACATTCTCCTTGATTAGTCTTCTAACTTAATTTTTTAGAAACTGAATTTTCACTTTGGATCTGCTGCTCAATTCTCCTCCTTCACTGATCTTTACCAACCTTCCTTTTCCCTTCTGGGTTATAATTTTTTTATTCAGCCTTTAGGTTATAACCATGAAAGTATTTCCCTAGTGAGTGCCTTACAGGTCTATCTTAGTGGAATTTGTTCATAAGAACTTGATATCCCAGGTTTATGAGCGTGAAAGTCACTGTTAAAAACTCATTTTTTTGAGCATATTAAAAGTGTGCCGAAAATTTTGTAAAGCAGGGATAAATATATTGGAAAGATCAATCTAATCACTAGAACTCATAGTTTTTCCATAGGAAATGAGCAGGAACCTTTGAATTTCTTAGTTTTGATGCAATCCTCAGAATGATGATGACTTGATATTTTCTTAATTTTTTCAAATCATTTGCTAATTGCAATTACTTTCTGTGTCCAATTGGGTATTCTGGCAATTAAATATTTTTGTTGAATATTAAATCACAAAATAATTTTCTTTAGGAAGATGTGATAATATGCAGGGTATCCCCCAAAATGTATACACACTTTGAATAATTATTTATTCCAATGAATTAAATCTGAAAAGAAACATCAATTGAGCTATCAGCCTAAAGCGTGTATACATTTTTTTGGGACACCTTGTATTTCACATGTCGTATTTTCTTGTTCTTTGATGATTAAGGGGATAAAGCTTAAAAATGCAGATGGTAATCTAAAATGCCCATATTTCTCTCTCAATGTGTATGGTATTGGCAACTGCATACCTCAACCAAATCACAGATGATCTAGTTGTATGAGAGATACATGCTACTATTTAAATATTTTAAAAATTAAAGGATAATTTTACTTTAAATGACAATGAAAATCTCTCAAAACAAATGATATCATTTTAACTTTAAACAAAATATTTTGGGTTTTAGAATCATCATACTTAATTACTCAAATATTTTAAAAATAGAATGTGTTAAATGCTCATAGAGCCTTAGCAGAAATATGTCTTACCTTTTGAACCAGAAATTAATTTTCTATGGAAACAAATGGAATTTGAAACTTGAAATGTTTGAGTTCAATTTCAAACTCCAAATTTATGATATTTGAGTAGGTGTTGCATTTGCCAAATTGTGGTCTTCTATCCCTAAAGCTATTAGTTCCAAGTCTTGACAACAGAGAGATCAATGAAACACAAAGATAAAATCAATATACAATTCGGCTTCTTGCTGGATCCTCATTAGGAGAACACGGAGTATAATTTAATTCTGAAACATATATCTGAAAATGGGAATTATGAGTGCTACTAAAGTGGAGCTTTAACTGATCCTAACTCTTTTGGAAGCTGGTCATATTCACATGGCTATTTCTGTAATGATAGGAAATACACACACAAAACAGTATAAAACCTAGAATACAGTTAATAACAATAAAATGAGCTCCAAGGGACATGTCATCCAAATTCAGTTACAATATTATTCTTAACTTAGAAGCCCTCCTAATCTGAGTCCTCTCTCTCCACAAAAGTTAAACATTATTCTTATTTCCTTTTTAACCATTGTTTTTATTTTCATAACGTATTACTTAAAAACCTTTTCTGAAGTACCCATTTGGAGGTAGTGTCTGGTTTTAAACTTTATATAAATTGAATCATATTGTATATATCATTCTGTGATTTATAGCTTTCTTTTTGTTGCTCTGTATAAGTGTTTTTCATTTATTTTTAGTCTGGTTATTCTACTGTATACATATACCATGAATTACTTTTTAATTCTAGTCTTCTTCTTTTAATCTTGACTCAAGAACACGCTTAGAGAGAGGAAGGGGAGGGGAGAGAAAGAGAGAGAGAGAGAAACATCAATGTGACAGAGAAATATCAATCAGTTTCTTCTGCATGCGCCCTGACTGGGGATCGAACCTGCAGCCTTTTAGTAGACAGGATGATGCTCCATCCAGCTGAGCTGGGCTAACTCTAGTCTTGATGGAATGGATATTGAGATATTCCCAGTTTTGACTCATACAACATTGTATTGCTTTTCCAACAATCATACATGCATAAATTTATCTAGACTAAATGAATATCCATAAGGGGAATTGGTCCCTTGCACTAGGAGTTGCCTATTATGCAAAGCACATTTCTTAATTTCCTCTTTTCTTGCTGTGTATGAATTCTATCCTTTTTGCACATACTTGTAATCATTTGATATTGTAGACTTCTTAAATGTGCCTGCATGGCTATAAAATTGTATTTCATAACTTTAATTTTGATTTCCTTTCTTTCTAGTGGTTTTATTTGATCAGCCATTTATTTCTTTTACTATTTTGAAGCGTAGGCTCTAAAAGTTCAATATTTTTTTATTTTTTGAAAAGCTTAGTTGTGTATCTATTTTATAGGAGTGTTTTATATATTCTAGAGACAAGTAAACTGTTATTGGTATTTAGAATATCTTCTCCAATTTGCCTCTTAAAAAACTTTCCATCCCTGGCTAGTGTGGCTCAGTTGGTTGGGTATCATCCTATGCACCAAAGCAGTGAAAATAATATCCTCAGGTGAGGATTTAAAAAAAAGAAACACACACACACATAAGCACACTGAGTCAATAATCAATTGAAATCTCACTGAATTAACATGTCATTGTGGAGAAAACTTTCAAGAAACATAATCCATAAAGATGTATATTCTTTTTATTTAACTTGTCTTAACTAGAAAGGTTATATAATTTTTTCCATGTATTAGAGTTCTCCAGAGAAAATAATCAATACGATAGATATATGATTGATAGACGATAGATGATAGATAGATGATTGATAGATAGATAGATAGATAGATAGATAGATAGATAGATAGATAGATGATAGATAGATGAAAGAAGAAAGAAAGAAAGAAAGAAAGAAAGAAAGAAAGAAAGAAAGAAAGAAAGAAAGAAAGAAAGAAAGAAAGAAAGAAAGAAAGACTGATAGATAGATGATAGATAGATGATAGATAGATAGATGATGATAGATAGATGATTGATTAGATAGATAGATAGATAGATAGATAGATGATAGATAGATAGATAGATAGATAGATAGATAGATAGATAGATAGATAGATAGATACAGAGGGTAGATGATGATAGATAGATAGATAGATAGATAGATAGATAGATAGATAGATAGATAGATAGATGATAGATAGATGACAGATAGATAGATGATGATAGATAGATAGATAGATAGATGATAGATAGATAGATAGATAGATGATAGATAGATAGATAGATATAGATGATAGATAGATAGATAGATAGATAGATAGATAGATAGATAGATAGATAGATAGATAGATAGATATAGATAGACAGACAGACAGACAGACAGACAGACGGATGATAGGCTCACAAGGTGTTACGGAGACAAAATTCCCATAACCTAGCATCTGCAAGCTGGAGAACTAGCAAAGCTGGTGGTATAATTTAGCCCAAATGCAGAGGCCTGTGGAAGAAAGACAAAGGCATTTTCAAGCATTACATATCAAATAATTTGCCTACGATGAACTCAAACTCAGAAATATATCTGAGAGTGCGTCTTACCAAAACAAGGACTACATTTAGAAAGAAGAAGCCTGAGCTGAGTAAACAAGATAGTCGGCACAGGAAAGGGCTGCAGGAATGCACAGAATGCCAGGGTGACAATGACTAGGGAGCAATGACTCTGGAGCTGGGGAATTGAGCGCTCAACACGGTGTGTCTGAAAGAACTGACCTGTGGAAAACTTTATTGAGCAGCTGATGGAGTGTGGAAGACTTACTCATAAAGACAAAGACAACCAAGCCGATGAAAAACTGGGTCTGTTATGAACACCAGAAACAAAAGCCACACAAGGAAATAATACAGTGACTTGCCAAGCCAGTGACCAATTTGTTACAGTAGTAAAAATGCTATGTTTTATTACAGAAGCAAACCTAATGATATTTAAACTTTCATTTTATTTTACGTATTCTCTTTTAATTTATATATAATAATTTCTGTAAATTTGTTTGTTGGTAGAAGTTCTTGCCTTCAAAGTGAAAAGTTAGGCCATTTTATGACTGTTCTGTTTGTGGTTAAAAAAAAAATTTTAGCATAATACTCTCCAGGTCCCTCCATGCTGTCTCAAAGGGTAAGAGATTCTTCTCTTTTACAACTGCATAGAACCAGAAACATCGAAGCATGCAACAGACTGATGTATAGGAGAGGGAAAGGAGAGGGAGAGATTAACCAAAGAACTTACATGTATAACCCACGGACACAGACAAGAATATGGTGAAAGCCTGGGGAGGGGGTGGGAAGAGGGGGGAGGGGTCAATGGGGGCGTGGAGGGGAAGGGACATCTGTAAAACTTTAACAATAAAGATAAATTAAAAAAAAAATTCCTATAGTTCCAAAATTTCCTTCCATCTCAATTCTCTTGATTTTTTATATTTCACTGTGGATTTCAGACCGCCCTAAAAAGTTCTGGCACATCAGATTTCACATTTGTGCATTATTTCCTATCAGCTTAATATGAATTTTACATTTATATTATGCCAGTTTATCAATAAATATTTCCAGCATAACACCTTCTATAAATAAAAATAAAAAACATTGATTATTAAGCAGAAATTATGATTGTGAAATTACCATGTTAAGGAGAACCCCTCCCCCACACTTGCATTTTTTCACCCAAAATATTAGACATTCACGATATGTCTATGTCAGTTCTACTCTTGCCATCCTGTCCTGCATATCAAACTTTCACCCTGACATTGTCTCATCTTTTTTCTCCCATCCATCCCACATTTCCTCTCGGATACACAGATTTATTAATACTCTCCAAATTTAAAAACAAAAAAGAAATTATCCCTCAAACTCAAACCCTCTTCCAGCTGTCTCACCTTTTCAACTCCTTTCCATTGCAAAACTTTTTAAAAACCTATGGTTTCCATTCCTTTTGTCTTATCTTCTCGCCACTAACCCGCTCAGAATAAGGTCTTAATCTTCACCACTCACCAGAAAAGTTAGCAAGATTAAAACTGTCTTTCACAGAGCCTGGTTAATTTTTTTCATCTCAATTAATCTATCATAGAATTTGACACAGTTGATGTCTGTCTTGGTCCCCCAATATTACTATTACTTGGTTGTTCTACTAATACAATGGCAATCCTTTATATCTCCTTTGCTGGATTATCATCACCCATAACAACTCAAATTTGGAGTGTCACAAGATCAGTTTTGAAACTTTTCTTTCTTTCTTTTTTTTTTTTATCTCACTCCGTAGGTGCTCACATTGAGATCCTTAACTTTAAATGCTATAGGGAGATAGTACATACATAGATTTTATATATATATGATTCCATGCAAGTTAAAATTCTCTGTAAGTTTAAGTTTGAAATGGTGGGTTGAAAAATGTTAAGAAATGATTAGCTTAATAGTTTAAGGTGCCTTGTGTATCACTTATATATTTTTTCTGCCTGCAGTTGTGTGAACGTGTCTATGAATGTGTGCACACAGGGGTCAGGTTGAGGCGACGTGTGTAAGGTGTGTATGGGTTGTACACTCGGGGTGTCAGAGGGAGAGGAGGCCTGTAGAGCTTTCATCGGTACCTATTGTATTTGCCATTTTTCAAAGAAGAGACTGAAATCTGAAGATGGTCTAGAACCATTTCAACTGCTCCCTACAGCTTCAAACAACCCAAAAGGCCAAATATAATCATGTTTGTTGATAGACTGGATGCTATCTCTGTGATTTTGTTATGAATTTTTTTCCCCTATCTGGACTGCTGTGATCTTAAATATACATATATTTTGAGAAAGAAGCTATGTTTTTACCCACTCCTTAATAGAGACATGGAGAAAATGCCACTATTTATAGGAAAATAAAGAAGGAGGACATTTTATGAAGGCATAGGTTTTAAATTAGATGAAGACATAAATCTGTTGCTGAAATTACCTGCAAATACACAGACAATACTACAGCTCAAGACAATACAACACAAATCAGGTAGAAAATTATTCGCCTATAAATCTTAATCTCCTACGATTTTATTTTCCCTCATCTATTTGCTATGTGGCACTCCTGAATTTTAGGTGCCAGGTCTATTACTTGAAAATAGGCTTACCCTAATAAAACTGACATTTCTAAAGGGCTGTTTTCACAGAATCATGCTCCTGCTTCTGAGATCCTTAATTCAACACTGTTGACAGAGCCTCAGTTCTGGGCTGGGTACAATACGAGGAACAAAGGGAAAAGTGGAAATAAAGGGAGAGAGGAGATGAGAGCAGGGATAAAACTTAAAGCCCTTTTATTCCTCATAATTCAAAAAGTGATAAATTTCTCTTATACTGAAACTAGATTTCTCCATTTTCATACTACTTTTGGTCTTCTTCTGACAGGCAAAATCAGGCTGACTTTTAAATTCTTTTTGGATACTTTCTCTTTAACCAAAACTTGATAACCCTTTTTCCAATTCCAGATTTTATCTCCAATAATGAATTGATTACATGCTATAAACGTTCAGTTTTCATGGAAGTAGTGAAAACCCATCAGGCTTTTAAATTAACATTTCCAGGCCAAGGACATATCATGAGACAGTAATGACTAATCTGAAAGCAGAAGGAGATATTGCTCAAGTCTAATGACATGTACAGTGGCCCAGGCACCCGATGCCTCCTGTGTGGTCTCAGTGTTTCCCGTGGACGGCAGCGTGTCTGCTTCACGCAGCGCTCTCTCTGCGAAAGGCCGCGGGTGTGTCAGGGCGCCAAGCTTTCAGGGATCCCATACACTACACGTCGAGCACCCCAGCCAAACGCGTTCGTTACATAATCCCATATGTTAACTTCTGACACCAGCTCATCTCCTTGTTTCGAGAAAGATAATTTGCTTTTTCTAATTGTATCGTCAACATATATAAATTCCATCTTAAATTTTTAAGAATTTTAATATACAGTGGGACACGTTCCTTTATTAGGCTTAGGGAAATTTGTTTTCTAGTGAATTTATAACTTACTAGTTTTGACATGCAGTTTAAATAGTCAGGTGACAAAAAGCTCATCCAAATTGGGTGTTTAAAAACACTGTTGGTGTTTGGTTAGTTTGTTAGTCCATTGGTTCATGTTATTTAGAGGGGCACAAAGGGTGTCTTCTTTTATTACCAGTATTTTTCCAAATAATTAAAGAAAAAAATAAGTGAGTAGTTATTTCAACTCTGGTACTGATATTATTTCAGTCTTATGTGAGTACTCACTGACTCCCAATCTCCATACTTTAAAAACGCCCTCATGGTGTCAAATATTGCAGAGATTACAAAAGGAGGTATTGTTTTATTCTTATGCTATTAAATCAATAGAAACTATGTTAGAAAAACTGGAAGATTTTTGAGATTAAAGGAAACAGGGTAACGACGTCTGACCCTGCCTCGTGCGACCTTGGTTGTTGATATTCTATCATATTCAACTCTGGAAGTTTCAGGATAAGAGAACTAAATAATTTTAAGTTGTATTTTTTTTGCTTTTGTGTTGTTTCATTTTGTTTTGTTTTTATTACGGTATAAATAGTTGGCCCTATTCAGCAATCTTTGGATTGGCTCAAATGTTTCCCTCTGTCCTGTGGTTACATATCATGCTGACCTAATCAGGAAAGCAGAAACCAGCATATGTACTTGACACCAAGGAGATTCAATGCAAGGAAGTGATTATAACAAGTGATGCAATACCTAAGAAAACAAGAGAGGTTGGCAAGGCAAAACCAGAGATGAACAGAAGAAGTCACTGTCACTATCCAAGAGGAGCGACAAAAAGATGAGGTTTTATCCCTGGTGCCCAGGTAACAGAGGAAGGAACATGAGCATTAAACAAACAAGCCAACACGAAGCTTTGCTGGACTCGGAGCCTGCAACGTGCCACCAGATATGAAACTTGGCTAATCAATCATGAGATCACAACACGAGGAACTTGCAAAACAAAGAAAATTCTTGGAAAGAATACTCTCAATAGCTTGCCCATGATACATATCTTTACTCATACCACAAAGAAAAAAACAGACTACCAGACAGACCTGGTAAAAGTTAAAGTTAAACCCAACATTTTTTTCCCCACTCTCTATTTCCCCACACCAATCACTGTCCATAGAAACTACAAACAGGTATAAGAGCAACCCCTAGAGATGGTTGGGATCTCCCTTCTCTTGTGAGGAGAGACAGAGTCTGTCTTCTTGCTTGTACTCTCTGCTAAATGAAATCTGCTTTTCCACTTGTTCCAAGTCTCGCTCTTAAATTCTTTTCTTTTTTTTAATTTAAAAAATATTTTTATTGATTTTCAGTGAGAGAGGAAGAGAGGGAGAGAGGCAGAGAAACATCCGTGTGAGAATGAAACATGGAGTAGCTGCCCCCCTAGTGGGACTGAGCCCTCCACCCAAGCATGTGCCGGACCAGGAATTGAACCAAGGGGCAACCTTTTGGTACATGGTACGATGCTCAACCAACTAAGCCACACTGATCAGGGCTGGCTCTAAATTCTTTTTTATGCGAAGCCAAGAATCCTCTTGGCTAGGTGCTCAAGTCCCCACTAGGGACTTGTCCCTCCAGCATCACAGGAGCCATGTTTCCTTGCAGTCTCTGTATAATAGCTATAAAATAATAAGATTCTGTCAAATTAAACTATTGGAATCCCTTCTAATCCGCTAAGAGGTTAGTTTTTGAAAATAGGCACATGCATTTATGTATTCTCACATAACTAAATGTAGATGTTTACCCCTTCAAGCCCCTCATTTTATTTACTTGATTTTTTTCTGTACAATTTGTCAGTACTGACATCTGTTTTTCTTAAAGACTTTTCCCGTCTCCTGATTTTCTTGCTGCTGCTTACTCTTTGTGAGCTCCTTTTCTGCTAAGTCCACGAATGGCGCTGCTCCTTGGGTTATTTCTCTGGGTTATTATAGACTAACAGCATTAATTTGGGAAGTAAAATCCCTCAAGCTTTCTTTTCTACTTTACTTTTCCCTTATAGACTTGAACCTGCAGAAACGTGTAACACAAGGGTGACTGTTATAAGAACACTAAATATGAAATGGTTGCTATGAATATACAACACCGAATTTATTGTTTATTAAATGTCACCTGATTTTAATCTGACCTTTCTGTTCTTGTGCAATTCACCTCTCTGGATATGGCTTTACTGGTTCTTGTTAAATCCATTACCACATTCATGATCGTAAAGAATATTCCAGGTTGCCTAACACACAAGGCTGGACTAGATTTGCTTGGCAAAATGTCACACAAACTGATGCCATCAGAATGGCCATGGTCCAATGGTAATTTGTTTATAAGTGTAACAGTACTCTAATCAATTCCAATCTGAAAATAACATTCATCCTTAAAACTTGTGAACATTGTTGCTGCGTGGAAAAGTCAGTATGGAATGAACAGAGAATTCGGTTAGCAAATATTCTAATCGCTGGAATCAGAATGATCAAGGGAAAAGGAAATATATATATATATAATATATATTATATATATATCTTCTTGTATGATGCTTGCCACTTATTTTAAACCAGTTTCATGCATGGAACAAAGAAATAAAAAATATTCATGAATTTCTTGTCTTGCAGATTCAATTAGCTCTTCTAATAGAAGCTGATTCTTTGCAAGATATTTGCATTATTTTGAAGTATAAAAGGTAAATTACATAATGATTTTATGAACTGATCTGAGCAGTAGGGAAAGCTAAGGAGAGCCCGACAACAATAAATATTGTCATTTCACTGACAGAAATTTGTTTGCTGCAGACTTCTCTGCCTCGGCAAGTGTTATGATAACCCTGTTCAGTGGCTTTAGACATGGAGGGCAGATAGTTGAATTCATGGTAACTTGCCAATCAAAATGACTCTGGTATTTGTGAGTCACAAACCAATTTTTCTCTGTTAGTCACTTTTTCCTCAGGCTAGACATATATTTTTTAACTGAATCGGGAAAAACACTAGTGCTGATGTTACCCGGAGGGATCTAGTATCTTTTCATATGCAGTGTGGAATGTTTTGTTCACCAGAAACTTCTACATGACAGTGAAGATGAACACTTCCTGGGGAATTCATCTGCCAAGTCATCTGAAGTACCAGTCCTACAGCTGTTGTAGAGCACCTGGGGTAGGTGACAGGTGGCCCAGGGAGAGGCAACTGCAAGTGTGACAGAGATGTGAAATTTTTCATGATGGTCTCAGTGTGAAAACTCGGGGAGAAGAAACAGTGTTTAAGGAGAATTTCTGGGAAAAATTATTTGTGATTTGAAGAGTGAAAATCCTGCTCCTAGACTTTGAAGGATGCCTTACAGTAATAATCAACATTGTTCTTTTTGCTTATTTGTGACTCAGTATAGAAGCAAAGGCCTGTGACTACCTCCCCAGAATGAATAAGAGTGCATTTCAAAAGATAACTGACAACAGAGAGCAAAAGGTAAGTACTCTTTGTTCTAAGTCTGCCATGAGATAAAAATGTCATGAAATAGTTTTTTTAAGGAGAAAATGGTTTTGGAATATTATTTGTGCATTATGGACAAATGTCTTTATGTTTTCCTGAGTCTTATCCCTAGGAATTATTAATGGAGTATGCAGTGTTTGGATTCTTAGATGTAATCTGGAATCACTTCTGTGTTACGCAGAATGGAAAGTAATGTATTAAAAAAACACTGAGTATATCACCTATAACCAGGTGGGTCAGCGAATCAGACATAGAGAACATCCAGTTGGTAACAATGACCAAAAGTGCCCTGCAGAACTGACAGATGCAGGACAACCTGCTGCTAACACCGAATGTTAGAATGTTAGACACTCCAGCTCCTCTCTGCAATGAGCTGGGCGGGCGCCCTAGAGAATCCAGAGTGCTGTAGTGATCATTGGTGCAGATGAAAGTTTATCATTTTTCAAGTTTTTCTTGGTTAAAAGTAGGATGATATATAAATAAAGTTACTAAAGTTTCAAATTTATCATCTATAATGCAACTGTAAAGAATATTACTGGCTATTTTATTTAAAAATTAAATAATAATATATTAAAAGAATAATCTCTAAAAATCATACCAGTAACATATTGTAAAAAATATATATTGTTAAGAAATATATTAAAGTACAAAGAGATACCTTAATCAGGTACCAAATGTTATTTTTTTAATGTTGAGAAACTTTATATAAAGAAGTTTTTAAAGTCATTTTAATGTACTTACATATATGGTATTAGTGTGTGTATATTGTTTTTAAACAGAATTTTATATTTAAAATTATTTTTGAACAGTATTCTTTAGGTCCACACATATAATTTTTTTTTTTTTCAATTAACAAAGAAGTATTTCAGAAATTATGTAATTTGAATTATTTGGGGTGTCTCCTTACACTCTTAAAAGTATTTTAATTTGGATGTTAAATTGTCTTTCTCTTTCCACGACTCCATACATACTCCCATATTCTTCATGAGGCTCCTCATTTGGAGTGTGGTTTTATCCCAGTGGTGGAGCGAGTACAGTAGTCATTTCAGTTGGAATGGAACTGTGAGAGAACTTTAATGAGCATTCACATGGGTCAGATATTCTGGCTTCACCTTGGAAAGAAATGTCCTCCACCCTCAATTGGAAAGTCACTAACGATTGAGTGGATGGGCCTCTTCAGCTCACAGCAGGCAGGCTGGTCAGCATTCGCTGAATCCTTCAGCTATTTCTCCACACACACATTTCATTTCTCCCTCTTTCCAGAATCAATAGCCTAAATTTTACATGAGACTTGTAGCTATGAATTCAACTAATGTTGGAATCTGACGTTCGAAAAGATAGAGTGTTTGGCTCTCAGCCCTCCTAAGCCTTCCAGCTGCTGGAGAATGAACAGTATATGAGCACACCCAGAGTGTTTCTGTTTTCAACTCAGAAGATGAACACAGCTCCAAATTCACCCGTAATATTAGAGCAAATGGCCCACCCCGAGGTATGTGAATTTCTCATCCCCTTTGATCTTATCCAGGTTCCCTAGAAAACAGGTCCTAAAGCAAAATTTCTTTTTGCATTTCAGAACAATCCACCTGAGGGGAATAAAGGAGAATTCATCCTATGGCTCAATCCAGCCTCACTTGGAATGTTATCGCCCAGCCCTGAGTCTGGTTCACATCCCCTTCCTCTCCAGAGTCACTGGGAGTCCAGAACAGCAGGAGCATAAGCTTACAGGCTTTTTGCCAGTCAACACCATCGGCAGGGATGTGTGATACACAGCTGTGGTGGCGATAAAAATAATAACCTGGTTCTACCATTATAGGTATGATGTAAGCCTTTGCTAAGATTGGTCTGGTCAGAAAGCAAGGCAAGGGAACATATGTGTGGTACAAAAACAGAGTGTGAGATACTTTTTGTGGGTTTTAAAGGCAGGAGCAAATAAGTCTCTCAAAGGCTTGTCCTCATTGGACACTGCATTTCAGGTGATTATAGGTGATAATTGTATACACAGTATTACTATTGCATTCTCTCAAATGCCAGAGTCCTGATGTCCTGATTCATAAAATCATATATATAAGCAGGCCATATGAACATCCCAAACTTCTTCCCAATTCCCAAGCCATTGTTGCCTGCAACCACTCTGGTAAAGAAATAAAGTTGAGAAGTAGTATAGAGCGTCCTGAAATAAACTCACTTACACAGGGTCAAGTGATTTTCAACAGGGTTCCAAGAATATACAGTGGGGAAAGAAAAAGTATTTTCAACAAACAGTATTGGGAAATGTGGATATCTGCATGCAAAAGAATGAAATTGAATCCTTATCTTACAACATACACAAAAATCAATTCAGAATAGATTAGACTTAATCATAAAATTTGAAACTGTAAAACTCCTTGAGGAAAACATAGGGGAAAATTCTTGACATTGACTTTGGCAGTGATTTATTTGATACCAAAAACACAGGCCAAAAAAAAAAGAAGTTCCAAACAAAAATAGATCAGTGAGGCTATACCAAATTAAAGAGCTTCTGCACAGCAAAGAAAACAATGAACAGAGTGAAAAAGCAGGCCATAGAATAGGAGAAAATATTTCAAACCATCTGTTTGACAAAGAGTTAATATCCGAACTATATAAGGAGCTCCTACAACTCAACAGCGAAAAACAACAAATACCTTGATTAAAAAATGAGCAAAGCACTTGACAGACACTTCCCCAAAGACATATAAATGGCTAAAAGGTACATGAAAAAGCTCTCAACATTACTAATCATCAGGGAAAAGCAAATGAAAACACAATGAGTTATCACCTCAAACTTGCTATGATGACTCTTATCAGAAAAAAACAAAGACAAATGTTGGCAAGGATGTGGGAAACCTGGAATCCTCACATACACTGTGTGTAGGAAGGCAAAGCAGTGCAGCTGCTATGACAAAGCTTATGGAGGTTGTTTTGTTTTTGTGTCGTGGGAGGCAGCAAAAGTTATACTCAGAGGCTGCTTCTGTCTTTGCCAGCATTTATTTGTCACAGGTTCCCTATGGGAATGGTAATACTTACTTCCACAATCCTATAGCCTGCAGGATATCCCATTTAACCTTGGCCACGGTAGGAGCAAATGTCTTTAGAGAGTTTTCAGATTAGCAAAGAGTTGCCTTGTCCAAACGGAAACTCTCAAATCGTCCTCACAAACTCGCACTATTTATACCCTAAATGGCCCCTTGCCATAGTTGCTCCTCTACATGTTCTTACGGATAAGTCCCCAGCAGGGCCCCTCCGCAGCTGGGCTGCTTGCTGACTGCTTATCAATGAGAACAGATGTAGAATGATGACATTCTGGCAAGACTTGCTTCATTCTTACATCAAAGCAACTCTTTTTTGTCTTTGTCATAAACAAGTGGATTTAAAATTATATTAAACCAACACACAGAGGTTTAGAACAGAGGTTCTTAAAAAAAAAAATTAAGAATAGAAAGACCGTATGCTCCAGCAATCCCACTTCTGGGTATATACCCAAAAGAACTGCAGTCATGATCTTGAAGAGATACCTGAGCACCCACGCTTATTGCAGCATCATTCACAACAGGCATCTCATGAAAGTAACCTTCACGTTTACTCATGGATAAAGCAAAAGTGGTACATGCATACGATGGACTGTTATTCGGTGTTTAAGGAAGAAGGAATTTCTGCCATTTGGAGAGCTTGCATGAACGTAGAGGGTATTAGGCTAAGTGAAATAAGCCAGTCACACAAGAACAGATACTGCTGGATTCCATACATAGGAGGTGTCTAAAATAGTCAAACTCGTAGGAACAAAGAATAGAATGGTGCTTGTCAGGGCAAGGGGAAATTGGGAATTGCTGCTCGATGGGCTTAAAGTTTCAGTTATGCAAGATGAACAAGTTCAGGAGATCTGCTACACAATAATATAGCATCTATAGTTAATAATTGTGCACTTTAAAGTATTTTAAAAAAGATAGATCTCATGTTCCTACTAATACACACACACACACACACACACACACACACCCCTCAGAAAACATAAGGACATTTTTGGAGGTGATGCATTTTTCAAATTTCGTACAACGATATTCTGGGTATATGCATGTGTCCAAACTCATTAAGGTACACACAAAATGTGTTCAATTTTTCTGTATAAATTACATCACAATAAAGCTAGAAAAATATTTAACGATAAAATATTTAAAAAATAAAGTTCTCACTTTAAAAAGTCTAATTTAAAGAATAAGATCATCTTGAGGTGATATTATCTTAATTTGGTCATATGGGGATATTATTAATAATAATTTTAGGTGCCTCATAACACAGAAATTTCAGAATAAGAATTTGTTGCAAAGGTTTATTATAATTTCTATTTATTTATTTATTAAGTACACATTGGAATACAAAGGAAATGTATGACCCAATAAAATGCATGACCCATTAAAGTCATGTATTTTATTGCCGAATTCAAATACTGTGCTACTAGCATTTTTGAGCGCTGTTGAAAATGAGCCATTGGAGTTGAAAGTAAATGACAATCTTTCCTTATTAATCTTACTTTTCATGTCAGTTTTTGTAATTTGTATTTACTGCCTATGCATTTTCTTTGATGAGAAATGCAAACTACTGCAATGTGTCTAATGTGTTGACTAAAAATAATCCTCAACTATATTTTAGACAGCTCCAAAGGCTAGACTGTATTATCTTCTGAAAGATTAGAACAAAAACCTTTTCAATTCATGAAGAATAGATGAAAAATTGCTCTAATTATCTTATTTTAATCTGTAGAGAGGAGGATACGTTGTCTACACATTATAAATGCCTAATTTTTAGGGATTCGTCTTTATTTCTTGGCATTACACTCAACCACCTGGCTCGCTCCTAGTCAGATTTACTCTTTTCATCTTTTTCTTCAGTTTGATCATACTAAAAAAATTACTGTGATTAAATAAAAGTGACACTGAGATTATAATGTGTCATAAAATCTGTTTCTCTTACTTATCTGTATGAGGCTAACTATCCATCTGGTCAATAGAGAATCTTTTTTTTTTTAATTTTAAACATTATTTAACTTTAGTTACAGTTAAATTTAAATTTAGAAATAGACACTGATGCAGTTATCGAAAAACTGATATGCATGTTTGGAACAACTCGGGTACATAAATCCACTTTGTTCAGAAAAAAATACAGAATCTTAAATTCATCCCAATTACTCACCTCCCACATCCAAATGTTCACAATTCACATTCTATTTAATTTGCTAACTAGCTCTTACCTTCGACTTCTCTTCATTTGCACCTGTCTCCTTAATTCAGTGTCTAGTTGCCTTTTCCGTGGATTGCTGTGTTACACTTTAACTGGTCTCCAGCTTTCTTTCTGGCTTTTGTCTTGCATTTGCTACCAAAATAACTTTTCAAAGATATAAATTTTAGCTCTGGCGGATGTGGCTCAGTTTGTTAGAGTGTTCTCCCATATACTGAAAGGTCACACGTGCCCAGGTTGCAGGGTTGGAGCCCCAGGTGGAGTGCATGTGGGAGGCAGCCGATGGATGTTTCTCTCTCTGTATCTCTCTCTCCCTTCATCTCTCTCTAAAAAATGAAACAAAAAATGACTAAAAATAAATAAATAAAATTTAAAACTCACTTTGCAAAAGCCAGATGGCTCTCAAATATTTATACTAACACACTTTATAGGGCACCTACACCCTTCCCTAATCTTATCTCCAGTTTTGACCCCCTCTACAACATTCTCTGTGCCCACACTACAAGGAAGATCCTTACGTAAGTACAGCTCCTTGAAGATGTAGTCTATACATATGGGGGTTAGTTAGCTGTTCTGATAGTTTACGCTCAGATTTTTGTCCAGTATTCAGAATTAATTACTGTTACATTTGAAAGCTTTTTAGTTGTTGCTTTTAATTTATTGAAGGTTCTTAAGGGTTTTATTTTTTTTAAAGTTGTTTTTGTTTTCCAGCCACTCCAAGATTTAAATACTAAAACAAGATGCAATAAAATTGAACTTGAAATAATCTCCAGGGAAAATAAGTAGCAAATTTATCTTATGTGCTTAGAATACAAAAAATATTTCTAAATTCCTAATTGCCAGAAGCTCCCTTAATTTGTCAAGGGGTCCATTCATATGTCAAAAGTTTATGAAGTATTTATTATTTGTTGGGTAATGTGTCAGCAACGGGCATATAATTATGAGTAAGATTTGGTTGCTGTCTATCCGGTGTTGGGGTCTACTGGGCAAAATAAACCAGAATGCTGACAACTGTGATAAAGAATGATGAGTTCAATCAAAGAGGTGTCATGGTTTGACCTAAAGGATTTCTATTTCCAATTGGAACTGGAATTGGATACAGAACTATCAAAGGGAAAACTCCAATAAGCCATGAAGACACAATCATTAGTCATCCTTTGCCTAATAATCCATCAGTGGTGCCAAGATGTGAATGAAAACCAAAGCAGGGCATGCTGATATACCCTAAGTCCCAGACACTCAAGAAATACTCAAGTTGGCTCAGGCCAATTATATTTACATATTGTTATAAATACGTTTTATTGCAATGATATTTTCACATGGGTCAAGGCAGTAGGGCCTGAATGAGTTACTACATTTACTTGACTATAACATTCTCTTCTACCCTCTTGTGGAGGAGGGAGGGTGGGATGGAATCAAGAGTGAGAAATGGTAGAAAAGACATCATCATCTTCCTCTTCACTCATTATTTGACCAGTTTTGACAAAGGATTTTAAAGTATATTTCCTAAATTTCCCTCCTTACACAATAGGCTTAATTATTTTGGTTTAATTTGTTCAAACTTTGATGATTAACTTTGAAACTCAGTGAATTATTAATGGATTTGTAATTATTTACCAAAAAATTCTAGAATAGGTAACTTGAACTTCTTAGTATATACTCATTCTCTAAAGACAGTGAGGTTAACTTTCAAATATGACACTTTTTTTGTTAAATGTTGGGAGAAATGTATACTATGAAGGTTGATCTAAAAAAAAAAATCTAACATCGTCTTATGAGTTAGCTATTGTCACAAAAATACTAAATAATAACATTAATAATCACAAATTCTCAGTGGACTACAACAAGCATTTATCTCACTCATAAGCATGCAGAATGCTTAGACAGTGACCTAGACTGGGACCTCCTAGGTGTGGTTCTGCTCCAAGTGTCCCCCATCCTTCTCTTGGGACAGCAGGCTAAGCTAGGCATATTCTTTGTTGTGATGACAAAGGAACAAAAATGAAAGTAAAACTCAAAGCATATTGCAAGAAATTATATCTGCTAAAAATCCCATTGGCCAAAAAATAAAGGCTAAGCCCAGCTTGAAAGAGGCAAGGATGACCCACCCAATCTGATGTCAAAGCACGTTATGTGACCAAGCTAAAAAATGAAGGAGACAAGCTATGCACTGTGCACTACTCCATGCAGGTGGAAAAGGGTAGTAAAAACTTCTGAAAAATAAGCTAAGTTACTACTGTCACTATTTTAGTGGAACTACCTCTTATATCTATAATAAGCTAGAGCATAAAGAAGGTAATTTTATAATTTGTATAAATGCCTCCTGAAATGGCTTGCTGAGGAATTACCTGTGATCTAACATTTCATGAAGGTATGATTTTAAATAAAGAGGATTGTAAAGTTGATCCTAATCTATGTGTTAAGCAGGATTTGAGTAAGAGGACGTTAACAATTTTTTACTTAGTAAGAGAAACCGCTACTGAAATCAGGCAAGTTTCATAGCTGCTTCTATTTCTAAGTGGATATATTAAGCAAAGGAGGAACCAATTTCTGTGCGGCAGAATACCATTCTGAGTGGGTAATTGATGTTTTCTCCTTTTGCTTTCCTGTGTAACAAAGAGCATTGGGTGACTTGTATCCATCAGATAAGGGGGCTTCCTTGGTTAGTTATAAGAAATATTGCTTTTTTTAAAATCTATGATATATACATATAGCTTTAGCCAGTACCAATGGCAAAGTTTAAAACTTTTATTCACAAATGATTATTTATATGGTATAAACAAGAAAAGGCAAAACACATGACTTTAAATCTTGCACATTATAAAAATGTTTGCATAATTCATAATATCTATGACAAAGATAAAGAATCTGTACTCTTGATTCCCCACATTTATAAAATATTTAATTAACATCTTATCTGGAATTATCTTGTGCACTAATGATAGATGCAGGCCACCCAAAAAGAGAGAAATTTTTGCCAGATTTGCACAAGAATTTGTCCAAAGGTGAATATCATCCTCCTAAATGTGAGGTAGGGGGCGATGATGAAAAAAGTTCCTCTTTTTTGTGTTATACCCAGAAAGCTGTTTACCCAGAAGGAACTTCTCTGCATCAGTAGACAAAAATCATAACCCTGCATGTGAAGAAGCAATAACCACAATATCTAGTGATAGGAACAGCAGTCATACCCCACATTCTTTAATTCTTAAGCACAAGAGTATAAATACCCATCCTTTTATCTCCAGTTGGTACCGAAAATGCTGGAGATCATTTCAGTTACAGAGATTCTGGTAAATTCATCTGAGGCCTCCTTTCTGACTCTATCACAGCTCAACTTTTTTCTGTTCAATCCCATTTCTACCCCTTTACTAACTGGTGTTGATCCCAAGAACAATTCCTCATCAACCTCTTACACACTGATCTCCACCTCAGAGTCTGAATCCCAGGATTTCCAAGGACTGACGAGAGCTGAACCTAATAAACATTTGTGAGACAGCTCACTAAGGGGATTGTAGATTTCTCAAAGAATTTTATCATAAACAGGGTTCATAAAAGTACTTTAGCAAGGTAACATTCAGATTTTCATTATAAGAAATTATTCTAGTACTATCCTGCTAAAATGGATTTGAAATGACAGAGTATCAACAGGTAAAAATTTGAGGTTACTTTAGTCATTCAGATAAAAATAGTAATAATAGCTGATAGCTAACACATATATGGCATTATTCTAAGCACTTTACAGATAATATGCTATTATTATTTAGAAAATACTATGATGTAGTTAATACATGTATCTCTATTACCCTATATAACAAATGAGAAAACTGAATCACAGAAAGGTTAATTGTCCAAGGTCAAGTGACCAGAAAGTGGTGGAGCCAGGACTTGAACCAATGGTGTGACTTCAGAGGTATTTCTTTTCCTGACTATATAGTCCTGATACATATCTAGTGATGGTTTGAACTAAGACAGTAGTGACAGCAAAAGAGTTATGTGTAGGATAAACTAATGAGAAATCAATAGGAATTTATAATGTGATTATCATATTTGGATATCTGAGTTTGATGTACTTATGAGTCTATGTGGAATTTTTTGCAGACGGCTGACATCAGCCTTTGAGAAATCTGAGGCACTGAAGAGCTGAGAGCGATCAAGATATTAATGATAACTGAAGCCATGACTATCCATTATGGTCCATGGAGACCATGTAGAAGGACAGAAAATAAGGTCAAGAATAGAACCCCACTGAGTGTCTACACTTAAATATTCTCTTCACCAAAAACAAAGACACAGATACAAACAAATAAAAAATGTTCACAGACTTTAGTTGAAATAGAAATAGCTAAGAATTGATGCCTCTTTTATGTACATATAAGGTTATCAGACTTAAGTTATTCAAATTCTCCACCTTTTATCTTGGAGCATCAAATGAGGTGATCAATTAACAGAAATAAATCTATGACTACTTATTTTAATCAATGGCTTCTAAAAACTGTCTATATTTCAAAGAAACTTTCAGGACAGTGAATTTCTAAATGTCCTTAATTTTATGATTTTGTAAATTTTAGAGACACCAATATTATTTGGGTAAGTGAAAATATTAGAATGATTAATTACATGGTTTAGATAGCAGCTGAAATATCTGCTATTTCTCTCACCAACTCAAATTTGTTTTAAAAATTACTGAGTCAAAAAGTTTCACTATAGTAAACAAAAGAACCAGAAATTATTTTAATTCATAACAAGGAACTTAATTTAAACTTAATTTAAAACAAAATGACACTATATTCTTATTAAAAACAACATGGAATTTACACTCAGAATGTGGTCTAGTATTCAATATTAAATAGCATTACCTTTGAAAGCTTTTTCATTGTTCGTTTTAATTTATTGAGGGTTTAAAAGATTTTTTAGTTGCTTGTTTCTGTTTTGCATCCACTACAAGAAAGACAACAAGAAAATCTCCAAACACTTGGAAACTAAATAATACACTTTCAACTAATCCAGGAGTCAGAAAGGGATGCCTCAATTTTTTTTTTTTATACATTGAACTGAATAAAAATGAAAATACAACGTAAGAAATGTGTGGGATGCAGCTAAAGCAGTACTCAAATGGAAATTGATAGCACTAAATGCTCACATTAGAAACCTTAGCCTTCCTCATCTGCAGAGAATATCTTGTCAGCCTCCTGACACCAGTCTTCACCATTAGTTTTTCATACATCTACTTGGGTGCTACACTTTTCTTTTCCCCTAGTATTAATTTACCTTTGTTTCCTACATTTCCATTATTATTAATTTAAAAAATCTTTGATGTGTAATTGAAACTTCTTAAAACTCACCTGCTGCCTATTCAAGTATATAATTTTCTCTGTGTGTGAACAAGTATTTAATATAGGAGAAAGCAACCCATTGGTGAACAGGAATTCCTGCAGACCAGCCTAATGCAAGATGGATAGCTCACTTATATCTTGTCCTGACTGTGCTAATAGTCTTCATTGATCCATGGCATTGTTTATGTTCCAGGTGGCTACACACTAAACATGCACCCACCTGAGAGGCCTGGCCTGATTAATGTCCTTCACACATAAGGTGCAGATGGCGTGACACTTATTGCCTTTATTAATTTATTAGGGCTGCCATATGGGAGGAAAGGTTTTCCTTTTTACTGAAATCACTTGGGAAATGAAAGGAACACCTTTTGCTATGAGGGCCACACCAAGCTACCAAAACTAGCCGAAGATGAAAGGAATCAGTGAATTGCTTGGACAGATTCAGTGCACACTGGCATTTTTCCACAACTCCTACTTTGAAAACCAGATGGAATGCGGTTGTCAAGTGAAGCAACATTGCAGGTGTGCCCTTCATTAGAGAATTGTTTGCTAAAGTTTGCATCAAGTAAAACTATTCTAGATGGAGTTTATAAAACTGTTCAGCTGACCATTAAGATGGGATTGGGTAAAATTATGTATCATAAAATTGTGGAATGATAGTGGGATAAAAGTGTTAATGCACATACATAGTTTAAATCTACCTATTTATCAGTGTTTTTTTGTTTGGTTTAAATATCACTTGTGTGCTAATAGGGGGCATATGCAATCTGTGCAATTGTTAGGAAGCCAATGACCAATATTTCATATATACGAATAGTTAACTCCGTAGTTCAGTCTTTCCTAAACCCTATTTTTCAAGCTTGAGTTTAGCACATTATAAAGGAAGATGTTCGGTAAACATTGGTGAATTGAATGATCTTTCACTAAGTTTCCATTGAGGACAAATTTTCATTCCCATTTCATAATTCACTAAAAGGTCAAGGGGCCCTTTTTGATGTACTCTACAAGGTGTCGTCTGACTACTGTTCTTAGAGAGTTAAAGTTTGACTTGCATGTTAGTATTAAGAGCAAAAGTCCTTTTCACTGTTTTTATTTCATAAATAATTTGTTTCAGAAAGTCTAGGCCACTTTTTGAATGAAGATTTGGGGCAGGAGAATATACAGGGTGGTACAAAAGTAGGTTTACTGCCATAAATAAGCAAAACACAATTTATTCTTGTATTATTAATTATTGTATTATTTTCCATACAAACAACTATAAACTTACTTTTGCCCCACCCTGTATATATATTTGCTGGAGAGCATTTATATTTAAGTGCACAGAATACATACTAAATGCATCTTTACATTTTAAATTGCATTATCTAACCTATACCACTACTAAAAATAAAAATGTGTTGTTTTGGAGTTGTTGTTTTTAAGAAGATAAAACTATCAGGGTATCTCTGCAAAACAAACCAACCATATTTCACTGAATTCTTGAACATATGGAGATTAGACACCTCATGAATTAAATTTTAAATGAACTGACCTTACTGGATCATTGACAGCAGGGAAAATGAAAGTATCAACAATAATGGAAATATATTAGTGCACCAGATTTATTGTGTAAGTATAAAATACAATACAAGATACAGTATCTATAAGATAAATGAAAGAAAATATGTGCATTGACAGACAAGGTGGTTCATTTTCTCCTGGTTACCTCACCATTTACCTGCCTCGTTAAGTAAATATTGTAAATTCTGACCCCTTGTTCCAAATATGTAGGATAGAGGCACAAACTTTGCCATTTTTCAGTATTCTGTAATACCAAGTTCCAAATATTGTAAGTGTTCTGTAAAAAATCATCATGAGGCACTCAGATTTCCCACTGATAAATATTAAGGACAAATGATTTTATGAGTAAATATGGAAGAAAAAAAAAAGAGTTGAATAATTAGAGAAACAGAAATTTCACCATCTGCTTAGTCTGGAACTACTTGTTAGTTTCAGAAATGCTTAGCCTAGTACTGACCTTGGCAAAGATTTGAGCTTTCTTCAATAGTGGCATCATGTCCAGAAAGACTGGTAGATGTCACTTCTCTTTCAAGTGACTGTAGGAGAGACTGGTATTGCTCTTTGATAAGCATGAAGACAAAGGGTAGTCGGTCTGAAGGTCTGAGAACAGTTCATTTCATTGCATCAACTTTCTTCTGTATCAAGAGTCTCTTGTAGAAAAGTGTTCTGAAGAAAGAATTAGAAGGCAATAATGTCCTTTTTTAGACAAAAGTTGATGCATTAGGATAGTGACAGTGAGGACTGAGACAGACATATCCAATGGGCAGAATCAATGGGATTTGGTGTCTAAATAGATGTGAAGATAAGAGAAAGAGTTCATGTTGACACGAGTATTAGCTCTGTAAATGGTAATGTCTTTCTCTGTGTTAGGGAACACCAGATAAAAATGAATGGATTATGTAGGAAAGTGACTTTATTTGTTCAGTTTAGTGCAGTTGGTTTTTATTTATCTGTAGGACATACAGGTGGAGACATCCTATGGGAAGCAGAGCAGCTGACTATACAGAAATGAGATGGAGGGGGAAAAGTGGAAAACTAATTGTACATGTTTTCCAAGAAGTTTTAAGATGAAATTTGGCAAAAAGTGGTAAGACCATAGCTGCAAGGTGTGTGTTCAAGGGAGGATTATATTTGTAATTATATAAGAGCCATAAACATGTTTAAGTATAGATGGGGAGAAAATAGTATAAAGAAGCAATTGAAGATTCAGGAAAAGAAACTGGGTAGAATAAGGTCTTTGAGGAGGCAGGAGATAAGGCAGTTCAGGGTGTACATGTGAAACCCAGCTTTCAATAGGAGGAGCAGATTTCTCTCATCATTGTTAGAAAAAGGGGGAAACATCAGGTGGGCGTGCATTAGAGTCAGTCCTAAATCCAGCTTAAGGGAGATGAAGGGGCTTTAATCTGAGAGCACACATTTTCTGTTTAGAGGAGGAAGGTGAGAACATGCTAGTAGGATGGAGGTACTGAGGAGGGATTACTTTGGAAATGTTGATGAAGAGAAAGGATACCAAATTAATTAAGAGGACTTGGGCAAACCCGAGGGCCCAGAATTAATGAGATTTGAGTTTCCATGAAGATCTTTTGTTAGATTTTCTCCATAATTTTCAAATCTTTACAACAGATAAATTCTTTTTCAGTAGAATTGAAAAATGGGTTTTTCATTTAACCTATGAATTAGTTAGGATCTTCCCTGTGAAGTACTACTGTGAACCCTACCTTACAGTAATGGCTAATGATCATACGTGAAGCTGATCTCAACATAATTCTGGTAAAATCTAATTTTTAGGATAATTTTCATATTACACACCAATGGGATTTGGTGTCTAAATAGATGTGAAGATATGTGATGGTTAATTTTATGTGTCAACTTGGATGGGCCATGGTGCCCTGATATTGATCAAATATTATTCTGAATGTTTCTGCAAAGTATTTTTGATGCATTTAAATTGGTTAAATTGGTGCATGTTGAGTAAAGCAGAATGCCTGAAGAGAAAACAACAACATATCTCCTGGAAGCAAGAAGGAAGGAAAAAGCTTCCAGAATTGAGGTGCAACAATGGTTCTTTCCAGGGTTTCCAGTCTGCCAGCCTACCCTGCAGATTTTAGATTTGGCAGCCTCCACAATTGTGTGAGAGCCGTTTCCTTAAAATCTCAGTATCTCTCTCTCTCTCTCTCTCTCTCCCTCTCTCTCTCTCTCCCTCTCTCTCTCTCTCTCTCTCTCTGTGTGTGTGTGTGTGTGTGTGTGTGTGTGTTCTGTTTCTCTGAAGGACCCTGGCTAATACAATGTATTTAAAATTTGCTTACACTTTTGACTGTCTCTTCATTACCTAGTGTTTTTCACTTCAGTAGCAATCAAAAGCCCTGGCTGGGTAGCTCAGTTGGTTAGAGTGTCATCCTGATAACACCAAGGTTGTGGGTTCGATCCCCAGTAGGAGGTGTGCAAGAGGCAGCAGATGGAATGTTTTGTTCTCACATCGATATTCCTCTCTCTCCCCCTCCACCTCTCTAAAAATCAATTTAAAAAATCTTTTAAAAATTAAAATAAAATAATAAAAGGACCCAAAGAAATATTTTCTGTACAAATTAAATATATGGGTTCACAGATAAAATATGCATAAACAACTCAGCTTTCCTTTTCAGAGGTAGTCGATCATATTTCACCTATATTAAAGAAATTGGCTATTATGTCAGAGAGAAAACTGTAAAGCATTAGAATCCATTTCAAATAAATATGAGGTGCTGCTATTTTCTTTGAAGGAAATTAAAATAAACAGAAAATTTCCTTAGCTTCAAGTTACTTAAAAATTAGTAAGAACATTCTAATCCAAGCCACAATTTAAATATAGTATCTAAAAATAATTACAAACACAGATGTGGGGGTTGGGGAAATACATCAATGCACTCTTTATTCCAATGGAAAGTGTATTTTCACAGTTTATTTTACCTATTCTTTCATTTTGTTAATGAACTCAAATATGTCAATAGAGATAATTAAAGTTTCTATCAAAGTAATAGCACGGTTGCAGAATCTTTGTGTAAGAGGGTCAAAAGAGACACTTTGATAAGGAAAATAAAAGGATTGAAAGTGCTCTAAATAGCTTTACTTATAAGGAAACAAACAAAATAAATAAATAAAAAGGTGACAATAGCTTGTAAAGGACATAGCTGGAACAACTTGAAGTGTATTATCCATTTGGGAGAAAATAATGGTCTTTTAGAATTTTTAAAGTCCATGTTAAGAGACTTGAAAAGAAGGAAAAACACACACACACACACATAGTATCTGCAAAATGGTTGAAGTTCCAGTAATAATATTTTTGCTGTTCCATAAATTTTTCCTACCTTCTATTCTAGCACAACTTATTTCACTCTCCAATTAATCATTCCTAATATCATGCAACATGGTAATTATTTTTCCATGGTAATTATTATAGAAAAATCAATTTTGGACCCTGCTTGACTCACCATGTATCCTTTAATTGCTCCCCTTTGCAGCAAAACTCCTTTTAAGTGTGGTCAATGAACATTCTCTCCAATTCTCTGTGTCTCTTGAACCCACCCACAGAACAGAACAGATGTGAGCTCACTTGGGCCTGATGACTTGAGAAGAAGTCCAGCTAAGAGCCCCACATATCATATGTCATAAGTATTTCTTGGACTCTGGTAGAGATTGGAGATATTGAGAGCAGCTAGAATAAAGTGATGTATTTATTTATTTTTTTAATTATCACCCAAGGATAAGTTTTTACTGATTTTAGAGAGAGAGGAAGGGAGAGAGAAACATTAATTGGTTGCCTCCCATATGTGCCCCTAGGGACTCACAGCCTTTTCCTACACAGGACAACACTCCTACCAACTGAGCCACCTGGCCAGGGCCAGAACAAAGGTTTTTAAATCAGGGAAGTAAATACAAAATTATCAAATTACTCTTGCAAAGAAAAAGAAATATTTTCATAGGTCTAAACATAAAGCTTTACTTTCTTAAAAACTTGGAATTACAATCTCATGTCCACTGATCAGACCCAGTGTTTTCTTGTTTACGGTAGAAAGTGAGTGATATAACCTAAACGGTGCTTTGTTTGACAATCTCAAATTAACATAGTACCTGTTCCTGGGCTTTAAAGTCCAATTAAGCTGTTGCTTTTCAGCATGCAACCAAGCTTTAAGCTAAAGACCAGTATTTTCTCAGTAGGTCTAATGTGAAAGTCCTTAAATACAACAAGCTTCTCCACAATCCCTGCTGGCTTTTAATGCTGCATCTCACTAGTAAATTAGTTCCAGTAGCATAATTCTTTTAGCTCTTGGCCCTTTCACTTCTTACAAGTCTTGAACATATAAGATTTTATTTAAGTAGTTCTTCATATTCATTGAATTTATATTTGCCCAATTTGAAAACCATAGCCCATCAACCCAATACCTGAAGCCATAGTATTGTCATAGTGTACGTACCCCTGTTTGGGGAACCACAGTATAGGACAACATTTATAAATATATTAAAAAGTGATTGTGGCTTTATGGTCTAAATTTTCCAGTTATGCTTAATATGTAAATATTAAGATATGTTGCTAAAAACTGTGATTCTTGAACTTTAGCATGCATAAAATTATCAATTCAGTTGTTTAAACAGATGGCTAGGCCTCAATCACAGAGATTTTGATTTAGTAAGTTTGGGGTGGAGTCCACGAATTTGCATTACTAAAAAGTTTTGAGGCAAAATGATGTTGGTGGTTTGGCAAATACACTTGTAAAAATACTATTTTTAAATCTCTGATTCTGTGTTAGTGGTATGATGTTAAGACAGACACTTGGTATCTCTGAGACTTAGTTTCCACTTCCTTAGGCACTAAAAGCATCATTGTCTCAAGGCACTGTTTTGAGAATTATAATACAATGATTCAGCAGAGATTCTGACATAATTGATAATTAGCAAACATTACGTAATAGCCAGCTAAAACTTGTAATATCTGCAGAAACAATACTTTTAAAATAGTCACTTAAGTGTTCTCTTTGGAGGAACGGGAAGAGGGAAATCCTAAATCAATGTTGAGGCAGAGACTGGCCTGTGGAGAATCAGAAGGGCTTAGTCTTTTCTGGCCAGAGGGATAGTCAACCCATGTCAATGTCATCTTGCTCCTTAACAGTTGATATTAGAACATGTCCATAACAAAACACAGACAGAAATATAAAATAAAAAACAATGAGATGGTGAACAGGCAACACTAGTTACTACTGTCTACTTCCAATGCTAGAGAGACTGATAAACATGAGCTTAAACACATAAAGGTTTGCCGGGAACAGATTCCACTGAAGACAGCAACTGGTAGAGAGGCACCTAATGATAACTTTGACAAATTGTTGAAGGAAGGACCAGCTTCACTGAGAAATTTGTGTGCCCAGCTTTAGAGGGTGGCGCTTCACATTTGTAAGTATTACCTCTAGGATCTTCACCAGGTTTTCATAATAAAAATCAGAGAAAATCAGCTCATGCTGTGGGCAGGATGAAGGGAAAACTTAATGTTCTGAAAAATGCCCAGGGGAAATGTAAAAAGTTAGAAATATGCCCAGAGCAATCTCCATAACAAAAGACGGCAGTCTAAACAGAATTACTTAAGCAGATCTTTATCTGACCTGGGAGAGTATTACGAGATAAGCACAGTTGCCTCTAGGCTCTGTCTTACCCAGGAGAGGAAAAAAGAAAAAGAAACAGTTCTGCAAGACCAGCACCCAGGTCCTGGAAAAACACAGGATTTAACAACAATATTAGAGAATGCTTTCTCTGCCCAAAGCCTCCACCATGCTAAATAAGTTCCAGTATAACAACAGAGCAGATTACAGCTGAGAGCAAAGACTTAATTTAAGGAGTTATTAGGAAAATCCAAAACTCAGGGACAGCAGAAGTGGAAAAACACTAGGAAAGCAGAGGTAATGGAAGCCTCTAGCACCTACAACTAGGTAAAACACTAAACACAGCCCAACTCCTAGCAGATATATAAATGTAAAGTCTAACAGTGAAGACCTACCTACCTTGCTTCTCAAACCACAGTGGAATTAAATTAGAAAAATGTCTGGAAAATTCAAAAATACTGAGAGATTCAACACACACTTCAAGACAACACAAAGGTCAAAGAAGTAACAAAATAAATTAAACACTTTGCACTAAGTGAAAATAAAAATACCACTTATCCAGGTCCAAGATGGTGGCAGACTGACTGGAAGCTACACTGACAGTCTCTCAGGACCAATCTGGATTTACAACTAACACACAGAAAAACCATCCTGAAAAGCAACTGCAGACGAGCTGGAGAGCACCCTCATCACCAAGGAGGAAAAGAGGAGACGCGAGGGGGCTGGCTGGGCTCCCACAGGCAGCAGCTGAAGGTCCGGAGGGACATCTCAGCTGTGGGGGGTCCCACTGAGGACTCTGGGGCCTACACCACACACTGGGCTTCCCAGCCAAGAGCCCCAGACCTGAGAAAGGTGCCCACATAACACCTGGCTATGAAAAGCAGCCGGGTTTCTACTGGCCAAGGAGAGGCGGCTGGAAATGCAGGCCCCTCTTAGAGAGAAAACGCACAACGTTCTGTGTGCAGCCACTTACCTTGGGCTCCGGCGGAGGGGGCGTGGGGTGGACTGGAGCTGTGTGGGGAGAGTCTGGGGAGAGTCATTCCCCAAGACTAGGGGACTTCTTTCTCGGGAGGCGAATTTTTGGCTTTTGCCTGAGGGGGCAAGGAATTGCCCCACTCTGCTGGAAAGCCTCTCGCCCTGCCCAGAGGAGTTTCTACAGCCTGAGGCTTGTTAAGAGACTGATAACAATCAGCTGCCCCACCCTGTGGAGCTTCTACAGCCTGAGGCTCCTTAAGAGAATCAGATTAATCAGTTTGCAGGCAGAGGCAGACCTCAGGGTGCTTTGAGTCTTTGCCTGATCTGATTCAGGACCCAGGCCTTGAAAAGCAGACTTTGGTATGCATCTTGGTCCTGTCCAAACCTACCCAGCCACAGCAGAGGAGACCTCAAGCCTAGGGCTGTTGATAGCTCCAAACAGGGTACTCAGCGACAGTCACAAACTGTGTCTGACATTGGCCTGTACTAGACACCCTCTAAAAATACTGACCATCCTAGCAGATCTACCTAACACTTAAAAACAAACCCCAAAAAGTAGCCAAAATGGCGAGACCAAAAAACAAGCCCCAAATGAAAGAACAAGAAAAGTCTCCAGAAAAAGAGCTAAATGAAATGGATATAAGCAATCTCTCAGATACAGAGTTCAGAATACTGATTGTAAGGATGCTTCACAGCATAAAAAAGATATGGAAACTATGAAAAATGACCAGTCAGAAATGAAGAATGACATAGCAGAAATAAAGAATACACTGGAAGTAGTAATACACAACAGATTAAAGGAAGCTGAGGATCAGATCAGTGAATTAGAGGACAGGGTAGAAAAACATCACTCAATCAGAGACCCCAAAACAAAAGACAATCAAAAAACAGATGGACAGTCTAAGGAAGCTATGGAACACCATGAAACAACAATATTTGTATTACAGGAGTACCAGAGGAAGTTGAAAGTAAGCAGGGGTTAGAGAACCTATTTGATGAATTAATGGCAGAAAACTTCCCTAACCCGGTCAAGGAAAAAGTCATACAAGTTCAGGAGGTACAGAGAGTCCCAAGCAAGAAGAATCCAAAGAGGCCCATGCCCAGACACATCATAATTAAAATGCCAAGAATTCAAGACAAAGAGAGAATCTTAAAGGAAGCTAGAGAAAAGCAATCTGTTACCTACAAAGGAGCCCCCATAAGGCTGTCATTTGACTTCTCATCAGAAACTCTACAGGCCAGAAGGGAATGGCATGAAGTATTCAAGGTAATGCAAAACAAGGATCTAAAACCAAGACTACTCTATCCAGCAAGATTATCAATCAAGATAGATGGTGAAATAGCTTCCCAGACAAAAAAAAAAAAGGCTGAAAGACTTTTTCACTACAAAACCAACATTACAGTAAATGTTAATTACAGGAAATGCTATAATTAGAAGTAAAAATAAAGAGAATGAGAAACACAGGTATAAAAAAACAAAATGGAAGTAGATAAGTATCTTTCTGTAATAACCTTAAATGTAAATGGATTAAATGCCCCAATAAAAAGATATAGGGTGGCTGAATGGGTAAGAAAACATGACCCAAATATATGCTGTCTACAATGGAGTAAAGACAGTCTCTTCAATAAATGGTGTTGGGAAAATGGTACAGGTACATGCAAAAAAATGAAACTAGACTACTAACTTAAACCATACACAAAAGTAAATTCAAAATGGATGGAAGGCTTAAATGTAAGGCATGAAACCATAAAAATTCTAGAGGAAAACATAGCAGCAAAATCCCAGACATCTCTCATAGCAATGTGTTTGCTGATACATCTCTTAGGGCAAGAGAAACTAAGGAGAAAATAAACAAATGGGACTGCATCAAAATAAAAAACTTCTGCACAGCAGAAGAAACCATCAACAAAACGAAAAGGGAGCCCACTGTATGGGAGGATATATTTGCCAATGACACATCGGATAAAGGGTTAATATCCAAAATATATAAGGAACTCATACATAAGGAACTTAACAAAAAGAATACAGACAATCCAATTAAAAAATAGGCAAAGGACCTAAATAGACACTTCTGCAAAGAGGACATACAGATGGCTAAGAGACATATGAAAAAATGTTCAACGTTGCTAGTCATCACAGAAAATGCAAATTAAAACCACAATGAGGTATCACTTCACACCTCTCAGAATGGCTACGATCAACAAATCAAGGAACTACAAGTGCTGGCGAGGGTGTGGAGAAAAGGGCACCCTAGTACACTGCTGATGGGAATGGAGACTGGTGCAGCCACTATGGAAAGCAGTATGGAGTTTCCTCAAAAGATTAAAAATTGACCTGCCGTTTGACCCAGTGATCCCACTTCTAGGAATATATCCTAAGGAACCCAAAACACCAATCAGAAAGAACTTATGCACCCTTATGTTCATAGCAGCACAATTTACAATAGCTGAGATCTGGAAACAGCCCAAGTGCCCATCAGCAGATGAACGGATAAAAAAGCTGTGGCACATTTACACCGTGGAATACTATGCAGCTGTAAAAAAGAAGGATCTTTTATCCTTTGGCACAGCATGGAGAGAACCAGACAGTATTATGCTAAGTGAAAGAAGCCAGTCAGAGAAAGACAAGTACCACATGATCTCACTTATATGTGGAATATAATAAACAAAATAAACTGATGAACAAAATGGATCCAGAAACATAGAAGCGTGGAACAGACTGAGGGATCTCAGAGGGACGGTGGGGAGGGGAAAACGGGTGGGGAGAGATTAATCAAAGAATTTATATGTTTATAAGCATAACCCATGGACATAGGCATTGGTCTGGGGAAAGCCTGGGAATGGGATGGATGTGGGGTCGAGAGGATCAATTCAAAGGAGATAAAAAGGGGGACATCTGTAGTATTTTCAACAAAGAAGAATAAGAAACTTAAAAAAGAAAAAAAAGATTGCACAGGTCTGGGCCACACCCCAGGCCAGTGAAACAAGAATCTCTGAGAACTGTGGCCTAGGCAACCCCGGTGCTTGTCGTGGGCAGCCTGGGCTGAGCACTGTTCCAGGCAGTGCTGTGGTGTGGGGGAGAGGAGAGTGGGAGACGAGGCAGGGGAGAGAGCTCAAAGGCTTCATGTGCTGCTAAAGGAAAGCGGAGCTTATAGGATGGGAGCAGAGTCCTAATAGCTTTCTGCTTAGAAGAATGATCACATGAAAGCCGCACTTCAGGAAGATTAATCGTCAGAGGAATGTAGAGTGGGTTGGGTGGGAGGAGAGAAGGCAGAGCAGGGTGAAAGCAGACGAGTTAGGAGGCCAGCAGGGTAGTCGGTGGCGATGTGTAGGGCTTGGCAGCCAGACTGAAGGTGAAAGGGAAGGTGTCAACACCAATGTATTTCCACTATAATAATTGATCTGTAACCACATAACTTGAAAGGAAACAAAAGTAATTCTTTCAGCACTCAGAAATTTAAGGGTTTACTGGTGTTTTTATTTTCCCCTCCCTCCCTCTGTTTCTTTCTTCTAACAAATTAAAGACCTTTGGTGCCTTTAAAAAACAAAACAAAACGATTTATCACGTTTTATGGGCTGCTGTGAAAACTTACAAGGAAACCTATAGCATTGAATGCATATATTAGAAAAGAAGAGACATCTACAACCAATAATCTAAGCTTCCAACCCAGGAAGTGAGAGAAAAAAGACAGTGCAAGCCCAAAGCAAACAGAAGAAAAGAAATATTAAGTAGAGCAGAAATCAATATAATTATTAACAGGAAATAAAGAAACTCAACAAAACCAAATGTTTTCTTGTGTGATATTGGCAATTTGCATTGCTTTCCTGAGTCTCAGTTTCCATGTCTGTGAAATGGGAAGAATAGTATCTACATTTAGATTGCATGGGATAAAAGAGCAAATACAACATGCATGTGGCGCATAGTAGGGGCAAATGAGATGCTTGGTATCATCATTTTTAAGACTTTTACACTAGACACTGGTATCAATAATAGATATGGGTGGCGATACATTCCCAGAGTACTCAATTCAATAAAATATTAAAAATGGAGTGGTTCAAAAATATCTGTTATATCTCTATGAGAAATACCCTAAACACTTATCACTGCAGGACATCATATGATTTTAAATCTGGTATCTGAATATTAAAAAGTATAACTTTAATGGTAGACTTATAATCTGTCTCTTTATTGAAAACCTAACAATAGAAAGTTTGTATTTTTAAAAATATTTATTTGGTAGATTTCTCTTCTATAGCTACTTTATGAAATAATCTCACAGATAAATTGCTTTGATTTTGTAGATAAAAATAAGAAAGTTACAAGGTGACAGCTGTGTGTATTGATGTCTTTATATTAAACTTACCAGAAAAAGAGCTTTAGTGATAACAATATTTTTAACAGAAATAGTGAAGATTCAGCATTTCTTGATTTTTCTCTATAATAAGCTGTCCCCAGAGATTCAGTGCCTTAGAACAGTAAAAAGCCTGCCGATAATGTGACTGATATGAAACACTCAGATCCAGAGGGTGAACGGAAATGTTTAATGTCCCCGCATTGCACTCAGAGAAGAGAGAACCAGACAGATCCAATTATGGAATTTATAATTTAATAACTAGCTTCCCCTCCCTAACTCAATAATCTCATCAGCTCCAACTCTTCTTATAGAAACAGAAATATTTCTTCTCATACCATACCAAGCGTTGTTATGAATGAAACAAATGGTAGCATTAAGCATCAGATACTGTCTTATAAAAAATATTTAGATTAATTTAAAGTTAAATATTTGATACCAATGTAATTTCTCTTTCAGTGAGACTAATATTCACCATTTTAATGATTTCATTCATGATAATTTTAAAGAACAGTGTAGGGAGTAATGCATTACTGCTAGTACAGCTAATAGGAAAAGATTTCAACTATACGGGAAGATGATTTCCGTGGGCTTTGATTTCGGGATTCCTGGGGAAGCATCTTGATTCTCAAATCCTTTCTCCCAAGTACTGGTAAGATCAATGCCACTCCTTTAGCAGGAGTTAAATCCTGCTACAAGATGAGAAATGTTGAAATCGTTTTAAATTAAAGTATAAATTAATATTCAACATTTTTTTCCATAGAAAAGAAAATACTATGAACCATAAGAAAGAAGTACATATCACTATAAACAGAAAAAAGAGACAAAAGGGCACAGAAAGCAAAGTTGGGAGTTTGGAAAACAATTTTTTCACATATATGTTATGCTATGTTATGTTATGTTATGTTATGTTATGTTATGTTATGTTATGTTATGTTATGTTCAGTAACCAAAGCCAGTCCTTGAATGTTACTGATTGTATTACTTAAGTACACATATATTTAGGTATTTTTGCTTTTATTTCCTGCAAAATTAGCAGTAAATTTGTGACTAATGTAAGGTTTTTCAATCTATTTTTTTGAAACACAAAGGGGAAAATGAAGTCACGGTGAAAAAGTGGAAAGTTACAAAAACCATACAAACTAAAGAATATAGCTGACAAATATACCTGTTGGATAGAGGACATATGGTGGGACTGGATAAAGGAGATGAGAGGTTATTTACGCAAAACTAATCAAGGAGCTTTGAGCAAACTTTTCTACATAGGCAAAGGAGCTGTGGGGTGTGGTGGACAGTGGTAATACAAATTTCCCCTTTTTAAAAATATAGCACAGTATGGTCTTTCTTAATATAGTGCTAGCCTTGGAGCTGAGGCATATTTTAATTCAGTAACCATTTCCCCTGGGGCAATAATGTCTACCTCTACAAACACAATAGGAATTTTGTAAAGACAAATATATAAAAACATTATCCTCTCTCAAAAGCGACTGATTACATTCAAGATATTCTTTTATGTATTTTTTTTCCGTGTGTTTTAAAGCATGGTTCCCTTGGTTTAATTTTCATTTTGGTTGGCTCTTTCCAGGTGAAACTGATTAAACATTTTTCTCCAAATAATGAGATCTTAAAACTCTTTAATTACCCCAAAATTCCACAACGATTCTTCAAAAGTAGTTAAACTTCATTCAAGTTAGATATGTCACTTATGTGGTAAATGATTTTGTTTCTGGTGGTATTGCTTTCGACTTCCACATTGTCTGGAACAAGCAGGGAGGTTTTCTAAGAAATCTGAAGTCAGTAACTGATTTACTGGTATTAGAGTCATAGAAACGATAATACAGCCACTTTGCCAAAGGTATGCCTACGTTACTTCGTTATTTATGAGTCACTGGCCCTGCTGGAAAACAAACAGCTGCATCAGTATTTTCCGGGATATTAAAGTCACTTTTATTGATGCTTCTGAACTTGATGTATCATCTCATAGAGATGCCGCAAACAAAGCCCTTGTAAATATACAATTTATTACCAAAGAACCTAGTTAATGAAAATGCTGCATGTAGGAAAAGCTACAATTGTCCCTTTGGAAAACATTCAATTCTATTTCCAATTACGCGTTAGTGTGAGGTTTCCCCAGGTTTTGCTCTTTCTCTTTCCCCTTTAAAACCTCCGTCAGATGATTATTGATCTTTCTTCTGCAAAGAGACAGCTGTAAATGTGCACAAGCTATATATTCTTGGAATATCATGAGCGTATTACAGAAATGCACCTCCACTCTCTCTGTAAAATAAAGTTTATTTATTTTTAAAGTTGAGTATAATGAATAAAATGTCATCTTTAGGTTACTGATTCATAATTAGGAGTTATTTTGACCCTTAGTCTATTAGGAGAAGTTTAGCATGTTAAGTAAAAAAATAAATAAATAACCTTTGCCATTGTTAATCACTCAAAAACACTTTTCTGCTACAATGTGGACAGTTCAAACTATTACTGGCTCTCACCTCGAACTGGAAAAAAAAAATCAAAATAGTTTAATTCATCACAAATATTTACCTATTATTTTTGATAGAGTCTATGTATATCTGATAGAAAGAAAATGCCCTATTAAGTCAAATACTCTATTTCAAACTGTGACATAAATCTTTCTTTATAAAACAGGTAGTTTTCTTTTGAGGTGGTTCAGATTGTAAGATGACTGAAATGGTATAATTTTTTTCAAAAGGGAATTAACATAATAATTTCACTTTGAGAGGAAAACAAAACAATGCACTAGATGAATATAACATAGTATAAACATGTCAGTGTAAACATGACTCTGTAAGTTAACATTTTCCCCTTTCTGTCCTGAAGAATAAATGAAACCAACAACAAAAATATAAAGAAACAAAGAAACATGGTCAACATTCTTTTTAGTGAAATTGGAAGAGATATGACCCACACACTCCAAAATGCATGCAGGCCTCTTCACAGTTGATTTGCACCCAGGGTTTGTAGGAGGACATGGAAGGGCCTAGCTGCAGAACATGTCGGAAATCCCCAACAAAATTCAGGTCCTGCAGATGAGCATCTTATCTTGAGGTGGAAACCCAATCACTCGCTCTTACCCTGCTCCAGTTGGATGAAGAGGAACACGAACAACATGGCTATGGAGAGAATCATCCACATGGTCTCCAAGACAGAAACACAGGGGAGAGCCATCTGGATATTTTCCCAATCCACCCCAGGGAACTTCTTCAAGCCCGGAAACTCCAATTTGTTATGATTTTTTAAATATATATCTATCTTTATTGATTTCAGAGAGAGGAAGGGAGAGGGAGAGAGAGAGAGAAATATCAACGATGAGAGAGTCCTCAATGATCGGCTGCAACCCCAGCATGTGTCCTGACCAGGATCTCCTGGATCCAAGGTTGGTGCTCAACTGCTGAGCCACGCCCAGCCAGGTTGATATGATTTTTAATACAAAGGAAATAAAAGCTATTTTTATCTATCTCCTCAGTTTTAGTTACCAATGGAGAATGTTGGAAGTTTGGGGGAGTATTTTTGATTGGCAAAGTGATTTCAGAGACTACGGCTATTTAGGTGATAGGGGACACTGATGCTGATCCCCTGTAATTAGTGGTATAAATGCATAAAAAAAGCTGGTGTCACACGTATTTTAAAATCTCTTGCCAGACATTCATATATTAAATAAGGTTTCTTATAATTTCTGAGCCTAGAACCTCTAGCAGGTTATCATATTTTCGCTAAATGTTTAGAAAAGAAGGTTCATATTACATTGTACATCTGAGTACTAGAACGATCTTATGATTGAAATGGTTAATTTGTTTTTGCAACTTTATCAAAAGCTGTCCACAATTTTTTAATATCACATCAACCATACCAACTCCACAAAAGGTGTCTGAGCCACTGATGCAACACATTTTTGTCAATACACTAATTCTACTTGGTATACAATTATTACAACTTAATTATGACTTTGAATACAGGCATATCTGTGTACTTACATATTGAAACATGTTTTCTTAAAAGTTTCTTTCTGCTATCTCCCCCTTATATTGAAGTTATAGAATTTTATTGATTTATTTTTGAAATTATGTACATATAAACTTAGAGTGAATTCCACTGTAGCATGGTACAGGAGAGCATTATGATTTCTTTTATAATACAAAAGAAGCATCGCATCTAAAAGGATTGAGAATGACTGATATCAAATTGACAAAAATAAATGTTTAATAATACACTTACTTTGCAAGGCTCTAGGGAAACAAGCGCTTTAATTTATTGCAGGTGGGTGTGAAAATTGCTACAATTCATAGGACTGAAAATATCTATAGATATTTGAAAATATCTGTAACATTTACTAATGGAAATACCATTGCATACCTGAGGATTCACTTGAAAGATGTAACAACATATATGAAAAGGCATTGTATAAGTTTACTCAGTAGCATTGCTTGTATTAACAAAATGTGGGAGACAACTATGTAATCAGTGCTTGAATGCTATTTAAATAAATTTATTCACATTCATAGAATAAAATGCTCTACACCTGTCAAATACAGTAGAAGAATATTTCTGTTCTGATATGGAGAGGTCTCCAAAGAACTTTATTAAATAAAATAAACAGAATGGTGTGTGAGAATGTATATTCTCTTGTGTAAAGGAGGAACACTAAGAATATATGCTTGTGTTTTATTGCATATGCCTTAAAAGTAATCCCTGGATGAAAACACAAATGTAAAATCAGTGATCACCTGTGTGTTACAGTGGGAAAGTTACTGATGTTAGAAAATTGGGCTGCTGTATGTAGGACCAGAGGCTGACTTTCTACTTTGTTTTAATTTTCATTATTCAACCAGTTGTATATATTAATAGTAAAATTAATTTAAAAGCAGCTAAAATGTAATTAAGATTTCTGCCTCTACATTACATTTTAAATCTTTTGAATATAATGTGTTTCTTGGACCTTTTCACAAAAAAATTTACATGTAGCTATTAATAAGAGAAAAATCCATTAGCACAGGAATAACAGATTGTGAGTTAAAAGCTGAGCATTTACTGATCTCTGCTGCTAAATTCATAGTGTGCAGTGTTGTGTACTTAATCTGCCTCATTATTAAAGTGCCAAAAACAGCCACACAAAAACAATGAAATAATATAGCGAGACATTTCTTGGCTGGAAAGAGAAATCATATAAAGGTTGTTTATTTATGTTCTTTAAAGACACATCGCTAACACAATAAAGAAATAAATCTGAACTTCCACAGTAGGGTGAGGTTTGAGGAAGCTGTCTCTAAAAGTGTAACTAGTCCTGCTATCATCTAAACAACAAACAAAAATATCCATTCTGCACCTCAGTGACAGTTTTCTTTCCTGCTCTTAGCAAATACAGAGAAAGCTTTCATAGATGGTCTTTATTCTGGATTTAGCTAATTGTTTATGAGTTTTCTGGATGCTATATTCCACCATAAATAACCAATATTCCAGAAGAAAATTTACCTGGATTTACAGATGAAAAAAATGAGGCCACACAAGTTACTTTTGACCATTATTTTTCATACTGAGTTAGCACTAAAATTTCCGCATCAGAGGGGCTTGAAGAATCGAATAGGTCTGGAAAAGGGTGGGTGTGGAGCAGAAGCTTTGGAAGCAGAGGTTACTTAGCAAGCACTCCGCTTTTACTTAGATTATTTATCTGCGATGGTTAAGAAGGGGCAGATAGAATTCATGGCATTCACAGGATGAGAATTGCTTAATGAAGGTACTAGAATACATTAATGAAAGCATGCATTAATAACAGTTGAGATACCATTGCAAATAAAGGTAATATATAAAATTTGGCAACTACCAAGCATCCATTAGGCAGTGTCTTTTATGCATATGTCTGCATCGTCTTAATTTCCTTCACTCTATCTAGCTGGAAATAATAACCAATCTGGAAAATAACATTTGTTTTTTTTCTCTTTTTTATTTTAGTATTTTAAGGCATTTTTGTTGAATAAGAGGATACTTGAGCTTTAACAACAATGCAGTGAGGAACAGTGCACAGCTTAAATTTAGAGCTCTATTCCTCCTCTTGTCATCTTTTTTATCAACTGTATTTCTCCAGTTTTCCCCCATGACCCAAGAACAATCTTTAAGTTTATTCTCTTCACCACACATTTCATTTTCCCTACCAATGTATAAAATATTCCATTTTGAAAGGATTTCCAAAATAAGGGAATCTGCTGTGTCTACGTGTATGCCCACTGCATCCATATGTCTGCCTGTCTCGCTCTGGCTTTTTAGTGAAGCTGCTGTTTCAGGGATCCATCTTAAAAGGATCTTGTCCAATTATGCTGCTTTGGTATGGGAAAGGAATGTTATGTCAACACTTTCTTGCCTTCCAGGAAGCAAGAGTGATAAAGAAAGAATAAATGTCTTTAGTAAATTCATGACTTTCAAACTTGGACTGCATTAATTGAATCCTAAATAGTACCCAGTTTTATACCATTGTTCAAAGAAATTTTTTAAAATAAAAGTGTAACTATCTATAACTCTATCCATTGTACTAAAAAATAAACCTTTATTTCCAGCTTCTCAAAGGTATATTTAAAAAGTAATTATGTTGTGACAAGTTAAATATACATTTGCAAAAGAAAAACAACATATCACTATTGCTTGAATATAGCAGAATATATTAGTTTGCTAAGACTGCCACAGCAAAGTAACACCAGAGTAGGTAGCTTAAACAACAGAAATTATCATTTATTTTCTCACAGTGCTGGAGAGCTATTTCTGGAGGTTAGAAGTCTGAGATCAAGGTATCAACAGGGTTGTTTTCTTCTGAGTCCTATCTTCTTGACTGTAGATGGCCATCTCATATTCACGTGGTTCTCCCTGTACATACATGTGTCTGTGCTTTAATTTCTATAATAACGCAAGCCATGTTGTATTAGGGCTCACTCTAATGACCTCATATTAACTTAATTATATCTTTAGAGAGCCTATGTCCAAATGCAGTCACATTCTGATAGTGGGTGTTAAGATTTGATATATGAATTACAGGGAATACAATTCAACCATAAGAGAGGTCAAAAAAGTTACGCATTATGAGGAATTGCATACTATCTAGAGTAGACACATTCAACCTCTTTCCCATCACAGTGTTAGTCTTACTGGCTGCCTGACAAATTAACATCCTCTCTTGGACTTTCACACCTGCCCCAGTTGATACTTATTTTCACTCACATAGCTATAACATGGACAAAAAAGTCTTAGTCTATCTTGATACCAACTGCCCCCAAAGCCATAATATGTTTTTGCATCAATGTTTTTATTAGGTATAGACTTAAATTTACTTTATGAGTTTTCTATTGCTTCTGTAACACGTTAGAATAAACTTAGTGGTTTAAAACCACTTTTTTTTTTTATATTATAAGATTCATCAAAAGTCCACAATGGGTCTCAATGGGTCTCTCCTAGCTTAACATCAGCTGATTATCAAACTTAACTCTACCTGCTACCTTCATTCCCCTTTATCATGTAATATAACAGATTTTTGGTATTAGGCGATGGACATCTTTGGGGGAGCAAGAATGATTATTCTGACTATCATACCTACTAATTGAAATATTAAAAATCAATCTTCTATGTTGAATTTTAAAGCTATCCATGACTCCAATATCTGAAACAATATTACTGCTTTGGTAATTTGAATTCAAACTTTAATGACACAAGCTTCGCATCAATTTATTCTCAAAATAAGATTATACTTAAAGTTACTCTCATCAAAGATGAATCAAATTTTGTAATTCCACTCAGTCATACTACTTGTGTTTGGATTCCTTCCACAAAATAGACAGTGAAGCAAGACTTGAGTTCAGGCAGTTTATTTGTTAGGTGATCCTATGAAGGGTAAGTGAGGCAGTGGGGATTGTGTTGTGTGAAAGGGAAGAAAGTTAATAAAGAATCCATTAAATAGCAATAATGTTAACAGTAATTTAGGATCAATCTCACAGTGCATTTTCTGAAAAACTGGGTAACACACATTAGAACTTTCCATTAAGAAACTAGGGAGACTGGGTGTTTTCTATTGACTCCTATTTGTCATTGTTTAATGTTTAGCTCAAAGAGAGAATAAATGCATAATTCCAGTTTGATTTCACTATAGCGGAGTATGGTCTTGTGTTGCCAAAGAAATTCCCCCGGGCAGAGGAACAGAGAGATATACAGGTGCTTGAGGTAGGAAGCTTTCAGCATGCAGGAAACTGTCTACAGAAGTTATACATAAATTCTGAAGTGATGTGAGCAGATATGGGGTGAAAAACACTACAACTAACTTCTTGCTCTTTTTGATTTACACACATCTTATACTAAGTGCACTCTGTTATTTCAGGGGATGTTGTGGTCTGAATGCCTGAATCCCCCCTGGAAATTCACATGTTGAAGACCTAATCCCCAGAGTGATGGTATTTAGAGGTGGAGTCTTTGTGGGGTAATTAGGTCATGAGGGTGGAGCCCTAATGAATGGGATTAGTTCCATTATAAGAAGAAACACAAGAGAGATCTCGCTCTGTGTGTGTCATGTAGAGATTTAGTAAATTCGTCTCCATCCACAAACCCAGAAGAATGTCCTTATCAAGAACTCAACTATGCTGGTACCCCGATCTCAGACTTCCAGCCTCCAGAACTGGGAGAAAAAGATGTTGCTTATTTAAGCCACTCAGTGTATGGCATTTTTGTTATAGCAGCCTGAATTATGACAACATGATTGCTACAAACTCTTAAAAAGCCATAAAAGGAAAGGATTAGTGAAACAAGCTACAGTATGTGTTCTATGTTCTGAAGCCATAATTAACATTCATAATTTTTCTTCTCTACCATCCATTCTGTGTTTCTTGCATTTTGGGCCTTTGTTCTGCATGTTTAGGTGTTTTGCCTGTGTGTGAGCTTTGTTTACCATGCATGTGACTGTACTTGCTGTTTACTGCTATCACGAGGCGGGGGCACACCATGAAACACTGCAATAAATGCCTCAAGTTCAGACAAATTGCTTCCTGTCCTCATATGCTGAGCCACTTTAGCTCTATGTGATGATCACTGCTGAGAACCATGGCCTAGAAACTCCTTTATTTGCTTGGTGTTTGATCAGCATGAGGCCCAAAATTACTAGATGGTAGTTATAGTATTAGGATAAGACAGATTCTGATTGCATCCATGGGTATAAACCTTGCCTACACATGCCCTACACCACTCGGGAACCATAACCTGTAACTCTTCAAAGTATAAAGTTGCAGAGTTAGGAAACCTAAACTTCTCACATCGGTCACTGTGATAATCAGTGGGGTCAATCCTACTTGGACTCTTTTTTCCCTCTTCATTTTAGCTGTTGGGGATACAACATCCTATCACTTCAATTGGTTCACCATTTACACTACATTCCAGAGGACAAATGGACAACCCTGCAGAGCACTGTCCCCAGGCTGACATTCTAGAGGAAAGGTTATTCCACATTCCATCAGGCCAATAACTCCTGGGTCATACATAGAGTATAGCGAATGGATTCCTTCTTTATCATACCCATTGTCAAAATCCTTAGCTATAAATGGGTCCTCTGGTTCAACGTAAAGTTTTGCAGACTCTTAGGCACTCAGAAAGCCCTGGTAGAGGCATTGCAAGCGGAGACAAAAACAGATCCATTCTATGTATGAATCTCAGAAAGATGAATAGCTGCCTTCTCCAGGATGGGAGGGAATTAATGCCTTCTTCATTACTGTTAATGAATACAAGGTTTATAATTCTATGTAATCAACTATAAATCAAGTGGTCTCTTCAAGGAATGGTACCATATTGAATGTTCAGTGTAAATATCTGGTATTCACAGGTCAGACATTCAGCAGTAATTACATTGGCTTTGATGGGAAAAGCACATACTAATAAACCCATTCTTAGTTTCCAACCCAGTCATCACTGGCCCATGGTGGGAACATGAGATAATTGAGGAGAAATTCTGATTTTTTTCTCCTTTGAATGAATCAGCTCCATTTAGTTTTTCTGTGTTTCCCACGTAGTAGATGCTCTCTGGTAGGCAATGATACGATACACCAGAATCCACTTTGGGCCCCCCTCCCCAGTCAATTCTCAATCTACTTTGCCAGGCTTTACTGTTTGTAATCTTTCCAATTTACCCTTTCCAGGTGCCTAGCTATATAACCAAGTCATTGCCTATGCCTGTCCTTACCTAAAAAACACCACCTAGGAAAACAGGTTGGGCCTAGGTTGTGAATATTTTTGGGGTTTTTATTCTTTAATTAATAGTAAACAATGAGGAATTTTTAAAATCCTCACCTGAGGGTATTTTTTCCATTGCTTTTCAGAGAGTGGAAGGGAGAGAGAGAGAGAAACATCATTGTGAGAGAGACACATGGATTGGCTGCCTCTGGCACGTGCCCTGACCGGGCCAGGGATGGAGCCTGCAACAGAGGTACATGCCCTTGGCTGGAATTGAACCCAGGACCCTTCAGTCCCGGGGGGGGGTGCTCTAACCACTGAGCAAAACTGGTTAGGGTCAATGAGGAATTTTTTAATGCAAATAACTTGGAAATATGTCTTTTTTCCTTATTTCTCAGAGATATTTGTTGGAGTGGTTTAACCCCAAAGCCTCATTCTGGAAAACTACTGACATTAAGTATAACTAATTTAAATAATATGTATTATAGAAGAGAGTATGAGCAATAATTTTTTTAAAGAGACAAAAAATATCACATATGTGAAATATAAGCAACTACCAAAGTGGCAAAAATGTCAAGTATTAGCAATTTAAACCAAGAGTAACCATTCCCATAAATTTAATTTCATTTAAACCAAATGAAATGTCCAGTATAGACAAAATGCAAAGGCAAAAAGTAGATTAGTAACTGTCTAGCAAATAGCAGGTTATCTCTTTCTGGAGCTATTCTAGTTCAGGTTCATTGGTATGATTGACAGCTTCCAGTTTCCTACACTTTGGTCAGGCTTCAGTTCTTACCTCTCTTCTGAGACTGCTCTTAGAAAAGTCACAGAATACCTCAACAGTGCCAAACCAATTGGTCACTCTAAATTTCTTTTTCACAGAAAAAATCTCATGGAAGATAAGGGTCAAAAAATCAATTCTCATAAGTGGCTCTTGGTGATAATCTATGGGTTGTCAGTTACTACCTTTTGGCTAGTGCTGCAGCACAGGATTCAGCCAGAAGAGTAAAGTCTTGGAGATATTTTAAAATAATAGGGTTTTTGAGTTAATATGGGCTCTTGATCAATATTTATTGGTCCATGAATTTTTATTGAATGGTCAATATTTTCTAGTTTATGCCAAATAGCCTAACATATAGGACATACCCATACTATTTTTTCAGTGTCTGGAATAATTTCAAGAAAGAAGGTCAAATTTCTAACTAAAAAAAAAAACCAAAAAACCTACATGTATAAATATGCCATATAAAGAACATAAGTAAAATAGTACCTGGATACAAAAGAAGCTGTGCCAAATTCTGATTGTTGTGAGAATATCCAGAACAAAAGATGCGGAACTTTCTGATTTCTTCAAATAAAGAAACATTCCAACTGTAAGATCTATCATGAACAAAAACGTAAAGGCAAAAATATTCAGAGAACGATGAATACAATTTAAAATGAAAGCACATGTTTCCTTTCCTTTGTAGTGGTGTTAGGATTTGAGATAGGAAATAAACAGAGTTTAGTCTGTAGGGCATTTAAAAGCCCTTCATTGAAAACAAGTGTTGAAAGATTTCTATATTTCTCATCTTTGTCACTCTTTGTGAAACAGCATAACTCCCTGAGTAAAAACCATCATGTTTACACTTGTAAAAAAAAATGGAAAGTTCGTATAAAGTCTCTATCACTTTATTAAAAAAACAACAGGAGGGTGAAGGGATTAAGCAAAGAAAAAAGAAAGAAAAAGAAAGAGTTCTGTACATCGACAACAGTCCAGTGATTGCCAGAGGGAAGGGGGTGAGGACTGGGGGAGGTACAAAAGACGAAAGGAGGGATAAATGGCGATGGAAAAAGACTTGACTTGGGGTGGTGAACACACAATACAATATACAGATGATGTATCATAGAACTGTACACCTGAAACCTATATAATCTTACTAACCAATGTCACCCCAATAAATGCAATAATAAACGAACAAATAAATAAAACAGGGCTACCTATTAAATTACTAGCAAAGTATTATTAAACACTTCACCGGCTTCAACACAACAGTTTAATATCCAATTTTGAAATCTTACCTACAGCTAAATGTTTATGGGTGCTCCCAGCCCTGGGTGGTTCCCGTGAATATCCTGCTCAGCTCTCCCTTCAAGAGATTCATCCTGTGATGAGTGTAATCAGCTCGAAGGCATCAGCTGCCTCAACCTTGGTTCAGCCTCAGCTTCCAGGCCTCAGCCATGCTCCTCCCAGCCTGCCCACAGCACAACAGGGAACGTGAGATCCAGGCCACTTCTGCCTGACGCGGGTCTCCTCAAACAGGTGATTGTCTGCTGCGGACCCTCCTTCAGTCCCGCTGAGTCTTTTCCAGGACTGTGACACAACCTGAGGCTCTTTCTACCCACCCCTCCTTCTCTCCGTCTCTATTTTATGGGTAAATAGCTCCCTCCACCCATTTCTGCTTCCTAAGTCATTCTTCTCTCCTGGGACTTGTTCTGGTCAATCTCATATGTGTTTAAGTCCATCCCGGTGACTGTTTCACAGAGGAACCAAACTGCCATACCATGTCACTATCTTCCCTTCCAGCTGCCCTCGACCACTAACCTTTTTCCAGTCATCCCATACACCTTTATTTTTTGTCTGGGATTCCATTTCATAGGTTTTTAGTTTTAGGTAACCAGAATGTTTATTTTAGTTATGACTTTTGTGATATTGTAACTCAATAAAATACTCTTCCTCAAATACTATCAAAATATCCAGAACTGAACAATTTAAGTATAAAATTCTATTTTCCCTAGTGGTTTGCACTCAGAAATACAAATATATTTAAAGGTATATTGCTTTGGGCTGAACATTTTTACCTGAAGTAGTATACGTGATTTTTTTGGAGGGAGAGTTATTGCTATAAGTAGCTAATAACTAGCAGGAGAAAGGGCATGGACTAAAAATGTATATCTTTGAATGGGTGCTTCTTTTACTTTTTTTTTTAAAAGGCAGTGGTGTGGAGGTGGGAGAAATTGTGGAGAGCAGGAAGATCAGTAAAAGGAAAGTACAATGCCAAAGTGAGAGGCTGGCCGGAGTGGACTATGATTAGAGAGGTCTGTGGCAAACAGGGTGCACCAAGAAGATTCACGTCAGCAAATATCCATGAGAGAAATAAAATGGCAAAAGGAAAACAGAATTTTATAGAAGTCCACTTTAGTTTTTATTTTCTAGAGATCTGGTACTAACTGTAGAAACTTGGTTTGGTCAGGGTTGTCCATTCAACGGGAGGGACTAATGTCTATACCGAGCCCTTAATGTTTTGAGGCGCATTGCCTAGAAAGACCCTGAAGCATTCCTGCAGGCATTCCAGCAAGGGATTTCTGAGAAAACAGAAGAAAGGGACAATATTGCTAGTTTAATATTCAAATTTTAAAAATATTCAGTATATGTAACTCTGCATGTGTGCATATGTGTGTGTAGTTTCTACTCTACCGGGAACTCACTAGAAGGGCACATGGATGCAAGGTCACGGTGTTTTAGTAATTTTCCAAGAGAAACCAAGAATATTATAAATCAATGTGTAGAGTCAAGTTTTATTAAAATTGCCACGAGTATACAACATGCTGAAATATTGTTTTGAAGAAAAAATTATTTGGTTTCATATTGTTTCTGAAATAAACTCATATATTATCCATAAAATATTTACACATATATACACACTTTTAAGGAACATACCTGCAGATTTATATTATATTTCTAACATATTTTAGAACATCTCAAGTTTTCAATTGCCATGGGACTCATGGAAAATCAAAGTTTAATACTCAACACCATTGCTATGACCTTGTGTTCCTGATAAATGGAGGCATTAAGACTCTACCCAACAGGGTTGCATTTCCCACCTGTATTTTGACCAGTTTCCTTAATGACCTTGCCAGCTGATATAAATTGCTTTTTGGAGGGAGCCCAGAGGAGTGTTAGAAAGCTTAAAGATTTTGCTTCATGTTACAGTAGATGGCTTTTAATAGTGAAGGAAAAAAAGTGGCACTTTTTGCCATATAAAAATGCCTCTTTTGATTTTGACAGTAGATAACAAGCACTTCTGTTGTATATAGTAACAGGCCAGAGGTATTATTTGAACAGAGGCCTACTAAATTAAAAAATAATAATAATTCAAATTATATGCCTCATATTGTGACCTCTGCTTGGGCTGTTCTCATTGTGATTGCTTAGACTAGTCCAATATATTGTCTGTTATTTCCAACATAGCCTCACTTCAGTATATATGCGCACGTCAAGAAGTGTATTGGTCTCATAGTTAAACATGTAAAATATTGTTTTTTTAAATCATATAAATAAGATTCAAGGAAAAAAAATTTAGATCACTGCTTTCCTCTTAGATTTGTTAAGACACACAATTTTGGGGTCTTCCAAAGAGATTCTGTAATGTTGTTGAGTAGTCTCTCACCTTGAACTGAAAATATGATCAATTAAGTGATATGCAAAATGTGCTAACATCCTTAACATGAACAACATGAAGCTGACTTGGTATTAATAACTATATTTTACATTAACAACTCATTTTATTTTATAATATCTAATACAATTAAGTTCCTCAAGATCCATTAAATGCATAAATAAATATGCACAATGAAGTTACCAAAAAATTAGATGATTTGAATGTACACACACACACATGCACACACACAGATATATTTATATGGTTTGGAAATTATTCAGACCTTTCAAATGCTGTTTGCTTAATAGATTTACATTGTCTCATCCACATTCCACATAAAACATACACTTTCTGTTATTTCTTTTATTTTTATATTTAAAATTTTCTCTGACAGAGGGAAGCTACTTTGGGGGTTGAGCACACAACACAATACACAGATAATGTATTATAGAATTGTACACTTTGAAACATATAACGTTATTAAGTTAATGTCACCTCAGTAAAAAACAAAAAACAACTTATAAAAAAGATTTTTCTGTATTTTAAAAAAATTCTGTAATTTTTGGCAGTCTCAGAAAGCAACCACCACCATTTTCACACATGAATATATTCATAATTCCTTCCCCACTCCAACACATAATCCCAAGAAAACAAAAGCAGATGTGAAAGTGAAAGCAATGGAGTGTATTACATTCCTATGAGTAGCTAAAATTTTTATGTGAAACAAATTGGACAGCAAACAAAAAGATGCAGAAACTATGGTAATGTTTCAAAGTACAGCAATCAAATGTGTGAAGACTTTGGGAAACATCTAGTGTAATTTAAATTAAGTTTAACAAAATGTTTGAGACCATAAAGTGCTTTCTGTCATTGTTCGGGGAAATGTACCTTTTACTAGCCTAACACAATATCACCTGCAAAATGTATCCCTTGGTATTTCCTGGCACACTTCTTTTCCCTGTAGATTCTACCAGGATATTCTATATTCAAACAAGCATAGAAAATAGAATTATGTCAAATAAAAATTACCTTTTGATTCTAGACTATCACTACAGGTTGAGAAATCAGGATAGAGCTGTGGTTACTCAAACCCCAATTGGTCGATACATCAATTTCACTCACTGGACCTAAACAGATTGAGACTTTCACAGTAAAAATCCAATTTTACCTATCAATCATCATGGCATAGGCTGTGCCCAAAATTATGGCTCCAGTAGCCACTTTCAATGTAGTTCAAACATTTGGTTGCTGTGATATAATATAGCTAGAAAATCATAAATAGCTTTTTGTTGGTTTGATGCATGAGCAGGTAGGCAATGTCATAAAGCTGTCTAGTTCATGTGGTTAATATTTTTGGTTTCTATAAACATTAATCCACACATCTTTGAAAAATTTTGCTAACAGAAAAAAACACACTAATAAAAGTACTGATTGTGTCATAACTTTTTTCCATCACCTTTGTTAGAAGAACATAAATATAGGTTGACATTTCTTTCCTTCCTACATAAACCTGTGAAGGAGATAAAAAAAACCCACAAAACCCACAGATGATAGTGATGCAGTTGTAATTTTACCTAGTTATTTATTTCATTTTTTTTTTTAAGCCTCACCCAAGGGTATTTTTTCTATTGCTTTTCAGAGAGAGAGAGGAAGGGAGAAAGAGAGGGAGAGAGAGAGAAACTTCAATGTGAGAGAGATACATCAATTGGTTGCCTCCCACAGGTACCCTGACCAGGCCTAGGATGGAGCCTGCAACAGAGGCACCTGCCCTTGACCAGAATCGAAAACAAGACCCTTCAATCAGTGGACTAATGCTCTAACCACTGAACCAAGCTGGTGAGAGCTAACCTACTTATTAACAACTGGAAAGGCGCAAAGGGAAGGCCGAAGAGTGTAGGCATGCCATTTGTGCAGCTTTGCCAGGAAGCTGCAGCGTAACACTCCAGGTCTATTCCCTGCAGATTGCTGGGGAAAGAGTGGATGCATGCCCAGTAAAGGCTGGGGGGCGTAAGGCGGTGCTTGCTGTCACTCACACCTGGGAACAGGTCACTGGCCTAGCAGACGTGCCACTGCAAGCACGGGAGGGTTTGAGATATTAACCTCTTGAACAAAACAGTTTGCTCTCTTTTGCTTGCTCTTGGTTGAGCCTTGGCCTGTGGGACTCTCACGCTCGGGCATTTGCCCACATGGCTCATGGCCATGCGAACCCTACACAATGGACCGATGGACTGCAACGAGCCTCGTGCTGAAGCAGACCCCAGTGCTATATGGAGCAGAAGCTTTGGACGCTGGCTCTGCTTTTAGCTCTACGGGACCCCAGCTGCACTTCTTCCAGGACTAGATTAAGGGGAATGGAACTTTGGAACCCCAGGGGTGTAATTCCACACCAATCAAAATCACTCATTTTCCCGTGGGGGCCTCCAGAAATGCTTGTCCAGAGGTACCCCAAGAATCCCACTCCCACTTCAGTAACAAGAGGTTTAAAATTACAATGAAAATGGGTTAATTGGAGCATGGTCTTAATAGGAAATTCCCACCCAGTCATTTAGAATTCATGTACGATCTTTGTTAAATGAGGTATTAAGTCGAAGTGCATTATATGCCCTGAAGAATAGCAAGGTCCTGCTCTACAACGCTGACCTTTTTCAAGCTTGCATTTCCATCGTGTATGACGATTATAACAAGGATTGTTGTGTTTCTGCCTTTTTGGTATTCAGGACTTGCAGTTGACCATTTAGAGAGATATTGCTGTACATCTGAAATAACTCCAATTCTCAGTCAAATACAAATTTATAGGACACCGGGCTTCAGAGACTGTTGGATGTCAGTCTTCCTATTTTATTAAGGTTCAGAAAAATGGGAGCTCAAAAATGGGGTGTATTCCCCCCAAAGAGATGGTATAGCTTAATACCTCAGTCAGAATTTGCCTCCGAACCTTGGCATTAAACGCCCCCCTTTTCTCTCCTTCACATCAGGATTTCATGTTCCTTTGTGAAGCAGCATTTCAGCCATGCCTGCCTCAGTGATTGTTGCAAATTAAAGAAGAGAAAATAGGATTTGACACACAGCTCCTTTCTTAATCATGAAAAACACAGAAGAGATTCACTGATAAAGAAAATTTAGAGGAGACAGCACACTTCAAAATAAAGGGGGTAGAGAACAAAAGTGGGCAATGCCCATCATTTATATTTTATCTTACTTTTCATTTCGGTCTGAGAAAGCAAACATTTTCAATATATTTTACATTTTTATAAAAACGATTCCATTTAAAAATAAACTTTTCACCTATATAAAGCATACACAGCCAATTCTAATTGGAATACATGTATATAGCTATACTATACCCTAAAGTGCATTCATCAGAAACAATTTATGGAGTTTCTAATATTTTTAAACAATTATTAGTTGTGATGATATTAGGTAAATATAACCAGACCTAGAGCTAGACTTCAAGTAGAGCAGATGTATGATAACCTAATACTTATAAACATAAGAGTATAACATCAAACCACAACTATTAGAACAGAAAGCGTTATAGTACCATGAGCATATGCAAGAAGAAGATATGCTATATTGAAGAAGTGTTATTTGAGATGGGATCTGGAGGATGAGTAGTAATTAAACAATTAAATGAAAAAAATTGCAGAATTAGTAAGAACATCAAGCTTTAAGATATTCTGAAACAATTTTATTAAGTACATGCATCTTTATTTTTACTCTAAATGGCACACTTATTCCATAAAGTTTGTCAAAAGTAAATTATTATTACCAGAGCAAGAGAGAGAAAGAGGGAGGGAGGGAGGGGAAGAGAGAGAAAGAGACAGAGAAAGAGAGAGAGATGAAATATAAAGGCATTGTCAGAAAGGCTGGATTCTAGCGTTGTCTCCAGGAAAACATCATTGAAAATTCATAGAGCCTTCTTGCCCTTGGATTTCTACCCCTATAAAATGGAATAGTTACGGTTGGATTCTAACATATTTCTAATGAACTGATGATATAATGTTTATAAGATTTCTCCGTAAACTTTAAATTGTATCTTACCATTCATTCTTTTTCTATTAAATTGTTCTGTACCTTTATCTTACATTAAACTCACATGGGGCTTGGAAACATAACTACAAATAAAACGTAAAGATCTGTTACAATTTAAGAAGAAGGGTACATTATTCTAATCTTTGAAGTGAGACATATTTAGATTTGAGTGTTTCATTTTATTTTCCTGTTTTTAGACCTCTGTCTCCACTCACTAAATTCTTACACGGTCTCATGTATTTCTCCTTTAAACCAAGCATCTAATTGCCATTTTTATTCTCTGCTTTGTAATAGCTGTCATTGGATAATGGAAGAATGAATCACTTTTTTCTTCTTCATGTCCATGCAGCAAAGGAACTTTATTATTTTTCCTCCAGTGACACTGACAAGCTTGAATCAATATTGACAAAACATCAGGTCTTTTTGAAAAACCTCACTATGATAGCACTGAAAGCTTAACCATTTCACATTTTCTATAGCCATGAAAACTCAAAATTTATTTTCCTCGCAAGCACATGCATCTTAATCTCCTGGAAAATCATTCTGTTGCATTTGAAATGCAGTCACCATAATTGACTTCCAGGGCGCAGGACTAGGACTCATCTCCATATCTGAGAATGGAATCAAGTCTAAACAAAAGGAAATTTATAATCAGGTTTCAAAGATTAATGTTTCTTTAGAAGGGGAAGCAGATCTTGAGAACAATCTGATTTTGTTCCTGCTATTGATAGAAAAGTTGAGTTTCTAGCTGAACTGGTAGAAAAACTTGTTTGTAGATAAACGGATACTTTAACAGTGGAAATAATTCACCAGTAAACCTTGTTCATGCCTCCGATCCACATGCCTACAAAACCTCTTCCTATTGAAATACTTTTATTTTCATTCTTGTTGTTTTAATTTTTAAGTAGTAAGACAGATAACAACCTCTTTCTACCATAGCTCACACAGTTTATCATATCATCTCATGCATATCCTTCTAGTAAAATATCTCCAAATCTATGATCCCTGAAGTTGCCTACTTTTTGTTTTTCATTTGTTTTTGGACTTCATTTGCCCTTTATCACTGAGAAAAATTTTTCTGGATCAATGGCTTTAATATCTAAGGCAGCTGGCTTATGTGTAAGAAAGAATTTGTATTTTGAAAATTCAATAGTATTTAGTGATTTTCAAAACTTTAAATGTTTACTTGATGCCATTACCTTCAGAACCAAAAAGGTTTTAAAAGGTGGTAAACAATGATAGATAATATTTCTATCTATCTCTTTTAAATATGCAGAAGTATATAGATTTTGAAATGATAATCTCAGTAAAACAATAATTTTAATTATTTTTTTCAGTTTAGGTTTAAATTGTTTCTCAATTTTATATATAACTCCTAATGGTAACCTTATTAACCATAGCGACAACTGTAAAAATTACTAATGTCAGTTCTTAAGGAAAAAGTAGGCATGTATATGCACATATATGTGTATGTATGTATACATTTCCTGTCTACCTACATCATTCTATTCATGTATTATGTTATTTGTATGTACATAAATATATGTATATGGGCATGTGTATATATAGATATAGAGAGATGTATATGAATATTATATCTATACCTATTTGTTTCTATAAAAGTTACAATTCTTTCAAGGTGAACTCACTGTAATATGTTTGATTTTGTATTATTAGTGTAAATTTTCTTTTTAAATAATTATGCCCTGAAAACAAATATGAATTTGATTTTTTCACATGACATAGATAAACCCCTAAACTTTAGTTTATTTTGGTCTAAGTATAGAGTATTTACGTAAAAGGAAGTTTGTGCAAATACAATAGAACAGAAGTTAAATTTCTTGCTCCAAAAGAAGAGTCAAGCGTGATACAAAATACAAAATTTATGTAACCTCCATGCTCCATCTAACAGAATTGAACTTTCCAAAGGGGACAAATATAAATGGATGTTTTAAAATTACTACAGGGTATAAACTTTGCTTTCAATGTACAAGCCTAACCTATTAGTAGAAAATGTCCATGAAAAATTGGCGTTTTAAAGCAAATTTACGTTGCTTTATCACTGCTATGCATCTTGTTTCAGACAGAGTTGATGATTTGAAATCATGATTGATTTATGAGCACTGTAGAAGCGAGGCAGAAAGTCTCAGAGTTTTGTTGCCAAGGAGTCCATTTAGGATACCAATAATTACACCGAGAATTAGATTGTGTGAAAGTGGAAAAGTGTAAAAGAGTTCATGACATTCGTAATTATATTGAAAATGAAATGAATATTGAAAAAATTTGCTTTCACATGTAATTCCTCCTCTGGATATTATATTTTCTTCATACTTATCTTCAGAGCCAGCTAATATTGTTGCGTTGGCATCTATTTTAAAGTGAATTTAAAAAAAACCCACACAAGTGAACTTTCTTTATACTTGGGGCATGAAGAGAGTAAAAGTAAAACAGGAAAATAATTTTTTGTTAATAGCCGTACAATTCCATAAACACAATTTCTGTCCCTTATCCATCTTTCTGTGTAATAATTGGTCAGGTGAGAGCTGGCGAATTCATTCATTTTATCTGTTAAAGGCTTAAAAAGTCCTCGTCAAATGTTATTTTGTTTCACTGATTAAACATAAACACACACAAAAACAAATACATACACACATATAAGTGTTTCTATTAAGTCTACAGTTTAGACAGTTTTAACTGTAAATTATTTAAAACTTACTCCTAGTAGCAACTATAGAATTAAATCATTTATTCATTAGAGGATGTGCAAGAATATTGAAATTTGCTTTTAAATCTTATTGCATACCATTCAAACCAGAATAGTTTATTTCATTTTATTATAATTCCAAGAAATACAACTTAAATATACATTTTTTAAATTGTAAATTTTATAAATTATAACTAAAATACATTATTAATCTTAAAATATATTTAAAAGGTTGGTTATATATACTATTTCCAATTCAAAAGCTTTTTCAGCCATATCTGAATTTTTCATCTAATGTTTCCCAAAACATTTATTTAGTGATGGAAACTAAAGATGTTTTGAATCACCCTCAAATTTTGTTGCTTATGACCAGTGATTTAATCTATCTAAAGTATTGTTTTCAAAATGTCATCTCCCATTTCAATAATCTGCAATCACTCTCAGTTTCCTATAAGACAAATTCCAAAATAAAATTATCTTAAAACAGATTTACTTTGCGGATATGCTTTGAACATTTATACCCTGACTTTTTTTTTTTAAGATAGAAAAGAATAACCTGGAAGGTATTAATAAATTACTTCAGCAGCTTATTGGAAAGTCCAGTACTGAGAACATATGAGCAGAGGCACCTTAAAAAGGGAATAAGTGGTCATCTATTCCAAAAGTATGGGTATAAAAACAGTATGCTGTGATATATTTGGAGATGTTTTTTCATATTTAGTAAATTTGCAGATCCAAACTATTAAATTAATGGCATCCACCCCTTCAATATAAAAAAACTATCAACAATAAAAAGGTCTTTGTAGCTTGAATCTTGAAGCTGCTTTTATTTTTCACGCCATCTTGATAGGTATTTCCCAGACAGCAGAGTTAGATGCGAGTTCACCAAGGGACTTTTCCACGTCAGAAGCATAGATTAGAAAACCTCACACAGGAAAAGGAGAATCGGGGTCCCATAAGAAAAGATTTCCATCTGGACAGACAGGCAGCGGGAAAACCCACTCGTTCCTGCCCAGGAGATAGAGGAAAGGAGAAGAGAGAAAATGATAAAACTTTTGCTCAGGGAGGTCAGTTTTCCTCTACTTCTCTGTTTGTTTTCCTTAGCTTCTTAATAGCAGTATGGAACACGTATCCAGATGTACATTTAACAAACCAAGGACAGCGGAGTTGATAGCTTGCTTTCTGGAGGCCTGTGCGCTTCTGAATGAAGCTCACATCCTTGCACCCTGCCTGGTGTGCAAGTGCACCTAGTGTGTAGTGCAAGAGAAACATCGCCAAGGAAGGTGTCTAGTTGAAGGAGCCTGTGGGAGACTCGTGACTTCCAAGAGACTCAGAAGTTCATGATGCTCAGTTCATGGGGAAGGGCCATTTATGAGCTGAGAGGGTCCCCAGACAACACATTCAAGTAGAGGTCACAACATTCATGATCAGAGTCAAACAGATTTCAAGCATCATGACTAAAAGGCTAGTTAAAAACAGTCCCACCTCACAGATACAAGTTTAATAAAAAGACTAGACAACCCATGAGCCCGCAGTGAACCTGTAACTCCTCTACCTCACTGCCACCAGACCTTGCAAGCCCCAAATATACCCAGACACCCATCTTCGAGGTAATTTGAAGGGGTAAGAGGAACGGTGATGTGAAAGCATGAACAATAATTAGAAAGAGACCATTTACTTGGAAAAAAACAACACACTAAAATGTAATTAATTGGAAAATTCAATTCTCCTCTTCATTCTAGTAGGATGGTTATCCTGGAGTAAAACTAAGTACGTTTCAGAAAATAAAGAAACTAAATTTTCTTTCCGTATTTGTGGTGACTTTATTTGTTACATAGTGCATTTGTTTCCTATTGCTAACGTAACTAATTACTGCAGACTAAGTGACCTAAAACAACACAGACTCTTATTTAACAGTTACATATGTCAGAAATCTCACTGGGCTAAAATCAAGGGGATAGCAGGGACTCACTCATTCCTTCTGGAAATTCTAGGGGAGGATCTGCTTTGTACCTTTCCTAACTTCAGAGTCTGCCTACATTCCTCAGCTCTTGACCCCCTGCCCCGTCTTCAAAACCAGTAGCAAAGTATCTTCAAATCTCTCTCTCTCTGGCTCTGACCTCCTGCATCCTTCTCATGAAAGCTCTTCTGATTACCCTGGCCCCACTGTGATAATACAGAATAAACTTTCCATCTCAAAAATCCTTAATTTAATCAGCTCTGAAAAATCCTTTTTTGTCCCATAAATGAACATATTCACAGGTTTGGGGGATTAAAATGTGGACATCTTTGCAAGGGTGAGGGCGAGGGCATTATTCAGCTGATCACACCTGTGACATACAGATGAAAAGAAAAAATCCAAACGTTCATCCTAGCCAACAGGGCATCATTACTCCAGTGTAAAGAAAAGCACTGAGATTTGCTGGAGCAACTTAAAAAATAAACATATAAAACATGTGTGGGTTAGAGAATTTTCAATTTATTCAATCCAAGACTACTTAAAAAATATCAAATGGTTACGTTCTGTACTTAAGTACATGATCGTGGCTGTCTTTGGATTCTTTGATCAGGCACCTACAAAAGTAAATTTAGGACTTATTTTATTCTTTGCTATGTGTTTTCAGATACATAGTATAGAGACCTGGTCAGAGACAATCAGTTTTCTCCTAATAGCCACAATCCTCATCTTCATTGGTGACAAAACGGATTCTGATTCAGTAATGTTTCCAATGTGAATAAAGCTTTCCTTTCCCATCTTCAGTCTGAGGCAGGTATGATTATACTAAGTGCTGGATGTAATAGATGCAAAGCAGTCTATCGAGTGGCTGTGGAGTTCTCTGTAGGAACAGGAAGGCACTTGCTCCTTGCTGTTGCTAGAATTGTGTGTTATGGTGACAGGACTTCAGAGGTGCTATCTTGGATCATGAGGGATTATCTAAAAATATAGAGCTATGAGAAAAAACCCTGAGCCAGTTTTACTTCCAAAATGCCTCCTTTTGTATTGCCACATTATGAGAAAAAAATCAACTTTTATCTTTTCAACAACTGTTAGTTTGAATATATATGTTGTACGCAATCAATCTAAATCTAACTGATACAGGCCTCATAACAGACCAAACATCCAATAGCAATCAGTGAAAAACTTAGTTCATTGAAGTAATTTTTCTGCATTAGGTGAACAGTGAAAGTTGGTGGGTGGTTGTTAGGATTGTGGAGAAGCACTTTCAGCTAAGAGGACAGATGAAGAAATGGGTTTCTCCATGTAATGGAAAATTCTGATAAATGAACTTGTGTTGCAGTAGCTGTGTGTTCTCTTTACACTCCTAAAACCTGTTAGTCTATAAGACTATAATCTTAGCAACATTTTTCCCCCTGATTTTTACATCCTAATTTTATTGATTTTTTCCTGATGTCCTAGTTCAGCCAAGGCTTGGAGGTTTCCTATATGATTGCTCCTGAGAGGGTGCCACCAGGGGTAGGCACACGCCTTTCAGGCTGCCATGGATGTGGGTAGTTTTCTTTTTAGGCTCTTGGAGTCACCCCTGGCTCTGAGTAGCTAGTTGTTCAGTTTGGTCGGAAGATGTGTTTAAGCCCCTTGAGCTCCTGAGCTTTCTCCCCTGTGCTGACGAGTCAGTGAGCGGCCTAAAGAATGCTTTACATTCTGCCCAGCGTCCTGCTCTGGTCACTCCAGAGCGGGGGCAGTGTAGCTCATGTGTCAGTCTTCCCAGTCCCCAGGTTGGCAAAGATCCCAGGACAGCTCTTCTCAGTTGTTTTTCTTTAAGGTTTTCCTGTTAAATTTCTGGCTGCTCTGGTGTTTGGCTCCCATCAATGAACTACCATCTCTTTCTTAATTGTTTCCCATCAAGATCTTCATTACTTTCGACAATGACCTTAGGTATGAAGTTCTGCTCTCTGTTCCAAATAAAGTCGGCCCTTCAGGCAGAGCTGAGGGGCTCCTTACCCTTTAGTTCTGTGTCTCCATCTGGCCAGAACTTCAGTGCACCAGGGCTGGGGGTGGGGGCCCTCCTTTCCCAAGTAAGGCCTCTGTTCTGCTAGTGGGTGGTGTTCCTGTGGCTGTGAGTCGCAGGAGAAGGGGCATCCTCTGGTCTTTCCTACTGGCCCCCCTGAGGTGGAATCTGTATCCTTTGAGTAAGAAGGGTGGGGTGACTACAGCCCTGCCACACTCGGGGTAGAGCTTCAGATCTAGATCTGAGGGTGGAGGGAGGCTGGATGAAAAAAGAATAACTGCTCCTCTCTACCGCAGCAGCATGCAGTACAGTTTCTGCAATAGAAGGCTGGGGGATGAGAAAACTCGGCCACTGCCCCTCCAGGGGTGAAATTACAGCCCAGGCTGGGAGCCCCCATCTCCGTGGCTGCAAAGGGTGGGGTCCTGGGACGGAGCTTCCAAAACAGAAAGTCCTGCAGTGGGCGTGACACAAATAGCACGGATGACCTGCGGTTCCTTCCCAGGCTTAGTAGGTTTTCTTGATGGAATGTTTCTTCATTTGCTGTATGCACTTTGGGCAATTTCCAGAGATTTTAAATTATTTTGTTCCTTATTTTTTAACCATTTAAATGGTTATTTTGCTGAGGAGAGCACCTGTTGTACCCCTTAGTCAACCATTCTGGAAGTCCTGTCTAAACTATAGTTTTAGTATCTTTAAAACTCCTGATTGTTATAAAATATAATAAAATGTTGCCTTTAATTTGTTGATTCAGAATTCAGCACTCTTAGTGATCCATTCATGAAATATAAGCCTAAAAATGGGAATAAAATAATAGATTTTGATTTTGAAAGATCTTGTATTTTTTAAATTAAATTGAAGTTATGTGCCACATTAGCTTATAATTAAACGTTAAGTAGTCCATTTACATAGCTTAGTTTTACACAATAATACACTTAATTAGTGGCAATTACCTAGGACTCCAGAAACAAATTTCTGCATGTATGTAGGATGACAATTTGATCCCAAGTCAAGAAGTTGCTTTATAATTGATAGAGTGCCAATGTTAATTTAAATGGAATGTTACAAAATTAATTTCCTTGATAATAGAACTTGCATAGCTATATTATGATCATAGCACTACCCAGGAAAGCAAAATCATCAGCTCCAGCAGTTATCTATTTGCATATATATTCTCTGTCATTGAATTGCTCTTTCTTAAATTTTTGTACACTTATTATGCTTAGACAAGTTTATTTGATGAACATGTATTGATACGAGTTTTAATAAGAGTAAAGCAGCCTACGCAAAACAAAACAAAACAAAACAAAACCCAAACTATACTAGGGTCTTCCTCCTTATTATCTATGATCTCTTCTTAAACCTAAGAAATTTAATTTTGTTTCAAAATTTGTAAAGAATGGATTTTTATCTCTCTACAATAAAATCATCACCTATGGAGTTCCACTAAGATACATGTGAGGTGAACAGAAGCAAACCTAGGAGATTAAAAAGCTGGACTTGTAGAAAAAGTTTGAGGACACCTTTTCTAGATCTTTATTAGGAGCTTTTTTTGCCTTTGATCTTCACAGCAGAAGCACTGATACTTATGAGTTTATCACATAAAATTTTGCAGGTGTAGCTGTAGAAATATAAATATGTACACACATTTAAGCATATATGTGCACATAAACTACACATTAAAGGGTTTCCCTCATTCATGTAAACTGCACATAATTAATGTTTAACTTTATTGAAAATCAGTGGGTCACTTATTTTTCACATTTTTCACACAACTTTTGTTCTTTTGCAATCAGAAAACAGGCTGTTGCAAAAGCAAATCAAACCTGGGTTTCGCCCGGCCGGGTGTAGCTCAGTGGTTAAACGTCAACCTGGGATCCAGGCGATCGGGGTTCGATTTCCCGTCAGGGCACATGGCCCGGGTGCGGGCTCGATCAATGACTCTCATCATTGATGTTTTCTATCTCTCTCTTTCTCTCCTTTCCTCTCTCTGAAATCAATAAAGATATATTTAAAATAAACACACACACACAAAAAACAAACCTAGGTTTGGAAATTCAGATTAAGGAAGCATAAATTTGCTTACCTATACTCCTGTAGTATATATAGTTATTCTTCCAAATATTATATAGCATCATGTCCTGGCTTAGTTTTTCTAAATGAGAAAATGTCTATATATTTTTACATCTTTTTTTGGCACAACTTTCATTGAACCAGGAAAATAGATGGCCTAAGTCAATTACAATGTTTATGGCTACTAAAAGCATTTTCTTGCCTTTTTTGGATTTCAGCTCTGAAAACATAGGATTGACTAATTGTTAATTCTTTAATTCAGAGGTTCTCAGTCCTGGCAGTGGGAAAACTTGCCACATTCAATTATGTAAGAAATAATTTTACTGATATTTACATATGTATGTACACATATACATAATAAAACAGCCATGTCAATTCTAGCCTAATAATACTGTTGTTTTCACTTCTTGTTGGCAATGATTTCTGGAACAGGTTAGAATGAGAGGACACCTGATCACAAGGAAAGCCAGGGGACTGCTGCATGGGAAGGTCATTCTTCCTGTCCCCAAAGATGGTGAGAAAAACAAAGTAGAGGAAAAATTGCTGTGATCTTTGCGTTATGTGACTTTTGAATAAAGTATTATGATGCTATTCCTAATGAAAAATGACACAGCAGCTGAGTTCATCAATAAATTTCTGCCCATATATTGTCCCACATATATTGTGAGACCTGAATTTGTTGTTACAAGGAGCAGGTGTCTAGAATGACAGCATTATTCAAAGCATCAACGGAAGGTTAAGGAGAGAGCACTAGGTAATACTAAAAAAAGAAATCTCATAAGCAGCCAGCAGCTGATGCTTGTAACTTCTGTTCTCTCCATTTCCACTAAGACTGGAGTCGTGTAGTATGGTTGAGCTAGGCCGTCAAGCAATGGCGCCACCGAACAGGACATGAGGTCCTTTGAAAAAGTCTCGTCTGTGACTGTGCCTTTCCTCCAGAGATGCTTCCACGGGCTCCTGTCCTCAGCGCTTCCCGGCTCCCATCGTTTTACTCCTATAAATGCCTCAGAGGGGAGGGGATGGAAATTGCAACATTTGCTATGAACTTTCTAACTCTATTTGTCTACAGATCCATGCATCCTAACCCCCTACTTCTTGTTTAGGATCAATGCTCTTGTTTTCAAAATATATATTAGAAAATGTTATAATACAAACTTTCAAAGAATAATGTATTTAATATCTATCTCTTTTTCAAAATAAAGTTTTAATTCAGTTTCTCATATTCTACAATTCCAATCAGAATTCTGTTGTTACTTTCTTGTTGGGAGGCGTTTTCTTGCTTTATTGCCTCCCTTTCCTCTTTTCTTTATCAATGTATAAAAACAGATTTCTTTGTCAATTTCTGACATAAACTAAATCTCCTGCAAATATTTTCTAACTAACACTAGTGTCTGCAGAAAACATGATAAAACTGGTATCAGACGTAGACTCTAATTTTAAATGATTAGATTTGGGAACAAACTACTCCCCAGTAAAGTCTTCATGGGGGTCGTATGCCTGGTGGGGAAGGACATTTTTTTAGGAGATAGATTGAGTAGCTTTAATTTCTGTTTTTGAAATGTTAATTTAGAAATGCCAATTAACCTGTTTATTCATCAGTTTCTTTAGATGAAAACTAACAAATAATAATATATAAATAGAACTTTTGATAATTTAATGACTAAATAAGTGAAAAGAATTCATGACAGAATCTTGGTCAATAGTAACTCTTCAGTATATATATGTACATGTATATATAATATATATGTATCTATGCAGATACATATATATACTAAATATATATTAGTGTGTTTGTCAGTATGTATATATACACATAAATAAGTTCAATGGCATACTACAAAATTTTGATTAAGCAAGAAAATTTGGAAATGTAAAATATTAAAATACACTTTATACTTCTAAACATATAGAAAATCCATATATGTTTTTTGTATAAGGAGTTCTTTTAAGGCTTTATATATGTTAATGTAAACTCAACATTTTTGCTTCAAACTGTTTCAATACATATTTTCCATTTAAAATATTCTAACTAAAAATCCAATACATTTAAATCAGTTCTTGCTTTCAATAAATTGTGAAACATATTCAAATAGGGTTAAGATATATAAGATATATTTATTTCCGCAAATAAAAAAAACTAGTTATTTCAAAGAGAATGAACTTATTACAGGGACTTAATGATATACAATCAATGGAAGAGCTGTGGAAGTGGGGTTACAGAGGCCTCTGCTGGCTCTCAGGAAACTTGGAAGAAAACTGCTCTGACTACCCCTGAAGACCAGCTGCATGTCTGCAAAGGGGATGATTCTCAGGACAACAGGAGAAGCTTCTGGGAATCCCTACGACTATGCCAATGCCCTGGCGCCTGCTCAAAGCTTAGGCAAGTAAACTTCACACCTGTAGCTCATTAGCTTAAGCACAAGTTTCCCTATATTTTCCACACTATAGTAAAGAAATTGAACAAGATCTTCTCTAAATAGCTGCTTCATAGCTCCAGGTATCTATGACTTTGCAAAATTTCAAACCTTATTGACATGACAGATCAAAATTTACAAAGCGTGCCTCAGTTTGCCCTTTATATTCTTGTAACGTCATTCTCCAAAATTATTCAATTTATATGTTTGGTTTTTGTTGTTGTTTTTATTGATTTCAGAGAGAGGAAAGGAGAGGGAAAGAGAGAGAGAAACACCAATGATGAGTCATGGATCGGCTGCCTTCTGCACGCCCCCGACTGGGGATCCAGCCTGCAACCTGGGCATGTGCCCTGACCGGGAATCGAACCACAATTTGCTGGTCCCTAGGTTGACGCTCAGTCACAGAGCTACATGGGCTGGGCCAAAATTATTCTATGAAAACTCAAGGGAAAGCCACTGTTTTCCCCTAACACCTGTCAACAACTGCTCCTAGCTCACTGATGTAACTCTGTTCTGCCACGTGGCATCTATTTGTATGTTGTAAGACTTGTCACTGTCAGAAGGTAAAAACTAAAAGGAATATGTGACATCCCTGGTGTCACCCTGATGAAAATACACAAGTAATTATAATCAAGAGATATTTCCAATTATTGAGAAAACATGTCCAAGTTTAACTGCTTTATTAGCATTTGTGTGATATTTTTGTACTGAATTTAATCGATCCCTGTTTAGCCAACAAAATTGTGTTTTTATTATAATGGTAACAAAAAGTAGGTGCTCACATATAGAAAAGGCTGGTAGAGTTTTGAAATCTTTTACTGAAAAAGCTACACCAAATTGAAAATACTTGATTTCGCTACTTCTGAAGGAAGACCAGAGAGCAAATAAAATGGAAGCTATAAAAATGCCAAATAATTCACTTGATTAATGATAATGGTGATATAGAGAAGACCTTTGGTGATAAATACACAGCTGGGTTTAGAAAATACAACAAAGAGTAATTAGATTAAACTGAGTTCTAAACAATGAGCGTGTAAAAAAGATACCAAAAAATAACAGATTTTGATATTATGCTTGTACTGCTGAAAGCATAAATTGCTGCATAAATGGAGGAACTGGTATGATTTAAGTACTTTTGAAGCAGAAAACTCATTTAGTTATTTTATGAGATAAAGACACTCATTGTAAATCATTCCTGCATTTGTATGAGGGCAAAATAAATTGCCTTGATAAAATCAAACTGATTTGAAGTATACTTCTTTAATAGCACTAGATGAATTCAAAGTGTTCTATATCTCTGTTCAAGGCTAAACCAAATTTCTCTCACACAGAAATAGATACACACATACACACCTAAACACACACCCATACACATACATATCCTCACAAAATTTCAATGTCAGCTCAAAAACTTGTTGTAAAAACTTTATATAGATGACTACATATAATATATAATATATAGCATAATATATTTTATAATGAGAAGGAAAAATATAATTTTATAACATATTTAGTTGTTATGGAATTATTCAAAGGCCTGATTATTAAACCACCCCAACTTCTTCCCAGTTAAATTTTTTTTTTTTACTTTAGGCAGTTGTAACTTGACACCAATATTTAGTTTCACATTTTAATAAGATGTCTCACAATAACAATAAAAAAGTTTTGTTGAAATTTTAATAAACATCTTAAAAATTTCAGATTTTGTACCCATATTTTGATGAAGATTAACATAGTAAAAATTGTGTTTTATAATTTAACATACTGTAGTTCCTAAAGTGAGTACCATGTCCTGTTGAACTCTAAACACTCTGTCAGATGTACTGAGCAGTAATTATTATTGTAGGAAATAAAGCCCAGAGACGTATCTTATTTGCTAAATGCCACCCAGCTAGCAAATGGCATAACCAGCAAACAAGTCCTCTTCTGAAGGCTCTAGTCTAATACAAATCACCTTTTCCTTATTTCAGGATCCTTGAAAAGTTAAAGTTAAACTGAGATCGAATAGAGGAAATAAATATTCTGTATATATAAAAAGAATAAGTGATAATTTATTATCTTTAACGTAGCACATTTTTTTTCTATAAACTGAATACTTTAGTGATTATGAACCATCCCAAGAGTTGAAGTCATATATGTTATTATAACATGTATTCGTGTCATTTTTCTGCAGTCTAACTCCTTAAATTAGTCTAGGACTTGGAAATTTTGGTCAAAATTTCAGGTATTTTTATTTTTACAGTGTTTAATTAATGTACATAGGCTATTTCTCAGAATTCACAGGAGCGTATTTCCCTGTAATTTCACTTACCCGGGGGCCTGTCTGCGTCCATCATGCCTTCCCTTCCTACTCTCCCCTCGGGGTCTCGGAGCTTGAGCTTGCAGGTTTTCTTTCCCGGTCCCCCAGGTCACCTTGCCTTTTCCTGGGTTCTGCACATGACACGCACTGGCCAGGGACTGGAGAGCTGGAGAAACAGAGCAGCCGGCTACGTCTCTCCCTCTTGCTCGGGAGGCATTTCTGGCGGAGGCCGTGTCTCCTTCAAATCTGCTCCAGCCGGACACTCAACTGCCTCCAGCTCCCTCTCCATGTCCCTGCCGTCCCTGGTCCTGGAAGCCTCCTGAGGTTGCTCATTTCTGGGTGGCATGGCCTTCCCTTCCCTTGTGTGGATCTCACCATTTTCCTTATGGCTTAACCAATACTTTGCATCATATTTCTTTCACTTTTCACACTGATATTGTGGGTTTTTTTCCTGCTGTGATTACCTAAAATGTTTTCTAACAGATTTGTCATGAACTAAATGGATATTAACTGAATCAGTATTGGTAAACAGTAGAATCGTTGTTTGTATAGATGATATTAAACAGAATGATTGGAAGAAATAAAGGCCACGGTTTTATGACACCACAAATTACTGGCCTATACAAAATGTCACTGACCAGTAAATAAAACTATGTAATTATTATTTCAATGGGCATCATTTCAACTGTAGAAATATAGGATGAGTTGCATTTTACAACAGCACTATTTATAGCAATTTCCTCTTGACAAATGCACATTTTACTAGGGTCCTCAAAACTGCTTTCATACACAATTGTTGCAGTTATGTAAAGAAGATACATTTCATGATATAAATTATTAGGGATCCAAAAGCCCATATTCAATAGTATATCTCCATAATATTTAATGAATAAAGTCTTCTAAAGACCATACTTGTAAGTTGTTTTATATAGCTCTGTTGTGGCAGAGTCTGGTAAGCTAAAAAATGCACACATTTGTGAGCATAGAAAAATGTATGAATGCTCTCAGGCTGAATATGTTATTACAAAACTTGGTTCACCAGGGATTCATTGCATTCGAGTTCTGCTGTATTTGGATGGATGCATCTCTTCATTTATATCCAATAGGGAAATAAAAGCTCACTGCTTCTACACAATGAGGTAATGAACAGCATAAATAGTTCATGTAACTTCTAGTTATGCATCACCTACCCAATAACAGTCCACATAATATATAAAAAAAGGGATATTACTGTTTTTGAAATAAATGTTTATATGGAGGCAATTATTTTCTGCTTTTGCGTATTACATGAGGTTTTAATACCTTCATATCTCAAATTTGCTTATTTTAATATTCAGTAAAATACCATACTTTGATTGCAGCTTACACACATTTTTTCTTTCTGAATCTCTATTACTCCTCTCTGTCCATACCATGTCTTTATTTAGTTGCTGTTTATTTTAATATTGTTTCTGTTCTTATTTAGATTATATCATTTTAAACCATTTTATTTCACATTAATTTTATAAAATTGGGAACAGTGCTCATCACGTTATGCCCTAAACAAGCTTGTGTTTAGATTTCTCTTTTACAGTAATGGTAGCAGTAATTCTACCAAGGATATTGGAGGGAAATCTTAAATTTCCTTCTGAGTCTCCCTATTACTCTCCTAAAGGCAGTTACACACCATAATAGAAAGTCTCTGAAAAGTCTCCTGCACCATGTTTCCTTTTCATTTGCTTTTCCATCCGCCAGGACTCTTAACTCCTCACCTTTCCTCCACCATCAAGCATTACTCTATGCTGATATCATGGGATATTCTTTCTTTAAAACAACAAAAAGCTAATGCCATCATTGTCTCCTAATTGCTTATGCTGGTTTTCATCTGTCACCCTTCTTTTTGAAGTAATCTTTCTGAAACACCATCCCCATTCCCCCCAACATTCACCCTCAGACACTCGGTGGTTTCCCGTTTCCTGGAGAATATGTTCTATTAAAATGGATTTAGACTGTAATTAGTAATAAGTTTGTAAATGTGGTAGGGGAAATAGAAGGAAAAGCATTGAAGAGTAAGTGATACAGGCATATATTTCCACTGCACTATTCTGAAACCATGGACATTACATAAACATATAAAAGCTAATGCTGATTGACGGTTTTATAAAAAAGGGTTTAATTATTTTGTTATACAACCAAACATCCAGATGACTATCCCCAAAGAACTGAAAATAAGCATTTCCAGTTGTCAAAAAGTAATCAAAACATATTCAAATAAATTAATTCCTTAGTTTCAGAATGTAAATTAACATGAAAATCACCTTGTAGACTAGATTAAATCAGCTTTTCTGACAACATATCCAAGCACGTGTTCAATATGTTGCTTACCAGCTATGACTAAAAATATCAGAAGGTAATGAAAATGAATAAAAAGCAAGTCTATCAAATAGAAAGTTTCACATTGGGATTGAAGCATCGAACATTTGTTCCTCTTAGAAGTGAGATGCAACAAAGCATAATTCAGACTTGAGTCAATTAGTAAATAATTTTGTAACTCTATTTGTCATTCCACAATCCCCTATTTTTCAATATTAATATTTTAATCAAACAATAAGCTTTGGTGGATATGTTGCTTATATTTTAGCAATATTTATTTTTAAAATTCTCTGCATGATATCTGGCAGATTGTTGACTCATTTTTTCTGACATTTATCAACATTTACTAAGACTGCTCATGTGAAAAGATTTCATTTGAGCAACAGGGATTTAGAAAATATTTGGCCTTCATGTACACTATAGTTGATAGCATTATTGTTAGTATCAGGATTCTAGTACCTTGAAACAATTCAGAGTTTAAAGATATTTACATGGTATTTGCCTGATCCTTGGTTTGATATACAAAACAAATGTTACTTAGAATATTTTATAATATTCTATAAAGAGGTCTAGAATATTATTCAGGTGTTTGCATCTGGAAAAATTAATGACAAATTTAAAATGTTCAACAATAGGTGTGTGCAAGTGTATGTGTGTGTGAATGTCTTTTTACCGAGATAAGAGAATAAAAATGGGAGGTTATTTAAAGACCGATTATGATGAACTGTTCACTAAGGGGCAACTATATGACACTAAGGAAGTAGTTGAGGCAAATAAATAAATTTTGGAATTGTCAATTCAAAGGGATGTCATGAAATAATTTATGTTATTGATGATGAGATTACAAGCCAAAGGGAAACTGCTCAAGAGCACCTGAGAATAAGGGACCAGAGATTGTTTCCCAGAGCACCCATGGGGTTAATCACAGGCCTTTCCCCATCTGCATGGCTGATAAACCTGTCCACATTGGCTTGCCAAGATTTCATGACTGCTATGAATCAGTGATTACTATAGGCCTCCCTCTCTTCCCTTACTTGGAATGTGGGTATCCTGTTCTTGAATTAACCTTGTGTTTTGGTTGAGAGAAGAGAAAATTTGACTTTGGGTTCCCAGGACAATAGTCCATTAATATCACAGTTTAATGGAGAGGACTGGGCAATACCTCAGATGATGAACTTTCAGTTTGACTGAATGTTGGGTTATCTGTGATAGAAAGATGTTGAATTATTCTACGCATGAGAAGAAGTTTGACACTGATGTTTGGCAAAGTGAGAGATGTGGCAGAGATTTCTTTGTGTTCACAAAATATCTTCTTGGGCACATAGATACACTATACCTTTCAGCTCCTTTGTAGTTGGTTGTGGCCATGTGACTGAGTTTCGACCAGTAGGATACATGCAGACAGGTGTGTGCCAAATCCAGGTCTCGACCATAAAAAGCTCCATGGATCATTCTCCACGTCCTTTCCCATTCTATATGATGAATTCAGAAAAGCACTGGCAACCTTGGAAGCTAATAGAAATTGGTAAAATCATAAGATCAATGAGCCTAGTTTATTTATTTATTTTTATTATTTTTTTATTGTTCAAAATATTACAGATGTCCCCTTTTCTCCCCATTGACCCCTTCCACCCTGTACTCACTCCCCTCCCCAGTCCCTCACCACTGTCTGATGACTGGATAAAAAAGCTGTGGGACATTTACACCACAGAATACTACGCAGCTGTAAAGAGGAAGGATCTCGTACCCTATGGGATAGTAGGGAAGGACCTGGAGAATATTATGCTAAGCGAAATAAGGCAGGCAGCGAAAGACAAACATCACATGATCTCACTTATATGTGGAATCTAAAGAACCTAATAAACTGATGAACAAAATAGATTCAGTGACATGGAAGCATGGGTCAGACTGATGAGTCTCAGAGGGAAGGTGGGGGTGGGTAGGGAGAGATTAACCAAAGAATTTACATGTGTATATGCATAACCCCAAAGCCTAGTTTTTTATATCATAGTTTAAAGGAAAGCTATACATTGATCAGAAACATTCAGTTTATAAAAATGAGAAATAAATCCCAATATATGAAGCCAACAAAATTTGAGGTTTCTCTCATACAGCAATATTTTACCAAACGTAATACAATCCTCATTATAATACTCCAGAATATCTGTTTTCTTGAAACAGAGACAATATTCCTGATGATAAACTATGTTCCTTTTGTCTATGATCAGATAACAAAGAATCCAATTAGCAAAAGAAAAAATAATTTGAACAGACATTTTACCAAAAAATATATGTGAATGGGATAAATGGTGATGGATGATGGATACTTGACTTGGGGTAGTGAACACACAATATAGTTCTACAGAAGATGAGTTCTGGAATTGTGCACCTGAAACCTGTATAATTTTGTTAACCAGTGTCACCCGAATAAATTCAATAAAAAGGAACATATTATATTAGCTTTCGGTATACAGCACAGTGGTTAGACATTTATATAACTTACAAACTGATCCTCCCAGTAAGTCTAGTACCCACCCGACCCCATGCGTAGTTATTACAACTTTGTTGACTATATTCCCTATGCTGTACTTTACTTCCCATGGCTAGTTTGTAACTGTCAATTTGTACTTCTTAATCCCTTTACCTTTTTCACCCAGTCTCCCAACCCTCCTCCCATCTGGCCACTGTCAGTTTGCTCTTGGTATCTCTGAGTCGGTTTTTGTTTTGTTTGTTCACTTATTTATTTTTTTGGTTGTCTTTCTTGAAGTGTCTATTCTAATATAGTACACTTATTTTATCATTTATTAATTTCCTCTCCCTATGCGTACCTAACCCTACTATTCTCTTCTGTTGTTGCATTTACTTACATTTCAGGGCCCCAGAGGAGAACCATCTTGCATGCAACTTAAGTCTCTTGTCAGGTGTGATATTGCTACATGGTCCAGGTTCTCTCTTCATGACATTTTCTGCTTCTCTCCCACAAAAGTAAATACCCAAGTTATACAATCCTAATCTTGGACACTGATCAGAGAAATCTATGGCTTCCTAAGGCAAGGGAATACAATCCCCAATCCAATTATAATGACACGCACCTGGCCCTGTGCCCTGCCAAAGCCGGGGTACGTCTAGACCCCAGGACACTGCAGGAATCCCCCGCGTGGAGTCTACGCCTGCTGCCCAAGCCAGAGCATCGGGCCCGCGGCTTTGGCCTCTGCTGACTACTGTGTGATTATGCTCCGTTTCAGGGCCCAAGAGATCTTGATGTTGTTCCTGAGGACAACTATGATTTTTCAGATGGTTCGGAGAGGGGAAATGTTGTAAAATGCAAATTTACAAGTCATCTGGACTGAAACGCGGTTTGCTTGGGCTGCCTGTATGCTTGAAGAATTCTGTGTCTTTGAAATTCTACATATTAAACAGTCAGCAATGATCTGTCTCAGTCTTGCTGGTTCATTTGTCATGGAAGGGGGTTCGTTTTGCAGATCTGCTCCTTTCCTTCCGGGGAAATGGTCTGTGCCACTGCCTCGAATGGTTTCTGTTTTGTTCGTTGTGTCCTGTGCCCGGCAGCACTGGCAGCCTCTGCTGCTAGTCTGGGCGCCCGGCGTCTGTAATAATGGCCTTGCGCTCGCTTTGGCCCTTTAAGAGCTTCAGCGTCTTCTGCATTCACTGATGATTTCAACCCATGTTTTATTTTAAAAATGCAATTTTGTTGACTAGGAACCCTGAAATCTCAGGTGTTAATAGACCATTTTTCTTTCCTGTAAGATTGGTTTGGGGTATCCTTGACCTGGTGGCTTAGGAATCCAGGACACGGCCTTCTGTTGTGTGATGACTTGGCTTGTTGTGTAACTGCACATGGCTTCTAGAACGTGACCACGTGAGCATCCACATCACTTCCACTCACAATCTATTGGCAAGAACGAATCACATGGCCTTCACCTACCTTCAAGTGTGGCTAGGAAATAAAAGGGGAGAAAAAGAATAATTGGGGAGCACGTCATGCCTTTGGAACAGAGAAAACTACCATGAATCAAAACACTTCTGTTTTTGATGAAAAAGCAAAGGGCTCTCTCAAAAATGTATGATATGCTAACTAAAAGAGACTCCCACTGGCTAAGTTGTGGAAATTTAAGGAATTAAAATAAATCAGGTTTTTAATGAGCCAATTATGAACAATGGAATCCGTTAGAAGAGCCAAGAGTCCGTTACAGCAGTAAAAATGGAAAGGTGATAAAATCTGCTAAAAACACAATTACTATGCATGCATCAATATCTAGTATCTATAAAAACTGCTAGATATTTATAAAAATTCTTTATTTGATAGCAATCTTGGAGGTTTTTCAATAAATAACTATGCTGAACAAAATCCAAATATTTTGTGAAAATAGGTACAGAGCACAATTAACGTAAAGTGTTACCTGTCTATCTAGCAATAAACAATGTAGAGGGCTACTGATCATGAGAGGAGAGGTGGAAAACACAAAACTTTTTATTTAAAATGGTAAGTGAAGAAATTTAGAAAAATATATGTGAAAACACATGTTACTTAGTATTGACAAAAAGGGTGATTAATTTGGAGGAGGGAAATATGTCTGGTTTAATAATACTTTAAATCTGTTACTTTTATAAAAGTAGTAGAAGATGGACAATTAAATATTTAGGAAAAACAGTCAGTGTAGCAAGGAAGAAACTGAATGAAGCTGAGTATAATAATTAGTTGAATAAAAAAATTCATATGTCTACAATGCTGAACTCCATAGGAAGATAACAAATATGTTACTCTGATTACAAAAGAGAGTGATACCTCTACAAACCTATTAGGACTGCCAAAAATTGAAATGAATTTTAAATCTATTAAATAAGCTAAATGCAAGCTAAGTATCACAAAATGTCCTTTGCAATTCCCAGCTAGTTTACATAGTTAAAAAATGTTGAATTCGCCTGGCCTGGTGTGGCTCAGTGGTTGAGCATCGACCTAGGATCTAGGAGATCAATGTTCGATTCCTGGTTGGGGCACATGCCCAGGTTGCAGGGTGGGTCCCCAGCAGGGGGCCTGCAGGAGGCAGCCGATCAATGACTCTCATCAATGATGTTTCTGTCTCTCTCTCTCCCTCTCCCTTCCTTTCTCTGTTATCAATAGAGACATATAAAAAAAAAAAAAGTTGAATTCCATATTTGTAAGCAGGTTACATTTCTATATACACACAAATATACATATATGGATCCGTGTGTGTGTGTAGCAATGTAATAGATTAAGTGAAGAAAAGTATGGTATTCTCCTGGCTGATAAATACATTTACATTGTTCCTTTAATAAGGGGTTTATGTATAAATCCTTACCCTTTCAAGACCTCAGAACAAACATTATAACCATAAATTGTCACAAATTTGTGAAAATGCAGCTTTTGCCCAAGGATCTCATACTTTGAAAAGCATTATGTTCTCAAAGTTATCTGTTTTGTTTTTCATCATTTTCCTTAAACAGGTAATGCCCCAGGTTCATTCTGAAAGATCCTTTCATGTTATTTATTTAATTACTTTGGAGAATTCAATTTTGGACAATAAAATTTTCACTTATAATGCCTATTTATTGACTGTCATATGTTCTAGAAAATATTCCATAGGCAAACTGATTTTCCTACAAAATTATTATTTAAGCAATCTTAACTTTTTTAAGTTCCTTGTGTAACAAATGTATTTTTTTAGTTTAACTAAAATTTCATTTCTCAACTCCCAGTTATAACTCATCTTTCTTCTACCCATTCCTTTAGAAGAGAGAATTTTGTTCCAACAGTTTCTTAATGGTGTTTCCTAACAGTAATGCTAACCAAAGTGTCCAATATTTTTCAGTTGACAATCAAAATATTGATGTTGTAGCTGTCTCTACTAATGTGACATATTCCTGCAAGAGCCTCGCTTGATTTATAGAAGACACTTCAACTTCCATTAAATCCTCTTTTTAATGATCTTGAGTCCTACCTTTTTTGTTAGAGCATCAAAACTTTTAAATATAGCTAGATAAAAATGTCTGAGGGGATAGATCAAGCCATGATTTCATCAGAGTTATGGGAAGATAATTTTTTCTTTGATTGAATGCACTATCTTTTGGAACAATGATTAATTTGCTATTTGGGGTTCTTTTTCCAGAATGTTAATGTCTAGAATACTTTTATTCATTATATTGTCTTGAGTTTATATTAGAAACAGATAAAGTAAGACAGTATACATATTTTTATTTATTTATTTATTTTAAAAAACTTAACTTTCATAGATTTCTAATATTTTTCTTCTGCTTCCTCCCCCTTTTTTTTCTTCGGCCATCAACTAGCTTTGCCAGTAGGCTCCATAAGCCAGAGAACCATCAGTGTATTTACTGGAAAGCATATCTATATTTGATTATGTCGGGTAGAGGATTCTAAATAAAACATAACTTTTACATTTGGTGATACATTTTACAGGAGAGTAATCATCATGAAAAAAATTCTTATGGAAATTATTATTTTTTCACTGAAAAGTTATTTTGTCCAAAGTTAGTTCTTTAAGATCAAACATAACTGTCTTATTTATTGAATGTGCACATGACTGTCTCATCTTGTCCCTGAACTTTACTAACAGATTTTTTTTAAATTCCTGAATAAGTAGCAGTATGACTAAGGCTGGAATAAATTAAATTATAATTAAAGAAAAACATCTGTTGTCAGAGTACTGATATTTCTATAAAATGGTATCATTTTAACTATGTTTTCAAAATAACTTAGAGTGTTGCCATTGTAATTAGCTAGTTATTAATATTAATAATAAGAAAGGAACAAAGGGGAGGACATTATAGGCATGGTCATCTGGGCAGCTTCACCAGGAAGCTGCAACTTAACACTCCCCAGGGAACGATTAGTCCATGTCCTACAGACCACTGGGGGAAGGGGCCCAACAAAGGGGAATATGGGCACGTGCACAGTGATCAGGGTGACATAGGGAAGGTCCCTGCCTGTCAGTCTAACCCAGGAACAAAGATAACTGGCTAGGTAGGTCTCTATGATCTCTAATGAAACATCTACCCCCATAATTACAACTTCATAAATATGTTTTTCCCCACATGATCCTATTTCTTACCATGACTGAGTCAAGAGGTAAAATCAAAGCCTCAAATTCAAATCCCATCATGGTATCAGGTATTTTGATTTACTCTATGGCCATATCTCATCTCCTTAAGAAAGGCAATATGGAACATACATGTTAGAAATCGGGATGTTCTGTTCTTACCAGTTAGGTCTTACTAACAGGCAGCGTGTGTTGTGTGTGTGTGTGTGTGTGTGTGTGTGTGTGTGTGTGTGTGTGTGTGTTGAGAGAGAGCTGAAATGGAGATTATCTAGTCTAACTTCCCCTCTTATATGTTGGAGGAAGACAATATTTAAATAGATTACGGGGATTACTGAGTACCAGAGCTAATTAGTAAAATAATGAAGATCAGGAATGGCCTCTGCTGACTCACAACTCAGTGGTATTTTTCATTCTAAGGTCTTTGATTCTAAAGATTTTCAAAAAATAAAATTCTTCTCTGTTGCTACATGCATTCAGTTAGACTGCTATTTTTCCTTTACCTGCCTAAAGTAATTTTTTTCATGATCAGAACCTCATATGACATTTGAAATTTATTGTGAGCTTAATAAAACCAAGCAAAGAGTATTGAACACTCGGAAGAGTGGTTTCCCCACAAACCAAGTGCTTCTAATACTACATTGATCAATATGATTATTTATATAAATAAAAACCTCACTCCCTCATGAAACTATGTAAAACAGCCACATATATATTAAAGAATATGACATTCAATTTCCCAAATGATAAGTGATTTGGTCTTATAATTCCTTAATTAACAACTTAACATAATGAAGATGAATATGTTAATGGTGATTCCTAACAGGATGTCCATGAACAATGTGAGCCTAAGATTCACTATCTTGGGTGGCACCAGAAATGATGATCATTCAAAATATTTAATAACCTTTCGGGCCATCCTGCTGCTGGCGGCCTGAAGAGCAGAGCTGAAGCTGTCTGTTAAAATCTGTCATCTCTGATACAGACCAAAGGAGAGACATCTGATGCAGGGAGCAGAGCTGAACCTGCTGCAGTGGGCCTCACGTGTTTGTTTCTGGGTGGGAGGAGAGGAAGGGGAACTGAAAGGAGGATTTGGGGGCACTAAACTGACAGAACCATTTTATTCACTAACACAGCAGAGGTGGAGGAGAGACAGTGGACAAGTAAATTAAATTAATGGTTTTAAATTAAATTAATGGTTAATTTATAAGAGCAGAATTTAAAACTCTTAATATTTGATTTTAAAAAGAGAATCTGAAAAATCATGTTTTAAACACATAAATCAAATTTCTGAAACACTTGTGTGGGAACTTGGAAATTATACTTATCACTTCCACTAAGTTCCTTGACTCTTTAGAACAACCAGAGGGTTGACATTCATTTGACAAAATTAAGTGGAGAGCATTAGCTAAAACTTTCTTTACAGATCTAAATTTAAGACAGATTTTAAAATATAAGTTAGTTAAAATTTTTGCTACAAAGTAATATCAAATTGCTACGTCAGATGTGCCAAAAAGTAACATCAAATTAAACAAACGAATATTTTATTACTAAGCGAATGCATAAAGTCTGAATATTAAACATGTATTTATTACTAGATAATACTTTATATGTCTATAGTTTTTATCAAGCAAATTATTCAGTTATTTATCTATAACTATTTGAAAACTTTCTAGGAACACATTTCACAATTGATATTTCCACTCAGATGGCATTACTAAGACCTACTGTAATTAACCTGAAGATATAATATAAATAAGATCTAATATGTTATAATCATTATTTTCTGGGAAATAAAACCATAATCTCACATTTAGCAAAATCTGAAACAGTAACACAGTTTACTTATTTACATAAAATACTTCCACATTAAAAAGTCAAGTTTACTGTCAAGAACAAATACTCAAATAACACAATTTTTTCCTCTCTGGTTGCCTTTATTTGAATTGTATTGGCTCCTTTCTTATTTTTCCATTCCTCTTTGTCTAATGAATGATGTTATTTTGAAATAAAGACCCCAGCGTTTAAAATAAAAGTTAATTAAAAACGAAAACAAGAAATACACATCCTAATAAAAGCTCTGCTGTGTTACGCTTGTTAATGCGTGTGGGTGTTATAATTTCCATTTTCTCTCCTGTTTGGCTTCTCCTCAACTGGGCATAACTAGGTGATTACGAAGCAATTTCAGGTAACGAAAACAATTAATTGTGTTTCTGCAACACTTTTCTACTTTAAAAAGGAAGAACAACTAATTATCTTCCTAAGGGGGAAAATTGATTATCCCTTTCCTTATAGAATATTGAGTCTCTTCTTATCGCTTGTAAAATAATTAAGTTGTACATAAGCTCTGCTCAAAGTTTCTTCTGTATATGTAATTATTATAAGCATCCTTTGATATCGTTCCATGTACTTAAGCTCTTAGTAAAACACTCCTTCCTCAAAACCATTCCAATGACTTTGTTCTTTAAATGGCGATTAAGACTTGTTTGCATTTCTAGCTCATTCCTCACTGTTTTTTCCATTTGTAATAGCAGGGAATTAAAAAAATGATGAAAATCAATGGAAAAAGTAGAAATCTGTACATGGTAATAAGAGCATTGTGGCATAACCATAGAGAGGCGCATTTTAAAATTCTGTTTCATGGAAGAGAACACTAGTGCACGTGATTGATTGTAACGTATAAAGAAAAGTCATATATTTGACTTCAGATTGTAGCAGGATTTTGACACACTTCTGCCTTTCCAACTGTTTCCCTTTAGTTAGAAGGAAGATGAACATATGAAGTCTGACTGTTGGGTGGAGGGGCCACTAGAAGCAGTGTGGGTGGCGGAGTGAAGCTAGTCTTGGGTTTAATGGAAATCAGAATAAATGGCACAAGTAACAGAGAGGTAAATAGACAGCAATGCTTTCATTTGAACTAAAATCGAAGATGAAAATCTAGATTTACTAAAAATCAAATAGGTAAAATAATATTTTCTTTTTATTATATGATTTTATCACTATAGTTTTGTATCCACTCCTCCCCCTTTTTTATGTCAAAATGTTTCTATGCTAAAAAACATATAATTTGCACTCATAGATTAAATTACTCAAATGGGTTCTTCTTTACTAACATGATTAGAATTATTTTATTTTTGTTATATAAAGGTTATTAGTCAAAATTTGTAAGTGCATTGATATAATAAAACTGAAAATGTCCACAATAATACTGGAAGGTTTGATAAAATTTTTATTGAATTTATGCTTGTTAAAGTTTAAAAATTATTGTGATGAAATAGGAAAGCAGAAAAAATCTCATTTACAGAAGAAAACAACTTTTTGATATAATTACTTTCAGTGATGCGTGTAGGTGTGTGTTCATGATATGATTTTTAGTTTATTGTTTTATTTTAAGCTTTTCCCCTTCTATTTGCTGTTAATCAGTGTGGCTGGCAGAATTCTAAGATTGCCCCAGAGGCTCCCACCCTGCAGTGTACAGGACCCGTGTCCTCCCTGGAACATTCTAATGTGACGGGGGAGTAACCCCAGGGACTAGCCTATACGCTACAGTGACTTTAAGAAAGGGAAATTATCCTGGGTGTACCTGACCTACCAGGCGAGCCTTTAAAAGGGACTCTTCCTGAAGAACAGACTTAAAGCCTGAGAGAGACTCCACATGCAGTAGATTTTTTTTGTCGGCCTTGATGATGTGGGGGCCACGTGGTAAGGAGAGGGGTGGCCTGTAGCTGGGGATGTGAGCCCCCAGATGCCTGTCAGCAAGTGGATGGATATCTCAGTCCTACCACTGCAAGGAACTGAATTTGGCCAATAATCCGAAGGAATTTAGAGGAGCTTGATTCCCGTGTGTCTCCAGGAAGAAATGAAGCCCAATCAAGAACTTAATTTAAACCTTGTAAGAACCTCAGCAGGGAACTCATCTGTGCTTTGTCCCGTACTTCTGACTTACAGAACTAGGAGCTAATAAATGCATGTAGTTTTAAGCCACTAAATTGATGGTAATTTTTTACACTACAATAAAAACTAATATAACTAGGAATTTCATGCCCACCTAAAATTTCATTATTTTATTTCATGGAAGAAAAATAAAATAAAATGACAGCAAAGATATCTTCTCTTTGGGCCTTTTGAGGGCAGTTGTGAATACTAACAGAGAGGCTGGCAGCTTTCAAAATTCCCTACAAGGGTGAGGGTGCTAGCAGAGTTTTATTTAAGTAAATAATCAGAGATCCCCATCTTGACAAATATGGTCTTTGATGCTCAGTCTTTGAAAGAACTCAACAAACATTATTTCTCTGCAAGGTGTGAAGCCCATTCCAGTCTTGCAAATATTGTGCTGCCTGTTGCTTAGACCAATGGCCCAAGGACACATCTGTCAGCAAAAGCTTTGACATGAGTGTAAGTTACTGGAAGAATCCTAATTCCACTGGTGCACAGAGACAAATGGAAACCTGAGGAGCTGGAAGAGTTCAGGAAAGGGCTTCTTGGTCAGTTCTTTGCGCTTTTTCTGTAATGGACCATGCCGATGGGATTGATACGCCAACAAAATATTTCATTTTACATTTTCCATGCTTGGTTGATGGATTTCTAAATTAAGGCTGAGGTCAGAGGTTTATCTAAATCATCACCTGGGATCTGACGCTAAGTAACATTTGTAGATACTGTGTATTTGGGGAAGGATTTCCACTTGTCTCCTCTAGTTCCCTTTGCATACTAGCGCAGCCTTCCCATCTTCTAGCTATCAGATGAAAATAAAATCTATTTGTTTTAGGTTCCTCATATTTTGATGTACTATATTCATTAGTTTTGTCATATATATTTTCACCTATTACCGTGTTTGAGAGTGGGTTGGGTTTTACAATCAAAAGCAGCATTGATTGTATTGATTTTAACAGCAAGGATTTTTTTATATATTTTTGTTGGTCATAAAACAATGTGGCATTTGGTAGTTGTGAGCCTCTTAGACCTAAAGAATTCTGGCGGCTTATAGGAGGCAGCTTTCATTAGCCATTGATGCGTATCTTTTGCCAGTCTTACAGACATCCTGATTTTTACAAAGTCCCGCCTAACGTTGTGATTCCCTCCATTCTAACCCTTTGCTTCTGGTGTGTTTATATACATTTGGTGTGTTTATATATATTTCTCTATATTTATATGCATGTTGTGGGCATTTGGAGATACACATCTTTAGTTTGTTTTTTCATTTACCCTCTTAAATAAAATAATCTTTAGTCCATGCCCCTTCCCATTTATTAGCATATCTTTTAAAAAACATCAGGGGCTTTTGTTGAGCTTCTCTACCTCGGAGGAACCAGAGAAGGAGCCTGGAAATGGGTTTGCGCAGACTGTTTTCAAACAAAGGCACGTAAAGGTGCTGCTCCTACCCTCCTTGACACTTCCAACTATTTCTCACCCCCCGAAAGTAAGTGAATTAGTTGTTCTAAGCTTTTAAAGATTGTCTAAATGTTGGCATACGTGACATAAAACGACTGACAAAAGAGAAGATGCTTTGTCAAAATTTCACTCACTCTTTGGTAATCTTCCTAAAACAGCAACCAAATGATAAAAGCCTTTTCAACAAAAGCCTGCTTTCAGGGTATTTACAATATTCAGTCTTATACGCCAGAAGTATAGTTGAGGAATTTTTATTGTTTTTATTTTTATTTTTCATCGTTGACACTATTTAGGGCTGTCCCCCATTCCCCCCTTTGCCCACCTCACCCCGGCCCCCGTCTCCCCCTCCCCTGGCCCTCACCACACTGTTATCTGTGTCCACAGGCTATGCATGTAGGTTCTCTGGCTAATCTCTTCACCTTCTTTTATCCCATCACCTCTGCCCCCTTACTTTCTGACATCTGTCAGTCTGTTCCATGTATCCCTGCCTCTGGTTCTATTTTGTTCATCAGTTTATTTTATTTATTAGATTCCACATATGAGTGAGATCATATGATATTCGTCTCTCTCTGACTGGCTGTTGTTTTTTTATTTATTGACTCTACACTTGATAGCCATTGATTGTGCATAAACTATTAAGGTCAAAAATAAAAATAAATTAAATTTCAATTTCAATTCTACAACGCCTAACTAAAAGTGCATTTTGTACTGCCTTATTTGATCTGAAGGTAAACTATAGAAGTATAGAAGGCAGACACTTCATGGAAACAATCTTTTGTTTCTTAAAAGTGATAGCATGGGACTTAGTGCCAAGGGCAATTGTGAGAATATCATAGAGATTGGAGAACTGAAATAGTGGATGAAATACTATAAGTGGAATACTTATAAACTGAGTATTAAGGATTCTTTTTATTTACTAAAATTTTTAATAATACAAATTTGGTTATTTTGTACAAAATATTATCTCCAAGTTGACATCCTATACTTTATGTATGAATGGATAGACAAAAATAGATCTATGTAATTATAGGTAAAATGGCATTAATATACCGTCAATGACTATGGCCTTGGAAGATGATATGTTATTTAAGTTCTTTCCATTGGTAACTAATACAAAATCTAGTTAAAGATATAGACATCGATATATGTGAAATATATTTGAATTTATTTTTAATTAGAATATATTTTAAAGGTTTTCATCCAATGTGAATATTCTCTTCAAAGGAAAAAAATGACTTTAACAGAATCGGTATGATTTAAATTATGTCTAAAAAATAGTTGAGCCATAAAGGGGGGCAGGGGGAAAACCCTCATGTAGTCATTAGCATCTCAGTATGTTACCCATTATCCTAATATGTACACTCTTCAGAAATCTAAACAAAGGAAAAAATTGCTTTCTGTAACTTGGACAGCGTAGCGCACATAGAGCGTGTAATTAACCTAAAGACAGAAGGCTGTATTTATTAGGCATTTCTGTACCATAATAATAAGGGTTATTCTTGCTCGCAGAGATATTAATGGAAAACTAACTTTAACATAACTTTCTGAACAGAAATACTAGTACTTAGAATTAACGAAAACACACAGTTTTGAAGTTATTACATTCTTAAAAATATATAGCAACTAAATTTTAAGGGATTTCTTTACCAAATACTACCCAACTCAGGGTAATACAATAATTCATAATTAGTCTTTTTTGAATCCAAGTCATTCTTATTCATAAATATCTATGCTTCATATCTAAGGGTTATTTTGTAGCCATATTAACTTGGCATGGATACTTTGCCTTCACCCAGTTGCTAACCACAATGGGTGTCAATATATCTGCTCTGGTATGAGAAGAGAAAAATCGCTTATACTGTGTCCACCTAAGAATAGTCAGGATGTGAATACGCTTTCACCCCTCTCGGTCATCCAAACTGAAACCTGGAATTGTGGGTGGCAGACGTCACTATTTTCCGCCTCTTTCTCTTGGCAAACAAAGCATGTACTCTGCTCACATTTCATTGGTCAAAGACAATTCCCTGTCCAGGACTCAACTTAAAGCAAGTGCTTTTAGTCATTGCCAGACCATGTCCTAAACAGTCTGACTGTCCATGTCCCCTGTTCTTGGATTACTGCATTTCCATAAAATCTTAAAAGAAATGTGTAAATTTCCTCGTAAAATATATAGGAGTTTGATTAACATTGCATTGAATCAAAAGAATTATTTGAGGACAAATAACAATTGTACAGAACTTAGACATTCAATCCAGGTACATGACATATTCTTCATTTCTCTAAGTATTTTCTTTAAAAAAAAAATAAAAAATATATATATATATATATTGATTTCAGAGGGAGGAAGAGAAAGGGAGAGAGAGAGAAATATCAATGATGAGAGAGTCATTGATCGGCTGCCTCCTGCACGCCCCCACTGGGGATCGAGCCCCCAACCCGGGCCTGTGCCCTGACCGGGAATCAAACCGTGACCTCCTGGTTCATAGGTTGACACTCAACCACTGAGTCACACCGACTGGACTCTAGGTATTTTCCAACGTATCTGAAAGATTTATACACTTTTGTGTAGAGGTGTTAAAAATCATTTAGTTGATTTATTTCCAGTGTTTATTTTTGTGGTTATTGACCTGTTGTTTTAAAAAATAGCATTTTCTAAATTTCTGTTGGTAGTACATATAAATAAAATTGATTTTTGTTGATTGAGCTTGTATTGAACAATGTTGCTGAATTCACTTATTAATTCTAACGGTATGACTGCAAATTTTAGGTTTGCTTTACATATAAGCATATAATCAGATGATCTCCAAATATTACTTTTAGATCTTTATACCTGTTTTTTTTTCTTGCTTTATCTTGGACTGAAAAGAATGGGAAATAGTACTTCTTTTATGTGTTAGGACTCCGTTTCAAACAAGAGATAGCACAAGCAGTGAAAGAGCCTTGATCTGGAACTTACAGTTCAGCTAAAGATCAGGGCTGGATGATTTTGAAGAAGTCATTTTAACTTTCTATTTCTCACTTTCATCAATCCATAAAATAATGTTAGTTAAAGAGATTTCTCAGTGTTTCTCAGTTATAACACTCTATTTTACTCTATGATTCATTCATTCTCATAGGATTTTAAATTTTACTTGCATGAAATATCTGTGTTACTTTAATAGTAAAATAAAATAAATTCTAACTTTAAAATAGTTGTATTTCCTGAAGTCATTAGGAATTTAAAAAACTAAAAAAAAGCAGGTTAACTTAAATTATCTTAAAAGATTTATTTTTAAGCTTGTCAAAACTACCCATGTAAGTCATACAAAATATTTTCATATTGAAAATGTAATGGATAATACTTTTTTCTATTCTTGGTAACATTAATCTCTCTCAAGAACATTTGTTACATATGTATATATAATAATGTTTTGGACCCATGGAGACTTTAGTCAAGTGCTGCTTCCTTGAAATATTGAAACCTAAATGGACGGCACTTACTGAAAACAAGACTGACATCACCACCCCATTCCACACACCATATGGCACCAAATAGCCTCCACTCTCTGCCAAGATGTAATTCAAATCAGTGACCTAGAAATAAAAGACTACATATTCCATTACCAATCAATCCCCTGAGCCATTCAGTCTCTACTCAGTAATATTTTAATAAATCATTTTCGTTTATATTGATGAGCTGTTAATGCAAATTGTAAGTAAAAGGACAGTTGACTTTTATTACCAAAGACATGAATATATAATACGCTATACCAAAAGTTCCATGCTCTATGCTCGGTATGATGCAATATAACTCATTCACCAGAAAAAAACAATGGAATACTAGTAACTTTACAGAACTTCATGAATTCATACTTTTTCTTCTCATTTAATGTCTTACATTGTTCCTAAACAACTGGCTATGGCAGATAATATTAAATATAATTTGGGTTCCATTTTATGTGGTTTTAAAATTTATGTTAACTAACAAGAGTTAGTTCTAATGATATAAAGAATTCAAGAACTCCTAGTCATAATTTTAATTGCCAGTTGATTAAACCTTGCTTGGTTTAAGTTCATAGCTCTAGTTGGGTAATTCTATACACGTAAGGTTGATTTTATCTGCCCCTCTCTTCTCACTGCTTTCCTTATACTGATGGTATCATTCATAATAATTGTGACAACAATTAACCAATATTTTAGAGGTTTTGAGGTTAGGCATAGCTATCAACCTTACTGATCTCCTTAAATTTACTCCTAAGTCTGTAATTCTTAGGTATAGTGATTCACTCTACATTACTTTAGGTACTTTATGCATTGTAATAAATGCTGAGAATATAATATAAAAACAAAAAGCCCAATGCAATGCCTAATGGATAAGTAAGCAAGGGTTTTGGGTTTTTTTAAGGTACATTATTATTTCCAATTACTCAGTTTTACCATGAATCAAACAGTAAGCATCCTCTTTAAATGTGGGGGAAATAAAGCTACTCTGTCTCCATCAGCCACTTGATGCACCAGCTATGGTGCTCTTGTCTACGCTGTGGTCAGCAGGATACAGAGAAGCAGAACCATCAGGCCACCAGTCTTGGAGTCAGTGGGAAAAAAGAAAAATTATTGATGAGATATGTTTAAAAAAAATACACCCAAAGAGCAGAGGCTGAGCAGACCTGCTGCAGAGCGAGTGTCGAGTGTCGGAAAGTGCTTGCTACAGTAGGTAGCAATGCTAAGTTGCTGTTTGTCATTGTTTGATGTTAAATCCATATTTAATGTATTTCATTGTTCAGTAGCATTTTGTATGGTAAATACAGTTTCTTGATTTTCATTACATAAAATCAACATATGGACAAAAATCAGAAGATAATTTCAATTATAGAACTAAATGTAAACATTTTCAAGTGCACACTGTCAAGTCAAAGTACTCTAGACAGAAGTTGGTTGCTTCCAGTTTTGTGGTGATTATGAATAAAGCTGCTATAAATACATCCATGCAGACATTTGTGTCCATGTGTACATACAAATTGAATGAGTTGGGCAAAGACCAAGAGCATAATTGCTGAGTATGGTAAGATTTTAGCCTCTAAGAAACTGCCACATTGTCTCTAAAGTATACCAGTACAACAAATGATTCTTACCATATTATGAATATATAAACAAATTTCCTCGGAGAGGGTGAACAAAAAGGTAACTTTGGAAATGAGCAGAGTTTTTAAAACTAAAAGCAAAAGGAAATGCACATAAGCATGGTTCTCTAATGGGTAATGTTTCCCCCAGGGTACAGGTTAACAGTTATGGAAGAATATCCTTGTTATCTCAAAATATCAAAAAAGAAAAAATAAATTTGAATTTGGTATGACATACACATAATTCATCATTGCACCCAAGCAAACTGTGATATTCTACCAACTGAAATAGAGACCATCATTGACAACAGTTTAAAAGATTATGTGTGTGTTTTTTATATAAATGTGGTAAATTATCTTTTTTTTCCTAATTAAGTTGATAGTAAATGTAAACAAAAATCCTTCATTATGTCACTCCTGATTGAGATAATAGTAAGGTAACCTATTTTAGATAGCAGAATACTGTTACGAATGTTGGTTTTATTGTGTTTTATGTTTAATTCCCTTTTTCAGTTTTGGTTGCCAGGCTTGGAGCTTTTTTGTAGTTAGCTCTTTCTATCAGTGGGTTAAAATCCAAATATTTTAAAATGTCAGATTTGTACTTTGAATTAAACCATACTGGTGGTTTGTCTGGTCTTAACTCTTGTAATTTGAACTAAAATAAACAGCTGCTTGTAAACTTGATCTCTGACTAAGATGCCACTTCCTTAAGCTAAATAAACCATAGCTCCCATTAACCCCTTCTTACTGGGCCCAATCTTTACCTCAAGACCCTCTCACAGAACCTACCACCAAATCAGGGGAGTAATCTCCTTGATACAGACAGACATGTTTAGATAAATAAAGATGCCAAGTAAGAAAGGTGATGCTTTAACACAGTGATGTGCAAATAGCAGGTGATCAATAAATGCTCATAGAATGAATGAAGAAACTGAGGGAGTATTTTCCTAAATAATAGGGATGCCACTGTGTCTCAAGACATATAGTAGCTTTCAATAGAAAATGTGTTCCTTGTAGGCACATTTTGATTTTGATCTATATAAAATCACTCTGTAACACTTTATGTGGCTTTCTAATAAAGCATTTATTATCTTTTCGTATGGTTACTTACTTGGCTTACTTTCTTGTCACTTTCCTGGTTAACAAAATCACAAGATATAGCATTTCTAGTAATCCTTGATGTTCACTTCTTTTGTACACTGCACTTTTAATCAGGCTCTTAACACACACTATAAAAATATTCATATTTCAAGTATTTCTAATGGAGTTATCATAAGTAGTTTCCCTCCTGAGAATTATAACATTATTTGATTTAATTAAGTGGATCAAGTTAAAGCAAATGGTAATATAACCCCCGGAGTAATGTATATTCCAGTTATGGAAACTGCCATTTTAGTGCGAGAGCGCTCACGCACTACTTTTAAAATGTTTTTAGATCTCACTTTGTAACAGAGTTTTCAGTTATTCCAAATAAAATAAATGCTAACAATTTTAGAAGTTCTAGTTACCTTAAAATGTATTTCCTTAATACTAAACAAAATAATTTATAATTATTGTTTTATTGCCCTGAGTGATAATTCCACTGTATAGTTGAATACTTAAATGCACAGATGCATTCAAAAAGTTGAGAAAAAAATAAAAAATGATACACTGTGAAGGCACATCCCTGCCTAAGAGTTAAGAAATTATTGAATGTGATGCGAGCAAATGTTTAGATCTTACTCTATAATGTATTAAGTGATGATAAAATAATTAGTATGCTTCAAAAACAATAAACAGGTTAAGACTTTGAAGCTCTTACTTTATCCACTCCCAGTTTTTAGACATCTAAGTTAGTGCAGATTGCTGCTATCCTACTTAATGTTTATTTTTATTTTTTAAATATATTTGGATGTTTGAAGAAACACATGATCTCTCCAGCTATAATACGACTCTATGCTAATTGACTATATGATCTAGGAAAAGTCATTAAATTTTCCATCCCCAATTGTCTTTATATATCGAATGATGGGGAAAGGGCAGGAAGAATGTCTGGAGAAACTAAAAGGTGAGGACAATGACCACCATGCATCCTAAAAAATAACTGGTGGAAGAAAATAAATAACTAATTGTAAACTAAATATCTACATTTTGACATAGCAATATAATGAATTTCTATATTGATAAAGCTGTAGTTAAGTTTTTAGTTTATTTACAAAACATTTATATATATTTGGGCTATGTTCTCATAGATACCTGTGATATCACCAAAGAAGAAATTTATTCCTTTAATTTTAGAAAGGAGGCTAAATGTCAGCTCAGAAGATACAACTCTGTGTTAGGTGCCAAGCTAGAGACGGAGCCCAGATTTCTGTAGCATGAAGCTTGCATGTACTGTTCTTTCCCATCGCCCTTAAATCACAATCATTGAGAACCTGTCTGGTTTACCCATGAAAGCAGAGGGCAGCCTCACTCTGCTCGCATGGCTGAAGCACTTACCCCTGCCTGTTACGCAGTTTCCAAATGAGTCTTTCTGGATTGTGGGGTGACAAACATGTAAGGTACCTTTCCTGTAGCAGAGGTAAGCAAAGGCTTCTGAGGCATCCAGTGCCTATCACTTTAGCACCTTCCAACTTGGAGCAATGTCTGAAATGATGGACCACATGTCAGTCTAGGTAGAAAAAAAAATTGATATCAAGAAGCAGTAAATAGATCCAAAGTTAAGGGAGAGATAGAAGGCTTGGAAATCCCAATGAAATTATAAAACGGCTCTAGTAAAAATGGCAGGAAGGGAGAACTGAAAGGAGACATGATTGCTGGCAAATAATGGGCAGTCACCTTTAAGGTTCAGAAATGATCACTTCATGATTCTGGGCACAGCCATTCTATAGATGACAGCCATCACTTTGCCCCTTGCTATAAGGAAAATTACAAGTGGTGTTTTTCTTTTTGTTTTTGGTGAATGTGTGTGCATGGGTGTGTGGGTGTGTATGTGTCTTGGTGGCAAGAGTTTACATCATTGATGTTCCACAACTCAAAGATTAAATACCAAATGTTTTTAATGTATGAAAAATTTAATTGATGTAAGTTGTTTAACATTAATATCTATGCAAAGAGGCAGTACAGATTACCCCATGTGTAGGGAGGTCTCCTCTGTCTGCTGTTAGGTAACAATGCCTTGATAGAGTCTGGGGGATTTTTTTATATTAATGTTCAGAGATCTTGAAATAACAGTCATTCACTGCATAATGACATTTATTCAACAAGGGACTGCATATATCATGGTGGTCCCAGAAGATTATAAGGGAGCTGAAAAAATTATATTGCCTAGTGCCATCATAGCTGTCCTAATGTCACAGCACAGCACATTACATCTGCCTCCAGTGCACAGTACAGAAGCACGTTGTAGGGGTTTGTAGCCTAATAGTAATATACTGTATCCCAAGGCCTAGGTGTGCAGCAGGCCACACCATCGAGGTTTAAGTGCACTCTACGACGCTCGCACAACGACATAAGCCCTAATGACACATTTCTCAGAATGCATCACTATAGTTAGGTGGTGCACGGCTGCACTGACGTCTCAGCAGACTTCTTTGTAAAAAGGCATATTTCCACTAATGCACCTTGTCTGTCACATACACTGTGCATGTACACACCGCCATCAATGTGCAAGTTCACACAGACACACACTGAGTATATACAATAAGCAGAAACTATTTCCTTGGAGGCAAAATTTCTCGTGTCACCTCTTTCTTAAAACAGCAGTTTTCAGATTGACCTTGGGGTTAAACGATAACCCAGAGTTTTTTTTGATTCTTCATACAACTGACTTCTCAAAAAAGTTTTGAGTTTATTGAATATGTAACTGAAGTAACTCAGAGACTCCTGGGATAAAGTAAATGGAATTTAGTGCAAAAGGAAAAGACTATAGACTATTAGTTTAGAAGTTAAAAAAAAATCAGCACAAATTCTTCTGTCCTAAAAAAAGAAAGAAAACCAGTTACTTCAATGTCTAATCATGAGGAAAAGATATTGCTAGTTTCCATAGCAACTAAGTCCTAAGTATTCTTCATTCATTTATTTTCTACCAGAATGCATCTCATTACGGTGAAAAGAAATTCAGTGTCACATACACAAAAACTCTAATATTTATAGATCCAAATGCATTTTTTGTCTGGGGTGACTAAGTAAAGATGCTGAAATCCAGCATAGGCTCGAATGAGAAAACTTAATTTAAATGTGAGAAGAACTGAAGTTTCTCTTGAATTCTACTTATGTATGCAGCATCCATTATTTGAGCATCCGAGAGAGATGTTTTTTCATCTACTTCGACAGGCTCAGCTCTTTAGAGAGTTTATTTTATTTCCTCTAGTCAGAAGTTGATTTTAGTGCTACTTCTGGAACAAACTTAAAAGTCAAAATACAAAAGAACTAGCACATTTATTTTTGTCTGGCAATAAGATTTATTCTGTGTGGTATAAAAACACCTGACAAACTATCTGCTTGATACTGAACTTTCAAAATACTTTCATTATACATTTTGTAGTAGGAAAACAAAATGTGTTAACATAATCGACTAGTGTGTTTTCTGTACTTACAAAAATAAATTTCAGTTACAGCTATGTTACATAATTTGACAGTACTGCCATTTTGGTTGATCCATTGATGGATTTCTTGCTCACAACTTGCAAAGAAATTATTTTATTTTGGAAGCACAGTTTTAACCTTTCTAGCTTTGTCATGTACTAAGTTATACAGTTCAAGTGTGTGATTTCGACACACTTATTTGTGACTGTCATACTCCTGAGAATGTCTCACATTCTGCACTTATTTCACTGATATATCTACATAAGATCCTTTGCATTTTTCTGCATAACTGCTTTAACAAGTTTTTCCTGTATTTGTTTATCTAATATCTGTAATCCTCAGAATACTCTAGGTTTCAAGCAGTTATATTAGAAATAAAATTGATATTTTATAATTAACCTAGTGTCCTGTGACTGTGCAACCTTGGTAAACTCGTATCTTGGTTATTATGCCTTTTTTGGTAGATCCCTATGGATTTTCTATGAACACGATCAGGTTATCTCTGAATTAAGGTATTTACACTTCTTCCTGTAAACTTATCTTTTTATTTCTTGCCTTATGGGACTGGGTGAATATTCCACTATAATGTTAAATAAAAATGATAAGAGCAGACATCCTTGACTTGCTCCCAAACTGAGGAGAAAAGCATTCAGTCTTTTAGAATTAAATGTGGTCTCAGCTTAGATTTTTCATGTAAGCTTTTTAGCAGGTTAAGGATATTCCCTTCTATTTCTAGTTTGCTAAGAACTTTTATCATGAGTGAATCTATTAAAATAATCTTATTTTTTAAATTTTTATTTGTTCAAAAGATGAATCAAAAAAGTGACTGAAGTCTGGTCAGCGTGGCTCAGTGGTTGAGCATCGACCTAGGATCCTGGAGATCGTGGTTCAATTCCCGGTCAGGGCACATGTCTGTGTTGCAGGCTTGATCCCCAGTGGGGGGCGTGCAGGAGGCAGCCGATCAATGACTCTCATCATGGATGTTTCTAACTCTCTCTTTCTTTTTCCCTCTCCCTTCCTCTCTCTGAAATCAATAAAGATTTATTAAAAAAAAAAAAAAGTGATTGAATTTTAAATGTTAAACCAACTTTGCATTCTTGGGATAAATTCCCCATTATCATGATGTTACTAAATAATCCACATACTCTCTTGAAGCATATGTGACACTTGACACCTGAACCAATTTTGGTTGAAAGAAGTTGGCTCTGCATATGTGCTCACAAGACACATCATGAAATGCCTGGATTATTTTATTCCTTTAAAGGTTATTTGCTTACCAGCTTACTACTTTGGCAGTTTTGCTTCATGCTTTGTTTGTGATTGTCTCAAGTAGACTTTGCTCTGAATATAGGTTTTCATTTCTATCAAGGTGTGACTGTTCCAGTATTTCTCCTGAGTGCCTTAGATAACCAACGAGGTTGAAGGTCAAACCTCTTTACACCCTCTGTGACCTCTGGGAATTGTTTACGTTAAAGCTCTTCTGTTATTTTCCTGGCTTCATGGAGTTTCATCACACACACACACACACACACACACAAACACACACAAACACACACACACAATTTAGTGTTAAACAAAGAAACAAAGAGATTCCTGAAGCTCATTTTCAGTGTGGCTTTCTCCTCTCACAACTTCTTCCACAACATTCAGACACCTCTGCCTTCCTGAACTCTCTTTCCAGTCTTTTCAACTAAAGAGACTGCTAGGCTTTGTTTGGAGACACCGTTCATGCCCTCAGATCCAAAATATATCTGCAGGCAGACATCCAAAGAGATTGCAGGGCTTCTCTGACTCATTTTTTTTCTCTTGGGGATCACAGACCTGTACGACCTGTTATCCATGATCTGAAACTATTGTTTTACATATTTCATTCTGGTACTTTTGTTTGTACTTTTCAGTAAAATGAGTTTAAGTCTAGACCCTGTTGTTCTATGGTGTTAGTATAAGTTGTCATTTAAAAAATATTTCCTACAGTACTTCCTGCAGTACGCTATGTACTGACTTACTAACTGGAGACAGACACACTTCTTTAGAAAATATCATCCAAGTAGCATGTGGATAAGCATTTTTTGAAAGGAGCTTGGGAAAGAGCTAAGTCAGATCAGCAGCCCTCAAACAGAAATTAAAAATAACTTTAATTTAGTGTAAACAGTGTCTATAAGCCTAACAAATTCCCAATCAACAAATACTGACTATATGCTTGTGCTAAAATAATTTTAACTAAAGAGGATGGGCAAATTAATAGTGAAATACCTTCTGGTTTCATTAAATACATCAATAGATACAGATACAGCTATAGATATATAGATATTTAAACTAGACAGGTAGATTTTATTTATTACAAAACATTTCCAAGATTATAAAAGCTTCATATGCTGTTCTGAAACTGAATTTGTGTTGCATTTAAGAAAGGAGTAGAAAAATGTGAATAAAAAAGAATTGCAAGTGGAAATGTTACTAGACTCTTGCCTCAACAGTTCTTTCCTCTGCCTCAGTAGATGGACTCTAAGTAGGAAAACAGTTTTCATTTCCTAGTTATTTTCACCGTCGCGCTGTTGGTATAAATTATTTAACAATTCAGTTGTGTGCACTCTGAGCATGGCTTATAAACTGGTGCTTCTGAATCATATTTGTGAAGAGTATTTCATGCATTTCAATTTGTTTCAAAATGATATTTCAAACTTCCAATAGAGACATTAAAAATAAACTCTTACACTCATTGGGAAAGTAAGCAAATATTTGATGACATCATTAAAAATCCCTATTATAAGTTTTAAGAATAAAATATCTATTTTATAGTATTTAAGGTTTTAATTATAAATAATCATGGTAATCAATACAATAATTATCATTAAAAATTTGTATTGTTTCAGAATTTATACCTTTATTTAGAAATTGGGACAGTGTGAAATATTAAAGGCATTCATTCATGTTATAATCACTTATTGACTGCCTGCAACTCTACAGACTTCTCTGTGCTGGGATACAAATATGAAGAAGATGGTGGTCCTGTGCTTGGTGAACATAGTTGGAACTGGCAGAGACATAAAAAACTGTAAAAACGTGATGAAGAGAATATGGGTGTAGAAGAGAGGCAGGCAAATAGATGTATCTCTACTTAGCAGAGCAGAACACAACAACAAAGAAAGTAAGAGCAGGAGCTTTTTTCAGGAAGTCATGGAAGAGGGGTGGATACAAGGAAAGATAGTCCATAGCAAACCCTCCATGGAAGTCATACCATGTCTAGGGGTTCATACAATTGGTTCTTTGTGGCTGAAACAAAGAAGGAGTTTAGAGCGTAGTACTAGGCAAGAAGGCAGGAAAAGGCCACATCACAAAGAGCCTTATTAATTCCCCAAACATAGCAAAGGTGCTCAGAGTTTTTGCTGGTCACAGAACATGGCCAAGAGCTTGGCAATAAGGTCTTTAAATTTTAACCACATACTTTCCTTGGCTGTCACTGAGGCATTTTAAATAATGAAGAACGTAGGTCACATAAATACATCTTTAAAATATTTTCACCAGCTGCAGTGCAAAAATCGAGTCCAGGATGAACAGGACGGGGGAACTGGGAACTATGAGCGCAGGACCAAGAGAGCAACTCAAAGGGTGACGTAGCAACCTCGGCAAGAAAGCATGTGGCCTCCAGTGAAGCAGTAGCACTGGGAGGGGAAGGTGACAGGGCTTCCAAAACCCTGGAAAGGAGGAGCGGAAAATGGGGTTGCTACAGGAAAATAAATAATAGGAAATAAACCAGGCCTGAGAAAAATCACATGACTTGACATGTTACAAAACCAGTTACCAATTTTCAAAGTCATGCCTCAGGTCAGATCCCAGTTAGAATGTGCCCTTTTCCTGGAGCTTTTTTTTTTTTTCCTTTCATTTCTTCATTTAGCTAAATGGGACTCATGATTCAGATCCTTGTTCAAACATTCCATCTAATTTGAAGATTTTCTTGAATACAATAGCCTATATTAGATACCCATCTATCTGTTTCTGTTACCTTTCTCTAAGCATTTATCATAGTAATTACAATCATTTTCAAAATTTTTTTTCTTAACTGGAATTTAAGATCCATAATTGGTGGATCTTTGTCTATATAATTTCACTTAGATGCATTAGTTGTTCAAAGCAATTTGAACATTAAAGCAGTGATAAATATTTGTAAAAATATAACAAAAAATTAAATAGACATGAATATTATAAATGTGCATATATTATGAATTATGCTTTTTAAATTTAAGAGGCAACATCTACATTTTCTGTGACTTAACTCTCAAGAGTAAATCCCTGCAATACATACTTCTGGGGCAATACTAAAGGGCATTTTAGGTGTTATGTCTATGATATATGTGATTTCCTTAACCACGTCTCTTCTGCGAGTTATATTCCTTGGCCTAGAGTGTGTGAGCAGCCGTTTAGCTTTTCAGAGCCGTGCAAATGTTAGTTTTGATATGTGGCTTAGTCCTTAGTGATCTTTAAGATCGTTTTTCTTCGCATATTCAGCTCTAACCTTTGAGAATTTCTAAAGTGTTTCTAATCTAATATTTCCTGAATTAGAGAGCTGAGAGCTGAATGAAAAGCATTCAGAGAGAAAGATGCTTACCCTAATATGATTCTTAGCTCAAAAACTCATTCATCCATCGCTTTAAAAAGACCCAAGACAGCCGACCTTTGGGTCAGAGAAACAAGTCACATATTATAGGAAAGAAACAGCCAAGCCTATAAATAATTTGCTGTAGTTTATCATCTCTCTTTAAAGAAATAACAGCTTAAAAGCGTAGTAACTGCAGACCCAAAGGAAACATTTTTTTGGCTTGTTTTACTGTAACAGTTTTTAAAAGGCCCAGAGAGTAATGGAAAGTAGGTAGTACCCCTCCCCACTTTCCCACCCTATATCTGTCTTTTGAATTGAGAGTTAGGCAAACCTAGCTCGGTTCTTTCTGTAGCTAATGATTAGGAATGTAAGGAGCTTTCACTGGCATAATGACTAAGATGTGGGTTTCTTTCTCTGTTGCCTTAATATCACAAAGGAATTCCATTTCTTGATCAATTTTAACTACGTTGATAAGATAAAATAAGCAAAGTCACATAGTTGTAAATTCTTATTTGGAGCATTAAATAAGATATACAGATATTTAGGTATTTAAAAGTATCTGGATTTTTAAAATAGGTGGGGTTTTTTTTTTGTTTGTTTTCATAACACAGGATTAATATCTGAAAGACATGGGCTCTAATTCTGATTTTACTCCTACCTGGCTATGAAACTTCTAAAATAAAATAAGTCTCTGAACATCACATTTTGCCAGGCACAGTGAAAGGCATTTATTTGTTGACTCCAACTCTCTACTCTATCGGGTTCTCGGTTGCAAGAAACAAGACCTGATCTAGTGTGGTAACGTAAGAAGAAACATATTGAAGGCCTTTATGTAGCACACCTTATTTCCATTAGGCCTAAAGTGTACTCAGCTGGGAATAATACTCCACTGCAACCACAAAGACATGTTTGCTGCAGCTACTGAAAAGCAACACTCATGGCTGAGATCAAATGAAACCATTCTGCCTCTGCCACTGCGGCCTGGAAAGACTGATATCTCTGACCCCGTCTTTATCAGAAAAACTCCACTCTTAACTTCTGTCTCAAAACCCACTCATTGATTTGATAAGAGGAGCAAGGTCACATGCCTGTGAACTACTCTCAAGGGGAGGCCAGAAAGTAATTTATTTGCCCTCTACTTAGGAAGGCATAGATCCAAGTGATTCATTCGACAAACGTAAAGAGAGAGCTTGAAAGTTTTTGGTGGTTATAAAACACAAAGTCAAGTTTCACTGTACATGTTCAATCTTAAAATGATAGGTACCTATATGGGAAAAATATAATTTATATGAGATTAATCAAATTTTATACCTTGCATAAAGCTGTATTGACGGTATGGAAATGCAGATCTGATCAACCACACTAGCAATAATCAACAGGTATTGAGTTTTACACAAGGTCCTTGGTTAGAGACTGGAGGTGCAAAGGGGTCACTGTGCTCCCCCATACACTTTGCCAGCTCAAGTCTCAACGGCACCAACACCACTGATTGAATAGAAAACAGTCAACAAGTTGTATTGTCATATGGCCCACCCAGACAATCTGAGTAAGAGAAAAAGACAGCTAGTTATCTATTGAGTGGTAAGTATGAAAGTTTTAATGTTCCTTAAGGCTAGAGTTCAAACTTTTGATAAACATCCAGAACCCCAGAGCTTCATAAAAGATAAAAAGGTGAAATTTCTCTTTAGACTTTGACAAAAATGTGTCTAATTTGTTTTTTATTTTTATGCATTTTTTGGTAATAAATATTCTGATGTCTTATCTGTGATACTTTTCTACTATTTGTACAGTAAGTCATGATATAATTATGAAATTGTTTTCAAAGTATAGTTGAGAAAATTGGAATGTTTCTTCATTCCCATGGACGAAAATACTATGAAAATGTCATTTGCAATCATCCTGAAACTATAAAGTAAACTTCAATCAGGATTTCCTTTGCATTTTACCTGTGTTTTTACCAGAGCTGTGTGTTACTCAGTTGGTTATGAATTTCAGCCTTTGTGGGTGACCAGCTTTTATTCTCTCATTGGACACCCTGCGGAGCAAGTCTGAGCATGAAACTTCTTTGAAGCTAACCTGAAGCTCACGCGAGGAGCAGTTCAAAGGTTCACGAATTCCTTTCCCTCTTCTCTACCTCACACCGCTCTTAGGTCCACTGTTTTGTTAATTTGAAGAAATGTTCCTGGCACCAAAACAAAGCTAAGAATGCCTACATGAATGGAAACAGCATTTTTAATACTTATCGCTTAATTTAATAATACAGATTGTTTGCAAATTAAAATATTCATGTATTTATATTATAAATGTGGAAATAATTACATTAGTGGTCACATTAATGATGTATCTTTAATATATACTTATCATTTCAATAACTACACTGAATTCAACTGTCACTGAATTTTGTATTTTGGCTATTTTATTTTTAGTTTTATTTGAGTTCCATTTTAGTCACAGTTTATTTTATTTTTAGTTCTAGTATTTCCATTAAGTCTTCCTTAAATAGTCTATTTCTTTGCTAAAACCCTCTCATTTTTATTTGATTCAAGCATGTTTGTAATGTTTTGTTGAAGCATTTGTATTATGGCTGCTTTATAATTCTTTGTCAGAAAATTCTAGCATCTCTATCATCTTGATGTAGACATCTAGTGATTGTCATTTTATTTTGAGATCATCCTAGTTCTTGATATAATCCATGATGCCAATTAAAATCTTTTCATTTTGTGTGTTGTGTTATGTTATGAGACTTCATTGAAGCTATCGTTCCGAGAGCAAGAAAGTGACAATGCAACAAAAAGAAACACTTAAAATCTGTCTCTACGGGGAGGGAAAAGGGGTCCAAAAGGACTTGTGAAATACGCAAGGAACAGATCAGACTGTGCCATAGTTATTTATCCTGACCCTAAAAGCAATAGGAAGCCATACGAAAATTGCAGGCACGGGCATAATCAGATTTTATTTTTAAAGAGAATATTGACTGCAATGTGATTAATCCTAATAACTAATTTTTAAAAAAGTAGTAAGAAGATGAAGTTTTGGCCAGTGATCAACTAGCTCCACAAGACAATACTCTGGGCAAATTCTCAGGATCAACAAAATACAAAGAACAATTATTTTCCCAGCGACTGACAATTCATCCCCAAACTTCATCTCCGCAATGCACACTTTCAGATTGCTCTATGCATAGGTTCAGGTGTTCTTTGCATTCACTCACAAGCTTATTTAGACTTTTATAATCACTTATTGAGCAAAAAGTTGTGGTTTAAAGAGAAGCATAGTAGTATATCAGGATGCATTCAGTTTGCTTTGAGATAGTGTCAAAAGATTGTATAAAATGGTTGTAAAACCACTGTTTTGCTAGAGCTCCAAATCACAGAATAACAGAAAGAGTCATGTCTCAAATTCATTAGGTTATGGATTATATATATGATATGAGTTCTAAGAATGCAGGATGAAACATGATGAAAAAATATAAAAACCAATAGAAATAAAAAATAGTTTACTGCTTTTATCTGACTGAAAGTTGTCCCTGTTTTAATTTTTTTGTTTTGTTTATTTTAGGGCCAAAAATGGAGGAAATCATCACTCTTTTTAAAAAGTTTTAAAAATTGTATGATTTATTACTTTCAGGTATGCCTGCATTGTGTCTAATAATGTTAAAAATATTTTACACATGATTGAAATGAAAAAGTTGAACAGTATCCCAATCATTGTTTTACTTTTACTTCAACATGTCAGCATAACAAATGCAATAAGACAAAAATAGCATAAGGTTTTGCCCTGCTGTTATAAATATATATTTTTTGCTACTACAAAAAGGCATATGTTCTCATCCATTAAAGAAATAATAGTATTGAAAGGCTTGTTTCATTTATTGGAAGTAACATTAAATCTGTGTACTAAAGTGCCTTTACAAAGGTCTCATTATAAATTAAATGACATTTTAAACTACATTTTCTTCTAAGATATAGAAGATGTAGAAAGATAAATAGCAGTTAATTATATCTATACAATATATCCATCTAAATAATGCTTTATACTATATTATTTATCAGGGGCATTTCACGGTACAATCCATTACCCAACATTTAGTGGCTTAAAAGAGCAACCGTCTTATTTAGTTTATGACTCTGGGGGCTGAGTGGGCATGGTCGGGTCACACCTCTGCTGAGTTCCCTCATTTCCTGCGGTCAGGTGGCAGGTCAGCCGGGAGCTGCCCGATCGGAAGCACCGCCTTCACAAGCGCAGTGGTTGGCAGCCTGGCTGGTTAAAGGACCTCAGCGTGGCCGGCTCCCTTCGGCACCACTTGCATGTTGTCCAGCAGCATATCTTTGCTGTCTTCACATCACTGCCTAAGGGTTCCACAGAGAAGCAGGTAAGGATAGTGCCCCGTGGGCAAGTTCTTTTCCAGCCTCTGCTGGCGTGGCATGCGCTAGTGTCCTAAGTCCTGTGACCATGCCTCAGTGCACCCTGGGTGGGGACAGTGTCCAACAGCATTGATATAAGGAGAGGGATTTTTGCATTCACTTCTGTAAGCACTATCCTCCCTCATTATTTCCCTTTTCTCTGCAGTGAACTACACAGGAAAGTAGACAGTATCAATATGTATCTGCCTGAGCCTTCTTTGCACCTTTAAGATATAATGAATAAATAGTGAGGGTGAGGTAGGGTGGAAAAAGCACATCAGGAGTTTAATAGTGATTTTCTAAAATCTCCTTTGTTGTAGGAGCCATCAAATAGGCTAAGAAAGCCAGTAGATACATCCGGCTTAATCAGGATAAACATTAGCATTGTCATTATTGGTATACTTTCCTGGTACGAAATCAAGAGAGGGATATCAGTGGTATTAGAATAAGATTAATTCATAAACAAAACTGGTCTGAAGTGTTTCCACCAAGAGAGTATTAAAATGTATCAAAATAAGCATAATGAAACTCTGAAACTGGAGTCCCATTTTCAGCTTCAACCTTGGACACTTCCCTTTCTATGGACAGGGTACCAAGCATATTTACTCAAATAAAGCCCAGAAATGTGGAAAGCATTTTGTTTGAGAGAAAATATAAAGTATTACTCAGATATTTGTGTTCACCAGCTCCAAATTATACCTCGTCGTCATTGGTAATAAGAGCTCAGATAAATATTTAGATATAAGGAGCTAAGGGTCCATTCTCTAATTCTCATGGTAGTTGGTCTCTGCTACAAATAAGGCAGTTCCAAGAACTGGGGGAATATGAAATTTAGGGAACCGGAATGCCTATACTAATCCACCAGTCCATTCTACCGAGCCACACTAAATTGGTTTGATTTAGAAAAACTGCCCTGCTCAAGGAGAGTTCAGAATTAAATTTAACACAACTTACATCCCAGTTTTATTCTGTCTCAACACAAAGTCACCTGCTCCCCTGATGCAGGCTTTCTCTACTATCATTCTCTTGCCAATTTGTTAACCATCACCCTGAACACACCTTCCCATTCCTCTACTCTTCCCCCCAAATAGAAAAATCCTCAGTGGGCTGAAGCTCATCTTTTTCCATCTTCATTGAAACCTGATCATTACCTAGTAATATAATTTTCCCTGTTGCCTTTTTAGTAAAAATTGTTTTGATTTATATCCTATGGAGATCAAGGTGGGCAGGCATTTCAGTTTCCCTGTTTTAAGATACCCCACCTACTTACACAATTTTAAAATAGTATGTCCTTCAAGATTCATGCTTTCAGCTTCCTCTCAATTTGCCCTCGCCTCAATTTTCTCTTTATCTACCTGCTCAGCAAACCCTCTCAATTATTGATTATTTTGTCTCATAACTTACAGCGCCTGATACTACTAACTCCATAACTCTAAGTAATTTCGGCATCCCATGTAAACACCCTCCCAGTTCCTCGAATATCACTCACTGGCCTCTTCTACTTCAGAAATCTATTATTTCAGCTCCTGCTATGTCTTCCAAACTCTTCTGCTTTTATGGTTTCTCCTTCTCAATAAATGAAAATTTATTTTTCCCCAAATACCAGCTAGAAACCTTGAGATCATCTTAGACTCTATACATACAATTCATCAGCAAATTCTCCTGGCTCTACCTTCAATATATATCAAGAAACATATATAAATAAGACATAGACACATAGAAAGGTGTGGTGAAAGTCAGAGGGGAAGGGGGCTGGGGACTAGGTGGAGGTGGGCAAAGTGGGGAAACTGGGGACAGAAAGAGTCTTTGCTCGGGGCACTGGGCGCACAATGCAGTGTGCGGATGATGTTTTGTTGAGCTGCACACTTGAAGCATTTATGACTTTGTGAACCAATGTCACCCGGATAAATTCAGTTATAAGAAACACACATATATCGATAATACAGTCAGTACTCATTCCTTCTCCTGCTAGTTGAAATCACCATGATCTCATTCTTAAATTATTGCATTAGTGTCCCTGCTGGTTGTTTCAGCTTCCACCCTACAGTTTATTCTCAAAAGAGGTTACTGAGTAATTATTTTATCATAAATGTCATGTTATGGCACTTCTCTGATCAATACCTAACAATGATTTCTCATTCATTAAAAGGAAAGTCCATGTACTTTTTATAAAAATCTATTTTATGTAATTTTCAGAAACAAACACTTTAAGCTCCGGCTTTAAGGCTACCACGTACGGTGTGTAAATTGTATACACTGCGCAATACAAGAGATACCAGATACAATCATCATCATTCACGGCAATTCTCTACCCTTTTCCTCCACATGCTACACAAAGTCATGCATGACCCCTTGTTTTTGTTTTTCTTTTTTAAAGTATCTGAACTTTATCATATGGTGTTTTATACTTTGTCCCTTCTGCCTAGAAGGCTGTTTCCCAAGGTAACTACAAGACTTTCCCCTTTGTCTCCTTCATGCCTTTGCTCAAGAGTCACCTGTCACAGATGCCTTTTCCTGACCTCTCTAAATAAAATGACAACATGCACCTGGTTCACTGTATGCCCTAACTCAGTCCTGGAACCATTTACCCTCAAACCAATTCCTTTGGTCGTCTTTTGTCCTGTAGTTTATCTCGGGTGATCTGATCTCTGAAGTCTGTGTTTCTCAGATTTCCAGGCAAGTTTGCCTTATTTGGGGTTGTTCCATGAGAGGGACCAATCAGATTTTGGAGGCTGAGGAAGTGAGAAGCCAGATTAATTTTTCCTCCCTCCTGATCAAAGTGTGTTTCTCCGTTGACATTTCTTCTCATGTGGCTGTTAGCTAGATCCACCACAGATTCAGCTTTCACTGGGTGTGAAGAACGTATAAAGATTCTATCTAATAACTAGGAATCTATAAATACTGTCTTATGTAGCAAAAGGGACTCAGCAGACAGGATCAAGTTAAAGATTGTGAGTGGTAGAAAGCTTAGCTAAATTGTTTCTTAAAATTATTAGGAAAGGGAGACTCCAAGATGGTGGTGGACTGAGTAGAAGCTACACTGACACTCTCCCAGGACCAAACTGGAATTACAACTAAAATATAGAAAACCATCCTGAACAACCAACTGAAGATGAGGTGGAGAGTGCCCTCATAACCAAGGATCTAAAGTGGAGACCGCACAGAGACGGGAAGGAAGTGCGGACGCCAGAGGGCTGCTGGGCTCCCACAGGCAGCAGCTGAGGGTCCAGAGGGGGATCTCAGCTGGGGGCTCCCACTGAGGACTCTGGGGCCTCAACCCCAGGCTGGGCTCCCCGGCCCAGAGCACCAGGACTGAGAAAGGTGCCCACATAGCATCTGGCTGTGAAAAGCAGCTGGGTTTCTGTCTGCCAGGGAGAGGCGGCTGGAACTGCAGGCCCCTCTTACAGGACCAACCCACGAAGTTTCATGTGCAGCCACTCACCTTGGGCTCCAGTGGAGGGAGAGCAGAGTACGATAAAGCTGAGCTGGCTCGGATGGAGTTCAGAGGGCAGCCATCTGGATTCCGGTCCCCAAACGTCAGAGGACGTGTTTCTCGAGCAGACCTTTATCATCCAAGCAGCTCAGCCTGAAGGGGAAGCAACTGCTTCACCCTACTGGAAAACCTCTCGCCCCACTCTGTGGAGTTTCTACAGCCTGAGGCTCATTAAGAGATTGAATAACAATCAGCTGTCCCACCCTGTGGAGTTTCTACAGCCTGAGACTCATTAAGAGACTAAATAACATTCAGCCCCTGGGTGCTTCGAATTTTTGCCAGATCTGCTTCTGGACCCAGGGCTTAGAAAAGTAGACCTTGGTACACATCTTGGGCCTTTCCAAATGCACCCAGCCCCAGCAGAGATAACCACAAGCTGTGCAGAGTGCTGAAAGCTTCAAACAGGGTATTCAAGGGCAGTCACAAAAAGTGTCTGACATTGGCCTGCACCAGAGACCATCCAAAAGACTGAGAATCCTAGCAGATCTACCTAATACATAGAAACAAATCCAAACAGGCAGCCAAAATGGGGAGACATAAAAACAAACCCCAAATGAAAGAACAAAAGAATTCCGCAGAAGAAGAGCTAAATGAAACAGAGAAAAGTAATCTCTCAGATAAAGTTCAGAATACTGATCATAAGGTTGCTCAACAGCATGAGAAAAGATATGGGAACTATGAAGGAAATCAAGAATGACATAGTAGAAATTAAGAAACATTGGAAGAAATAAACAGCAGATTAGGGGAAACTGAAGACTGGATCAGTGGATTAGAAGACAGAGTAGGAAAAAATCACTCAATCAGAGAACCAAAACGAAAAAAACAATTAAAAAACAGGTGGACATTCTAAGGGAGCTGTGGGACAATATAAAATGTATTTTAGGAGTACTAGAGATATAGAAAGTAAGCAGGGGTTTGAAGAAATAATGGCAGAAAACTTCCCTAACCTGATGAAGGAAAAAGTCACACAAGTTCTGGAGGCACAGAGAGTCCCAAGCGAGAATTCAAAGAGGCCCAAGCCCAGACACGCCCAATGCCAAGAATCAAGACAAAGAGAGAATCTTAAAGGCAGCAAGAGAAAAGCAATCTTACCTACAGAGGAGCCCCCATGAGGCTGTCGGCTGACTTCTCATCAGAAACTCTACAGGCCAGAGGGAATGGCATGAAGTATTCAAGGTGATGCAAAAGAAGGATCTGACATCAGTACCCTCAGTCTGCAGGTCGATGAGCCAAACTGGCTAGGGCTAAATGTTTAAATTTAGGAGCTAATATCTAATGAATATTTTATGGCAGGCTACCTTATTCCCATAATGTAATAAGAAACCTGAGGTAGAGGAGTGAGATAATTTGACCTCCCACCCAAAAAAGTAAAAAAGGCTGTAAGTGGAGTGAATTTATCAGTGGAATCAGATGTCTTACGGTTTCTGTTTTCTTTAGTGACGACCCAGACAACCACCATGACAATGCCTCCCCACTGAGCCCCAAAGCCTCTTTCTATATCTATAATAGAGTTAACCCCATCTGGAGAACGTTGGACGGGATTTAATAAATGCTTGTTGTTCATGAATATTTTAGCTGCTCTGATGAGGAGACAGCGTAAATATATGGAAGTTACTAACAGCAAAATATCGATATAAACATTATAATACTATCAGAGCCACTCATGAAGAACAAAAATAATAATGAGACTTCTTTGGTATTTATCCAGAAGTCTATGATTCCTTATGTTTATTTATTATGTTTGTGTTTATTTTCCAATTATATGGTTTGAAATGCAACCACATCTATTTTACTAGCCAAGCAGTAAGCAGTTTGTATAATGCATGGAGGCACCTGCCCTACGAAATGATTTTCATTTACTTTCTGGATGACCAATTCAGGTACTCCTAATTAGAAAAGTAACAAGGTCAAAAGAAAATCCATTTGTTGTGGATTTATTTGCACTTTGTAAAATGATTCAAACAATATATATCCTTTGAATACATACCTAAACTTAGTCGCACTAAACTATTTACTTTTGTAACATATCTGCAAATGAATATGCCTTAAATAAAATGAGTTTACTTAAATCCGTGAAATGAGATGTTATAGCTAGAGAGTAACTTTCTATTACTAAATGTTTTTCTGGTTGACTAATTCAATTTTAATCTAAACCTTCCAGAATTTTAGACAGATCCAGAAATTAATAATAATACTCTATCCCCCCCGCCCCCCAGAACATTTATAGAGAATAGTTAGGATATGTATGTAGATTAAGTAATTAAAACAGTTTTCTGTCTTTTAATGTTTGTCATGGAACTTCAGCCTCTCAAAAATCTATTTTGTAGCCATAAGAATTGAGATACTTCAGGGCTAGCTAGACTTGTAAAACAAAGGAAATGCTACTTTAGCAAAACAGAAATTAAGACCATTAACAACATGAAAGTTAAGGACAAATGCACTCTATAAAATTCTTATACTATTATTAGTTTAACTATTAAATAAACTAATTTAAAAATAAATATGCAAAATTTTAGTTTAGGTGAAAAAAGAATGTGGTATTTTAAACAACTTTAATTTTAGGCACAACAGTGAGTAAATATATCCTGTGTAGTTAGCTTTAATTTTACAACTTGTTTTATTTACCTCAATATGAGTAACATGTGAAATGTGTTTGTCTCAAAAACATATTTGAATAATAAATAATTTTATAATAAAACTTTATTGTATACATTAAAAAAACAAAAATGCATATCTGTGTGTCAACTTGCTAGAATATAGTACTCAGCTATGTAATCAAACACTAATCTAGGTGTAGACGTGAAGGTATTTTGTAGATGTGATGTGAGATAACAGAAAACATTTATTGGTCTCTGCTCCCAGTTCCTACCACAAAGTTCCCCAAACCGTTGTAATCTGCTAAGTGATAAGAGCACTAGGAGCATCTTATGTTTTGATATTTGGTCTTTGACCCCAGTTCCTGACACAGGGGTCCTGAAAAACTTACAATTTCTTGGGTGATATAAGTGTCTTTTGTTTTAATGAGGTGACTCTGGGTGGGCTTCTAAATGGCTCCTGGATGGGGGCTGGTCACCAGGAAAAAGTGAGGAGAATTGTAAAGAGAGCTTCAAGTCTTCAAAAATACATATATCATCAAGGACAGAATGTTGGTAGAAATATAAATGTTAAAGATGCTTCTGTTGAGATTTCATGTGGAAATGAGAAGCATGTCAGTAGACATTGAAGGAAAGTGATCCTTGTTAATAAGTAGCAGAAAAAATTGCTAAAACGTTTTCTAGTATTTGGTGGAAAGGAGAACTTGTAAGTATTGGGTTTGGATGGTTAGTAGAAGAGATTTCCAAAGTATGGAAGATGGGAGCTGCTTTCTCCTTGCTGCTTATGGTAAAATGCTAGAGGAATGAAATCAATTGAAGAAGCAGCTGTCAAGCAAAAAAAGACTAGAGCTTGGTGATTTGGAAATTTTCAACTTAAACTGTATATCAAAATACAAAACAAAAAACACTAATTTGGATTGAAAGCAACAGAAATAGAATAAAATGAAAGAAGGCTCTTGGACTTTTGTGGCTCTACAGGCAGGAAACGAGATGACAGAGCCACCTGGCTGTGAACGTGCACTATTCTCAAGGGAAGGGATGGAGGACTCCAAGGGCAGATGAGATTTAAGCTTTAGAATTAACGCTAGAATGGGGTAAGCTTTGGGTGATGGGGTGCATACATTTTGCATGTGGGACAGATGTGAATTTGGGGAGGGTGCACAGGGTGAACTATACTCGGTTACATAGTGTCTGAACATATTTAATAAAGTCTCCAAAAATTCATGTCCACAAGGAACCACGGAATGTGACCTTTTTTGAAACAGAGGCTTTGCAGTTGTAATTACTTAAGATGAGGTCATACTGGATTAGAATGGACCCTAAATCCAACTGATTGGTGACCTTATAGGGAAAGAACGCTTTGGAAACACACGGACACACAGAAAAGGAGGCCATGTGAGGATAAAGGCAGAGACCAGAGTAATCTATATGCCACGAAATGCCCAAGGATTGTTGGAAACCAACAGAAGTTAAAAGAGAGGAAAGGAAGATTCTCCCCCGAGCCTCCAGAAGGAACCATCACAACGGAACTTCGATTTTAACTTCTGGCCTCCTGAACTATGACAGAGTAGATTTCTGCTGTTTTAAGCTCCCTATTTGGTGGTATTTTGTTACAACAGCTTTAGGAAGCTAATAGATTATGTAATAAAATTTAGTTTAATTTAAGACCACAAGCAATACATTTATTATCTGATACTTTCTCAGGTAAAAGAAAGTAAAAATAAATATCTTAGACGTGCTAAGTTGTGTGCCTCCTGAAGAATAGATTATACACACACACACAAAACTAATATTCTTAGTATTTGCACACTCACTGAAAAAATATAATGTTTTAAATAATAAAAGAGTGGTAAATAACCATGTCAGTTTATTGCATTTTAATGAAAGATCAGTTTATTCTGAATAGAAATATTTCAATATAGTGTCTTTAAATAGTATTTTTCTCTAAACTTCTTTTTGCCTATAATCAATCTTTAAAAATGTTTCTTTAATTAAATCTCTAAAATCTAAATATGTTTGTATAAATAAAACTGAAATATTAGCACTTTGCTGGAGGCATAGATGTCAAATGGGGTAATGATCATGGGAAATTTAAGCTGTATTTTTTAAAAAGCATAAATTGAGTCTGGCAATAAACTAATAATTAATTAGAGCAGCTATTATACTAGTAATGGAAATGATTACTGATATCAGAATGTAATATATTCAATACAATGTACAGTCCCAATGGTATTTTTGGAAATAAAGCAGCACTGAGGCCGTATTTTCTATTAAAATGAATAAAACTTATTAAAATATGATTTACAATATTTTGCATCTGTCTCCGAGTAAGAAAAAGGGACACATTTCATTATCATATTTTCTTTTTATCTTTTCCAATTATCCTGCAGCATTAAGAAAACACGTTTTCCCATTTTTAATTAAATTTACACATGATCAGCTTTAACTGGTAAGCACAAATAAACCTTTATAATTTTTATGTTATTTAGTGTGTCTACAAATATCCAAAGTCTCTAAAATATTTCGTTGCTGATAACAGACTGTTAAAATAAATGGAAACAACAGATAGGGTAATCTATACTACCAAAAAATATATAGATATATTACTGAATTCAACTTGCCATAATTTCACCCAGTGTAGTAACTTAATATTTTTAATTTTTGATGCAGCGCTTTCTAAAAAGAAATGCCTTATTTTGACTTTAAACTTTAATTTAATGTTACAGATTTTTTTAAAATGTAGAGTTTAATGAATAGATAATCATGAAGAAATAGAAATAGACAGGTGGGAACACTGAGTAGTTGTAACTGCTGTGGATAGAGGAGCGAAGAGGATCTTGGCCTTGCACTGAAAAGCCAGTGAGTCGGGAGGAGACTAGGCAGGCCAGGGCCAAAGGGCTACTATCACTGCTGGCGGGTGAAACCCTAAGAGGATGAGTCAGGACAAGGGGGTGACCCGGACCTTAGGGAGACCAGCCGTTAGTGGACCAGAAGGGGAGCAGAGGGAGGGAGAGAGTTAGAGAATCTGACCAGGGGAGGTGTGGACTCAGATAAATGACAGACAGCTCGAGCCCTGCTCTCTCATCCTTCAGGGATAAACCCGAATCTCCCCACTGACCCCCGAGTAAATTCTGTTCTTCCATAATTCCATTTCCAACAATTTTCACATGGCAGTTTTCCTGTGATGATTGCACAGGGTCTGCATTCCCTGCCAGGCACTTTCCCCTGAGGGCGGCGACTCCTGGGCCTGCACTGTCGCCTGGCTAGTGGGACCCGTCTGTGCGGCTGCAGGGAGCCCCGAGCGAGCGAGCGGGTGCAAGTGCATAAAAAGTGGAGGCTGGTAAGCTGGAAACACAGCCTAGACTTCTGGGGGGTGAACACGGCCCTTTAACGAGATTTTTAGGGGAGCGACGGTGCTGGGCCCTGGAGTGCAGAGGTCGGAGCATTAATGGAAAGTGAAGGACTGAGGTCGAGAAATGTCGAGAAGTATTTAGATAGATAAGAATAATAAAAATGTAAGGGACGAAAGTTGGGGGTAAAGGGGAGATTTAATTTTGCTTGTTTGGCTTTTGTTTTCTTATTAAGGATACAGGTTTGCACGTTCTTTAATGCGGACAAAAAGGAGTGAGGCCAGTGGGTGTGTTAAAGATATAAATTCGCCTTGAACATGAAGTACACTTTATCTTCTAAGGGTAAGGAAAAGAAATATACATCTGAGTGAAATTAAGGTGGGTTTTTTGGTTGCGGTAGATTGTACCTAGGTGTTTCCCTTTCTCTATATGATGTGAGGCAAGGTAATCAAAGGATTGTGAAGAATGGTAGATATTTGAAAACAGTCTTGATGGGAGTAAGAGGCTGAGATATTTAAAAGATGAATTTAAAAAATCTTGGTGGTCCTAAGATTTCGGCTATAGTCTGAGTCCAGATATCTGTTTCCTCACAAACATAACTGTATACTTTTTTCCAATAGCACTTAGCCAACCAGGGCTTGTAGCAGAGAAAATGGATTGTAGCATTGATCCGGAGAAGTCCAGGCCCAATCGATCATGGAGGGGATACAGGGTCGAGTCGCTGTGATATGAATGAGTACAACAGGAGTGAAGTTGTTTAAAAAATAGAAGGATGGGAATTTATGGGATATGAGTTTATTATATTTCCTAAATTTAACTCTTTGAGACACAAGGTATGACTGGCATTGCAGTTTAACTATTCTATGAGTTTTAAAAATAGTTTTTGTGATAGAGCTACCAAAATGGGATGTTAAACTGTCCTTAAATTATCACAGGCATTTGGAGTGATGACAGGGAAATGTTTCTGATTTCTATCTGAAAGATGTCATGGAACAAAGAGTGCTAACTGGATTAGAGGAAACACAGGGCTTACAGCCAAAGTGCCTGAAACTCACACAAGCATGGGCATATAGCAAGAGATGCAGAACAAGAAATGATGATGGAGGGGACATCAAAATCCTCTCCTGGCTCTGGAGATTGTGTTTGATGGGAGTGATTTTGCAGTGGATGACCACAGGAGAATGTGCTCTTAGGGGAGAAACACGTCTTAGTCAAAGCAAGCAGGAGGTAAAGCTTTGTGGAAAAGATGAAGAGTGATGGGGAAAGTTCAGTTATAATGAACCCAGGGTTTCAAGCAGCAGAGGAAAAGGGTTGGAGGGGACTCAGTACTGGAAGCCTCCAGGAGATGAACAATTCAGCGCTGTAAGGACGCAAGAGAATAAGAGAATATGAAAATTAGTTGAAAATGGAAGGAATTGCTCCCCAAAGACTAAAAGGAGGAGAGACATGTTTAAAAGTGACTAGATTGAAATATTATAATTCTGGCAGAAGTCATTTTGGGGACAGATTGACTGAGAGTTGGTCTCAATACTTGACCTGCTGAATTGATACAAATGGGTGACAATAGCCATGTTTTTAACGATTGATGTCCCATGTCATGGAAGAAACTTGGTAAAGGAGTAGAAAGACTCATTTTCTGTACAGAGATATTTCAAAGTTTTCAGAAGAATAGAAAGAGTGCTGCTTTGAGTGACTGACCCTGTTAAAACTTCAGAGAAGAGGTGGAGCTGTGTCCTAGGATGAAGGTTACGGACCTAAGGATGGCGTAAACTTGAGAAAGTGAGTATCATCTACCGTATATCGTAAGTAAAGAAACAGAGATTAAGGCAAAACAAAACCTACGTTGTAAGATTATTTTTGAATGATAAAACTTCAATATTATGAATGCAATTTTTATAAATTTTAAAATATGATTTTGCAGTTTATTTAGTCAGACTCTCCAGAGAAACAGAACAAATAGGGCAGCATATATATGTGTATGGTGTGTGTGTGTGTGTGTGTGTGTGTATGGGAGAGAGGAGAGATTGAGAGATTTTAACTGATTGGAAGAGGCCCATCACATGAAAGATTGTGCATAGATCAGAAAATTCCAATGTTTAAACACTGCACTGTATATTTAGCAACTGTTGATGATATAGATAATTCTAGTTTATTCTTAAACTACAATTTGAAGAGAAAGAGAACTGAAATTTTGTAGGAACAACTAGTACAAGTATTAGCCTTCCAAGATTTAGAGACAATGAGACCACGTGGTTAAAGAGACAAACCGCAAGTAAAAATCGCCAGCGAAGTAAAAGAACCAAGACTTGAATGTCAACCTTCTGACAAGTGTAAGACTTGTTGAGCCACCATAGCGGTGACATAGAGAGAAATGTTATCTACAGTTAGAATCAATATAAAGAATCAGACCACTGATAGTCTTTAAATTTAGGCAAAATATCATTCTTCATTAGAGAGCCGGCATGTGGTAGGGAACTAATTAACTTAAAGCTGCTTTAAAGGGGCCCACAGGTATTCATGTCAGCAATGTACTATTTACCGGCCACTAATCTAGAGGTGGTCTTAATATGGAAATCCTTAATTTGAAAATAAGGATGATTTTATATTACACTCTAAAGAAGGTAATTGTCTTTAAATTACCCTTCTTTTCTCCGAAGATTTGATCTCTGAAGCCTGAAATGAAACTTTAAGATTTTCAATTAAATTCAAGCCTTCAAGGTTTTGTTGAAACTAAGAAAATGATTTGTGAAACTCTTTATATACTGTCTCTAAAATAAGCTTCAAGCAAGTAATGTTCTAATTCTTAACATTTAGACCAGTTATAAAAGAGAAACTCCTTAATACTGAACTTCTGTCATAATGTTCAAGACATGCAAAAAATAATAAAGTATTTATCAAATTAATTAAGATTGTATTTGAATATCTGTAAAAATTTTAAAAAGTAAATGGCTTATTGATTGCATGCAATGTTAAGGAGGCGGAGGCTATGTGAGCCAACAAAAATCATGTTTCCTTATATTATTTGACATCTAAGATTGCATATACTGCACTTATAATGATACATATTACATATTTTTAGTATTCTCCCAAATTTTGCTAAATGTTTTGGGTTAATTCAACACCCTTTTAAACATAAAACATGCAATAGAATGGGAATAACATGGAACTCCTTAAACCTAGTAAAGGGCATCTATGAAACACTCACAACTAATAACACAGTTAACAGTGAAAGACTGAATAATTTTCCCCAAGATGAGGAACTAGACAAATATATCTGCTCTCACAACTTCTCTTTAACATTGTTCCTGAGATAGTATCCAATTAGACATGAAAAAAGAAAGCAACATCCAGAGTGGAAAACAAAACTCTATTTGCAGGTGACATGATCCTCTATATAAAAAACTGTAAGAAACCCACAAAAATCTACTAGAACTAATAGTAGGATTTCAGCAAGGTTTTGAAATAAAAGATCCATATACGAAAATCAGTTGCATTTTTGCAAGCAAATACTAAAATTCCTAATGAAATTTTAAAAAATAATAATATTTATAATAGCATCAAAAGAATAAAATATTTTGAAATAAATTTATCAGAGGAAATGCAGGATTGTACATTGAAAATTTTATAATATTGTTGGAAGAATTTACAGAAGACCTAAATAAAAGGAAAGGCATCTTATATTAATGACTTGGAAAATTGACTATTGTTAGGATGATGACACTACTGAAATTGATCTACAGATTTAAGCAATCTTTGTCAAAATCCTTGCTGCCTTTAGGCAAAAATCGACAAGCTGATCCTACATTTCATATGGAAACGCAAGAGACCCAGAATAGAAAAAACAGTTTTCAGAAAGAAGAAATTTGGAGGACACAAACTTCTTTATTTCAAATATTACTATAATCAAGACACTGACATATTGACATAAACATAGCTAAACACATAAAGATCAATAAAGCATAATCCAGAATCAAATAAACCTCGACACTATGGTAAATTGATTTTTCATAGGAATATCAAGATAATTTGATGGGCTAATTGATGCCCCTAAAAAAAATAGTGGATTGGTCTATTTGTCCTTGTGTTTTCATCAGTATTTGCCGCCCCTATTTGGATGCTGTTGTTGGGTGCATACATGCTAATGGCTGCTTGATATTCTTGGAAAGTTAACCAATTTATCCTTATGTAACGCCACCCTGTATCCCTGATAACTTTCATTGTTCTGAAGTTTCTTTGTGTAAGATCAATGTAGATACTCTAGCTCTCTTTCCATTAGTGTTATCAGGGAAACCATTCTCAGTCCATTTACTTTTAGCCCATTTATTTCTCTACTATACATAGTTTTTATCCACTTTGTTTCTAAAGTGTTGTATTTATTTTTTGTTGTTGTTGTTTTATTTTTGTTTAAAATATTTCTCCCTAATGACCCGTTCCACCCCATCCCGCCACCCTCCCCAATCCCTCTCCCCACCACTGTCCGCGTCCCCGGGCCCTGCATACATGCGTATAAATTCCCTGGTCAATCTCTCCCCCTCCACCCGCCCGCCCTCCTCCATCCCTCTGACATTCGTCAGTCTCATCTTTGCTTCCATGTCACTGAATCACTTCTGTTTATCACTTTATTAAGTTCTTTAGATTCCACATGTAAGTGAGACCATGTGATGTTTGTCTTTCTCTGCCTGGCTTATTTCGCTTAGCATAATATTCTCCAGGTCCATCCATACTGTGCCAAAGGGTACAAGATCCATGGTGTGAATGTCCCACAGCTTTTTTATCCACTTGTCTGATGGGCACTTGGGCTGTTTTCAGATCTTAGCTATTGTAAACTGTGCTGCTATGAACATAGGGGTGCATAGATTCTTTCTGATTAGTGTTTTAGGAATATATCCTAAATTGTTGTATTTAGGTATCAAATGCATAATAATTCTATTTATTGCATTGGGTCTTTCCTTTTCCCCTTCCATTTTATGCCTCCTCTGATTTTAACTAAATATTTTATGCTTCCATATTCTTTCCACACATAGTATATCAATTATACTTATTTAAAAAAAAAAAAGTGGTGATCCTAGACTTTACAATATACATTTTAAATAATCTAAATTCATCTTCAAATGACACTGTAGTGCTTCATATGTAGTGTAGGTAATTCATAGCAAAGTATCCCCAATTCCCCCCTCCTGCCCCTTGCTAGTGTTGTAACTGATTCACCTATCCATACACTCTAATCATCAAACACATCGTTACTATTAGCACTTTAAACACAAGAATAAGAAAAATAAAATATTTTAATTTTTTATTTACTTATTTCTTCCCACGTGCTCTTTTTTTATGTAGATACAGTTTTCTGACCTATGTCATTTTCCTTTCACTTGAAAAACTTATTTAAGCATGTCTTGCAGGGAGGATCTGCTGCCCAGAGAATTCCCTGAGCTTTTATTTGTAAAAGTCTTTTTTTCTCCTTCACATTTGAAAGATTTCTAGATTTCCTTTCACTCTCTTCTTGCATTGTTTTTGTTGAGAGATTCACTCTAATTCTTACTCTTATTACTCTATATGTAAGACTTTCCCCTCTCTGGCTTTTCTCAAGATTTCCTCTGTCTTTCATTTACTGAAGCTTAATTACTAGGTATAATTGTTTTTGTTATTTATCCTGACTGGTGTTCCTTGAGCTTTATAGATCTGTGGTTTGGTGTCTATCAAACATTTTGAAAATTTTTTGGTCATTATAAATTTCAAATATTTCCCTTCCACTCTGTTTTCTCCTTGCAGTATTCCAAATAAGTCTATGTTACACTTAAAGAAAAAATCTCCAGCAGTTATTGGATGTTCCATTCTGGTACTTCCTGTCTTTTTTCTCTTTACATTTCAGTTTGGGAAATTTCTGTTGACCTATTTTCAAGATCACTGATTCTTTACTGACCATGTCCCATAAAAAGGTAAGGTTATCAAGGGCATTCTTTATTTCTGCTACACTTTATTTTGATTTTTACCACTTGTTTTTTGAATTGTTTCTTAGAACTTGCATCTCTCTGCCTATATTACCTTTCTGTTCTTGCATGTTGTCTACTGTTCCATCAGCGCCTTTCACATATTAATAATAGTTATTTTAAATTCCCTGCCTGCTAATTCTAAAGTGTGTATCACACCTGATTATAGGTCTGAAGCTTGCTCTTTCTTTTCAGGCTGTTTTTCCCCCTTTTATTTTGTATGTCTAATATTTGGTTTAAAGCTGGACACAATATATTGGGCAATAGGAAATGTGGTAAATAGGCCTTAATGTGAAGTTTCATGTTAGTCTGGCTAGGTGCTGTTCTCTATTTAATGTAGCTCTAGGTGCTACATTCCTCTTATTTTTGTGTCTCTTATTGATTGAGGCTTTTCTAAGAACTACCTGCAGTGAGTCTGTGTCTTTCAACTGTTTCATCTCTAATCATAGGGATTCCTGCTGGTGTGGAGGTAAGTGTGGAGCAGAGGAAGCATTCTATAATATATGAGTGCATCTCATTATTTTAAAGGGTCTATTTCTCTGTGTTGTGACTTTTGCAATGTTTCTTAGCATCTCTTTTCCCTGTAAGTGAGACAGAAGGTCTAGAGAGTCCTAGAGTGAGGGTTGGCTGGGCTCCAGTTTTAAGTGTTTTTCTTAGAGAGTAGGCCTTCATCATGAAGAAGACTGGGTGTAATTCAAAACTATTTCTCTTCCCCTTTCCATGCCAGAACCACTAGATCTTTCTCATTTCTTTACTGCAGGTGCCTAGAGAGAACACCCATAAAAGTATTCCCCCTCTCATTAAGACTGAGGTCCCCAGTGGTTTAACATTCTCAAGCTAGTCCACACTCAGCCTCCAGCAATTTGTTAACATCGCTGTGTAGATGTTCCCTTCAGTTTAAGGCTCTTCTGGTGATAAGGTACCAGCCCTAATTCTCTGGATGTGCTTGTCTCTCCAGATTTTGAGGTAGCAGTCTGCCTTGCGACACTGGCTCTCTGACAGGTCCAAGAGTCACCACTGAGTCACAACCATTTCTTGTTTTAGTGATGGGAGTAATGACTTCTGAGCTCTTGAGATATTGGAGTTGAAATTGAAAGTCCACTAATACCCGCTGATAAGGTGTTAGCGTTGCTCTTGGGAATTTGCTTGCTCTTCCTTACACTTAATTTTTTTGTCTCTTATGTGACATTTCCTCTTTTTGCTATTAACTTTTGGTTATTTGACAGAAGCTCTTGTAATTTAATTAGTCTCCATCTGCCTGTTATCATTTGGAACCTCCTTCCATTAGACTCTCAGGCTACTCCTCTCCCCCTAGGCCAGGGAAAGCCTGCGAAGCTCACGTTTGTCAGGAGGCTTCCACTCACTTGAACATCCAACCATCTGTGCTTCTCCTTCCCCGTCGGTTCCACAGGTGCTCTTCCGCTATCTCCTTCACCCTGCATTCACCAGTCCCAGCTAGCTGGGCTTAACAGGTCTCAGCTCATCCATGGTTGATGTTGAAAAGTAATTTAAAAAAACCCATCAGTAGCTATCTGACACATTTTACTAAAGTAATATAACTGTTAAAATGAAGGTGCTTTTCAAAATTTTTGAAAATCCAGGTAATGTATAAAAGTACACTTTTACTTAAAAAGATATGCCGTTAAAAGTCTGTTATTTGTCTGATACCTAAAATGTGGTGTTCACACTGTGACTTTGAAGTATAAAACCTAATAGAGTACAAGAAACAAGTTATTTCTCTCAGTTTCTAAATCACTCAGTTTAGAGATAGAAAAGCGAGTCCCCAAAGAAGTAAAGTAAGTAGCACAGATTCCAACTTACAGATCAGTGATCTTTCATTGAATAACCCTGCCTTCTGACACCTCTGAATAATTTGCTAGTTGCAGACAGATAAATGGAGGCTCTGGATTGCTACAATTTTCAGTCAAGGCAGACTCAACCAATAACATTACCAACAATATCCCCCACGGACATATTTATTACAACTATTCCCTGTTTTGTTCTGCATCAGCAGGTCCATCTGGCAGTAAAGGATCGACCAGGTGTTCTAGGGAAAAGCTGGCACACAAATGCCTTGAATATTGTGATATTAGCAGGAGGGAGAGATTTAGAAAATTAAAGGGAATTAAATTATTCTTGGTATATATGAACTTACAAGACATTTTTAGGTGGTAACAATTATGGGACATCTTTTGCTTTATTTGTACCTGGTTTTTGGCTTGGTTTAAAAAGTCAGAATGAAGTATAAAGATCCAAGAGAGATTTAGTGTCACATCAATAGTGTAGTGAATAAATAAAAGTTTAGGTAAGCACCTTTGAAAATCTGTAGTAAAATGAGAAAAGAAAATAAGGTATGGCACAGCTCATCAAAATGACTTATTCTAAAGAAAAAAATTATAAAACCTCTATCCTGATTACTCTTGATTAGTTGGTACCTGACTTAAGTTTTTCAATCAGATAGTCAAAATATGGCTTACAAATGACCTTTGCCTTACTAACTTGAATTCTGTGGCTTGAATCAGCTAATCCTTTCCCCAAAGTGAACAATGTCCTGTTTATTTTTGCTTATCAAAGGCCACAAAGATACTAAGAGAGCAAATCTTACTGAAATGTTATAGAACGCCTGTTGAATAACAAACATAGCGCATATCCACCGAGGCTTCCAGCAGCCCCAAGAGGCGTTGTGTGGCACACTGATACACATTAATGAGAAAACCGCCTCGCTGGGACCAGCGCTATACAATGCCCTTGACTTTCACTAGGTAAGGATTAGCACCATGGCAAAAGTGTTTTTATTAGTCTTAAATATGCATAAGGCATATTATAAAATATGCAACCATATAACATCTCTCTGGCCTTTTAAGTCAGGAAAAATGATTAATTTTTTTATGATTTTTTATTTAGCCTTCTATTGTAACTTTTTATATTTCAGTTATCCTGTTTTACCTTAAAGCATTATTTCATGATTTTAGAAAGACTGAAACAAAGTTTTTTTTTTCAATAGTTGATGATTTCAGGATTTAGAAATAACATTTAAATGTATAACTCTTTAAATAGACCTATATGTGTTCTTACACATTTTTATAAGTACGGATTTTATCATAATGTTTTTTTCTAATTTTTCTTCAACAAATTTTTTATTATATGTTTTTTCATGTTGTTTTTTGAATAATGTTTTTATATTGTCATTATTAAAATAGATATAAATTAAATTTTAAAAGATACCAAAACTGCATATATATATGTAACACACACACACACACACACACACACACACACATTCAAATGTAAAATAAGTTAACTCCCTGGGATAAAAGATGTCAAGAGCTTAACACTTCAACATTGTACTGACCTGGAAATTTGGTTGACTATACTGTTTTTATTTTGTCAGTAAGCATAACATTATATTAACCACTCACATCCTTCAGGGCTTTATTCTTGTTTCTAGAATTAAATGAATTAAATGTGTATTACTAATCAATCACTAGAATCATCCTTGGGTTCTTTATGTTATGCTTTAGATTGATGAATTTAATTGCCAAGGATGCTTCTCCGGAAGTGCCCATGCTCTGCTTCCCTCTGTCTTTTGCATCATAGAGTGTCCGCCGTTGCTTCAGCTCTGTTATGACTATGAAGGTGGGCCTCATACGCTTAGACTACGCCTACGGACCTTCAGGACTCGCCAGTTACCGCTGTACTTATTTCCGGTGAAGTGTTTTTGTGGAGAATCTAAGGCCTGCATGATTTTACCCTCGTAGGTAAAACGGCCTTCGGGGTCCGCTGAGGTGAATGCGTTGTGCCAGTGAAGTAAGTGACCTTGCGCGTGGACCTGCGCTGGGCTAGCCTCTGGGGAGGCCGCAGTGCTCGCGGGCCACGGCCTGCAGCCTGGAGAGACCCTGGAGCCGGGAAGCTGGCGAGGCTGCGCCCCGACGTCTGCCTTGCGGAAGCTGCGAGAAAATAAACATGTGCTATTTTAAGGTGCTCAGTTTGCAGTAGCACGTTATGCTGCATAGAAAACAAATGACTATCAATAGTCTTTCTGCAATATTTGCCTCCATTCGTTACATTCATATTTTGATTCACTAGGTATTTTGTGAGCTCTTAGTTTTGACCAGGTCCTGTTAAGCATTCATCTCACAATTACAAAAGTCAGTAATAACAGAATCCAGATGAGAGTTCAGGTCTTTTTACTCTTTGTTCACTGATCATTCCCCTATAATAAGAAGCTACGGGTGCACTAATTAAATAGTCAAGTATATAATTGTCTCAAATATTTAGCTCTAGTGGGTTAGAACTATCATTCCTTTATATGTGACATGTGCCAAATTTAAAAGTGTGCTGATTCTCATGGAGTACTAACCCCAGAATAAGAAATGAAGTCAACAATCTTTTGCAAAAATGGTCAGCAATGTTTATAACATATATATGTTCAATTTTTGCTATACTTGAAGGTCAAAAGAGAAGTAAAAATTATACGGTAAATGTGCGTTCTTAAGTACAAAGACACAATGTTTCTCACATAAAAATACTAATATCTATGAGTTCTGGTTCATAATACTTCTGGATATGAACATTTAAAGTTCCTGAATAATTTTTTACTTTATTTTTTGTGGGTTTGTGAGATTTGATTATTTCAAGTTTTGACAGATCTTAAATAAGTTGATTTTTTCAGTCAAAATTATTTGAACACTTATAGCCAGAAAATAATTTGAACTATATAACAGAGTTGCAATAAAATTAATTGAAAATTTTATGGACAATAAAGGTACATATGAAAAGCTAAGCTCGGTTTTGTTTTAATATAATAGCTTCATTAGATATCTATAATGTTATAATAAAATACTGTAAAATGAATTATTTGAATTCAGTTTCCTATTTGATAGGATCTAATGATTATGTGGTATTGAATTAAAAAGTATAGATTTCTTTTACTTTTAATTTCATTGAGAACTATATTTTAGACTACAATAAACCAAAGATCAGATTTAGAGAATAATTATATCTTACTAGTGGTATTAGCAAAAATATTAACCAGTATTTATTATAGTTTTAAGAGCTTTCATAAATACCAAAAATGGCAACAGAGAAACAATGATACCAATCAAATTACTAATTTTCACTATACTTGATGTTTTGGAATAAATGAGATTATTCCAGGAGTGAAAGTAGATATTTGGCTGAAAATAAAATTTGATTCATTAATTAATAAATGGCACATATGCTCTATTATTAATGAGATCAGAAGCTGAAATATTTTGTTTTTTAATGGATAAATCTTTTATAATGACCTATTTCTGTTAAGCAAAAAAAATGCATCTCTCAGATTCCTTTTTATCATCATACAGATTGTACTGTAATTTAATATCAACATTACTATTTATTCAATCACTTATGATTGACTCAATCATAAGACCAGAGAGTCAACTGGGAAAATAATGGTTGTTTGACCAGGATGTTGAGGTTGGCTAACAGAGCGAGGGCAAGCAAAAGTTGAAGTCATCTGCCAATAACTAAATTTCTTTAAAATGCCTTGCTGCTCTACTGACTTTTAAAATAGAGTGGACATAGTTGCAACAACTTTTGTTTCTCTGACAGCATGCAGCTTTTATTATTATCATTTTCTAGTTGATGCTTTTGGGATATAAAGTCCACATGCTTTTAGAACGAAGAACATTTTGACAGAGAAAAAATTTTCAAAAAATATCAATTTCATTGAGTCAATCTACGGGCATGATTGTGTCACCCACACTGCTAAGGCTGATTTGTTTTTGAGAGTTTAACTACATTTACTTGTCAAAGGCAGTCATAATTAAAATTCAACAATGTATGATTTATAATTTTTTATAGCAGTTGCTTTTGACTGTCGTAGTTATCCTTATTTCAGCTTTATTATGAATAGATTTCTAATTTTTTTGTAATTTTGTTTAGCAGTTTTTCCTAAGCACGTAAAAATCCCATACCATTATTAACTTTTAAAACGTGATATTTTATTAGGTTTATAATGCTTACTTTGGAATGTTTAGCAGCTGTTCCTTTTGCCATCATAATTATTCAACTCATATTTTCATCTGCAGGCCAAAAATAAAGGATTACTGTGAGATTTTAATCAACCATAAACGACAGAAGAGTTAATTTCTCATTATTTACTAGAACCATGGACCTTATTGTATGTGAATTATTTTTTTAATCACCTAGTTCTTTTAAATTATAGTAAATTTAAAATACTATTTAAGACATTTTTGCAACGCATGAAATTTGTCCAAAACCACTAAGAAATTCTATTAACTATGACCATTATAAATGACAATTAAATATATATAAATAAAAATGAAAATAATGTAATGATCAAAAGTTTAATAAACACATAGTCACTTAATATCCACAATGAGGCTCTCAGATGATTTTTAAGGAGCACTCTATTTAAAATTAAATCAATTTAAAACATTTATTGTAAACTTTTAATCACTGGATCTTTCTGGAATACCTGGGATACTTCTGTTGTACCTAAACACACTATCTTTACCTCTTCTTTTTAAAAATATAGGAAATTATACTGATTTGCTTGGCTCCATCGAAATAATTAAAAATGAAACCAAAAATAGAACCAAAAACTTTTACATTTAGTCCAATATTTTTATGTACTCTTCCAGCTATAGTCATTTTAGCATGACAAGCTATTTCCACCCAGCCAGCACTCTAACTATGTCTTTAGTAGGCAATCCAATTTTATTAGTTAATACTATGTTCAGAGGCAATTTCTAATTAAGTTTACAATAATTCTTTTTCATTTTCCAGCACTGTTGTTTCTTCATAGTCAAAGTGGCATGGTAAGTGGGGATAAGTTAGAAGAACTCTTTATTCTTGTATCTCTCAAGTCTTTGATGGTGGCATAATTCTTTAAGATTGCATCACAGACAGTATTTTTCATTTTTATTTTTTCCTTTCTGGATATAATGGGATCAGAGACCTACATTTTCCTTTATACCATAACAGTCTTTACCCCATGTGCTGGAAAACTAATGGGATTTTGCCAACTATGGATGATGCATATTTCAACTATGCATTTGGAGTTTGGGGAGATAACTACAGAGTGTTTTTGCAGATTTTCCATGTCCACTAAGAGATGGATTCAGGCCAATGTTTTACTTTTGCACTGATGTCTGAAATCCCCCATTCTGAGTAGAAGAGTACAGCAGCCTTTGGGAAGATCAAAAATTATTGTCACTTCAGAGCTGTGCATTTAGTAAGACTTAAAAAGTCTGGACATTTCTCTTTCTCCAAAACAAGTTACCTTGATAATGTTCACAGGTCCCGTTAGGAAAAAACTGGGAAGACTATTTCCATTACATATTTGCAGTTTTGTTACTAGAATCTAATTCAGGGGAACCCAGTTTCTCCTTTATTCCAGGAGCCCTAGAGTCTAGGTATTGGTTCAAATCTGGCAATCAGGTTACCAGCCCTTGATTCCCTAACCTGATGACTCACCTCAAGTTTCTTCACCCCACTTAGATTTGTTTGTAATTTTTCTATTATACATATCAAGAAAAGATTACTGGATTTCCTTTATTTCAGTCAGGTTTAAGTTAGAGGAGCAGAATTAGAGGGATATTTATTCTAGAAAATGGCTTATACAAGTCCAGGAACAGAGTAATAGTCTTTGCATGGGTGTTCCTGCTTCTAATGCTGGAGGCTAAAGTGCGCGGCAGGCAGAGGACAGCAAGGGAGAGCCACTGAACAGCAGGCCGAGCCCACGCCATTGCTTGTCGCCCCTGGTGTTGGTGACTAGGGCATCCACAGAAACCACAGCCTTCTGTCGTGAAGTTGAGCACCTACACACTGCAAGTGTCCCAGGTATCAGAGAAAACGAAGGAAGATCAAGGGAGAAGGGAAACCACTGAAAATGAGAAACATTCTGTTAAAAGGGGAGGAAGGAGTGCGTTTTTTAAAAATGTCAGTGTCAGCCCAGCTGGTGTGGCTCAGTGGCTGAGCGCTGACCTGTGAACGAGGAGGTCACCGTTCAATTCCCGGTCAGGGCGCATGCCAGGGTTGTGGGCTCGATCCCCAGGAGGGGTGCAGGAGGCAACCGATTGATGTTTCTCTCTCATTGATGTTTCTCTCTCTCCCTTCTTCCTCTCTCTAAAACATCAACAGAAACATATTTTTAAAAAATTCCATTGAAACAACAGCATTTATTCAGCTATACATGTAGACAGTAACCTAGGCTTTATCTCAACCAATATTTCTGTAATTAGCATATCAAAGTTGGGGGTGAGGGGGGTTGGGCACTTACTTGCTTTCACTTGGAAGTCCCACATGTTTCTATTGAGCACATTTCGCTAATCAAGGCAAGTCTGCTGAGCACACCAGACTCCTAGGAAACAGGGAATGATGCTCTCTTGTGCCCTGGGGAAGAGAAAACTGGATATTAGTAAACAATAACTTCTTTATCTCTTCAAAAACTATTTTTTTATGATAATCATTTGCTTCATCCATCCTTAGGTTTGCTTGTCGTGATGCCTAGTGCAGATTACTAACACTTCACTGTGTATACTTTCCCTGAAAAATTCTTCATTCTCATAGCTTCATCTAACACCTATGACCTGCTAACTCAAAATCTGTATTTCCAACCCAGCTATCTCGTTCCAGTCTTACCTGTGCTTATCTACCTGTCAACTAGAAATCTTCATCGCATTCCCAAATTAGCCTTCACGTAAAATCAAGTTATCTGTTTTTATTCTTATTCTTATTCAAAGGACATAATTTCAATATTACAATCTTTTCAAAGAAAATGCAATAGACCCCAAATCTCTGTTATTTTTAGTCTTACCCCCCTGAGATCCATTTCCACCATAGCTTAGAGAGTGACCTGAGAGAAAAAAGAAATCTGCTCATGAAAAAGTATCTGCAAATGTTTCATAGCTCCTAATTATATATAGGTCAATTCTCGGATTTTATTTATTCCGTATTCATCAAACATCATCCCTGTTTTCAAATTTATCCACTCAAATTCATCATCCATATTTTTTTCTATTATCTCTCCACGTGAAAATCTGATACTAACTCACCCTTCAGTGCTCTTGGTGTCCAGAGACCTCTGCAACCCAGGCAGGAGAGTGTTAGAAGTAAAGGTTGAAGGTTGAATTTTCCCCAAGGGTGTGGGCTAAACAGCCCTGGCCTAAGTGAGCCTGGATTGGAACCAATAGGTGAGCTGCCTTTTTAATACTGGGAATGCAGGGAGTAAACAAAACTGAGAGAGCAGAAAGAATGCTTCTGTTTATGTCAGTAGAGTGGTGACAATCTGTCCTTAATCCACAGCTCCCCAGAGAAGGAGTCTCATTTGCTTCTGCGACCCTGAGAATTCTGGTTATGAAAGATGTTCAGACATTGAAATCTAAGTCTGAATTCATTGTCACAGTAAAACTGCAGCTTATCTGATAGGCCTCAGAAGGCGAAGGAAAATATGAGAGAAAATTCGAAACACGTAGCAAGAGAAAAAGAACTGGTGGAAGAGACAGATAGACACTTGATTTGTTTTAAGCACTTAGTAAAATGCATTTAGACACTGGATTAAATGAGAGGAACTTGAGGCTGAAATTAGTGACTTAACAGGTTCAGGAAAATTAGCAGAAAACAAATAAGCATTTCAAGCAGAGAAAAAGGGACAGATGGGGGATCAGAAATAACAAAACAATTGATTGAAGAAAATCCCCTGAGCCCAATGAAGAACTGACTTTATAGTGAGAGTGATCCCTGAGGTCCGTGCTGTACTGAGAAGAAAGAACACCTATCTTGATTAAATGCATGATTTCTAATGACAAAAATAATAATGCTACAATTCTCCATATGTAAGGATAAGTTATAACAGGGGGAAAAAAATCTCACATCTTTGCATTACCAGCAGTAAAGCACAGACTACCACTTATAATACAGAAAGAAAAGGATTCTTGCCGAGGTATTCCAATGAATTTTATTTATTCGGTATTCATCGAAACATCGTCCCTGTTTTCAAGATGTCATTTACTCATCCCTTCTACTCATGATGTCATCTGCATCTCAGATATAGAAAGATATTTGAGCATATGCAAGAATTCAAGAGTGCATTCCTCAAGTATCATACTTAAGGAAAATATTTGGAAATAAAAAGACTACCACTAAACAATAAATTAACCAAAGTTGAGACCTCAAAATGTGAGAAAATGGCATAATAGAATATTAATAAGTATGAACCTTGATAAAAATACATTGATAGACAGATGGAGGCACGTATATCATGTGTTTATTTAAATAAATAAATGTATGTAATATATGTTATATATTATATTTATCAGAGATTTATATATATTGTTGTGAAAATAAAAAACAAATAGAGACCAACCTTGAAAGTTCCCTGAGTAGACAAAACCAGGTTAGTCACACAGCAAAGCTTAATTTAGGTTATTTAGTGAGCCAAAGTTGACCAAGTTCATTTCTTGCTTATGCCTTTGAAAATCATTAACAAAACTTCAACAGTTTCAACGGTTAATATGAGGTGACCAGTGACCAATGCCCTATCATTTAAGAAAATTCTAACACAACAATCACTGTGAAGAATTAACAGTCACTGCTTTCTCACTACATAACCTGTTTTACAACAATAAAGCCCCGAGCCTTATTCTGTGTCTTGGTCTGAGTGCTCCTCACTTACAAAGTAAATTGAAAACCTGGAAAGGATTCACCATTGTATATGCCATTAAGAACATTTTTAATTCATGGGAAGACATAAAAATATCAACATTAACAGAAGCTTGAAGAAGTTGATTCTGACCTTCACTGAGGGGTTTAAGACTTTAGTGAAGAAAGAACTGCAGGTGTGGGAGAAGTAGCAAGAGAACTAGAATTACAAGTGGAGCTAGATGTGGCTCAATTTGCCGCAATCTCATGATAAAACCATTTTTTTGTCTTTTTTTTGACAGATGAGGAATTGGTTCTGATGAGCAAAGAAGGTGGTTTTTTGGGATGTAATTAGTCCTGGTGATGATGCTGTGAAGATTGCGGAAAAGATGACAAAGGACTTAGAATATTACAGAAATTTAGTTGAAAAAGCGGCAGCAGGGTCTGAGAGTCCTGACTCCATACTGTGATTGAAGCAGCAGCACAAACTACAGAGAAATCACTATGAAAGGAAGAGTCAATTGTGGCAAATTTTATCCTTGCTATATTTTAAGAAATTGTCACAACCAACCCAACCTTCAGCAGCCACCACTCTGGCTAGTTAGCAGCTGTCAACACGGAGGCAAGACCTTTATCAACACAAAGATTACACCTCGCTGAAGGCTCAGCTGATGATTAGCATTATTTTAACAATAAAGTATTTTTGAATTAAGGTATGTACATTGTTTTCTTAGGCATAATGCTATTGCACACTTACTAGACTGCAGTGCAGTGTAAAAATAACTTTTGTATGCGCTGGGAAACCAAAGTTTGTGTAACTCAGTTTATGTTGATATTCTCTTTATTGCTGTGGCCTGGAGCCAAACATACAATATCTCTGAGGTGTGCCTGTAAATAATAAACTTGAAGGAAATCAGGTACATTAATGCCTCAATGAATAATAAAAGAACTGAATTAACAGATTGACAAGCTTTATTTGTGATGCTTTCAGCAGCCTCTTCAATAAATGAAAATATTTCAGTTCGGAGAAAAATAATTCCACATTGAAGCATATAGGACATAAAGATTCAAGTAAAGAATTTTAAGTGTTGAGGAAAAAGAAACAGACACATGCTATAAAATATGTGGACCTAAAAGAAGCAGAGGAGCAAAAAATTGGGACTTACGAGAGTGCAATAGCTTATTGGAATAAATCACAACATAGTGATAAGGTCACCTGACTTTAGGATTATAAAATCAGAAACCACAGTACATCTCTATGGTACTGGATTGTGGAAATATTGATTTTAACAGTTAAAATAAAATAAAAAAACAAAAAAACAAACCTCCAGCAATCATTTAACATAGAGTTAAATTTATATATATGACACTTCACACAACTTATCAACATGGCATTTTTCATAGTGATCTAAAACCTTTTAACTGTCTGATAATTAATAGAAAGCTAAAGTTAAATGATTTTTTTGCACTGCGAGCCTTATGAAACCAACCAGATATGACAAGTATTATTAAAGACTCTAAGGTTGGCACAGTCAATTATAGGCTACCAGAAGCAACAGAAAATATATCTTCCTCAAGAAAAAATGAAATCAAAATCAAAGATAAGCCCCAAAGTGATGTTTGGTCTTTAGAATGCATTCTTTAATAGTGACTTTTGGAAAATGCATATAAATGTAATATAAATAATATTTATAATGTAAATATAAGTATATAAATAATCATATTTCTAAACCACATGCTGTCATTTATTCTAATCATAAAATTGAATTTCCTGATGTGTTAGGTAAATTTCTTTAAGCTGTGTTCAAGTTTAATAAGCAACTCTAAGCAAAGTCAGTCCATTTCTTAACTTCTGGTGTAATGTATGTTCAATTTCAAATTCATGAAGCTAATGGGATAAATAAGGAAACCACTATCAACAATAAAGTATATCCTGGATCAACCTGACGGTCCCAATTCTCCTGTTAGAACTTTATGTTAGTATAGTAGTGGTAAAAGATGATTTGTCTTAATCATCCAGGCTTTTAAAAAAATTATAAAAATTGTTTGCAACTACCCATAGCTGGTCAATTAACACCTATAAAAATATTTGACTGTTGCACTCTTTTCTTTTTTTAAATGTTTAGTTTGTGTGTGTGTGTGTGCTTATTGATTCCAGAGAGAGGAAGGGAGAGGGAGAGAGAGAGAGAAACACCAATGATGAGAGTCCTTGATCGGCTGCCTCCTGCACGCCCCCTACTGGGGATCTAGTCTGCAACCTGGGCATGTCCCCGGACCGGGAATCGAACCGTCACCTCCCGGTTCACGGGCTGACGCTCAACCACTGAGCAACACTGGCCGAGCTGGACTGTTGCACTCTTGACTCTCTTCAATCAACAAAGAAACAACGAGTATATTCAAAGCAATGACATGTAGAATAGAAATACTAAGACAAAGTAACCAAGATTATAAATCAATAAAATGGACAGAGACATCATGTATTAACAAAATGCTGTTGGGACATAGGTTTTATCATTATAAATCTATTTGTTTCAACCACAATAGCATCTAAATGCATTGAAAACAACTAGTAGAATTAGTGGAAGAGTTTAAAATAATATATAATGACAAATACTCACTGAATACTGCAATCAATAAATTTGATTTAATAGTCCTATAAAAAATCTTTAGGTCTTTCTAATTGCAAGGATATACATTCTCTTTCTTATGTCCAAATAACATTTACTTCAGTCTTCCTTTAACTATCATTTTTCCACACAAAGCACATTTAAAAAAATGTTCATAAGATTTAGTTTATATTAGAAAAAAAAGTATTATATGCTTAAATTAGTTTCAACAAATTTCGTACATATTTTATCTTATCTCTTGGAAATATTATATGTGTGTATGTATGTATATTATACATCATTTGACCTTATACATTCAATTTATCAATATACATATATGTTCTTTTTTTTCTTTCATCATGACAGTGAAAACATCCAATTTGTTATCTCAGGCTACTTAATCTCTCTCCTTATGTCCATCCCCTTTGTTGGAATCTACAAAAATTCAATGGAAATATGTCATCCATTGCAGAAAACCAATTATATTTCATCAGTGTAAAATTTTTGTACCAGAGAGAGAAGATTCATATAACTTTACTGTTTAAATGTGGTATATAATAGGTTTGGGGGTATTTTTTTAAAAAAAATAGATCTCAAATAATTGATGCATCCAACATCATTTTTACCATTCCCCATTCTCACTTAATGATATTAAACGTTAAGAATTTAAAAAAAAAATTTGAAAAGTAACCATTATTTAATCGTTAGTATTTTCTTCACTATTTTCATTATTGCTATACAACAGTTGCGATTATGACAGGTGTTTGGGAAAGTAATGATTATTGTTAAAGATCCAGTGAAATTTATGCTCAAATTATGTTTTGATTAATATTGCTGTTGTAAAATACTGCAAAGAACAGGTGTAGAATATTTGTCACAAAAAATGAGTTAGATTTCTAAAAATGAAAGCAAAAAAGGTTGAGGGAGTACATAAATAAGAAAAACTCTCTTTATTATCAACCTGTTATATTTTCTAATAGCATAATATGTAATACCTTCAAGTGCTTAATATTTGTCAATTCTGGTACCAAAAGTTTTACATATGCTACCTCCTTTGAGACTCTCAATAAAAGCACTTCAAGGTAGTTACTATTATTACGACCATTTGCAGGTAAAGGAACTGAGCTTAGAGCTAGAGAAAAGGCAGGAGATAGGACATTGAGTCCCATTTTGAGGTCAAATGGGCTACAAGGTAGAAAATTTATTTTTACTGAATGAATTCTGTTCAGGCTGTTTTTAAATGCATTGCTCCCTCTCTATGGACCTCTAAGAGTAGACGAATTTAAAAGGTTTCCCTAGAATTTCAGTTCCAGAAATAACTGTTGCTCTTCAGCAGCCGATTCGCTTTGCTTTGAGGACATTTCTGCACCATATAATTCATGGTAGTTTCCATTTTATGTTAGAGGTTACAAAATATAGAGACAAACTGGCCAGCTGATAGCATGAGTACTAAAGTTCTCCCACTACTTTTTATTCTTTTTCTCTCTCTGTTTATATTTTTCTAAAGCTCCAGTGTCCTCATTTACATAAAACCTATTTTCAAAGTCCATCCATTTGAAATTTTTCTTGTTTCTGGAATTAGTTGCTATATAAATATAAACCTAAATATCCAATGAACCACTGCTCTACAAGACCCTCCTTTCCATTAATCATCATTGATGAATTTAAGTGCACCCACCAGGTTCTGATCTCTTTCTTATAAAATGATTCTAAGGAAACTGTTATTTTTAAATGTAGTTTACTGGGAACTATTTATTACAATTGCCTCCATGCTAGTGAACGATGAGATTGTATTCCCTTCCTATAGTTACTACGTTATTTAGTAATTGCAAAACTGCATTTAAACTGACTATCTGCTTCAATGTCAAGGTTGTAAAGAATGAAAAGACTTGCCCATAGGTTAGGCGCTGCATTTCTGTTATCTACAACTCCTATGGGCCCAGAGAAGCACATGATTGATATTTATTTTTACAATTTTCCTCCAAAGGGATTTTAGCCTCAAGACTCTCTTTAGATTATGATACTAACGAACAAAATGTTCAGTCCCTGGCCCACAGAATGCACAGAGCTAGGGCTTGAATGCTGATCTACAGAGTTCCTAGCCAGTGTTTCTTTTTTTCACAATATTTCATCACCAATAGAAAGCTATTTACATTCTGAGCACTGTCATTTGATGATACAAGAAATGGCCTGACAAAAACCACCAAGAAATGTAAGGAATTTTGAAAGCAAACCTAAGAACTCACCCAAACTGTAAAACTCACAAAACAGAAAATTTGTGATTATTTTTACTACTGCTTCTACCACAGGTGAAAATTTCACAAGTTGTAGAGAGCCAGACAAACTATGGTCTTCTGAAATGTGTTCATATTTTATAAACAACATTTCAAAACACTGAATAATGTTATGTTTTCAGTGCTTACTGTAACCATACTTAAATATTCAGGAATGACATGTGAGTCAAACATTCACATAGGCTACTACTTTTTTACCAAGAAAATAATACCACACACAAAAATAACCTCAATATATTCCAATATCACCATCCTCACCATATTTTTAAAAAGATAGATGTGCCATCTAATTGTAGCAAGTATGCTGAAATTTATTTAGTTTATTCTATTTCTAGACTGAAAAAATACAATTTAGCATTTACTGGACTCAGTTTTTAAGCATTCATATAAGATCTCATTTTTCTATGTATATTTCTCTATTTCTCTATATTTTCTATATATGCATTTTTCTATCTCATTTTTCTGCATACATATATAGTACTAAATAATAAAAAATTCAACATATCTAGTATGCCAAGAGGCTCTTGCAGAAGTTTATGTTCTACACATTTTGGTAAGAGGGGAAATGTCAGTAACTCTACCTAGTATTCGTTGTATTTATAAGCTAGTAAACACTATTTGATTTTCTTTATTGCTTCTTTGCAAATTTAGCTTCCAAATCTTTCATCCTGACCCTAAGGCGATCATTTGGTAATTAAAGCAAAGGTGGCTTTCCTTCAGGTCTGTTTCCTATGCTCATTAAAAAATGAGATGGTTCAATGAACCCAAATTTGTTTATTCTTTCAATAAATGTTTAATTAGTGTCTACTCAATACTTTGTAAAACAAATGAACATGTGTTTGAATGAGTGAATGAATTAATGAATAGATAAGTAGTTTATTTAAATACAGGGAGCCTTCCATGGCAGCAAGTAATATAAACAAATTTATAGCTAGTTGTCTTAGTCCTTTCGGGCTGCTGTAACAAATTACCATAGTCTGGATTACTTATAAGCAACAGAAAATTATTTCTTACAGTTTTGGAGACTGAAAAGTTTAAGATTAAGACATCAGCAGACTTGGTGTCTAGTAAGAACCCACCGGACGTATATGGCCGTCTTCTCCCTATGTCCTCATATGGGAGAAGGGCCAAAGGGGCTCTCTGGGGTTTCTTTTATAAGGGCACTAAGCCCACTGTACGACATATCACTTAGAATGGCAAAATCTCGACATTCAGGTTCTGATACTTCATGAGTTTTATTATGAAACTCAATTTTAGAGACACTGAATAATAATCAAATGTGTATCTTAGAATCGATTACATGTAATAATTTAGCTTAGAATGAACATATTTTTAAAATGGTTGAATACTTATTTTTAATAGACGTATTTATCAACGGCACTCTATAATAATTATTAATGACTATTCTACACAGCTAAAATACTATATCACAGTATCAAAAAATATTAGCAAATGTACAATTTGTAAACTTGTAAGTTAACCCTACCCATTGTAAGTTAACCCTATCCATTATTTTCAATTAAACGTTAATTCATAACAATCTGTTTTACATTTTCTAGATCACTGTTTTCTTTCTGGATTCAATAAATATAAAGACTTTAATGGTGGGATTTCTCTGAGTAACTAAAGAAGAGCTGGCCCATGTCTCCGACAGAGTGCTGTGCCCTCTGAATGCAACATTTCATTCTGTTCCTCTTGTCATGAGGTCAAAGAATGGCTCTTCAGTGCACTAAGTGAAGTCAAATGGCCTTACAAGTGGAACCTCAAGGTAGAACATAACTTTTCTGCCTTGTTGAACTCACCTGACAGGACAAGAAATACGGCTCCGGCTCTGAAGAGCCGTAGCCAGTAGCACTTGACATTCAGGGCCACACTCCCACTTCTCTTCCCAGAGGCAGCCAGATTCCTTCAATCAGATATCTTCTCTTCCTTGGGTCTCTTTTGTTCTGAACTGTAAAAACACAGTAAAATGGATATTCTGTAAAGAGACACGTAGAGTAAGAAGTAGATTACTAGTGGCATTAGGAAATGTTGCATATAGAAAGTAATAGTAATTAAAAATGATACTTTAGCTGGTCTTAAAGACAATATAAGTGTAAATAAAAGAAACTAAAAACAGCAAGGCTGGTTTTTCCTTTACACCAGCGCTTTAAACTTTAAAAGCATGAAATAATCTAATTTTTAAATTTTAATGATCTATTTAATAAAAATTGCTGAAATTATTAAATTTTAATCATTTTAAAGTATTTTGATTTGGGCATTCACTCTTAAACTTCTCTTGAAGGATCCTTCTCAAAATTTAAAAGCATGATCCTCATATAAATATAGAATGAATACATATCATGAATTTTATTCAGCTCATTAACTACTGAGGTGACCAGTAAGATGGGAAGGCTGATTCCAAGAACATATGAGGAATAAGTGTTTGCATTGTCTATTTGGAAAGACATTTAAGTGGAATATTAGAATAAAATCATTAGATTAGGTATAGGTTCATATCTTCAAGGGCAATAAAACTATAAGCTTTGGTGATATGTTTTCTGCTGGACAAATAACTGCATGTAAGCATGTAATTTACAATGTCTACATGCTAATCAACTAGCAAAAAAAAGCCATCCTTCTAGAAATTCAATTATCTGAGAAAAAGTTACCCAATGTAGTAGGAGGGATAGGATAAGCATGCCGAAAATTACCAAGCTCTGGGTTTCTTCTCCAAGAATGTAAGATTCACCCTCCACCTGTCACTTTTTCACACCTTTTGGAGCATTTTTGAAAATAGGCTGAATGAAGACGTAAAAGTTCTAACCACCAAAACTCACCTGCTTTATGATCAGAAATAAAGTAGAGGCTGGCCCGTAACTTGCTCTCTCCAACTCAGTGTGTCAGTAGCTGGACAGTGAGGTCCAGGAGGCCTTTTTCACGGCTGCTTCCCTCACGTCTTCATGATCTACTGAAACCAAATCTAGGTGAGCCTATTAGAAAGACGTGAGAGATAGAAGTATTGATTAAATGAGTCAGGATTTGAACACAAGCCATCTGGCCCTAAAGCCTAGGTTATTTTTGTAGGAAAAAAACCCATAAATGTATTTCTGTATTGACAGGTATGCATCTAAAAGGTTATTCTTTATCTCTCTCATTACATGCTTATATGATAATTTATTTAATCACTATATTATTCTAGGACTTTATGTTTTTACTATTTTTAAAAATATTACAAGGTTTGGTTGAAAATTTTTTGGCCATAAATATATCTCTGATAAACATACCCTTTAAATTTTCTCACTTATTAGACCATTTCCATAAAATATATTCCAAAGGATAACACTGCAATTGCAAAGCTTCATAAACTTTTAATAAATCTTTTCTATGTAATGTTAAGTTATAATAAAGGAAGATTATTCAAATTTTCCAGTTCTTTATACAGAATGAGGGATTTCATAAAATCAGTCTCATTAACACAATGGTGCAGAAGTCAGATTGAAACAGGTTGAAGTGTAAATGGAAGTTGGAGTGAAAATAGTCAGGTCAAGTTTATTGAAACTAGTCATGATTTTCAAACAAATTAGTTTTGGTTTTTATTTTCACACCATCTACAGACCCTATAAATTAGACATTGTTATTCTCACCATCTAAAAAAAACAGAGGCCCAGCCAGGCATGGCTCAGCAGTTGAGCATTGATCTAGGATCCAGGAGATCGTGGTTCGATTCCTGGTCAGGGCACAGGCCCAGGTTTTGGGCTTGATCCCCAGTCGGGGGCGTGCAGGAGGCAGCCGATCAATGACGACTCTCTCATCATTGATGTTTCTATCTCTCTTCCCTTCTCTCTCTGAAATGGATAAAGATATATTAAAACAACAACAACAACAAACAGAGAAGTTAAGTAATCTTCCCAAGATCACACAGCTAGAAACCAGGATTCAAACTCAGGAATTCTCTTCTGCTGGGCTCCCACTCATAACCCTAAGCACTAACAGCTTTGGGAGTGAAAGATGCTAGGAAAAGTTCAGAACGTGGTCGGGGGCTCTCACATATTTGAAAGTATTTGCTGGCTAAGGTGGGTAGGAAAAACAGTAGAGACAGAATTTATAGAAAATAAAGCAGAAAAATTTTGGAGATGTTTCCTGAATACACAGAGAACTAGTGGATCAAAAGGGCAGTGGGATAGTTAACTTTAGAGAAAATAAGGGAACCAAAATCTGAGTAGGAGGTTGGTACCTTTATAAATATATTATAGGAGAATTGAGGATTTATATGAATTTCTAAATAAGTGACACCGATGTTGTTTCATCTTTTTTACAACCTGGCAAATAGGCAATTGGGTATTTTCTTCATAAGCTGTCTTTGCAATAAATCAATCATTGGTCAGGATAATTTTACTTTCAGTACTGGTCAGGATCACTAAGAGAGCTGAACTAATGCAAAATTAATGAAATATGTACAATTTAAGAAGTGCATTAGGAAGATACTGATTATTAAGGCATTAATTTATGGGCTTAAATTAAATAGCTCCACAGACAGCACACAACCTCTGTAAATACTAATACACTTAACCTTAAGAAAAACATAAATAAATTGGAAATTATCAAGTTAATTTTATTTCTCTCAGAGTAAATGGACTAAAAAGAATTGCATGAAGATTGTTTATTAAATTATTAAAAGACTCACTAATAAAAAAATATGTGAACATGTATATTTAATGTTATAAACTAAAATACAAACATCTAATTCTCTGCCATAAATTTATTTCTAGAGACAGGCTGTCCCATTTCAAACTATTATATTCATTTCACACTATTATTTTCTTAATATGTAGAATTTTAAAAAGTAGAATGGAATTAAAACATTGGTTAATAACTAAGTAAAAATTGCTGTGCTCTTTCTCATCTTATTTAACTAATGTACGCTTTTTTCTATTTTATTGAACTAGTTTTTTTATTTTTGTTATAATCTATGTAAAGTAATATATATCCTTGATTTCTCAAAATTATATTAAATCTAGACGTAAACTTTCATGCTTGCTGTAAAGTCTGCTTGTACGCATTAACTCTGCAATATTAAAAGGTGTCAAAAGGCAACCTCATTTGTGGCCCATTTTGTGTATTTTGCAGTTACCAATATTACTGCGCATGCAGTTTTATGCTACCATTTGTTCAAAGCAATTTGCATTGCCTTGGCTGCGTCCTTGGTGTAAAAAGATTTTTTTGGATTATGGTTATCTTTTAAAGAATAATATGATTTTGTAAGCTGTAAAACATAACGTGGCCACGCGGTGTGTGTACGTAATACTTTCTAAGTGGCATTTCTGACTGTGGAAGTCACTTGTTCCAGCCGAGAAATATTCGAGCTCTGCATTCTAGATGAGAGTGTCGCCTGGACGACCCTGAAAACAATGAAACAAAAAACCTGCCACGATCCTAATGGAGACGACCATTTTGTACTGGAGACAAGGTACCAGGGAACTTCTTGACATGCAAGAGGAAGATCTAAATAAGCTTCCCGTCCTTCCGACAGGCGACAGTAATGCTCCATTGACCTCCCCCTGCTTCGACGGCTTCCCGCGTTCATCTCCAGCGAACTGGGAGATAAATCTTCATTTGGAGGGACTGACAGATTGGAAAGGAATTAAATGCTCCAATTTGATAGACGGTCTGTATATATTTTATTTTCATTTTGGTCCTCTGACTCCATCAATTTTTATGCTATTCTTCATCGGAGGCTCCTTTATTGCCGAAACTTTCTCTCTCATAGGATTTGTTCTCCTGCCTCCCGTTTTCCTCTAACTTATTGATCGCACGCCTCGATGAAAAATCTCCTTTATTTAAGCTAATGTTTCACGTATTCATCCCTTTCCAAACTGTATTCGCTTCTCTTTTCAGGTCAAGCGCTCATAGTTCCCAGAGTTTTAGAACCTGTTTTGACATCAGCCTGACCCCTTGCCCCAGCCGCGAACTTGACAGAGACCCGCGTGACTGCTCCGTCTTTCCTCAGTGCTGCACAGGCCTTCAAATAGTTTTAGACATATGTATTTACGGGGTGTTCAGTTTTAACTTGATATGTAAAACACAAAAAGGATAGAGTTGTATCAAATAGAATTTTGGGCCCCTTTCTCAGGAGTATAAGCAAAGAAGTGAAAGAAACAAGCGCCACATATCAGAAAGCAGACACGGCTACAAGCTGGGGGACAGAGCGGAGAGAGTGGCTAAGTCTGTAAGGCCACTTGGAAAGACAACTAACACAGTTTAGGCCAATTACTTTTAATGTGATTGCTAACATTGTTGAGCTTAAACTGACCACTTTGACATCTGTCTATTTGTCCCAGCTCTTTGTTCCCTTTTCAAATTTTCTTGCTTCCTTTCGGGTTAACTGAATATTTTATATGATTTCACTTTATGTCCTTTGTTGGCTTTTTCACTATAACCCTTTTGAACTTGATGGTTGCTTTAGTACTTAAAGTAAATACCTTTAATTTATCATGTTCTTCTTTTGAGTGACCTGCCTGCCCCTTTACGTCTAACACCGAAACCTTCCAACAGCGTCCTTCTGCTTCTCCCTCCCGGGCCCGAAGGCTGTTGCTGCTCCGCGCTTTCCTTCTGTTCATAAAGCTCACAATTCATTGTTGTTATTTTGGCTTTAAACTCTTAATTATCTTCTAGAGGGATTTAAGCAGTGAGGGATGCTATTTTGTATTTATCCGCATACTTTATTTCCAGTGCAAAATCAGGGCCCGCGGGACAAAGGCGGGTCAGCCTCGATTCCCCTCCTCCCAAGCCCGAGCTGGGGTCCGCCCTTGATTATGTGCCACGTTCACGGGTGTCGGGATTGCTAACGGCTTTGCTGTCGCTGGCACGTTTAGGGAAAGGGCATGCTGTCAGTTTGCTTGTTTAAGTTTAGGATGAGCACATGCAAATGTGGAAGTCGTCAGCTTGAGAACCAGAATGTGTGTGTTCAGATAGTCACTGTGACACTTAGCACCTGCATATTGACACTGGACAAGTTACTTAATGTCTCTGTGCCTTCGTTTCCTCATATGTACCATAGGGACACACACTTCACAGGGTTATCGTGAAGGTCATAATTTAGCGTCTATAAAGAACTTTAGAACAGTATCTTGAATAACCTAAGCCCCTAATAAATAATATATATATAACTTATATATATGTTATATATAAAAATTATACATATAGCACAAATATAGTATAAATTATATATATATGTGTGTGTGTGTGTATATATACATATATATATATGTATATATATATATCCAGTGCACGGCATAGTACATATAGTGTACACAAGGGGCTAGATACTCTATAAACTCTTGTTGATTAATAGAACATGCAAGGACACTTAAAGAAAACGACTTGTTTATCTCATCCTTCCCTTTAGGTATAACAACATAAAATGGGTTGTTGACACAGTTCGACTACTGGCAAAATACCCAGATATAACAAAACAATTAGGATTATTCAATTGGCTCTGGGCAGTAGAACCCAAAACGTGGAGATATCAGTGCTCACTGACGGGAAAATATCATTAGCAAGCAAAAGAAAGCATCTGCTCCTGACTGAGAAATCTGTGGGAAAAAACATTTTGCTGTAAACCTTGATTACCATATTTTTCCCTTCTCTCCTAAATTATTTGATTGTCATGTCTTTGCAAAATGGGAAGTTTCAAGTAACCTCAAACAGCTTTGAACTTTTAAAAGTCATAGAGTTGATGTCAACAATCTACAACACGGCGGTACCCAAAAGAGGCTAAATTTCGTGTTGTCAAATGATAGCTAATGACAGCTGATCCGTAGTGCTCACCTAGGACAATCTGTCCCTACCCAAGTGGTTCTCAAACTCTTTCAAGTAGGCAACACTGACCTTGGTCTCAAGGTACCGGGGCACATTCCCAAGGATTGAGCTCAAGCGCACAAGGCCCTTTGCTGCCCTGGCTTTGACCTGGCACACGGCCACTTCCATCAGTTTCTGTTGGTTAAATCGAGTGACAGGACCAATGTAGATTTAAGAGGTGGGGAAAAATCCACCTTTTAATAAGAGCTGCTTCGAAGTCTTATTTCAAAAGTCATCAGTATAGAGAGTGGTGAAAAATTAGAGACATTGTCACAACCCCCCTACCTTAATTTAGTCTTACAATATTAGCCTACAATGTAACAGTAGAAGATTCAACTTGAAAATGTGCTTATTATTTTTGGGAGCTGAGTAAGACAAGTCAAACGCCTTATGGCGTTTCAATTATTCAGGATTGGGACTATTTGAATATTTCCTTTCTCGCCACATTTAATGAACACTCACAAGATATCTAGGGTTCTTTAAGTTAGAAGAAAGGTTTTTTTGAGGAACAAATAGAATTTAAAATTTAATTTAAATCTATATGTTAACAGTTCTCACAAAGCAACAAGTATGAGCATAAAAGTGAAATGTTTTTAATATGTGCATTTGCATCTACCCTAAAGTGACTGGCTTTACTTTGTTACCAAATATTAATTTTGTTTCTACATACCTATTTTTTCAGGGTGAAATATAAAGTCATTGAATACATTAAAATGTTATTTTTAAAAGTTTCACTTGATTCAATCACTAGATAGACATTTTTGAAAATCACTTTCTTTCTGGTTGGAGACTTTCCCATTGGGATTCCTCATTCTGGGTGCCATCATCTTTTTCCTTTCTCACAACAGTTTCCACTTTTTCAAATTCCTCTCTTTTTAAATTCTAACTTGAACTTTAGTCTTCCAGATCAAAATGCAAGGGGGTGATGTTTTTGTGTCTGCTTCTCAACAATAAAATTCCCAGAATGTTGCACTGTACTGTGTGCTGTGTTGCATAGATGCTAGATGTTGGCTGAGTGAATGAGAGGCTGGTACTCCATATAATTTATAGATCTTCACCCCAAGTACCCAATCCTACTTCAAATTAAATAGGAACCTGCTCCAGAGTTCCTGAGAATGAGGCATAACAGATCCATGGTTGGGACCTGTGGGTCTTGGGTCAGTTATTGTGTTTCTTTATAGAATGTTTCCATCATTTAGATTTTTATATGAGAATCATTTTGAATCAATCACCTCTACATTAATATATCACTTGAAACAATCAAATACAGTAAGAGAAAAACTGAAGTTATAATGAATTAAGGAAAATACTGACTGAAATATTCAATACTTCAGAAAAGAGTGCTAAGAACTGAATTGCATATTGATTGCTACGTAAAAGATTAACACAAATGCAACAAAAAAGGCAATGCACACAAATAAAGCCGATAAAAACTTGTCTTCCTTGCTAAAAAAGCAAACAAATTATTTTGTTGTCAGAAGAGAAATACAGAAAGACACTTTATTTATATGGGGGCGGGGGCAGTTTACCAAGAATCACTGAACATATTTCTATTGAACTTATAAAACTTGTCTCCTGGCCACTGTTAATATTAAATTTGATAAAAATCTCAAAGAGTTCTTTTGGGATTCATTGGATAGAAATAAGCAAATGCATACAGCTTCCAAATGCTCATACCAGGCTGCTTTATGAATGATGCAATATAATGTTAAGCCTCTTTCACAAGAACAGTATTCTCAGCAAATGCTTTATTTGCAGTACAAAGAATCAGTGTGAAATCATTTGAAAAGTAGTTGTTATCTAATAACCTCCTGTCAAAAACAGGTGGAAATTTTCTTACAGAGAAATGAAAAACATGGCAATTTTTATGATCTATTTTTTAAACCTTAAGAATATTACTGTCTGTCTGTATGAATGATAAGAGAGCCTTCTATAATTAAGAATATTTAATGACAGAATTAATTACTTTAAGGGCATATTAAGTTGTGGGGAAAGAAAAAAATTGACATACTTTAAATATTTGGTATATTTCTAATTATTGAAGGAGATTTTAATGGGAACACTAAAGAGCAGGAGCATACAAACTTATTTTTTTAAGAAACAGAATATTCCTTCTTAAGTGTGATCAAAGAAGTGATGCCGGAAAAAATAATTACTTAAAAAATGTTACTGAAGGTAACAGGTTCAAAAGATTATTAAGATTCCTAGGGGAAAAAATAAGAACTTAGTACTGAGGGCTGAGATGAGGTGACACTTAGAAACACAGACAAATACAAGGCCTTGAGGCGGGAAAAATCGGTTATTCTGAAATTGTAAATTTCAATACTTTTTAAGCATTTGAAACAGGAAAAAGAAAACCTGCTGGCATGAGAATATATAATTTTGACAGACAGTAATATCTTCAAATATAACTTAGTAGTCAGCATAATAAATGATAAGAATATTTCAGGCACTTAATTCTCATTGTACAATGAAGCAAATGTGGTCAGACCCCCAATAATCCCCTTTCTCGGTCTTACAGGAAGCTCTCACAGGAACTGTAGAAAGACCACATTTCCCAAACGCCCCTGCAGTGAAATGGGAGACGGATTAGTTCCAGACACTGATCTGGATAGAAGTTCAGAGACAATGGGCTTTCTTTCTCCCCAGTCTCCAGGGGCTTAAAAGAACTAGAGAATGGCACAGCCACACAATGAAAACAGCAGAATCCCTGAGTTACCTCTGGCGAGACCTCTCCAGGAGAGAGATCTGAAACGATCTGACTGCCCCGTTGTTTGTGCCCCTGAGATTTTAGATGATTTAAGAAGGAGGTGAGTGTTACTCTAACAGACAAGCCTTACCCTCACTACTTAGCAATAACGATTACATCACGTGTCCTAGCAGACATGAGAGTAAATTACAAAAAACATGGCGAGGCCTCGAGATCTTTTCTGTCCAACGGTAACCATCAAGCTATTTTCACATTTCTCTTTTTCAATGTTAATTTAATTTTTGCTGAGAGCATGTGTTAGGAAATGATTGATTCTGTGGTCATAGTCAGATAATCAGTTTTTAATCACAATTTTATTGTCAAGGTGAAAGACGAGGTTTTTCTTTTCCCTTTTAAGCCAATGATTAAAAACCTTCGGTGTCATGATCTCCTGGAACTGACAGCATCATGAGAACACCGGGACAGCACCTCCATTCAGCGCCACATTTCTATCACTTTACGTTATGTCTGAAAAGTCATTAGAAAATTCATATTGCGCTTCCAACTAATAATTATGGGAACTTCATAAAGACTTCATTAGGCCACTCTCAAATCGTATTATGGGGATTGAGATACATATTCCTCACTGGACCTATGTAAGTAGACGTTAAATATAAACTTTTAAGTCAGATTTAATTGCAACATGTCCCATAGCAATAATTGGATGCATTTACAATGATTAGTCAGGGGAGGCATTATTTATATAAATTACTCAGTTCTGCTTAACTTTTGTAAATACTTTCATATCATTTGGAACATCAAGGATATTGCACTTGTAAAAAAATCGGAATAAACATGTCTTTTTTATTATGCCTGTTTCAAAAACATATGTGTTTATATTCTTAACTTTTCTATCCTAGCATAAATAAAAGTTATTATTCCAAGGCAATATGATATACATACATACACAGACACAAACACACAAGCATATATATGTTTTTAAATGTCCACATCATATATATATATATATATACACACACACACATATGCATTCACTCTCTCACTGTATTTTACACACACACACACACACACACTTTAGATATGAGCTAGGTATGATTATATGCCCTACAAATGAGAAAACAGAGGCACAGGAAGCCAAAGATCTTATACAAATGTCAATCAGAACCAGGTTTCAGCCTAATATGTCTGAGTCCTGAGCGCTTTACCCACTATGCTAATATTTTATTTATCCAAACATATAATGCTGTCTTCCTGTCCTTAGAATCAGGAAACCTAAATCCAGTAATTGTTCCAGCTGTTCCAGGAACTATATTACATCAAACCCATATATGTTTTCTTCGTGGCTCAATTTCCTCAAAGAAAGCATTTAAATTGTTGTACAAAAGAAACATTAATAATTAATTATTTATCTATTCATTTGTCTATTCAAATAATACATTCCTTTATTTTCTGTGTAAAACATATGTAGAATCTCAACAGAGAAAATAGAAATGTAAAATTTTTATATATGTAATATATATGTGTGTGTGTGTGTGTGGTTTATTTTGGTAGGAAACATGGAGTACTACCGAATTTGCCTTTCTTTAGCACCCTGGCACTATACAGGATCTTAGGGGGGCCCAATAAACACTAATAACAAATACTTATATAGTGTTTTCCATGTACTATATAGATGGATGGATAGATGATAGATATAGGTAGATGATAGATCATAGATTAGATAGATAGATAGATAGATAGATAGATAGATAGATAGATAGACAGATGATAGGTAGATGATAGATGACATATTAGATAGATAAATATAGATGACAGATAAATAGATAAGACAGATTATATAGATAGATGATATAGGTAGATGATAGATGATAGATAGATAGATAGATAGATAGATAGATAGATAGATGATAGATAGATAGACAGATAGATAGATAGATAGATAGATAAATAGATATAGATAGATGACAGGTAGATGATAGATGATAGATAAATAGATAAGATAGATTAGATAGATAGATGATAGATAGCTGATAAATAGATTTTATCCTAATAAAATTATATAAAAAAGTTATCACACTTTGCAAATATAAATTCAAGGTTATGTGACTTGCCTCTTACCCAGTAAGAGGCAGAGCCCGGATTAGGAGCTGGGAAATGCATCACAGGTGTCCACTCTTCACTCTCACACTATTTTGGATGTTAACTGAGACTGATCTATTTTTCCCTAGCCTGCATTTGCAATCAGGTGAGGGAGTTAAAGGAACAGCAATAGAGGGCAAATGCTTATGTTTATTGTGGGAATGGTTGTCAGAGGAGAAACTGACTCCTCTGCGCCACAGAAGTGGGCTTTCCTCACTAGGACAGCTGGAACCTCACAAGGCACAAGCTTGCTCATTCGGCCACACGCAACACTAGATCTCCTCAGGCCCTTCCAGCCGGGGCAGCCCACATAAATCTTACATCCCGAGAATCGGTGCTTACCAAGGAGGAGAGGGGCCCAAGGGAAAAAGAGAAGAAGGGCTGACATTTGTATTTCGTTTCTGCCGCCAAATGTGTCAAATGGAAGGAGATTGCAGCTCTAATGGAGATCACAACACACAGAAAGTGAAGTGGTAGGAGGGGCGATCCTCCCTAAATTCCTTTATGAAACAGGGATTAGCGAAATAGAGGTTGAAAATTACTGACCAAGAGGTAATAAAATCCCTGCTGATTTTTTCATAACATATCTTGAAAAATTTTTTATATCATTTGAGACTATACAGTATTGCAAAAGTAATTCAGAGATTTCTGGATACCTTACACCCAGCTCTCCTTAATGTTAAAATCTTAAATTACTAGATATTATAGAGAGACTTCTAATTTGCGATGAGACACAGCAGGTTAGAATAAAAGTAAGTGATAATGACATTAGCTTTATCTCTCCACTTCCCCTCAGCTTAGTCAATGAGTTTTATTCTTTTACATCTTTTTGGCACGTAGCATTAAAGGGTATTTTTTTCATAGACTGAAAAATTTGGGAAGAAATCACCTTATCTGTGATACATATAACTTGTTCTAACAACAAAGCCATCTTGCAATATAAAATTGTGAACTCTCATAAGGAGTTCTTATTTCCATGTTACTATGCATATGAAAAAATAAAATTTAAATTTTTACCAAAAACTTGACATAAACTCATTTTTTGGTAAGTTTATTACAGATAAACTAAACACAACAAAAGGATATAAAGAACTTAAATAATCCAACAATAATATAATAAAGATGAGTACAGGCAGACAAAATGCACCTATTTAAAACATGAAATATATTTTTTCAAATATTACTGAAAAATCCATAAACACATGCATAAAACAACACTAAGACTAACAGTAAAGTAAACTATTTAAAATAAACTCAGAAATAACCAAATGTAAACATTTGGTATCTACCTATTTAAAAATGCTAGTGATGTAAAGTAGATATTAGTGATATAAATATTATTATAAGTCAACATTTTATGCGTACATGTTAAGAAAAACTGCATAATGCACTATTGATACATTTACATCTATGTGTGTGTGTATATAAGGACTGGATGACAACCAGAATGTTAACAGCCTCCTTTGTGTAGCCTCACCAGGTAACCAATGACAACTTGATCAATCTCTCCAGAAACAACAGTGAATGAGAAGAATCTATTTTTTTCTATTCCTTTAATGACTGTACTTCTACAATCTATAAGGTCTTTCAATCACATTGACAAATACAGGCAGATCAGCCTATTTATTTCCCTCTACTGAAAACTTCTTTACTGTTCAAACACAAAGGGAAGTGCTTTTTAACATTATAAAACAAACTAAATAGAAAACAAGGACTAGTTAGAATGATTGAATACAATCACAGTGTATTCAATCTCTCTCTATGGGAACATAGAAAATGTGCTTCATCAAGTAACAAATTTTCAGGTGTATATGACTTTTACTCTTTAAAATTCCTACCATTTGTTTCTTTCCAAAAGCCTTGAACTCAGGGCACAGAAGAGGGCTAGAGAAATAGTGTGTGTTTTTTCTATTTTACTAGATTCTAATTATTCATTTATTCTCCAAATTACATAAAAAACCACAGCAAAGCATGCTTATGATAATCAAAATAAGACAAATAAGTTCATATCCCCATACTACACAATTCCACTTTCTGTTACATAGCCAATGATAGGAACTCGGTGTGTAGCCTATCAACTTTTCTTTATGTTTACAGAAATTTATAAACATATAAAGAGTTTTCTTCAGTAACTTTGTTTTATTGTTGTTGATATTTCCAAACCAATTTCTCATATATAATTGCACTGCAACTTGAAATTTTCACTGCATGTAAAGATAATTCATCAAAGTATAAGAGAAACATATCATAATTAAGCAACTAGTCCACGGTGGTTGGACATTATGGTTTTTATTGGTTCAGTAAAGCGATATTTCAGTGGCGAACATTCACATGCCCTTATTACTGATTTTTATTTCTATGGGATAGTTCTCTAGTTGAAATCTGCACGTGGAAGGAAAATAAGTTCCTAAATATCCTTGATATAAAAAGCTAGAGAGACGGTGTAAGGAAATGAAGTGAAAGGGTTGGGAGGTCAGTCTCTTAGGGCCTTGTAACTCAAGGTGGAGGAATTTCTTTGCTCCTTGTAGGCCAGGAAGTCTCCGGGGCATTTCTGCCAAGAAGCCACGTAAATGAGTATCTTTCAAAGATCACTATGGACGTTGCAATGAGACTTTTTCTTAAAAGCTAAAATTCTCCTCATCATATGCAGTTTATTTCTCGATTTGAAAACGAGTGTGTGTGTGAGTGTGTGTGTGTGCGTGTGTGTTTCCCTGCACTGACTGCAGCACATCTATCACATCAACAATCACATTTCACTCCCTTTATTTGTCTATCTATCTGGATTCAGTCGCTATAGGTTTTTTAAGGGTGTTTTCATATAAATTGAATAATAAAATGTATAGTCTTTGTGTCTAACATAATGATTCTAGGCCCAAATTCATGGTCCGCTCCTTTATTTTGCTGAGTGGCGTTTCGGGATTTGGACCCACCACGCTTTTGCTTACTCATGGACTGGCTCAGAGACACGTGCTTTCTTTCCGCTCTTTGTCTGTTATAAATAATGCTGTTACGGACAGTGCCATACAAGTCTTTTTCACTTTCTTGGGTAAATTACCTGAGTAGCATCACTAGATCATATGGTAAATTTATGATTAACTTCTTTAGAAACTGCCAGCTTCTTCCAAAGGCCTGCCTTGTTTCACACGCCCGCAGTCGGTGTGCGAGGGTTTCAGTGTCCGCACACCCTTCCCTATGCTTGTTATTCTCTACTTTCCTACAGCTGTTCTAGTGAGCGGGCAGGAACCTCTCACTGTGGTTATGGGTTACCTTTCCCTGACGACATGATGCTGAGTATCTTTTCATGTGCTGGTTGACTGCTCTTATGCATTATTTGCAGAAACGTCTATTTAAATATTTACCCACTTTAATTGGATATTTTCTTCTTACTGATTTGTAAATATTCCTTTTCAGTTCTGAATACAAGCCTTTTCTCATGCACATGATTACAAATATTTTCTCCCATTCCGTGTTTTATCTTTTAATTTTATTACGTATGTCTCTTGAAGCACAGAGGTGTTAACACTGGTAGAGTCCTATTTATCTTTGTTGTTATTTTATAGATCATGCTTTTGATACCATATCTAAGAATTATTTGCCTAACATGGTTCTCAAATATTTTCTTTTAGTAGTTTCTTTTAGCAACTTTATAGTTTCAGCTTTTACATTTAGCTCTACTATTCATTTTGAATAAATGTTGGCATGTAGTAGGAGGTGAGGGTAAAAATTCTTTTTTTTTTTTTGCATGTAGATATTCAGTTGTCCCAGCCCCATTTGATGAAAGACTATTTCTTCTTTCTCCATCGATTTGCCTTGACACCTATGCCAAACATCAATTGATCATACACATAAGGAATTGTTTCTGCACTGTCAGTTTTCTTTCACTGATCTATATGTCTATGTTTAGCCCAGTCACATATTGTCTTGCTATGACAGTAGCTTTATTGAAAATTTTGAGACTGGGAAGTATAAGTCCTCTAATTTGATTTTCTTTTTTGAAGATCATTTTGTGTATAATAGATCCTTTTCGTGTCCATATAAATTTTAGGATAAGCTTCTTAATTTCTGCAAAAACCTATGCTGGAAATGTTGTAAAGATTGTGTTGAATTTATAAATCAATTTGGAGAAAATTGCCATCTTAACAGTATTGAGTTTTCAATCCATAGACATGAAATATCTCTTCATTTACTTCCTTCCTTTAATTTCTTTCAGCAGTACATTGTAATTCTTGGTGTGAAAGTTTTGTACTTTTTGATAAATATACTCCCAATTTTGGGGGAAGCTATATTGAATGGAATTAATTTTTAATGTCATGTTCACTTCTTATATATAGAAAAACAAAGTTTCTTTTTTAAACTCAATATATCTTTTCTTGTATAAATATTTATATGGAAGGCAATGCGTTACAGAAAGAAACAGAATTTCTAGTCACACAAATATTCTGTCATTATTATCTATGGAACATTGATTAAGTTATAGTATTTGGACCATTTATACTATTTCCATTCGCATATAAGGAAGATCTCTATCTTACAAAAATTCAGATAATTACTCTTTGAGATAAACTTTGTAAAGCACCTTGCCTCCTTTCTAAAAAGTGGTTATTTAAATGCCGTTAAAATTGTTTTCTATGTGTTTCTAATATGAAATCAATTGTTAATTATTGTAAATAATTTAATTCATGTCCTTGACTATGTAACTCATTCCAACTTTGTATATAATAAATTCTATCTTTTATTTATAATAAAAATATGTATAATATAACATTGATATATTTATATAAACATAAAATATATCCATATATGAGTTGTATATGAATTCTGATGAACAAACCAGTTCTCTGTTGAACACAAAGGCAAAGATTGATACAAGGAGGAGACAAGACAAGTCATAATGGCATTGTCATTACAGATGGTAAAATCATCCTAGTTTCAGTGAACTAGTCAAGAGAAATGTGTTTTTATGGAATTAGCTTCACACCTTGAGCATTCCTAACTTCAGTTTTGCCTTTAAAAGATTTATCTGTATTATTCATTTTTACCATTATTTCTCATATACATGAACATGACTTTGTGCATTAAACTGGCCTCTGCACCCTGAAGATTTAGCTACTTTTTTTTTTTAGCAAAATAAAATGGACATTATTTGGAAGTAAGGTGACATTTCTTAATATTTTCATTTTAGGCATCATAGGTAGAAAGAAGCAATGATGACTATTTTTACTTAAAGTGGAAATATTCCATAGTCCTACTTATGAATATTTTATACATTTCTGTAAATGCCATGTTAATAACTTTCCTTAGATTATAATCAACTACTTTCTTCAGATAAAAATTTTCATAGAATCATGCATTTCATTAGTACAGTTTTTTTCGCAAAACATTTTATTAGAGGGAATTTGGAAGGTTAATATTTTGTTAATATTTTGTTAAATAATTTTGTCCATTTCATCTGAGGCACAAAATAACATTGTGATCAAAGTAAAATCAAATGCTCTGTATTCCCAGGAATCTGAGCTTGGTGGAGCTCATACATCTATACTTGTCCTCTGGTGCTAAAGAAGTAATTACAAGTGTTCAAGCCAAATCCATAAATCATGATGTGGCGAGAACTCCGGTTTCCTTTGATGTCCCCCTTAAATGAATGCAATTTCAATGGCGGTTGATATTCCTTAAACTGCCCTTGCAAACGGTTATTACATTTGAACTCTGAGGACTTAGAAGCAATTTGTATTCTGTGATGGGCTTTTGTCTTTGAGATGCCCTTCCCCTTGTGATCTGAATGGAATGTCAATGTTGAACCTTTGATTCAGTCGCATTCATGAAAGTAGCAAAAATAATCATGTATTTCAAAGCCCACAACAACATGTTTCTGTACACACACACACGCGCACCTCCCCCCCCCACATGTGCTAGTGAGGGAATATAGCACACAGATCAGTTTTAGAGTTTTTTTCAATCTCTCCTTTTGCTTACTTTGCTGTCCAACATTAACGTTTCCTCTCTCTTACCCTTTATTTAGAGCTACTTATTACTCCCAATTCTTTATCCTTCATATCTTTAAAAGCAAAATTCTGAAGACGGGGTGATCAACAGAAATTCATTTATGAGAGATAGTTTGGTTTAGTTAGAGGCATTATTGCTTATATGAACTATGGGGTACAGCAGACTTGTGCTCAAAACCCAGCTTAGCACTAATTAGACACATGGGCTTATCTTTTAAAATCTCAGCACATGTTAACTTATAGCTTGTGTATTAAATGGGTGATTAGACATCATTTTTATTTCTAGACAGAACAATACAATGTTTAATTAGTAGGGGTAGTAAATAACTAGTGTTGAAGATAATTTACTTGTGTCACTTACCACCGCCCACAAATAATCACCTGGTGGAAATATTTTCATAAAGAAAATCTTTTGCCCGGCCGAGCGTGGCTCAGCGGTTGAGCACCGACCCAGGACCCAAAAGATCGCTGTTCAATTCCCGGTCAGGGCACATGCCTGGGCTGCGGGCTCCATCCCCAGTCAGGGGCGGGCAGGAGGCAGCCGATCAATGACTCTCTCATCATTGATGTTTCTCTCTCTCTCTCCCCCTCTCCCTTCCTCTCTCTGAAATCAATAAAGATATATATATATGTGTATATATATATATATAAATCTTTTTCCTATTTTTAGAAAAAGATAAATATGGAATTTTTAATGATGTATTCCACAGATCTGACCTTTTTTTAAAAAAGCAACTAAGTTTTTAAATCACAAAAATAATCTCCTGCTCTATTTAAGCTCAAATACTCAAATATTAGATATTTATAATGTTTCAAATGAATGATGATAGTTATATCTTCATAAATGTGACTATAGAAGATAAGCCTTTCCCAAATAACATGCTGTAATTTTTTTGAAATTATTAAAATAGAAATTAGACAACACAGTCACTAACTTGGAAAACCTATAATAAAATATGGAGTCATCTTTGAATAAGTTTAGTAAGAATTAAAACAAAAATTTAGGACAGCTTGTTTATTTTAGCACAGATTTCCATAATCCATGTATAGTGTTTTTAATTTGGTTAATTTTGTACATTTAATATATGCTATATAAAATAAAGATGTAATTCCTATACAAAATGTAGTATTAAAGCATTTATTCAAAGAGTTTATAATTCCCATAGTTGCACATGTACTTACATATTTGCATTTTTTTGTTCTGTTTAAAGAAGTGATGTCCAATAAATTTTTATGTGCAGTTGGACTTTTTTCAAATAAAATCTTATGAATAAAATACAATTAAAACACTATAAAAAATTGGAGCCATTCTTTTATAAGTGGGAAAAGCCCCTCTCAGCCTGACATGGTGGCTCCTAACACATTTCAGCTGGACTCATAGGGCTTTTTTGGAATGTAGGTGAAGAGATCATTTAAATAAAAATGCATATGCAAATATATGTGAAAGGTTTTTTGTCTAATTGTGCAGCGTTATAATATTTGTTAAAGTATTATTAACAGAACCTTATTTCTAAACAAGTAAGAATTTCAGTAAAAATTCTCATATACAGAGCTTGTTCGTTTATTCTGTATTACATTCTAGTGCATTTGGAAATTGTATTGTAAAACTCATGCAAAATTTTGTGCCTTAGTTAAATATTTGGAGGCCAGTTTTAAACCTTTGTTTGTTTGTGTAACCACGTAGCACTTCTTCAGCGTGGTTGTGTTATTAACTATTGTTCTGAAATTGTCTGAAAGGCAAGGTACTATGGGTAAAAAAATCTAACTTCTACGACCATGAAATGATTCTTTGTTTTACGACAGTTTTTATTTAATATGACTAAAGCTAATGAAGTATTCATAAAATTATAGGTTTGGGAAAGGCCTTGAGGATGTTATTAGTCTGTTTCCTTTCCTGAACACTCCAGGACACTGTATGATTCGACTGCGTTCTCAGAGCTCCAGGGAAGACAAGTTCGTAACTCCGTTTACGGACAAGACACTTTGGGTCTCTTAAAGCGATATGACAGCTCTTCTTCTTCAGAGATCTACTGCTTCAAAGTATTATTTTCTTTTAAAAGTGGTTTAAATTCATAGTTTATATCTATTACAATAATTGCATTCCAAGAAAAAACAACAACTAGTGCAAATCCAGGTAAAATACCACCACCACCACCAAAAAAAAAAAAAGTATTCGTTCTGATCTCAACAAGCCATTATTTATTTTCTTGGTCTTCCTAGGGGAGGCAGAACGATATGAGCGCAGACAGGCACCTTCCTGATCTGGTCTAGTGACTCAGGCATGTACCAGAAAAGCTGCCCCGCATCTCCACGACACGCCCGTGAACTGCCAGGCGCAGTGGCGGGTTAACCCCGCCGCGAGCCCGCAGGTGCGCGGTTCTGCACATCTGGGGGAAGCGGGGCCTGTCCATGCTCACGCGGGCATCACAGCCTAGCCGAGGATGCACACGTGGGACCTACCGTCAAATGTCACGAGTCAAGCAAGACATTAGGAAAGTGGAGCCCGGGGACACCTGACGAGACTGGGATCGTGACAGTCAAGAAGGCGAGGGAGCTCTGGGCTCCCGACTGACGAGGGTTTAAGGGGGAGATTCTGCGGCTGGGAAAGGGGCAGCGGTGGCTGGAGGAGCCGAAGCCTGAAGAGCGAGGTGCTCCGGCTGCAAAATACTGTGGGATGCGTGAAGCGGGAGCAAAGCACAGATCCGAGGAACTGAAAGTCAGCTGTAACCGGAGCACAGAAAACAAGAAAGAAACGGGGGGGAAGGCTGGGAGAAAGTCAGTCCTGGAGTTTCCGGACAACGTGTAACTGTTGTAGGACACACCAAGGGAAGCAGACAGCCTCTAATGCATTTGAAGCAAGGACGTGGCGCAATATTTAAATTTTAAAGTTCACGCACGTTGCATTACAGAGAAAAATACATGGGTTGTTGAGAAATAGTGGAAAAAATTACTCATTCCCCCCCCCAATTGTATGAGTAGACTTAATTAAAGTAAATGTATTATATTAATATATATTGAGCTTTAGATCAGGGAATACATTTTGACTTCGTGTGTTGAAATCTCAATATTACAACATTTCAAAAATTAATCGTCAATTATTTTCCCTTGAGTCATCTAGCTATCACGATTATCATCATCGTCACGTTTTCCTCACACCGATTTGACTAACTGGTCACAACAGACCATGATTTCTTTTTTTCTCCTCACTAGGATTATATATCTTACTTTCCAATCAAGAAAAAATAAAATTAAAATCCTTGTTTCTCTCTTCTGATGGTGTTATTACATTTTATAAAAAAGTTACTTTCTTGATCTAATGAGAATAGTAGAAGATTATTTATATCTTAGTCTGCTGACACCCTAGTTTCTGGAGGTTTGGAGTCAACTAAAAAATGTGAAGTAGGAATAAATATCTGTAACACGTAGCATAGGTAAGAGTGTGTCGTAAGGAAAAACAAAGCCGAGTAGAATGCTGTGGAAGTTCACAGAAAGTGGTCATTTTTAAGCTTAGAGAACTGAAGAATCCTAAATGGAAAGAGGATAATTCAGTTTAACTTAAAAGGATGCTTGGAAATGTGAAAAGAGTAGGGGGAGAGCTATTTCATTTTGACAAAAGTATAGTTTCAGAGGCATGAAATCTGAAAATGGCCCAATTACACGGAGTACATAATAGCTCAATTCTGACAAGAGGAGGCAAGAGGTGGACTAGTGAAAAGCAGTCTGGGTCAGCTTCCCAAAAGCCTTAAGCTTCAGGAATTACTTGTAAGTTATTATATGAACGATACGGAATATTTACATTTTTTATTACATATCTGAAATAATCAGGGTAAAAAGTATAAATCTGGTGCAACACCCAGGATGGACAGTGGAGTTTTGGAACATAGTCTGGGCCAAGGGAGTGCTGAGAGATGGAGAGGATTAGAAAGACAGAGAAATGAATATATTTCCAATCCTCTTGTCCCAACAAGTAGAAGCTATTTTGCCTATCCTGGACTGGGTCTTTTTATCATTACTGGGCGTGGGTGTTCAGATGTGGCCAAAGGAACATTTATAAAGACAAACCTTTGGAAGAAATAAAAAGGCAGATAAACGATTTAAAACATCATTTGCAATGCAAATCCATAACCTCTTCTAGATGCATCTTGCTCACTATGTAGTGTTTCAAAATGTCTAGAACAATAGAGCATTTGCTCAACAAAAGTCTGAAGTGTTCGGGACTGATAGAGACAATGTAGCTATGAAGCAACAGGGTATAAGCTGGAGAAGCAAAAACAGTGAGGCAGTTCACACCGGAGGGTGTGTGGAAAGGGAAGAGGTCTTCTGAGCTAAATAAAGGCGTTTATTCAGCTGAGCTTGTAGGACACCTGTACCCTTAGGCGACAGAGGGCAAGGAAACCAGTAAGAGAACAAGCCCTGCGATGAGCCCCTCATGCAGACGCTGTGCTATAACCACTCAGCTTCCCTGTGAAACTACATATGCGCTCCTAGGAAGCCACGGGCGCATCTGGGATTCTCAATTAAAAACAAATTCACGACAAATGCATAAACTGGGGACTGGTTTTGTCAGATGACCTCATCTGCCAAAACATTTTATTTAAAAAAATAATTAGTTTTTCTCAAGGGCAAAGAACATATCTCAGTATTTTTTTTTAATACTCCATAATGATGGTGGTGTTACAATTACTCAGTGGTTTAATACTTTTAAATATTTAAATTTGAAATCTCTACAAATACAAGCAAGATATTTACATAAACACTTTTTAAAAAGACATAGGCAATGGATTCCTACCTTGTTTGATCACTTCTCTGTTAATTGGCAGAAGGCAACTATCAGAATTAGGGCTGCATGAATTGGATCTGAAAAGACAAAGCTCCAAATTTTCAAGCGTTTTAACAGCTTTTGGTAATAACCCATTGTGTGTCCTCTAGCTGTTTTTAATATAGTCCTTTCCCTTTTTTCTTTTTTTCTTAAGATTTCCTTATTTGAAGTGACCCTAGGGAAGTCCAGTTCACAGAACAATATTAATGAAGGGCTCGGCTGCTGTATTAAATGGCCATTCCCTGAACATGCGCCCGCTAGAGCCGGCTGAGTCCCTGTACTTCCGAAATGTGCCGCGGCCTCGCGCTGACCCCTTCTGAAGGCTGGGCCCCGCAGGCTTGTAAGCTCCTGAGAAACGATGACTGGAGTGAATTTGATTACTCAGATAAGAAAGAAGGTGGGACGTGTGGCATAACTGAGGGCGCAGTGCATTTCTCTGCTCCAAAATTCTTGGCTATTAAAAATAAATTTGATTAACAATAATAAATTTGATAGCAGATATCAACTAATAATGATACCCTAAAATAATGTAGTTTAGTTAATCTTTGGAAGAGCCATAGAGTTTATACACACACACACACTACTATGAATTAATACAAATCATGTAATCAGAAAAAGCAATAAGTGATAAGTTCCTAACCTTCCCCAGGGACAATCTCTTTCTGGACATTTAGAAATCTCTTCAGTATGTTTCTATACATTCAAAAACTATTCACTTACCATTCTCTCATTAATCAGTAATTTCACATATTACCTAAAAGCTTTCAAAATGTCAAATAGAAAATGTAGCTCCTACAATAATAATATCGGTTACAGCTCTTCCCCTACTCTGCCCTTTCGGCAGAATCTTTCTTCCATAAAGTGGAAGTTCCGGGCATTCAGTTTCTCAGCCTGCCTGGCCGCTAGGAGTGTGCACCTGACCTGGTTCTACGGGACCAGAAAAGCATCCGGGTGACACTTCTGTGAACAATGTCCCTCCTCTAGAAGAGAAAGAGCCGTGGATGAAAAGTCTCTGTCCTCTCTGTTTTGGTTATCGACGTGGGAGACTTTTTGACTGGTTGCTGCTACAGCGACCGACTCTGAAGAGGGGACCAACTGTAGAGTGAGCTGGCCCAGGGCTCGTCCAGTGAACTCCTGCGCCGGCACCGAAGCCTCCGCTTTCCCACATCTTATTAGCATGTCAGGTCTTCTGTTTCTTGGTACTGACAGGAGTCTTCTAAAACCCTCCTTTCCCATTCCCTCTCTACTCCTGCTCTGTAAAAATAAAAGATGAATCAATATTGGCTAAAAAAAATGCATTAATTTCAAACTCAATAAGAGCAGCTAAATAAACACTAACATCTAGTGCTGCGTCGTCTTTGCGGCCCCCGTCTCTGTGCTAGTCCTTGTCTTCAGGACCCGACTCTGTTCATGCCTTTACTATTGTCCGCCCTGCATTGCCCCGTCAGTGATCTTCACACCTAGTTTTTCTTTCATTAGACATTTAGTTCCTCTGACACGTCAAATATGTCACCACCCAGGGCATAGGAAGTAACAAGGATGTATCACTGGGTTCTGAGGGAATGGAGAAATGTGTGCGAAGGGGGACGTCGTCAGCTCTGATCATCAGCACTGTCGTTTTTCTTCCAGATGTGTCTCATTATATGCATCAATAACGCCAACTTCTTAATTTATATAAGTCCGACTATATTAAGGATCATGCCTTCTGTGTCATAATTTCACATATTTGGACATCCAAGGGGAGAATTACTAGCATCAACTCTGGATAGTTATGCCATAGATAACTGAGGTTCAACGTGGTGTTTTCTAGAGGAGATTTTAAGAAAGGGTTCATGTACTCATATGTGCTTTTGAAATCACTCAAGAAGAAACTATGAAAATTTTCTAAAACTAACTATTGATGAAACATAACGAATAGTGTATACACATATGATACAAATATTTGCTGTGGCCTATGGTTTTGACTCTTCAATATCACAAAGTAATTTTTTTTTTTTTTTTTCACAAAATAAGCTCAATGTATAAACACATTTTATTTTTTAATTTTCACCCAAGGATATTTTTTCCATTGCTTTCCAGATAGAGTGGAAGGAGAGAGAGAGAGAGGGAGGTGAGGGGGAGAGAGAGAGAAGGAGAAGGAGAAGGAGAGGGAGAGGGAGAGGGAGAGGGAGAGGGAGAGGGAGAGGGAGAGGGAGAGGGAGAGGGAGAGGGAGAGGGAGAGGGAGAGGGAGAGGGAGAGGGAGAGGGAGAGGGGGAGGGGGAGGGGGAGGGGGAGGGAGAGAGAAGGAGAAGGAGAAGGAGAGGGAGAGGGGGAGGGGGAGGGGGAGGGGGAGGGGGAGGGGGAGGGGGAGGGGGAGGGGGAGGGGGAGGGGGAGGGGGAGGGAGAGGGGAGGGTGAGGGAGAGGGGAGGGTGAAGGAAGGGGAGGGGAGGGGAGGGGAGGGGAGGGGAGGGGAGGGGAGGGGAGGGGAGGGGAGGGGGAGGGGGAGACATTGATGTGAGAGAGACACATCCATTGGTTGCCTCCCACATGGGCCCCATGGGGGCTGGGGATAGAGACTGCAACTGAAGTATGTACCCTTGACCAGAATCCAACCCGAGACCCTTCAGACCCTGAGCCAAGGCTCTAACCACATTTTAACATATTATTGAAATGTTCATTTATCTATTTTATGCAAGGTGCAAAAACAGTCTCCGTGACTTCTATGCACAGTTATATTTCCTAAAGCTTTCTACTTGTCAGTGATAGAATCTCAATAGTAAAAGGGTTTACCTTAAAACTGCCAGTACACAGAAAAAAATAAAATTAAAATAAGGCAGAGACATCACTGTTGTGATTTGGGCAAAGAGACAGAATTGACACCAAATAATTCATATGCCGTAACATTAAGGGAGGCTGGGACTTGAATCTAAGCAGACAAATATACTGCATATCACTGCTCTTGGAAACAGCAAAACAGCATATTATCTGCATCTACTGCTTGCCATATGCCACCGCATTCCCCTTGGTTTTTCAATAGTAAGTTAAATCTAATGAGAAAAGCACAGACATAAGTGATAAAGGCAAGCGAAAGCACTTGGCAGCATTGAAACAACATATTACAGGTTGCACTACATCTGCCTCTGTAAGGATGAAAGGGGATCCCATGAGGAAAAAATTTCTTATTTTAATAACTGTCTGTACAATATTGATACAAATATTCCGCAAAGAGCAAATAGTTCCATGCTGCTCTATGGGCAACTGCATCTTAAAGAACCAGTTCCCTCCTCTGCTTTTACTGTAGCTTCAGAACCTTAATTGCTACAACTTAATGTGGGGGTTGGCATATCAGAATCTCCTGACCAGCCCTCAGGAGTCGAGACGCTATTCCTTCTCATTTACTTTTCGATCTGGATACATGGAAATGTAGAATGTATGTCTTAATGCAAGTATTGTTACAAGTGGAAATTATAATTAAATACTGACGACATATGCTCTACACTTCATCAATAAATTTATCTGGTCATTACCCTTCCCAACCTAGATAAAAAGGAACTAGTATATTCCTTCATTGTTCCTAACATATGATACAGATTCAGAAAAGTGTGATGCACTGAAATCATAAAAGTATTATTTTATTGCAAAAGAAGACAAGTAATGGATACCCCTCCAAAGAAACCTTCTCGACGAGCAGGTTTAGCTTTTGCTATTCTCCATATCAATGGTTTAGAACTCAGCCATTTCTCAAAGTAGCTGCAGAGTTAGATATATCACCTGTTTCTTGATAATTTTTCCATTCCTGAACTTCAAAATTTCATATACATACTTTAAATTTTCATATATATACATGCAGATATATTATACTATATATAACTTAATAATGTAATTACTTAGTTTGAAATAAGAAAAACAATAATATATAGTAAAATAAATGGAAGTATTGGTAGATATGCCTACAGATACTCATTCAAATAACCAAAATACCTTTCGTAGCTATTATAAGTGATTATATTGTACAACATGGATATAAAATTAAGTGTGACAGAAAATAGAAGTAAACTATAATGTTGGATATATGTTTCATTGTGGAGGTAAAAATTATATTCCAAGATTGTTAACACATAGTATACAGCAGCAGTTACATAATTGCACATGTAAATTTCTGAAACTACTATGTTTTAAGTATTTTTATTATTAAACAACATTCCAGAGTCAGAGCTAAGTGAGTAATTTATACTAAATGCCAAATAAGTTGTAGTAAACATTAAGAAAAGGATATTGTAATCAATATTGTTCTCTCGAGTTGAACAATAAAAAATATGAAAATATTTCAAGTGTTAAATTTTGCTGCATTCATATCTCCAATTTTTAAGATTATAATATTGAAAATATGCACACTTTATCCTTAAACTTTATGTTAGAGGTTATCTAAACTTAAAAAATGACAGTACTGCAGCAGTCAGAAATACCATCTCAAATAAGGGGAAACTATCAGATAATTAAAGATTGAATATAAGCTTGATTAGTTTTTATTAATTTATTTCTCATTGACTTAAATCCAAATAAATCTTACTGAGGTTTTTTAGGTCTTATCATTTGTAGTGGTACCAGGGAGTGGTACTTGGCTTAACAATTTATGGAAGTAATTTTTGGAAGATAATTAGTTTATTTCACAATTTTTAAAAATTGGGCTGTATTTACATTACAGTCGGTATTTCTATACAATCAAGGATAACTCATGTATGTTTATAAAATGTCATAGGATATATTATAAACCTCACTTAAAAGAGAAAAAAGTTATAATAAATAACAAATGACCTGGTTCTTGTGTTTTTTGCTTCATTATGTATTCTTGTTTTTGTCTGTATCTTTTTGCTTCTCTCTTTACTGACATGTTCAAGACTAATCTATATACATTGTACCTACCTAATGTCATGTGCAGATAGTAGAAGAGTAAATTTAGATGTAATAATTTTGGAATACTGATTGACTGCATCTACTAAAGCAAATGTATGTATACCACGGCCCAGTAATTTTACTTTTATTCATTCTCTTTTTTATATTTTTTCCTAGCTAGGATTACAAGCTCATTTTTGAGTGGGACTTCTTATTAATAGGATTGATCACAGTGTTTATATCAATAACACATTCACTGACACAATGAGAATAAATGTATTTCTCTTTTTTTATTCTGTCTCATAATGTTGTTTAAATAACCAAAACTAAATAAGTAGGTTTTTAAAAAAAATCAATTGTATGTTTTTGTTTTTAGGATGACTTTCATGTGAAATAAAATAGGATGCATCTCCTACTCAAGATGGGTCTCTTTTAGGCGAGTTTCACATTAATCAATCACTTTTGTAATCACGGTTACTGTACAAGATTGCAATGGATATTTTGGTTGTCCCCCCACCCTCCATTTTTTGACACCTGAGCTTTACTTGTTGATTCCACTCTTAAATCCAGAATTGGTCTGTGACTGGTCCGGGCCAATCAGAAACATTCCGTTATCCCTGCTACCATGTAGTTATTTCAGACCAAATTAGTTTGTTACAGAACAAAGTCCTTGGCTTTCAAAAAATGGTTGTTTAAACTCAGCTCTCTCTCCCTTCAAATGTGGGACATAGTAATATGGAGCCTGGGCCACTGGTAGCTACGTCACAAACTTGAGGGGAACCCACCCAAGAAATAAAGAGGCCGAAAGAGCAAGAGGTGGCCGTGAAGGTCGCATGGACACAGAGAGACGGTCTTGGCCAAACACACTTTACATCACACGCCCTGAGCTCTTCGGCCAGGCAGCTGCCAGTCCCGCCTGCCTCGGGGGCGCAGCCTGTGGTGCGAGAACGGCTCACTCAGAGGCTAGGCCAAGGCTTTGTTTTCGTTTGGTGAAGAAAAGCTAACTTTTCATTCCAAATTTTGGTGGGTACATATGTGAGCTCAGGACTACTGAAGAAATTTTGCTAAAATAAAGAATAAAAGAAAGGTGAAGGATGGGGAGCTCAGAGAACCACAGAGGAAAAAACCTAATTTCTTATGAGAATTAATTAAAGCCTAGCCAACCTACTATTGACTTTGTATTTACTTAACCTAGTAAATTTTCTTTATATAATTAGTCAGTTTGAGATTTTTTAAACCAACCATATACCCTTTTGTGTGTAAAGACTGAATGTTATGTCATATGTCCCATGGCTTGTGAAACAGTATCTACCCTTCAAACAAAACTAAATTACTGTTATCATTTCCAGTTTTTTAGGTGAGAAAACTCAGCCTTTGGGTAGTTATATAAATTTTCCCAAAGTCAGACGATTAATAATTGATAACTGTGGAACACAGACTGCAGAATTTGAACCAAACCTTTCTCACTTTAATCCTACATAAGTCCAGTGTTTATTCATAGGGCAGTTTTATTAAAAACAAACAAATACGGATCTGCACCATCCTTATTATGACACTGAAGTGGTTCCTACATTTTTGAACTCTGTAATTTTATTTGCTTGATAATTTTTTTAATCTATTAAGCAATTTTAGGCAGAATTGTTATTTCATAAAATTATTTAATATAGTTAGTTCTACATCATCTTCATTTTTGAAAGTTTTAAGATTTTAATTTCCTTTTATTTGGCCAGTTATATCAATTTTTCCATTAAAAATGTACCTGGTAGAAATTTTAACTAAAATGTCATCAAATTTAAAGATTGATTTGGAAAAAACACATAAAAAACCCCACAAAAATTGCCTCAAGCTCCAGAGTTGGGGCTGGACTAAGAGTTGGAGTCTTAGCCAAGGACACTGCCAGAGAGGAGGCGGGGTGAAATGGGGTGAATGGCCACCGAGACCCCTGGCAGGGCTCTAAGCACACCGTTCTTGCCTCTCTACCAGAGAGGGACAGGGCCAGGCCTGACAAGAACAAGAGCCTGGCCAAAGGCAGAAGGCCGTGGTGGCCGGTTCATCAGCAAGGCTCTCCGCGTGTTATTCTGCCAGTTGTTAACCTATTTTCTTTCGACTCTGAGCCTAATGATCTATATCCTACTTTGTGATGGGAATCTGCAAGTTTTTTTTCCTTTTTCTCGCCAGCTGGCCTCTGGTTACATTAGCCTGATAGAGGGCGAGAGAGGGAGACTGGGAATCGGGGGAGGCAAGGCCTTGCCCCGGCTCCTCGGCTTGCTGCTGCGTTCGGGGCTGCCCCGCGGCGCTCTCAACGACAGGGACAGCTGGTTTTCATCTCTAACTTATTTTGGTCCTTTCAGTATCGGCCTCACCACACATGCCCTTCAGAAGGTTGGGGTGCACCCCCCGACTCAAGAGTATCCGCCCAGATCCACGGACCCACTCTCCATGGTGCTGAGGTCCAGCAACATGCTGGACAAGCGGAGACAAATCTGGCCCGAGTTTCATTCCTTGACATCTTCCATCACGTCTTAATCTTATAGCCTAATGGAATATATACGTACATGTGTGTGTTTATATCTGTGATATTTATTTGAATATGTGTGGTAACATTTGGACCCTCATCATTTTTGAGCTAAGGTTAGAGCCACTGTTTTTGTTTTAATTTGTTACTATATCACACTTAACATTTATCACACAAAAATTTTTGAACCACAGAAAAACCCTGATGTATTTTCAGAAACTTTCATGGTATAAATCAGATAATATGATAGAAACTTCACAAATGATGCGAAAGGGAAGTCCCTTAAACACTGCAACCCAAAGCACAAAATAACGTAGTTCTTAAAGATGACAGGTTATTCAGATAGTGACTAAAATAAAGTTTAAACTACCCGAATAGCATCCATTTATAACCTTCTGTTCTGAAATTGATAATGTTATGTACAGAAGTGCTGAGTAACATGGAATTACATGTATTTTATTACTTATTATCATGGGGATTTTATTTAGCCTTTTCAACATAATAGAAATGAATGCAATGATTTTGTACCTTGTAGTCTTTTTTCAAGCTAAGAAGTAATACAATTAATGCAATAAATACAAGTAAACTACTTGAGAGGGTAGACTATTTTATGCCTAGAATTGATACGCAGCACTATGGTCAGATGCATGAAGCTGATAAACATGAGACTGAGGAGAATCACACGTGAGGACCAAGACCAAGAATAAGCAGAGACGCTCTCTGCTTGAACTGTCGGGGGGTAGGGTTTGTGCCCCTTTATATTCCACACGGAGCCGCATGTGTGCAAAAGAAAACAGTGATTTCCACTCTCCAGCAGAACTGTCATTATCCCATTTATATCATGGAAGCCATTGCCTTGTCATCTAAGGTCCTATCTTGACCCACGAAAGAGGGAGAGACAGTGAGAAACAATTTAAAAAGTGGAAGCGTGGCTGAAGGTAAAGTGATCATTTTGTATCAGGTATAAGGGGATGATTTGACCCGGTGGAGAGAAGTAGCAATCAGTTCTCCAGGAGTAATATTATTAACTTCAGAGCTAAATAAATTTATGATCAGGTGATGTGCTGGTTGCTCAGTGGTTTACCCTATTATTTACTATCTTCAGAAAACCCATGGATGTGGCAGAGATAAGTACGGATTGACAGGCACAGGCGGTGATCAAGCTCCAGAGCACTTTGAGCATCATAATTTAGCAACGCAATTTTGTTAACAATTATAGCCATCAAAGACGCCAGGTAATTCTGTTGGGGCCATTAAGAATGGAAAAAGACTATAAGGGGAAGAAAAACAAAAACACGACTTTCCAAACACACACAAAAAAGTTCTAACATTAAAAGCTTTGAAGTAGAACTAGGCAGTGATTTGCTGATTAATGGGCTGTGTAATGAAAGAGATGCTTGAGCATGACCTTTTCAATCTCTATAACACTAGTGGCAGTCATTTAGGAGCCCCACAGAAGTGTTTTTAGGACACAATATCCTCAGAAGGAAAAATATCCGCTAGGAGGATACTAGAGTATTGTTTCTACATTTTATAAAAAACATTTTAAAATGAGTGCTAAAATTGCGCTCTGTGATTTGAACTTAAAAAGTTACATAATCCTTACTTTTCTAAAGCTTCTATCACAAAAGATGACATAAATATACAAGGTGAAACCTTTTAATTGAGGATTTATTTGCTTTCCTTTCAGGCAGAGAACATAATTAAATGTTAACTTCTAGAAGGTGCAGAAAGTAGTGTTGACTGACAATAAAAAGTAATCAGAAATACCTGAAACATGTTAACAATACCAACAATTTTTAACAGTAATATTATTTTCTAACAAAACCAGAAAGAGTACTTTGACACATATAGAGAATTTTCAAAATCCTTTCTTACTAGTAATCTATGCTGTTCCTAATGCATGGTCTTCTCCCTGCTCCCCAGTGCTGCCTCCAAATCACAAAAAGCGGGCCGACAACGATGTTAAGAAATTAATATCATCAGGAATCACTTTTATTATGAAATTTTTGTTTTTTTAATGATTTTATTTCAGAAGAAAACAGTGAAGTCTTTGTCCTAAGTTGTTTAAAACCATGAACATTTTATAAACAAAACAGTTTCTAAGGATGCCAGGAGAGAATGTAATGTTGTTTTGAATCTATAAAGTGCCGTAGCCTTTATTTCTTTATTAGGCAGCTTTCTGGAAGTGTGTTATATATTGAATTGCGTCCTCTCAAAATGCATGCGTTGAAATCCAACCCCAAGTACTCTGAATGTGACCTTATCTGAAAACAGAATCATTGCAAATGTAATTAATTAAAATGAGGTCATTAGTGTGGACCTTGATGCAATGTGGCTGGTGTCATTAACAGAACCCACACCGGGAACACCACGTGAACGTGAAGGCAGGTTGGGGTGATGTGTCTACAGGCCAAGAAGCACCAGACATCGCCAGCAAGTGACCAGAAGTAAGAGAGCCGGGAACAGATGCTTCCCTAGGGCCTTCAGAGGGGCAGGCTGCTGACACCGCGGACCCTGAGACAATGAGCTTCTGCTGTTTAAACCGCTCCGTTTGTGGTACTTTGACACAAAAGCCCTACAAACTAATACAAGGTGTATCACAGAGACGGAACAGGCTGCAGGGTTTCTCTTTTGATGACACTGATACAAGCACCCTCCAGGACACTCATGTAGGGTAACATGTGAAACAGGAAACTAAGTGATCTTAACAGAGTAACACGAAATTCAACACTCAACACCATTCAGTTGTAGTAAGAAAAAGGTGGAAATAATTGAGTAAAAAGAGCAAATCCAGAGCATAAGTATGAATTGAATTAATAAGATTAAGTTGATTCACTTAAGGGCAAGAAAATCCAGATGTAATGCCTAAATGAAGCACAATATATGAACAGTTTGGGCCCAAAGTTATATTATTAACTAAAGGTTTGTCTTTAATTTTACATTGGTGATATTTAGAACAATAAAAAAATAAGAACAAAATTAACAGCAACATTATTTAGTAAATCTAGTAATAAATCTAGCTAGACACCCCACCCCCAAGCCAACTTCTTCTTGGTAAAATTATGTTTAGACCCTGGCATCAGAACATACACTAAAAAGTAAATTGAAGGTGTTTTATTAACTTTCAAGTAAATACAGGCTTTAAAACAAACTCAATGTGGCAAAAGAAAGAATTTTTTTTTTTTAAGTGCAGAGGACAACATAGCAACTACAAAAAAGATTGTAGCCCAGTCGGGCCTGGCTCAGCGGTTGAGCGTCGACCTAGGATCCAGGCGATCGGGGTTCGATTCCCGGTCAGGGCACATGCCCGGGCTGCGGGCTCGATCCCCAGTTGGGAGAGTGCAGGAGGCAGCCGATCAATGACTCTCTCATCACTGATGTTTCTATCAATCTCTCCCCGTCTCCCTTCCTCTCTCTGAAATCAATAAAGATATATTAAAAACAAAATTAGAATAGTGTATTCACTATCCCTGCACTGTGAGTATATTATAGTTGTATGTGGAGGCCCCATCTTTAATTTGCAGTGTTGTGGAAATCACTGCAAATCACACTTGGAGATTTTAACATATATATATCAGTATTGAGAATTAACAATGTCAATTTATTACATGATTACGAATACCACATAAATGTTCTCAGCATAAATGTCGTCAGCATTAATAGAACAGATTATTAGCTGAATTGGTATTTTCTTGTTTAATAAGAAGACCCATTGATATAATAACAGATATTATATACCCCCATTGATCTAAACCATCCTGATTTCAGACATGTTAAATGTGAAAAAAAATGTGCACTTTAGAATCTGGAAAATTCTGCAACAAGGAAAAAATGTGCCTTCTTTATAGGTCACTGTTTAATGACAGATTAAGAAATAAATAAGAAGCAGCAAAGAGTTGAAGAAAATCTCCAAGAGAAAGTGTTTGGCGAACTATTTCTCTTTTCTTGGTCCTCACCACATAGTCTTTATTTTACTTATTTTTTCTCCAAATTCCGACTGTGATGAAAAAAGTAAACTATAAGAATATGTAGTGAGCAAACTCAATTGTATTAAAGGAGCAACAGTGGCGTTTTAATGGGAAGCTGTGGAATGGCCCACTCCACCTCTTTTGAGATTTTGTATCATTTTCATCATTGAAAGTGAGGCACCTGCTATTATTCCACCTGGTTTCACCCAGACTTCAAATTCTGAGTTACTTTACTGAATTTACTGGGTTGACATTGGTTAATAAAATTATATAGGTTTCAAGTGTACAATTCTATGCTACATCATCTGTATATTGTACGTGTGTTCACCACCCGAAGTCAAGTCTCCTACATCACCATTTCCCCCTCTTTATTTTTTAAAGTATCAGTCCTTTTAAGTCATAGAAATACAGGAATGGTTTATGCCTTCTGTATTTGTTGACACTTGCCTTTAGCTGCATAACCTAATAATACTTTTATTGATTTTTTTTTAAAAAAACATAATTCATCATGATCTGTTGTTCATAAATTTGATTAGAGAAGGGACCATTAGAATCAGGAATTGAAGCTTAACTTTTTGGTGTTCAAATCCGCACAGTTTACAATAGGCTGTTTTGAAAACCAAAGGTCCCTTTTGAATGCACTGCTCCCTGTGGAATGCATGACTTTGCACAGGGATGGATTTATACAGGGCCGTGGAGTAAGTAAAGCCTTTAGACAGCTCCTTGTTTTTCTTTACTGATTTCTGCATTAGAAGAGCTCAATACATTTAAGAAACTCTCTGGCACTTCAGATAACTGTGTAGGATCTCTCTATATGCAAAATTTTAGCAAACCCTCAAGATCAAAATATAGCTCACTATATACTACAATAACTTTTAATGGATAATCATTGATTAATGTAATGCCATCCCTGTGATACCAAGACTATAAAAAATGATCGTTGCTGAGTAAGCCCACGACATGCTTTGTGGTTGTTCATACTGTTAAAAAACAGGAATATTTGGCTGTCTACTAACAATTAACATGACATGAGCTATCTATCTGTGTATTACCTAATACTTTCATGCTATCGTACCAACCTTCTGCTTATTTGGTATATAATCGTATGCTGCACAGAAGTAAAAACACATTTTGTTTTTCATTGACCGTACCACAAAGTCATGGTACATATTTGCAATTTTAAGAACATGTTAATACAAATTCTGCTAACTCAATGCTCATATCTGAATTTTATGTCCATCACTCTTTGAAACCTAGAACATATTTTGCATAAGAAACTCTTTTTTAGCATATTTGGCAAATTTCCTCCATTGGGAAATCTGGAAGCATAATCATCATAGTACTATAGACAGATTACTATTTTTAAGATACACTGTACTAGCAAATGTGTACCAAGAAGAACATTTAGCTTCTCAAATAGTTTTTTAAAAAGCTGGCTACAAATCAAGAAGCAGTAAGATGAATAAACATGTTATATTTTAAATAGTAGGGAACAAATTGTGCTAGTAAGAAAATCAGCCATAAAAGCGTGTGAGTTATAACAATCTTCACCATTAAGGGTAAACTTTCATTATTTAACCTATTGATGTAATAAAATATATTTTTGTATCATAGTCTTTTCATTATGACAATAAAAATATTGCATATTACTTATAATTATCTTAAATATGGTGCACTTTCAAAAGCAAATAGTATGTCTATAGCCTGTTATTGACTACACTCTTCTAATTTATTTCTTTTTATTTATCCTGCTATACTTGTCTGCTTGAAGGCACTCTGTCCTATCGCTGAGAGTAGTCATCTCCTCATTTTATGTCATGGAAAGTAGTCATTTTTTTATTTCAGTTGCTTCTGAAAATTATTTTTCATAAAAACTCAAAGACATAGATTTACATGCACATTGCTGATAAAACTTGTTTAATAATCCTGTCAGGTAAGCTCTGGTGATTGGGTCTATATTAAAACAAACCAACTGGAAGTTCGGGTGTAGCCAAAGCAGCTGCTGGCTGTCTTGAGCCCTGCTCATTTCCCTGTGTCACTAAACGACTCCCATTCTAAAAACATTCTGCTTCATTCCTCAAGTCCTGTCCTCTAGTCCTGCTATTCCAGTGCCTGGAAATCAGAGAAGACTGCAGTGGAAAACCAGCACCGCTCTTGGCCTAAATGTCCTCTAGATTAGTGGCCGGTAGAGTAGTTTGAGGAAGCACGAGCTATAATAAATCATGGCATCTACCAATGACAGTTTCAAATGAACACGTTTATTGGGCCAGACAAGTACATCGCTAAAAGCGTTATTTACCTCAGGTGCTGACATATCGGGCCAGATGTTGCATTTAAACCCTGACTCAGTGATTGCAGCTGAAAACTGCACTGGCATTTTAAAAAGCATCTGCTAAAAACACTGATCTGAGTAAAACACGCACCGCAGAGCAGAATGTAAGCGAAAGCGAGTGAGGGTTGAAAGTGGTCGCCTGGGCGGGCTCAGAAAGCGTGCAGGCCGGGCCGGAGCCCCGGGTCGCCTGCCCTGAAGGGGCCGGGGTGGGGCCTTCTTTCTGAACGTTCCCACACAAAAGGATGTGGAACGTGTGAGCAACTTCTGACACAGCATTAAAATGTTCACATTGTAGGGATCTGTCGTACTTTTTCATGTTAGCTGTTGAAAGATCCTCTGATAAGTACAGCGGTTCCCAGAAGAGGAGCATGTGAATTTGCACACTCTGCTAGAATCTGCACACTGCAAGCGAGGGACACGTTCATGGTGGTCCATTTCGTGTCACTCAAAGTTGGACATCGAGTCTCGTAAGTAACTCGTAAAGCACGGTGCTAATTCTTTACACTAGCAGCCGGGAATGCGACAGGGCTCAGTATTCAGAAAGAGAAAGAAACGAATTTAGGGTGAAAAGGCTGCAGTCCACCGCAGTCCAATGTGCTGCTCGTCAAATATTCTTGCACCAGGGGCTGAAGGGCGGAAAATTTTCCGCTGGCTCCCATAACCTTTCCTCTGCGGTCCTCCTGCTAAACTCGAGCTGACAAACTCCATCTGCTCCGGAGCCTCGGCCTTGCAGCCACCAAACCTGCCGCCCCCTCGGTTCCTCACACCTGCCGAAACTGGAGCAGCCAGGAGCTGTGCAAATAAAACGGACTGTATCTGACCTCCCTCAATCTGAGCTGTAAATTTTCTAGGCCACTTGTTCCCTGCAGAACAATTCTCTTTTACTGTCTTCACATTGCAGTGTTTGGATAAAAGCGTAATGGCTTCTTTTTACTCACAAATCTTACTGTTGCTTCTCTGTTTGTTTGTTTGTTTGTTTAGTTTTGTTTCTATCCATTCCCATCTGTGGCTGCATCTGTCCTGGGCATTTGGGAGCCTAAGGACCAAATGCATTTATAAATTTAGTTTGTGTGATTTTCAGACATGAGCTTTGATTTTCAGCAGGGCTCTGATTTTTGCTGCTAAGTTCGATGTGCTAGCAATATACCTACCAATTTTCTTAGATATAATTGCCAAGGCTGCTTTGTTTTTTTTTAATTGCATCTCATGGCCTCTCTTTTTAATAGCACTAACTTAAAGTTACATGGGAGAAGAGTTTTAGGAGAGGCACACTATTAACCCGATCTTTGCCATGGAGCTATGTCTTAACGGTCCTTACTTCTCAAGTTCTCGTTCAACATTATCTCACAATTTGGTATCTAAAATCATACCTTTTTCTGAAGATTTTATTGCTAAAAATTTCTGGATGCGCTTCATGAGTTCTCATTTATGCTAGAAAACTGGTCGGTTATTTCTTGAACTCATCTCTCATACATGACACCTTTCTAAAATAAATAAAAAATAAAACTTTACACAATCACTCTTTTCTAAGCCACTTCCCTTAGATCTAAAGTACCCAGTGTCAGGTTTCTCTGTGTCCCAACAATAAACAACGTCCTGTATTTTAGGAATTGATTGCAGTATTGCTGCACTGCATATTAGGTGTATAACTATTTTACTTGAAAATGCGTAACATAAAGCACGTCAGTGCTTCATTCATGCACAGTTCAAATGGAAATTCTTTTAATCCTTACTCAAGGACACGCTTTTATTGATTTTAGAGGGAAAGGGAGAGGGAGAGAGGGGAGAGAGAGGGAGGGGAGAGAGAGGGGGAGAGAGGGAAAGGGAGAGGGAGAGAGTGAGAGAGGGAGAAACAGAGATGTGAGAGTGAAACATTCATCAGCAGCCTCCCACACATACCCCAACTGGGAATCAAACCTGCAACTGGGGTATCTGGTATATACCCTGAAGGGCGATCCAGCCTGCAAGCTTTTGGTGTACAGGATGACGCTCCAATCGCCCGAGACACACCAGCCAGGGCCAAATGGAAATTCTTGATCAATGGTTCAGAAATCCAGGCCCTGCTCTTTTGTGTCAGTGCTCTGTTAGTTCCCCAAGTTTATCCATATCAAACTAGTGATAGAATAAAGAAGGTGGCAGATAACCCCGCCGGAAGACTGGGCATAGACACAGGTATACATAAGAGAGGCTGCGAAGTCTGGTTCTATCCGAGTCCAAAAAATGCAAATAGGCTACAGCGAACACATGGCAGCTTCTGCTCACTGACAAATGGGTATCCTGACGTGTACACATATTCCTGAACTCAGAAGGATCTACACATAGTCATAAACGATAAATGCTGTCAGAGAGCCAACATTCCAGAGCAGGCCGCTGTTAGACAGGTACGACATCTACACACGCTAAATGTACTTGGACTGAAAACACTAGTTCCAGAGCAAGGAGGGCAGTTTACCGCAATGACTCTTTACTCAGCCACATCTGAGAACATCCCGATTCAGCGCGACGGAAAGGAAAGGTGCGCCTAAGCTGACTACACGGCACGACGTACACTCGTTCATTTTGGTTGCTCTCAACCAAGGCTCCATTTGTCTTCTCAAAATCGTAAGTGAAAGAACCAGCGCTACCATCATTATAGTTAGAACCCAGAGACTTGTTACGCCCTGTCTATTGTTTTCAAGTTTCTCTTCCCTTTAAAAATGTTTGAAGGTGGTTTATTTTTACCCAAGTGGACAACACACATTCCAATTATATTTAATGACACAGGCAGAGGATAAGAAAGGCAAATGCAGGGCTCTGCACGTGGCAGAAGCCTTTGCTCGCAGAAGCCCCAGGACTTGCTGAAGCATTAACATTTCCATTCAACACATTTCAACTGTAAAAAACACATTAAAGAGTTAGGCAGCCAAGCTCTGAAGATGCTGCTCGTGGTCCGGTGGGCAGGTAACAACAGAAACCGAGGTGTGAGAAACAACATTTGATAGTATGAGATAGATGGAGAGATGCTATAAGAAACAGTTCTTAAGTAATGAGACAAAGTATGTTTCAGATAGGACTCGACATCACATTGTTCTCATATTACACAGTCAAGGAGGGTTTTCACAGAGCTGCATCAAAAATTCAGTAAATAGTCACTTTTAGGAGATAGCGGCGTCCCGACGAGTGAAAGACTCAGACTCCACTGTCTGGATGTGAGTGGTACGAAAATGAACAAGACTACGGCGTTGTGTTTATTGGTCATAAACAAAACACCAAAGTCCCTGTAACTGCAACCAGTACAGTCTGACAGGAGCTGACACAGGGCACAGAGACATGAAATATGAGTGATACGAGGCACAGAGAGAGTCAGTTAGAAACAGCATAAAGAAAAAAGCACGGGGTAGCAGGTCAGCAGCAGGACCCATTTTCCTCTCAGGGCAGAAGACTGGTAGCCGTAACCAGCACTGCCCTGTAGAGAATCCTTGGTACAGTTTCTAGCTGGATTTCTTCCATTCCTGACATACAAAGCTGCCTTTTTATTGCAAAGTGAAAAAACAAACAAACAAAAAATGCTGCATATATTTTGAAGAGAACCAAAAGCCCAATTATATCTGTTGCTGAAGTGGTGAGGCCCAAAGTAGGAAGACCAGTTACGGCACATCCCGATTTAACGGAGCCGCAAGAGAGCTTTCTCTTCTTTTGGTGGTGGTGGTGCCAGATTTCTATTCTCATTTTCAGTAAGTTACAGAAATCACTGTAGATCACTCTTTTTGCTTTCTTATTAAAAAAGATTTCCTAACCCATACCACAGAGAATATTGTAACTAACATTTTTTTTTAGGTCAGCTAATACATGTCAAATATTAATAAGTATATTGCATAGAAGAGACAGTGAAATGCTAAGCTACTTTAAACCAGTATATTTTAAATTTATGGAAACGATTATTTTAAATTATTATGCCAAGGATCAGGCCAACCAATCAATACTGATGTATAACCTTAACTAAGACAGACAAAATTATAGTAGAATAGGAATATTAGAATGATTATAAGTGTTGTTTTCTTGAGGTGAAAAGCAAGTTCTCCTTCATTATGCAGTGTTCTAGGGTCTGTTGACATTATTATTTTTATAGCAGAAAACTTCAGAAGTTGACTTGCTTTATTTTCTTAGTAATGGTAAAACATATCCAGAGATAATGTAATAGATTTATTTTCTTCTCCAAGTGGTTCCATCTTAACACAGTTTGGTGTCATATAAATATAAAAGTAATATGCCTCTCCTTAAAACAAAGTTAGCCTCTTCTTTATGTCTATAATCGACTCCTTTAATTTCTTAAGTTTTCTCTCTAAGACAAGATAATTAATGATCAAGTGATATTAAGTGCTTCTTGGCAACAATTATATCATTTTCCCTGACCTTCAAATTACATATAGCATTCACCTTGAACGAAGCTATACGGTTGCTCGGTGTTGTGAACAGCAGGATTCATCTGGCATTGTGAACATAATCAGCAGTGAAATAAAGTTAACTGAGCATACGTTCTTTTTATAACTCCAGGAGAAGTTTTAAAACCATGTTAGGAGCTTTCAGTTAGTTGATGATAGCAAATCTGTAGCATAGCAGAAGTGCTATGGGAAGTAAAAAAAAAAATCCCATTGCAAAGACTATATTAACTCTAAAATATTTTTTATTGTATTTTGAATACTGTTTGCACCAACAGAGAAATAAATAGAACTCCCCCAAAATAGTGACAAAGGTGTGGGAAGTTCAAGTCAAAATGTGTCACACATAAAATACAATTTGAATGATTTGAACGTTTTCTGCTAATGACGGTTAACTATAATGATATTTTTCAGCTAAGATATAATTGGCAATGTCGCAAGTAACAGATAGATTGTAACAATGGCCAATGTCCCTTGCAAATCTTAAGAATAAGTCTGCAGTGTGTCTGGGGCAAGGTCATTTAATTATAGAAAACAGCAGTCACGGAAGAAATAGCCTAACTTAAAACAGTACGACACAAAACAATAAGCTCAATATATGGAGATCCAGATTTGAAATTATTGTATTTCTTATAAAATACTAATAAAAACCAAGATTGTTGAGTAAGATAATTTTGGAGTTAAATATACCCTAAAGACAACCAGTAGTATTTCTTTACGGAGCATATGGTTGATTAAAATGGCAGAGAATTTTCCACTGCAGACATCAAGTTCGGTACAGGAATTATAGAAATCAGTGTTTCTTTTACCAAAGTAAACAATCTTATTGCATTAATTTAAAAATTGTCATCTGTTTACTAATCTGGAACTGCTTATATATTGAAATGATTTTTCATTGATAGTTCTTTATTCTCAGCAAGTGGTTTTTGACATATTTTCAAATTTAAAAGAGAAATTTTAAAAAATCAAAAACAATATAGAAAAATAATCTAGAGAGAGTTCAAAGAATAAACTTCCAGTTTTATTTCCTTCAAATAGATTTGTTGTTTCCAAAATTAGTTATGACCCAAACCTCTTTTATTTCAAAAATATACTGTTTTTAAATGTTATTATTTCAATGTCGGCCAAAACATCTGAAGGGCTTAAAATAATTAAAAATATATAGAAGCACAGAGAAACAATTAGAAATATTCAAATAAAAATTGACGTGGCCTTTAAAAGTTATACTTTCATTTTTAAATTCTATCTTAACTCTGAATTTTGATGTACATTTTTTCCCTCCTTCAGCACTTTTGAGAAGAAAATTCTTAAACACATTTTCTGCATAATTTTTGGCAAGATCCTTTTTCTGCTCTGTAATCGTGAGACAGGCCAGTAAGCCAGGACAAGTGGAGCAGGGAAGCTGAGACAGATTGTTAAAGCAGCAGTTTGCAGCCACCTAGTAAATCCTTCCCTAACCCAAGGGCACTTGACAGTAGATGGTTTGTGTTAGATGGGCCCGGTACAGAAACTCACCAGGGCAGGAAGCCCCAGATGCCCAGCAGGGGGCGAAACTGGGAAACAAGAACCTTGTCCCCAGGGTAACCTGTCCTCCCCCAGCATATGGCTGGTCATGCGGTTTAGACCCCCAAGTGTTCCTCCCTAAAGATAACATCTAGGCCTCAGTGGTATTTCAGCTCCAGGCCCAGAAAAGCACAAAACCGCTCCCGTGGTTGCCTCAGGACCAGATACATTAAGTAAGGACCCCCTGGAACCAACCAACCAGTGGAGATCACACCTGGAAAGCTGATGAATGTTCTATTGAGACCCTCCCCTGACCCCCCTAAGATTTCTGCCTTCAAGAGAGAGATAAAAGCCTCAAGACAAAGGACCCAGAGTGCTCTCCCTCTGGGGAGCACCCCCCCATTCCCTTTCCCCTCTTCTTCCCCCACAGACCTGAATCTCCTAAACTCGAAGGGACCCCATGAGACTTGCAACCAGGGCAGCAATGGGCAGCAGCAGCTCATCACAGGCTAATCCCCAGAACCTGGGCCCAAGGCCCCCTTTTCTCTGACTTCCCAGAGACCCAGGGCAGCCCAACCTAGGCTTTCCTGTTGCTGCTTCTATGCTAAGCCCTTTCTTATGTTTCTGTCCCCAGTTTTAATAAATGTTCCCTCATAGTCATCTGGACTTGTGTTGTGAAATTTTTCCTGCACGAAGTCAAGAACCCACACACCACCGGCTGGCCCCAGGCAGACCCGCCAAGGGCCAGGTTCCCTTTCCGGCAACACTAGCAAACACTGCTGTAGGAGTGGAATTCAGCATTAATTAGTTTCACAGTAGTAGGCAAAGAAATTTCCTCAAGAAATCATTTTCCAATAGAGGGAAACATGTTTTGTCCCTGGCAAGACATTCACAGAAATAAAATATTAAATGGCCATCTACTGTGTGCAAGAGAGCTAAGCAAACCATAACTTGTTAAAGCATAAAATAAAATGCCAAGTAAATACTTCTTTTGCCTATAAAACTTATAAAAATATAAAAGTCCATTTGTTCTGTAAGGTCTTGCTACTATCATTTAAAAGAACGTTAGATTTTCACCCAAGAGGTTTGTGAATAGTGCTTATTTAATGCAAAAATTGTCAAAAATTAAAGAAAACTATCATATACCCATTAAATTGTATCAACTCAAAGTTGTGTCTGTAATTCTTTTCTGAATTCCTCATTACTAATGTTAGGGCCTCTTCACTTAAGTGAATATTTTCTTGCACACACAATATATCATAATTATCTCTTGTCAAGTAGCCTATGCAAAATTAAAATGGTTTTTAGGATTTTAGTACACAGAAGCCAGAAATGTTTGGATTTAGGTAGTAAGAATTCATTTAAAAATATTTGTGTATTTTCACCTTATTTGGTTCTGTGAATGTTTTGAGGTTTTGTAGTTATAGTATGAATGAGATAAAGCAGGAGAGGAACTATTCTCATGTGCTACCCTTTCCACATTTTATTTACTGTGCAATCCCACAGGTGGTCCCACACTCACGCCCTTGCATGTTGAAGAGCACATATCTTGAGATCCAGGACCACTCAAAATACTTCATTATCAACAAGGATGTTAAATATCTAAACATCACTCATCTGGAAGCAATTCCATATTATCTTGTATCCACTAATTTTGTCTAATGAGGAAAGAAATATATATGCATACTAAAAACAAATAAAAGTACAGAAAATATATACTTATAAGCAATTTTTATAAATATTTTGCATTTAATTGTATGAAATATTTACACAGCTGATATAACTTTATATGTAATATTTATACCCATGTTACTTTACCGTATTTTATATCAGAAGCTTCCCATAGTAATAAATTTAATTGCTTTCAAATGATTTATGATATCTACTCAGTAATTTTTATGTAAATCTAATTTATGCAAGCATTATCTTGTGGTTGAGCATTTTGTTTCTTTTGAAATTTTATACATTAAATATAATGTTACAATGAATATATTTGTATATTAATCAATTTTTCAACAGTGAAAAGTAGTTGTAGAAAAATTTCACTCTAAAAATAAGAAAAAAACATAATTATTGAAAGTATATTCAAAATGACTTTTATAACAAACTTATTATATATGTAGATTTTAAAATAAGTATAGGTATAAAAAGTAAATTTAAAATATTACCAGGTACAAGCCTGGTTTTAAAAAAAAAATTAAAATCTTCCAAAACTTATAGAACTGAATATGAAAATGTTGTGGTAAAAATAATACTCAGTAAATGGGTTCAATAGAAATTACATGTGGTCGATGAAAAAAAAAACAAAAAATATGAAACAGAGGCTGAGAAACATGAAGGTTAGAAACATATGTTGTACCATTTGTCTAATAAGAACTCCAAAGGGGAAAGAAAACAAGTACAGAGATGCTTAAGAGGCATTATTTCAAATGTGAGGCATTATTTCACCAACATGAAAAAAACAAACAGCCCAGCCGGGCGTGGCTCAGCGGTTGAGCGTCGACCTAGTATCCAGGCGATCGGGGTTCGATTCCTGGTCAGGGCACATGCCCGGGTTGAGGGCTCCATCCCCAAAGCCTCTCTCATCATTGATGTTTCTGTCTCTCTCTCTCCCTCTTTCTTCCTCCCTCTGAAATCAATAAAGATATTTTTTTTTTAAAAAAACAAAACCAAAAAAACCCCCAGACTTCTGGAATGAATAAAATGTATACACAAAATCCTAGAATAATCTAATTCTTAATGTTAATATATGAATAAAATGCTTATATTCAATAATATATTGTTGGCCTTATTTAAAAAAAATAAAAAGAAAGAAGCAAAACTGTCATTATTCATGGATAAGAAGATTCTACACTTAGATAATTCAATGTAAACTACAGATCAAATGTTGGAATCAATAAGAGAATTTATTAATTTGACTGTAAATTCAACACACAAAGTTCAATTATGTGTTCATGAATCAGAAGCAATCAGAAAATAAAACAATTTTAAAAGACCATTTATAATATCAACACAAAGTATAATATATTCAGCAATATATCTAACTAAAGTGTGTAAGACCATTGAGGAGAAAATTATAATAATTATTTATAGATATTTTTAGACTACAATAATTGAAATTAAAATGTTCATGGAGAAGAAAGTATACTTTATTTTCAAATTAACTTATACAATTTTTGAAATTTCACGTAATGCTCAACCAGGTAAAACTTGCTAAGTTAATTCCAAAATTCACATGGAAAAGCAAAGGTAATAGTAATGGCCAAGGATATTTTGAATCAGAAAAATTGGGTGGGAGGATTCATCTAATTGCAGATCTCTAATAAAGCTGTAGTAATTAAAAAAGTGTAATATTAGTGCAAAACAAACAATAGGTTTATTATAACAGAAAATACATCCCAGAGACCGAAGTATAAAAACTAGGAATATGAAAGAGGTGACATTGTAAATTAGTGTGAAAACAAGAGACTGTGCTAGGACAACTTGCTATTCGTACAGAAAAAAAGATAATGTAATATGCACTGTGGACAAAAAGCAATTCCAGTTAGCATGAAGTTTGTCCTTGTTCAAGTGCCATTGCAACTGGAACACTTTTGAGAATAATAAGGGGGACTTGGTGGACAGGACTACAGAGGAAGAGTGGTAGCTGAAGGCTCACTTGGATAAATGGGGGCATAAATATTCATTTAGTCTTGAATGTGAAAAGTTTCTGCATCTAAAACAAAAGCAAACAAAAAGACTTGATTGAGATCTGTGTGTCCACTTCTTTTATTCCCCATGAAAAACCCTATGATCTAGATATTATTATGTTTATTTTGTGAAATAAGACCCGTTTTTACCTGAGCTCTAAAGAAGGAAAGAATGTCATAGATTTATAAATATTTTAGAGAAGAATAAAATAGAGTCCTAAAATTTCTTGACTTTGATCTTCCTTACAAATTAGGAGGTAACTGTTTCCACACAGTATAAAGACAACTAATTCCGCCTAATGAAAAGATACACAATAGTCCAACGAAAGAGGGAATCAAGAGTAAATTGAGAATGAGAAACAAAATTTTGAGCAAAACCAAAGTCTTAGCTGAGCTTATTTGTTAAGCAATGTCAACATTGTTGGTTGAGATTGTTTTTGTTTAAGTACTCTTGAAAAAATGCTGTAACTTTGTTTTTTGTTTGTCTTTAGAAATACATTGAAGATAGCTAAAAGGATTTATGTAAGATGGCTTTACATTATGTTTTTGAATATTAGAAGTATATCTGCCATTTGTCCAAAGGAAATTCCTGCTTTCTAGAAACAACAATCTCTAGATAAAATACTAATTTCTACAACCTGCATGTCTGTGTATCTGTATGACTGAGTGGGAATTCTTGCTTTTTGATATAACAAACCTTTCTTATTATTCTGAGTTAATTTATTATCTAAGTTAGTTTGGGTCTTTCTAATTAAATAAATGTTTATCAAGAATCTAGTATCTCCAGGTCCCATTAAGGCTGTGAAGAAAATAAACAAAAATTTTTACCTTTATCAAATGTTGGATACAACGCCTCCAGTTAGGAAGCAAAGATGACCTTCTTGATGACTAATAGAATAAAATCAAAATTATTTACTATATAAAACTAAAATTACAGGTAAAGCACATAAGGTGCCTAAAAAATGATGTTAACTAAGTTCTGCTTTAGTCCTTTAGAGAAAATAATAAGATTAAATAGTTTACTGCTTTTTTTATTTCATAAAATGATTAAAGAATGAACAATATTTCTGTTTCTACATATATTAACTGATACTGTTATAATAAACTAAGGAAGGTATCTTTATAAAAGCATGTGATTCAGATGGAGGCAGAAAAGCAGGAGACTTCTTGGGACCAATTAAGGACACTGGTAAATACTGTGCATATTTTATGCTAGCCTTTAGGGAATGTAAATGGAGACCTGATTATCATTTCAACTGAAACCATTACATAATCGCTCCATTGACTGTACTTACTTTCAAGATGTTCATGTTCAATTTAAGACATGCATTATCCTCACATAAAGTTCTTTGTGGCTTCTATTCTGGCATTGTAATGGACTTTCTCTTACAAATGATTAAATTGCTCATATTTTTCAGTGAACATTCAAGGTCACTCTAGTGCATTTGAGAAATACTCTAATTCAAAGATACCAGTGACACTTTAAAAAAGGAACAATCTACCATTTATGACTCTCAATCTGATCAAACACACTGATATTTTTAAGTAGACCAATATTAATAATTAAAGAGTTTATTTCACATTAATCATCAATTCCTCATATGCCCTTAGAAAGTGGTTAGAGTAAGTCTAATTCTGATTATGTGTGTATTTTTCCATCTTATAGTATAGAATTGACTTAAATAATTACATATTTTAAAAGAATAACCTTTCTTTCTTTCTTTTTACTTTTTCATTTCTTCCTTATTTATCTTACTGTGTGTGTGTGCGCGTTTGGTTTGATTTCTTTTCGTATCCAAGCCCCAAACCCAGTAGATGACACGGCTAACTTCCTCTTGGAGAGGTTGTAGAGCACGGTCTCTATTCCTCGATCTTCCTGGAGCACGGCAGCATTTTTCTCGCCACCCTTCCAAATCAGGAACTCTGGCCTCAGTGCATAACACAGGTTCAGATCCTTCGTCACCCTGGATCCAATTTTAGTTCCCTTTATCCACTTCTTGCTTTAGAAGCATAGTCCAGCCCATACAAGACTTCATCTTTCCACAGCTCCCACCGCTCGTGTTTCTAGCGCATGTCGGAACACAGAGAAATTTATGTTGCTTAGGACTCATCAACACTTTCAGCTGTTATTTTCTATATTCTTATTTATTTAACAGTGCTGTTTGTTTACAGAAAAGGAAGCATCAGAATGTGAGTCCTCTGTAGCATCGTGAGTTGAGTTTACATATTTATGCTTCTATGTTGACTGGAGGCTTACGTTTATATTTTCAGTGAGTCTGAACTCTAGACTTAGTGCGAACCACCTTCTTGGAAACTCGTTTGAGTGTTTAATGGGCATTTTCAAATTAAAAATGTCAAAATCAGAACTCTTTATAATTTTCTCTATTTCAATAATAAAATGTCTGGCTTTATATTACTGGAAACTCACAAACCTTAAAGACTATCTCAGACTTCTTTTTTTTTTTACATTAACTAAATGAAATCTATTACCTAGTTCTAGTCTGTCTGCCATTTTCCACCTCCTCTGTTACTTTGTGAAACTAAACAACCACTATTCAGTCAGTCTTAAATGAATAACCTCATTTCCTTCATAGCACTTCTCTCCCTTGAAATTGTCTTGTCTTGCATTTATTTATACCTTGCCATTTGCCTGTTAAAATGTAAATTCCTTTAATCTAGGTCATCACCCATTTTGTACATTGCTCTCATTTCTGTGTACAGAGCTGTGCCTGTAGTGTTGTACAAACTCAACAAATCTTGGGTAAATAAATAAAAAATGTCCATTAGTATCAGAGAGCTTACTTAGATGTTGAACTCAGATTTCCTGATACCAAAGCCTACTTTTGTTTCTCCACAATACATAGTATGATAAAGACTTGAGCATTTAGTTTATACAGTACTTTCAAGTTTTACTTATACTTAATTTTATATTTATATTAAACATGTTTTTCCATTTCTATTTCATATAAATTATAATTATAAAGTGTTTAATTTCCTGATAATCTTATTTATTCCTTTCAATATATTATAATATTTAACTGTGCAGGATTGCATCAGATACCACCTTTGAACATGACTTTGAAAGTCAGTAATTCTCAAAGTTTAACATATATAGGAAATGTTTGTGGGGCTTACTGAAGTATTATATGACCTGGCAACTCTGCTAAGCCTATTGGATCAGATTCTTAATAGGATTTTGTCTTCTGAACATTTCTCTTTTTTCACCTGTCAAATGGCAGAGACTTAACAGCTGGAACTCTTAAGAGCATTAAAAAAGCTGATACATACAAGGCCTTTGGAGAGTGTATAGTACATATATATCCTTGAAACGCTGATATACTTATGACCTCTTTCAAAAATTTTCTGTTTCTCATATATCACTCATTCTATGCCTAATATGTAGTAACTGATTCAAGCATAAACAATAAATGTTAAACTATAAATTCAAGGTTAGCTATTAATCAGAATATTTTTAAATCCCTTTAAGTTACTCATGGGTCCTATTTGGATAATAGATTGTATTTCACTTTTGAATTTTGCTGACATACATCTTGAAAGGTGATTGTGAGTTGTTTGTGAATACAATGTAACTCAAAAAACTGAAATACAGCTTATTGATATTTACATATAGATGGAAAATGTGTCTTTACTTCATAAATTTTTTAATACGTAGTAGCCCCACTGGAAAATGCTGATAAAAAATTTGCAACTTAAATTTCATCCATTGTCTCATTTTCATATTCCAAATCTTTGATGACAAGTGTGTGTGTGTGTGTGTGTGTAATTTTACACATAATGGCCAGAATTTGGCTTCTAAATATTGTTCCCACATAAAAGAAACCAAGACTTTTTAGAGAGGTGGCTGATTCTAATTGTGGGGCACAGACATTACATGGTAAGCCTGGAACATGTGCCAAGAAAGGAAGAAAGGTTCAATTACCAATATGGCCGTAAAATAATGACACAAGAACCAGCTTAAAAGTATACAAAATCACCAACTTTTGGAAAATTAGGGCACCCATATTTGTTTAAAAAAAAACACATACCAGCAGAAAAAATAAATGTAAATTAATGTCCCATTTTGTCTACAGTCTAACCCTTCTATTTTCATAAAACTGTTTACTGAAATTATTTTTCCAAAACTTAGTTACAACTCAACATTTATATGTGATTATGCACTTAATGTATATAAAATAAATTTAATGGTAAATAAGTCTGAAATTATTTGTGATAGTACTCTACCAGTATAAAGGAATTAGTATTAACTTAAAAAAAAAAAGTACCAAATATTTCAAGTAAGTATTATAAACTTTATTTTATTTAAAAATATATTTTGGCTGAGCCGGGCGTGGCTCAGCAGTTGAGCATGGACCTAGGATCCAGGCGATCGGGGTTCGATTCCCGGTCAGGGCACATGCCTGGGTTGTGGGCTCGATCCCCAGTCAGGGGTGTGCAGGAGGCAGCCGATCAATGACTCTCTCATCATTGATGTTTCTCTCTTTTTCTCTCTCCCTCTCCCTTTCTTTCTCTGAAATCAATAAAGATGTATTTAAAAAATATATATATTTTGTTGCCCACTTTTTTCACTTCTACAATTGGTAAATAAAAACTAAATTTAAAAAATATTTGCAGCAAAAATTAACATTGTTAAATATAATTTTTTTTAAATGTTTTTATTGATTTCAGAGAGAGGAAGGGAGAGGGAGAGAGACAGAAACATCAATGATGAGAGTCATTGATCGGCTGCCTCCTACACGCCCCCCACTGGAAATCGGCTCACAACCCGGGCATGTGCCCTGACAGGGAATTGAACCATGACCTCTTGGTTCATAGTTTGATGCTCAACCACTGAGCCAGCTGGGCTAAATAGAATTTTTTTTCTTTTAATTCTCACTGGAGGATATGTTTTTCCATTGCTTTTCAGAGAGAGTGGAGGAGAGAGAGAGTGAGAAACATCGCCGTGAGAGAGACACATCGATTGGTTGCCTTCTGCACCAGCCCCAACCAGGGTCAGATTGAACCTGCAACCGAGGTAGGTGCCTTTGCCCAGAATCGAACCCAGGACGCTTCAGTCCCCAGGCTGACGCTCTAACCACTGAGCCAAACCAGCTAAGGCAAATTTTAATATACACAAGCCTTTGCTATGACTTCATTTTTCCTGTATCTTTCAAATATCACATATAATGAAAAAATTGGGCAACTTCTTATATGTTATTACATTCATAATGTTAATAAGCTTATATTTTTAGAGAATGTTTAATATTAATCTTTCAATATTTTTAATTATTAATATAGTCACGTTATTTTTAGAATTTTTTGTCAGCTATAAAGATAAGAATGCATGATGCTTTGTTTAAATATTTTTATTAATTTGAGTGTAAATGCAATTTTCAAGTCCTGGCCTGCTAAGTTTTAAAGGTTCGTAAGAGATTTCTCTAAATGCAACATTGCTCACATATGAGTATACACTATGCTGTGATTTGGTGCATATTTTGGACTAACATTTGAAAGCAGAGATCTCTTCGGAAATCTTTAATTATGGCTGCAATGCTTTAAACATATTTATCTTTTCAAATATTCAACATTCACAATGTTTTAGGAGATAATTTTTGAGTCTGTTGCATATAACAAACTTTGCTTGTTTATATTACTCTTGGGAGTTGATATTGGAAAAGAATGAAAAAAGAAAGTAAAAAGCAACTGCTGTGGATTGTTTGGCTGTTATAAGTGAAGTAAGTCTTTTCTTCTTGCCTCATCCAGGGAGCATTAGTACACAAATCTGGCCTCATGAGTATTAATACAAAAAGAGGGAGAAAAGAGCCAAGGCCCTTAAGCTCATTTAAATGACATGTTAAATGTGAAAAATTATTTAAGAAGATGAAAAAATTATAAAATATTCAAACCAGAAGGAAATAAGGAGCATAACAAACACATTATAAAGAAACCAACCATCTCATTGAGGTGTTAACCAGCTGAGGCAAGCCCGTAGTTTTATTTAATAATATTCTGCCATATTTTCTTTAGATATTTTATGATATTTTTATTGACATATGAAAGATGAATGCCTTATAATAGTTAAAATACATTTGAGAGATGAAAAAAATCATGTTGTCATAAAAGCTTCTTTGTGCTTTCATTACATTTTATTGCTACTTCTTGGGATTTCAGTCAATCAAGGTATAAATTGGAGCATGTTTTCATAAAGAACCAATATTTTATATTTTTATGTTAGGAAAGCAATGGATGAACACTTACCTCTTCAGGACAGAACTGCTGTTCTACCTATTTTATATGAAAATGTTTAGGAAATAATGTAGACTATTTTGAGATTATAATTCTGCAAAAGCTCAGTCAGAAATTCTTTGTAATTAAATACAAAGTACTCTCTCATACCACTTATTCTAAAACATTAATGACCTGAACCAGGATCTAAGTTAAAAGAGAGTAACATGATTTGTGTTTTCTGCAGTCTCCAATAAAAGAAAATAAATAACATCACTAATCCATGCTAAGAGACATACAAATTTACTCAATTCCCCTGATACACTTGATTGCTGTCTATGTGAGCTTCATCATTAGCATCTGAATCATTAAGTACAAGATTTAATTAATCTACAATTCTTAAAATGACAAATGGTTGAAGGTCAATGGTTACATAAACTACATGCAGAACTCGGAAGAGATACATTTATAAATTGTGCTAAAGAACATTAGCTCCCCCACCCCAAGAATTGTAACTAGTTAAGAGGGTGGAAAAGAGAAATTATAGGCACTAAGACTGTAAAAGAAGTCAGGGATTTTTCATGAGCCTTTATATACCATGTTAACAAAATCTGAGTTTACTTTAGAAGTAACGGAGACACACCAAAAGGTAGAAAGTGGATGACGGACTGATTGAGAACAGTGGGTTAAAAAGTATTTTTTTCAATTGGAGAAATATTAGAGTGAGGTGAGTCATAAGGAGGGACTGATTCGGGAAGGAACAGAATTCCTGAACTAGAATCAACAGCTGGGAGAACGTGTGTGCTGGAGCTAAGCTGGGCACGAATGTGCTGTTCAGGTGATGAAGTCTAGTAAGAGCTGGTTTTGTGATGTCAGAGCTGCAGACTTAGTTTGGAATTGCCCCTGGATTGGTTGCGATGAAAGACCAGGATGATATTACCCAGAAATTATGCAGGAGGAGCAGAGGAGCAGAGTGATTGAGGAAAACTAACCTGATAGGGCTGCTGAAAAGAGAGGAACCAACAAAGAGAGAAGAAACATTTTGAGAAGTGAGTGGTTTATGTTAACCAAGCAAATTTACAATTTTTTTAACTAAGAGACAGAATGATCCCAAGAGAAACAGCACAGTTTCAAATGTGAGGAACTGCTGAATGCTGACAGGAATAGAGCTCATTAATAATTGTAGCAAGGCTCTTTTTCTTTACCTTTTCCCTATTGGATTTTCTATATATTTTCTCATATTAATCTTTACTTCTTGTTATTAGATATTCTATTTGTTTTCTGGTTTGGTTGTTTTTTTATATATATTTATTAACTTGCCTTTCCCTCCACATCACAACTGTGTTCCTCTTCTTTTTATCTTACTGGATAAAAATATGAAATTAAAGCCAATTTTTTTTTTGTCATAGAAATTTAATAACCCTTTTGATTCAAGTTTCTTAAAAATAAGTTCTGTTTAATATTTAACATTTCTGCATAAAGAAAAATCCTGGCATATTATTTTACATAATTCTGCATTCCTTTTTATTGCTAGTATGCAGAAAATGTATCTGCTCCAGAGATAAAGAGTAATTTACTTAAAAATAAAATTACATTCATAATTAAAATTCTATAACTTTAGGAAATAAAATATAAATTCTATTTATAGCCTTAACCACAACAAGAATTGTAACTGTTACACTGAAAGGACTATAAGAGAGGAAATTTATGTTATAAGAATTTAATTAGTCAACATCATCCTGAACATATTTTATCTTGTTTTTGGCCTTAGGAGAAACTGTTGGAAAATATATACATAATGAGCAATTATCTAAGTTCTCCTACCATTTAATGTTTTCCTGGATACATTTCTGAAGCAAACCAGAAACAAAACCTAAGTCAGGATATTCAAAGAATGCTGCTTTAAGAATTTCAGTTAAGAATGACTTTTAGCAACGAATGTCAACAGACCACGTTGTTTATAATCAGCTCCTTAAAAGATGGGCTGCTTGAAGTTATCACAGAAGTGCTGTGAAGTGTTTTTTCCCAGTGGCCATTACTGGTTCCTCATTTCTCCCAGCTCGTCCTCAATGCAGGTCCCTGTCGCACCCGGGAGGGTCCCATCACACGGAATTGCGTGCTTGCCCCTTCAAGGCCACATCCATCACGGCTGTCTCAGCTCTGGTGATGCTGTGGCCTTGGCTCTCCTTACAGTGAACACGGCTGCCACACTCACTGGGCCTTTAAACCTGATCCAAAACGAAGTTTAAAAAGGCATGTAGAGGGCAAATATCGTGCAAAACTGAGTTTAAGTAGGAGTGACTACCTGTCCAACAAAGTTTCTCGCTTTTAATCCAATTGTTGACAAACACTAATCATGTACTTAGCATGTACTAGCCACAAGCTTGCTTCAAAAGTGAGGATAAGTCAAAATGTTTGTCCATGATCTCATCTGATATCCTTCTAGCATGCATGTGAGGGGGAGGGGACAAATAAAATGGTGATATGATATGGAAAATATTATTACTAGGCAATATATAATGCGTGAGCCCAGAGAACTCCAAGTAAAGCTGGCAGTGTATATGCACTTCTCATTACCCTCAATAACATTACTAACATCTGCGTCTTTCCACAAGGACATCAACTTATGAGGGCAGGGATTCTTTCCTTCACTGTTTTTCTCCAAGTTCCCCCCAAATTACCAAGCACTCAATAAATATGGGTCAAATTAACGAATGAAGCACCTAGGGAGGGGAATCACAGCCCAGAATTACAATGGCCATTGTAAAAATAGTTCCAATTAGAAAAGGTCATTTAAGAAGTGCAGTTAAAAGCACTGGCTCCCAAATCAAACTGAAAGAATGGGAAACCTGTTTAATTTAAACCTTCAAAATTCCAAAATTACTTCATTGAAAGATTTGATATAAAAGGCTAGTGAAAAATTAAGACAGGAGGTACCTAAAACAAAAGAATGTCAGAATGAAATAACTTTTGCTGCTATACTCCATTCTCCTTTACTTGAGGACTCATTCTAGTAATGCCTTGTCTAAATTGCCTTTCCACTCCAAAGAGACTATTAAACAGTTACCTTTCAAAATAAGACTATCCAAGCCTACAAGTGAGTCTCTTCAGGTATCTTTTACTCCTTTGTCAAAGACCAAATCAAAAGCCATAATTTAAAAATTTCCTAAACTCAGGAGGATCCTTAGAAGATTTTGAAAATGGCTTATCTCCTAAGATTAGTGGATTTAGAATAATAAATAAAATAAGATAGGAGGCCATTGGTCTGACTCTACCTAAACAATTTGAAAGGACTTTCGAGTAAGACCTTAAACAAAGTCTTCAGAGTTAGTGGCCTTATAGACACTCCCCTGTTTACCTTGGAAGAAAGGTTACTCATGGGACCCTCCCAGAGGTGACAAGACTCAGGGATTTTCTGTCAAATTGCTGTTATCACTTATACAGCCAAGGGGAAACTAAAATTAAAATGTACAAAAACCCTTGCAAAATTTTAGCAGATATTCTCCTGAATTTACGTCATCAAGTTAGAAAAGACCTGCCAGGAGGCTTTCATGTCTCAGGATTCAGTTCCTTAGGCAAGTCCATACTTTCCTGGTTAGTAGTGAGTACAAATAAAGCTATAATCAGGAATCTTCCCTTAACTCTTCAAAATACTGCCGAATCTGCTGCTAAAGAAATAGCTTCCCAATAAAAATCCTTCGACTCTTTGGCCAAGGTTGTTGTTGATAATAGGACAGCCCTTGATGGCCTTTTAGCTGAACAAGGAAGTGTCTGTGCTGTGGTCAACACCACCAGCTGCACCAGGATTAACACTTCGGGGGAGTTGTACTCAGCTGCAAAAAATCACCCAACAAGCCACTTGGCTTAAGAAAGTGACTCATTCAATTGGGTCTTTCTTTGACTTATCTGACTTTGATTGGTTTGGGTTTTGAGGACCATGGCTTCAAAGTACACTCCCAACACTGGGAATTATCCTGCTTATAATAACCACAATAGTCCCCGGGTGCACTGTACGCTCACAAAAGCTTTAAATGCATGTTCACAGCTGCAAACCACCAAGCAGGTGGTCTCTGTAAAAGAACAAGGAGAATGGCCAGCTAACAAAATTCAACCTAAAGTTGTGATCTGTGAATACTGCAGAGATTTAACAAAAATGTCATGGCCCTTGAATATCACAAAGGTCAGTAAAAACTGTGGGAATGGCACTAATGCCTTAAGTTTTGATCCCATCTCTCAGTTAAACAAAGACTCTGATCAAAAGGGGGGGAATTATTAAAAAAGAGATAAGAGGCCCAAAATGGAGTCACTTACACTGAAGCTTATGTCACCAAAACAAGATTAAAACCTAACCTAACTGCAGTTTCAGCCTCTCCTAGGAATGTAATTTAACTGATTCATCTGGAATGTCATGGTCAACACTAGAAATACTATAAAAGATCTCCATTTTTCATCAATTAGCAAACCTCCTTTTTGGGCATCCCCACTTTGATCACAAAGTTCTTTGATTCCTACCTTCTGAAATCTCCCCCCCCCCCCCCGCTTTTTCTTCAATCTGTGCATCCCTTTTATTTTTCACAATAACTCAACTTTGGCCCTTGGTTAAATACGATTATGCAGCAAAACAAGAAGCCTGGCAGTTAGCCTCGCCTACCACATTCTCTTAGGAGCAGTTCAGCAACCATTTACGTTCATGAGCACATGGCCTCTGGTTCTCGCTGTCCACACTCAGGCACTTCATCCACCGGTTGTATGCAAGTGTAAGAGTTCGCTGTGTTCTCCTGTGTGGTAGTTTTAAACTATGTTCACTAATCCATCAACACTACTTCCTCAAAAAGTCCAGCCTAGTTCCCCTGCTTGATTGTGGACTACACGTAGGGGCTAACTTATGTGCAACAGGGTATGTCAGAAGCAATGGTGTGTGCCATCCAAGTGGAGGTCAGAAACATTTTGAGGTTTCTGTCCTGCTTGCTCTCTGGAATAACTCACTCTGGAGGAAGCCAGCTGCCATGACACAGACACTCCAGCAGCCCCATGGATAAGCCTCCATGGGAAGGAACTGAGGCCCTTCCACCCAAAGCCATGCGAGTGAGCCTTCTTGGAAGCGGGCCCTACAGACCCAGCAGAGCAGTCAATTGACTGCAAACCTGGCTGGCATCTTGACCAAAACCCCATGACATACGCTGACACAGAGCTAAGCTTCTCCTGAATTCCTAACCTGAAAAACAGTTAAATTGCTGGCTGTTTAAGCCCATAGGTATTGAAGTAATTTGTTATGCTGCAGTAGGTTACTAACATATCTTTAAAAAATAATTTTAAAATAAGATCATTAATATTTGATTAAAAGAGAAGACATATAACATATTTATACTAGGAAGTAAGCATAATCACTTTTCCTTTTGGGGAACCACTTGGAGAGCTATTACTAATTCAAGTTTAGGGAACTTACTTCTAGTCAAATAAATAATTTTGTTTTATAGTTATAGATGTAGCTATTTGTTTTAAAGCAAGCTTTTTCCCCCTATTCAATAAAATGCAGTATGTCTGTCTCCATCACCCTTTCACAGTCTTACCAAATAACAAATTTCCACAGAAAATCACTTCGTTCAATTTGTCGTATTCATAATGACCTAGCTGCGATTTTGCACTGCCCTCGATTCTCACTTTTTCTTCAGAGTCATCATTTCATTTAGGTTTATGTCATGTTGAGGGTGAATCTATAAAATTATTTGTTGTTTCTAAGTTCTTAACATTAACACACCGTAAAGTCTTCACATTGATTTCTTTCTGATTTGCATCTCACTTTTAAGAGATCCTTTCTGTTTCTACACTTCTGTTGCAACTTGAGATCCTGGAGAGAGTATGACAATTACGTTTCATTCTACTGGGTAATTTGCAAAATTGAGTCTGATAACATATTATTTATGATAGTTATTAAAAATTTTAATACTGGAAGAAAGGATATGATCTAGCCACCTGTCCAAGGACAAAGTTCTATGATTATATTAAATCAGTCAAATGATTCTGTCTTAAAATAGCATACAAGGACCAACAGTGATATGTGTTGGCAGACACAGTAAATACCATCAGGCTAATGCTCACTTTTATAAATCAGCTTTTCAAAACAATGCACAACCATTTTTCAAAATGCCACAGGAAGAATAATATTAACTTGGAAAGGGTAAACTTGGATATGATAAAAATATCTAGAGGAAAAGTTTGAGGTACAGTGAAAACTACAAGGTGATATTTTCTATAGTCTCTTTTTTGTTTTGATGTAACTATGTATTTCTTTTCTGGAATATTACTTACCATATTTGTATAAATTTACATACTTAAACACTGGTTTCCCTTGTTTCAAAAATATGTAAAAAAATCACCATATTTACCCAGTGAATCATGTTTATAATCTATTTTTACTGGAGCATTTTTTTTGTTTTATACGAAAATAGTATTTTAGATGTTAGCTTTCCCAAAATGAGATAATAAATAAGGTTAATTTCCTTAACTTCCTATCCTGAGAAGTTTGCCTATAAACTACCAGATAGCTATTCATTCAAGAAATATTTCTTTACCACCTCTATGGATACAGCAGTGAGCTTAGGATAAAATTCAGATACTGTCCTTTAGGGGGAAAGTAGGTTTCTTAAATAACTGAAAATATCTGAGTTTTTCTTGAATTAAATATTTCTGGTCAATTTGCTCATCTAAAAAGAAAATTTCAACAAAAGCCTTTTTTTACTATATTTTATAGTTAATAAAGAAGGCTGCCAAGGCTTGGATGAGAAGAACGAACATTTTATATGATCCGATTGCTGAATAAATGGGAGCAGAGTAGACATGGACATGGTCGAGTGAAGAAGCTGAGCAGGAAAATCAAGGTTACGCTATAAAACTAGAAGCTTCATTGGCTGTATTTTTAAGTCAGACAGGGGATTTATGAATTATGAGAGAAAAAAACCTGTATGTCTTAGGTGAAATTGAAGTGTTAAAAGTGATCCTTTGAAAGTTTAGCCTCACAGCTCTTTGGAGGGGCGTTGAGCCTAGAGCTGGGAAGACCAGCAAAGGAAACCAGAATGGCAACTGCGAGATGAGGGAGTGATAGCCTTGTTTCCAGTAAACATGATTTTGATATAATGTGTTTATGCTGCTTGTTCTGCTGCAGGAAACCTCTAGTAGGCTCAACTGTAGATAGTTTGATATTTTCCAAAACATCCATATGGTAGACAGACTACAAATTTCTTGCATGAAAATAATTTCCGATTGAATCAGATAATCAGAGCTCAGTGAAAGTACATCTCTACTTGTTTAAAACTTTGTAAAATAATTTGAAAAAACTCACAACTGAAAGATGATCTATGATTTAACATTCCTATTTCTCATCTTTATAAACAATATTGTTTTCTATTTATTATTCATCAGTATATGAAAGATCCCACCTGTCAATTATTTTCTACCTAAATTTGAAAAGCTCCCTTCCACTTTTTCGGTCACCTGTAATTTGCTCAGAATTGCATTGAAACAGTGCCTATAATTGGTTATCATCATAAATATGTGAAACTAGAAGGTGGTTGCTAGAAGATTGTTTCTAAGATTTTTTTTCCAAAAAATTCCAACTTGAAGCCTTATATTAAACTTAGAGCACAAAAATATAGAACATGGCAAAAATGTCTAATATCCAGAGGGACAGCGCGAGTGATTGACACACAAATATGTGAAGAAATGATGCATAAGGATGACCCAAATCTGATATTAAAAACCCAAGTATTCAAGAATCTCAAAGAACACCAACCAGAGAAATTCAAAGGCAACACATCTATGGGTATTACAAGAAAATAAATCACATGCCAAAAACTTCGATGAACATAGACACAAAATCCTAAGCAAAGTATTAGCAAATTGACTCCAACATGATCATAAAGTTTGATTAAAATTAAGTAGTCTGATAATATGCAACAATTTTAGTGATATGAGAAAATGAAACAAATATAAGATAGATACGGTCACTTTGGAGAGAAAGCAGACAATATGTAAGAACTTTGAAATTATTTTCACTTTACAACAAAGTAATTTTACTTTTAAGTATAAGCTGTAGAGAAGATCTTATGTATGGACATTTATAGTAACTAGACTTGGTCTAAAGAAAAACGTACTAAGGATACATCAACTAAGAACAACAAAATAACTTGTTCTTTTCAACAAAAAAGATTTATTTTGTTGAAACAAAATAAATTTTTTTACCCCTTGTGTTTGCCCCTAATTTAACTATTTTTTTTTTTCATTGAAATGTTTCTCTTTCTTAAATATTTTATAGGAGTTCTTTATCAATGTTATTTGACATATGCTTTCCAAATATCACCTTCCAGTCTGGGATTTCTTTCATTTTTGTCATAGTGCATTTAGACATACAGGTATTATAAAAAAGAAAGTACAGTCAACTTTTTGTTATTGTTTTATGCTTTCTACTTTTTTAATCTAGTTTGGATATAATTCTTAGTATTTTAGTATAGAATAAGTTAATGAGCCAATTTTATGATTGTTTCCTTTCCAGTGTTGAGAATAGTTCTATTTAGGACTGATTTTTACTTTCCTTTGCTAAACTTGAAAACCTTTTACCATAAAGTCTAAATCCTAAATTTGGCATATTGTCATCATCAAATTTTAATAAACTGAATTTTTTAATGTGTCAAGATGAGTATTTATAACATTTTAAATATATTCCTATTTTTTATTTGGTTTAATAACATTCTTAATAATTTAATATGTTTAATTACATGATATTTTGGATTTTTAAATATTATTTTTATAGGTGCTTTTTATGTACCTTTAGATTTTAAGCTTAGAATAGATATATTTAGGGTTAGATATTATTTTACAATATCTTTCTCTTTACATTGCTAAAATTTTGATATGTAGGTTTTTACTTTTTATCATTCCATAATACTACAAAAACTAGACTATATTTTCATAAGGACAAAAAAGGAGATTGGTTTCTATATTTACGGCTGTGTGATTTTTTCCTCCCCTTAACCTTTGTACAGTTTTGACATTTCACTGAGACTTTCTTATTTCCAGGCGTGTCACTGTGGGCTGTGCTAAGGCTCTGTAGGCTGGCTTCATGGGTATTTAAAAAGGTGATTGAAATATACTATCATCTAGGGTCAGGTCTTCTCTAATTAGGCTGGAACATCTGGCCTCCCTCAAGGGTCTATGTCAAATGGTTTATTATTAATTTTGTATGTTAATGGTTTGGAACCCTTTAATTTTATAAAGCCAGCAGGGTTATTATTTTTGCCAATGACCCACATTACATAAAAAAAGCTGTTATAAATTAAACTTTTTTTTTTGGTAATAGAATATTGATGTAATACAAATCTAACTTGAAGTTGATTATCAGTTCTAAAATAAAGTCAATGATTAATTTTTAAATACATAAAGAATATTCTTGATTGGAAAGCCAATCAATTCATTTTACAACTTGAATCAGCAATGCCAGGATATTTTTAAGATGAATGACAATTTTACTTAAGAAAGAAATAATATACATTCTACAGCAATAAACCAGCAGTTTTAAGTTTTTCCAAGTGTTTAATATTGGCCATATAATTACAATGAGCTTTTTGAAAACCACCATTTTAGGAATGGCTATTAACAGTTCAGAATATGGTTTAACCTTTAAGGAACTATTGCAGTTTGAAATTTTTATTCTTGAATAAACACTGCAGTAGGATTATTTTATGTCTGTCAACAAAATTTGCTTAGAAACTTTCAAGATAGCCTTACGAATATGACATAGAAGTCTAATATATATATATATGATATGTCTTCTTACGTTATTACAGCCATGATTTAGTTTAGAATAATAACCTCTTTAACACTGTCTCTTCTGAATTATTCACATATTCAAAATGTTAATTTGCTTAATTCATTTTTTTTGAGTTTTCTTACAAATAATTTCTACCAGGTATAATTTATTACATGCTGAATCTCCAATCCTCCTGAAAGTCAAGACTGCGGATATTTCATATCCATTAGGCTGCATCTGGCACAGATTTAAGTTCTCAGGTCATCCCTCCTCTTTCTCCTTTGACTCTTCTCTAATTTGTATTTGGCCAATAAATTTTCATGGTTCAATGTCATTTAGTGGCTGCTGAGGAGAAATTAAATTTCTTTTTATCTAGCATTCCCTGCTATTCTGAAGCTTGAGGTGTGGTTGCTTTTGCTGTTGAATTCTTTAATATAACTTCTCACATTATTTAGAAACTCTAATCTTGTGGTAGATGTAGCCTATATAGAATACAGAAATAAAGAAAAGCAATCATGGGTATTCTCATATAAACGTGTCACACATCAGAGATGCTACCAACCCATAATCATTTAAAACCTTAAATTAAACCCAGAACTTGGCACAATATGTCTTAAATACCTCATTCTCAAAAACTTAGATATTCTAGTTTATTACGTATATATAGGCAACCATCTGGTACACGATATTTTTTTAAAACCTAAACTTAGCACTCAAACTATATTGGCGTTGTGGTTTTTTTTCTGAAATACGTATGACAAATTCATGATAACCTCACACCAGCATTGCTTATATAACTAAATTTTCAAGAGCTACCCTCCTGAATATTTGGTAAAAAATTTAGAACTGTCACACTCTTCAAATCTCTCCTGTGGTTAAAATAGGTTAAATATATAACGCAAGAGTTAAATATAATTTTATAGCAAGTCTAAAGAGAATTAGAATTAGATTTTGGTGTATTTCCACATGTACTGATACTTTTAGAAGTATAATTAAGGAATATATTAGCTGCAGAAAGACTTCCTGAAAAAGAATAACTGAGGAACAGCTTACAGGTTGGGGTTTTATTGGGGAGTGTGATGCCATGGGAAGCTGGAGTGGAGAAAGGGCAAAAGGTGCGCGCGCGTGCGAGAGAGAGAGAGAGAGAGAGAGAGAGAGAGACCGACCAGCAAGGGTTGCCCAGCTAGCCATGGTTCTCAAAAGCACAGCCACCGGTCCATGTGGGGGACTTCTAAACACAGACCGAGTGGAACTGTCACATCCTAGAACCTTCCATTTGGGTGTTGGTAGAGGGATTGAAAGAACTTTTAAGATATTTACTCCTGGATTCTCCCCTTCTCCCTCTCACTGGTCAAAGTCTGCCGTATAATTCTTATCACCCCTGCAATTGGGACTTGAGGTCACTGGACTCACCAGGCTACTTCAGGAGGAAGCCAGAACCTTAGCCAATTCATGTGGCAGATGTGGGGACATGGTGACTGCATGTGGCCAGTCACCAGCATATGGGCGGGTTAGTCATCTACTGAGTTGTAAATTATCCCCAAACCTACAGGCTTAAAAAGCAAGTATTTAGTACCTAGGCTTCTGGGGTCAGGCATCTGAGGCAGCTAACCGAGGCGTCTGGGTCAGTCGCTCTCACAATTATAATCCATCTGCTGGTTGGGGTACATTTGTCTCAACTGGGGGAGGGTCCGTTTCTAGGCCCACTCGTGCGGCTGCTGCTGGGGTCCTAGGTCCTTGCTGGCTGTGGGGCAGGGACAGTGGCTTGTCACATGGGACTCTCCATGGAAGAACTTCCAACATGACAGGTAGCTTTCCTCAGAGAGGCCCCAACAATGCCACAGCCTCTCTTTAACCTAATCTTGGAAATACTGTCCCGTCACTCTTGCCATGTTCTGTTCGTTAGAAGTGAGTCGTGAGATCCAGCGCACACTCAAGGGGAGGTGAATGCCCAGGGTCACACTGCCAGGCTGGAGGAAGCATTACAGCTATCACAGAGGCTGTTTTATTACATATTTTTATCAATATTAATAACTTGTTAGCCATACTTAAAGCAACATTTGAATTTATTCATTTAGTTTTATTAAATGCATGTGGTGTTTTTTTCCCATTATTTTCTTCTCTGTGGCTTCAGCAACAAGATTCTAATAATGAAGGAAAATAAGTTAAGGTCACATTGTAGAGGTTCTTAATTTAATGTAAAGAGCCTGTGCACTACTTGGTACAGGACAGAAATGCAAAGACAATTTTGCAATAGGAGAAAATATAAATAGTTTTGCATATGGGGAGGTGATGGCATGGTACCGGAGATCTAAAACATTAAAAGTCTAATGTTTTATTTCGTAGTTCAAGTTGCAGTTACAGAAAAACTTTTTCTCAAGCATGCTGTTTTTAAATATATTTCTTGGTTTAAAAAATTTTATTTTTTCAATGGATTTGCATATAATTAACACATCCATTTCAATATGAAAGACATTGAGATTTTAAATGAATATTTCCATAATGTAAAAAACGACTTAAATTACCTCATTCTTTAAAAGTTTCCCCAAAGCAGAAATTCATCAATAATTCTGTTCATGCTATTTGATAATTTTGTTATTGAGTACCTATAATATAGAGAAAATGGCACAAAACTATACTACCATGTATGTTACATTTTTTGATTGAGTTAGATTAAAAAAAAAGTGGTTTCCTCAAATGTCAAGATATCTTTCTTTTATCCTAGGTTAGTAAGTTATTTGAACTTAATCAGTCAACAAAGTTTGCCACTGGTGATTTTAGTTTGTTGATTTTTGAAGGAGGCCAATAAAAAGCACCTTTTTCCTCACTCAAGTGGTAATCCAATCGAGAAATAAGTGAAAGTATCAGGAAATACCAAAATATTGTTTTTGTGACTAAAAATATTCTGATACAACGTAGCTTGTATTTCCGGTCTGCGTGTTTCCTAATTTCTTGAACTCACGCAATCGCGATGGGCTCGTCCTCAGCAGAGCTGGGAGGCCACAGGTTCCCATGGCCGAGCTTCCTCACGGCTCAAAGAAACTCAGGGCACAGGCTCTGCAGCTTAAGACAGATCCCAGTCAGAAAAACGAAAAACAGAAATATGCCAGATCAGTTCCTTTCTCAGTCCCAATTCAGCAGTCAGCTGGGAAGCGTTACCAATGGCCAAAGGCTCTAGTAGCACAGAAAAGGAAACACTGAAGAAAAAACAATGGCTGCATTAAATGAAGATACAAGAATACATTTAAATGTTGCAATAAGTATGGCTAATAAACAATGTGATAAACAAAATAAAATATATCATATATTACTTATTGATTTTGAGGAAACCAGAATGTCATCTAAATGAAAAGGTCATGAGGGTTTATGAAGGTATAGTTTTGGAAAAATCTCACTGAAAGGAATAAATTTACATTACATTATTTTCACATTCTAAATGCATTTCTCATTTGGATTTTTTTGAAGTTTATCTTTATTGTTGAAAGTATTACTGATGTCCCTTTTTTCCCCCATTGATCCCCTCTACCCCACATCCACCCCATCCCCAGGCCTTCCCCATACCAACATGTGTCTCCATAGGTTATGCATATAAACATATAAGTTCTTTGATTAATCTCTCCCCACCCACTCCCCATCCTCACCTTCCCTCTGAGATCCCTCAGTCTGTTCCATGCTTCTGTGTCTCTGGATCTATTTTGTTCATCAGTTTATTGTTTTTTACATTCCACACATGAGTGAGATCATGTGTACCTGTCTTTCTCTGACTGGCTTATTTCACTTAGCATAGTATTCTCCAGTTCCATCCATGCTGTTCCAAAGGGTAAGAGATCCTTCTTTTTTACAGCTGCGTAGTATTCCATGGTGTAAATGTGCCACAGCTCTTTTATCCACTCAGCTACTGATGGGCACTTGGGCTGTTTCCAGATCTTAGCTATTGTGAATTGTGCTGCTACAAACATGGGGCTCATATATTCTTTCTGATGAGTGTTTCAGGATTCTTAGGATATATTCCTAGAAGTGGGATCACTGGGTCAAATGGCAGTTCAATTTTTAATTATTTGAGGAAACTCCATACTGTTTTCCACAGTGGCTGCAGTAGTCTGCATTCCCACCAGCAGTGTAATAGGGTGCCCTTTTCTCTGTTAGCATCTATGTGTTATTTAAATAGGTATAATTTTTTTTTAAATGTGCTTACCAATGAAGAAGGGATTGCATGTATCAAATTAGTATTATATGGTTCACCAGATCTTTATGAAACTAGGTAAATAATTATAACTTAATATATAGAAATTGAAGTTAGCTAAAGAAAGTTTTAAAATAGTTTTCATTAAATTTAACTGGACACATACAGTCCATTGTGTTATTCTGTTGTGAAATATAAGCAACAACAACTTTATATTTAAAACTATTAAAACATTTTAACAATTGTTCTTTTCCTGCATTAATGTAACCACCTGGTGGCACTGTTGATTAAACTTGGGGAAAAAATTAAATTTTGGTTAAGTTCTTTTAAAGTGCACTTTCTATATTAAAATTACAAGTAATATATGATTGCTGTTGCTATTGAATTATTTGAGTATATCAATTCTGGATGGCTTGTGCTAGAAAAATGTATTGATAAATTATTTTCAAAAATTTTATGTGAAAAAAATGCTATGAAATATTTATGTCTGCAAAATTCAAGGACATCTAAATGCATATGCCTAACATTAAAAAGTGAACTGAAGACATTTATAAAGATAAATATAGCATACTGACAATTTCTACATATAATGGAAAAAATCATTCCAAATGGGATTTATTAATTTTAAAAACTCAAGACAAAAAGTATGTCTCATTTTCATTGTTAGTCATTTTTATGATTCAATTTCAAGTAATTTGACAAGAATACAACTACTCTCTGAGAGCTACCTGCAACTCAGACATAATTTCACATAAAATTAACTTATAAGAGTCGATTGCACATTCATTCACAAGTTGGTTGTATGCCTGCTGTGAATTTAAAGGATTATAATGAACTACAATACCTTTAATCTTTTAGCCTCATAAATTATGCTATCTTTGAAAAAATGTAAAAGTAGATGCAAGATGCACTTACAAACATTAGGACATTTTCAATCAAATTATTCTTTGTGAAAGCAGAAAGGAGTAGGATATCATTTTGCTAAGCCATCTTGAAAGTAATTTGAGAGATAAAGAGGAAAAATTTTCTTAAAACACTGAGGAAAAAAGCCACATAGATATGGTTTGAAAGTAACTAAGTTCTTAGCTAGAGGCAAGATATAATTGTCTTACATTAACAAAAACTGAAACGTATTGGTCATTTCTATTTCCAGGTTTATCGCTTACCAATAATTTTCTAACTTTAGAACTAAAATTTCAGATTTTACCGATTTGTTCAAAATTATTTATTTATTTTTAAAATATGTCTTTATTGATTTGAGAGAGAGGAAGGAAGAGGGAGAGAGAGAAACATCAATGATGAGAGAGTCATTGATCGGCTGCCTCCTGCACGCCCCCCACTGGGGATCGAGCCCGCCACCCGGGCATGTGCCCTGACTGGGAATCGAACCCCGATCGCCTGGATCCTAGGTCGATGCTCAACCACTAAGCCACGCTGGCGGGGTGTGTTCAAAATTTATTTGAATAAGATATTCTGTTAATTCTACAGAATTGATATAGACTGTTAAAATGACTATCATTATTTTAAAAATAAATATTTGAAATTTAAACTTATGTAATCAACATTTTGAAAGGAAACAATTCATTAATTTGTTATATGTATGAATGTGTTTTATAAACAATCATTTTGAGTTATATATTTTTTAACTTATCTTGAATTACTTTATTTTTGTTGTTTCCCAGTTTATTTTTTCCATGGACATTCATCCCCCCGAACCCTCTGCCATCTCCACCCACCCCTTGCAATCACACTCTTGTCCATGCTCATGAGTTCTCTCTTTTCTTCCCTTTTTTGCTCAATCCCTCCATACACCCAACCCCTTGCATCAGAGCTGTTATTTATTTTTAATAATGGTAAAGAAAAAAATCTTTGCTAAGATGTTGTGTGAAGAAAAATGCTATCATAGATTCTGAGAATTATTTCTGTGACCCACAAAAACACATGGGATCTTTTTCGTGTATGCACATGTAGTGCTACTAGAGACAGCTAAAGTCAGAATGCAACATTTAGGTTCTACTTGCTTGGGCTTTGGGGCCTGAAGACATTTCACTATGCCAATCACTACAACCACGCTTGCCTTTACTGGACACATATCCCTGCCTCCTTGAGAGAGATGCTCACATGTGGAGGGAGGGTCATTTATTCATGTTACCTACTTTACAGTAACCAGCTTCAGGCAACCCATTTGCAAAATCACAAGGAAGTTACAACTTTAATGGGATCCAGTCACAATAAGAGATGGTATCTCTCTTTGTAGAAAACCTACAGCTTAGTAAAATACTGCCTGGTGAACGTGTATGAGACAAAGTTCAACAATTTGTTAGTTACTACTTCTATTCAAGATACTTTAATGCATTCATCTCACCCTAAAAACAGTGTTGCCAATGGTTCCATCCTACTCAGAGTCTGTTAAACAAAGTTATGTCCATTCTTAAAAGGCATCGATGGGCTATGAAACATCTGACTCCTGTTTTCTCAACTTCAAATTCTGCACTGATACCTTCCTTCCTCCTAAATGTATGAAAATACAGTTACTTACATCATTCTTGATGCCTGTGGATCCATTTATTTCTACCTTCTGATTTAACCTATGATTGATCTGACATATTGTTCAGTGTAACATAAGAAATCATATTTCACATTTTGATACCCCCTTAAGAGTTAGCCCACACCCTACAGTGGTTACATTAGGGACAGAACGCAGTAGTGCACCAAGTACACAAAATCCCCCTGGGAAAAAAACCGAGACACATCATTCTTACCTGGGATTGTTTTCACCAATGATTTTGTTATTATTGAGATTTAGATTTTGTACAATTTAACAATGAAGCTTGCTAATGGAATCAATAGATTTATAATAAACAGATTATAGGCTCACTTAAGTGACTATCACAGATCTTTATAATTGTTCCTCCACATTCCAGGTTAATGGAAAAGAAACACAGAATCAGCCACGAGTCTCCTGCTCCCTAAGTGTCAATGGACTACTGAATTAACCATGCCCCTCTCTGCCTTAGTATGTATCCTGTCTGCCTCATACACAGTTCTCCTCAGTTACTCTTCATGTAGATAACTGCAGTCGATTTTAACTAGTACATTTTCTGTACATTGGATCCTATTTTTCTGGCTCCAAGCTTTCCTCTTTCGATCTTTCCATGCTGGAATGCCTCATTTTTCTCTTCTTTCTATTGAAATCAATGATAACAGGGGACAATGCCTGGTTTTGAATCTTATATGCAATTTGGAAAGAAATGGTTTTGACTAGCTCTGATGATAATATGATGCTTGCAATGGATGAAATAACTCTGCCAACTACCTTGTTTTTTAAAGAAGCCTGTTTCCTACGTTATCTACTACTCAAATTTTCTTCACAAATTTTTATAAAAGTAAGCAGCAAAAGAATGTAATCTGATGTGGGAAAAAGTCCAAATCACACAGGCAGGTTATATTGAGCCTTCCCCTCATATTTCACAACTACTCCGTTCTCTGTTCAAACTTTCCCAATATGCTTTATCATATTGTGATTTTTCAAAATTTAACTCTGTACTACATCTAAGTATATGTTTGCTTTTATTTCTCAGTGATCTTATAATAAATGACCAGGAAATATTACTCAATAAGCATGAGTGAATGCAAAACCTTTCCAAGTGTATGTAGTTGAGTCTCTCTCCAATTCTTGCATTTGTTCATTTAATTAACACATATTACTTCATGCCTATTCTATTCCGGCCACAGTTTTAGGTGCTATGGAAAATAGTATAGGGGTGAGAAGCAGGTGAGTTTTAGAGTTTATCTACCTGTAAATATACTTGAAGTATACTATAAATATTATCATGCTCAATAATGCTAATATTTTATCCCTAAAAAAATTTAAATGTGTTTAGCTTGAGCCAAGGGAATAGCATAATTTATCCAGCTATTAAGTGTTAATCCCAAACCAAACTCACTGCATTCAGTACCTAAATTCGTGAAACATTTTATTTTTCTAGAAACTTTACCTTTAAGTTAATGTTCAGGCAAGGAAATCATGTCATTTTATGGATATCAACCCCCTCAAGCAATACAGACCCTGGAGATTTCCCTGTTGAAGAGCAACTGCAGCTGTGACTTTATTAAATTAAACATAGTTCATGGCAATTAGCCATGGAAGTTTCCTTCAGGCCCCTCTTCTGATCATGGAGACACATGATGCAAATTACTGGAATCTTACCAATTGGAACTGCCACTCCCTCCATCTCCCTGCACAGTTTCTTCTCTTCAGGATTCACCTGCGTTCTCTCATAGTTCCCAGGGCTATGCTCTTCCTCGGAGTTTTATTACTATTTCTTTCTACTTTTTCCATTTTAAATACGCATAACTTTCATTAGGTGAACTTTGTTTTTCTTATTGCCTTTCCTGGTTGTTACGCTTTAGTTTGCAATGGCCATATCCACAAAAATGTAAATAAAATCTAAGCCCTATGGTATATATAACCTTTTCAGGCAACATGAACTGTAATATTTGTTACTAATTATTATTTGCTCTTACCTATTTCATGCTGGCTGGAAACCTTTCTTTTCTTCTTTCCTTTCTTCCTTCCATGCTCAACCCAATTTCAACAAAACACTTAAATTGGATTCTGGTAATGCCAATTTATTGGTTTCGAAGTTGCTACTAAAATGACAGACTCTCTCTACCCTACATCCACATTGAACTGTTTTTTAATTCTAGTGTCTGTGCTTTTGTACCTGAGGTTTTCTCTCCCTGGTACTTCCTTCAAGAGGCACTTCTAAGGCATGACTATGTCTTATGCATACTACCTGTATTTTGATAACTGTTTAATTATTATCATCCCTGGGAATCATATTTCATTTACTATAATTATCTATCTCTCACTAAATGTAAAGTGAAAGAGAGCAAGAACCTATCTGCCACATTCCCCAGGAAGGAAAGTCTGGCACAAAGTATATTATACCCAAATGTTTATTAAATAGAGAAAAACAATTTTTAGAGATATTAAAATAAAATTACTGAGTGTGAGGTTTTTTTCAAATTTTGAATCTTTTGGTAGAACAGAAAAGTTGTTTCAAATTACTGATAATATTATCCTGTAGTTTTCTTTTTCTTATGGTCTATATTTTGTAAGATTCTTAAACTTAGAAAGCCAAGAATTTTGGGAGTCATTTGGAGATATCAGAAGAGAGCAATGGTATTCATATATCTTGTAAAAGGACATGTCAATACTCTTCTGTGTAGAAAGTGTGCTTCCTTTGAATGTTTCTAAAGCTGCAAGAGATATGTAGACGAAGGTCTGAAGAGGACTGGAAACACTCAGCTTACCAGCCATATCAAAAACTTTACCCTGGTGATCATGGGTGATAGATGACCCTTCCGTCTAATGTCAAGTAAGTCTTCCTTCTTGATATTGTACAATTCTCCATTTGTTTTTGTTTTTACTTTTTGCATTTTTTAAAATTTAGAGCAGTTTTACGTTGACAGAAAAATTGTAAGGTAGGACAAACAGTTCTTATGTGTCCTGAACTCAGTCTCCCTTATTAATATCTTACACTGATACGGTCCCCTTGTTACAATGAATGAACCATTACTAATACATTATTATCAACTAAGGTTCATGCTTCATTCCAATTTCCTACTTTTTACCAAATGTTCTTTTTCTCTTCCAAGATCCCACATAACGTTTAGTGGTTACATCTTCTTAGATTCCTCTTGTCTGTGACAGTTCTCAGACTTGTCTTGGTTTGATGACCTTGACAGTTTTAAAGGGTACTAGTCAGGATCATGTAGAATATCTCTCAAATGGGATTCGTCCGATGTTTTTCTCATGATTAACTGGGGTTAGGAATTTGGGGGAGGAAGACAAAATAGAGAACCATTTCATTACATCATATAAGGGGTAGATCCTATCAACATTTCATCACTGCTGATATTGCCTGGCCAACGGAGTTTCGCCAGATTCAGCAGGGAGGAGATATGTTGCACCTCCATGAAGCCTGAGTATCTATGTACGATATTTATAATTCTTTGGCATAAGAGATTTTTATTCTCCCATCTTTATTGATTTAATCTTTTATTTATATCAGTATGGACTCCTAAATATTTTATAGTTTAGGTTATAATTCAAATGTATTACGTGTTACGTTGCTCAATTTGTTCCAGCTTTGGTTATTGGTAACTTTTTCAGTTGCTTCCTGTATTCCTCTGAAATATCTTCATCACTCTTTTTTTGTATATATTTCTCCACCCTTTTATTTCATAAAACCTGAGTCTTTATATTTATTTGATATGGGTTTCTGGTAGGCCACATATAGTAGGCTCTTGTTTGTTTATCCGCTCTGAAAATGTCTGTCTCTGAATTAGTTACTTAGACCATTCACATCTAACTTGATGTCATTGTTTTCTTTTTTTAAATTAAGAATTTATTCTTTTTAGAGCAGTTTAGAGTCAGCAAAATGGAAGGGAAGGTACTGAGATTTCCTGTTTACCCTCTGCCCCCACACATGCAGAGCCTCTCCATTTTCAACATCCCTCACCGGAGTGATATGTTTGTTACAATTTATGATCAAACTCTGACACATCATAATCCCCAAACTCCATAGTTTACACTACGATCTATTCTTAGTCTTATATGGTCTATGAATTTGGGCAAATATATCATGGCATGGATCTAACCTTACGGTATCATGTGGAAGAGTCTCTTTATCTCTAAAGTCCTCAGCAGTGCGCCTGTTCCCCCCCCCCCGGCCCCCAACACTCAACAACCACTGATGTTTTTTACGGCCTCCCTGGCTGTGCTCCAGCTCTCCTCGCCTGTCTTCTCTGGTTTTAACTGAGACTTTCACATGTTTCCATTTTATGTCCTCTCTCAGCATATAAAAATTCTTACTTTTATATTTTTAATGATTATCTTTTAGGTTTGCCATATAAGTGTTTAAATAATAAAAACCACAATCAAGTGTTACACCACTTGACATGTAGTGCAGGTATCTAATGACAGAATATTCCTAATTCTTCCCTTTCATCTACCATGACACAAGTGCCATTTATGTCCCTTTTCCATGTGCTATGACAAATCTGTAAATCGTCACTATTACTACTTCATACAGGTCATTTTGGATGAATTAAGAAAAAGGAAAAACCAAAGATTCTACCTTCGTTCATTTCTTTTCCAGCATTCTTCCTTTCTTTATGTGGATCAAAGTTTCTGACCTAAATAACTTCTTTCTTGCCTATAAACTGAATCTTTCCATAGAGCCAATGTTTCCTAAACAGTAGACTGGCTGTCAAAATACCTGAACACACAAGATAAACTACAGAACAATTTAAATGTACTGATATTTCATGGGGATTTTCAAAACTTAAATACATTTTTATGTCACAGTTTTTTCTATATCTACAAATCTGAGGAAATACAAACCTGCTGTTCCATTAGTACCCAGTCAGACGGAGGCACACACACATTCTTATTTTCACATATGCCTCCAAGTTTAATTCATTAATATGATATGCATTTCTAAATGTATGAGGTTCTAATTTTTTATATTACTATGTTTCCATTACAAACATAGTTTTGGGGTGTATGGCTATTTTTGGCTTAAGATACTTTTTCATAGTGAAATAATATTAATATATGTTACAATATTTTGTTGATAAGTAGGCCAATGACTAAAGACTGACTTGTATAATGTTTTTGAAAATGTTAATGTGATTTATAAGACATAATACATTCACAGATTGATGGATATAAGCATATTCTTTTAAATACAGAAGCATTTTCACCATGTTTGTTGAAGACTTGCAAGTCTTACATGACAAAATACATTTTAATTTCAAGAGTAAAATTAGAAATTCCACTTCAGTTAATACATCTTCCAATGGCTGTACAGTTCATGCACCATGTGTAAAACATATTAGCTCCTGACACTGATTATTAAAGTAAGATATTACACCCGATTACATTTAATTATTCAGGATCTCTGTAGCATGTAATAAGAAAACTTCCAGTATAATTAGAAACACAACGACATCTAAAGAAAACTATTTATAGAATCTCAACAGCAATTACAATATTCTATAGGCTTTTAGCACATTGAGAGAGGGGATTTTTCATTGTTTACTGACTGCCATTTGGGATAGATGAATTTCCTGCTTCTGTAAAATCAACATGTAAAGGAATTGCCACCTTCCATCATAAAACGTTTTCCTGCTATAGAATTAATTGCAAATATTTACCATGACCCATAATGATAAGCTTTATAATGTTATTAAGTCTAAACACAATTCACCTTTTCTGTACATGAACACTATACACAATCCTTAAACAAACCCACACTTGCTAATATGACATGTTACCCTCTGCTTCTTTTAATAACACTCTATTTGTTACTCATGACACATGTGCCTTTTCTGAAAGTGAAACAGAAGCACTACGGTAAGAATATAATACGCTATAAAATAAACACCAAGATTACATTTTTAATATTATAAACAAACTTACATTTTTATAGGTTGGAAGAAACTTACGACTATAAAGTTTATGGTATTGATTCATTACTTTTATATTCAGGACCAAGTGTACTCCAAACAATACAGTAACTTTTTATTTAGTCAACACCTACATCGAAGTACCCATGTTACAGTATTATTGGTTCAATCAAGATCTTACCTTATGCCCTTAATTCTAAATAACGACTTGACTCCCCCTCTCTTAGGCAAGCCTTAAACCACTACTTTGATGTTAATTGCTTCCCTTGTCTTAACTCTCCCAAAGGCATGCATGACATCAACAAACTCCAGCATTTTAAAGACCTATTTTTGTGTTAATTCTCATTACATAATCTTGCTTTGTGAAGAGAAAAGCAGATTTTACTGATATTAATCTCATACTTCAGGCAAAATGCTAACAGGTAACATTGAGAATATAAAGAGGAAAGTAATGAATTTACTTGTGATTTAATATTGAAATCTCTGCCATTCATTGGACTAGTAGCCAGCTGTCTTCTTAGGAGAGTAAGCCCATTTCCTGAATGTACACTTGGCATCCTCTCGATCTGGAGATTTGGGTCAGTGGAAGCCAGTGTACAGTGTTCTTATTCTCAGTACAAACCCACCCTTTATTTTCCTCTCCCATGGTGCCCCTCTGTAACAGTGAGGAAACTTTTGTGTAAAAAACAACAACAAAAAACCCACTTTTTAAGTTTTAAAATGTGCTTCAAATATGTCTCACGAAAACAAGCACCTTATAAAAGAGGACCTAACGGCCCAGAGATTGTGAGTTATATTTTGTGATTTCACATAGCTAGAAAACTACTGTATGCAAGCCCAACATTTTAACTTTCAGATGAAAAATCTTAGCCAGGAAGTAATATATTTTGCTTCTATTTAGCTGGCAAGAAAAATTTGTTGGCTAAACAAGTTTTGTTTAGTCATTAGAGTTTGACTATGAAATAAAAAGATAAATACTGATTTTCTAAGTGAAAGCAGTGATAGAAAATTCCACAACTCTGATAATGTCACCAGACAGGAGGGGGCTCGTCACCCCCAGCTGCTGGGGGTACCGCAGTAATAAGCATTTCCAAAGGCCCCCTTAAGAGGATGAGATATAGTAGAAAGCTTTATTTCTCTAGAATTACATCTCTGCGTTTCCAAAGTCCCCTTTCTCTTAGTTCAGTCATAGAAGCGTAGCTGGGGTTTCAGTAAAGCTAGAAGCAAAGCCAGTGACCAGAGATTCCTTTCCACCTTGGAGCCGGGTCCAGTCTACCATCGGGCTGATTCACCTTGTGTTTCCCACTACAGTCCATTAGTCTATTGAGTGTGGGGTCCGAAAGGCCATTCCGAATGGCCATGGGCCATAGGGGCAAATGCAAGAGAGCCAAAAGCCAAGTCACATGAAAAACAAGAGCACGAACAACAGCAGCAGCAGGTTAGGGATCATGGATTCCTCGATGCTCCGGCGCCTGCAGTGGCCATGCCCATGCTGGCAACCATCTCTGTCCTCAGATGTGACTGACAGACAAGTACCTTCCCTGTGCCACCCCACCTTTTCTGGGTATGCGTTTTTTTCCCTTTGTTGGACCCCTTCCCCCCAAAGTGATCTGCAGGGAACAGGCAGGTGCTCTCTGGGGAGTGTGACATTGAAGCTGCCCAGGTGACATGCTTATAATGTCTGGCCTTCCTTTTGTTCCTTTCCTATTATTAATAACTAGCCAATTACAATGGTATCAATAAGATATTTAGGGGGGCAGGTTTTTATGTGTCTTATTTCTTTAATTATTGGGGGGAAACTTAATACCCAAGAATTTCCTGGAAAATTTATGGCAATTATAGGAGCATGATGGCATAAGTTCTCATTCTGTTCGATACTAAAATGTGTTTTTATTACAGGCTTCCATTAAAATTGGTTGATGTTACAAAGACGACGTCGAATGTTATGTTAAATTAGCCAATTTCACACGGTAATTATTTCTTGAGTTTTAGATGTATTATGATGAAATCGCAGGTAGATTGCCCCCTGTGTGATCTTTGATAGAAATCAAAGAAACATTAACATTTTGTCTCAGTTGTCATCCCAAAAACCTTCCCATGAAAGCACTGGCACAGCCATGACGAGATGTCAGTACAGCAGTAAGAATAAGAGGAATAAAACAATGACCTTTTTTAAAAAAACAATTCCCCTCCATTCTTATAAGTTACACATGAGAAACATTAACAGGGTTATTTTAAAATGTTACGAAGCTGTCTGTACTTCACTTCTTAAGAACATGAGATGTCCGTTTTGAAAAGTGAACACTGCACTCCCTTCAAGGGGGAAACAGGGCTGTTTCACGATTAAGGGAGCATTAAGATCATGAATAATAGGGGGAAAATGAAAGATGTTTCTCTTCTTTTACACCCATTTTCTCCACAAAAGTTCTAATCTTAAATATTGTTCCTACAAATCTATCACTGAGTCAATGCGTTTTATTAATGGTGAGAAGGGACAAGTTAATGCTCCAATGATAACCTAATGAGTCTTTAATTACCTTGACTTTATTACTTCTGTTATCAAATTATGCCAGCAATTTAAGTCATCTCTGCTTAGTATAAAATAAATACTACCCATGCAAAATAACTAGTAATGGTAATTCTAAGTATAGTCTTATATTTAAGCTTTTTAAATATCTATAAGCACAGAAATGTGCATGCCCTCTAGGTAAAAGCTCAGTACTATTTCAAGGTAGACTGACATAACAAGCTAAGGTTTCTCCTCCCTCTCTTCCCCCCAAAAGCATACTATATTAAAGGAAGTTGAAATTGCCTCCACATTAGGGAATTTTACTTTTTCACCCTGGAACAGTTCAGACTCTCAAACTGTAGCCAGTGCAAGTTTATTAACGGCCTTAACTTCCACACCTGCCCAACACGCCCACACACACATGTGTGAGCATACAGGTGGGCACCGATCTCCTAGAATTCATCAGGGACAAGAAAGGGTACAGGAAACTAACTGGAAAGTTGCTTAAACTTTGATGGTGTTGGCATGTTTGTTTTTAATTTCATTTTACTCAATCCTTCTAATGTTGCTATTAAATCAAAGTATCGGGCTCATTTTAGCCTCAAGTCTTAATGATTTCAGTGGAGTGGACAGCTGCCCTTATCAGTCTTGTTATTTCAATATACTGACTTTGATGCCAGTGCTCATGAGGATATCCTGCCTTCTTTGAACCCATTAATAGGGTTTCATTATGGCTGCCCCATATCTATTACTTTCAAGGCTTCCACAGTCTGTCTGCACTGTTGTTTCAGGCAATTATTCATTCTTCCAAAAGTGAAATGCCATTGAGTTCTGTTCTAATAGCTGCCTTTTTCAAAATGTGTAAAATTCTCTTCAAGGGCACGTTGTTTGTGTGGCTTTTGAAAATGTAAAATTGCACATTGCAACCATGTGAGTTGCAAAATGTTGCCTTCATTTTTATTTTAATACAAGGTAAGATTCTTTAAAATACTGAATCGTTTTAATAATCAAATGATACAGAACAAGTGACATTCAGTCTTTCTCTGTAACCATCAGGAAATGGGCGTTAGTCCATATAAAAGTTTGTTTCTGTGACAAACCGAGATATTTGAGGGGAGTTTGGGAAAGGCAATCAGTATCTCAGTTTAACATGATTTCCTTCCCTTAATTCTCCAGTTTTACCCTTCCTTCTTAGATTGACTAGGATCTCTAATGGTATTAGTACTCTATTTGTGGTAGGGCAGCAATTAGCTAAATAGAAATTGTTTGTTGTACTTTTGTTCATTAATCATTTAGAAGGAATGACAAATAATCTCCCACAGCTGATTCATACACATACGGGAATTATATATACGTAGTTCTTGAATACTGATTATTGACAGTTTGACATGTCTTTTTCTTAAACTCTTATTCTGGCTGTAGTCCCTTTATTGAATGCTGTTTAGTCTACATAGAACTGCTCCCATTACTTGCCTGTATCTATCAACTACTGTTTTGTGAGATCCCAGGGCCCATATAGAGCTCTACCATTTACCTCAGAGAGCTCATCTATTTTGCTTAGTGCAACTTTGCTTCCAATCAGTTGATTTCTCACTGTTGAATTCAATGTTAAATAGTTTGAGCATAACCTTGAAGTGAGCACTTTCTTCCCTTGTACTCAATTACCCTCTTTGAGCTTTCCATAAAGCAAAGGGCTGTGCAAAGCTGCACCGTCAGTGCAGCCAAGACCAAAGTGACAGAAGCGAGAAACGCTCTGGGGCATGCTGTAAATGCAATTTCTGCCTCTTACTTGGAAGTTGAGAACCAGCCATGGTCTAATAGAAACCCTTTGCTTTCTGGATGATCCATTTACACTGTGATAAGCACTGCCATGGAGTTAATATCATTTCTCAGAAGCAGACCTTTTCATACAGTTAACTATGTGTAAAATTGTCTTTCTTTTCTTTCTTATTTGGCATATATCCTAAATTTATAACCAGTCTGCCATGTACTTCCACTAAACAGTCTGGTCTCCCTTTTAGGATTTGATTTATGATCACTTGAAAAAGAGATATGGCTACAATATTTTACTGCATGTATCTCCTTGATACATTTTTGCTGCTTTCTAATTCTGATGAGCTTTCTAGTTTTAAATTCATTTTTCTTAACATTTGTATCTTTCTAAAAGATAAAGTGATTGACCTGGTTTACTTTTTCCTTGCATATACTCTTTTTGAGTTCATCTATCCTGTTCTGTAGAGCACCATTTTTATTGTCTACAGGGAGTGGCCAGCACCTTATATACCAAGTCTCAGCGACCGTACCCATGTTTCCCTTCAGCGAGTTGTATCATCTCTGTTATGGATAAATCTACTTTGGGAGGCCGACTACACTACATAGTAAATAATAGAAGGTCATTATTCACATAATAGAAGGTCATTATTAAAATAGTTCTTTTGAATGTTATTTTTTAAATGAACGATCTATGCCCAGGCTAGCCAAGGATACAAACTGCATTCTGTGTTAAGTTGAAAACAGAGATAGCTAAATTAGTAACAGTGATGGTTGAGTTTAGTTTTGAGTTTAGTTTTGATTTAATAGAATAACTAAGTGAGATTTCTACACATGTATGAGACATGCTGTTTTTGTTTACGGCTTGTGGGGCTATGCTTAGGAAAATGGAGAACACTGCATTGGAATTAGTCTAGCCGCCTACTGACCTGTTGGCATGCCTCATGAATTTTACTAGGCCAGGGACAAACAGTGGGTTTTGAGCAAAAGACCTGGATTGAATTCTTTTCTTTTGCTGCCTATATGGACGTTTTACTTGAATTCTGGAGCTCAAAGTCCCCACATACATAACGTGTGTGTGTGGCGGGGGGGGCGTGCACACTGTTGTTTTAATGCTATAGTAATCCAAATGGACTAGAAATCTTTACTCATCCAAGATGGTGTAGCAATCCTAGCAGTCAATCTTTTACTTCATTGCTTTATAAGGTCAAAGAAACCCTTCCCGGGAGCCCCACAAAAGCTTCTAATGATTTCTCTCCATACAAAATGGCATGACATATCTCACACTTAGTCCATCCTCTGGCAATTTCTCTGAAACAACAATATTTAACTAAGGTCAGTAAGGACTTAGTGTGGTGGGTATCCAAATAAACTAGGATCTCTGGTGGCAGAAAGGATGCAGGAATAGATACAAGGCAGAAAATTAAAGCATATTCGACAGGTGTACCAGGCTTATAGTACAAGGTAATATAAGTACATATGTAAATCACCTAGCATAATGGCTGACACAGAGTGGGTGCTCAAAAAAGGAAACTGAAACCACTGCATTCTACCAAATATATTGAGCTTCTCCTATGTTTCAGGTACCCTGAGAGTCACTAAGAATATAGGGACATTGAACACATTTGCTGACATCAACTCTCTGATTATGGGAGAACCAGAAAATGCAGTACATAAAACAAGCAAACACATGAACAGTCTTACTCACACGTTAATGTTACAGATGTTCTCATAGAGGGAAACCCATACTGAAATGAAAGCAAAGAAAAGAGCACTAGTCACAGATTTGGATGGGACAGTGGGAGGCAAGGTGGAGTCACATTGGATTGAATGCAATAGTGGAGTAATTTATTCTTAAAATATAAGCTGTCATTAGCTAGGGGAGAAACACAGATAGCATTTTCCAGGAAATATACGCATACAAATAGGGAAAAGATTCTCACCTTTTAAACTGTGCAGTATATGTTGCCTGATTTTTGAAACGCCAGTCATTTCCCTGTCATTACCTGGGGCTAGCTCCAATAGCATCACGAAATGACAGAATCTTGGCTTCAGCCCTATTTTGTCAGCTGAATATTCATAGTTGAAGGAAATCTGGTCCCCTCGTCAGGCACCAAGGCCTAAGTCTTGATTTGTGGCTAATATATAGTATGATAGATGATTTGCTATGCTCTCCAGTGAATTGATTGTCTTACTCTTGGTTGTAGCAATTTTTCGTGGAGCTCTTCTGAAGGCTAAATCAGTCTTGGGCATGTAGACCCCTCCCGCTCGAAGGGGTACAACCATAATGTTTTAATTTTCCCCAATCTCTGCTTTTGACCATGCTTTTTAAAATCCCCTTTCCTGTTGTTGGAAAAGTTATACACATTTCTGGAAACTGTCATTTTTAAAACGTTACATCTAAATGAATCAGTTTAAAATTGAAATTTCTCACCTAGTTCAATACTCAGCCCCTCTTCTCTTTTTCCAAATTTCAGCGAGGCCTTAAACCTAAAGAAACACAGAGAGAAAAGATGTGTTTATCCACTTTGCTTTCATCACAATTTCCTCTTACATATGCTTTCAACCTTTGGAGCACTTAGGGTTCAAGGGGAAGGGTAATAAAAACAGTAAAATTCTTTCCTAATTTGTACCTCTTGGCTGTTAATGCTTACCATAATAATAACCTGTAAGCACCATATGGCTAAACATTTGAGTTCTTGCTACACCCATGTATAAGTTTTTGGAAAACCTCACGTGAGGATCTTCCCCATTTTATAGGTTCTTAACTATTCTAGCTTCACCTCTTTACCTCTTCTCACCTCCCACTTTTGTGATCCAGCTACTGTAAAGGGCCTCTTTTAGTAGACAGATTTCCTAATGGCTTGCCTTAATGGTTCGCTTCTGCCTTTGTATTATTTGAACCTCTCCAGAGAAACAGAATATATATGTAATATAACATATAAATTATTATAAAGAATTGGCTCCCAGATTTTGGAGACTGAAAAATCCCACAACCTACTGGAGACCCAGGAAAGCTGGTGGTATAATTCCAGTTCAAGTCTGAGTCTCACGGCAGGAGAAGACCAATGTCGCAGCTCTAGTGGGGCAGAAAGAAGTTTCCTCCTTCTGAGCCCTTTTGTTCTATTCAGGTCTTCAACTGATTCTATGAGGGACACCCTGTTAGGGAGGGCAATCTGCTCTACTTAGCCTACTGATTCAGAAACACTCTCATAGGCACACTCAGAAGAATGTTTGGCCAAATGTCTGGGCAGCCTGTGGCCCAGTCAATTTGACACATGAAATAAACCATCTCAGCATTCTTTTCCTGCTCAATGGTGGCATACAGGCTGGCAAGTAAGAATCTTTTCTGTCTCACCCGCCACCTCTTTCAATTTGTCTTATTTTCCTTTTCAAATAATCACATAAAAGAGGATAATCAGTTCCACTCTAGAAACCAAAACACCAAATCAGAAATTGGGATACTTGTCTCTGCTTTGTATAATCATCCCCGTCTTCATCAGGGACTCACTCGGGGCCTCCCTCATATGCATTAATGGGGATACTATTCATTGTTGTGTGTGATGACATCTTGGTAGCTCTCCTGAGAATGGCAGATAAACGTATCTACTGCCTAGTTCTATTTTGAGCTTTGGAGCATACGCTACAATCGGCATTATTTCAACATTGAACCATCTTCAGTAACAGGGTTATACCTACACTCGTCCTTTGCCACGCAGCGTGGGTGGGACACCGTTCCTCACCCTCAAACTCAAAGTCCTGCTCCAACTAGCGCTTGGGATGGTTACCCAGGAGCAGGCTCAGGAGAGGTGAAGTGCATGCGGTTGGCTTACTCCCTATGTGTTTGCACGCTTGATGTGCCCATAATAAACGGCGCTAATGCTTACGCAGAGTCAGGTAAGCACTCAAAAGAAGAACAGAAGGAGGAAGAACGACTGAGAATGAGATTGAGGAGGGGAGGAAGCTCGGGCTCGGAAACGCTGTTTGCCCGACGGCACCTAGTCCAGAGCGTCTGAGATCTGAAATGCCTGCCTGACGCAGTCCGCTTCCTCAGCGTGGGAGGAAAGGCTCACGGAGCAGATTGACGCTGCCCCTCTGAGCTAATCTAGACAGTCGCAACTAGTCCTCCCGCTACGCCCCGGACACCCGTGGGGACAACACAGAGCTCAACGGAGACACCAAACTGAGCCCAGTCTAGACAACGGGCCCTCAGCGGGCCTGAGATGCATGCGAGCACACGTGCTGGCATTAAACAGGGACTGCTGGAGCGGTTACTTTGTTGTTGCTTCTTTCCTTTGTTTTCGTCACAGCATTTTGTGACTATAACAAACTAACACAAGGATTTAGTCCCAATTATCAGGTCACAGGGGAAAAAGTCTAATTTAGCACGGTGTTATACTCAGTTAAAAGGGGGGGGGAGATGATTATCTAACATTACTTCCTTTTTACTTCCTCACACATACGCTTACTTAAGGAGTAGTAAAATAATGACAAAAATTGCTTGAATGTTTCATTTTTTTAATCAAACACGTTTTGCCATCAAATAAATTTTGCCTTTTACTGATTTTCACTTTATTAAGGAATTTCTTTAAGCATCTTTTTTTACGGGCATGCATCTTTATCAATCCACTATTTGGATTTTTATTCTCTAGGCAAAAGCTCTGTAGTTAGAAACTCCACATTTGTGTAGATTACTTATTCCAGCATTACAATTTTTTTCAGTTTCTTTTGATTTCCTTTAAGTGTTAGATTTCCTTTTCAAATTTAGCATATTGGTATTGGATATAATATTGAAAATATTTGGAAAGACATTTTTTCCCTATTTGTAAATTCCAATTTTAAAAACTTAGATAAATTCTCTAAGCAACATTTAGAGACACAATACATATTTAACATTAAGTTTAAAGGAAAGTATTAAAGAGACAAATACCTTTTAAAAAGGAAAGCAACATTACATTCAAAGAAAGAAAGTTTCCTCTATTTTGTTCGAGCCACTTTATAGTTTTTCCTGATCGCAAAGGCTTTTTGATTTTCAAGTTATTGTGTAGAAATTGAGATAAAAACCACAGAGGAGTTTTGGCTTCATAAAATAAATCAACCTCCATTTATGGCTCTTGTTTCATTTCTGTACTTCCCAGGCATTTTAAACAGAACAAACATGCCTTGGGGTTTTTCTTAAAATTATTTTGAAACTGTGTTTCTGTTATGACCCATTAGTATGAAATATAGTTTTACGATAACATACTGCATAAAATAAGTCGTTGGTTTTCTTCACAGAGGGATGGCAAGAAGGATATGTGGAATCTCTATATTGGAAGAATTCTAACTGTTAAGAAATGATGCTTAAAAATGCACGCACAGACTATAGATCCAAAGCATGCTTACCAGGGCTGATTGTGGAATTATATTTGGAAATTAAATAAAAGAGAAACTGAGGCTCAAATGAAACAGAAATCCATTCAAGTGGCAACATATAAATTCTACCATTGAGATTTTAAAAAATAAATTTCTTAAAAAGTGCAAACTACAAAAACTGAACCACTATTCAGTTACCTGTACTGATTAAATAAATGAAACATGTAGTTAGGAAATTCTCCCAAAGATAAATCTCCAGATGTAGGTGCTTGCACCAGGGATTTCTACTAAAAATTTGCAAAGTCAATAACACAAATTCCACACAATCTCTTCTAGAAAATAGGAGAGGAGAAAATATATCCCAATTTATTTTATCAATCCAGTATTACCCTGATTTCAAAATCAGACAAGGGCAGTTTAAAAAAACACAAGCTACATACCAGCATTCCTCATGAACGTAGGTGCAAAAATGTTCAAGAAATGTACAGCCAATCAAATTCAGAAATATATAGAATAACTACATACTGTGATTAAGTAGTTTTTATTCTAGAAATACAGGACAGGTTCAGTATTCAAAAATCAATCAATATAATTTACCATATTAATAAGCTAAAGTAGAAAAGCCACATGATTATATCAATTGATATAAAAAATATTTGACAAAATCAACAACCAGTAATGAGTAAAACTCTTGAGTAAACTTCCTCACTCAATAAAGGGCAGCAACTAAACCTAAAGCTAATATATTTCATGATCAATGATTGATAGTTTTCTTCAGGGGATATTTGTTTTCACCTCTCTTACTCTACATAGTCCTGATGTTCTACTCTGGGCATTAAGGCGAAACAAAACAGAACAAATAAAAAAATGCCACCCCAAAGCATACAGATTGGAACGAATAAACAACCTAACCCTATTTGCAGATAATGTAGTAGTATATGTAGAAAATCCCAATAAATGGGCTCAAAAATTTAAAAAACTGATGAGTAAGATAAGGTCAACACGCAGTGATATTTCTATATATACCAGCTATGAGTATGTGGAAACCTAAATTAAAATCATAATAGCAGTTATAATTGCTCAAAAAGCGAAATTCTTAGGTATCAATATAACAAAAGATGTAAAGGGTTTTATATGCTGAAAACTACAAACTGCAAACATCAAAGAAGATCTAAATAATTGTATATATACACCATGTTCATGGATTAAAAGACAACACAGTAAAGATTCCATTTCTTAGCCAAGTTGGTCTGTAATTAATAATAAAGAGAAATTTATCAGCATATTCCCACCTTTAAATAAACAAAACATAAAACAAATAGTTTTCTTTTAGAATTGAATAAGAATTGGTCATTTCTTAAAAATCTAGGCATACAATCCAACAGTTGCACTCCTGGCATTAACCTAGAGAAATAAAAACCTATGTTCACACACACACAAACTGTGCCTCAATGTTCACAGTAGATTTATGTATAACAGCCCCACAATGTAATCTGTTCAGACCATTTTCAACAAATAAATGGTTAAATAAACTGATACATCCATATTATATAATACTACAGGGCACTAAAAAGAAAGTACAGGTCCACACAACTTGGATGGGTCTCTAGAAAAGTATATTGAATGACAAAGCCAATCTCAAAATGTTACATAGTTAATGAATTTATTTATATAACATTTCCCACCCCACCCCACCCCACCCCCTTGCCCTAAGGTGAAGGTGGCTTTTATTTCCTCCCTTGGAGAAGGAGAGGGGAGCCTTCCCACTGCTCCCCAGTCTAAGGAAGGGGTGGGTGTGCCCCAGAAGCTGGGGCTGGAAGAGCAAAAGGATCATTCTTGGTCCTCCACTGCAGTCATTCCCCTTAGGTTGGCAGCTCCGGCCTCAATGGCTGGTGCACACAAAGGGGGAAACAGGTACATGTGCTGAGAGATTGAGGAAGGTCTGGGTTGGTCAATGCTGCACCGGATACCTGCCCAGGATGATAACTTTCTTAGGGTCTGGGATGTGACTTTTTCAATCCAATGGTTGGTCCCTTAAATGTCCATCTCAAACTGTGATGCTTCACTGCCTGCTGGTTTATCTTCCAGGCTCGTGCTTAGGTGGCTCTGGTTGGCTTCCAAGGAGGGCCCATCACTGGCAGGGCTGGTGATCCTGAGAATGTACAGGTGCCATGGGAGGGACAAGGTGGATCACAGAGGGATTCCTACCCTCCAACAGGAATTTCTGGTCACAGATGGCCTCCTGGGTCAGGATGGCAGCTGCACATCTTCACAGAGGACCTCCTGGCGAGTGGTGGGGATGGGTCAGCTCTAGGTTTGGCTGCAGCTCTTGTCCAAGACATGGTTCCCCAAACACTGTGCCTGCAGCCCAAACCCATATAATAGCCTTGAAATGGCAAAATTATACAGGTAGAATACAGATTAGTAGTTGCCAGAGTTTAGGGACAGAGCAGAGGAAAAGAGCGAATGTAATTATAAAAAGGTAGCAGAGGGAATGGAGACTGAACTATTCTGTATCTTGGAGAATACAAGATACTGAACTTTATGGAGACTGAACTATTCTGTATCTTGACTGTGGAAGATACATGCATTTATTCATGTAACAAAATTGCAGAGAAACACACAAGCACAATACACATGTGCAAATAACAAAAAGTCAATAAATTCTGTGGATTATAACAACATATAACAATTTCCTGGTTTTGATGTTGTTCTATAGTTGTGTAAGATACTGCAATTGGAAACTGGTTGAAGGGCTCACAGGACTTCTTTGTACTATTTTTAAGACTTTTTCCAAATCTACAATCATTTCAAAATACAATGGTTTTAAAAATTGTAGTTTTAAGACATTTAGTTTAAAACAAGCATTCATGAATATGCAGCTTATCCCTGAAAGCAACGCTATACTACTGAGACTGAAATGACCCCTAATGACAGTGATCACAGGATATCACCATATTGAACTTGGGAGAAAATGTAGAGCCCATAAAATATTGTTCATTTTCATAAAAGAGAAGAATAGATGGTACAATGTAAAAATAAATCACATATAAAGAACAATTTTTCTCAAAGAGATGCGGTACTTAAAAATCTAATTTCATTTTCCTAAAAATATTTACTCAAACTGTTTTTAATATACCGTTATATCTGTGTACAGCTGGAGCGATGCAGCAATATATCAGGATCAGGTAAAGTTTTATGGTAAACACTGTGTGTTTTTCTGGATTAGTAAGTGTATTTTAGGATTTACAAGTAAATATTTTGAATGTTTGTACTCAAAAAAAAAGTTGGGTTTGTGAATTGCAGTCAGTAGAATAACATTTTTATGTGAAATTTTTGTGTATATAAATGAGAAAGCTTGCAAAGTAGAAATAAAATATTTCCCTAAAGGATTAAGTGATCTGAATTTTTGGTTCTTAAAGAATCTAGTAGAATCTATTCCATAGTCCTGCCAAATTTAAAATAGCAAGCTATTGTAGCTCAAAAAGTATTTTGTTTTTGGTAACTAGTGCTGGGGAATTAGGTTGAAATGCATGGTGTCTTGTTAAGATTGTTCAACCCAACCTTGATTGTTAACCTTGATTTCAACCCAAGTGCTTAACTAATTTTTTTCAATACAGTTTGTCTGACTCCCCATTGCTATTGTTATCATCAATTTTTTGTTTGCTTCATCTATTTTTAGGATGTTAAATTGCTTAATATTACTTATTATAAATTAATAAATTATTTAATGTTATTTCACAGTATATGTAAGTGTCTAAGAACAGGAATTTTTAAGGTCAAAAACTGAAAATATACAAGAAAATTAAAAATTCATAAAATGATACAGATCTGAAGTAGACATGGTATTTTTATTTATATGACCCAAAACAAACTTAACAGCAAGGAGAAAAAAAAACACTAAAAGCAATTAAAACACAGAGGCTGGAAGAAGTGGACAAAAACTTAAGACTACAGAAAAGTCACGTTAGAGTAAAGGCTGAGGTAGGTGAAAAATAAAAAGATGAAGAAATATGGTCCCTGCTAACACTGATCAAAAGAAAACTATATTAATTTCATACAAAGCAGATTTTAGAGTAGGAAAAATTATCAGTGATAAAGAGGGACATTACCTCATGATAAAGTGGTTAATTCTTCAAGAATACATAAAAATCCTATATACCTACCAGAGTGCCAAAATGCAGGACATGAAAACTGCTAACACTGCAAGGAGAAACTGGCAAATCCATTATTATTGTTTGAGACTTTGACACCTCTCTCGATAATTGATAGATGAAGCAGGTAGAAAATGGGTAAGGATGTGGTTGGCCTGAACAGCAACGTCAGTCAGTTTCATCTAATTGGCACTGATAGACGACTTCACCCAACAGTGGAACACACACTTATCAACTCCCACGGAACATTCACCGAGACAGACCACATCTGGGCTACAAAACACACCTCAAGAAATTCAAAAGAACAGAAATCATGCAAAGTATGGCTCTCAGACCAAAATGAAATTAAGCTAGAAATCAATTACAGAAAGACAGCTGGAAAATCCCCAACTACTTGGAGATTAAAGAGCACACTCCTAAATAACAAATGGATTACAGAAGTCTCAAGGGAAATTAAATATTTTGAACTTACTGAAAATCAAAACACAACTTATGAAATTGCGTGGGATACATGGAAAGCAGCGCTTAGAGGGAAATTTACAGTACGTAATGCATGTATTAAAAAAGATGAAGGATCTAAAATTGAGCTTCCCCTTTGAAAAACTGGGGAAAGAAGAACAATTTAGCCCTATACAAGTAGAAGAAAATAAACACTAAAAAGTAAAGCTGAAAGTGAGACACATTTTCTCTAATCTGGGCCAATACAATGAACTTTCTCACAGTCTTGAAACAGGCACTAAGAGAGTCAGACACTTAATTTTCCTCTAGCCACGAGAGCTGGTGGGAAGCCACAGTTCACAGACTGTGCGTGGGGAAGCACAGAGCTCTCTGCAAGGTGCTCCAGGACCTGATGGCTTCCCAGGCCTGGTTTCAATTCCATTTTGAGATTCTGCTGAATACCTCCTCTTGGATTCCCTGATATTCCATGTTATGCCCTTGTGGAACCTTCTAGAATTTTACTGAAATAATTTCAGGTTAATTTGCATTGTTTGTAAACAAGGGATGGCGCGACTAGACACACAGCTAAGCAGCACAGACATTAAAAATGTTCATCTTGAACCTTCACTTTGTTTCCTTATCACCACCACAGGCTATGAATGGATTTGGATTCGGGCTAGTTATCAGCACCAAATGCTCTTACTCTTTTTCTTATTTTAAACTAAATGCTCATATTATTAAAAAAATACTCTCAATTTGAAAGTAGGAACCTAGGTTTGGATATATATTTTTTTCCAGCAATGTTCTTTATTAAAATACAACATGGATCAAATTTATTTTCCTGATATTTGTTTTGAGATAACCAATAACTAATATAGTTATATTCAGAAAGAAAGTCAACTGGAGTTTCAGAGATCTATGTTGATTATATAATATGCTATCTATTGTGTATCCAAAAGATTTTACAGACTAAATTATTTCACTGTATTTCTTGGTGCTGATATTGACTAAATTTATTTTCGCATGTCATCTTTGTTAAATCACACACAACAATATATAAATAAATACATACATACATGCAGATATTCATATACCATTTTACTGTTTTGTTTTGCAACTTTTTAAACTTAGAGTCCTTTGTAACCCTCTGAAATCTGAAGTCTTTTGAATAAAATCTTTACAACGCTGTCTCAGTATCATTGTTAAAGGCAAGTACAAAGTACAATACTGGCTAAGGACAACCTATATCTTCAAATAACACCTTCCACTAAGTGTACAGAGGTTTTAGAACCTTATGATAAAAGTCATTATCATAACACATATTCTTGATTACTTTTGTTTAAAAAAAAATCTTTGAGAGCATCCCATTGAGTGTTTTAGCCAACTCGTTTGATTAGCTTGGAGTTAATCAGCTCTATCTTCATTCTTTTACTAAGGTAAAATTATTTTGAAGTTCCTTTTCTATAAAGGACATTGGTATCAATGGAAGTTCATTTTCTCTTGGGATGCTCTTGCGATTTTGCTGTGTTAAATGCTTCCACTAAGCACTTAGTGAAGGCTGAGGTCACCTCTCTTGTTAAAGAAGAAAAATTGCAACCCTTTAGCTCAAAGTTTCCCAAAGTGCAGTGTAAATCGTAATTAAAACCTGGAATTAGTTCTTTAAATGACATAAAAGTTTTACCCTCGTTATCCATTCCTGCTTTTTAGTTAGGTAAATATTAATTTGAAACAATATATGATAACACAAAGGGCATTCACTTTATTCCATAATGTCTTATGAAACACAGTGATACAGTGTTTGGAGACGATGCCATGTTCCCTGTAAAAATATCTCCTATGAAAGTAATTGTAAACTAGTGGCCAGTGTGAGAATTTCCAGTAATTGATAGTTTAATACTAAGTAGGAAAGCTAATTCCATTGTTGATTGCTTGGAATAGCAGTGCTGCTATCAGAGGTGGTTAAAATGTTCTTTTAAACTTATAAAATCTATATCCTGCTTAATGTTCCATGTGCATGAGTGATATTAAAGTTTTATATTCCTAAATGTATATGTTGATTTAATCATATGATTCTTTTGCTTTTTTGGGAATGACTTTTCATTTCTGAAGCTTCACGTCATAGTAATGATTAAATAAGAGAATGTGAAACAACTTTGCTGTGCAGTAAATAGAAAGTAATGGGTTAGTTCTATTTACCTTTACTTTAGCACCTGCACATACTAAAAAATGTAGAGATTGAGACTGCTCTTTTTTTGGCAAGAAAGTGATTCTTTATAAGGTAAAGTCTTAATAATTAGAAAATAATTAAAAAGAATGTCTTCTGAGAGTTGAACTTTTAAATTATTACAATTACATCACATTAAACATATATATGTTTTAAAATAAATCATCTTTCAGGCAACTGGTGTGAATTCTTACTTGTTTGAAGTAATTAACATATAAAAACAACGGAATACTACTCTGCCGTAAAAAGGAAGAAAATGTTACCCTTTGCAACAGCATGGATGAACCTGGAGAACATTATGCTCAGTGAAACAAGCCAGCCAGAGACAGTCAAGTACCATATGATTTCACCCCTATGTGGAATTTAAAGAGCAAACTGAACTTCCAAGCAAAATAGACAGACTCGTAGATACGGAGCAGGCAGACAGCTCTGGTGGTGGTGGTGGGTGCTGGGGGTGGGTGGGCTGGAGGAAATGAGCAAAAAAGAAAAAAAGAGAGAGAACTCATGGATATGCACAACAGTGAGGCAGCTGTGCTGTGAGGAGGGTGGGGAGGTGGGAGAGGGCATGCAGGGGGTAAATGGTGATGGGGGAAAAAATTAAATGTTCCATGGAAAGGGAGACTTATTGAACCAGAAAATCACAGTCAAAGAGAAATATTAAAATAAGAGAAATTTCTAAAAGGAAATTTGACCAATAGACTTAAGCAACTTTGTCTCATTAACTAGTCCAACTTGACTGACATTAAATACAGAAAAAAATTTAATTCAATTTGCTTACACCCATATGTGCCAAGCAAGAAATTGCTTTTCCCAGGGAGAGAATGGGTTAGTTAAGTCGTGTATTTCTGTGCCAGCGAGAATTTTTAAGAAATGACATTTTTATTTTACAAAGTTCTCTCTTGAAATTTATCGATTTGATTTTCTTTATAAGGATAGTAGCATTTTTGATTCTGTGAAAAGTTGGGATTGATGGCATGAATGCAGACTCCCTAAGTAGGTTAATTTAAGAATACAATAAAAAAAATAAGCAGGTTTTACTCAGTTATTTTATGTATTGATTAAAATGTCTCTGTCTTTGATTTAAATCTAGGAAAGAAATTCCAAATACAAAGAAAATTATATCAATAAATCAAGACATCAAGTGCAACGTAAATAATCTCTGAAGAAAGTGCATTCTTTCAATTAAGATACATTTGTAAGTTGCAGGTGCTCTGTGAGAAATATGGTTCTGTGGTATTGATATTTCTAAAAGAGTGATCGTTTCTTGATTTAACATTATCATCAACCATGTCTTCTCACATAATGACCTGTCGACATTCTAAATAAGATTCTTCATTAAAAAGCTACATTTTAATAGTTTGAGTTGAATTTGCAGTCTTATTAAATTTGTAGTTCTCTCTAAATGTCACAGCTGGTTCTCATTTAGCACTCAGGAAACCTGACCTTGACATTTTTAAATGTAAATGAATGTGTGTGTGTGTGTGTTTATTAATATGAAACACCAGACCAAAAAGTAAATACAAGCTTGGAGTCAAAGTGCACATGCTTAGGGATGATGAATATAAGGCTATTTGACTTCCTGGGATTGCTCTTATGCTCTTCTATTTAGTGTATACAATTTTCTGCCTAGGCTTGCTAAGATTTGATTTTATCAAATTGACAAGTAATACATTTAATTTTGGATACGACTTTTATAACTATCCACTTACAAATTTCATTTTTGTGAGTTTATTTATATTTCAGCCTATTTCAAAAAATGGAAGGAAACTGTTAAATATAGTGTCTATTAAAATAGTAGATGTAGATAAAATAAATAAATAAGAAACCACAAAGCTAGAAAGGTCATCTAGTAAAAGTGCTACTTCACATGATTTTAGATTGTGTTCTTATCGGCTCCCTTAAGTGAACTTCTGCTAAGTCGTAGCCTTACATAGGCCAACGTGTTCTCTCCAGTGGCAAAGTTGAGAAACAAAAAGAGACATTGATTTTTTTTTCGCCCAGGATCACAGAAAAATCACTGCTTAGCCAGGGTTTTTATAGTTTTTTCCAAAGTCCTACAAAACTCTATTTTAACAAAGGTCGCCTACTATTTCTGTTAGTGGTTCTCTTGTGGAATTAAAGATAAGGACACTGGGCATCACGATGTAAAGAACACAATTTCCAAAGGCAGGCGGATCTGCGCATGCATCTCTCCTGAGCCTCACTCTGTTCGTGTGCTGAAATGGTACAGCGACACGTCTCTGTGTGATTAAACTGAGTAAGGTAATAAAAGGTGTTGTACATGAAGCTCCTTGCACACAGTGGGTGCTCACTAAATACAGTTACCCTCCTTCTAAAACAGTCATTCACAATTTGCAACTAAATGTTTTGTGCCTTTGATTTATACTATTATTGATGCTATGTGGTTATTGAAATTGGGCACAGGAGGTTTTGGTTTTATTAAATTCAACAGCTTCTTGGCCCTGTCTTTACAGTTTCCTTTTTTTTATTCAAAATTAATTTCTTTACATAAGCAGCAAACCAAGGGACTACATTAATCTTTATCTGACTTCAGAGTTGTTTTAGCTTTAAATATATATATTTTTGTGTGTGTTTAAAATTGTGTTTTTTCCTATAATTTATTACTATTTTTGCTATCTTTAAACAAAATCCTTTTCCTTTGATGGCTTCAAAAGAGAATAATTTTTCCAATACAAATGCCTTAAACATACAAATTAAAACAGATACACAAAACGTGGTGTAGCTCCAACTTTGTTGCTCAGAATAAAGTCTGCCACTGCAGGTCATATGGCCATTCCTTATGCCTGTGGGCTGTGGCATAAATTTCCACCCCAGGGAGGGGCAGCGAATGTTTTGAACAGTTATACGATCTAAATGGGAGACTAGAATAATCACATGGCTAATTGTGGGGAGTGTGCTTAAGGAAACTGGTGAGTTACAGAGGCGTGTGTACAACTGCAGGAAAAACGGCAGGAATGGGAGCAGTGGAAGGAGAGACGTTAGAGGGGCACAGGTGATCAAGAAAAATAAGGAATGATTTTCTTCCTCATCATCCAGCTTAAAGAGAACAACTGTGATTTGGTAACTTTTAACTAAGAAAACATTTTTTTCAGGTCAATAGTGTCCCAAGTAATGGGCCACTTTGGTATTTTCCATTCTCATTCAAGCTACGTTTCTTTCACATTTTTCTGCACACAATTTTGCATTTTCTTCGTTGCAGAAGAAAAGGAATTTCTGAAAATGAATGCAGCACTTTTTAATAAGGCTTAATATGTGTTTACTTCTGAAGTAGCTGTATCTATTTTTGCACTTTTCGTAAATAGGCAGAAAGACTTATGGCATTAAAATGCTTTTTGACATTCTGGCCAATCACACATTTGGGGGTACAATTTTATATGTATGTCTATTTCCAAGTTTGAATGTGAGGAATTACTTTTCATCGTTTTTTATCCCCTGTGGAGTTTATCTGAGTGAATATCTATTTTTAAAGTTTATCCTCTGATCAGCTCAGTTAGACACTTTTAAAGATAAAAATGTAGCACCAGTTAATGTCAAAATTTCAGAATACACAGTTTGCTTTAATGGGCTAAATTCTGGAATGATTCTGAAACTCCTAAACTCCCTCATTAAATCTCATTTTATTGGCTTCATTTTTGTATTTTGATTCAAAAGTAATTGCAAGTGTAAAGTCCTTGAATTCATTTGAATGAGAACTTAAAGTACTGAATGGTCAAAATGTGCAAACGTAACTACGTGTCTGACAATTTAGTTGCACAGAAACTAGGGGAAATGGGCAAGTGATTCCATTAAGAACTGTTTTCTTTACGCCGAACCATCAGAAGGTAAAATTTCACAGGTGAAGATGGACTATTTTCCTGTAGTAGACTAAAGAGTATTCTAAATATTTGGTTTCTTTAAAAAGCAAACCCAAGCTTCTTGCACATAGGAAATGCACATACGATAGATACGGCATCACAAGATAAGCACTATCTGAAACATGTCAGGATAGTCGGTGTCGAGTGTATTCGTATTTGAATCTGATAATATTAAAATTACCTCCAAATAGGTAATTTTCAGAACACTTATCAGAAGTGCATGGGAGTACCTCGATTTGTTTTTACATCAGGCATTATTAACTTTTTTTTTTTTTTTTTTACTAATATGGCAGTGAAACATTTACTTCACTCAGATTCCTTGAGGAGCAATCTATCTGTTAACCTCCATACTTTGAGAAGATCAGAATAGCAAACATTCTCATGCATTTCTATGGATTCCTTTGCTAGGCCAAGTAGGAGACAGCAAAGTTTGCCTACAATGTAGACTCAGTCTCTCTTGAAGGGCCTCTATCAGAATTCCACTGAAGAGAGAGGAGCTAGCGGGTCTGTTTCATGTCCAAGGTACAATATCCAACTTTACTTTAACAATAATGAAGTGAATATTTAAAAACCGTAATTATTCTATTTTATTCATCAAATGTTCAGAAACTGCAAGAATAGTAACAGTACTCCTTATACAAGGTAATTTTGAACCTTCTAATACCTATTTTATTGTAATTTGAATTCAACAATTCTTAAATTAATGGTGAAGCCTGGCTCCTATTTAGATGTTTAATTGTCCCTGTCTCTCTTTGTTTGTAAAAAAAAAAAAAAAAAAAGGTTTTCTGGTTTTTCAATATTTAAAAATTTGAATTATTGGAATTTTTATCTGACCTAAGTTTTATTTTTCATTTGTATTAAATAAATTAGCTCCTTTATTATTTTATGAATTGAAAATATTCCCCATTTTAGTATTTAAAGTTAAAATATTTTATACCACTATTTAAGTTTAAAAATTATGAGTAAGGATAGGAAAATTTCTCCTATAACTGAGGAAAAAATCTCTCAAATAGCATTATACCATTTTCCTGTTATATTCTATATATTCTGTTTCAAAATGAATTCATTTAAGTTCATGAACTTGCTGAGTATTTCTCAAATTAAAATATTCTGTGCTATCACTGCTGTTTTGGACTTCATTGTACTAGATACATTTTCCCATGAAAATTATTTTGTAACATTTATAGATTTCATTAAAGTATTGCACTGAACTTTATAGAGAGGGAACATGAAAATGTTGGCAGCCATCCACGAGGCACTTTAATGGATAACATGCTCAACTTTTTCTTCCATTATTTTTATCATTAAGCTATTTATAATGAATACCATGTAACTGCATAAACTAAATGTATAAGCTATCACTGAAAAATGTTTAGATGGTCCTAATAATTCACTATGATTCAGACTGCAATACACTCGAGAGAATTTTAAGGTAACAATTGTATTGGAGCCTTGAAAAATTATTTCATTTTCTAGGAAGCAAAAATTTCTGATGATTCTTTATCCAAACTATTTGAGATTACTTTCATTAAATGTCTGACAAATATATCTACAAATCAATCTGTTAGATTAAAAAAGTCAATAACAAAACAAAACTACAAAAGAGATACAGCAATATTTAAATTCATTTAAAATATCTTAGTTTAGCTACCAATAGTAATTTTTCTTTTCAATACATTTTTTAAAAATCCAAAATACATTGGAAAATCACTGTTTACTTCTGGAAAAATAGAACTGAATAATCCTTAAGGAAGATATTTTCTCTATTTTCATCTTCACTGAGATATAATTTACATATAATATTGTGTAAGTGTAAGGTATACAACATGTTGGTTTAATACATTTACATATTTCAAAGTGACTACCTTTGTAGTATTAGCTGTTACCTCCATCACCTCACATAATTACCTTTTATTTTGTGGTGAGAATATTTAAGATCTACTCTCTTAGCAACTTTCAAAGTTTATAATACAGTATTGTTAACTATTATTACCACACTATATGTTAGATCCCGAAACCTGTTAACCTTATAACTGAAAGTCTCACCCTTTGGCCAACATCCTCCCACTTCCCCAGCCTCCAGACCCTGGTAATTATTATTCTGCTCTCCTGTCTGTGAGTTCAGCTCTGTTTAGATTCCACTGTAAGTGATATCTTACAGTATTTGTCCTCTGTCTGTCTGATGTATTTTACATAGCATAATGCCCTTGAAGTCCAATCATGTCACAAATGGCAAGATAGGAAAGAGATTTTCCAATGTTTGCAACACTTGCTCTTAGCCCATTGTAAGCCCACAAACATTTGTTGGGAAAATAAATGAATGTTTACTTACCTCAAGTGATGTGTTTATTATAAGCCTATGAACCCACTTTAGAAAAAAGACCTCCTGTCTTCTGATGGAAATACATTATAAAATTAGAAGAGAGTTAAATAGATTGACAGATAGAAGGCAGACAGATAGATATAGATGAATATAAGAATAAACCTCTTCATGGTCCATAAAGGAAAAGCCCATGAGTAGAGCCTAAAATATTACAGCTCACAGAGTAGAGAGTTATTGTGGTTCAACCCAATAATTCTGATAAACAGGGTATGTAGAACTATTTCCAACATGGCTATGATCATTCTATTTGGTAATGTTGAATTTGGTCCATAATTTTTGGTAAAAATAATTTCTACTATATTCAAGACTTGATGTTGGTCCCTTGTTGGTGTGAGCCTGGAAATGAATTTTTTTGTGTGGTTGATGCAAAGCCCAAAACTTAGCTGTTAATGTGAAGCCAGCTTAAGAGCTGTGAACAAGGAAAAGCCAACTCATAGGCAATGTTTATATCATTTCATGAGCAAACCTCCTTGGAAAAGAATCCTAGCAGAAAGTGAACGGTACCATAACAATTTCAAAACACATAAGAAAGATAAGCACCACACGCACACACAAAAAGCATAAATAGGTCAAACAAAATAGGGGGAGAAGAAATTAGACAACTCTTACAGAAAGGAAAACATTCAGATTCCATATGGAAGTGAAAAGGGTCAAGAAGTGTTAAGAATTAAGGGATTAGTAGTGTGAATGGACTTTGTCTTCTAGATATCAAACTACTAAGTTTGGGGATAATATGTTACACAGCAATAGCTAACTTATACACCAAGATTCCAGTCCTTATTCAAGAGTCTAGATTCTAGTCAACTATTGCTCAGTATTGCTGGATAAGTTTGTTTATTTGATTTAGATTTTATTTACCTCTATACAACTGTTACATTTAAAGTGACTTCCAGATATAACAATGGAATTTATTAACCTGTTTATCATAGCCAAAATATTTTATGAGCATTTTAACAGAATCTAAATAGCAAGTGACATTTTGAAATGACTACATAAAATGCTAATTATTACACAAGTCAACCAATTGTAATTATTTCTAAAGCATTCTTGTCTCACATTGAAAAGGACAATTTCTCCATCAACTAGTTTCCATTTATATAAATCACAATTTCCTAAATAATAAAAAGATTCATCTAAATTATAAAATACAACACTATCTTGCCAATAGTAGTATTGATGTCTTATCATACTTCGTATATGAAAGAAGATCAGTCTTCATTTCTATTTCTGTTTATAACCTACAATTAGTAGTGTACTTTAACTTAAGTTAGAAAATAATTCTGAATTAATAAAAAATTAATATAAAGAGTAATGCAATATCAAGACATGCATATTTATTATGTGTAAATGATCTTGTTATTTACTAATACTTGTTTATGAGTTGTTTTTAAAATCATATATGCCATATTTTGTAGCATCCGAAACATTATTATATGTTATAATTCTTAAAACTAAATAAAATAGACTGAGCTATACAAAGACTCTGATGTGTCAATTGTAGCATGATATTTTTAGGTGTTTCTATTTTAGTAATTATGGAGGTAATGTCATTTATCAAGATTTTCTCATTGTTTCCATTGATATCAAGGCATGCAGTCATCATCATGATATATCCAGGTAACGCAAGAATGGAAACAGCTTCTGTGTGTAAGTTAAGTAATTCTCCTGGCCACATTGGCATGGAGATCTTACCAAATAATAAAACACCCACAGACTTTGCAATGATCACCAACCTTCAATAATCTATGCTAAAATAAATAATGATTTTGGAAAGAAAACCTATATCTAATTCAAGTTTACATCCACATTTCTTATAGGTCAATAATGCAAATTCTGAAAGGCTCTTAATATATTTTCATAGTTATTTTTTAAAATGTACTACTCATCAACTAGAGACTGGAATTCAAGCTGTTTGCCATAAAAGAAGAATAAAACACAAATTGCATTTGTTTTTATGGAGCCCACAGTGTATGAAGATAGAAATAATTATACAAAATATCAGAATTTTCAAAGGTGCTTCAATAATCAACCAACTTGGTAAATGACTTCCTAAATGGACATTAAAATATCTTGTTTTTAATTAATGAACTCCTTGCTGATAAAAGTACATTTTCGGTGGTACTTCAAGGTGCCTATCATTTATCATTAAGTATGAGAAACCATTATTTTTAAAAACTTCTTGGACTATTTTTATTTTTTAATTATGAATGGTATGAATCAAATGGCAGCCCTGGTGAAAGCTGAAGTCTTCTTTCAACAGGCATAGAATTTCAGAGTGGAAAAAATCTTACAAAGGTCTGTGGCCATTCAAACTTTCCCTCTGCCTCCCAGTGACAAACCCAGGACATTCATCTGACACTGCTGTCTCTTTGTTCTCCATGATGCTGGTTACAATTTACTTCAGAAAGACACGAAGGACTTTTCCTGACAATAGCTGCAGTGAGAGAAGATTGTGCCTTTATCTGTCTTTTTTTTACAAGATAAATGGAGCAGGTGTAGTGAAATTAATGAAGCAACTGCCAAATTGTAGGGGTCATTGGTGTGTTGAAAGCTATAAATTAGCCAGGTCTTGTGGGAAATTACCCTCTACCTCTACTGAGATCTTGCCATTTCTAAATTCAAGTTCAAGACAAGAGAAAAAGCAATTTAAAAGTGGGAAAGAAAAGTGCAAGTTAACTTTCATTATTTGAAAATAATTCTACCTGAAGAACACACAGTGGTAGGTGTGTTTCTAAATATTAACTGTATGGTGAAATCTACCAATATAAATATAGTTAAATTAAATTTATTTTATAGAAGAAAATATAGTTTGTGCTTTATTAAAACCATATTTCTGTTGGTAGGACTTGTTTAAAATTACTAGGAATACAATATAAACTGGTGTTTGCAGAGATGCTGATTTGTTAAACTCATTAAATCTAGTGTTTTTCAGGGACTTGTTACCGTACAAGACTAGGGATTTAAAATTTTTTTACATTTAAATATGAAATCACAGAATGCCCTTCTATTACTTTCTACCGCAGGTTCTTTCTCACTGATACACAATGAAAGCAAGCTAAAGTTGCTTATAATTGTGAACAATTTTATCAGGCATTTGTAAACAAGCCTGAGTTTTATTTCAATGAACTGACTCTGGGAAAGTCCTGAATTGCCCAATGAAGGTGCTTAGCAACTGCATGAGCCTGACCATATGACAAAGAAGTCAGTGGGATACGCACTTAGACAGGTAATGCTAGAGACCTTTCAGAACTTTCTGTCAGCACTTTCACCCAGTGCTGATCTGGGCCGTCACCCACAAGCATAGGAGCTGGCTGAGCCCCACAATTTCAGAGAAACAACTGGGTGTCAAGGAGTCAGGCTGGAAGCCGAGGCAGAGTTTCCATGAGGCAGTCTGGCTCCTGCAGGAATCTGGCCAAAGGCCAGCACAGACTCAAGAAACAGCAGATTGACATGTGTGTGTAAATTTACAAATGCTAAGTCCTTGATATTTCAAGAGTTTGTTTCAAAAAGAGAATCATAATAGGTCCAACTACCTTAAATAATCTGAACTCTTCATATTTAATATTAATTTATCAACTGTATTCATAATTTGATCATATATTTAACTTCTCTGTTGTAAGTTACTATCCTGTTCTAAGCCCCTGTTATCTCCCACCAGGCTAGATGCAATGGCTACAGAAATATTTCTCTTGGAAATATATTTACGTCTTTGTCTACTATAATTTTATTTTAAAATGATTCTGTTAAAACAAATCAGACAGTTCCAAGGCCCTTGAGTGCTACAACTTCGGGGTAGAATAAACCATCTACACAAAGGGAAGATGAAGAAGAAATTTGCCTGTTTGGGCTCTTTCTATGGATAGAAAAAATAAAACAGTGTCCCTTAGAATTTTCAACAATAAACTCCCATGGTCCATACAGAACTCAGTTAAATCCACACTTGCTGTAGGATCCAAGAGGTAATTAAATTTAAGTAGGCAGCAATTTCAAGTGTCATTATCCACGCAAAAAATATCTTCAAAAATGGCTATCAATAAATAGTTAATGCTGATACGCTGGTAGCACTACCATTAAGATTGTAAATAAATTCAGGTAGGATGCCTGTTATTAGATGGACCAGGTACAGAAACACAGGTACAGAAACCCTGATGCAGAGACTCACCAGGGCAGAAAGCCCCAGATGCTAGCAAGGAGCAAAACTGGGAAACAAGAACCCTATCCCCAGGGTAACCTCTCCTCCCCAGCATATCCCTGGTCATGCAGTTTAGAGCCCTTGAACGTTTCCTCCCTAAAGATAACATCTAGGCCTCAGTGGTATTTCAGCTCCAGGCCCAGAAAAGCACAAAACCAGACAAGTGGCACCTTGGCTGCCTCAGGACCAGATACAATGACCAATGACCAATTACCCTGCCCTGGCACCGACCAACTAGTGGTGTGGACACGGCCCTGAAAGAGCACCCCTGGAAAGCGGAATATTCTATTGAGACCCTCTCCTATGATTTCCACCTGCAAGAGAGAGATAAATATGCTCACGACAAAGGACCCAGCGCCATCTCCTTCCCCCTTCTTCCCTCTGAGGGGAACTCACGAGACTTGCAACCAGGGGAACAATGGGCAGCAGCAACTCGTCCTGGGCTTAGGCCCTGCACCCTGTCTCCAAGCCCCCTTCTCTCTCTTAGTGAGCCAGAGCAGCCCAGCCTAGACTCTCCTGTTTCACTGTCCCAAGTATGTTTTGCTGCCATCATGGACCCAATACCCTGTCACTCAGTGCTGTGTAGGCCTTCCCTTTGGGTATCCCATCCCCCATCCCCTTTCTTTAAATAAATTCAATTTTTCTTTATTCACCCTCTGAGATGGCTATTTAGCCCACCCGTGCACCACTGACCTTAACCTTTCAAATTATATGCGGCAAAGCACTTGATTTGAAATAGCTGTAATTTGAATAAATAAATATCAAGAAAATAACTTGTGCTATTCTTTTCCAAATGTGAGAAATTCAGTGAAATAATAGCACTACAAAATGATGACAGAGACTTCTCTGTCTTCCATGTCTTAAAGTATATGCTTAAATGTGTTCCTTATTATTTTAGAGTTATTCAGAACTTTTAAATGTGGTCTCTGAATATTCTAAGACTTACTTAAGTTTTATTGCAGTGTCCACAGCTTATTTCATGGTTTGCATATTTCCAAATTCAAATATAATTTCTCTATTGTTTTTATCTAAAATTGGAAGTATTCAAGCAGCAACACTCTTTATAAAGAATGATCCCTAAGAGAATTTTACTGTGTTTTGTTTTAAAGAGATGAGATACACTAAGTCTTCAGTTCCATATTATTTCCTTGATGAAAAAACTGTCTTTATTCAATGATGCAGAAAATACTTAGTTTCCTCTTAAATTCATAGATTCCTGTTGAGATATAAATGAATTAGGTCTAGCCCTGGAAGATTAATATTTTCATTTTTTATAAATGTGCTTTTCCCCTATTAATCTCTTCTTGTTTTTGATGAGATACCTACATGAATACTAAGTTGACAACTTTTATCTTAATAGTATTTATAGCTGCTTATGGCAGATAAATCAGGATAGAGTATTTAAATAAAATAACCTAATATAAGAACTCTCAAGGTATGTGCCCATGACAGCACAGCATAAATTAATAATTCTCAAAATAACCTAGTGTGGTATTAATATACTAGTTATAATGAACAAAGTATGATAAATGTCCAACGTTGCAGGGTAAAGGGAAAAATGTGTATATGAACTAAGGATATCAGATTCCAAATTCTGAATTGCTCTAGCAGTAGGTGATGATGAAAATTAACACTAATATATTTTAAACAGCAATTAATTCTATACTGTACATAGCAAGTGTTTTAGAAGTTGTTTCCTATTTCAATTTCCTCTCTAATAAAACACCTATGCCCGAATTTAATCACACGCCTCAATGATGCTGGAGGGTGATCTTCCCATGATCACTATGACTGTATTTAAGCTTTAGGATAAAGTTAATGCCAGAATATGTCGTCATCTGAGATACAAACCAGATCAAAGGTTTAAGAGAGGTACAGGGTAAGAGCCTGAGCTCCGAGACAATGCCTTGGGAATTATTTAGACTGTCACGCTCACCAAAGCCGCTGCAAAGAAAATGAACCAAGTGATGAAAAGGGGGCTCTCTGTGGTTGGTGCTTGGCCAAATACCAGTTGGGCAAAACGCAAATTAGCAATTCATAATAAAAACTTCTTATATTCTAAGTAGGACTGAAAGAGGGGCAAATCGAGGAAAATCACTTTAAAAAGAAAAATTAAAATAAATGAAACAAAACTGACTAAGGGATAAATACCATTCTTGGTTTTGCCTTTGAAGTGTCACTCAAAACAATTCCAAAACAGTTCAAAAGAATGAATATTACTGCTGAAAAATGTCAAGTAGTATAAAACAATAGTCTTCTTCCTCTCTCCTATTTTTATTCCAGGTCATTACTCTTAGCACATTCTCTTGTGAACTATTCTAATCCTGTTTCTATGCACCAGCTATGAAAATGCTTGTGTAGGTTTATATTGATGGATCCATATACTTGTGTACCTTAATATCTAGCAAATCCACTATTGGTAGTTAATTAGTTTCTTTCCAAAGTTTTATTGCTTAAAAACTGCAAAGGATATTTTACCTATATAAGTGCAGTGACATTGTCTCTTTTAGACTCATTCTTAAAAGGGGATAACTTAGAAAGGGATTTTGATCAGTTGTTAAATCCCTGTTAGCATTTTGGGAAATGTTTCAGTGTATTTTCTCTAGAAAACTGGGGCACCTAAATGAAAAGAGAGACACTATTTTAAAAGTACCCTCACTTCCATGATTAATGAAACAAAACTAACTGTACTTTTCAAAACTGAGTTAAATATTAAATAATGATATTAACCCCAAATGTGACATAATCTACATTCTTTTTATGATTATGACATGGGTGTGTGTGTGTGTGTGTGTGTGTGTGCGTGCGTGTGTGTGTGTGTGTACAGAGAGAGAAATCACTTTGAAAAATTTGGGGCATATAATTTTTTTCTTCAGAGACTTAATATTTCATTTCCTCCCCCCCAAATATTAGTTTCGTTCTACTGAAAGTGCCTACCATGAAATGAAATATAACACATTTTAAACACCAAATAAAAACTAATTTGGAATCACTAGCAATAGAATAATCACTCTAGCTGACCAAATACCTTCTCAGAATTAGCATATAGCATGAATAAATTTCATCCTTACTGAGAATAAGAAAATTTCTACCTTCTGTTCTTGTCTTTTCTTAGATCAAGTATCCATGACAAATACACTTATATGTATTGAGATGATAAGAATAACGTGATTATCTCTACTGCTTTCTCTGTGATTAACTGGAGGAGATACTGGTAATGCTATACTCATCCAACTAATATTATGAGATTGTCTACACTATTCAATGCTTGATTTAGTTAAATACTGCCAATGGCTTTTTATTGAAGTTCCCTTCTGGATAGGAGCATTAAAGTGCGAGAAGATTATTCTATAGAGGTTCATAAAATGAGTCTAAGACTTCATAAATTTAATTTCAAGGAAATGAAAGGATTAAAATGTGCATCATTTATTTAAGGCTCAGCATGTTGGAAAATAAAATTAACAGATTAATACTCACATTTGGAATTTTTACTTGAATTTCCAAAAAAAAAAAAAAGCATAGTGTTTCCAGTATTTTAAAATTACTGTAAAGAGTAGCACTAATGCAAAGAAAGAATTAATGTGTGAAAATAAAACCTCCTAATGTAGAATTAATCAAAGTGTTTCCATATGGCCTCAAAAGTCTCATTGGTAAGAACTGAGACAGCTCAAGGCAAGGTGCTCAATTGCGATGTGTGTGGTCACCCTCCAGAGATGCTTGTTCAAAGAATATGACACCTTTTCCAGTGATCAGCACAGAAATAGGCATATGGCTCTCAGATTTAAGCCAAGGGAAGTATTTCTTTACTAACTAAAAATAGAAGGTAGAAAAAGAAATGTCCTTGCTGTATGAAAATTTATGTTCAAACGATGACTGGAAATACAGAGCCACTGTTTAACAATGAAGTGAAAAACATAACAAGAAAAAAATTAAAAAATACATATATAGCATTTTCTTCTTTCTCTCCTTAGGCTCAATTTAAAAGCTTCACTTTCTTAACTTAAAACAATCTCATTCATTCACAGAAGTAGTTATATCTCAAGGCTTCACAAGTAACCAAGCTGGATACAATTTGGTAGCCCCAGTATTTTTCATATAGCCAAGCAGTATCTTCTGCATTTTTATGTGGAGGGAAAATGTTATGTCAAGAGGGAAAACATGATAGGAGTTGTTTTGTTTTGAATATATAATAATTTTATAAATAGAGGAATAGAAATATTATAGTAGGAAAATATTTTATATGAACATTTAAATATTTCTGAGAATATGCTCTTTCATTATGAAATACCGACTGATTAAATTATGATTTTACATCCATCTCTCTCTTGAAGAGTTTTTTAAAAGGAACTTTAATACCCATATGTCATATTCAGTTCTTGAATGGTTTGTACAACATTAGGCTATTGTATTTGCAGAATTATTAATAAGAAATGCAGTTGACAGATTATTAGTACTTACTGAATCAAAAGTTATGAGAAGATTTTTCTTAATTTTATTATCACCATAAGTGTCAGGTGCTGATTACCTTGATTTATGTAGAACAAAACACTTTAAAAGCATTTTCAAGATTTGAAAAATCAAATAAAAATGTAAATCTTGTTTGAATAGTAAAGAATATTCTGCATAGCGCATAAATACTTGTATTAACAGGGCATTTAATGGATACCTGACTTAGAATTTTTTTCTTCTAACACAATGATCTCTACAAATTAGTCAATACAATTTTGGGAAGTCCCATAACAATTGGACAGTTTTCCAGTCAAGAAAAATATCCATGTCAATGATAAAAATACATTACATCTGTTTTGATCATAAGAAAATACTTGGACTTTTTTAAGATTATTATGAGTACATAAATAATTTCTATTTTTAAATATATGAAGAATGATCTACATACATTTAAAATATACATAAAAGTGAAAGGAAAAAATGGCAGTGGATTATTTTCTTCTCTTGAAATACTTCCTCCAGTTGCCTTCCATCCAGTACACTACATTTTCCTTGGTATACTGTGACTTAATTACTGATCATTCCTTCTTACCCACTTTCGATGGTTCTTTCTCATATCCCTGACCTCGTAACACCCAACTAACTGGTCCAAGAAAAAGCCTGCTCACTTCTCCCAATTTTATCTCCTCTCACTCTGTTGATGATTTTACAACATCTAGAAACTTTAACTGCTCTCCATAACTTGACAGTTCACAAATTCATCTCAGCTGCTCAGACATCTCCATCATAGTCCACTCATGAATCTCACTGCCTACTCAATGTCCTTTTCAATATATAAGAACTAAACCAGTAAGTCAGCTCACTATCTCATGACAATTACCTTTCTTCCTGCATTTCTCCTCATCTAAGTTAATCAAAATTCAATTATTTAAATGTCTTAGGCCAAAAATATCCCAGTCATCATTGATGACTTCTTCTACTTTGATCCAAAATACAATGTCTCCACAAATTCTGATGATATAGACAGAGTTGTGTCCCCCCAAATTAAAATGTTAAAGTGTAAACCTCAAGGTAACTGTATTTGTAGATGCAAATTTTAGGGAGGTAATTAAGGTTAAATGAGGTGATAAGCATGGGATCCTAATCTGATATAGCTGGTGCTATACATCATAAAGCAAACTATAAATTAATAAATATTTAACACATTTTTGAATAATCAACTCTTTAAAAATCCTCAGTTTAACACTGAAATGTCAATTTAATATATTCCAATCGTGCTTAAAATAACACTGCAAATTAAACAGCTACATTCTTTGTAACTTACTGCCCAAATATTTTAGATTCATTTTAGTACTATCATTTGTCTTAGAAGCTTCAAGAATTATAACCAAATTTAGTGCTTGGCATTGCTACCAAGGAATTTATAATCTACTAAAAGGCATAAAGAAAGGTCAGAAATTACTATAAAACAATAAGTGCTATGAAAAATGATATAATTTTTAATATTATGAGAACTGGTGGGAAGAATCAAGAAAAGTTTCATCAATAAATGTGACTTGAATTAAAATAATTTCAATAAGTTGTGATGTCTAGGGAACACACCAGTAAATAGAGTAAAATATGAAAAAGATGTAAAAGAAATTACAGAGTTCCTTTGAGTAAGAACAGGAAGAATCTGTGATTTTTCCTGGGGGATGGGTATGCATAGAGACAGAAAGATGTAAGTCTAGAAACAATAACATTGACAACATTTATGTGCTGAACACAAAAATACACAAATACAGAATATTTAAACTATTAGTTAATGACCAGTGTTTCCTGGCAGGAAAGCTTGGGAATGTCAGTGGGGTTGTACTGATTTGCATAAGGTGCTCAAGGAAGCAGATTCAATTTGTTTGAAAAACAGAAAAATGGCTTTTCTACCAGGAACAGAAAGATAGTGTGTTGTGGAAATAGCGGGTCACCATTGAGATAAATGGACATGATTTGGAGCTGTTCTCTAAAAAGATGATGCTGGAAACAATGTGCAGAGTGAAGTTGAGCTGGCAGGTGCAGGAGACCTGCTGGGGAGCTTGTGCACTAAGCTGGTGGAGAAGCGTGACGTTTGTATTTGGCAGATGTGGTGATGGAACTGAAGCCAAACAAGAAGTGAGACCCTGTACAAGGACAACTGAGAAGAGAGGGAGAGGAAGGCGCGGGAATCAAGGGTGGTACAGAATCTCCAAGCTTCGGGGAGTGGAAGTAAGTTCGGATGCAACACTCATTCGGGATAGATGAAACATACTTCAGGTAAAAATGTTTAATGTGAACTGCGATCTGTATATTGCATCTGACACCACGTACGGGATGCCTCCTATTTTTGCCTATGGCTGTCTCTGTGTGGCCTGCTTCACACAGAAGTAGCTGCGGCAGTTAACTCACTTTCACACCTGCAAAATTTCACAGCTGAAGCTGTTACCTAAAATCTTAAGCTTTTCCTCTTCAAGACCCCTCCCTCTTGAGATGGGGAATCAACCATCTCCTACTCTATTGATTAAGTGAATATTAAAGCAAATGAACCAATCATTAACCCAATTTCATGCCACAAATGATTTGAAGAGTGTATACAGAAAATAATTTTTTAAAAAATGAATGAAGATCAGAACAAAGTACAGAGCAAAGGGATTAAAAGTTACACATCTAAAGACAGAGAGAGATGGGATTAGGATGCCCATGGCTGAGTTCCATGTTTAAATTTTAGCTCACTGACAGTAAAAACAGGAATACTATTTTTCATTGCTTACAGAGTAAAAACATTATGTTCCTGTAGGGAAGCTAAGATTTCCAGGAATTATTTCTGATTTTTTTGTTTTGTTTGTTTTTGGTGGGCCTTCTTTACATCCATGACAATGAATGGCATAATGTTCAATGGCCTCAACCACATTTCCTCAACAAATGTAATTGTGGGTTTTGAAATCTGATCTTTATAGGTCCTTTGAAAAAAGATGAGACTACGACACAAAAGTGAACCTCAGAAAAACTTGGGGGATAGAAGCCAAAGAAAATAAGAAAATAATCTACCATTATTATGGCAGAAAATCCAAAATCCACTTACAAATAACATGCAACTTCACAGCTTTCCAATGGTCCAGTTTATTCCTCTCTAGTGGATGGGTGGAATATTTGGAATAATATGGCCTCCGCTATTGGCAGGTTGGGCATGCAGCTTTTTGGTCTATTATTTTCGGGGCTTTGGGAGGATCCCCAAAATTTTGACTACGATTATATTTTTTATTTTGCAGGACAAGATAGCCAACACTATTCAGCCACTTTTGCTTCCATAATGATGAACTAATGGTCACCCAACATTACCTGGCATCCTTGTTCTAGGATACTTAAAACCCATTCCCACAAATATTTCTAGTATATGTAGATATAAACTGGCAAGATGAACAATTCATTGGTTCATTTCTGTGCTTATCATTGTTCTTAATTTGCAATCCTTTCTTTCCTCTGGACTCATTTGTCTTCTTGCTGGTCTACACCCTTAAGTAGTCCACCCATTGAGTGCTGTGGATGGTACGTTTCTTACTGTTTATATGTTGGGGTTCACTTTATCAATGTCCTTTATTATCAGGTCTTATAGGGTTTTCTTATTATTAATGTTCATAGTATTCCACAGAAATCTAGATCTGGATGTGGATAATCATTTTTACATGCTTCATTCTTTCAATGAAAATAAAACTTTCATCAGTGCCTTAGGGAAGGAAGTTCTGAAAATAGTGTAAGTATGAATCTTACAAAAGTGGAGAATATTTCAATACTTAAAGGAAGAGTGCTCTTATGTAAGTGTTTAACTCATTGCCGTGTGTAGGAGACCTATACCTAACACATAGGTGTGGAACATCTTTAGAATTAGGTCAAATGCATGAGGATTTTTGCAGATTCAACAAAAAGGTTAGCATTTACTGGACTCAGCTTATGAGCTGCATACAGCTATTTTGCATTTTGGAGGCTTTCCAATATCACTCCTTACCTAAATGACATTTGAGGTGGTGGCACTTAATGAGGTACATGCAATACAGTACTTAACTCATGACATCTACCAAGCAGAAAATATTTTATTAGCTGATCCTGTTCTATGAATATAAATTGATTTTCCCCCATGGTTAGGAAAATTGGCTCTTCAACTATATTTAAAGATAGAGTTAACTGGGCCCATCTAGCAAATTAGAGTAGGTCTCCTTGCATAAATTATGGCATAAATGGGAAAGGGTACTTAAGTCTAGTGATCTTCGTCTCTAGCCATCATGTTTATCGATTGTCCTACATTTAGGTCAGGAAGAAAGGTCTTACCTTATAGTTTGTAGAGACCCTGGAGTTTAATCTCTTTGCTTCAAAGCATTAGGTAATTCTTTTTCTTTGATAAATGAATTCCTTAAATGTCAGGGTTTTAGCACTCATAGACTAGGACCTTGAATAAATTTTTTCCTTCCAAGTTCCTTGTTTCTGAATCACACTCTCTTTGGTTCATAAATGCAAGTAGATATTAGTCATTATTAAAGTTACTGATTTTTTTAGCATGCATTGGAGGCCTAGGGCTATATCATTCCAAATGGGGTGATAAGAGAAGCATGAGGTTACTTCCTTTCATCAAAAATATTCCAGCAGAGGAAGAAAGATAAAGGTAGAGAAGCAAAAATACTGGTAACTGGAGAGAGAGAGAGAAAGAGAGGGAGAGAGAGAGGGAGAAAGGGGAGGGAGGAGAGAGAGAAGATAGAGTTGAGAAATACATACGTATTGAATGCAAATAATAAAAATTCTGTAACTCTTCTGAAATACGAATTGATTATATAACTCTAACTGTGGCATATCTTGTTGTAAGGCTAAGGAGAAAGCTAAAGAAATCACAAAAAAATACCCTGATCTGGCGTACTAATACAATTAATTTGTTGAGTAATCTTTTAGTTATTCTTAGCTCCAAAATACATCATAAAACAAACTATGTATGGAGTTTTTCTGATTTAAAGAGACATGTTTTATGATTACACATACAGGGTGGGGCAAAACTAGGTTTACAGTTGTTCATACAAAAATTAATACAAAAATTAATAAATATTAATATAAGAATAAAGTCTGTAAACCTATTTTTGCCCTACCCACTCTGGGCAAAACTTTTAATTTTTATTGAATTTATAAGGTGACATCGGTTAATAAAATTATATAGATTTCAAAAAGTGTACAATTCTACAATATAACATCTGTATATTGCATTGTGTGTTTACCACCCAAGGTCAAATCTCCACCATATATTTGATCCCCTTTTACCCTTTACTTTCTCCACCTCCCTTTCCCTTTGGTAACCACCACACTACTGTCTGTGTCTACGAATTTCAGTTTTATATCCCACATATGAGTGAATCATATGGCTCTTGACTTTTTCCATCTGACTTATTTTGCTTGGCATGGTAGTCTCAAGATCCTTTCATGTTGTCTCAAATGACAGTACTTGGTCCTTTCTTATGGCTGAGCAGTATTCCATATATGCATATATGTACCACATCTACTCTATGATTCTATTTTGACTAATGCTTCTTCTGGATAATTTTAGTTGTTATTTAAAAATAAAACAGGGAGAAGGGTAGAGAATAAATCTGTAGAGAAAAGAGAAGATATGTGGCATAGTATGTGAGCAGCATGTACACAAACACAACTTAGCTATACCTAAGAGATATTTCAGTAGGTGACATTCATCTGCATGTACCTATGTAGCCAAAAGTGTAAATTAAAATAGTTTAAACAATGACAACACTCATTATCACATACAACAAAAAGTTCTAAGATATTTCTATTATTCAGTTTATTAATTAGGCATCTTATCAATATCATGCCATCATCAGAAATGCTTTTCATCTTCCTACAGTCTCATACTCAGTGTATTGGTTTGATCTTCAAGCTATTTTCCTTTGTGGTTGCAAGATGCCACACGACTTCACAATTTCAGGGGCAAGATAAAAGATTGTATGTTCCTTATGTGTTTCTAGAGCTACAAGGCCTTTTTAAGAAAACACACAACCTTCTAGCAGACTGTCATCACATCACATTGGACAGAAATTTATAACATGCCCATCCCATAAATCTGTTACCTTCAAGGGAGTAGGACTACCAAGGTTGACTTAAATAATGAGAATTTACCCATGAATCATGTGTGTGAAATGCAGATACTTGCATAAATTTGGGCTTTCCCAGTATGATAGAAGAAGGAATGACTGCCACATAAAAAAATATATGATGATAATTCATCTCTAATGAGTCAATCACAAATATTTCTTTTGCATCCTATTACTGCAATAGCATCTTGCTGAGCCAAAGCTCTTGGAATATAAAAATGCAAAAATTATGAAACAGAATACTTAAGTTTATTACTGTTATAATCAAAGCAATTTCCTTGGTAAATGAAAATTAAAAATAAACTCACGATAATGGGCTCATCATGATTCTGCCCTCTTTTCTCTTTTTAAATTTTAACGAGAGAAATTTCACAATCACTAGGTACTGAACATACGAAAAAGTGTACACAACCCACACGAGGGCATATTCATGCACATGTACACACTGATCATGATCATTTAATTATCCAACAACTGGCCCACTATTCGGCTTGCCTATTTATATTTTGTATTTGGGTAATGAATAAAAAAGAATTAAAACTGACTGAAGTGCCTGCAGTTAAATATAAGACATGTTAGATATACCATAGCATGTGCTTACCCTTGCAATTTATACTTTCTTAATTACAGAATCTGAAAAAATAGGGAAAAGATTCCTTGGTCATTAAGGAGTCTGATGTGCTGATCTATTAAGAAAATTACAAATTAACTGTGCTCTTATTTTACATGTGTTCCAGTGTGTTCCAAGTGATGGATTTTGAGCACTGAATATCTGTCATTATTGTTTTACCTTTAGGTTGGTAACATCCATTTAAATATGTAGTTATACCACTTTTGATAAGTTACAGTGCAATTTTGTTTAAATAGAATTCCTAATATGATTATTTCAAGTAGTCCTATTATTGCTCCCCCGTTATATATAAATTTCCTTACCACTTAATAATCACATTTTTATTTTATACAAATCTATGAAAACCTGAGTTAAATTTTTGTTGTTTGTGTATTTTTAAAATTCTTGATTATATGAATTAATCACATCCACAACCTTTTTATATCTTATATTTTCATGAAAAAGATATATATATATTTACACTGATGACTAAGTGTTATAGAAAGTTTTAAGACATTTAATGAGAAATTACAGAGAATTAAATTTTGTGTGCTACTTGAGTAATTTGAGTATTAAAGTAATTTTCCATCAAACTATTTTTAAAAATGTAGAGATACCAGATAATCTGGGACGGGTCCAGATCAGCGGAGCCTTATATACTTTGGAGAAACCATTTTTAAAGAAAAAGAATACAAAATTATAACAATAAAATTCTGATATAAAAGTAAAACATTTATTTAAAATCAGAAATGCAAACCACAACATATTACTACAATCTATTATAAATGCTTTCATAGAAATGCTTTCTGATTTCAACCAGCATTCCCATCTAGAACATTCTGCAACTACAAGCAAAAAAACCTAGTCCTCGGAGAGGGATCTATCCACATAAGAGACTGATTTCCTCCTTTGACGGTAAGTCTAAAATAATCAACATTTTGATTTAAAAGAGAAAACTAGTTACTCTCCATTTTGGATGAATGGAAATTTGCTGGATATTCAAATGGAAATGTATTTCAGCATATATATTAAATGTATATATAAGAGCCTGGTTTCAAATTAATTACCTTGGTGTTGACGCCCTTTTCTCTTTTCATCTTGTTTGCACTTGATCTAGACAGTCTTTCTGATTCCAATATTTTAAGACTGTGATTTGAAAAACAAAAAAAAGTATATATATTTTTACATTTTTGTGTCTTCCTATTTTCAACTAATCCAATCAAACATTAAATAACAATTGAATAAAAGATTAAGATTTAGTTCTCTTATGGCTAGTTTAATAAAAGAAATAAAAGGCCGAAAGTGGCTGCTATCTCTAATACCAGGACCAGTGATTCCTATGATAAATGAAATTTCTCATTAGAAGGATAAATGAGTAGCTTCTTCATTTTTTCCTATTTTTAAATAATTTTAATGTCATAATATATGTGCACATTTTAATTTAAATGTTATTAAAATACGTAAAAATTCTTGAGCCCGTGCTGCAAATATTCTTCAGCATTACGTTAATTCAAAAAGTCTACTAAAATAGATACTTATATATTAAAAGTCTGCTTTTATGACAGATCATTGATGAAAACAATTCTTTCAAGTGAAGACTTTATGAGACATAATTTCATTTTGGTGCAATATTTAGAAAAAATTACTTTTCTTAATTTGCTCACTAACCTGTAGTATTGCATTATCACTAGGCCAACTAAGTCAGGCTAGCGTGCCAGCAATGAAGGAGCAGCCAAAAAGCACTATGAAAGAATTTAGTACTTAATTTTTAAAACATGTTAAGCATCCTAATTATCTTTGTAGTACTATTATAACTTGGTTAGGATTCTTTTCATTTGTATTTTCATAAATATATATATTTTTAAATTTAAATAAAAAAATAAATATTTTAATATTTAGACCCTGTTAACTCTATTCCTATTCAGATACCATATTGTATTTTATCATTCTGGGGTTAAATACAGGGGTTGGCAGAAGTAGGTTTACAGTTGTATGTGAAACACAGAGTTTATTCTTGTATTATTGATTATTATATTATCTATTTGTATTACAACTGTAAATCTCCTTTTGCCCATCCCTGTATCAAGATACAGTTCATTCCATACTCAAGATTAGGTATAAACCATATCATAGAAAAAGTCCTTATTCTAGAAAACTAATAATTACCTTTTATTTGTGAAAATGATTATTTTATTTCTCTTAGCATTAAAGGCAATTATTCTTGAAACATCTGTCTGAATATATCAAAGAAAAAAAACTAGTGGTTTTTAAAATTTTAACTTGTATTAAATTTTGATTTACCTAGCAAATCTTGATAGTGTTTCATAATGACCTAATGAATAGCAGATAATTCATATTCTGGGGAAAGGAGTACATATTCCAGGGAATATGTACTTTACCAAGTAAAATGTTCTCAGAGGATCATTTTGTCCCCCCAAATAAAGCAACTCAAGCCATGTTTACATATAAAGCATGTGTTTTATGTTTACCTTTTTCAACATCCTGTGAAGTAATAAAATTGTATAAATAAATGGATTTGATACACATCCATAATTATTGGAAAATAACTATTGTATTTTCAATGTAAGTTGAAAGGCTTAAAATCCAAATATAAAAAAAGGGAAAAAATGTTATTTTTTAGTTTTAGTATTAGTTTGCTTGGTATGCCAAAACAAAGTGACAGAAAAAGAGTGGCTTAAAGAACATAAATTTGTTTTCTCACTACTCTGGAGGCTAGAAGTCTAAAATCAAGGTTTTGGTAGGAATGGTTTCTTCTGAGGGTGTGGGGGTAGGATCTGTTCCAGGCCTCTCTGCTTGGTTTGCAGATGACTATCTTCTCCTTGTCTTTTTAGATGGGTTTCCCTCTATGAACCATTTCTCTGCTCAAATCTCCCCTTTTCATATGGACACCAGTCATATTGGATTAGGTCCCACTTTAACGACTTCACTTTAACTTGATTATATCTGTAAGTACACTATATCCAAACAAGGTCACAATCTGATGTACTGGGGATTAGGACTCTAATATATATATAATTTTATTTAAAAAAATGTATATATTTTTTATACACACACACACACACACACACACACACACAGATACACTTTTCTGGTGGGAGGACACAAATCAACCCATAACAATTTCCTTTGCTTAAGTATATCAAAAGTTAAATATTTATACCATCGTTTTTTAGATATTTTGAAGTAGTGATGCAGGCACACACATACACACACTTATTAATTTATACAGATGATTGTGCATTAGTATGATTAACCAAAGACTTGGCAAAAAAAACAGTGGTTTTTGAAAAGAATAAGCTAAATCATCTAAAAAAAACTACTATCAAAAGTTCAAATATCACAGAAATGGACATTACATTAGAATAAGACAGGCTAATAGATTTCAATGGAAAGTTTCCAGTTTTAGAAATTATATTAAAAAATAATTCTGTTAAATCTTAAAATCTACTAGATTTATTACCCTGAATAATTTTTAAAAGTTTTACCACAATGAACTTGGCAACAATATAGACTGGGATTATTAGAAATATAAAACAGTGTTATATCTGATCTGTCCAATTCATATACATTATATACCATTTGATTTTAGTAATCTTATTTCAAAGATATTTCAGGCAAAGTCATTTCATAATTAATTCATAATTCTTTGAGTCACAAATTATAAAATGAAATTCTCTACTCTATTTCTTTACTGGTAAAATAAAGTAAGTATCTTTAAAGGATGGAAAGTCATGTTATTTGGAAGCATTATGAAAACAATACAATATTTATTGAAACTATGATATGCATGAACTAAATAAAAATATGGTTTTAAATTGTTCATTGGCATTTGCACACATACACATATATTTACAAGAATTATACAATTTTAATACCTATGAAATTCATAAAACTTATATTAAAATACTAACACTTTGCCTGATCTCTTTGGTATTTTGAGGCATCTTAAGGTCTTAACCTGGCCCTGATTATGGTGCCCACTTTAAGATAATAGAAATAAAAGTCGCTAATGCATAAAAGTACAACCTAAAATATTGATGCTATTTATCAAAATAATTATTAGCAATATAAACATTTTAAATGTAATTAGATTTTATATAAATTCAGTTCTTCCCTTTTCCATGAATTAGCACAATCTCTTTTGTTTCTCTGAATTCCTAACCGTAACTCCAGAGCTGTGAAGTCAAAATATAGCTGATTGTATACCTATCTACCCTTACTTTTGAGCCAACAGGTCCAGGTATGGGTATAAAATAGAAGCATTATTCCCAGTAGCAGATGGGAACACTCTGGGGTTCAGTAATCCCAGGTTATGTTCTTGACTCTTAACACACAGCCAGAACTACAGTCTTCTGTTAAACCCCAAATTTAAGAATTTATTTCCTACTACACTTTACCAGCTCTCCAATGGGAGCAGATCTTACCCTAACCATGACTTGGCTGCAACCCAGGGAACTTGTTTGGTCTGTGCAGCATCCTATCCTTTGGACAATGATCCCTCTGTGTCCATGGGGCAAGATTCACAAGTATAATATTGTGTACACGTTAGTCAGCTTTTTTCCCCCAAGTGGTAATGGTTACAAGTGTCAGAGGATAAGGAATTTATCAGCTAATGTACTGGGTGGTGCTTCAGTCGCCTTATCCAGAGACTGACAGGCTGTTATCAGAGCTCTATGTCTACATCTGAGTTCTAATTATTTCTCATTCCTTCTCTGTTGTTTTTGCCTTTAAAGGGAGGCAAATACTCTCCATATTCTGAAAATACGACTGCTTGAAGCCCAAGTTTACAACTTTATGTCACTGACCCAAATGTTAGCTCCTTCCCAGAAAACTCCAAGGAAGATCTATAAAGACTTGCTTTAGGTCATACAGCAACCAGTGAACCAAAGACCTGTCCAAAGAAATTCTATAATGAATTACCAGGAAGTGTGGATGGAGGGTTCTATGACTTATCCACATTGGGACACATGGAGTAAAGAACAATTCTCATAGGAACAAAAACGGGTTGTGAGTGGTAGAACGTTTTGCAAAACCTAAGGTTAAAATTGTCATTAAATATATAATTATATAAAAATTACAGTGATGTCATATCTGCAGGAGGGTCATTACAACATGTATGTTTAAGAAGAGAGTCTTAAGAGCAAACCTGAAGAACGTTTTAACATGTAGTTTTAAGAATAATAGGGTTCTTGATAAATACTTGATATTGATATATTTATCATTTAATTTTATTTTGTTTATTTCTGTTGTTTTATATTTTACTTCTAGTCATATGAACCCTGAAAATATTTTTCAGTTTCAAATATTTATAAATCATAACCAAGGAACATACATAGTTTGCTTCCATCCAGGCTTGAGAAACTATAAATACATTTTTTATGAACTATTAAATAATTCCAGGTTAAAATTGGAAAATGTTTAAAAGTTACCTAATTAGGATAAGCAAGATGGCAGTAGACTGAATGGAAGCTATACTGACACTCTCCCGGGACCAGTCTGGATTTACAACTAAAACATAGAAAAACCATCCTGAAAACCAACTGAAGACGAGCTGGAGAGCACCCTCATCACCAAGGAGGAAAAGCGGAGACGCGAGAGGGCTGGCGGGGCTCCCACAGGCAGCAGCTGAGGGTCCAGAAGGGGATCTCAGCTGTGGGGGTCCCACTGAGGACTCTGGGGCCTCAACCCCAAGCTGGGCTCCCCGGCCCAGAGCAGCAGAACTGAGAAAGGTGCCCACATAGCATCTGGCTGTGAAAAGCAGTGGGGTTTGTCTGCCAGGGAGAGGCGGCTGGAACTGCAGGCCCCTTACAGAGCCAACGCACAACGTTTCGTGAGCAGCCACTCACCTTGGGCTTCGGTGGAGGCGGAGTGGGGTGGACTGGAGCTGTGTGGGGAGAGCCTGGGGCTGTGGGCTCTGGAGAGTGAGATCAGGGGACTCCTGTCTGGATTCCTGTGCCGAGTCATTCCCCCACACTGTGGAGGACAGCTTTCTCCCGCAGCCAATTTTCGGCTTTTGCCTGAGGGGGGAAGCAATTGCCCCACCCTGCTGGAGAGCCTCTCGCCCTGCCCAGAGGAGTTTCTACAGCCTGAGGCTTGTTAAGAGACTGATAGCAACCAGCTGCCCCACCCTGTGGAGCTTCTACAGCCTGAGGCTCATTAAGAGAATCAGATTAATCAGTCTGCAGGCAGAGCCAGACCTCAGGGTGCTTTGAGTCTTTGCCTGATCTGCTTCGGGACCCAGGCCTTGAAAGAGCAGACTTTGGTGTGCTTCTTGGTCCTGTCCAAACCCACCCAGCCCCAGCAGTGGAGACCTCAAGCCTAGGGTTGTTGATAGCTCCAAACAGGGTACTCAGGGCCAGTCACAAATTGCATCTGACATTGGCCTGTACCAGAAACCCTACCAAATGCTCGCATTTTTAGGCAATCATGGTAATTGTTTCATTTGCCGTACAAATGAAAAAAGTTAAATTCATCCTAAAATCTGGGTTGGAGATACTATCTATCATTGGAAAATAAATTAACTTTTTCTCTTTCCTTTGTACATACCTTCACAAACCCAGAATCCATGTAATTATGATAGATAAATCATGGAACATTAAGAAACATAGTTTACATTGTACTGTGAATTTTTACTACTGCAATTTGCAATATGTTCCCTGAATACAGTATACATCTTTCTGGCATATTTCAATATTTGCCTATTGAATTTATAATTTGATAACTTTCTATTTCTATGTAAGAGTATGCATATGCATAACGAGTTCAGTATTCATTCATGCACCTAATATTCCCTAGTTCTTTCAAACATCAAAGTAGAGTAGAAAAGTAAGCTCCTTTTACATGCAATACCTTACTACATCTTCTGTTTACCTCAGTTAATTTTTTTTTACTTTCTACTTACCGCATTCTCAAAGAAGCCATAAATTTGAGAACTCTTGTGATTAGAGTGAAGTACAGTATAGAATTATTTAGGCCACAGTCTAAAATTGTTCTGCTTTCTCAAGCTTTCTATTTGAAGATGGTGTTCAATAACAATCACAGTGGCTTTGTAGACGTTGCTCTCTCTAGATAGAGAAGCCAGCAGAATAATTATACCTAAAGAATCACAGCAAAGTAGTAGGAAAAATAATAATCTGTCTTCTCATTGAAAACAAGATCAATGTGAACGGAAACAAACATTATGTAAAATTATGTATTTTCTCTTAAACAAGCAAAGTGAGAGATGCTTCCAATGATGAAGACACAAAAACAATTTTAACATGCAGTTTTTTATAACTAAGGAAATAAAACATCATAGGCGTTTAAAATAGAATTTGACAATGAAGTTCCTTATCACTTGTATTAAACATATTTTCAACTTACAATATCTTCAATTTACGATGGGTTTATTGGTACATAATCCCATTGTAAATCAAGGAGCATCTGAATTGCCAAATTTTGGAATTTAAGTAAATGGGATCATGCAGTATAAATTTTTTTGTATCAAGTTTTTTAGGTCAATGTTTTTTAAATCAATGTTATGTTTGCTAGATGCATACATATTATTACCTCTAGTTGTTAACTGTTCTTTCTCACTGTTATACAGAATTGACTTGTGTGCATATGTCACAGTTGATTTTAATCTTTCTACTACTGATGGACATTTGGGTAAGCTCCAGTTTGGGCCTATTTGGAATAATGACTCTATTAACATGTTTTTAGTGAGCACGTATATGCATTTCTCAGGTTAATACCTATAGGAGAGGAACTGCTGGATCATATATCATGCACATATACCGCTTTAGTAGACACTGCAAAAAGATTTCCAAATATACTGTACAAATTCAAATTAGGGTCTCAATTGGTCCATATCCTTGCCAATATTTAGAGGTATCTGGTCTTCTTATATTTAGTCGTTTTTGTGGATGTTTAATGGTAGTACACCCTTACAGTTTCAATTTGTATTTCCATAATGGTTACATTGGATATATTTTCATACTTCATTGGCCGTTCTGATATCCTATTTTCTGAAGTAATTGTTCAAATATTTTGCCTTTTAAAGGGGATGTACCTTTGTCTATCTTTCTCTTGTGCATTTGTAGTTCTTTATGTATATTTGATATATGAGTCATTTGGTGAATATATACGTGTTACATATACTGTCTGCCACTTTGGGTTGCTTACTTATCCTTTTAATAAACATGCATGACTTTTGGTTTATATAACAAGAAGCTGTAAGTGAAATATGAAATCAAATACTTAGGCCATAAATAAAAGAAACATTTCATAATGCCTTAATCAGATATATTAAAGAAAATATTTGCTAATCTAGATAGGCACATCTACAAAATTAATATAGCTTGTATAATTATAATCCATTTTATAAAAATCATTTAGAATACTTTGAAACATGTCAACATAATGGTCAAATGGTTGCTCTCATATGTACAGTGAAAGTAGAGCCTTAAATCGTTTTTTAAAAAGTAGTAATATTTTAAATGGAAACTATTAGGTGATTTTGTAAAAGAAAAAATATGCTTTTGGGTGGTTCATAATTATAAAATAAATAGTGTCACGTGGCATTAAGGCTAATAAAAAAAAAAATCGCATAAGCTACTAGGCGTTCACAATATAGATAAGCCGCTCTAGGTTATGGACAGGCAAAACCAAAGCAGCATTTCAATCTGCTTCCTATCCAAGCTTTTACTTCTTTCCCTTTGTTATTGGATTTATTGGGGTGGCCTTGGTCAATAAAAGCACACGGCTTCAAGTGTACAAGCCTACGACACCCCACCTGCACACTGCGCCGTGCACTCACCTCCCCAAGTCAAGTCTCCTTCTGCCGCGTTTATCTCCCCTTTGCCTTCTTCCACCTTAACCCCGTCCCTGGCAATCCCCACACTGCTGCCTGTGTCTGTCTGTCTGTCTGTCTTGCTTAACCCCTTCACCGTTTTTACCCCGGCCCCACCCCTTCCCCTCCGACAGCTGTCTGTCTGTGCTATGTACGAGTCTGTTTCTATTTTGTTACTTTTGTTCATTAGATTTTACTTCTGTTCTTACTCATGAATTTTACAGTCCCGTCCTCTCTCCAGCCTGCATCACCCTTTCTCCTGTTTAGGTAAAAGTATCTCGTGTTTTCTCCTCCTGGCCGAAAGACAAATCTATTACTTAAGCTTCATCAAGCACTGAGCATAAAGCTTTGCTAGCTCGAAGCCGTACAGGGCAGGAGCCCCGGGCGGTGTCCTCTGGCTCGGTGCCCGTGACTGCCTAGCGGCGGCACTTCGGCATTCTGAAAGCGCCAGGGCATCTCCATGTCACCAACGGAGTAAACCGCAAAGCTCTTTTATTCTTTCTACTTATTTCTATTTAATGATCATCTCCACCATCTAATTGTCCTTCCTTTGCCTTCGAAGCTAGCACTCGACAAGAGTGAGAATGTAGATTGTTTCTTACGGCTACTGGCTGCTTTCTTTATAGGCTGAGTGTTTTAAGTATGAACCTAATGCATTTCCTCAAGGACTTAATTCCTCTTTATGTGGTTGAAACTGAGAGAACTGCTTCAGAATAAAAATTATCTTTCTGAAATAAAACAATACTAAAATATCCCATCCACTAGGCGACCGGTGGAGGAATGATAGCATAACTGTCCTCTTGGAAAAGGAGACCATATCCATTGAACAGACTCACTTATCAATATTACTATTTGCATGATTTATTTTAAGGAACTTAATTAGGAAATTAAACAATCTACCCAAGTTATGGAGAATCCAGTGGAGTGGCTGCTGATTAAGCCAACACATATCTTGCTGCTAGGTTTGAACACTACTTATGTTCATAATTTGGGTAGATGGTTTGCTCTTCAAAGTATTGTTTGTCCAATGAAACTGTCAGCTGATACATTCCGTCCCCAAATACCACTCAGTCTGAGTGCCAGAAGGCTTCAAGCAGAACCCCAAATCCCAAAGGATATGTGACCCCTCAGCATCACCCTGACCAAGCCACTTAGAGTCAGTGCACCCACATTTCCATATGTCATTGTCAAAAGAGCAAAGCAACCTCTAATGTCCTGGGCAGGTGAGAATAACCTGCCTCCCATCACACCTGGGTTAACTATATTAGCACCAGAACGCCTTTATTCACAGCTGCACCTCCCTCTGCTCAGCAGCTTCCATCCTGTGAGATTCGATAAAAATACGTAAAGATTATTAATGAGCAAAATGATAGCCCCACTCGCTACCAGTCAGTTAAGTCATAAAGGGGGGCTGTTTCACAGCTATTTCCCAAATTACCCAGATGTGGTCTTTAGGCCGAGCATAAAATCATCGCGAGTCTAATTTCCTTTTGCCAGACAAACTAGGTGAGGGGGCCCCTCCCAGAATCAGCTGTTCGCTGGTTTATTTTCTCTAGACACTCCTGTGAGGAAAGAGCTTCTCCATTTCCCCCTGACACGGTGGCCCAGGTGTGTATGCACACTCCTCCCAGTGTCCACCGCATCCCTTCCATTTCACATTCTACTTATTCCAGTCGATGCCTTTCCTTTCCCAGTTAGGCGCCTAGTTCACACACATCTGCAGGCAGCAGTGACATCGCTCACGTCAAGACTGTGTCCTTCACCTCATTTCCAGTGCGGTGTCATAGAATTTGACAGGTCAAAATTACAAAAATGTCCCTGATGCTTAGTAAGGGGGTCCCTTCACAATTAGCCTTACTTTCGCAATATAGGTTAAATTTAAGTTCACCTCCAAGGTTCTAGTTTTTGTATATGGAATCAAATTCAGTGCTATAGTGATCATCTCATATAAAGTGATGCCTTCACTACTGGCACAAGAAAGTAAGGCTCTTGCCCTGTAACAACCAGACAGAGGTAAGTGAAAGAAAAAGATGTGAGATCAGAAAGATATGTGTTTTAGCATCTCTCACCCCATCACTCCCACTTCCCAGTTAGAGTGACAGCTCCAGTAGGGCAACCCTCGTGTGCAACTCAACACATACGAAATCTTTCAGGCATCCTTGAATGCCCCTTTCTTCTGTTTTAAGTAACAGATGTTTTACTTATTCTAATTTTTAACAGAACACTGCTCCATTGGCGATGAGGAATGCAATGTGTCCTTATATCTTTATATGAGATTTTATGCCCAATTTTCTTGTCAGTGGCAAAAAAACCCATAAACAAACAAACAAAAACTGTCAACCTAGAATATGTAACCTATAGGTGAAGATATTTTGAGAGACATAAAACTGTTTTGAAAGAAGTCACCTCTAGTAAATTGGCTACAAATTATAAATAAAAATGTACAAATTTATGTATTAATGAATGAATGACATTTATGTTTAAATAAAAATTATGAATTTATAATTTTGTCATGCTTCTTTGTATTATTCCAGGCCTTTGAAAATAAAATCATTGTCTATTTATTACCTTTGAACACCTTGTAAAGTAAAAAGTTAATTTGTTTCTTAGTAAGCATTTGTTGATTAAAGGAATATGTTTTTTCAATGTTTAGAATGTATGATTGTATTAAGGTCAACCATCTTTAAAATAATTGTGATATTGCTAATTTATTATTTTAAAAATATATCTTTATTGATTTCAGAGAGAGGAAGGGAGAGGAGGAGAGAGAGAGAGAGAGATCAATGATGAGAGAGTCATTGATAGGTTGCCTCCTGCACGCCCCCAACTGGGGATCGAGCTCGCAACTCGGGCACGTGCCCTGACCGGGAATTGAACTGTGATGTCCTGGATCCCAGGTCAATGCTCAACCGCTGAGCCACGCCCGGCCGGGCGATACTGCTAATTTAAGAAGATAGTTTATATATTTAATTAGTTTAAAATAAATGTACAATGTATTTTAAAAGCACAAATAAATACAATCTAAAAATGTGTTTTTTATAAAAGGAATAATCATAGAGTAGCAACATTTAATTTTATTAATTGCATTATAGCCATGAAAAATTAAATTACAGTTTCTGTAGAGTATTAAATTTTCCACTCATTAATATTAGAGATAAATCGGGTCTTAAAACTTAATTAGTGGAAATAAGATAAGAGAATTTTTTGAGGTCAATTATTTTTCAATTAAAATAAAGACCTGAGGGCCCTGTCTGGGTGTCTCAGTTAGTTAGAGCATCTTCCCATGAACCCAAAGGTTGTAGGTTTGATTCCCCAGTCGGGGAGTGTATGGGTGGCAACCTGGAAGAAACTTTAGAAATTATACGGTCTAATCCTTTCATGTTAATTCTTGAGCAGAGCAAACTGAGTTTTTAAAGAAGATAAGTGACTGACCGAGGTCAGGAAGCTAATTCAGGGAAGAGCAAGGAATCATATGCAAATGTTAAACAATGACTAACCTCTTTTGTGTTGGGCAGAGAGCTGTGTAAATTTTCCAGGCATGCATGACTGATTTTCAATCTGGTAACTTTGTCATAAAATGCAATAGCATTGTCAGCACCAAGTTGTTACGGATTTCACATAACATGTGTAGCACAATTTCTTAATAATTTCTTTCCATTATGAATTTTAAATATAATTAAACACTGATAGTCATTATCAGGGCTAAACACATGGCATACACTTTTCTGCTGGTAAAGTCAGCATCTGAGCTGTACCGATGATAAAAGGGGGAAAGAACAAACAAAGTGAAGCGTTGACATCCACGTGCTGCTGAAAAAACTGCATCAGAGAGCTGGCTGTGTATCTGAAAGTTGCAGACCTAGACTTCTGCTTCTGCGTGAAAGCAGCAGCTGGCTGAGGGACAGTGGGCAAAGAGAATGATGAATGAAATCAGGGCTTGATGCAAAGTGGAATATGGGAACAAACGTTTCGTTCTTTTGTGGAAGGCTTTATTTCCTTCCAGTTTTTCAAAGAGATTAAAACCCTGCTCGGGAATGCTATGTATACTTTTCTGTCCTGTCCACTAAATTGCCTTCTTTACTCTTTTCTCTCATTTATTTTCCATGAGATTCAGCCCCACCTCATAGTTCTTTGGACAGGGCCCAAGCAGCAGGTGCATTTAGTTAGTCTGAAAAGAAAGTTTGTTGAAAATGGGCAAAATATACCACTTCCTCTGCTTTTTCCATTTACATCTACAAAGCGCAAACAAAATATTACTTATTTTATTCAAAGTATAGTCTTCTAAGAAATTGTATATAATCGTTTTGGAATCATAATCATTTTGTATAATTACTTTGTAATAATTTCTAAGGTATGTGATAATGCAAAAAATATACAATATCAAGAGGTGCGAACTTGATCCCTGTTTCAGTCATTATCTTAGATGTAAATTCAGATAAAGAAGAATTAGAAAATACGAGGTCCTTAACTATGATATTCTATTATTTAACAATTTCTAACAAATCCTTCTGAAAAAGGAATGTGTCCATTATGCAGATGGGTACTAACAAATGTGTCCTATATGTGTCCATTTTCCTAGTCCTTCCAAGGTTATTGTCAAAAACCCTAATTAATTAAAGGGCATAAAATAATCTAAAGGTGTGACAGAAGTTTTTCACTTCAAGGAAGCATTAGATTAATCTGTTTTAGGCCACATAATATATTATCAGCCTGTGGTCCAAAAATTACAAGCCGATTTTGACCACAATATGACAAAATAACAAAACAGAGGCTCCAGCAAAAGTTCAAGAAACTTGAAGTCCACAAATATATGGACTTGTTCAAGAGTAATCCTGGACTTGGACAAATTATATTCAGAAAGAACATTAATGCAAGCCTAAGGCAGTGTAATGCAATTCATATCCCATTCAAATATTACAATTTTATCAGGTAGTTTTATCACTTAAAATATGGATGCCTGGAAATAATTATCCAGTGATCTGTATTTTAAAGGTATTTATTATACTGAGATTTTACCGGTTTCAAAGTGCCTCAAAATTTATAATCTAATATTGGAGCCATTATCTACCAAAGAAAACAGATTGATGGAAAGCTGTGGATTAGATCTGTTGTTGTTATTAAATCTGCTTGCCCAGAAGTACTTCTAATACTAAAGCAAACATCTTTTACATTCATTATTAGAAAAACTTTTCTAAAATTGCATGTTTTTTTAAAATTTTATTTTATTATCTTAAAACTTCATAGAAGTTCCAGGAACAATTATAAGTAAAATAAAAACAATGTGATTTTGATTTCACTTATATGTGGAATCTAAAGAATAATATATGTGAACAAACAAAACAGAAATAGACTCAGATACAGAGAACAGAATGATGGTTGCAGGAGGGGAGAAGGTGGTGAGAGGCTGGGTGAAAAGGGTGAAGGGATTAAGAAATAATAAATGGTAGTTACAAAATACTCATGGGGATGTAAAGTACAGCATAAAAAATATAGTCAATAGTACTGTAATAGCTAAGTGTGGTGCCAGGTGGGTACTGGAAGTATCGGGGGACTGCTTTGTGAAGTATATGATTGTCTAATCACTATGCTACACACCTGATACTCATACAAAATAATATTGAATGTAAACTATAAATGAAAAAATGGTAATATATATGAAAAAACAATGTAACAGTTTTTAGTGAAGGAAAGGAAATAACACTGCACTAGTTTAAATGTATCTACAGGTGGGCGGCAGACCAAAGGGAAGCGACCATCTTCAGGAAAATCCCTCATGATGAAAAGTGAAGTATTTCATGCACTTCTTGACAGTGTTGCGTATATAAAATATTATCTCTCAGCGCAAATATGCCACTAAAACATTTTCAGACAGAGGCAGGAAGTTCTGGCCTACTAATTTACCCCACGTTTAATCTTCTATGTTCTTTGAAGAAAGAAAATGGTAGGAGGTTGGAGGTTCAGACTGATTTGCAACTGTGGCAAAGTGGTTATTTTCCTCATAGATCTTCCATAACAACTGTAAAACTAGGCCTGTTGTCAGTTTTATATACACATACAATTGCTTTATAGATATTGTGTTTTCCTGTATAAAAATATGTCGTCAGTCTTTCCAACTTGAACAGTCTGTTAACCAGGAAAGACATTCGTTTTCATTGCCAGCCTCCACTTTTCCTATTGGATGAAAGATGGATGACTCATTTGAATTAACACTCACGGTTGAGAGGTTTTCAACTGGCATTGTACAGAAATAGCACATTTTTAGAGCTGTACATATCTTTCCCAAAACGGATGAGTTTTATTAAGACCAAGAAGACACAAAGAAGTTTGGAAATGAGATTATTTTTTAGTTGGAACTCATACTGTCAATTTTACTGCTCATAAATTTTCTTTAATCCAACTTGTAGAAAGCCATTTATCATTTCCCATTGAACACAGAAGGCAGGGTAATTGGATACTAATAAAAACACAGCAATTAGCATAGTGCACATTATATTGTATATGTTTAATACATATTTGATAAATAAAATATTTTTTATATATTTTAAATACTTTATTTTCTAAATCAATATTTGAGAATTAAATATGTATTTCACATAAAATAATGCTGTGTTTCTCTGTATGATATAAAAACGCTGCCTTCAGGTTTTTCAGGCATGCTTTTTTGTAAATGTAATTTGAGATGGAATGGTGGTCCATTCAAGCCATTATTATGTTCATAAGTATTCAATGGAACTTGCACTTTAAAATAAAACAAAGACTTTTTAAACACACTAAATGTCTATGTTTCTGTGTGTATACATAATATACAAATATATATACACATATATATAAATATGCTAACCTTTTGTCTTACGATGTTCAGGAATCCAATCAATAATAAGGTTAAAAGCCAGCATAGAGAGTTTTGTTAATGTGAGTTTTGTTTTATTTTATTATTTTATTTTATTTATTTAATTTTAATCCTTACCCTAGGATATTTCCCCTCCCCCATTGTTTTCAGAGAGAGTGGGGGGGGGAGAGACATCGATATGAGAGAGATACAGTGATTGGTTGCCTCCCGGATCGAGCTTGTAGCCAAGGTACATGCCCTTGGCCTGAATCAAACCCCAGACCCTTCAGTCCTCAGGCTGACGCTCTAACCACTGAGCCAAACTGGCTAGGGCAGAAGTTTTATTTTTTAGGTTTTTGATCTAAGCCTTTGTTCAGCAACGAACAACTTTACGTTGAATACCAGCAAGATGAATTGCTTACCTTCAGGGAGTAGCATTTTCAATACTGCATGCTGTAGTACATGCACCTGGGATTGGAAACAGAGGTGAATTTCACTCTATATCCAAGTTCCAGTCTAACTAGAGTGACAATTATGTAACCCAGTGTCTAGAATTAAAGAGAATATTTACTCAAAGTTACCCAACACTATATATGTATACATACATATGAGTGTGTGTGCATGCGTTTATATTTTAATTCCATCAGAAACTGGAGTTCTCATTTTTCATAATTTTCAGAGGATGTATCTTAAAAACAGAAAATAATTACAACATTGGCTAACAAGGGGGAGCATTAAGAATAAATAAGCTCAAGTAATAATTCCAGGAAACAGAAAAATAGCAATGGGAAATAAATACGACATGGTGAACCAAAGGGACATATGCTTTGGGGTCAGATAAATCAGAGTTAGAATTCAGATTCTGACATGTATAAAGATGTGTTTATGTCTGAGCTACTTAACCTTCTAAAGTCTCAGTTTCCCATTTTAGAAAATAAAGATTACAAAAGCCTCTTTCAGGGTTAATGAAAGAATATAAATCATAGATGACAAATAAATATGAATATTTATGTTTATAGCACTTAGCTAAAAATTCAGAACACAATCATTGTTTGACACATGGCTGCTTCATTTGTTATTACTAAATTTCTTAATTTTATTCTTTTGTTATTTAGAATGAAGTCATTAACTAGTGTCCATGGTGCAACATTTATTAAATATCTATTACATTTGTCAGAGTCAGCTTGTGACTGACTCGTAGTGCTCACAAACTCCAAGTGGTATCAGTTCAGTTTATCTACAATCACTGACTAAGAATATGTTCTATTAATTAAATATTCTAATTGACAGAGTATCTGTAGCACACATTATTTCAATTTTAAATAATTAAACTACAAATACATTGCATTTACAAATAAACATATTGTTTAATCTGTATATGATTATTTATAAGATATTGGCTTATGTATTTACACTTTTACTTTCATTTTGTTATGAAAATTAGCCATAAGTAAGACTTTGGTGAATGTGTTTTGACCTAGAAGTACCTCTAATAAGTTGCTATTTGAATAAGTCACCTTTATTAACTGTTTGAAGTTTCACTGGCTCTTTCTATTGGATATTTGAGCTTTCCTGATTAATGGGAAAGAATCTAATGTTGCCATATGAGATAACTCAATCAATTATAAAATTTGAATTAAAAGGTGAGTTTCATTTTATTTTAATTTTCTTTCAAGTTAATTCTGATTTATGATTTTCTTTTCTTCTATAATTTGTTCAAGTAGCTTTCATTGAACACTCATCTAATTATAGTAATCAATCACCAAACTTTAATAAAAGAAATTGTATAGTTATGTTCTGGACTGACAGTTTTTATGTCAAATTAATGATTTATATGTGCATTTTGCATGCATACTTTAATAATAACAGAAATTGGAAATTTTTAATTTATACATACTGTTTTTATATTCAGAGTTCTAGGAATTGGGATTGACATTTAAGTCTAGAGTCTACCACATGGAATGCTCAATAATTTAGAAATAATGCATACATTTTCAGTTTTTCTGTGAAAACTCTCTCCTTAGGACAGATAGGTAAACTCAGTGATAAGAACTATAATCTTCCTTTAATGCATTTTAACTAAAAATGGGCAGTTTATTGCTATTAGTACTCATCATAGATACTGAGGTAGTTGTATTTTGATTTATTTTTTCTTTTCATCTCAAAAGCGATGTGTAGACTTCCAGGTAAAATTAAAAGGATAAAGTTAAACAAAGCTAAAAGAAAAACTGACCAACAGAAAACCAACACGTTTAGTGTGGTTGAATTAAAATGCTGTGATAAAGGGATAAAAGCGGAAGAAACCCTGAGTGGAATACTTGGGACAGACTGCTTAACGCACGTGATATGATAATAGGATGTGGTGCTGAGCTGAAAAAACTCCAGGTATTCACTATTAATTCCAAATCCACTGCTAGCAGAATTTTCTTCCATGAGTCCTAATCATTATTTGAATTCCGTTTTGTACATTTCTGTAGTAGTGCTTAAATATTCCGATTGTAAATGCTTCAGTGTGTAGACTTGTTTATACTGCACTCATAAAGAAAGTGGACACAGGTTGTAAACTCTGCGATTGTGCTGCAATCTTTGTAGGATACATGATGGATTCAAATAAGAAGGAAAAGTATATTATCCAGTGCACCACTAAACACATCATAATGTCTGAAAATTGCAAAATTAAACCTATAATTATGCCACTGATGGCCATTCAACACTCCTTTTATCTTCTACACTGATGGGAGGGAAGGAAGTTCTGTGCAAATGAAAACCAGTCTCGATTTTGTCATCAAAGCTAATTCTCCAGCCTCACAGGTATTCTAGAATACCTGCTTGCATTTTTTCTAGTTTTAATAAGTCACGTATACAAAATCTGCCCACATGAGGAACTGAGTGGCAAACATCTATCCGTTTTGACAAGAATTTTCAATCCAGTTTACCTTATAATCACCAGACAGCTAAAAAGTGGCTGCCTGTGGTTCAGGCATCTCTTTTCTTTCTTCAAATAAACTGTTTCTAAGATTACAGGCAAAGTGGCATGATGCCTATTGCCCATTATCAAAATACTGAGGATTGTTCCAAATGTATAGAAAGGAGTAAAGAGCACGAGGACAAACTCTCATGGGCTCACCATGCAGATTTCACATAGTTAACAATGATTTTTTTCCATATTTACTTCAGATGCATATTACTTAATTTAACAGGAAGGAAAGAGATAGAGCTAAACTGCTAACATTTTGTCCCATTTCCTTCACTTCCTCAATGTGCTAAATAATGTAAATGGAGTAAATGTCCATCTAGTGAAAATAAGGGTACAGAAGAATGCCTGCTAAAGAAACCCACAGCCTGCAAAGACCACTGGAATATTCTTGAACTTAATTATATTTATTTAACTTGCTGCTTTGTAGGCTAGCACACAGCAGAGGAACCTGGGACACCTTTGAGAAGATCAATAGAAAGAGGCCTTTGCAGAGTGTGCACATGGGCCGGATGACTCGAAGGAAGAATTGGGCCGTTTTAGATACCGTCCAGGCGGAGGAGCACTTCAACAACTGATGGTTACTTTTGTTAAAGAGGTGGGCGAAATGAAGCAGGGCTTTGGGTGTCCTTAGTAAGAAATCAGCAGTAACGATTTAGAAAGGATTGATAATCACTTTGCAGCTGTTGTGGTCTTGACTCTATTCTGTAAGAAACGTTGTTGATATTCTGTTAGGAACATCACAGTTCTATTACGAGCAGAGCTGATTCTCACCTACTGCACTCACTACAGTATCAATGCAGATTTTTAAATCTTTATTCATATTTTAATTTGCAATTCATTTATTACCAAGAATGCTTTTCTTATGGTTAATTATTTGCATTTTAATGTGTGTGTTACACATTAACGACTTTAATCAATTAAAAAATACTTATACACTAACATGTTATCCGAGGTGTTTAATATGTTTCATTTATAGATGTCATCATTATTCTTTATTGATTTCCCTAAGTTTTTAAGGATTAATCTTATTAACTTTTGTTGATCATGCTTTAGCACATTACATGGCATTTTAAAATACTGTTTATAATAATTTTAACATATGCATTTTAAAATACTGTTTATAATAATTTTAACATATGTTTTATGTAGTCACATATGCAGGTTTTTTAATCTAAGTTTTCCCAATTTTTAGAAATAAGGATTTAATTACTACGTATTTTCTCAGTTTTCCTTTTTAATTTTTTACATTTGCCCTTTAACCCATTTGGGGGGAAAAGTATTATATAATGTATAACTTAGTTTTTTCAGAACAAATTATCAATTTCCACAGAAGTGTTTATGATTCCTTGATTCTTTTGACACTGTTGAACTGTTTGCTCTCTTGTGGCTTTATATTATCAAAAAGATCTGCAATAGATTCTGTGAAAAACAGAAGGAACTGATAAGGGAGCTGGGGATTAATATTCTAATTTATCTTGTATGTTTTGCTCACATCTTTGTGTGTGTTTCTACTGCATTAGGGTGAACTTTATGAAACTGTCAATATTCAACTGTTTTTGACTTATCAAAAAATCAATATAATGCAGTCTACCCTGTGGTTCAAATTAATTTTATAAAATCTTCAATGATTTCAGGTTATTGTACTCTTTCCTGTTGTATGTAAAGTTTCTGAAAACAGAAATCTGCTGTGGACCAAATGGTTGTGACCTCCCAAAATCCGTATGTTGAAACCTAAATCCTCAATGGGATAGGGAGATGTTGCCTCTGGGAGATGCTTAGGTCATGAGGGGGAGCCCTCCAGAATGGGATTAGTGCTTTCAATAGAAGAGACGCAGAAAGATAATCACCATGTCAGTCCTCCACCATGTAAAGGTACTTCAAGAGGACAGCCATCTGCAAGCCAAGGAGAGTGACTTCACCAGACACTGACTCTGCCTGCTCCTTGATCTTGGACTTCCCGGTTTCAGAAGTGTGAGAAATACATGTTTGTCACTGAAGCCATCCAATCTGTGGTGTTTGTTTTGTTACAGCAGCCCAGGCTTATGAAGATAGTAACTATAAAACAGTCTTAAAGACAATGATGATACCTGAATTTGGAATGCCATGATTAAAGTTATAGTTTTAGAAAAAACTGTTAGAGTTTCTCCCCTTATTTTTATTTTTTGAAGTCTTTTAGGGAAGACCATAAGATGAATGGAACTTTTAGTCAATCTTGATTTTTAAATAAAATATAGCACTGTTATATTTGTAACTGTATAGTTAAATGTGATTTATATTCTAATGAGACATAATTACTTTGTTTAAATTATTTGCTCCTTTTGAAAATGTGATTTTTCATAACCAATATATCACTTGTAGAAAGAAAAGAATAAGCCAATATGTTTTCCTTATTTCAAGTAAATAAGGGATTTGAAAAACTGTATGTGATTTTGAATTCTAGCAAAAATATTGTCCCTTGAGCATCGGTATATAAAAGTAAACACCTCCCATAAGGATTTCTTAATGTACCGCCAATGGTGAATGTCTTGGGAAGAAGACTAATGGTTTATTTCCCCTTTCTGAACCACTTCAAACAGTAATTCAATAACCCTACTGCTTTCTTATAGTTTGATAAAAGTAATACCATCTCATTATATATATATATAAGTATATATATATTTGTAAAACACAAACACCACAATTGCACAAAATATCCACATTTAAGCATGTACTTATACTTCTAATTTTTTCAGTAACCAGCAGGAATACTTGGAAGGAAACATTTAAATTTGCATTAATAGTATTGCATGGTAGGCTGAATAATGTCCCCTCAGAGAGGTCCCTGTGGGAATAGCAGAACCTATGAATGTTACCTTACATAACAAAAGGAATTTTGCTGATGTGATTACATGAAGTATTTTGAGATCCTGGAGATGATCCTGGATTATCCAGGGGGCTGAGATAATCACAAGGGTCCTTATAAAATATAGGCAGCAGGGACTGAGAAAGAGATAGAGATCTGATGACAGAAGCAGAGGTCAGAGTGATGCAAATGCTGGAAGGGATCATGAACTAAGGAATGTCGGCAGCCTCTAGAAGCTGGAAAAAGCATACGGAAGGGGATTTTCCCCAAGAGCCTCAAAAAGAAAAGTAGCTTGAACTCTTGATTTTACCCCACTGAGACTGATTTTGAACTTCCGACATCCAGAACTGTTTGAAAATTAATTTATGTTGCATTCAGTGACAATCTGTGGTAATTTCATATATCAGCAATGGGAAACTCATACAAATAGTATTTTATGTTTCCCATTCCCACAAGTTCCTGAAACATTACATTCTCTAACACAAGTGCACATGTGCACACAAGACATGGAATATCAAAAGTCATTGCTAATGTAGTCTTCTCTTCTACTGCATTTTTAATGCCCATTTTCTAACTTTTAAAACAATTCTTTCAAGAACATACAGCCAAGATTGACACTTTATCAATGCATCATTAAATATATACTGGGACAAGATTTCCTCATATGTCATTTATTTTATATATTTTCTACCACATTCCTGCAAGTACAGTCCTGCTTTTCCTTTTTCTGTGCCCTTGATGAAAGTCGTGTGTATACGCACACTGCAGAGTCAGGGAGCTGAAATTTGGAAGCTGGGAAGTATAATGACTTAGGCTATATCATTGAATTTCTGTAAAATAAGGAGAAAAAATTGCAACTAGATCCTGGCTTAAAGCTTCAGTTGGAAAGATAAGAATGATTTTGTTTTTTGTTTTTAAAGAAGGCTTCCTTTTTTAACAGAGAGGAACTGTAAATTTTATGTGGTTTATACAACTCTTTTTCATTCAAAAGTTTTCTCCCCTAGTTTAGATTATACTTCTAATTAGAAGTTAACAAATTTCTGACAGTGTTTCAAGATTTAGTTAATTTTTGTCTAAAGCCACCTAGATAACTTCTAAAGAAAAAAATTAAAAAATGACTTAATTGATTGCTTCACATGACCTTAAATATAAAGAAAATCAGCCCAGCTGGGCATGGCTCGGCAGTGGAGCATCGACCTAGGATTCAGGAGATCAGGTTCGATTCCAGGTCAGGGCACATGCCCAGGTTCGGGCTTGATTCCCAATTAGGGGCATGCAGGAGGCAGCCGATCAATGACGACTCTCGTTATTGATGTTTTTATCTCTCTTTCTCCCTCTCCCTCTCTCTGAAATCAATAAAGATATATTTAAAATATATATATACAGAAAATCAGCCCGGCCGGGCGTGGCTCAGTGGTTGAGCATTAACCTAGGATCTAGGAGATCAGGGTTCAATTCCTGGTCAGGGCACAAGCCCGGGGTTGCGGGCTAGGCAGCCGATCAATGACTCTCTCATCACTGATGTTTCTCTCTCTCTCTCCCCCCCTCCTTTCCTCTCTCTGAAATCAATAAAGATATTTTTTAAAAAAAGAAAAAAAGAAAGAAAATCAGCCTTTTCTCCCTTCACTCAGATCCTTGGCTGAAACCTGGGTCACCTGGTGTAGTTAGAGGTGAGGACAGTCTGTCCAGGGAAATAGGAATGGGTCAGGATAGTCCCTGCTGGCTTCCACCCTCGGGGCACCAAGCTCCTGGCTTCTTCTAAGATTCAGATTAGCCTCTTACCTTGACATGACCATGGAAAACTCAAGTATCGCTTACTTTCAGGTTCTGGGAATTTATATTTTTATTTTTTCCACTTTGGAAAAAAAATTATTGTCACTCTGTCTTTTAAGGTAAGGAAAGGAGATGCTTTGCTGTAAAAATGTCCTGGCTGTGATTTTCACAAGGTTATGATATAGGTAGGATATAAAAATTCCCTTCTGACCATTCTGAGGCAACTACTGAAATCAAAACAAATACAGTACTTGATAATTTTTCAGTAGGAATCCCATTATAAAAATAAACAAATTAAAAATTGTATTACTCTGGTGCATTTGTTTTCTTATTTCAAAATTGAACCATTTTCCAATCTGTTTCCACTTCCTGTTCTCTCTCCATTCTGAAAGTTGAATAAAATGACATACTTTGGGGAGGTATTGCTATGGTTCTAGCCACTAAACGTGAAACAGACCATAATTTTATCATGTTTTTATGCACTATCTAAGGAAACAGACTTGAAATATTTCTGAATATAAACAGTTTAAAATTACAATATATATTTTTTTAATTTAAGAAGCAGGTATTTTTAATGCCACAGATAAACCTCATTTAAGATATAATTTATTTTCTCTCATTTACTAAAGTTTTTAATATTACATAATTTTATAATTGCATAAATATTATACAAGTATTAAACAATAATGTCAGGGACCAGCCTTTAAAATTTATTTTTTAATGTAGTGTAGTCAAAGCAATGGATGAAATGTATGCAAGAGAAAGGAAAGGAGAGAGGAGCTCCAAATCTTTCTCCAACTGTAGAAATGACAGAAATGGGTAAAATTTGGCCCAATAGTCATTAAGTTTTATCCTGCAAACTAAAGTAATTGACCTATTTTACCTCCTTGCTATGTCAATTTAAAGAAAATAAATTATCAAAATGAAAGTTACAGTGAAATAATTTTGATTTTTCACATTGTTTTGTATTGTATTATGTGATTCAAAGAATTATCCTACCTTGTTGCACCTATTGGCAAATCTATGCAGAGATGATATAAGGATATTTTCAGCTTCTCTCACTTTGTATAAATCTAACCGAGTCTTTGATTTTTGAGATTGTTAATAACTGGTTTGATGGCTATGTCCGCTTAACTGATTGAACTGGCCTACAGTGTTGCCACTTTTTAAAATTATCTGAACTTTCTGTTTCACCTATCTTTTCCTATAGGGTTTTTCTACTGGAAATGAGATTTATATACACACAAATATAAAATAAAATCTTTAGCAAATTAGCAGTGGGCCTAATTTAAAAAAAAAAAAAAAAAAGAAGAAGAGGGCAGCAATAATAGAGCAGATAAAATGGTGGTGTTGTACCTTGAACTGCTATAACAAAATACCTAAGACCGGTGGCTTTAAAAACAGGAAATTATTTCTCACCATTCTGGAGACTGGAGTCCAAGATCAAGGTGTGGGCAGACTGGATTCTTGGTGAGGACTCAATTCCTGGCTTGCAGATGGCCACCTTCCAGCTGTGTAGTTACATGGCAAAGAAAGAAAGCTCTAGTGTCCCTTCCTCTTCTTATGAGGGCACTAATCCCATTACAGGGGCTTCACCCCCATGGCCTCATCTAAACGTAATTCTCTTTCAAAGGCCCCACCTCAAGTACCATCACATTAGGGATTAGGTTACAACATATGAATTTTGGGGGCAACAAACATTCAGTTCATAACAGGTGGTAAGATATAAAACACTGTAAAATGGTAATCAGTTCCTGTGACAAAAATGAGTTCTAATGAGAATGAAAATTAATATGAGTGGAGTTTCTAGAATTAATATTTTGGGTCATATAACCAAAATTAATAAAAAATGGAAAGCAAAACTAATAGAACTCTTGATCAATATGCCTCAGGTAAGAGGGAAAGTGTGGACAACATAAGATGTTATTATCATTACTTTAGTTTTATTTTAGCTTCAATAGCATTGCTTTAAGTTTTCAATTTAAAAAAATAAATTTTTATTTGGGGCAAAAAAACAAGTATTTTAATACAATCCAAGTAAGTGAAAAATGAAGTGAAAGTTGCAATTATGGCTGCCGATTCTGTGGAAGGGCACACATACTCCCCAGTAACTACCTGGTCTGTCTCTGCTGTGTAAATGAACCTCCAGATAGTAGCCAACAAAATTAAACCGGATTCTGAAAGGGAGTGGCAACTAGCTACAGTCTTTGAGATGAACCATTCTAATAGTCATTCTAAGCCATGGGAAATCTGATTGTCTCAATAATGGGGGTGGGGTGCTACTGCTATAATACCCAGGGTCTGGAAATGGCTAAGCATCTTGCAATTGCCAAGAGATCACTTATTATAATAAAATTTTTAAAAAGTGAGGAACCAGTGTGTTTTTTTCTTTGATTTAGCTTTAAAAGATCTGTCCAAGCAGAAAGTCTGATGCTGAAAACAACTCCTGGCCACTGATTACATTCAAGCATATGATGAATTTCTCTTCCGGAGCCGAGGAACTAAACAGCAGATGATGGAGTCTATCAGAGGACATTCAGGAGAAGCAGCACAGGCTGGGCTGCCATCACTGGCAATATCGTCAGGCACTCTGCTTATGAAAACAGAAAATAGCAGAGATCCAAAGGGCAACCAGTCAAAAAGAAAAGAAGACCTGAGAGCAGAGTTCTGCTTCTGTTGTTTTAATTTTGATAAGACAGTGTCCCTTTTTTTTTCTTTTTAATTTAAAATTAGGGCTGTTTCCTCATTTACAGAGGGCAACATCTAGGCAAAAGGAAAAAAAAAAGTGTTGCTGATCAGGATAGGCACAAGATTTTATCTCTGATTTCTTAAAAAATCTTGTTTTAATTGACTTTTTTTTTTCTGGGCCCTTTACTTCTCCCTAAAGAAAAAGACCTGCCTCCAGGCTGACTTTCCACTCCCCTGTAGCTGCCTCATCCTGGGGCCACCTGGCAGAACTGCCGGCAGAGTTTTTGAAAACTGGACAAAGGCAAACAGAAGGGGCCCATGGCCCTCTCAGCCCCATGATGCAGTCTCCTCCAGCCCTCACCTTTACGCAGTGAAAGAGCTAAATGACATCTACTGCTGTGATGTTTTACTTATTTCCAGGCACTTTATAGTATATGCTCAGGAGGAGCTTTAAGTTTACCTTCACTCTCTTAGGAATGTTTTCATATGTGGAAGGTGTTCTTTCTTCTGACTTTACGACAGTGGTGCATGTCTGCCTCTATTTTTAGAGCTCTACGGATATTTCAATTATGATTAGGTTGAAATAAGAGAATATACAGCTGCATTCAAGCCATCATCGTATTAGGAAGTAAGAAATGATGTATTAGAAAGTAATAGAAAGTGGTGAGATGTATCCTCAAAGTTCAGTTTTTAATACTAATATTTCTGTGTGTGTGTGTGTTTCTTTCTTTTTTCTCTTCACTTTTTTTTCAAATTTATAGTTTCTTTATTCATTTATATATGGGATTTCCCTCAGGATAATTCACCGGAGAAACATGGGCCATTGATCCTGGATCAATAAGAACATATGTCTTACTCTGATAACACAGAACAGTGGCATTCTTTTGACCGTTTAAAAACTCAGTGTAAACAGAACTGAGAACGAGCTATGATAAACTGCATCTGTAATATAAACGGTATTCTTGGGAAGCTGTGGCCATTCTGAGTTCTCCACCTTTATACATTTCAATTGAAAACAAAGGTTTTATTTTTTACTCTCTCATATAAAACGGTATTTGTTCATCAGGCAGCTACACAGCCCCTTTGTGATTCAATTCGTCTCCGTGTCTCCTCCCTGAATCTAAGGGAGCTTCTAGAGTTCTGCATAAATGGTCCGCAGGATATTCTCTCTGCCTCTGATCCTGGCCTGCAACACTCCTGCCCCGTCCCCCCGCCCACCTACAGGGAAAGAGGCTCTTTAGGTGCAGCCCTTCCCTCCAGTGCCGGGTCCTAAGGAGCCCACTGCAGGCGCTGTCCTTGAGAGAGCCGAGAAACAGTGACCGAAATGATTTTCATCAGCCCTTTAAAAATAAAGTACTTACGTCCACTCCGCCACTTCCATCTCTCAGGTTTCAGGCTTCAGAGCACGAATCGCTTGCTGATGAAGAGGGCAGATGAGGACCTTGTCTCTTCCTAATAATCCAACCCATCAGTCCTTCTGCTCTCCGCTGGGTCCTGGGGGTGCTACTTCCCTGTTTCTGCATAAAAGAAAATTCCCTTTTATCATATCTTGTTTTATCTTTATTCTCAGCCTCATTGTAAAAAATCTATGAAGGCTGCCAAGTCTTGTTCTTGATATGTTAATGAAAGCATAAAAAAATCTGGAAAAAAGATTCTTTCAGCACTGCTTCAAGTTGAAGACCACATTCTTCCTTTGGTCTCAAGTACTCTCTCACAAGAGGAATATTGGCTCTTTCTGACTGAGTTGTTGCTCTCCCAATTTTAATCTTTCCTGAGGCAGATGACTATCTTAGGTAAAAGAGAAATAAGTCTATACAGAAAGATGAGAGGGAAAAAGGAAATTAATATATTTCTTAAAGTCTGTGGACTCAATTATTTCTATATAGAAAAATTCCTTTCTCTTCGAGCTGTTCCTGTGGCAAACATGTTGACATAGGACTCCATGAATTTGAATCTCCACTGTTCAAAATACACAACTGACTTGTAAGACATCAAGGTCCTGGTTGCTCTAAGGTTACGTATAATCCCTAATGCTTGGGTATGAAAAGTCCCTACCACTCATCTCAATTTCTTTTCATATAAAGCCCACTATTCTTATAGCCTCTCAAATATTTTGACTCCAGTCTCTCAGTCTGATTCTTCAAAACAAGCGATGACTACATTCAAATCACAGGAGCAAGCTTCAGTGATGTCATTCAGGAGTTACCTAGAAATATCGTTACATATTAAATAGAAACGTTAGTTCTAAAGGGGAGGAAAATTTAACAAGTAGTCTTGCTTTGCCTGCTAAGAAATTCAGGACTAAATAACATATTCAAGAACAACAATCAGATTGTTTAGATTACTGGTGAATTAAAACTAAAAAGAATTTAGTATTTTATAAACTTTACATATCCATGCCTTCCATTATAAGTCAGAGCGGAGTTTTTGTAGGCTAGCAAATTATAAGCTATTAAAAAATATAGAAAAATAAAATATGCTGTTGTTTTATTGTTAGTTGCCTTCATACCTGCCTTGCTTTATTGTTACTGATATCTATGCAACCACAGCAATTTATTGAATAACAATGAAAATGTCTTTTATTCTTCTCCCAATAATGATCTGAAACTGAAAAAGGTGATATTTTGTAAGAAAAATAAATATATTTATTTATAAGGATATTTTATGAGCAATTTTAAATTTTCAATTGCCATGTAAAGAATCAGAAAAAAACAAAAGCTTAAAGTAGAAAGGTAGAATAATTTCAACTGAAATTATTAACTTGTTTATTTATAAATTAAATTTTGGTCCCTGATATACACTTACATTTCTAATGGTGTATAATTTTATAATTCTTATTTATGAAAATATAATATACCTATTCCAATTAAGATGCAAATAAATTCTTGAATAAGGAGTTTAGGGAATTAAATTTGTGCTTTTGTCATTATAGTGAAAAGTAATTTGAATTTTGTAAATCTGGGTGAGTTTCTCTTTTGACCAGTTTGACATGGGAACAATTTTAAGACTTGAAACAGGAAATATGGAAGACTACCACTATTATGTTTACCAGCTTATTTCTTTTACTCTCTTTGGCAAATGTCCAAATACAACATTATAATGAAACGAGTCTGCCATTTTCAGTGTCACCAAAGGTGCCCATTATTGACGACAGTCAGATGGACTACTGTCTGGTAAAAGTGATTTATTATTGAAGGGATATTTAATGACACATCACATTTTATACACAGTTAATTGTATCTGCCTTTAGGCACCATATATATATATTTTTTAGGATGATAGCTCTACCTTAAATAGTTGAGTGTTTCCTCTTAATTTTTACAGCCCCAAAAGATTATATGTATATAAAAGTACACAAATAAATAGAAAATGAAGATATTAATTTACTTTGTAAACTTTCTTTTCTTCAAAACGACATATTAAATTATTAGTAATCTAATTAGGGCAGCTTGTATGCAAAAGTATAGAGGAAGAGATTACTTCCTTTCTAGAAGTGATTAAAAATTTTATCAAAAGCTGGAGAGATCAGAAGAATGTAGCTATTGATTAGAAGGACTAATTACCTAGGTTAAAAAAAAAAAAGAAACTGGTGTTGGAACTTGAAAACTTTAGTCTGGATTTTCCCTCTAACTTATCTACATATTCTTACCTGATGAATTTTATCTTAAAGTACAAAATACAGAAACCAATTAACTTGAACTACAGAAATTCCTGTGTGTTGAATTTAAATAGGTTTAATCTTGTTAAATTGGACAGGGCACTAAAATTTAGATTACATATTTTAGAGAATTTTCCCTGGGTCTAGATATACAACATATGCAAAACTCAGTTACTACCTGTAAATACTCTTTGCAGTCTTCCCTATAAAGTAAAATTCAAGATCAGTTTTAAGCAGAATTTTAACAAAGATATGTTTGGAAACAACTTTGTTCTTTGGAATACTTTCCCAATTCCCTGCTCCAGTGTAGGCATATAGGTTGTTGTTGGAGGGGAAGTGCACGCTGTTTTATTTAAGTGGATGCTTAGAATCTCTCTCTCACAAAAAACCTCATTCCCAAAAAGCTAGCTGAAAATCTCCTATTTGGCCTTATCATCTTCTCCACAAGTTTGTCAACCTCTCATTCTCTAACCTCGGCTGGCTTCCTTCTGGGAACTTTCCACGTGTTCCTGGACAAGACAACATGCTTGAAAGTTCACACATGAAACATCTTACAAAATGAGATGTTTCCTGTGAGAATATTGCTTTAGAAATGTATTTATTTTTATTCTAGTTGCTCATTTAGTAGACAACTATGGGGGCCTATCTACAGAGACAAAATCAAACTATGTTCAGCATGTCCTCATCATCATATATTACCTCAGTAACTTACACTTTTCAGTTAAAATGAGCTTATTTTCCCATGTAGGAAACAGATGTGAACCATCTGTTTTTAATCAAAAATCCATATTAAATTACACCTTTAATTCTAGTGATAAGTAGGAAAACATCTTAAATGTAATTTGACTTGTGTATACGATTTCTTCATTAGATTTACTTTCTTTTAAATATGTCAAAACCTCATTAGCTTGGATGACGATGATGTAATGAAGAAATTAGGAATCTGTGCATCAGGTAAACCAGGAAGAGCTACGGGAGCAAATCTGAATTACACACGCAAGCGCTGAGAGGACCGTTAAGCAATTTGGTCCATTTAACATTATATGCCCATGTGTCTCTTCCATGTTTTGAACTAAGAATACTTTTACTTACTCTTAAGATAACTTTCTAATTTATTACTCATTTTTCTTACTTTGTTCTATGTATCTTCCTCAAAAGTCGGGCAGGGGGGGATGAGAAATATTGATGAGTCTAATCCATATACTCTTTAAATAAAGTCTTAAAAGGTAAAGGGATTGCTTTTGTATGATGTGAAGATTTTACCTTCTTCCCAGTTTTTATGGGCAAATTTGTGACCTTGGAGGAAGAATTTGCCCTACATGACTGAAACCTTTTCTGTTGAAGAGTGAATTTACCCTCTATTATCAGGCAGACAAGATTAGCAAAGGGCCTTACCACAAAAATGTCTTTATTATTTAAGACATAATGGAAGGAGATTCCCCTCCCCACTCAGATGTAGTATCAACTCAGCTCTGCAAGAACACAATTCCAGGAGACACGAGAGAAGGAAGGAGAAAGCAGATTAGTACAGCTGTGACGGTCGTCCTTTCCATAGTGCGTGCTTTCCTTTGAAGAAGATACTATTGTCCCTTCGATGTTACCTCTATAGTCTGGCTTTTTGGAGATATCCACAATCTATGGCATAGCCCTGACCTGGGGCTCAGTCCTATCTTTCCAAATTGCATCCAAGATTTCTAGCAGGTCTTTATCCAGACAGATGCACACTTTAATTCTAACAAATCACATCTTTTGTTTTATATTTTATATTGTGTTGACAACATAACATATTCCAAAATGCTGAAAGCACTGATTCTAGAGAAAAACATAAGTTGAAAATGGTAGATCTTTAGGGCTGTAGCAGTAAAAGAGGTAACATTTTCAGATGTGTAACTGGGCAGAAGACAGCCCAATTTGTTTATATGCTACCAAGCATTAGTCAAAGCACTAAAAGAAACTCTGCTTGGGGTCTGGGGCCTAACACTGAACAGCTTCCCCTAACAGGCCAGAAAACTGGGGGGAGAAACAACCTTGTGCAACTTAGACACCTGGGCCCAAGAATCAGACAGGCAGAAGGACCTTTCTGCATTAGGTTATAGGTGTTACCAGACTAAAGGGGTCCATTTGCCTCGACACATTAAGGCTCAATAAGACGCAAACAGGAGCTTACAGCAAAGAAAGTGAAGGCTGAATTTTAAGGAAATGGTACAGAGCCTGGAGTCCCAGTGAGTTAATACTCAAAGACCTGGCTCCCCGATGGCTTCCAGGAGCTGGGTCATACAGGGGACTAAGAGAGTTAGGGTCACGGTCAGGGTCATGGTATCTAGTGATTGGTCAGTGCTAGGATAGGGGGTAAGAGATTAGTGCACCTGGTCCTGATGTTGTGGCTGTCACTTGGTCCGATTTCAGGGCTGTTCTGGGTCTGGAGCTGAAATAATATAAGAGGCCTAGATGTTACCTTTAGTTTGACTGAAACTCTGTCTCTGTGGTCAACAGACCTGAGGCTTTTCTCCTAAGATTATTGATGCTGATCAGAACCTCATTGTCCTGAGGAGGGCTTAATGCTTAAGGGTGTGGACGTGCAAGGGCGAAGGAGGCAGGGAGTCAAGGTGCTGGCTGAGGTCGGTGTCAATCAAAAGGAAAGAAAGCAGATAAGGTCATAGTAAAGAAATAAAGTTTCTGCGTGGTTACACAGAGAGTGCCAATGGATAGTGCTGTCAGTTATGAAATTGTTGCCTAGTAATGGTGTCAAGTGCTGAGAAGAGGTGTGTCAGACAAAGAGCCCTCAGGCACAGAGAAACATCAGACATTCAGAATGCTTCCAACTAAATGGGTAAAGGCGACTGAAAAACCCTGGCAGATCTGACTTCCCCTCTTATCTGGTAGAGAGGAGGGCTGGGAGATACATAACTTACTGAAACATGAGAAATAATAATGCACATGGGAGAAAATAATAGAAAAAAATACTAAAAATGAAATAAAATGAAACCAGTGTTTGTTGCATGTTTACTGAGTAGAAACTGTATGTCAGGACTCCACTACACACTGGGGAAACATCCGAGTCCTGGCTTCTCACACTCAGGCGGACAAAGACAGACCATAAACAAAGGCACTAAATAAGTTATGTTTTATGCTAGAAAGGGATGCATTTTATGAAGAAAATGAAAGTAGACAAAGACAATAGCCAGTTAATTTGCATTTGTGGTAAATAGGGAGCTGATTGAAACTTTAAATAGAGCAGTAGGAGAACTGAGAAAGCATTGAAGGGCTTGAGAAGAAGAGTGAGATGGTGTTGACCTATTTAACAGTATGAATCCAGTTGATATATTGGGTGATTCCCCACCCCACCCCCCCAACGTCTCTAAACTTTCTATATTTTTCAAGTTACAGTTAAAATTAAAATTAAGTCTAGTGCCAGGAGTTGAAACAGAATTCTGATCATTTTCTGTAACTCTGATAGAAAGATCTGACAACAATAAGGCATTGGAATTATAAGATAACAGCAGCTCTACTAAAAAAAGGATCTCTGGCAGGTGTCATAAAATGCTATTTAAGTTTTAGACAGATAAGATAGGTAGATTAAAATATACAAATCTCAATCTCTCTCAGAGAGATCTCACCTACCCGCAGCTGTGTGGTACTAATTATTCAAATTGCAAAGAACCTTTTGCAGGAAAGATAAAGAAGGGCATATAGGCTCAAACTGCTGTCTGAAAAGAGAAAATTTTCAGACATACTTGTCACATTCCTCCTATGATCTTGAAAAACACTAGACTCAAGTAATTGCTTTCCTTTTTTATACTGTTATTGTTTTGCAAAGTAGATGGAAGTCACAGGCTGTGACCACAGTCCATTGTTCTTAAGCAAGATTCCTCAGGAACCTTTGTGTTCCTACCCAGAATGTAGATTATATATCTCAACAAGCCAAGAAGGCCTGCAATGCTTGCAAATTACTTATGAGAAGGCTGTCTCCATCTAAAATTATTCTTGCTTGCTTTTAATGTTTTCACACTAACATAAATAAATCCTACACTGCATTGCTGAACAGTAGTTAAGAAATATAACTGAATATCTTGGCAAAGCTACAATTTCTGTTCCAGTCAAGTTATTGTCAATGTTCTTGTTTTCTCGTTGGGTAGTGAGTTCATGTATGGGTCATCATTTAACTAAAAATAAACAAACAGCCAATAAATAAGCAAAAGAGGGCTACAATTGGATCGTTATTGACAGTGTGCCATGAACTAAAGATCATGGAAAATTATCTTATGTGTAACTGATGTCTGTTTAAGGAAAAAGTGAAAATATCAAAAGTTAGTAAAAAGACCATTTGACTGGCCTCTATTATTTGCTGTACTGGATCTTCTCCTCCAACATAGTTAAAAAAAAAAAAATGCAAACAAGCTCCCAGCCAGTATTCAGAATTATTTTTTAAATGACAAAAATTACAATAAAATGTATCTTGAAAATCAAGTTCCTTCTTTATTCTGTAGTTTAATTAATGAAAATGTTCTCAAAGATGGAGACAGTTTTTGAAAAGATGAAAGTGGTCACTTTTTTCAGTATTATACTCCCACGAATATGTTAATATAATAAATTTAGTCAGGAGTTCAGTAGCAGAGCTTTTCAACTAATAAGAAATTGAGCCCGGCCAGGTGTGGCTCAGCGGTTGAGTGTCAACCTAGGATCCAGGCAATCGGGGTTCGATCCCGGTCATGGCACATGCCCGGGTTGCAGGCTCGATCCCCGGGTTGCAGGGGGCAGCTGATCAAAGACTCTCTCATCATTGATGTTTCTCTCTCTCCCTCTCCCTCTCCTTCCCTCTCTCTGAAGTCAATAAAAGATATATTTTTTAAAAAAAAAGAAATTGAAACTTACCAAAGAAATTCATACATTTTCAATTAATGTCAATTGAATAAATTGATTACTATGAATTGACTACATTAAACAGGCACTTTCTTTTAGGAGCGCTTGAAAATAATAAAGATGATCCTTCTCCGGCTTCACGACAATCCTATGTGGGCTTATGCACAGAGAGTGATCAGTCTTCATGGGTCACACTGAGTGGAGGTTTCTGAAATTTGTAGGTCTGTGCACGTTCTACCCTGGGCAATTAAGAATGGAGAATGGGTGCTCAGCCTGTGAATTTCGGGCACTATCATGAGAAGTGAAAGTTACACGCTTCAACTGGCTAGCGAGCAATTCCCTCAAGATTTTGCCTAGTTGCTGGTGTTACTAAACATTTTCCTGAGTTTTAGAAAACTAAAGCAGTTGAGGCAAAACAAGTTAAGCTCTGATTTCAATTGGGAAAGGCTCACAAGTAAGTCTCATGTGACCAATTGCTCCTGATTTAATAACCTTGGGGGTGATGGACAAGGTTTCCAGGCCTCACACCTCAGGTTATAAGATCAGGAGGGGAATCACTGTACAAAGATTCTGTTTCTTCATAGACCGGCAATGCTGTGATGGACAGACAGTGAACATGTTCTAAAGATGCATTAAGACTTTCTTAAATAACAAATACCTAAAATCGAAGGCCTATGAGCATACAAATCGCGTTCTGAAAGGAGTCAGCAACTTGCCTCTTGCCAGCTGCTTCCTTTTATTCTTTCCTACTTTACTGAGTTCTAACTGAAAAATAAAATAGTAAGATATTTAAAGTGATGTATTTTTTTTTTTTTGGGGGGGGTTAAAAAAAAATATGGAATGCTTCACTAATTTGCGTGTCATCCTTGCGCAGGGGCCATGCTAATCTCTGTATCGTTCCAATTTTAGTATATGTGCTGCCGAAGCGAGCACTAAAGTGATGATTTGATATTCACTGTAAAAGGATTTGTACACATTGTGAATGGATTCCCCCCATAGAGTTAATTCACGCATCCATCACCTCATATATTTACCCTTTGGGGGAAGGGAGTAAGAACATTTAAGATCTATTCTTTCAGCAAATTTCAATTATACAGTAGTGTTATCAACTATGGTCTACACATACATTAGATCATCCCAGTTTCTACAGTTTTCCCAACTTCTCCTTATTTCCCTTTTCTTGGATGTTTAATCAATTTATAATTTTTTTCTATGAAGATATTAGAGATTATCCCTGGCTATGGGTAAATATTTCTATTGTAGTGTTTTTTGTGCAAGGTGAGGCATATTTAAAATACAATACCAAGGTAATTACTTTATAGAAAGTGTTCAAGTAGGAAAATATAACAAAACCCAATGATGTTTAAAACCGAAGATATAAATCACCTGTTCTTTATTTTGTTCTGAGTTTAAGGTTTCAATATGAAGAGAGTTACATACAGAAGAAGCGTTATCAATAACAAAGAGAGAAAAATATAGTATTCTTGAGTTGAAATAATATTTATGGTCCCACAAGTCTTTAATCAGATGGGGCTAGCTTCTAGGTTTGCTCATAGTTCAGCCATAATAAATAAAGGAAGAAGCTAGAACTGAGGGCATCCAGGTCTAAAAAGAGTAATCTAATTAGAGGATTAACCTTTCACTGAGTGGATACCACTGCAAATTATTGTTCAAGGGAGAACTGTTCTTAAACTTAGAGTAAATGCTTATATCTAGAGTGTCTATTGGGAGAATGGTCTTATGCTACTATGCTTCATTAAGCCTGGGGCATTCTGCAAATCAGCAGATTGCAGAATCATCACTCCCAGTGGTCCAACCAATTTGGATCAAGAATGCTATCAAAACCAAGGTCAACAAAGAATACAATCCAGTTTTTAAAAAGGAAGCTGGAAACTAGTCCACCCTGTGAGTGATCTAGCCAACCTTGTGTTCCGTCAGCATGTGCCGCAAGGTTTGGAAGAACAGAAACAATGGAAGCTTAGGCTAAAGACATACAGTAATAGAAGAAAGACCTGGCAAAACATAGAGATGTGTGAAGCATGATGGAAGACAGGGCCGTGTGATGTTATATCTATAATTCATTTGAATATTGCTTTAAATATTCACTGAAGTTTATATATCAATGAGTATAAACAAATGCAAGGACTTTTTGAGGTAGCAAAGTATCTTTACACATATCTGAAATACAACAATATGATAAATTTAAATGAATGTTCAATTTGACTAAAAGTTCCAAACTTCAATTAGAAGAAAAGGAATTAGATAATTTGAGCCTTGAGAGCAATTCTCTTTCAAGGTCTTAAACCTATTCAAAAAGATTTCGGTATGACAATCTAAGGGTTATTCTGGGCATTTGCTGCTCTGATCTCAGACCCAGCCAAAATCTCTGCTTGTAATGTCCTGCTAAATTAGATGGAAACTCCCTTCCCTGAAGGATTAAGAATCTTTCAACATTGGGATGATTTAAAATTAAATATGTGAATCAATAAGAAAATAAAAAAACTGTATTTATATTTTTGAATTAAGAAAAAAACTGCACATTTAATATTCTGTACTTGTGTAATGTCAAAGAGAATTATGCCCATTAAGGTATCAACTTTGTACCTCCAACTGCAGGTGCAATTAAAGAATTGGTTTAAACTTAGGATGTTAAATTAAGCTCTTCCTAAATTTTTCAGACCATTATAACATTTTTGAGAATATAAAGTTCACCAACTCAGTCATAAAACTTTATTACTTAAAAAGGAAATTAAATTATAATGCAGTTTATAATTTCTGAATTTTGATAAAATGTTACTCCAAAATCTCTCAAAAAGTGATTAATAAAATTTGACATATTTAAAATAGAATTAAATAATTGATTTTTAATTATTAAGTTTAATGAATTAAAACACAATTATTTATACCAAAAACAGTCTCAGTCTCTTTTGGTTGCATAAAATGACCTTTAAAAAACTCATCATTAAAGAAAAGCCTTACAATTTCATGCATATTTCTATCCTGAAGGTATTCTTGAAAACCAACATCAGGTTTCTGGCATCTAGCTAGAGAGCTAGATATCAGTTTTCTGAAAGCTTTCTGATATCAAATAATAGCAGAATTGAATCTGCAGTTATATCAGAATCCAGGAAGGGCAAGTACCTTATGATGCACCATCCCCACCCACCCACCCAACACACACACTCTTCATGGGTCTTTTCAAAACCTTTTTATAGTCAATGAAATAAGAAGGGAGTAGCATCCCACATAGATATTTCTGCTATTATTATTTCTGCTTAAATTAAAGTAACATATAAGCTAGAGAAGAATTCATATAAAGAAAATATCTTCAAGCATCTTTAATAGCTAAAACATATATCTTAACTAAAATTACCCTGTAGTTGCTTAGTACAAATAAGTGTTATTTAATAGAAGTACTGGTTAATGGCTTCCTTTTTATTTGCATTTCCAAATCATTAACTCTTTCATCTGAATAATGTAAAGTTTCTGATTTAAAATAAATGTATATATTTCTAGATGAATTTTAACATGGAAAACCAAGTTCTCAAATCTTTAAAGGTAATTTTATATCTATGTCCTAAAATATAACTTCTGTATATTCTACAATTTTTGATCTTTTTCTTTTAATTACATATGTTTTGGAAATAACATTTTTAATGTTTTCACACAATACAGGCAGAAATAAATAGCAAACAATGTTTTAATAAAAATGTTATCATTTTTAATAAGCCAAGCATAAAAAGTGGTAGCTTAAATGTGTTGTTCAGACCTTCTGTGTTTACAAAACTAAAAATAGTTTAGCTTAAAACTTCAGATATGACCTATTTTAAAAGTCAAAATAAAGTAAAATGTGGTATTTCCATGGTGTGTTTTTTGTTTTTCTTTTTCAGCAGGAGAGCAAATTTGGAATTTTAGCTACATTCTGAATTTATAACTATTTTAAAAATTGGCTATTTAATGTACCTAAGTTAATTTTTCTATATTTTTGCATCCAACTACTTTCTTTTAATTTAGTACATTTATATATTCTTTTAAAAAATATTTAAAAATGTTTTATCATGTACTGCTAATAAGATAAATGGAAGGCTTAACTATTCATTTAGAAGTTATGCAAACCTATAAGTAACAAATGGCTAATAATTACTCGTTCCCCTAATTTCATTTTCCTGCATTTTTCATCCACACACAGAGAGAGAACAAGAAAAATGACAGAGATCTCCCCTTCTATCCAACACAGAAATCAGAGTTCCATGATTCTAAGCAGTAGTCTAGTCAAACAGGAAAGAGCCGGGATAAGATGTCACTCAGAATGTTTCTTCTTTCTGCTATCCGTTACAGAATGCTTTCATATTAAAACAAAACAAAATACAACTCAAAAAAACAACAGAACAAAGCAAAGCACAACCAACATACAAATAGTCCAGAAACCAGTCATGTATCTATCTGCTATACATTCCAGTCAGTTATAGTTAATTGTAAAGAAATGAATTTTAAGCTAATATATATACAGTTGTTTATTAATATTAAAATTTTTATTTTTGGTAGAGTTCATATTTGTGAAACTCAAAATGTTACATAGGTATTATCTCATTGTTTTGATACTATAATTATGATATATGAAAGGAAGGTATTTTCCCATCCTAATTATAAGGGGAAAAAGGTACAAAACCAAGGTGTTTTTCCAAGTGACTAAGGAAATAACTGCACAATTAGAGATTCTCATCATAACTTTTCCCTCTGCATACTTCATCTAGATACGATCATATTTACAAGTACCACTTATGGACTTTTTTATGTACCAAGCTCTGCACGTGCACTTTACATAAACCATTTTATTAAACTTTCACAAAAATCATATGAAGAAAGTACTGCTCTAATCCCCATTTTACTGAAGAGAAACTGAGTGCTGAAGAGTGAGCTATGTCATACAAGGTCACCAGTAACAGTAAGTGGCAGATCCAGGAACTCAAACAAGACGTTTCAATGTCAAAACCCATGCACTTATTTAAGCTACTGGATGGCTGTTAGGAACTGAAATTGTGCCCCCGACCTCCAGTTCATATGTTGACACACCAAACATACTGTGACTGTATTTAGAAATAGGATCTTCAAGGAGGTAGGTTAAATAAGGTCCTAAGAGTGGAGCCTTAATTCGATAGAATTCTTAATTTGAAAAATACTTTTTTTTTGTCAGATCAACAAAAAATATAATACATTTTTTGGTGTGCCATGGAACTTTAGTAATTAGTTTATGTGTGCCATGAGATGCAAAAGGTTGAAAGTTGCAGGTTTAAGCCACTCAGCCTAAGTCGCTCTGCCAAGGCAGCCCTGCTGACTAATACGATGGCCTGCGGGTCAGTGGTCTGGCGCCAGGCCACCTGATTTGGGGCCTGTCAGGCTGTCTTTAAGATGCATATTCTCATCAGAAAACAGTTGACTTCACACTCGCTGTTCCTTCTCCTCCTCTTTTTTGTTCATTATTGTGAGCTAAAGAAACACTCGAAGATAGCTGTGATTTGTGCTGCTGCAAGAAGCTGGGAATAAACTCATTTTTTGTTCATTGAGCCTGAAAGGACTCACGTTGTGGAGGCATGCTTTCCTCCGGTTCCGTGTGGCTCTGCTCTGTATCTAACATCTTTCTACTCCGTCCAGCATCTCCCCCCTTGCTGGTCATGCCTCAAAGAGCTGTATGAGCAGTACCAGATGTCACAAGAGACATACTGACAATGACCCAGGCAGCCAGAATATGTGGCTCAAACCGAAGAGAGCGATAGTGGCTAAACTGTCATTATTAATTTGTGGATATTTAATGTGCTCACAGTTTCAAGTAACATTTATGTTTCTACTCCTCGGCCCAGCCATAGGCAGATATAACTGCCGGGGCCTGCTTCTGCACACAATGCGTGTTCGTGTGCGTGAGCCTTCTGGATTCACATTACTACGGCTAAATATTTCTCTGGGGGCTGTGAGGGTGGAAACATGAGCTTGATCTCTCTCTTTTTTTAGACTCTTAAGAAGCCATTCCAAATTTTATATCTCTGTGTGGTCCAATGCACAGCCATAAGATTAATGTGCTTCACTTCTCAGGATCCTGCTAGTGAAACTGACTCTCTGGGTGCGTATTATTTATGGACTTGATGATACCTTCTTAAATGAGAAAGAGAGGGAAAGAACTTGAAAACGTGTAAACTAAAATCAATACGGATAATAACCTCTCACACTGAAAAGGTTGGGATGTCTCTCTTTATTTCATAAATGTTATTGTGGATTAGAAAGACTCCTTCTCACTAAATGAATTAATGCTGTCTTTGTGTCTCTTCCCTCGTTTTCTTTTTCTGCTGCACCATATCTCATTTTCTTGCTCTGTTTTTTCTATCTCCCACACAGAAAACCATGTTGGATTTTATATGATTACTTGACTAAATGAAGTCACTGAAACAGACACAGGAGATGGCAGAAATTCATTTATTTCACAGTGTGATAGTTCAACATTCAGAAGAGAGGAATGATAGTGTATACAGAACATATATTTTTCAGGAATAATCATTATTTCATGGATTTCATTCCTAATAGTGTCTTGTTTTGGGTTTTGTAAAATGGTAATAAATAAACTGATGTCTAGAGAGATGTTTGTAAACTTTAAAATAAAAAACTTCACTACTCTTTTAGAGTAAAATTCAATATAATCAGCAATTTAAAAAAAAAAAAAAACAAAATGATTGGGTAACTGAGTATATTTCCTTGGCTTAACGCTGTGTTAGAGTGAGACTATATTCTTAAATAGAAGATATATTTAACTACAATAAATGTTCTTTATAAATTATGACTTTGCTTTAATATAAGATACAAAAGAAACCTTAGTGCTTCTTCCTTTTTGGCCTAAATGATAAAGCACATAAATTTATTCTGACAATTTTATTAGCCACCTATTTTTCTCCTATCCGACTAAATAGTTGTATTAAATCTATACAGAATCTAAATGTTTTTATATTTATTTACTCAGACTTTTCTGCGTTACTATTTTCAGGAAACATTGGAGACCTGTGGTTTAACTAATTTGCATTTCTAATGGGCATGGATTGAGGATGGTAACTAGTGGAAATTGTGATCTATCATACTAAGCAACTCTACCCCAGAGACCCATGCTGCATGTTTATCTCAGTTCACTTGGTAGAGAAGTTCTAAACATGTTGCTAATTATGGTAATGAATTAGGGAATGAAAACTCTTTCTCCCACATTTGTACTGCCCTTATGCTGCTGATTATGAGAATCTTTTAATTGGAATAGAAATTTCATTTTATAGCCACATTCAACATACAGTATATAATGGAAAATAGTTCATCAATTAGGACAAAGATATTACCAAATATTATTTCATAATAGAGGAAAATAATCATTGCATTCTGAATTTTTCACCTTTGTATCTATTAGTATTAATATTGGATGTTAAACCACCTTAAATACATTAATTGGATGAATATGATACAACATGCTTTGCTTTACTGATTCAGTTACATAAAAAATTCAATGTAAAAATCATTTTAATGTCTTATGAATGGAGATACCATCTTCGGTTTCTTCAAAGTAATGCTGATTATAACATCATCAGTGAGTTGGCTATTAAACCAGAGGATACAAAATCTCTACTTGTTCCCTTTTCCCTTAACTGTAGTTGAGATTTAATTTCTGCATTTCATTTTCCTGTTATTAGAAGAGGGTTTTATGTAGCTTATTGTTACCATGAGCCTCAGATTAATTAATTATGCTTATGCGTTCTAATTTTCACATGCCTTTGGTTAAATACTATTTTAATAGGTGTCACATAGATCTGTTTTGGTTATCTTCATTAGCATGTGAGAAAATAATAATTTCCACTTAAGACAAAAAATACAGTATGAGAATAAAAATAATTTTCCACTAGATATGAGATATATGTCTTTGATTATAATTTTTAGCTGTCTTACGTTTGTGCACATTTGCCACTGCTTCTTGTAAGTGAAGTAGTCCCAATATCTTGGATCAAAATGTTCTAAGTAGGCTGGAGTGAGGTGTGGGGTCAGGAACTTGTGGTCACATTTACTGCTGATCATAAGTAGCAGGTAGTTCATTGTTGCATTAAATTGAAGGGATTCAAATCCTTTTTTGGCTTAACCAATCAGTACATAAAATATCAAGAACTTTCTTATTTTTCTTCAGTTTTAGGAATAAAATGTGTGTTTTTTTCTTACATTCATTAAGAACACTAATTTGCGGCAGAAAGGGAAAACTTTAATGAGAGTATATCTCAGGTGACTAATAAAAGAATTATAGTACCATTAATAATCAAATTACTGGTGAAACATGGTTTCATTAATTTTCCCTTACAGTAGAGACTGGTAAAATGAGGAATAAAAGTTGGAATGCAAAGGAGAGAATCCCGCATGGCAATAAAGTCAAGTTAATGAAGGAGAAAAGGGGTATGTGAAAAACTGCGAGGACCAAGAAAAATGTTACATGATTGTAAATGATAAAAAAAATCAATGAACATGAAGAGGTTATCTTTTCCATGGCATAGTAAGAAAGCTAAAAGCGAAAATATTTTAAATTACATGAAAAAAAAAACTGTTGGAAGGCATTGTCTACAGGGTATCTTCATAGAGTGACTTATAAGGTGTGCTAATCATTAGGTGGTCTTTCAGCTTCAAGCTGTCAGTCTATTCTCTCTACCATGTTTGTTGTTGTTTTTAAAAAATATATCTTTATTGATTTCAGAGAGAGGAAAGAAGAGGGAGAGAGATAGAAACATCAATGATGAGAGACTCACTGATCAGCTGCCTCCTGCAAGCCACTGACTGGGTATCGAGGCCGCAACCCGGGCATGTGCCCTGACTGGGAATCGAACTGGGATCTTCTGGATCCCAGGTCGATGCTCAACTGCTGAGCCACACCTGGCCAGGCTCTCTACCATATTTTTGGTGCTGAAGCCAGGACTCTGAACTCTGCGTTTCCACTTTGCCTGTAGCCTTTCTGCTAGTTTCTGCCAAGAAGAAGCGCTAAAGGGAGACTCCGTGGACAGAGGAGCAAGAAGGGAGTTGCTCCTTCCCATTTGCTTCTGAAGGGCTGCCAGTGGTTCTTGGGAGTTTCACTCTGGCAGCGCTTCTGCACCCTGCAGCAGGGCCTTTCTGTGACTGCAGCTGAGTCCACTTCGCAGCTTTCCAACACTGGCAGAGCCCTCCTTAGCCATTCCCCTCAGAGACACCAGCTGAGCAAGCAGCGTCCTCTCCTCAGAGGCCTGGGTCTCAGCTCCTGGGGCCCACTCCTCAGTTCTTTGGCGGGAACTGGCATGGGAGCAGCTTCCTGAGGTTGCCACATGGTGACACCTCAGTGTCTCCTACCTCTTCAGGCACCGAGTTAGTTAGCAACTATATCTAAGAAAAAGAATATTTATTTTTTTATTGAGGTGTATTTGACAATTAAAAATTGTACTCATTTAAGGTGTGCAATTTGATGATTTGACATACATTTATTTTGTGAAATAACCACTACATTAAAAAAATTAACATATCCATCTCTTCAGATAGTTACCACTTCTGTGTGTGTGGTGAGAGCACTTAACATCTATCTTCTTAGCAAATTTTAAGTATACAGTACTATTAACTATAATTGCATGGTTGTGCCTAAGATCTCCAGTATTTATTCACCTTGCATAACTATAACTTTGTACCCGTTAGCCAACATCTCATTTTCCCCACCGCACCCCACCTCCAGGCCCCAGCAACCACCATTCTGCTCTCTGCTTCTATGAGTTCACTACTTTAGATTCCACATATAAATGAGTATTTGTCTTTATGCATCTGGCTTATTTCAATTAGCATAATGTCCTCCGGGTTCAAAATCTTGCCATTTGTGACAAACTTGGATGAAACTGAAATGAGAATATTTTATTTTAGATTTTTTTCTGTTCAAAAAACTAGTTTTATTTTTTGCCTCCTGACTGGACCCTGACTAAAAGAAAATGCAGAAATAAAAATGCTAGAGCTCAAATTCATTGCTTTTGAGTATTTAATTTAATAAGTTGGAAATGGAATGTTTAGTTTTCAAACTGAAGATCATTCCCAGATCTCCATCATATCTTTTATCCATGGCTTCCTTTCCAGGTTAACATCTACCTGCCTTTCAGGAATTAACTTAGATGTTGAGCCTTTTCTGATAACTTATATTAATGTTCATAAATGGCTGAGGTAGCTCCATATCCAAATTCCTTATTGTAATTCTTATGCAATGTACAGGCACCCACTTCCTGTCTTTCTCTGTTCCCACACAGTAACCTGTTTGAGGCACTGAACCAACTCTTATTCATTGCAACTTGACTGTACACTAGTATTATTGCCACATACTAGGTGCTAAATAAATATTACATGAATAAACAAATATTTCAGAGAATGGTTATTTTCTCAGAATTATGGTTGTCAGATTTAATGAATAAAAAAAAGGACATCTCCCAGTTAAATTTGAGTTTCATTAAATCAATGAATAACTTATTTAATATAAGTATGTCCAAAATATTGCATTGCTAAAATAATATACATTGTTAAGCTGGAATTCAAATTTAACTTGGCATCTTGTATTTTTCTGGCAACTGTAGTCTGAATAAAATATTTCTATTTCATCACTAACTATCGACTGAATAAATTCTAGGGAAAAATCTTATGCTTCATATGGAATAGTATTTTTATTTGTAACTCCTGGTTTGAATATTCAGAATATTTCACCTGTAACTCTTGGTTTGAATATTAAATATTTAATATGGTTTTTCTCAGCGCAAGTGGTATGTAAACATTTGTAATGTTGGTTTGTTCGATTATACAATGAGTTGTTGTTGATTGGGTGGACAAAAGTGACTGTCAGAATATTTTTTAGGAACCTGTATACATATTGATATAGTATGTGTACATATAGATATATTCATTTAAATTTGTGCAGCTATGGAAATCATAAGATTGTATATTTTATTATGTCATTTGATGGATAGAGCATGTCAATTGTTATAATAAGTAAACTTGATGCCCTAGATTCAAGATTAATATTTTCTAACAACAGTGGAACATACTTCATCTCCCAGCAGGACATGCCATAATGTCTATTGACTAACCTAGGCAAATACCAGCCTGAAGGTCATCCCTAGAAAATTATACTGTTCCAGGCAGATCCAATAATGTCAATCTATCTTGGATCAGTCATGAGGTTTCTAATATATTGTGGTACTGGAATATAAGTATACCAAGCACAAGTTTTGACAGCTAATAATTATTTAATAAATGATGGCTTCCTTTCCCAATATATTTGAATCCATTTCATAAAAAATGAAAAGATTGTTTCAGAGAAGCTTGGGTGCCCTGGAAGGCCACAGTTTTAGAAATCAACTGAATATTCATGATGATTATGGTAGTTTGACGGAATGTTGAAACACACATACTGTTTTCCTTAAAACAAAAATTCTGGAACTCTTAAAATCTGTTCCGCAAACTTTTGATACGTAATTTTTAAATTAAACTTGTTTTAAGTGTGAACTAGAATTGTCCATAAATAAAAAACGCCTTGTGTTGCTTGAAATTTTAAATTTATTACTATGATCATCAATGCTGATGTAGTCTAACTTCAAGTTTTGTGACCTGAGAACCTGGAAGAATGAAGCTACCACTGAATGAGATGGGAAAAAGTGTAGATGCAGCAGCTTTTGACAAGGGGTGGGGTTGGAAGGAGATTAGGAGTTTATTTCTGAATATTTTAACGTTGACAAGTCTTTAAGGTATCCAAAAGAGAAGTCGACTAGGCAGCTGAAAAATGAGTCTGGAACTCATAAGATAATTGAGGACCACAGTTATGTTTGGGAATCATCTGTATGTAAATGTTACTTAATGAAATTCCTAAGGTGAGAGAGATACATAAAAAAAATGATAGGACGTAGGATTGAGCCTTGTGTCACTCACTCAAACTTTTTTCCAGTTTCATTGAGGAATAATTTATGAATACAATGGTATATATTTAAAGTGTACAACATGATGATTTGACGTACATATACACTGTGAAATGATTATCAAGATCAAGAAAATAAACACATCCATCACCTCCCATCATTAAAACTTCTGTTTTCCTTTGGTCACTTAACTCAAGTTTAAATGTGGGGAGAAGAGAATGCAGCAAATGTGACTGAGAAACAGTCACTATGAGGTAAGAAAAAAAAAGTGGTATTCTAGAATCTAAGATATTTGAGTTTAATTATAAGGAAATCACTGCACATATCTGATTTGAGGCACATACTATCCAAAACCTGAAAGGATATGCTACAAAAGTCTCAAGGTCATGAAAACTAAGGAGAGCTCGAAAAACTCATGGACAAGAGGCAGCTAAGGGGACAGTTCCATGAAATGTAACAGCGTCCTGGACTGCATCCTGCAACAGACAGGACATTAGTGGAAAGGCGGATGAAATGGGTATAAATTCTGGGGTTTAGTCTAAAAAACCTTTTAAAATATGAATAATACTAGAAGAATATAGAAAATGGTTGATCTGAATCATTTGTCAGTTCTTGGGTTGTTGTGAGAAGTACATTGGCTTCAGCGAGTTAAAATAACTTGAGGTAAGGTGTGGCTGTACTAACTGGCATCAAACCGAGAGCAAACCAAATTTGTTAGCAAGGGCTTGGGACAGAGGTCTTTGCTCTAGTTTGAACGTTAATAGTCAGCTTTTGGAACATAAACATATGCCATGGTTCTCATTGTCAAACCAGAGGTGTACCTGCTTTCTCTCTGTATTTTTAATTAGTTTTCACTGCCCGAAAGTGGTTGCAGAAGCAGTAAAAGTGTAAATATTGTCCTGGTTTTCAACTTTACACCTAATTAGACCTCAGGTTATAATATATACATATATATTTTACCTAGAGCTCTGAGTGGCTAAAGGATATCGCCTGATTACATGCAGAAAAATTATGAATTGCCTACACTTTCGTTTAGCAATATAACATATCCTTGCTAATATTTTTGGAAATCATCATATTTAAAGGTCATCCATATTGCAACCATATTTTATGTATTTGTACTTATAGAGATACTTTATATGTGAATATAAACAAAAAAGTGCTGTATCTGTTGTGTTTAAGCCTCAAAAAATTTTGTTTGCTTGTTTTAGGGTTAGCATAATCTGTGAAGTGCTCCAAGGCAGCTGTTCACCTTACTCATCTCTGAGTTATTTTTTACAATAGGATTCTATTTGATCACTATGAATCTTTTCCCTTTGGCTCGGATGTGGTCGGCTACTCCTTGCCAACTACATCTCAGGAGAAGACAGGCATTCTGCTTCAAAGGAGCAGTCCAGAGGCAAGAGATTCAAGTATATGTAGGTTCAACCAACGTTTATTAATAACTACTTTCCTAAAACTTGAGGAAAGACATTTGCTTTCCCTATAACACACACACACACACACACACACACACACACACACACACAGAGTTTCTCTTATGCAAATTGCTGCATTCACATGCAGTGGATAAAACTACTTCAGAATATAATTTTCCTCCCATATGAAAGCATTAGCTGTTCTAAGAGAGGTTAAAGAAGCTTTCTGGAGATTGAAACTATCCTGTTGTAAAGTAAAAATGTACAAAATAAGCAAGACTGGACAAAATAAATAAGGCTGAGAAATTTTGCATTGTTTTGTTTCCAGAACTCTAAATTATAGACCAAATTTGGTTTTTGTAAACCAGCCTTCCATCAGATCATTCTGCTCTGCGGGTCTGGCTCCTTGGGTCCCTAACTTCACTCCATTTCTTGAGTAATCATTTTCCTTGCCCAGAAAGTTTGTTTTCTTATTTTCTACAGCGCACAGGCAGCCAGATGTGGCTCGCTAGGCTATCGCGCCCACAGTATTCTCAGCAGCGTCTCCCCCTACCGGTGTATTCACGCAGCGGTGCTTCCTTTGTTTCCCTACCTCTTGGTGGCTAGCTAGCCACATCAGAAGTATTCTGAGCTATAAAGAGAGGGCAAAGACAGAGGAGTCCCAAGCTACCAAGAGGATCTAATTTCTTTGATAGGTTTTTAAAGATACCTGGGTCTCCAAAATAGGTGTGAAGTAAAAAAGGCAGTCTGCGACAAAACAAGGATTGTAATGAAACATAATCGAGTACCTCAGAGCTAAAACATAGTTGGAAGGAAAATAGTCCAATTCCACGTCACCTCATTTCAGACTGCAGTCTTGCATCTGTTGCTTGTTAGAAAATAAAACAATTCATCTCTAGGCATTTAGAAAGGTGTGAATCCAGTGAATCAGTACTTTAGCGCAGTCCCAGAACCTTATTAATCATGAAAATAAACAGAATACATTTTCTCTCAGTTGGATTAAGAAATAACACATAGGCTTATATGTCCACAAGCTGGCCTAAATCTGTAAGTGGGAAATCACATCTCTTGATAGTAAATATGGGTTAAGCTCTAGGAAGAGTGTATTAACTTAGAAAAAAAGTTAAGCTCCTAAATATTTTAAGACACTTGATGGGATTATCAGATCAGAATAATTAATTGCTACATGCTACAAAAACATAAACAATCTCCAGTGATATAAAAAATTTAAATTACAGTATTTTTCATAAATACATTAACTTATAACATTTAGTCAGCCGTTACTTTAAGAACATGGCCTGGGTCATTGTGCTGAACTCTCCTGCCACTTGTTTCTTTCACTCACGCTGAGTGTAATACCAGCTTACACAACACTCTCATGCAACACTCATCATTAGTGTGAAAGCATAGTTGTTAACACAACTGGATGTTTTTCTGCATAAAGGAAGGTAAAGATGTGTTCTTGGTTGTGGAATATTAAGATTATAATGGACTTGTAATTATATTAAGTGGCTAATTTATCTATTTATCCAAGTGATTTATCTGCATTAGACAGTCATGGAAGCTTAAATAGTAAATGTAGACACAGTTGCTGTAGTTGCCAGCTGAGATCACTGGATGTGGTGTTGGCTACTAATTTTTGTCATTTTGCTAGCTCTTTATCTGTAACTACATTACATTGATTCAAGTGACCTTGGAATTCTATCCACTTAACTATAATGTGTGTTTTTCCAGTATGAAATGTTTGCAGACATAGTTATAGTAAAAGTATCATTAAATTAGAGAAGCACTGTGCACCTACACCCATGATTTTCTGCTGTTCAGTGCTTAAAACATATAGATGAAAGATACACAGATGGATGGATATATAGATAGCTTTAATTCATGCTATCCTGTGATCTGATTTGTGCCTTTTAAAGCATCATTATATTTTTTCAGGGTGCATGGCTCCTCTCTCCCCAACTCTAGTAGTTCCAACTTAAATACAGAAATGTTATAGTGTTCATTAGAAAATATTAATTATACATAATACAGGTCCAGCAGGGCATCTTGGTAGGCTGGTAGAGGGGATCTATGGCTCAGTGTTCAGAGAAAAGCCAGAAATAAGGACAATTATTTCTATCTCTGAAGACACAAAGTACACTAATACGTGGATATGTTTTATTTCAATCCTTACTGATTCGACTATTGAATCTGACTCTAATCATTGTGCATAACATACAGACTTCTCAACCTTTACTTGGCTTAGTTTCCTCATCTATAAGATGTGGGTAAAAACTACAGGAGTAAAGCTAGTGCAAGGGTACAATAAGATCAAAGAGTCCTTACTATGCAGAATAGACTCAATAAAGAGTAAATGGTGTTAAATTAGTATTTCTAGAGTTACCATGGCATATTGGAAAGCTCTTTCCATTAGATATGAAGCAGCCCACCTCCCCGCATCCGTACTTGAATAAATTTAAATAAATCATTTAAACTCTTTAAAGCCTGTTTCATTTGGGGAAGTATAAAGTTTAAACTCCAGGTTAGACTAGACACAAAATAAAACCCAATATAGTTCCTGTTGTAAATTCTCACATTTTTGTAGATTAGAAATAAAGTCAGCATTGAGAAATTCTAAAGCAACTATAGTTTGTCTTATGATCTTAGGTCTGGTGTTTATTCCTTAAGTGAACCCTTTTGTAAAGACAGCCTGAAGGTAAAGTGAGAAAGAGATTAAATCAATTTTTGTACTTGATTTTAGCTAAAAAGGCTGATAGGCAATAAGATTAAAGAGTTTTAAAATATTCTTATCTCTCACACCCCAAGATGATGACATCTGCAATTCTGTAATTATGTTAACAGTCAGATCTCATTTCCGGTTTATGTCACTGTTGTTAGAAATTTACGTCTTCTATGTCTCTTATTTTCCTGGTTTCTTATTCTAGGCTGTTCTCTCATTTCCCTAATTAATGTTAAGCAGACAGTTCTGTTCCTAATTTACCCTGGTTGATATGGTGTTCTCCAGTCTCTAGTTAAGTACTTTCAATACTTGTTGATTTATTGATCAAATATGTGATCAGTTCCAAAAATAGGTACTTAAGAGTTTTATTTGTGTTTTAATTCCTTACAATAGACTCTTCTTAATTTCCACTCTCCGGTTAATCTAGCAGATTAGGTCACTCAACATATTTCTGATTATTACTAAATTTTGGTAAGATGGGTGCATTTAAAATGCATCATTGCATGCCAAATATAATGCTTCATAACTAAGTAGAAGTAGAGATGAGCACAATATGTATTTTATTTTAAAAAATGTGTTTGGAACCAAGAAAAAAAAAATTTAGGAGAAGCCTAACCCAATATATAGCATACAGATTACAAGTGTTTGCAAATCCTAAGGTTGAAAATTCTTGTTAAAAATACAGTAGACACTCCATTTTTTATGTGAAAGAAAGGGATAATATTCACACATTTATCATGTTTATTTTATAAATGGGACTATCCATAATAGGTTGGAACAGGGTCCCATTCTCTGTGGTACACCTGGGTTGACTTCCTATGGCATAAATACACATCTAATTCATCTTAATCTGCCTTACATATGTTAACATGGTGTTTACTATCAGGCAAAATGGAAACCTTTGTATCTTACTTTTAAAAAATTAATTTCTCATTCTTTTAGAGCCAAAATATACTTTCAATACTTCTAGTATAGCTTATGTACTCAACTAAATATAGTAAAATAATTATTAAAAAAACCCCACTGTGCATTACCAATAGTTCAAAATAGTCTCATAGCTGAATTACATGTTCCTTCAACAAGAAGTGGTTCAGTGCAAAGCACATGTATGGGATAAAGTATGGGATATAGGCAAAAGAAAATCTGCATTGTGTGCGCTTCTTCCAGCATTGAGCGTTCTTACAGAGAATGCTCTATTATGGTTTCTGTTCTCTGATTAGGAAGCCTGACTTTTCAGTTCAAAAGCCCCCTGTGGTTTGAGAGTGCAAGGAAAGCATACACTGGTGAAGTGACTTGCCGGACCATTGAAGTTCAATGTAAGCATGGAAGGCAACTCTGGGGAGAGCACCGCTGCTCTACTCTGTGAAGATATCTATATACCTTGAGCTGGTAGGAGGTACAGAAAAGTGATGGCAGGACCACGGGGTACCTTTGATTCACAATAAGATACTGCCTCTTCTAGAATGAAAAGCCACCTGTTGTTTGTCAAAAGGTACTACTTACTGATTGCTGCTTTACATATTAATGCAAAGAACCCTTGGAAGTAGTCTCCTGTGCGGCTGCTGAAAGTCAATCTTTCAACTGTTTCCAGTAGGGCAAACTTAAAAAAAAATGTTTTGTACAGCCAGTAGAGAATGCTTCTTTCTTTAAAGAAATCAGAGCCGTCTGCTGGGGGCAATGAAGGGGTGAAGATATTGGGAGTATTGAGTTGCTTATTGCCAAGCACAGAAAAATGCTAATAAGACTCGTGCTGAGAAAAGCTCTCACTCAACAGGGTGCATCATTGCAGACATTAAGCTGAGGCTGTGAATTGCTGTTAGCCAAAACTGGAGGAAGGCAAAGGAGATTTGTGCCAAGAAGTATCTCCAGTCACTCTGTGAATGGCTGGCTGGGGGCATGAGGTTTGCTGTATTGTTTTTGAAATGATCTGCATAGCAAAAATTATCTGGTGGACTAGATAAATCTATCAGTATCTGATCAAGATATACTTATATTGATAAATTATGTGCTGAGAAATATAAAACGTTAAAGAGTAATAATGTGATTTGATTAACAATCAAATGCATAAATGTATGTATATTAATTATATACATAATAATATAGTTTGTGCTCTGAGGTTCTGAATCTCAATGAAATGAAATTAACATGAGACAAAAGAAAATCTGAACAAAGCCATTTACTGGCTTCTGACATAAGATTTTATATATAAGACCATAAAGAAAATCCATCCACTCCCTAATTTTTGACAATATGGCAAAGTATACCATCCACAAATGAGGCAATTCACAAACCGGTAGACCCACAATCTTTTTTGTTTTATAAGAAATGAAGCAAATAATAACATGGAATGTCCTATTCTAAAGTAAATGGGCTGAATGTTGATATTTGCATGATTCTTTTTATTTTAACACTTCCACTTGGCTTATGCGGCTCTGTTATAGTGCATGTAAGAGAGCGCAATGAAAGACATGACAGGAGTGCTCAGAATGGGTTGCCTGGTGCTGCTGAGGAGGCTGGGTTCTGATGCGATAATGAGCACAGCTCATTTTAATTGCCAATAACTATTTGGATTACCTGATACAGTGTCAATGACTACGCCAATTGTAATGCCAATGATCAGGGCCAGGGAGGTTCACTCTAGATCCTGACAGTCCGAAGGAAACCGTGGAGCTGGAGCAGGATGAGACATTTCCTTTACTTGGCTGCGGAAGGCCAAACATACACAAGAGATAAACCCCCACTCTTCCTAGTGGCTGCCAGCCAGGCGTACACGGGGGACAAACCCCACCTGGGGACAAACAGTACCCAGGGAGAACAAACCCACCTTTGAAAGTCCCGGGGCCAGTCTTAGAGGAACCAGGACAAAAGTGGCTCTCAGCCAATGATGGGTCAGACATTAGTCAACTAACATGACATCTGTTATGACTCAGCTTTATCATGTTTACATAATTGGGGCCTTCACCCAGAGAAGGTGGCAAGAAAGCCTAAGGGTTTTCACTTTCCCTGCACTGGATAAACACAAAAATTATTTTCCCTTTCTATATAAAATACTGATTTAAAACATGTCTGTCAGATGGGCCGGGTACAGAAACTCACCAGGACAGGAAGCCCTGGGTGCCTAGCAAGGGGCGAAACTGGGAAAACAAGAACCTTGTCCCCAGGATAATCTCTCCTCCCCCAGCATATCCCTGGTCATGTGGTTTAGACCCCCTGAGTGTTCCCTCCCTAAAGATAACATCTAGGCCTCAGTGGTATTTCAGCTCCAGGCCCAGAAAAGCACAAAACCAGATACATTTACTAACAACCCCCTGGCACCGACCAATCAGCGGAGACCACGACCCTGAAAGAGCGCACCTGGAAGGCTCTATTGAGACACTCCCCTGAGACCTCCCCTAAGATCCCACCTGCAAGAGAGAGAAATACACTCAGGATGAAGGATACAGTGCATGCCCCCTACCAGGGAAGCACACCAGCACCATCTCCATCCTTCCAAGGGGATTCCAGGAGGCTTGCAACCAGGGGAGCAACGGGCAGCAGCAGCTCATCCAGGGCTAACCCCCAGAGTCTGTCTCCAAGCCCCCTTCCCTCTCTGACTCCCCAGTGAGCCAGAGCAGCCCAGCCTACGCTCCCCTGTTGCTGCTTCTATGCTCTTGTCTCACTCTTCCAAGTATATTTTTGCTGCCATCATGGATCCAGTACCATTTGGCTCAGTGCTGTGTAGCCCTTCCCTTTGGATATGCCCATTCCCTTTGAATAACTTTAATTTTTCTTTATTCACCTGTCTGAGATGGCTATTTAGCCTGCCCACGCACAACCACCACCACCAATTAAATTCAATGTCTTCTAATGCAGTCAGGTAGAAATAAATAGAGAAGCGTTTAGGGTAGTGAAACTGGGAAATCTGAGTTTTATGGTCTTTTGCTAATTAGTTCTCCTTAGAGCAATAACTTAACTTGCTTGTGCCTCATTTTTAAAAAAAACAAATAAAGGTCTACACAATTCAATACAATTTCAGTGTATAGGTTCTATGTACGGACAGGGAATTCTGTTCCTCCGTCACTCATTTAATAGTTTAGAAAAAAGAGGAAATGTGCTAAGATGTGTGTGTGGGGTGGGGGGAAGGAAGAGCGTGCGCTCTGGAAATGCCCTATCTATGAATATTTCTTGATAATCAATGTTGGGTTTTCCAGTTTTCAGCTATGTAACTTTCCTTTATGTTTTCCATACCAACTAAAAAACCTGCTTAGGGGTCAGAAAGAAAATATGTCTGTGTTCAGAAGCACACTTTCAACTTCCAATTCTCTACCTTAAATTTAACTCATCCAAGTCAAAACTACTAGTCCACATGCTTGTAAAAGAAAAAGCACTGGGAATGTGATACAAAGGCGAGGAAGACTTTACTCAAGACTACTGCCACGGGGGTCAGGACTTTGCAATAGTACAGAAAGACTGAGCACAATTCTGATGAAACAAAGCCCAGGAGGATTTTAAAGCCTGGGATGAACCAATGGAGAAGTACTAGAGGACTTCATGGAGGAGGTGGTAAATATGGTTAGGCCATTTATCTTTGCTAATTGTTACTTATCTAAGTTAAATTCTTACGATCCCACAGAGACAGGGAAACAAGGACCCTACCTTTCTTGATGGTCCTATTTCAAAGGTATTGCACCCAGGATACTGAGAAAGATATTCCTGGGTTGCAGAAGATGTACTTCTCAAAGGGGCAAAGATGAATTCACAACCTGCCCTTATAGTGTTACGAAATACAGGAAACTGTAGACTTGGTGTGGAAAAATTTTCCAGTACTTTTCAGTAACTTGAATTATAATGAGCATTTCATGTTTAAAAAATAATTGCTGTAGATTTCTTAATGGTGAGGAAATTGTTGATTCTATCTTTAGTCAGAGAGCACAAACTTCACACATGACCTCCAAACAAATCTGCATATGTTTGCACTGAGAAACTTAACATGTTCACTTAGATTAGTCTGAGCTCTTAAATGTTTCTGTGTTTCTATATTAATTTAAATCATTTTCCCTAGTGATTAAAATATAATTTAATCTTATGTAATTTTCATGCTTACTAGACCCTTGGGGAAATTTTGTTCATGAATTTCATTCATTTCATTAGTAACACACAACTAAATGTTAAGTTGTGAGCTTATGGCAATATCTTTTATTTTTTATTTTCCATAGTGTTAAATAAGTATGTAGTTCTGCTAGAATATTAAGCATTGAGTTAAGTTTGTAAGTAACTTCTACTTTGTATATGATATGCATCATTGATATTAACACTATTTCAAACTCTCTGTGGTAGGTTCCTCTAGAGTAATGTCTCCCAGCTTTTTAGCATGGCTCTTAGGTTTCCCTGATCCTGTTATAGTGGCCTGTCATTTATCTAGTGTATAGTGGAGGGAAACTGTGGAAAGCACTGAACTACCTACTATGAATGAATAATAACTTAAAATGTGAAAGAAAGGATAGGAGGAATCACTATTTTTGATATTCAATAGCCGGGTTGACAGAAACAAGCACAATTTCGCTTTACTGCTAGCACTACAGGGTAGTCATAGTCTGGAAATGCAGGTAATTATATAATAAATATTATACTATTTGTATTATTTATATAAAATATACATAAATAATATAAATATACTGTGCATAATTTATATATTGTATGTATGAATAAACATATAACATGTTTTTTTGATATTTTAACATAATACATTATATGTTCCATAATATGTTTAACATTGGTCCTCACTACAACATAGGATATATACATCTGTGATGTGCACCCTTAGATGGTTTATGCCTGATATTCATTGTATAAACCTGTGCCTGTAGCATAACTCAGAAGTAATCAAGGGGATTCAAGTTGATTAAAAATTCTTTAATATCTGTTTTCAGAATTTAAGGCAATTATTTATTTTAACTTACTTTTTCTTGAAATTAAAAAAATAAGTTAAAATAATTATTAGGCCAATATCAAATATGATTTATTAAAAGTCTGTTTTAAAATACTTTGGCAATTTCAGCAAATTACTAAGAGTTCTATCATAAATATCATAAATACTCAATTTATTATTCAATATGAGATAAATAATGTTGTTTTACAGAAATGAATTCAGTGTTAGAATGCTCTTAGAGCAGTAACAAAAATATATATTTATAATACTTTATGTTGTTAATTAGCTATGATAGTTATCTTCCTGATAAAACTTAAGTTTTTGAGCTTGATGTGCCTTTGTTATTTTTTGTCCACTCAATATTAAGTACCCTTACCTCTATTTCTGCTAATAGGAATGTAGAGATCACTCTTTCTCCATATTTGGTCCACAAATTTTTGGCTGGGATCCATCTCACAACTCTAGATCTAAGATAGCAGTTCGTCTGTGCCCTTGAACACAGTAATTACTTCATGGATTGTTACTTAATCCAATCACAGTGAAAGCATTCAATAAGATTCTTGATGAGAAACCTGAGTAAGAGATTCATTGTTTTCCCTACTACACTACACATAAAAGTATCAGGGCTGAAGTTGAGTCTGCTATATTTTGACTTGGTAATAAAACTACCAATAGTGAGAGAGATGGATATGAACTGACTCATGACAACAAAATTGACCCATGAAGCCAGTGAAGACATGTTAGCCTAGCCAGAGAAAATTGTAATATATGTACAAAGAATTCTTTCTTGTCTATACCAATTCATATTAGATTTTATTTGGTGAGCAAAAAGCGAAAACTGACATCCTAGCTGGATTTACCATTCCTTCACACAGCCTCCTGCTCAAGGAATCAGTCAATAATAGAAGAAAGGTCAATATCTACTGTCAGCTGGGTCCATAGGGGGTGTAGTCAGTAATTATGAGTTGAAAACCAGAGCTGAAACAATGAGCTTCCATAGACTGCTGAACTGATACTTAACAGAAAAAAAATTCTACTTGAAGTGTGGGTCAGAAAAGAATAAGCTCATAGACAGATTCTCAGTAACAGTAATTATGGAGTGTGAGAATTAATATCTTTCAGCCTGGTATATATGCCAGTTCCTGCTTTCCTGTGATCTGTTGGCCTTTATGGTTTGTGTTCCTCATAGGGGTAGATTTCAGATTTTTATGCGTGACTACATAAACGTCCTTTTTTTTTGAGAAAATTTAACTGGTCTGCTTAAGGGAACAAAAATAGCCTAATAAAAACATTTTACTTTGATACCATGTAGATTTATAATTTCCAGACTTTTTTTTTTCACTTTAGGTAATTAAAATAACATTATTGATATCTTTATTTTTCATCATTTTATTATTCCAATTTTAAAATTATTTGGGCATGGTAATGATGGTTACATGAGTGTTGGTCTTTGTCAAAACTTGTAAACATATATACTAACAAGGGTGAATTAAAGTTTAATGAGTGTAGGTTATACTTAAATAAAAATATACATGACTTGGATAAATGTCAAAGGTAGTCATTATCATCATTGTTATCTTCAATGTTGTCTTCATAATTACCCTCCAGTCATAAGATAAAGTATGGATGGATTTATCAGTGAGGCAAAACTGACAGAATACTGGGTGACGAGTACAGGGAGGTTAATTATAATGTTGTTTTAATTTGTATATGTTTTGAATTTTTCCATACTAAATTAAAAAAAACACACCAAACCTAGACACACACATGCACGCACAAACACACACGCACACACACATGCACATATCAAACAAAAATATTTTGACAATGCATAAGGAATTATCAAAACTAGAAAGATGCCAATCCTAAGGGTTTGTCTAACATTCTCTAGATTATTTGTCCAAGCTGCAACTAATATTGTCTAAAATTCACCAATCTCAAGCAATATACCTGTGAGGGATAAGCAAACCTTTATTTTGGTCAATGGTACAAAAATATCTAAAAAGACAAGCAAACTGCTTTTACAGGTGTCTAGGAAAAACTAGTAACATGGGAGAATGGTGAAAGTTCATGAAAATTTAGAATCTAAAATTCTGTGTTTGGGCCTGATTCTATCATTTACCAGCTGTGTGAGCCTCTGGAAGTGATTTAACCTCTCTGAGGCTCAGTTTCATCAGTAAAATGTTAGTGAAAACACTTGCCTCATAAGATTGTTCTGAGGAACAATTGGAATGATGCATGCAAGAGCTATTTGTAAAACTGAAATAGTGGTTCTTTCAATTCCTATTTTGTGCCTTAGAAACTTTTTTGAATAGAAATGCATAACCAGCAACTCACTCATTTATTCCGCAATTTGTAAAGAATTGTTGGAGAGTGTCATCTCTTTTATTTAGTATTTTTCTTTTAGATTTTCTAGTTCACAGGCAGCAGCAGTCAATTACTACCCTACTTCCAAACGCTTTAATAAAATCATTTGGTATGCTCAGAATAAATAACCACCTGATTTAGGAAATAAATTGTTGGATAAAATATGGCAGAGCACAAAGTACTTCATAAAAGTACATAGACTGCATTGTCCAATACATCAATCTATTTATCTCACTAAGAATGCATAAGCAAATAATAGCTCCCTTTATAAAACATGTACGTACATCACTGATTTTCTAAATTGTATTTCTTAGTAACGAATAGATTATATATATCTTTGGGTGAGACAGCTGTGATGTTGAAAGACAGATGAACTTGGCATCAGTACACTTGGCTCGAGTTATTTTCTTTTCTAAGTATTTGACTTTGAATAGTCACCTACTTTTCAAAGTGATAGGTCCTTGATATTCAGAAGAGTAATTATCGTTGCCATTTTCAACTCTTGCTAATGCAAAGTTGTGGTAAACATTTCAGTAACTAATAAATGTAAGGATCTCTTCTATAATATATTAATACATATTACAAAATGTAACATATTTTATTACATTTAATAAATACTAAATTTATTAATAAAAAATCCATTTTTGCCATTGCTTCCTTCTTTAGAAATTTTTATTTCAATCTGAAAATAATCAAATATTTTAATTATATCATGATTATTTTCAGATTAAATTGTTCATCACAAAGGAGTAAGTAGATGCTCTAACTGTCTTGTCTTTATCTCTATAATTGTAAAATTTAATAATTTCCCTTAGTTTTACTATAATAGAAATATTTTCTTGAGCAAAATTTTGTTAAAAAGTGACTTTAAGTTCTATTCAATGCACATTTAAACAAACCCCAAGCTATAGTGTTCGTAAAACAAGTATGAATATATAAAATTATATATATAAATGTAAATTATATATATTGATATACAGAATAGATATACATTTCTGCCTTTGCCTATCATTATTATGTAATTTCCCATATGTAAACAAGTCATGACCTATGTGATATAAAAAAACACCTACAGGAAGTATATTAATTTTTTTGGTCTTGTAATAATCTATCGCTTTCAAGCCGATTCTGATGTATCCAATTAAAATTTATAGTCTCAGCGTTAAGGTAAAGTATGTTTTTATTTCAAATTAATAGTAGTTTCAGAAATGCAGAGCCATGTATATTATATAATGTATCTTTAATCAAGACATGTTGATAATAAAAATAGAAACAGCTATACTGTATAATTTTTTTATAAATAGTCATAAAGACACAAGATGGCAGTACTAATCTTTATGAGTTCTGGCAATATGGCAATGTACATGAAACTTTTAATGCATTTCTCTTGTTCTCAGTATTTGTAAAGAAATTTTCATTTCTGCCCATAAACTTTCACCAGTTTGGTGGAATTAAAAAAAAAAAAGCTAATGAGTGTATGCTATCTATGGTGTATCTCTATCTATCTATTGGCAGCCACTGCATTTAGTAAAACTACTTTGTCTTTAGAAATAACTTCAGTTTCCTCATCAATATAATGAGCATGTTGGTCTAGATAACCTTGAAGATTCTTCCACTTTTGATAACTACATCACTTATTAAACTGGGAGTTGTGCATTTCAAATGAACTTTCTGATATCTTAGTGAATAAATGTATTCACAACTGAAGACCAGCATGGCAGTGGACTTCCTTCCTGCTCAGTGGTTATGTAAAGGTCTGTGGTGGCTATGAATCCTCATTCTCTACTAGATTTGGAATATTTAGATTCCCTTAATTTTATGGATTTATTATCACGTAACATTTTAATGGCCATTGCTAGGTAACGTGTCAAGGAGTACACGGTGCATCATCCTATTTTATTATAAAGTGTCAGTTATGGGATCTGCCAACTTCCCTTTCTTCCATCTCCAAAGAACTCTTTCTAATTCTGCTGATTATAAGGGAGTTGGGGACTATTTTCTTTTCCAGAAATAGCAGAGTAGCATCTTACCCGTTTTGTTTCTATTTTATTTGTTGTTGTTTTGTGTGTGTTCTTTTTTCTCTTCAGTAAATATAGGCTTGGGATTTTCACTCTTAGTCTATTCAGGCTTATTCTATCCTTATACTGGAGGGGCTCATAAACATCCCAAATTTCTTACAGTTTTGGGGACTGGTGGTCTAAGATCAAGGCTCCAGCAGATTTGGTGTGTGGTGAGGAATCACTTCCCGATTCACAGGCAGCTACCTTTTCAGTGTGCCCTCACGTCTGGCAAGGGAACTCCCTCGGCTCTCCCTTATTACAGCACTAATCCCATTCCTGAAGGCTCCACCCTTATAACCTTTGCACCTCCCAATGGCTCCATCTCCAAATACTATCCCACGGGGAATTAAGAATTAACATATGCATTTTGGAGAACACAGATTCAGCCTCTAGCATTATCTATTCCTACATTTCTTATCTTGATTTGATTTACCTTCCACATATTCTGTAATTTAGCAAACCTCTCCCCATGCAACATGGCCACACTCCCTGAACCCGCACAGGCTAAGAGGCCAAGGACCACAAGCAGTCTGACCCCAGGGTACCGCCCTGTAATCCCGCCAGGAACTGGCAAATTGGGCCGATTCCCATTCGCTTCTCCACCTTGTGGGAGGCCTCTACAAGCCCTGGAGCCATCCCCTCATCCTCCGTGGGGTACAGTTTCAGCCCGTACAGCCGCTTAGTTGCAGCGTACAATCGGTTCCTCCACGACAGAGTTGCCTGCCACTCACGCCATCTGTATCTTCCCCTTCCAGTTGGGCATCATCTTGTGGATACAGGGAGTTGCCATACGCATCTTGCTAAATTTTTTTCTCAGCCTATTTGGGCTCACTGAATATTTACAGGCAAAATCTACAGAAGCGTGACAAGCCAGCTTAGCAGCTGCAGTAGCTTCTGCTCTTTAGGAACAGCCTGACCACCTCCAAATGCCACGTCAAGAATCCGAACACTTTGAGGACTCTGTGCGATCTTACATGACGGAAAAAGCAAACCTTTAGCACTATATACTCATTTTTTTTTCCATTAAATCACCCATGATAATAATTCCGTATAAATGTCCTCTTTTGAGAGATGCAGTTCTGAATCGTATCCAAGCCTTTGCCGATGTTCCTGTGATGTTAGGTACCATTCTGTTTTCTGCCTTCACTGTACTGGGATGCTTTTGTAACTAGTAGTCGTCACTGCCTTCATAGCTCCTTACTTAAACATCCTTAGACCCTGAAATGTAAATTCTACCACTGTTCTGATGAAAACAGGCTTTTTATATAATTTCGGAGGTTCTGTGGCAAATGAGGTCTAGAGCCGGGTCTCACTTGCTCCTCAGGCTTCCCTTCCGCCCTCTTTCTTTTGCACACCTGCTAATACCCTCCTCCGTTCCACACCTAGCCGTGCCATTTTACCTTTTATTGTCTTCTCTCTGCTCTGATTTACACTCACGAATCCAGTGAATCCAGCTAATTTATTCTTTTTACTCTCTGCTTCTCAGATCCTACAGGTCTGGAAATTCAGGACCCCTAGGAAAGAAGGGGTTAGTTGTGACTGTTTCCAATTTTACAAATTCCAGGTTGGTCAAGTTCAAGTTAGAGAACCTAAAGTCAAAAGCTATATTTCTCCAACAATTGGGGTCATTTTCATTTATACTAACTTCCACTTTCAGGTGGCAGGCAATAACAGAAAATAGTCTGCGACTACATGGTTTTGTTTTGTTTTGTTTTTTGTCATCTTCAAAAACATTTTCAGGTAAGAGTTGTTATTTCTCCCATTTTACTTGAGAAAACTGAAGCATGGAGAGATTAAGTCACTTCCCCAGCCTGGATAGATCCAGGCAGTCCAGCTTCACAGTGTGAGCACATGTGGACTTTACAGAGAAGAAAGGAACTGGCGTACAATATTCCATAATTCAGAAGGGCCGGGACAGATCTGTAAGCCAGCCTTTATTATTCTGTCCTGTACCTGAGGACTCCACTTCAAAGAACTGTTTTCCATACTTGTTTGGTATTTACAAGTCCATCACTGAGTAAGAGACCGAGAGGCACTAAGTAGCTGAGAGGAAAACAAGAAAATGTTGATTTGTAAAATTGTTATTTAATTTCCAAATGTTAATTCTAAAGACAGCTAAAGATAATAGGATGAGAAATGTGTGTTTGAGTGCATATGGCTGCTGCTGTATTCTGCACAAAAGAACTGTGATTTTCAGAAATCCAACAAATACATTTGGGTGTTAGCCAATCTAGAAACAAACAAAAAGCATTCATTTGAAAAATCCCTGCCTTTCAGACCTACACCTCAGCTTTACGGAGTATGATATCTAGCAGCATAACAATATCAACAGCCTTACCCAGACCCTGAGAGAGAGAATAAAAGTCTTGGTTGCCGTGGGTTTCTTTTTTGCACCAAGGTTCTTATGGAAAGGTTAAAGTCGACTGAAAGTACAGTAGAGCCAAATGAGCCTGATTCAGTGAAAACTTTGCGAAGGTACGGAAGCATGAAAAAAGTCATCATAATTCTCGGAATTGTAGGTATTTCTCTTTAGGCTGCCTGCCAAAGCCCTTTCTTGCCAGTGAACATGAGCTGTGTGTGCTACTTTTTGATGGTATCGCCTATGATAAACCTTAAATAGTAAGGCAGTTCATTTCAGATACAGATCTGAAGTTAACTTATCCAACTTATCTGGTCAGAAAATCTTGCTGTAAATCTTTCAAAAACAAGATGACTTGTGAGATTTTTTGTAATCTTGGATTGTGTCTGGGGAGAAAATGTGACATGAGCAGTTGTCTCTACGGTTTCAAGTAAGACTAGGAAATACATAACCCAGGGAAATATAAACCTGCAAGTGAGCAAAAAAATAAGTTTTCTCAGAGTCCATAATGTAAGAAGGATTAAGATGTGTGAGCTTGATAAAGTTAAAATTTTATTTACCTCAAGGAGTTTCCACTTTTATCAAATTCACTGCATCCAGTATTAGAATTTAAAGACTAAAAGAGAAATAATTCAAATCCATGATGATTTTTATTTTGAAGTCAACATCTGATCTACAGTCTTGTTTTATAGAAGAAATGAGTAAGATGGTAGTACCTATCTCAAAAATGTCATCTGCCTCTTCTAGTTGAAAAAAGCAGGGTTAGTTTCAAAATCTAATGTTGAAAGAAGACATTTTCAATAAATTGGATGTGTTTCTCACTATTTTTTTCTATTGCGTAACAGTCACTGGGCATAACAGATTTTTAAAGAAGATTTCAATGGGGAGATATAACAAAATTTAGGTGTTTTAGAAATACTGAATAATAGAATAATTGGCTATAAGATTTAAATTCTTTGGACATAATATTAAATGATATTAAAACAGTCTTGTTAGCATAGGTGGCTCACCCTTACCTAGAGAAAAGCAAATATTTTGGAGTTCCATTCTCAACCCTTAGATTTATTATATAATATTGAACAAGCCATCCTCTTTCTGCCACTTTCTTCTTGAGAAATTTTGGGCAAAACAGTAAATCTCTCTTGACCTCAGGTTAGCCATCTATAAAATGAGGGGGTCAGAGCAGGTTATCTCTGCATCTTGTAACTGCAAAATTGTATGTTCTAAATTATTTCTCCATTTTTTTTTCTTTCAGTTCCCCCTACTGACAGGAAAACCTTAAATTAATGAGTAGTACTTACCATATGCTAGGTCATTTAATATAATTCATAACAGTAGACACAATAAAATCTGAGCTATTTTAAAACTATATTTGGCATTTTAAACACTTTTAAAAAATATATATATCTTTATTGATTTCAAAGAGAGGGAGGGAGAGGGAGAGAGAGAGAAACATCTATGATGAGAGAGTCACTGACTGGCGGACTCCTGCACGCCCCCTGCTGGGGGCTCAAGCCTGCAACCCGGGCATGTGCCCTGGCCCGGAATCAAACTGCGATCTCCTAGATCTTAGGTATGAGCCAGGCCGGCTGGGCGAAACATGCTTTTTAGTATTGATTGTATCTGCTTTGTAATTATATCATTTGAGTCAAATATGCTTGACAAATTCAACAGATTTTTTTGTATGTCTATTAAGAACTATAATGTTGTCTTAAATAAAAAAATAAAAGGCAAGGGAGACGACAAGTCAAGAAAGAATAGATACTAAAAAGTTAACTAAGCAGCCCAATCCACTCACACCCTGCAAAGCACAGAGGTTTACTTCTGAAAGAAGCTAAAGGTTAGACTTCAAGAAAAATAACAGGGTTAGGGTTAAAGCTCTACAAAGCTTACCTAAGAGCATAAACTTGTTAAAGGTTTAGAAGTAAAAGTGTACAAAATATTGAAATTAAAACATAATTGTACAATAACTATAGCATAATATTGAAGCATAAACCAATGATGCTATTTCTGACCCCCTACCAATGGGAGATGATCAGATGATGGATTAAAGAAACAGATTATCACTTCCCATAACATTATCATTCCTGGAAGAAATCCTTTTGTTGAGATAAGAAGAGATAGATATCAATGTCTTTTCTTTTTAAGGAAGGGGGGATTAAGCCTAAGAAGTACAAACATTTAGCATTAAATAAGATTTCTCAGGGAGTATAAACTCTCCCTTGCATTCCTTTAGGTTGGTCTGCGTGTCAGTCTCTACACTCACATACACCTTATGTTGTATATATGAATTTTAATAACCATTATTAGGTACTTTCAGAAAATGCACTTTATTTTTTTGTCCTAAGCCCTTAATTTACACCTGGTTTCTACATGCTCAATAAATAATTTAATTTAACAATAATTTTGTTAAATAAAAATGATATATGCTCATTGTAGAATATGTACAATATAAAATAGATGGCAGAAAACACGTCACTGTTAATATTTTCTTTCCATCCATATGCATCAATTACCAACTAAAATAATTGTCCTCTGTAAGAAACCATCCTAAATCTTAGTGATTTAAAACAAAAATATTGAATTTGGTCATTTTTCTTCAGGTCAGCTGAGTGTGGCTGCTCTGAAGTGCACAGAGATGAAATTGATTATAATAAGCTCTAGGTTGGGTATGATTTTTCTCTAAGTTGCTCAGAAAAGAGTCATGAGGTATATGTGAATAAATTTTCTCCGATCCACCTTGATCTTGTAGGTTAGGCAACGCATGCCTTTTTCATTATGATGGCAGGAACACAGGAGGGGCAAGAAGGAACACAGGGTTCCTTAAAGGAAACGATACGGTATCATTTACATCTATATTCTACTGACCAAAGCAAGGCTAAGCTCTATATCTGTTTTCCCCCCAATATAAATCTTATAAGTTATTGAACGCAAAGACAGTGTTTTACAGTTTCTATCTATAAATCCTTAGGTTGTAAGATAAACTACTTTTAGTTTGTATTTATTTTTTTCCTTCTCAACAGACAAAACTTGATAAATTATTTCAATAAATAGTCTGTACTACCATTGGAAAGAGACGGCCATACACACAGTTAATATATGAGAATGAGATATCACCACCTTGTAAAATCTGATAATTAAGTCATCCTTCTACAGGAGCAAGTATCATAAATGTTTCAGTTTTATTATTGGTACTGTTAATTTTAAATATGTGAAGTCATTTGTGTTTTTCTTCCATCATGCAAGCTATAGTTCTTTTATTAAAGGTTTTCCACAGTTTATTTATATATCTCGCAGCTCATATATACCCCTCCTCCCCGGTTCTATAGAGATTGGTTGACTGAAATTAACAACTACTTGATATGAATTTAAATTGATTTCCAAATACAGCTACCAACTCACATTTGTAAGACAGTAGTTTGCATTGTAGGAAAAAGTATCGGAGACAAGCAAAAACATACCTAGATGGAAATTCCTACATGCTGAAAATGTGTGTGTGTGGTTACTCTTTTCTTTTTAAATAAATTGGGCATTATATTCTATGATCAAATACTTTACTGTTTGCTTTTCTAATTTCTACTCATCTTCATCAATTTCCCTTCCCTAATCTTCTTCAGTTTATAGATCATCATTTACCGGAAAATTATGTGCCAATCCTCTAAGTCTGGAAATTAAAACATTAAAACAAAGACACGTTTACTTAAATGTTGTCTTAGTTTGTTCAGGCAACTATAGCAAAATGACACAGACTAGGTACCTTATAAACAACAGAAATTCATTTCTCACAGGTCTGGAGGTTGGAAGTCCAAGATCAGGGTGGCAGTATGATCAGGTGAGGACCCTCATCTGGGTCTCTGAGCTCTCAGCTGGGTTGTCACATGGCTGCAGGGAGCTAGGGAGCTCTGTAGGGTGTCTTTTATAAAAGCACTAACTTCATTCAAGAGGGTTCCACCTTCATGACCTAAGTAGTTCCCAAGGCCCTATCTCCTAGTGTCATCACACTGGCATTAGAATTTCAACATATGAATTTGGGGGGACATATACTCAGACCATACCAAACAAATATGTAGTTAAAGTCTCTGTCTTATTGTTGACTCTTTTCATTACAGTATTTTATTATAGGACTGAAAGTTTATTCATATGTATCTTATGGTCCTTTGCAGAGCAACTTAGAGAAAAATCTGATACATTGTTTAGTGGGAGGAAAAAAATGATCTCAGTTATATGAGAAATCATTATGGATTGTGCATACTCAATAAAATTAACAGCTTATATCAGTTTCTGTTTGAGTTAGGCAGCCTGTTTGAAAACTGGTTGGGTCTGTCAGGAGAAGGCCGTGTGTGTACATGCAACTCTATCACACTAATGTCGTTCATTCCTTAACTGCTTTTGTGTAAATTTAACCTTAACGATGGCTAAGTTCAAACTGTAACAGCTCCCTGAAAATTTAATGTCAGCCCATGATCTATGAGCTCTCCCGCGGTGGTGTGTGGGAGGTGTGGGAGTATTTTTAACATACTTTTTTAAAAAACTGCACTTTTGTCAGTTTCCAAATAATGATCTTTAACACCTTTATCTTCATTACCTAATTTGTCTTTAGCTAACATTCCGATATACATGGCGCTGCATTAGGTATTTTTAGAGCTAGTCCAGCAGTGTATGTGGATCTTTGCTGAAACTAGATAATATGCATACGAGATTAAAAGGGCAGACGTACAGGAACAGGGTACAAAAAATGGGAAGAGTAAGAAAGCTGCAAAAATATAAATGTAAAATTACATGGATTGCAAGTTCTTAATCTATTCAAATAAACATTGTATTATAATTATAAATTAGATATGTAATGTATGATGTAATAATATAATGGTATAGATCCTCTCTTCTTCTTCTTATTTTTTAAATATATCTTTATTGATTTCAGAGAGAAGAAGGGAGAGGGAGAGAGAGAGAAACATCAATGATGAGAGAGTCATTGACCGGCTGCCTTCTGCAGGCCCCTCATTGGAAATCAAGCCCACAACCTGGGCATGTGCCCTGACTGGGAATTGAACCGTGATCTCCTGGATGCCTGGTTGATGCTCAACCGCTGAGTCATGCCAGCTGGGCAATCCTTTCTTATTTTAAAAGATTGTCATTATTGGGGCCAAGGGACCCTCAAAAATTTGGCAACTTGCCAAAATTAAAAAATATAACTTTATTTTTCCTTGAAGACAAAGTTAAAGCAATATTTACCCATTCTGAAGATAAATCTGTTAATTGCATTTTCACATCTATCAAATTCTAATAGTTTGTGTCAAAAGTCCCTCACCGTGACCCTGCTATGGCCTTAAAGACTGCTTTGTGAAGTGGAATTTTTGACTGCAAACATAGTATTTGAGATTTAGTTTGCTCAACTGTCCTATTGCTTCTCTTTGTAACCTTGATCTTCTCAAAATTGTAACTCTTCTGGTAACTTAGTCCCATGTAGATTATACTGATAAGCCATTATCCCTTCCATAATCCTGTCTTTCCAGATTTATGACATTGGATTTCCTCTCAGCTACAATTTCATCTCTATTTGGCCTTAATTGCGTTAGGGATGTTTCAGAATAAAATAAAGCTCCTGTCTTTCCTTAATCCTGCAGCTCCCCATCCTCTGCTTCTGGAAGTATTACAGACATAGCCTCACATGCTCTCTACTGTTGCCTAGGGGTAGACTATTGACAGTGTAGAGAAAAGGCAAACAACCATTATGAAAATTAATTTATCTTAATTTCTTATTAAACAACATATATCACATTCTACCAAAAAGATGCAATCTAACTTTTAATTGGCTTTCAAATGCTCACTATCATTATTTCCTAGTATTCCAAACTATTGATCACAGAAAAGTATGCCAGATAGGACATTTCTGTTAAAATCTTTTGTCCATTTCTGAGTTTGGAAGTTTTCTTTTAACATTCTCTTGTCAGAGGAACAAAATAAGATTATTGTCACTTTTTCTCTAGTTAAATTGATTCTTCAGTCATATCATGCATTTAATGGAAGTTATAAAAAGTTTTATTTCAACTGAAATATTCAATGCAAAGATGTATTTTTACTTTTAATTAAGGAGGAGATGGAACACATATCCAATTCCTGTTCCATTTGTTCTAAATGATGAATGTCTTTTTATAATTAATTTAATGTCTTTTAGACAGGGCTTTGCAAAATTACTTTAAAGGAATACAAACAATTATCCAAGTCTATATGAATAATTCCTGAGGCTTTTCTTTTTTCAGTCCGATATTTTCATTTTCACTAATAATTTTGCTTTAGACCACTAAGTGGTTTCCCCACAAATATCTTTTATTTTTTCTCCTTTTATATAAAAAAATCCTATTCGCGCAAGTATTGCCAAATGAAAAAAAACTGACAAGAAAGTAAAATGCTTTGAAATGATCTCATTATTTCTTCAACTCTTTTGTTTACAGCCTGAAAACGGTACGCAAACTCAGGCAACTCTCTTTATGTGGTCTCTGACTCAATCACACCCATGACTAGGTTATACAAGTCTGAAGTTCTCGCGTAGAATATAATATTTGATACCAGGAACGCAGGGTCAGAGATCCTTGTTGGACCATTCCTGTGAACATTCTGTCTCTGCTCCTATTAAGTAATGGTTAAACCCTATTTAATGGCTGAACATACAAGAATGCTAAATAGATGCTTCCTTGTTCTACTATGAAGTACATATTCATATAATAACTTGTTAGTAACTTGTTAATAACTCCGAAACATGATCTGTTCATAGGCCAAGATTCTATCATAGAGGAAGGTCTTTTCGATGTAAATACTCAGAATGTTTCCCTAGTCTTCCTACAAGAAACTAAAACAATTTTCTAAGTGTGAACTTGGTAAAGAAAATAACCACACATGTAGTAATGTTCAGAATAGTGATTCCTTACTGTGATGGATTCCAGGGGTCCCAGCCTGCTGGTGAGAGTGTAAATGCTAGGTGGCATGTTAGCCATATCTATAGGCCCAATGGGACCTAAAACCAAGTTAATCGCATGATTATTTTTTCTAGCCTGGAGAGTATTTAAAATGGGTAATTTTGAAATAGGAAATATCCCCACTGTGGTTCACTGAATTTTGGAGCATGGATTTTATGGTGAGAAGACTACACAAAGCCTCTTTTAATTCCCTTCCCCTAAAAATTTAGTCAATCCTAACAATTGTCTTCTCCTAGGGGATTACAGAGATTAACAATTCAACAAAAGCATTTGAAAGAAGCATTAGTATGTTTTTCTATTTTCTTTCCTTTTTTAAAGTTTTAATTTTGACTAGTCAAGAAGATCGCTAATTCCAGTCCTTGTCTTATTTAACCTTTCAGCAATTTTTCTCACAGTCTTCCCTCAGCCTTGAGCTACTTTCTTCTACTGTCTTCCTGAATCCTGTGCTTTCTTGTCTGTCTTCCTATTTCTTTTATTGCTCCTTCCCAGCTTTCTGTTTCCTTGTAACTTCCCAATCCTTGGATCTTCGTCTGGGCTTTGCACTTCTACTGCCTTCTTTCTCCATCAAAACTGTTTTCTGGTGCCACATCCAGTTTCACAGCTTTAGTCACCATCTAAATGTTAATGACTCCCCTGCTCTAAACACCAGATGTGTATGTTCACATTCCTCTTATCCATGTGCACTAGGTGTCTAATTTGCAACTCAGACTTCCCATGTGCAAAAGTGAACCCCTGACCTTCATTATCGCCGCTCCAAACCTGCCCTTGCCTGGTTTGCTTAACTTCAGTGCAGTATGAAAACTCCATTCATCCCTCGACTTTTTTTTACTCACATAAATACCTTGGAATAGTTCTTGACCCCACTGTATCTCTTACATACCACACCCAAAGTGTCAGTAAGTACAGTTGCTGCTACCTAGATATACTAAACTTTCCAGAATCCAATGATCTCCCTCCACTACTCTGCTCTTACCCTGATCCGGGTCATTATTATCTTTTATCTGGATTTTCTGACTCTTAACTGGTTTCACCGTTTCTAACCTTTACTACCTCCTCCCCAACCCCAAAGTCTTATTTACTGTCTATCCCTTCAACATGACACTTGCTCCCATGCTTCAGTCCTTTGTGAACCTGTCACCTTCTCTGTGTGGCCACCCTATCTGTAATAGCGATTCCCACTCCAACACGGCCTGTCTCCTGACTCTACAGTTTTTCCTTAGCAATGATTATCATGTCATAGAATATGTTTTATTGATTTGTTTTGTTTTCTATCTTTTTCCACTAGAACAAAAACTACATAAAGTGTTATATTTTTTATATTGAACTGTTTAAAAACCCACATATAAAACTGTGCCTAGCACAGAATACAACAATTTTGTTGAACAAATGGTTGAAGTTTAACGTATTTTAAATAAAAAAATAAATCTGCAGTAGCAAATTTTCCCACAGAGGAAAAGAAATATTGCTAATTTTATTCTAAATCCGCCTTGCTTTTTGAGCAATATGGTGTTTGCAAATACTCTGTTATAATTTTTGTCCATATCTTGTAAAAAAGAAAATAAAATTTTATATTAGCAATATAACAGTTCTTTTGAAAACTTTATAATATGTAGTTTTCTTTATTTCCTAGTATTCAACTATCTTTTTTTATCCCTCTTTGCTCAACTACCACAATTTGTTTAAAGCAATGCTTAAAACCTGTGGAGAAGTGTTTTTCTTAAGTTAGAGGTAAGATTTTCTGTTTTATCAATCAGTGCCAGTCCAGTTCCTATGAGATATATTTCAAAGCCCATGCAAGAGCCTGTGTATATGCTAGCAGAAAACAGTATTTGCCTTTCAATGGAATTTTTCTGAGTTTAAAATGAACTAATTTAAAATATCCTGCCTAGCTAGAATTTCAAAGATGTATGCTTATTACCCTCATGTGAAAACATAAAGCAACAGCATGCAGAGTATACAAAAGTGTTATCTCTTAAACTACTTCTTCATTCTTCTCGTACCTTTTTAAGGAACGATTCCCTATGGTCAGACAGAAAATGTGAATATCCAAAAACAGTAAGAGTAAGATGTAAAAGTGATGTTATGCATTCAGCATCTATCTCCATGTACGCTTTCAAAATAACTATGTGGGTATCTCCAGCACTGCTTTTCAATATTGCCCTTTGGGAGGTTTTTTCCAAATGTGGACACAGTGCACCAAGTTTTTTACTCCGTAGGCATTCGTCAGTGCTTTAGTATAATATTGATTTATAAAGATGTTTGTCAGTTCATAGTAAAATAGGAACTTCAGTGTTGTACATGACGTGATAAACTGAAATTTGTGTAGGTAAAATATTTCAAATGAACAGAAATATTTAGTTTTCTATTATTCTGGTGGAAAAGTTGAGTGTTATATTGATGTAAATCAGGACAACTCTTAGCTAAATGTGAAGCAAACTGGGCCTTGTAACTTAGAGGAAAAGTCCAGATATAAATTCAAATACCCTATAATCTATGTACCTAAATATCTATCATTTGCATATCTAAATATAATAAAATTTGGTTGAGTACAACCACCCTTCTCTCTGGCCCAAATACACATTTGACTGTAGTGGATGTACCAATCTAAATTAGCTAGGCTTTCCTGCAATAATCTCATGGTTTAAATAAGTAATTTTATCTTTTTCTCATGCTACATGTCTTGCTAGGTGTTCTCATGGAGCTTTGATTGAGGAGGCCAGATTGAGCAAATAAAAATAAAAGGCATTAAATTTAAATTTTAGATAAACAATGGATACCTTTTTAAAACTGTAAGTATATCCCATGAAATACTTAGGATATCGTTTTACTAATTTTGTTACTGTTTGTACCTGAAAATCAAATTTAACTGGGTGTTATGTATTAACGCCCACAATCCCTGGTCACCATGTGAGAGGAAAGGGGAGTCTGGAGTTTCCATATCAGAGAACAAAAGGTCAGATCCCTCTATCTATCCCTCTCTCTCATCACATTTGTTTTCTTGTGCCATTAGACACTGTCAAGGAGACTGTTCATTTTTTTCCATTTTCTATTTCACATAACTTAAGTCAGCTTCTGAGAGTCCCCCCCAGGTTTATAACCAGTTTGTAGTATTACACTTTGAGAGAGAGTAAGTTAATGAGAATATGCCTCACTACAATTATATTTTATTCTTTATTAAAAATAAGAATGTATTTTCTACTTGCTCAATAAGTAGACTTATAAAAAAATATAAAGCCTTTGGTCATATCTATGTGATCATATGTTATAAGCTAGAGGGAATGCTTGGAACTGCACAATTATACAAAATGTTTATTAAAGTTAAGAACAAAATACTAGGATAAGTCTTGCATTAGGGAGATTTAGAATAGATCCAATTGTTGTTACATATTTCTCTAACATTTCCTAAGAAATAAAGATTGATATTGACTATATAATATTGTCAATCATTTCCATAACAGAAAAAACAAATTATGAATTTTTTTATAAACAGCTACTTGAACTTGGTAACTTACATTATTTATATACTGGAGTAGCAAAAGCTAGTCAAGAGCAAACTGGGTTAATTTCAATGATGGATGTTTTGGTTGAATTTGGAAGAATATATTAGAGGCATCTGTTTTTTTTAAATATTCGAATGTGATAAAATCTGAATGTGTTGTTTAGTTTGGTATATCAAAATACTGGTGTGCATGAAGAATATAAGCAATGCAGATAAGCAAGAGATTAGTTAACCAACATTTAAAGCATGGTTGAGGCATGTCTGTAATTGGTTCTTATGTTGCAAACACGTCCTTTAATGTTTTTATTTGCTTATTTGTTTGTTTCACCTGGAGATGGGAAATTTACCTCATGGCTCAGAAAACTTGCTATATCGAATCTGGAATTTTTATAGGCCTCTTCAGTTTTAAGGATGCTCAAGTATAACTTGAGAGTATTGTTAAATGGGGTGATAAGCATTTAACACTTTCTGCTTTGGAATCTGAAGATACTTGTTATTTTTATGAGTAGTAATTTTTAGATTATCAATTTTGTTTTAAAAAAGAAAGAAAGACTCTGGATTATATGTCTCTATTTTTTAATATCTTAGTCTACTCATGCTGCTATCACAAAATAGCACAGACTGGGAAGCTTATAAACAACAGAATGTTATTTTTCACAGTTCTGGAGGCTGGAAAATTCAAGATCTAGGCCCTTGCATATTCAGCATCTGGTGAGGGCCTGCTCCCTGCTATACAGACTTTGTCTTTTTGCTGTGTCCGCACATGGCATGAGGGGAGAGAGAACTCTCTGGGCCCTCTTTGTAGGGGCATTAATCCTATTCGTGAAGGCTGCACCCCGTGACCTATAGACAATGTTTGCTATAGACAAACATTCAGTCTATAGCAATCTCTTACTGTAAATATAACACTTTTTCAATATTAATAGTAAATATGTACATTTAGGGGTATATTTGAAATCCAAGACCTTATTATATTAAAGCATCTGGTATCAATCCAAGCTTTAGCATAAAGACTCTTTGATTTCCTAATACCATACTATACTTTCATAAAATAAAACAAACTATTATTTTCTAGAAACTGCATGTTTTGATTATAGTCTCATTGTAATATATAGGTGGGCCCCTCTTAGTATTACCATTAATAGCCTAATAACACTCTTGAGGCTATGGGAATCAAGGCTGTGAAAAATCCAGAAAACTTGTACAACAGAAGTTCAACCAACAGAACTTCTCCACATCCATATTCACACCTTACACAAACCACAAACACGTAAACTTTGCAGGTGAGGAGGGAGTGGCAAGAAATAGTCAAAGTGATGAAAAGCAAAGGCCTACAACAAGATTACTCTACCCAGCAAAGCTATCATTTAGAATTGAAGGTCAGATAAAGAGCTTCCTAGACAAAGAAAAGCTGAAAGAGTTCACCACCAGACCAGTACTACATGAAATGTTGAAGGGTCTTCTTTAAGAAGAAGAAGATACAAAAGATAAAAAATATGAACAATAAAATGGCAATAAATGCATATCTATCAACAATTTAATCTAAAAATCAAAATAAATGAACAAGGAATCTAATGAACAAAATAAACTGATGAATAAAATAGAACCAGAGACATGGAAACATGGAACAGACTGAGGGATCTCAGAGGGAAGGGGGGAATGGGGGCAGGGAAGAGGTTAACCAAATAACATATATGCATAACCCACGGACACAGACAATAGTGAAGGCCTAGGGCGGGGCAGGAACCAGGTGGAGGGTGGTAATGGGGGAAAAAGGGGGGGCATCTGTAATACTTTCAACAATAAAGGTTTAATATAAAAAAAGAACATATTGTTAAGGGTAAAAAATAAATATACGGAACACAAGTAAGTACCAATTCTAGTGTTTTCCCTTCTATTTTCTTTGTCCCAGTATTTTTGCTGGCAATCATAAATAGGTTTTGTATTACATCAGACTCAAAAAAAGAGGAAGAATAATTTGCCCAACCTTGTGACAACCATCTAGAATAATTACACCTCCTTTGTAATAAGAGAGTACAGAATTATTTAAATAAGTATATTCTATCAGTTCATTTGAAATTTATATTACTATGGTAAATATTTCAATTAACTGGCCACTAGGACAGCTTAAAACAGTACTCTAGAATGCCATTCGAGCTTGTGTAACCTTTCATAGATAACAGCATTCTATAACAGCATTCTAAAATGCTCCCCAATAACAACAACATGCTGCTCTTATAAGAGCATTCCAAAATGCTCCTCCAAACAACAAAAGAAATGGCAATAAAATTTTAAAAACTTTAACACCCATTATCTTTCTCAAAGATCTGAGAAATAAAAATGGTAAAAAGATGTGGTCTCTATTTATAAATTAGAAAATCAAAGCAGAGAGAAAGGCTAGAAATCTGTTCAAAAGAACATTATTAAATGAGAAAATGATTATTAAAACAGTTATAATCTAATAAAATTTCCACTTAAGTAAATTATGCCTTTTTCTGAGTCGGGGAAAAGATAAATTTTTGACGTCAATTTATTTTACCTCCCAGGCACTTTTTATAGAAACTCAGTTACTGGGTCTTTTACCAATAAGCCAAAATTTGAGGCTCTGAACTCTCTACAGGGATTTAAGGTCCATGACTGGAGATGAAAATACCTCCCCAGAAGCTCAGGTCTTAGCATCCTCAAAGCAATCTTCTGGAATAAAGGCATTATAAATGCTCCTGAAGCTATGAGAATTTGTTCCAAACACAGAATAGTGTTTTTTTGTCAAAGAAATAGTTTAAAAACAAATACAAATAATACTTCAAAAAATTTCTAGTGATATAGAATAATTATTTATAAAAATAATTTTCCAATGTTGAAGAACTTACTCCAAATAACATTTCTTAGCAACCCTTTCCTTTCTTATTCGTTATCTTTACACTTTTAACCCTTCCAGGCCTTTCTTCTGTCTCAATGCCCTGGAATGAACCTGTTACTTCTTAACCATATACCTTCTATCATTCAGTGACTGTTTCTTTCCACCTGAAGTTTTGTTTGCTTTGCTCTAGTCCCCAGATTCTCCTTCAGAAAAGCCTGAAAACCATAACTGGAAATGACAGATCCACTTAGACATTCCTGGGAGCAGCTAGGAAAAATGAACAGGTGAATATAAATGCTATACAGAGTATAGAGAACAGAAGAGGAAACAGAGGCAGTGAGAGGGAAATCTCTGGGATTTTCATACATTCTTAATTATTGTTTTTATCTTAATTGTGATCATTTAGGCTCTTTGAATTTAAAATGTGTATCTTTAGATCACCCCTTCTATACTATGTTAATTTATTTTTGATGTCTCCAATGTGATATCTCACAGGAATTTCACAAATAAAATATTTGAAATGAATGTCATGAAATCCAACTTCAGTGCCAATCTGATCTCCCCATAAATTTCCATATTCTATGAAAATCCACCAACAATAAACCTGCTGTGTAATTCAGAACTCTGTATTTATTTCTGATGCCTTGCCAACTCACACCCAATTTTATTTCTCTTCATGTCCTGCCGCTATTATGTCCTTTATACTTCCTCAGGAGATCCGTTTTCTCAGTAGTTACCACCACCCTGGACCAAACATCACCACCTTTGTTAAACTGCACGCTAGCTTCCTAGTTGATTCCCTCTCAATTTCTGTTAGCTCCTTTCAGTGTATTACCTGCATTACATCAAGTGTGAACATTTTCAAAAGCATGAAATTCTTCAACAGTTTCCTATTTTTAAGATACCTTTAACACGGTCTGCAATGCCAGCCAAGTGACCTAATTTTTGTCCACTTTTGCCACCATTCTGTGTTTCTCCACTCTGAGCTCCAGTGAGGAGCAAGGGCCCTTTCTGCACTTTTCCGGCAGGCATCTCAATTCCGTTACAGGATCATCATTCACTGGGTTTCCTGTCAAGAATGCTTTCTCTTGGCAATTAGGAAATATAGATAAAACCAGGTAAGAATTGTTCGAGCTGAATGAAGTAGCTGAACATATGCTGAAATTATTAACTAAATGGAACTAGTGGTCTTGAGACTTTCTTAACCTAGAATTATGATGAGTATAACGAATAGAAATAGAGGAATGACCATTGTGCGAAGTACACACAATGAATTCTCTATGGAATAATATTTTTTCTTATGTTCTAAAATAAGAAAATGAATAGAGAAAGTAGGCTCAAACTGACAGAAAACATATTTACTTTGAAAGCAAATGTTTTTAAAAATCATTTCACGTGATAAAAGAAAACATCAGATGAATTAACTCATCTGCATAATTTAGGCAATATTCAATATTTCTTAGAAAATTATTGTAAAAACGATCTTCTGGCAAGATAATTATCAAAACTATAAGTTCAGGTCTACTTTGGAGTTCATATGGAAACTTACAGAGTTATTCTACAAGGATATATTCACATTTAGCTCCAGGGTGAGGATATTCAGTTTCCGTTGTATGTTAGAAAAAGGCATTTGGTCATATGACCTATGAAGACCCCTCAAGTTCTATAATTGTATAGGTTAGTTTCTTCCTTCTTCATGGAATTGAATCAATTTAACTTTTAGTTCTAGTCACAGGGACAAGAAACATAAAGTCGGGGGTCTTTGGAAAGGACTGTTATTGATGAAATCTTTGACCTTTGGCAAATTAAGTTCCCTTTTTCTGTTTTTTTAAAAAGGCACTTCCCAAAAGTACCTTTTAGGGTTGTCTGACTACAAATTAGCTAATGTATGAAAAGCACTATAGTAATATTAAATGTCTCTGCTGATGAATTAACTGGAAAGCTCATGTGCCTAAATCCTTTGAAGCACCACTATTTTTTGTCTTTATTTTGAAAAAACAAAAAAATATATAACTTTAAAAAAGAGTTATTTCATTTAAGAAAAATGTAGCTACTGTCAATATGTACAAAGCAATGTGGCTTTGAACAAACATTCAGATCTACTGTCTTTTAGGTTTATATTCTCAGTGGGAAAAATTAAAACTGGGGTCTTACAGGGGGCAGTGTGAGAGAAGGAAGCAAGAAATAGGTTGAAATAAGAGACAGAAGACTGACAAAAATACAAAGATGAGAGAGGAGAACACATAGGGTGTGTATCTGTCTTTAAACTTTTTTGAATGCACACTTCATCTTTTAAAAATATTGAGAACTCATCCATATCATAAATATTTTTACTTACTTATGGCAGTTACTAGGTACAAGCACTAGTGGTCTATGTTATCAAAATACTCAGACATAAAATTTAAAACAATGAGATAAAGGTGAAAAAAATTTTACATTTATCGACAGAGTATATATATATTTTGCTTTCACTGAAAATATTATTGTAATAGTATCAGATGTAAGCAGCACACCCTTGGTCAGGCTTACTAAAATCATGGGTACACATTTTTAACGCCCTTCTTCAAACTTGCATTAAAAAACAAACACACACACACAAACAAAAACAACAAAACACCCCTACACCAGCTCTATTATTGTACCTTTTCTTTGATTACTCAGTTATTCTTGCAAAAAAATCAGAGTACTGCATTTTTATATTATAACATATGAGTTTAAAATTTACTGAAACTCGTTTGAAAATGGTTGAACAGATTAGAGATCTATGTTGCCTCGTTGTGCACAGTATCATTTGCTAATAGCTGAAGGCATCATGCATACATATCTGATTCAGTCTCCACTGTATTTCATAATAGGGCTGGTAACTTACATTAGAGCAGGGGAAATATGAGCACTACACTTTCCCTTTCACACATAATGACATTAATGGGAATTCATTAAATCTGACAGAGGGGGTTGGCAGAAAACTTTTAAGTAAGTTTAAGAACTTTAAAAGTCAGTTTAGTTATAGATAGAATATAATTTGCAAGCCAGGCACAGATAAGTTGAAAAATTCGAGAACTCTCCAACTAAAAGAAATAAATGTGGAAATAATTGTTAATTTCTCTGCACTTGAAAACCCTTATTATTTTCCCAGAAAACTTGTCTGACATATAGACCAAGGGGACAATGGGAACTTGTACATTAAATATGAGTAATATTAAATTTAATATATTTCTTCCGTTTAGAAATGATATAGAAGTTTAATCTTTTTCTTCCAACCCTTGATAGATTATCTTTGTTCTCTTTGGGTGTATATACCCCACGAGAGAGACCAGTGTGGTAGAGCTGGGAGGAGAGAGATTATGCAGATCTTCCTAATCTGAGTAACAATGTGGTTTTATTCCATCTGTAATAGAAACCCCAGTGGAAGCTTTAAAACACTGGAATTAATAAGCTGATTTGCATTTTAAACGTAATAAAGCTGACTCTTGTGAATGATGGATCAGATGAGTTTGAGAATGGAGACAGAAAAATAAGTTTGGTAGCTGCTGCAGAAGTCTAGTTAGACCAAGATAAAAACCTGAAATAGGCTTCTGGCACAGAGATGGAGAGAAGCAAAAAGAAAGTCTTCAGTATAGAAGGGAAAAGAGTCAGAGAGCAGTGATTCGTGTGATGTCCACATGACAAGGGGAGAAGATAAATTTGAGAACTGCTGAATTTGTGCTGTTGGTCAATAAAAAAAAAACCCAAAACACCAGGTCAGATTCAGTTTCCTGGAAATAGCTGGAGTAAGGAGGAGAGGACTGCGGCTGTGTTCTACACATGTTAATTTTGGGATGCCAATTACATACCCTCATGCAGTTCTCCCGCACAGATGGATCAATAGGTCTGGAGACACAAATTTGAATCAACAAGGCTGTGTGTGGCTCATGATGGAAATGCAAATCACAACCACAATATATCACCTCACGCCTGTTAAAAGTGTTCCGATAAAAAAGTTAAGAGAGAAGTGCTGGTGAGGCTGTGGAGAAAGGAAAATTGTGCACTGCTGGTGGGAATGCAAACTGGTACAAATTTATTAATTTTTATCTAAGTTTTCTGCAAAAGTGATTGTTTTTGTTTTTCATCGAGTATGTGACTGGATCTGAAAGGTTTAGATGAATTTTATATTTGTATATCTGAGCAGAAAACATAAATGTTAAGGCCCCAAGAGTTTAGAGGTGCTGCACCTTAAATAGAATGGCAAAGGTTTAGAAGCTTCAAAGAACGTTAAGACCTCTGTTCCTAAACTATCTGCCTCATGCTCACCTGTTTCCTCATGCATTCCCTGTGATAAAGCATGCATCTAAATTACTCTTTTTCAATTAGTATTTTATACTGAATATATGTCTTATGATATGAGCTATGTGGGTTTATAGTAAAAATGGGAGAATTTAGAATGTAACACAAAATAAAATATTTACAAAAATGAAGGGAAGACAGAGGGGAGATGAGAGATAAGAAAGGAGAAGTTAGAGAAGAAAAAGATGATTGTATCAGTCAGGGTTCTGCAGAGAAACAGGACCAATAGAAGATTATATACATACCCATGCACACATCCATATATATACACACATACACACATAGATGCATGCAGGTGTGTGCTAAGAGATCTATTTTAAGGAACTGGCTTACATGTTCGTGAGGTCAGCAAGACTAAAATTTGTAGTAAAGTCCAGCAGGCTAGAAACTCAGGGAGGGATTAGTGCTACAAGCTTGAGGCAGAATTTCTCCTTCTGGAAACCTCTTTTTGTTCTGAAGGCCTTCAACTGAATGAATGAGGCCCACCCACATTATGAAAGGTAATCTTCTTACTTAAAGTCAACTTATTGTAGTTGATAGCCACATTTACAAAACAGCTTCCCAGTAACACCTAGAATCCTGTTTGATTAAATAAGAGAACACCATAGCCTTGACAAGTAGGTACATAAATGAACTCATGTGGGCAAAATTCACAAAAGCAAATGACAGCAGGAACACATTGCTAATCCATGACTGGGGCATATACATTTTGCAGAGTGAAAAATCCAGAACAATGGTGGCTAATAACATGACTGAAGTCACTGTGTCTTGAGATAAAGTTTCAAATATAATGGAAACCCCATGTTGTACCTTTGTGGGGGGGTCCAACCCTGGAACAGCTTGTTGGGAGAAACAGTTGTGTGGCTGATGATTTTGGCCCTTGGCCCTTTATCTATTAGAAATTGAAACTACATTCACCTTACGAGCGGCACTGTAGGGCACAGATCTGCCTGGGTAGCAGTTCATTCTATTTGTTCAAGGAGTCCTTGTATTTAAAAACGCTTCTGTAAGTAACAATGGACAACAAAGGACATCGAGGAAAGATCCTGAGGCAGTGAAAATGATAGGACTCTGGCGCCTTACATTATGTCTCACTTTATATTCGCTTTTTATACGCCAAACTCATTTTACTGCTCAACCCTTCAATTAAAAATAAAATTCTTTTTAAATTGCTACTCTGAAATGGTGAACTAGAGGATTATATGGATCACTATAATACTGAAGAATCCATGGGAGTGCAGAAAGGTAGAGTGAGAAAAGGAGAGACAGGCAAAAACATAGCTGAAGTGAGGGAAAAAATACAATTTTTTTTTTAAGCAAAACCGAAATTTATAGCAGGTAAACTAACTTCAGGACTGTTGAAAGAATTGATTTTTTTTTTTTAAGGTACAAAATCCTCCCAGGGATGAGAAAAAGCTGTTAAATATCAATTTACATTAGATAAGAGTTTTGCAATATAGTACAGAAAATAAATCTGAAGCTTTATTCTGTTATTGTACCTAGCTTATGCTTCAGAAGAAAGAAAAGAAATCAAATGTATTTATTTAATCCTTTTTGTCAGTAATACCCAGGATGAAGGATTCATCTGTAGCCTTTTGGGTGCTGAGTTGCGTCTTAGAATTTCACATATATTAAAGTAAACTGTAATGCATTTTGATACAGAGACTTCAGAATATAGTTTATTTCAATTTATGGAAAAGGAGCATTTCTGCATAATTAAAATTTCATAAAAATTGTCTAATATTTTTATCAGTTATCAAAATGAAGACTTTTAGTGTTTTTTTAAATTAATAAAATGTATCTATATACATTTTTATGTGATTCATATTTCTTTTCACATTGAGTTACAGAAGGTGGTTAAGTCCTTAAAAGTCCAATATGTTTTTAGAAATATCTAGGAAAATATATTATAGTTCTTATATTTTCCTTTAAGACTCAAAGCTAGCATTGGGCTACTTTTTAGTAAGATAATGATCATCTGTGGAATTAAGTATATTTTGCCTTTTAAACTTTACTACTCCTGAAAAAGTAGATAGATAATATGAAATTTAAAAAACACGCAGAACAACTCAATACAAAGACATAGCATATCAGGAATTGCATCATTTGTGTTTAATAAAAAAGTCAGAAACCTGAGTCATTGATGGAGATCTTGAGAATATCATGCTAAGCGAAATAAGTCAAGACAGGAAGTTAAGAACCATATGATTTCACTCATGTGTGGAATATAAAACTAAAAGCAAAAAACAAATTAACCAAGAAAACTAAACCAATAAAAACTCACAGACACAGACAACAGTATGGTGGTTACCACAGGGAAAGGGGGTGGGGAGGTAGTAATGGGTAAAGGGGATCAAATATATGGTGACCAAGAAGATTTGATTTTGGGTTGTGAGCATACAGTGCAATATACAGATGATGTATCAGAACTGTACTCTTGAAATCTATATAATCCTATTAAGCAATGCCACCCCAATAAATTTAATCTAAAAAATTTAACTTGAAAAGATGTATATTTATCTCCAACCTTTGCTGAACTTGAATTAAGATGACCTATTTACAAACATTAACTTCCCAGGAACCTTTGTTGTTACGTGTCTTTCAAGAATCCCTGTTTGATTCTTAAAGTACATAATAAATCCTTAGTTATATTGAAAAAAATGGAGAGGGAAGATTATGTTACAATATGGATGAACGTTAAAACCACCAGGATAAAGGATAGAGGTTGTATAATTCCACTCATATGGAAAGTCTGGAATAGGCAAATTCATAGAAATAGAAACACTGATTTCATTTTCTTTGTTGCCAGGGAAGAGACACTTGGAAATACTAGCACTAGCAGGTACGTGCTCCTCCATGGAAGCGACACACAATTCTACTTATATGCATTATGTCTATTTCATAGGACTAACCAACTAACATGGAAGTGACTCACACTGGCAGTGAAACAGTGCAGGTCCCCCAGGTTCTTGGGAGGAGAGCTAGATATCTTGATGAGTAGTACTAGGTTTTAAAACAATGATATTTTTATATATTACACTTTAGCTACAATCATGTGTTAATCAAAAAGTTTATTTTATTTAAAAATGAAGTTCAAGTAAAAAAAAGATATATATATAGATATATAATTACTGAAAAGCATATAAAACATGCTATGTTTATAAAACACGTTAAGAATGAATATAATTTTATAAAATCTCTATCTCTATTTATACATCCACAGCTATCATCTAAATCAATCACTGTTTTAAAAGCATGCAATGAAGAAGGCTGGAAAATATACATAATTATTATCATATTTGTTACCTCCAAGTTATGAAATAGCACATTCTACTCGTGTATTTTTCTAGAATTTTTTCATACATTTTCTAAAGTGCATATTTATGATAAGCATTGAAACACAAAACGGCCCTAGCCACGTGGCTCAGTTGGTTGGAGCTTTGTTCTGTACACCAAAAAGGTTGTGGGTTCTATTTCCCGTAGGGACACATACCTAGGTTAAGGGTTCAAACCTCAGTTGGGGAGCACTTGAGAGGCAAGAGATTGATGATTTTCTCACACACCAATGTTTCTCTCTCTCTCTCTCTGTCTCTTTCTCTCTTCCCCTCTCTCTAAAATCAATAAACATATCCTTAGGTGAGTCTTAAATTAGCTGGAAGAGTCTCAAATTAAAGAAAAAAAATAAAACTTTGAAAACGTATCACCTATAATCTTTTACAGCAGACAGAATCACAGTTATCCCCCAGACATACATGGAATACACCAAATTCCTTGATAGTGGAGGAAATTTAAAACAAAGGAAATTCTTGCAGAAAACTTAAGTCTACGTTGTGTTGTTGGGTTAAACGGACACTAAGAGAATGATGTAATGAGTGTCATAAATGTGATGTTTATTCCAAGGTCTGAATTTGAGTTAGAAGACTCATTTTTGAGCACTGGTATATCTTGACTATATAAAAAACACTAGATAATTTGTAAGTTACATTTAAACTAAATTTAAACATTAAATTCAGGTAACATAATTGGATAGGTATACATATGATATATATACATATACACATAAGTGAAAATTTATGAATGGAAATGAGTTTTGAGGTCTATTTAACTTGAGAATGTGAAGATTACAGAACAAAGACACTAGAAGGGATATAAGTAGGTAACTGTAGAAGTTATATTGTATGGATAGCCTTGGTTTTAAAGCCTCTATCTACTCTACAGTAAATAGAAATAATAACTGTATCTTCCCCTTTATCCCATTCACTTAAGATATGCCTATTGACTTCATTTGTTTATTGTGTAAGATATTAAGAGTAAGAGGATCCTTGAAGCCAAAGTCAAGTTATACATAACTGCAAAAGATTGACACTAGTCACTCCCTCACTTTCTAATAGAAGTTCATATGTATTAGATGGAAGCCAACGCTGTTTAGGTCTCAGAGCCTTGGTTTGGGGAGTTTCTAAGTGAGATTGTTTTGCTACATGCCTGGCTAAATCTCAGCTTGTAGTCATTTATAGATCACTATGGCTCCTTATGCCCACTAAGATTACCAACTTCACTGCCAGATTTCATAGGCCCATTCAGCTAGACTGCACCTTCCCTCCACCACCTTCTTTGGAAGCATTTTTCACAATATTACAACACTCTTAATGTATTGCTTAAGTGGCTAACAGCTTCTCTTTATTAAAAGTTTTAAGTATTCCCAGATTTAAAAATATATTTTATAAATATACAGCAAATTGTATTATTTTTCAGAACTCCAAAGATTGCTAATATGCTAAATCTCCAATTTTCTAAATACAAATTAAAATTATTAGGTGACAGCTTCATTAGAATGAACCACAAACATACATATATATGTTTCATTGAATTAAGATCCTAATTTCTAACAATGCCATTAATTTTTTAAAGAATGACTTTTTCTTTTAATACTATGCAATTTAAATTGTATGCTAATAGATATAGGCTTCATAGAGTATTAAGACACATATCCTGATTCATCAACCAAAATTTTATTCAGGATCTGAAATCAATGGAAGGCTTAATGCTTTTTAAAATAGATAGCACAGTTTTAATTAAAAATGTCAGCAATGTAATTACTCCTTAAGCAAAAGGCCACAGAGAGGAAAATTGGATGATACTTAAATTGAGCATATGAGAAAATTAATTTGTATTTAAAAAGTAGCAATTAAACATTTCCATGGCAGCATGAGACATCACAATTTCAAGTCTCTTCCTCTTTTGCAAAGTAAAAGTTACTGAATTTATTTACTTTAATGGAAAATGTATATCTCTAGAAACATGGAAAAGAGCACTAGTTGCAAAATCCAAAAATGCATGCTATCTTGAATTATTTCTAGGGTAGTTCAGATTGTTCTTACTCTACATCTTTTGTATCTTCATTCCTGAAATAAATTACTAAGACTAAAATTTTACGTTCCCTTCGAGATTGAAAATGCTGACATTTGTATATAATTGTTGTAGTTTTCTAGATGATTACCAAAATGTGCACTGCTTGATATCTGAGCAGACTGACCATTTAAAGTTCTGTCAGCAGGAAGGAACAGTTGTCTTTCCCCTAAATTCTATGACACTGTGTACACAGATTCTTCATTCTCAGTATCTTTCCATTGTAACTTATAAAAAGAGAATCGCAAAAGAGGTAATTTATCCATTTATGTACAGTCCTGACATAAAATCCTCAAAGGAGAAGTATTAGATTTATTAAATTGAAAGATACGTTTTTTTAAATCAATCGTAATTGTTGCATTATAATTTTATAAATACAAGGAAGATGAGTCTTACATTTAGATACATTCTGCAATGGGACTTTAGACTAACAGGAATAATCTCCATTTTGCCTTTCAATGCTTACTCTGCTTCTCTTTTCTTCTAAGGATTCCTGCCACAACTGATAGTTGAATCATGTACCTGGTTACTGAGTAGATTAAAACCACTGCATCGCTGCACGATCATAGGTTATAGTCATAATCATCTTTTCTTATCCTTCATCTCAGCCTGATTTCATACTATGGGAGAGTAAAAATATCAGTTTTCTATTTAGGTATCATGGGTGGTTGTTTTTATCTCTCTGAAAACATTTGCTCTAGAAAAAATACTATAGTATATAAGCTTAAACAAAGGTTTATGTGGCTTTTGTGCTAAATTTTACTAAAGCTACATATAGAATTAAATAATGAGATATTAAAATAATAAAATAAAACTTTCTCCAAAATATGAAAAATCCATATACATTTAATGAAATCCAATTGAAGCTATTATATTCTGACTGTAGAAGAGCAAAGTTTAAACACCACTAATAATTTAGGTATTGTTTTTTAGTTTTCATACTTTAATACATTTCTTGGTTGTAACATCTCTAAATTTCTACTTATTCAAATCTACTTAACCTCATCAAAAAGGCTTCTTTTTTTCTTCTAAAAACTTTTTTTTTTTAAGTATTTAAGAAACAAGATTACTTAAGGATCTATTTTTTTCTTTCAAGGAATGTTCTCAGATGATATTATTAAACCATAATGTTTCCTCTTGGAATCAAATGAATCAAAATTCAATGGGACAACAGTGATAAATGTGATGACAACTTGTTAATACAAGAATATTTCTATTTTCTATCTTCTTTCCATGGCAGCCCTAAGTACGATTTTTCTAGTAGCACTCATTCTTATCCATCAGTGATTAAATCTACCTTAAGAAAAATGCAAACATATTTTTTTCCCCTCAAATTATTCAAGGTAGCTTTTCATTTGAAATACTTTTAAATTTCAACTCCTCCATTACACTATTTACTTTTAAAAATTTAAGTAATTCCCTTTGATATATATATTTCTTCTGGAAAATAAAGACCGGACTCCTGAAATTTTGGAGGTTTTTTTGTTTGTTTTAGATCATGTTGAATGTAAAAATCTGAAAAATCTTGAGGTGGGGCCAGTACATATATGGTTACGAAGAAAAATATGCCTGAAACTCATAAAAGTAGTATAAACTAATATTTAGAGTTGATAATTATAAGAATATATGCAAGAAAAGAAAACAAATGATTGGAAGCGGATGCATAGTGTATTCACAGAGAATGTGAGACATTACAGTTTGAAAATGGGGTTCTGGGGATGAGTAATAATGAGAGGTCAGGGAAAGAAGATTCAATGAAGACACTTGAGAAAGGATGTTCAGAAAAACTGGAGTAAAATGTTGGTATCTTGGAATCACAAATAGAAAGAAGAGAGAATCACAATGCAGAACAACATGCTGATGGTATAAAATGCATCAGAGATATTAAATAAGAATTAAAAAGCTTCCATTTGATTAAGCAATTAGTAGATTTCTGGGGGTCACCTTTATGAAATAAACAATGGATGCTTAAATGCAGTAAATGAAAACAGGTGACATGGTGATGAAATGATTATAAATCATGGTTTGGAGAACTTCCTTTGGATAGGCTGGCAAGCTGAACATAGGCGAGAACAGAGTAAGCACTGGAGGAAGGAGGGTATACTTTGAGTTTTTTTTCAGCTCTGTGGCATCTATATTTTATCTGTTCTGGAGGAAGCATGATTCCTGCCAGAGAAAAAGTGAGAGGTAAAGAGGAGTTGTCTGTTTGGAAAAAGAAGCAAGTGAGACAAGTCAAAATTGTCACCTAGAATCAATTACACAGCACGGATCCTTAGCAAGAATGAAGGGTAGAGTTATGCAGCAGACTCCTTCCTGGATGCTGATCTCACCCTACTCACATTCTGAATTTTACAGCTCTTTAAACAAAGTGTAAATAAAGGGTGTCAGGTGTGCTTAGCCTACTCATTAGTGGAATGTGGGTCCCATGGCAGATACAGCTCAGGATCACATGGGTGAGGTAACAAGTAAGCATTCATTCAAGGGAGAAGGCAGGGCATATGGCTGGCTATAGTCTCAACATTTGCATTTGGCATTGAAAGATCAGTATGGGGATGTGAGAGCCTGTGGTTCTTTGACTACAGAAGGTAAAAAATATTTATTCCAACTTGGAGTAGCCATGTATATCTTAAGAATGGCTGCAGCAGGCTAGAACGCTATCAATGGTAGCTGGGCAATAAAGACAGTGAGATTTGTAGCTCAAGAAGCATTCACCATGTCATCGCTGGCTTGTAATTGGAGGCAACTACATGCCATGGGATTTGGTAGCCTCTAGATATTGCGGATAAGGTCAGTTTTGCTGCTTATATTTATTAGGGCCATATTACTGACTATTTTAGAAGTTCTGCATGTCCTAGGATATGTTATTTTTCTTTATACTTTCTAAACCAAAGACTAAATCTTCATGGGAAAATTGGGTGCTTGATAAGCTGGATTGTCCATTATGGTCATTCATGCTTCAAAAGAAGAGAAGGTAGACTTTAATAAAATGTCTAACAAATGATCTCAGTTTGGTGTTTCTTTTTAAACATCTGTGGTCATTGTGTCCTCACCATTAGTGTTTGTGGCAGGGTCTTGCTCTAGACAGACTGACATCTTTATAACAATATGCTCAGAAATTGGAGCAATTTCCGTATCCTGTTTTAAAGGCCTGGGCATTGTTATTAAATAACTTTTTGTGGGGAAAGTCTGGACTGGGCTTGGATTCTTCTGCTTAACTTTATAATCGGTGTAAGCACACAGATTAATTTTCTAAATAGGGCCCTGGATATATTCAACACTTCTATAGTGATTCCATTATATCAGATGTCCTTTATAACTTCAGTTTTAACTAATTCAAGCTCTTCTTTTTAAGGTGTGACAAGATGTTCCTGCTAACACTTTGAGTGTCTACCTTACAACTGTGTGGGAAATAATATGTAATATTTTTGTGCCTTTAAAAACATTAGTTTTCATCTACCAAGTTGGTGAAAAAGTAAGGAATGGCTATTTATTATGTATTCAATTCTTAAAAATAATAAAGAAAACTTAACTGGTGTAATTGAACAGCAAACTGGAAAAAATTCCCCAGAGAAATGGAAATCGGATAGCTTTATGAGAAAAAAATATTTAAAAGATTAATCGTCATTCGGCTACTAAATGAATTTGAATATCAAATGTGTCTGAAAAAGGGTTTTACTTGTGTTAAGCAGAATTTTAAGATGTCCCTCATGACCTTTACCTCCAGGTGTTAGTACCATGATTACATTATGCGACACAGAAAAAGAGATGTTGCAGATATAAGTAAGATTATTAGGAAGTTGCATAAAATAGAGACATTATTCAGGTGATGCTAATCTAACTGCATGAGTCCATTGAAAACAGTTTTCTTACTGTTTGCAGAAGACGAAGCCAGGGGGAGCTGCAGCACAGGGATGATTTACCTTGTCACCTAAGGCTTGGAAAACGGAGGGAGCATGTGGAAAGACATTCAAGTGACATCAACACACCCAAAGTGGTTCCTGGATGATGGCCATAAAGGGAACAGGAACTCTGGTCCTACAATGAGAAGAAACTGAATTCAGCCAACAGCCTGAATAGGACTGAAAGAGAATTCTTACCCAGAGCCTTGAGATAAGAACTCAGCATCATGACTCAACATCTTGACTTGGGCCTTGTGAGAAACTAAGCAGAGAGCCAGCTCAGCCTGTGTAATTCTCCTCTACAGAAACTGTGGGATAATAAAAGGACGCTGTTTCAAGCCACTAAGTTATGGTAACTTGTTACTCAGCAATAGAAAACTAAGAGTCCTCAAATAATGTTCTCTAAAGACAATCATCTTAAGGTTTTCTAATTCAGAACAAGAACAATGAACTCTTATAATGATCCCGTAGGAGGTCACAAGCATGACATCAGTGTGTGGTTGGTTTCTATTTCTATCAGCATTCTATCATTCTACAGGTATTATAAATGCTGACTCCTTCACCAAGAACTAAATCCACTAATGACATATCTCATTAAACCAGTCTCAGTCTTGGGAACAGGTCAGTTCAGTTAATCAGTTGTGCCTCATTTCAGGAGGTGGTGATGAAGGTAGGTTCCACAGTTAGGCCTATGCCACAAGCAATCAGGTATTTAAGAAGAGACATCTCTATGGAAACAGAAGAATAACAATGGTTAATGACTATAATTCCAGTATCTGAGTTCTGAGGACAGCCATTCAAGACAATGTCTAGATGTCTGCCTCAAAGATGGAGTGACAATCTGATAGATTTTCCTGGCTTGCAGGTTTGAATGTCTAGTGATTTTTCAGCAGCAGGCACAAAGATTGTCTCTACCTTATGTCTCTGAAGTTTATATCAAGTTGTTCAACTTTAGCTTTCACAGCCTTGGGAAAACTGCAGTTCTAGTTGTCAGTGATTCTAAGTCAAAGGGTGGGAGAAATATTGGTCAAGTTGTTTTGGAGGGTCATAGCCAGATATTGGAGGAAACCAGAATTCAGCATCCACTCCAGTTTACAGGTAGAAAAAAAACCCTTCAAAGATAACGAACAATCTAGAATTTAATATCTACGAAGTATATTACTAAAACATAATTTTTGTTTGCTAGAATTCTTTATAAGAAATCTTTAAATGAAAGTTTAAAAGGCCCCTCGAGGTCAGAAATGCCAGGGCAAGGTCTTGCCACTAGACTTTAGAACACCTATAGATTTGCATGAATTCCTCTCTTCTCAAGGTCTCCAAAATATCTTGAGGTTCCTGCAACTACCAGTAAGTGACCTTCTCTACTCACATAGTAAGTGAGTAAGTCTGTTGGGAACCCTGTAAGCAAGGTACCAGGCCAATATTTCCAAGGGTTTTATTAGTCTCCATAAGTAATCTTAATTCCTTAAAGTTGAGTGCTCATATCTTAGTCTCTGAGTGTCTCTCTCAAATATGAGATTCCAGTCAAATCCTTGGTAATATAACCAGTTTCCAATAATGTCCTCTTACCAGAAGAACAGATTTTTATTGAACTTCTGCAAGTAAAAATATTGTCATGAAAATGACACCTTCCTCTAATCACTAGAATACATCATGATGATATACAAAACTATTTTATTAATGCTACATGTATAGGTATTCAACGGACAAATGATTTTTCCTATTTTGAGCACACAGCAATATAAAAAATAAAAGAAACTTTATATAATAGAGCTACCTTGTGCCAAAACAGAGAATTATCTTTGAATATCAAAGATTAGGCTCTGCCTCATTGCCCAAGTAACCAATTTCCCAGCGCCACCATTTAGACAGTTTCACAGATGACTGCAATACAGGGGAAAGGTTTAGAAACATACTATTATGCCTACTTAAAAAAATACATTTTAGAGTACAGTACTTAAGGTAAAATTTTTAAAATGCCTAATGGGAAATAAAGTGCACTGAAGGCTAAGTGGAAAGAATGGTTGGTCAATTTTAGCTATAGGGAAAAAATAGATATATATATTTAAAGAGAACTAAAATCCAGCCAAATGAGCTCTAACTATTTGACACTCTAGTCCTCCCCTGAAACTTTTCTGTGACTGTCAATAAGTCCATGACAGGCTGCTCTTAAACACAGCAAACAAAACATTTTACTGTAATACTTAAGATATGTGGTGCTAATTGGAAATACTTTGTAATACTAACTATACACAAATATAAAAGTATAAACCATTCACATTTCTTTGAAAATAAAACAAGAGTGAATGAGTAGAGTTGATCACTTTTATTGTATATAAAAATGTAATATAAAACAATGAAACAATAGTTTTTCTGGAGATACTTCAGAAAGATATTTAAAATATATTATGTTTGATAGTAAATTTTTATTAAAATTATAATAAAATGTTTTCTTTTAAATAATATATGAATGATTGTTACTATTTTAAAATAGTTTCTAAACATTTATGTAAGAGTGAAATAAGGTACAGATTTTATTTATTTATTTTTTATTTTTGTTTAAAATATTACAGATGTCCCTTTTTCTCCCCAATGACCCGTTCCACCCCATCCCTTTGCAGATTTTATTTAAATTATAGGATTTTAAATGTAAAAATTTGAAAGTGTTAGAGAAAATCTCCAGGAATTATATATGTGCAAATACTTATGTATACAAACAGATTTCACAGGTTCAGTATAAAAGAATCTTTAAGCATTTTGATCAGTACTTTAAAAATAATACAGTATTTTTTCTTGCACAGTTATTAGAGCCATAACAAAACATTCTAACATGTAATCCGTTTTTTCTTCCTTTTGATTCAAAAGTTGTTTGATTTTTTTTTTTTTTTTTTAACTGAATAGAATCTAGAGAACTCTGAGAGACAACTTCAAAAGCAAACTAAGGTTTTTATTTACAAATTCTATGGAATATCTAGTCACTCTCAGAGGAATTTTCTTAGGTCATAAATAAAGATGTCTTCTCAAAACATGAAATATCCCCACTGTAGCATTTCATTTATGGATACAGAGCAACTTATAACCTACTTATTTATTTATCTATTTAGTCTCTGATAATGTGAAGGTTTTGTTTAGTTTTGCTTCTATTTAACCACATAGTTAAGATATCTATAGAAAAAAGTTTGTTTTTTTTTTCACTTGAGGATGCAAAATTTGTTTCTATGTCCTCTAATCACATTGAATGAGTCATAAACTAACTGAATAACCGGTTTTTCATGCCATCTAATAAAAGCTCCAAATGTCAGAAAAGATGAAAGGGGTGTTTACCACGTGTCTCATTACCAATGAGCTATTAAGCAGCTCAGGGTATGAATCAGGGATATAGGCTGACATACATTTTCTTTGTCTTCTCTAACGAATATAGACAGTTTAGTTTCTGGGGCTTTTAGAAAGTGCCAAAAATCATTTTGTTTCATTTACTTGCACATTGTATGTAGAAATCAGAATGATTAAAATTTTTGACCCAAAGCTGTAGGAGTTTACTTTTAAGGCTGGCTTAACTTTTTCAGATAGAGAAAGAGTGTGTTAAATAAATAAACTCACCTAATTATCCTACTTTTATCTAACTAGTGCTTGATATTCCCTGAACATTTATGCTCTAAATCGACAGATTTTGACAAATTTGCTAAATCCTTTTTTATGTATAGTATATTTTCAATTCTAATATGATAAACAAAACAAAAATCTGTGAGAAAATGCCCTGAGATATTTGCTGTGATGAGAAAGACAGACACAGGCAGCTGTAAGTGCTGTGGCAAAATATGCTAATTTTATTCTGTATAATTAAAAATAAATAACCTTAGGAGCTTTGAATAGTCATATTTAATGCTCCATCCTAGGGCAAGATGGTGCCTGTCTGTAAGAAAAATGGTATTAGAACAATAAAAAAGACATGAAGCAATATTGAGTATATTAAAAATATAAAATATCAAACTAGAGGTATTAAATGCAATATATTAATTTGGTCATTAATTTTAAGTTGTATCCTAATTTGTGGCTTAGTATATAAATGAATATATGTTTACACATTTGCTTATATATTTACATACATACTGACAGACTTACATATACATATGTTTGTGTTAGAGTGAAAGGAAGTGTAGTTCTCTGAAAGATTATAGATAATATTTAAATTTGAAGCTGGCAGTTTATAGTAAAGACAACAGGATATTCCAGAGTATTCATTTCTGTGTTAAATCAGTTCAATTGTAAAATTTTATTAGGCTGTTTCGAAAGATTTTCAATGAAAACTTACATTCATCCAGTAAAGTAACAGATGGACAGCAACTAGTTTTAACTTTTTATTTTACCCAACAATGTACTGTATTATTAAATTATTCATTTTTAGGTTAAGAACATAGAGATTTGTTCAAAATTCCCATATAAGTTTATTCAAAATTCAAAGTGGTGAAAGAACCATTGCTTTAGTCCTTGAGGGCTGAATCATATGTAATATTTGACCTATCTCTACTTGAGTACTTACATGAGAATTATCAAGCAATTATAGGTCAGCCAAAAATTGTCTGCTATTCATAAAGCAGAATGTGTGAACTATTAGATAAATTCAGTTTATGTGAAGGATGAACAAAGATGTCAGTCTAAATATAGAGCCACTGTAGTTCCTGAATTATAGCCCTTGCCTGTCTTAAGTTAGCAATTTAATAGAATAATTGGCTAGATTTAGAGCTATTAAGGCATAACCTTAAAGAAATAATTTTAATATTTGATTACATAGGCAGACACATTTATTAGTAATAAAAGTGGTGAGATCTATTATTGTACTATAGGACAGAATAACAATGAATTATGGAAAATTATAATAAAGGTTGTCTAAAATTCTCAATGGAAATATGCCTATCTTAAGAAGGTCTGAGGAAATATGTTTAAAAGTTTTTAGCAAATAATATTAAAAGTTAAAAAATGAAAGAAAAGTAGAAATACATTTGGTCTAATTATTTGTTTACTTTGCTGTGCACATTTAGTTAATTACAAAAAGTGTCAGCAATCAGAAATGACAACCAACAAGAACCCCTATGTGATTTGATTATATCAATTTAAGTTTCTATTTTATAAATGGTTACATATTTTAACATTTCAGAGATTGTAGATGCTCTAGTTTTAATATATTTATAGTTATGTGCCTAATTTCTTTAAATGTATGACCTCTCTCAGTATTAGTTTTGCTTCTTAATTCAGTGAAATGACTTTTGGATCAATAGTTTATGCTACAAATTTTTCTGACCATTCTTCTATTAAAAGGTCAGATAAAAATGATGATGACAGAACTGATGAGACCAATCAATTTTTGTACTGGTCCAATTAACTACACATGCACTCCCCATTTACCCTGAAACAAGATATTGGAAGTTATTTTAACTGTCTGTAAAATGGTACCATGAAAAACATAAAAATAGCAATTAAGTAATACTTACTGTATTGCTCCTTGAAAGAACATAATGAATATATAATTTCAGAGACCGTTTTGTTTGTGTGCGTGTGCGTGTGTGTTTTGGTGAATTTCAAACATGTCAATATGATACAACATATAAAATGAAATCTTATTTCCATTTATGAAACAATACTTGGAAATGGTAAAATAGTAAGTAAAAGTTTCTTTTGTTTCATTGAGAAGGAGGAGGCTCTGTTATACCAAATTGCCTCTTGAAATTAAGAACTAAGATGTGCACTCTATGTCCTTTACTTAATCTCATTGCCTGTCATCTTTGCTTGTTCCAATTCAGCAATAAATCTCCCAGAATATTAGTTACCCAGGAGGCCTTATTTCACATATTAGAAGCTCTCTGATTTATATAATTGCAGAGATTTCCAACTTAAGGTCAGTTATTATGTGTCACATCTCTTAAAAATTAAAAATAGCCATTTTTATCTTTCTGTTTCACCTGAAGAGCCAATGTGTCATGCTTATTACTCAGCACATAAATAGCTCTTTAAAATGAATTGGATTCAGGATACTTAGGATATGTTCCCAGAAGTGGGATATCTGGGTCAAAAGGAAGTTCAATTTTTAATTTTTTTGAGGAAACTTCATACTGCTTTCCATAGTGGCTGCACCAGTCTGCATTCCCACCAGCAGCGCACTAGGGTTCCCCTTTCTCCACACCCTCATCAGCACGTGTTTGTTGATTTATTGATGGTACCCATTCTGGCGTATGATATGATATCTCTTTGTGGTTTTAATTTGCATCTCTCTGATGATTAGTGACGTTCAGTCTCTTTTCATATGTCTCTTAGCGATCTGTATGTCCTCTTTGGAGAAGAGTCTATTCAAGTCCTTTGTCCATTTTTTTAATTGGATTGTTTTTTTTCTTGGTGTTGAGTTGAAACACCAGTTTGAAAGAATATATGCACCCCTATGTTGATAGCATTATTTACAATAGCAAAGATCTGGAAATAGTCCAAGTGCCCATCAGTAGATGAGTGGATAAAAAAAGCCGTGGTGCATTTACACAATGGAATACTATGCAGCCTCAAAAAAGAAGGTGATCTTACCCTTTGTGGCAGCATGGATGAACCTGGAGATTATTACACAAGTGAAATAAGCCAGTCAGATGAAGACAAATACCATATGATCTCACTTACATGTAGAATCAAATGAACAAAATAAACTGATGAACAAAATAGAAACAGAGGCATGGACACATGGAACAGACTGACAACTGTCAGAGGGGAGGTGGGGGGGGACTGAATGAAAGAAGATGAAGGGATTAACCAAAGAACATATATGCATAACCCACAGACAGACAGCAGTGTGATGGTGGCCAGAGGGAAGGGGGGTCAGGAGCAAGGGCAGGGTGGAGGTAGGCAAAGGGGAGGGGGAAATGCGGACATCTCTAATGTCAACAATAAAAATAAAGTTAAATTTAAAAAGTAAAATGAATTGGATTTGGCATAAAAACTTTGATAATTAAGCATAACCTTAATTAAATGTGTACTTCAGGAGAAAAGGCAGTGATGCTTCACTATCACAGGAGGGAAACACAGCTGTACTTTTCCCACCATTTCAGAGATGATACAACTTTACTTTTCCTATCAGTGATAAATATGTAAATATTCTCGCAACTGTTTTACAAGTTATCTAAATATATTTTATTAAATCTCTGTTAGTTTCCAGTATAAACACTGCTTTTATATTTCTAATTACAAAACTTATTTTAGTCCTTATTTGCTGTAGATTTTTTTTGCCTTTCTGAAATAATTTTAATGTAATTAACTAAGTCTTTATAACATTTCACTTCCCAACCCAAATTAATTTTTTTCAATAAATTAAAATAATTGAATAATACATATTAAATGGCTTTTGTGATTATAGGCTTGGGGAATGGAAATTTAAACTTCATCTCCATTCCTCTATAAATATATGCCCATACGTTTCTCACTTAATATCATTTTTTAATCTATAATTGGGAAAAATACGGTACATATATAAATTAGCACAGAGCCTGGGATATTGTAATCAGTCAGATTAGAAGCTACTATTTAATTAATCTTATTTTAATTATACAATATTTTCTATATAAACTGCTTAAGATTCCTTTAAAGTCCAGTACTTTTATTTGGTTTTAATTTTGCCCTAATCTATATTTGTTGTGTATTTCCAATGATAATTTCTACTTTAGCTCACTAAAGTATAGGAATGTTAAAAAGTATAAAAGGATAAGAAATAATTTATAATAACAGAATTTTATAGTTACTATGTATCTTAAAAGTCATATCATCGAACACCTCATTTTAGACAGAGACTAGATACATAAAGCCCCCAGCTAGTGATTAGCAGACTAGTGATTATAACTAAGTTACAATGGTGACATCAAAGCAATCAATCTAGAATGCCCATTCAAAATATATACAACTCTTGAACTTTCATTGATTTCCTTATAGTTATAAATTACTGAAAATTTCTTATCCTATTTAGTAGTATATGCATATATACTTTATTATATTTTTAAATCCCTTTCTTTTCTTCACTCCCTACTGATCACAGGTTACAAGTAAATAAGTATATCTATTTGCTTAAATTAGTTTCATTGTACCTATATTTGCTGGGAAATTATATCTGTTGAACCTGCCATTATAGGAATTCAGAACATAATTTATGTAATAGTGTGTTAACTACCTAGTGCTGTATAACAAACAATCCCCCAACTTTGTGGCTTATAGAAACAACATTTATTATCTCAGTTTCTATAGGTCAGGATGACAGGTACTGCCTTCCAGGTGCCAGCTGTACCAGCAGTCTTCTCAAGACATTATTGGAAAAAGAACCCTTCCAAACTCACCCATGGGATTGTCAGCAAGTTTCAGTTCTTTGCAAGATATTGGCCAAAATTCTCCCTTGGCTCCTTGCTATCTTCTTAGGAGATTCATAACATGGCTGATGGTTTCAAAAGAGTGAGCAAGGGAGAAGGCAAGAGAGAGAAAGATGGAAATCAGTCTTTTGTAACCTAATCTTGGAGGTAACATTTCATAACATACTTTTGACATTTTATGTTTATTAGATGCTGGTTACTAGCTGCCGCTTATATTTAAATGGAGAGGATTACACAAAGGTATGGACTGTGAAGAAGTGGGAACCATTGGGGGCTATTTCAGAAGCTGCCTACTACAGAAATTAGAAATGAGGAAATGGCTTTACCGAAGTCTAAACTCACCATGTAATTTTCCCATGTTCATGTAGACTGGCTTTAAAAAGTAAATAAATAAAATAAAAGACCTAGGCGTTTTATTCGAAGTACTTCAGTTTTTCCTTGATACATTAAAAAATTATTGTGTTCCCTGCCATTCACTACAACAATGTTCTGCCTTGTTTGAGACAAGTGAAGTACATATAGAAGTCAAGATGATATTCAAGTTGTAAAAAGCATAAAGGTTTACTTTCTAGTCTCAATTCTAGTTGAGAATCTTTTCATATGTAACATTTTCTTTGCCTGTTACTTATTAGTGCCTATTCATTTCAAATTTCAAAACTCACTTCATCACTTTACAATTTGCTTTTTTTTTGCTTGACAAACATTAAACTCAGTTTAGCACCATGATATTTAAGAAATGTCTTTTGCTCTCAGAAGCACAAATCCAAACTTTAATACACAAAAGTCTAAAAAATATCCCAGCAGTGTAGTTTTAAATTAAACCAAGCCTTTGCTAAACATTATAATGTAGAACAAATGAATTGCTTTTCTACTTCCAACTCATTGATAGAATATTGGATATGCACAGATGAGAATCTAAGAGGAAGAAATGGATTTATTAATGTAGAAGCCAAAAATCTTAGTGAGCACAATATGAAATATATGACACGTGCAACGATGTGTAATTCAAAAATATTCCTAAAACCAGTAAAAATGTATAATCAGAAATCACAAAATATAATAGAGATATCCGAGTAGTATACTTTGCTTTAAAACAGAAACCAGTACTTTTCTTCACAAACTTTTGGGAAACATGAATTTAAATCTTGTTGGAAGGATAAGTGCAAGTTCTTTAAAACCAGGTGACTTTTACTTTATATTTGTTTGGATTTCATATTCATTTTATGTCTTGGCCACAGTAATATATTGACTGCACTACTGAAATAAAAATTGGAAACTGCTTTTACAATAAAATGAAAGTGCAATTAAACCACTGTCATAAAACTCTCCTCAGCAAACCAAGCCAAAGTTGGATACGGTGTTTGAAGAACTCAGGTTTTCATTAGTATACAGTTTTGCTCTATTATTTTAACTTATAATCAGGTAAGTAGTCCATTGTCAGAGAAAATTAGAAAGTTAGGCAAAAAGAAAGTTTTCAGCTTTAAAATATGAGTAACAGATAAGCACAATTAACATTTTGCTGCACATCCTCCCAGACTGATTCGGTGCAAATATATACCTATCTGCATGCATTTCAAACTGAACTTACTCCTCAATTTACTGCTTTAGGATCTTCTACTTTCAATATAAATATGGAGGGGAAATAGACACATAAGCTGACTCCCTGTCATAGACATACATTCAGAAGTTTAAGCTTTGAAGTTTCCCTTCCTCATTGTTTTCTTAGCAAGTTCTCCCTCCTGCACGCCCTTATCTCGGGGGGGGGGGGGGGGAGGGGAACAGAGGGGGCCAGGGCAGGGCATTCACGGGTAAAGGAATGAGGAAAATTTGAGTGCATACTAGAGACTAATGTTGGATTTCCATAGCATTCATATGTGGAGCTGTTCACCTTAACAGCTGTCTCACAAAGTGACTGGTTAACTGCTTTTGCAAACGTAGAGTATAGCATATTTATCTTTCAGGAAATGTTACATGTTAATGTATGAGTTTAGATATTAGTCTCCTAATGCTATGTCAAAAATTACCAAAAGTTTAACAGTATAAGGCAACAAAACATTATTATTTAACAATTTCTCTCAGTCAGGGAATCTTGGGACTATCTTAAAATTTTATCTTCCAAATTCTGGGACCTTTAAAATATTAAGCACTTAAATATATAAGTACTACTTTATTATAATTTAATAAATTTTTTAACTAAGGTATATTTTTCAAAATGAGACATTTACTTATTCTGTTTTATTAAGAAAAATAAATTTTAATTACAGAGAAACTATATGGAATTCTATATTTATTGTATATATATATATGTGTACATATGTACATTATTTGCCTGGTTTATATGGAGAATGAATTAAGACTCCAGAAATTTAAAAATTATTTTTAAAATTATTTCTGTGGTCTTATTTTATTCAAGTTACTTTATACTAGTGTTATATCACAAAAATATAAAATTATAATTTAAATAATAATTACATGTCATATCCCATCATATTTATAAAACATATAAAGATTTAGTATGAAATAATCAACATATCTTTACCTTGGTATGAATAATTGGATTTACTAATGTAACTCTAGTCAGAAATCTTCTAAAATAAAATAAAAAACCCACAAATTAAACTCTGAACTATATTTCTTAAAGCTGTGTGTGTGTGTGTGTGTGTGTGTGTGTGTGTGTGTGTAAAATTTATCTCCACCATGCCACTAGGGAAATTAAACTGTGAGACACAACCTCAAAACAGAGAGGTGAAGAAATGGCTCAGGTAAATGCACTTAGAACTAGACTCAGTTATAATAGGATATTCATACTTAAATAGCTATTTTAATCCTATTGTACTCCATTGAGAACTTTCATCACAGATTCATAGTCTGATAGTTCATCTAATGCAACTTCCTAATGTTTAGAAGTGAAAACTGGGACCCATCTGAGAAAGGCTGGGTGACTTGAAAATTGTTACTTGCCTAACGCACCAATTGGAAGTAGGAAAAGGCGGGCTTTCCGCTCTTTTCCCCACATTAAATTGCCTTCACCAGTTTTTTCCTAATTCTAATACCAAGCTGCTCATTCTCCGTTTGAAAAGATGTTGGAATTCAGAACACTAACAAGACAGAATGTGACGCTGCCTTGGTACTACTGTGCGATTTTAGAGTCTACCCATCACACACTCATACTATATGAATGACGCTAACCTTGCTACCTTAAAAATGTCAAACAAATTTTTCTCAAAATTAAGTTCTAGAAAACAGTAAAATAAATAATTCATCACATGTGTATATAACACTAGTAAAACTATTGTTTAGAGCAGTCAAAAATGAAAATACAATGTCCTTTAAGTACATGTTTGAATAATGCTAAATTTATTGAGTAAAATATGCATTTAAATTTTCCATAAGAATAGTATGTGCCTGGCTGTCTGATTTGCCTCTGTCTTCACTGGGCTGGCAATCTAGCAGAGAGCACAATTAGCAATGTCTATCAAATGTAATTGGATCACCTAACCTAAGCTCATTAGACTCAAGGAGGCTTCCCAGTAGAAGCAGTACTCATGAGAGATTGGAGTTTCAGTCTGATTGAAGAACAAGCAAGAAGGTCCCCAGCCAAGTAAGAGGTGACTGGGAAACTTCAGTATGGCTGTGGGGCATAAAGGACCTTAGTGGTGTGAATGTTTGTGCCCCGCCCCCCTCCATTCATATGTCAAAATCCTAATCCACAAATAAAATAGTATCAGGAGGTGGGCTTTTGGGATGTGCTTAAGTACCAAGGGCTGAGCTCCCATGAATGGGATTAGTGCCCTTATAAAAGAGCCTGAGAGAGCTCCCTTTCCACTGAGGACACAAGTAGTCTGAGACCTGGAGGAGGCCCTCCCTGGACCACGCTGGAACTCTTATCTCAGGCTTAAAGCCTCCAGAACACTGAGCAATAAATGCCTGCTGTTTGTAAGCCACTCAGTTGGTGATATTTTGTTAGAGCAACCCTAACGGACTAAGACACTCAGAATCCATATTTGAGGAGTCTGGATTTTATTCTAAAGTCAAAGAGAAACAATAAAGGGTGTTAAACAAGAAAAAGCTGGGATCAATTTTTAGAAGACTTTCTCTAGCTGCACAGGGAAGCATATATTGGAGGGCAGCTGGATGGCAGACCAATTAAGTTATGGTAGTAATTTGAGATGGAAGTCGTTTTTGAAAACTAACGCCATTGTGGGTCAAGAAGGGTAATTAAATCCAAGTACTCTGCTCATTAAAGGAGGGAAAGGGTGAAGTTCACCTTCCAGATTTCACCATGAGTTACACTTGGGTTTATGGGAGCATTCTTCATGGAGATTAGGAACTCATGATGAATAATGGACTAAGAAGGTAAGATAAATCTTCACAGGCAATTCACACCGATTTTTTCCAAACAGAAGCAATTCATGCAAATTCTGTAAGGAGATATTGAAGGAGTTCTTGGTTGTTGTCATTATTTAGAGATAAATTATAGATAAAAATTTATTGACCTGAGATATTATGAAAGAAACAGTGAAATAAAAATATTATGAATCTGTGTTTAAGCATAATGTATAGAAAAAAAGAAAAATATACCAAGCATTAGTGATATTTATAATCAGGGGGTATATATTTTATTCTATTCACTTTTATAATGTTTACTCTCAAATTTTGAGAGTAAAAATATCCAGTTTGGAATATGAAGTAAAAGGTTAGAGAAAATACTTGAGGTCTTGCAAACCCATTGCTCTGTTCCTTTTATTTTCTTCCTCCTTAGACATTAGCAGTTTGATCCTCATGAGACTTTTTGTCTGTCTGTTTGTGTTTCTTTAATTTTATTTTTTTTTTAGATCACTCATTGGTTCATACCCTGTTCCTTCAGAATGTTTTAGTATTTCTCTGGCTATGATTTAGAACTAAAAAATCCCTTTAAGTCATTTGAGTCGTTTACTTATGGTTTTATCTTAGCCCAAAGAAGTAGGTGTTACTCCTAGAGCACAGCCTTTCCTATGACAGCTTGGGCCTTGCCGGCTCTCCAAACAGCACATCTTCACTTTGCCTTGGCACGGTCCTCACTTTAGTCGCTGCTCCTCAGTGAAGTCTCCACTAAGGTCTCTTGCATATTGTTTTCTCCTTAGTATCTCAGCTCCTATTTACACATGCACAGCTTAGAAGTTGTCACGTAACTCAAGAAAGGACTGTATGCAGGCAGAGCTTTTGGCTGAACAAAGTTTTCATCCCTTTAAGAGCAGCTGCCTTGCTAACTCTTCACTTCAACCTGACTGTTAATCTCAGTCGAGTCTACCAAAAACCCAAAGTGATGTCTTTCTCCTACAACTACATTTTTCTTGCTGGACATTTGAAAATTCCTTTAGAGTAAAAATGTATGCAGGTCAGTTCACTTCCCTTCTCTGTAGAATGTTCACTGTTTTTTGTTGTTGTTGCTCTCTGATATTCATTAAGGGTATTTTGTGTATTTTCTAGCTTTCATTGTTGTTTTCAGCAGAAAGTTTGTTTTGATAAAAACTATTCAGTCACACTCAATGTGGAAGTCCTATTTGTAAATCTTTTTAAACATAACTTTACAATTATAAATAAGAACTTACATATACATAGAAGAGAATTATGTAGGTCAAAATTATTTTATTTGATTTTATGTTAAAAGTGTCATTTAAAATGGATACAACAGAATCAATATAAATAATGTATATTATTTAATGTTTCTTGCTTTACAAATACTTTTTACTTGATGTCAAATGAATCACACATTTCTTCAAATACCAACAGTAATAACAATATAATGAGTTAATGTATTTATTTAGCAGTAATAGTCAATAATTTAAGAGTACATTTAACTTTAAGAATGAAAAAGTGAATTTTATTTCAGTTAACACAACTTAAAAATACAGTCCTCCACATTATAAACAGCTTAAACATACAAAAAAACTCCAACACTCCAACAGAAGAAATTTAATCTTTAGTATCAAATACTTAAAAATATTAGAGAGGAAAAGGCGACTTTTTTAACCAAGATTTTCAAAAGAATTTCATGAAGATTTAGAAAATTTTCAAAGAAAATTAAGAGCAGTGACACTGGATCACAGAATGTCCTCTTAAACATTTACAAGATTTTATTACTGAAGGTTGTATGTTTAAGCACAGTAATAAAAATGAAAATTACTTCATTTCTTGGTAGAATCTATAAATGTTAAATAAAGAGACTAGAGCTTGGATTAATCAATCACATAGAATTAAAATTTGGCTACTCATATCTAGATATGTCTTTCCATTCTCAGCTTCATCAAGAAATATCAAAAGGCTGTTTAAGTGCCAAAGAGAATTGAAAAATAGTCTTTTTTATTTTAAAATTTAGATGAATAATTATAAGTTTTTATGTTGTAAGTATCATGAAAATTTTCTCTCATATGCACCATAGAGCTTTAAGACAATGGTATTTATTTATGAAATAATACTGACAGATTTTCTGAAAAGCAATCCTACACTTATTTTTAACTATCAATTTTTTTGTAATTTAGCTATAACAAATACATTTTTTTTTCAAATTTAAAGTAGTAAATCTTATATTTTAGATTTTATGTTTATTTTTAAAAGAAGCATCTGGCGATTAGATAACTACAATGTTTTCCCCCCATTTTTTTTACCTCTTTTTCCCTCCCATCTTCCTAGCCACACATACATATTATTTCAATTTTGATTTCTATTCGAAACATATTTATGTCATTGATATGAAGACATGTAAGAGACACGTATACCAAAAATCTTTTCACCAAATGGACAACCCAAAAAACTTCCCCAGTTTCAGTCCCATGGATTCAGTAGGACATGATGTTTTATCATTAGAAGACAATTAAAATGAGGCATTGCTTTAGGAGAGGGTGTGATTTTAAAAGAAAATGAGACATGGTATACAAAATAGAAAGCAAAATATTACTGGGTACAAAAAATGACTAATTTATTTACACTGACATAACAAAAATATTAAAAACAAGGTGATGGAGATATAATTTTATGTTTATACACGCACATATGTATGCGTGTATAAAAGAACAAATTATTAAATACAATACATTCTCTAAAGAACATGTTTAACACATAAATGTATGTAATCCTCTGTTTTTTTCAGTTTTACGAATAAAAGCAGTAAAAATTAATTGCTTTGACAAGTATAATAATAGCCAGTCAACAACAGGAAAAATATAGAGTCTGAAAGCTGAAGATTATGCAATGTATTTATAATATTTGTCAGAAGTTATTTCAATGAAAAGACATCACATTTAATTGTGATTAATACCTTTTATTCAATTATAGAGTTTTAATGTTTAAATATTCTACAACTCTTGAAAACAGGTGTAATTTTGAAAATGAATATTGTATAACAAGTTACTCTTTTAATTGATTTTAGTGTTTTGCAGAACATCCTAAAATTATTGGTAGTAGAAAATTATTTGATATACAGATTATTTGGTTATACACACAAATGGCCACAATTCCATAATTTATTCCTCTATTTCATAAATAGAAATCTAAATTTAAATACAGTGTGATTCCACGGTAAAAGTTAGAATTGCTATCTGTTATGATTAATTCCAAATTTGATTATATAATCCTTTGCTTATAAAATACATAAGCCAAAACAATAACCAAGATGTAAACAGAAATACAGAGAAAGATGTAAGAATAGGGGACCTTAGGATCACTTTGACTGACATGGGCAATAAAAATGGACCTGTGATAAGTTCTATCTACATTCACTGAAACAAGAACACAGTTTTGCATCAACCTCACCTTCCTTTATATAGGCTTACCTTTCTTTTATTTTACTTTTCAGACAATATTTAAACATAATTCTTCAATAGCTTCTTGCCTCAGACATTGAGCTAAAGGTAAAACCTTTGTTAGGTCCTTTCTTAATGATGCTGCCTTCATTCCCTGCCCCCCCAAAAGAATTCTCTCTTATACTGAGCTATCATATCTAAATGAATTTATACTGATATTGGAGTACAGAAGTTAAGTCCTGAGAAAATAGTCAAGATAATAAAAAATTCAAATCAAGAGTTTAGTCGTGGTTCCATTTCCTTAAATTGTGTCCCTGCTCCTAAGCTTAGAACAAGGTAACCATGATGTGATATTTTCAGGTCATTTAAGCCTGTATTGATACTTTTTAATGTTGCCCCAAAGAAACCTTTGCAGTTGATCTTACAGGGCATAATATTGAGATACCCAAGTTAGTATTTATTTCTTTTACCAACTAGAATTATGCTCAGTGTTCTTGGTCAATTTTGGGCTACAATATAAGCACCGTATGAAAATAAAATTTAAACCAAGAAATTTCAATTTCTTGTTCTTACTGAAAAGTGCCCAAACTGGTAAAGAGGAAGGGACTTTTCATCAGAGGCTGCAGTGTGGCTGATCTTATCTGCATCAAAATATCACACTCAAATTTTAATTATTCCAAGCCAAAGGCTCAATTGTATAGATTTTTCAGTGTTGCAAAGATCCCCAGCAGATAGCAGGACACATAAGATTAGCAGAGCAACAACTAAATGTCATTTAGGAGCCTTTCAGAGCTTGTCTCAAAGTTGAGCTAGACCTTGCCCTCAGGAGGCTTGAAACCTCAGTAGTTCTGAGAAATGACTAAGACTCAAAACTCATGCCTTTCATTGGAATTTGCTTGCTCAGGTGAAGCATATATTGCTTCTACCGTGTTACCTAGTATTCAGAGAAGGCTAACTGTCCTAATTAGCAATTGCAATTCAGGTAAGTCTCACTGTCCCACCCAGGAATTACTCTCCGCCCCAAGTTGTCCAATCAATCATTCCCATCCCAAACCTCTACTAATTAAGCTCTCGCATCCCACAAAATGAAAGGAATTTGTTACGCTTTTGGCTCTTTACAGTGTACTGTGACATGTCTTGAAAGAAGCAACTACATAAGTATTTTGGAATCTCTTCAATCATTAATGTACAAATGTTATTTCTCTATATAAAAAAAGTAGAGATTTAAAAATTCTCTTTAATTATGAGCCACTGGTTCCTTTCCTTTTATGAAAAATAATAGCAATAGAAATGGTAATGCAAATCAGGTTCATAACCCACCACTTTTGTATCTTTCTTCCCATTACTATATGTGACAGAAAGAACTGTGTCAAAATAACCAAAGCCAGACCTATTGTACACAATCATAATTTTATCTATTCTGAATATCTTTAAACAGACTCACAGTGGGTTCACGGTCTCTAGCAAAGTCTATTCTCCTCTAAAGAAATACCTATGGGCATGTGAGGAAAAGTCAGGCATTTTCACTTCTTTTTAAACACAAAGAGAAAATACAGCTATTTTAAAAGCCTTCTAATAATTAAATGGAGATCTAAAGGACCAATTTGCAATAGGCTTTTTAAAGAGCCAAGTTCATTATGCTGAACTGAACTTATAATCGTTCATAGAATATTTGCATATGAGAATTATCTGCATTTCTCAAAACAGTGGAATGAAATTGGAATTCTCTTTTCAATATATTTGAATGCATCTGCATGTGCATAGTGAACTGGAGAGAAACATGGTTATTGTATGGAATAACATCTATCATTTTCTGAAATATTTGAATATAGAGGCAAATGCTACTTAAAAATGGAATTATCAATCTAATTAAATGTTTCTTTAAGTTTTAAATTATAGATTAGTCAGCAACAATTACTGAGCGTAGATACATAAAGTACTCAGTCCATCTGATTCCTTTAGTTAAAATACTGATGGATAATTCATAGTGTCACAAATCTTTATAGAAAACATGAAGGTTTCAGTCCCATTGATTCCAATATGGTTGAATAAACATGGTTTTGAAAAATAATCTGTCATCTCTAACCTCTATGAACACTTCATTATGGCATCTCATTAGATAATTCCATTACTTTTTACCAGAAAATTTATTAGTTTTATGCATAATTTTAATTGAAAATTGATGGTGACAATGGCATTAAAGAAAAATCTAAAAATAAAATTCATAACTTTTCTACTCTTGACACTCATTTAACAATTTTTCTATCAAAACATTATATTATTTTTATTATAATCATTTTTTTCTGTCCACAGTGTAAATGCTGATTTTATCTGTCAACTTGACTGGGCTAAGGAATGTACAGATAGATGGTAAAACACTATTTCTGGGTGTGTCTGATTACTGTGTATATGAATTATTTGAAGTGTTATATACGCAAAAGACTGGAATCTTCCATTTCTAAGGCTATAATTATAAACCTGGGACATCTGTACATCAAAAGCTCCTTCTAGAGGAGAAGTAAGGCCTAATAAAGAGCTTCTTGTCTAAAACAGAACAAATATGCTCAGTAATGGGAAGAATGCTGTAACATGTTCAGCTGACATTGAGGAGATTAGCCTTGGTTTCCAAAGGAAAGTGAAATAGCCAATTCTACTTTTCAGCATGATTATTCTAAAAGGGTTTAATAAGAAGCAGCTGAAACATTTTGATGCCCTTAAGAATCAAACTTTTTGTTTTCAAGTAGGTCACCAAATAACGTGCCCCCTTATATTCTGCATTAACTAAAATCCCAAACTGATTTCCTTCACATCTCTAACTTTATTCTAAACCACGTTTCCCTTTAGTGATAAACACATTTTCAGTTAAACATGTTCAACATTAATTCAATTGTATAGGCTAGTTAAGGTTTTCAATGGTGGTTTTAAAAATACACAAATAGTCTAATGACTTATTACATTACAATGATGCTGGAAACTATAATAATTGATATAAAGGCCTATAGCCTTTTAAAGAATATATAAAAATCTTTTGGGTCAACAATTAATACAAAGTACGTACAAAGACAGATCATGTACGATCGTTGACATTATACCATGTTAGTATTTCAGACCAGTTTGTTATAGAAAAAGGTCACTCAATATTAGAGACTCTTGTAAGAGAAAGTGCACTTGAAAGACTGAGAAAATAAAAGCTGAGAATGATAAATAAATATAAAAGGGTTAGGAACTGAGTATTAACTGTATTATGATTATATATATAAGCACATGTATTTAAAAGTCCTTCAAGTACATAAAGGAGTAAAAGCTCCTCATGGACATGGACAACAGCATGGAGCTTGTGTATTGGGTTAATTTGAAGTGAAAATATAACAGACTCTAGTAGTTGTATCAAAGACAGAGCATCTTTACTCCAGGCAAAGGAGTAGTTATTGCGAGGGTGGGAAGTGAGGGGAAGCGGGGTGACTGGAGGTGGAAGAGGGGATAAATGGTGATGGGAAAAATAAAAGACAAATAAATGAATAAATAAGTAAATAAAACAAAAAAATACATGAGCTCATACATTTAAAAAAAATAATAATTTGGCCCATGTCTACCTTGGTTTTTCTAACTTCACCTCTCCTTTGAACATATTTTTTCCATGTCTGTAAGTACTGTTGACTACCATATCTGTGATTTTCAGCTCCATTATCTCCACAGATCTTCAACACTGCATGTACAAATTCCTTTGACATCTCCATTTGAAAATTTAAAACATCTCAATGTTAACATGGACACAAAACAGAATTATTGATTTCTGCCTTCCCAAGCTCTCTGTGCCTCCTCAGTTTTTCCTGATTCTGTTTATTGTATCACATTTGCCCAACATAAAAATCAATGACACATTCCTGGTTCTTCCCTCTCCCAAACCCCTATCTCATTCATCATCGTGTTCTTCAGTCTTTATCTTCAAATGTTTACCAAATTCCCCCACGTATTCCATCTCTACTACAGCCATTCACATCCCCATTGTCTGTCCCCTAGACTACTATAATACACACTTAATGGCTTATCTAATTCTAATGCCAACCTTTACAATCCATTTTCCACATAACCGGTTATTACAAATGTTCCCAAACAAAATTATTTATATAATTGTCCTTATCAAATTGTTCCAATCGTTTTTCAAAGCAGTAAGAATAACACCCCAACACTTAGTATTGGATTACAAAACCTACATGATAGACCCTACTTATACATCTCACGTAATTACCTACTCTCCCACATTCTCACTATTTTCCAGTGACATGGACTTTTAAAAATGTTCCAGATTGCTCCTGCCCCAGACCTTTGCAGTACTTGGTTACTTTTCTCAAAATAAGCTTTTCCTTGGATTTCATAGAGCTGACATCATGTCTTTTTATGCCACAGCCTTAATGTCTCTGTCACAATATGGCCTTTACTTAACCAGCTTACTCTCACATTATCGTATCATTCTATTTCTCTGCAGAACAGTATTCACTTTCTGTATTCAACTATATATATATATATATATATATATATATATATATATATATACACACACACATACACACACATATAGTTGATTTTTTTAATTAATTTCTGGCTTCTGACCAAAAACATAGGCATATGCAAAAGTGAAATAACAAAAACAAAAGAGAAAATATGGTGTTGAGAATACAGACAGTGAACAAAAAGGGGAAACCTGGGTTTACACTGATCAGAAGATTATGCAGCCCGGCCAGCATAGCTCAGCAGCTGAGCATCAACCTATGATCCAGGAGATGGATGTTCAATTCCTGGTCAGGGATTAATGCAGGAGCCTAGACTTTAGACTTAAATATTTAACTTAATTCATTTGGATGTTTCATAATGAGTTGCTGATTTCCCCCCACCACCTCAAAAATGTTCCATATTCTTGTATCAGATGATGGCAATACATTCTTTTAGTTGGGGATGTAAAATTTCCTAAGTATCATCTTTAACATATTTTCTTTTATAAGCTATATCTAGTCTGTCTGAATGTTTTTTGTTACACTATTCTAATACATCATGTATCTGATCACTTACCAACACATCTATTATTATACTTTGGATTAAATTACCATTCCCTCTGACTGCCAGCCACATAACCTCTATAGGGATACTAATAAATGTAAATCATATTATATTTCTCTTCTGCTCAAAAATCATGTATGGCCTTGGCCGGTCTAGCTCAGCGGTTGGAGCGTCAGCCCACAGACCGAAGGGTCCTGGGTTCTATTCCCACCAAGGGCATGTACCCATTGCAGCCTCAATCCCCTGGCCCTGGTCGGTGCAAGAGCAAGAGGCAACCAATGGATGTGCCTCTCTCGCATCGATGTTTCTATCTCTCTCTTTCTCTGTCTGTCTCTCTCCCCCCCTTCCACTCTCTGAAAAGCAATGGAAAAAATACCCTCCTGTGAGGATAAAAGAAAAAATTAAAAACAAAACTCACGTATGGCCTCCTACCTCACTCAGAGAAGAATGGGGTCTGCTGAAATACCTGGCGCGAGAGGATGGCTTCCCGCTCAGATCTGGAGTCGTCTTCTACTTGTTCTCTCTGATTTTGTAACAGATCCTTACTAATTTTTAAAATCAAGCCAAGCGGGCACAGGCCTCCAGGGTGTGTCACTTCCCTGCCTCTCTGCCCTAGATCTCCTCTTCCCTGGTGCTTACCTGGCTCGCTCATTCATCAATTTCAAGCCTTGTCTAGTTAACTTCTCATCGGGAGATATTTAACCACTCTGTTTAAAATTATAGTCTCTTTCCTTACACTTTCTCTCTCTTCCCTTCTTTATAGCGCTTCTCGTGATCTAATCTACTATACGCCATAATCAGTTTGTTTACACTCCTGTTCTATCTTTCTCATTTTCAAAGAAATTATATAAGGGTACAAATTTTTATGTTTTGTTCAATTATTTATCTACAGGTTTAGTAGAAAAGATGGAAATATTATATGTTAAATAAATAAGTACATAAATACGTAAATGAACAATGTATGAACCAATCTAAAACAATATAAAAACTTCAAAAGAAAAATATTTAAGCCTTATAAAAAGACTTTAAAGAATATATAAATCAAGTACATTTAATCCATTTTCACAGATAAGAATTATCAAAATTATAAACTTATCAATCCCTTCATGTAGTTTATAGATTCAATGGAATTTAAATAAAAATGGCAAGAGACATTTTATTCTTTTGGTACCTTGGCAAGCTTATTAACATTAATTAAAGTAATAATGACCCAAGGATAGTCAGGATACTCAATATACTCCCAAAGAAGGATATATCGGTGGCAGCTGCCCCATCAGATAGAAATTCTAATTATAAATACACCTTGTGCTAGCCCCCAAGATGGAGTTCGGTGATTTCTACCTTCCTGGTCTCCACACACTACAAACTGTGTAATCCTCTCCCCTTAAATAACACCTGGATTTACTGACTTGAATGAAATCAATAGCACAGGGCAGATACAATGTGATGCCAATTTAGATATTGGGTAATTAAACATTGTGGCTTTTGTCTTGGGTGTGCTCCCTCTCACTCTTCCTCAGATTGCTCTCTCTATGGGATGGGAATCCAGCTGCTATGTCATGAGGAAGCCCTGTGCAGAGCTGCAGGTGGTGAGAAATCAAGGACAGTCAAGTTTGGATGGAAAGCCTCCCCCAAGCTGACACTGTAGCCCAGTCAGTACTTGGACTACAACCTCAGGAAAAACTTTGACCCACAAAGAAATCATGTTTACCTTGCTGGCCCAAAGAAAGTGTGAGATAATAAATGTTTATTGTTATTAGATTCTAAGTGTGGGTATAATTGGTAATGGAGCAATAGAAAACTAACAATCATGGTAATTAGTAAATGATGCATTGGAATGGAGTTACAGAAATATTAAAATAAAATAATAGATTGCCCAGTAATATATGTGTGCATATTTAAGATCTTGATACAAAACAGATGTGGAATTGCAGATTTAAAAATAAAAAAAAGAAAGAGTACCACTTATTGCTAACTTGGGGTCTCATTAAATTTAAAATGTGATTTTGTTTTTATAACATTGCAGAAGTAAAATGGAAAAAATACCAATCTCAAGTACCAGTAGTTTCCTTGGAACTGATGCACTGGTTTATTCCCAGTTTATGGAAGGTCAAACTATCATGGGAAGATTCTAATTGCTCCTAGAATATCAAATGCTATAAGAAATTGGTGTGGACAGAAGGATTTGATTGAATTATCAAATGCACTCAGCCCAAATTCTAATACAACAAAATCAATTGCATTTCTATTCCTTTGTCATTTAAGCTCACTTGTCTTAAATAGATGGAGGGAAAATGGGGTAAAAGTCAGGAAATTATTTTCTTCCTTCATCGGAATATTCCCACTATTTTTATGGAATAAAAAAGTTTATAAATTATCAATGATAATGCTAACAGCAGTCTGAATAGCCTAGTATAACAAATGGGGCATGAAAACCTTTAGTTATTAACCACTATCTTAATAAGTGTATATATATACCCATGTGGCTAATTAATCATCAAAAGCTACTGACAGATACAGTGCTAACTAGTACCAATCCTTAGTTATTTTACATAACAGTTATCTAAACAACAGAGTTTAACTGCCTTGTCAAAGTCACACATTAATTTGTTAAAATAAAACACACACACAAAAAAACTTGCCTTATTAAGAGGCAAATTGCTTTGTTATCATTATGTAAATACTTCTTGAATAATTGACAATTATGCATACCTAATCATTGTTTTTGGTCACTGCCCTTTTTATTAATGTCAACAAAATATGTACTTGAAATATAATTTTTTTCTTTCTTTACTCAACTTCAACTTTTAGGCTGTATGACTTCATAAAATAAGATATAAGCATCTAGGTGAGGGGTGAGGAATGTCTGCCCTTGGGCCCTATACAGCCCACAAAATCATTTGGTCTGGCCCTGCCAAGGCAACTGAATGCAGGACTCAAAATTCAATAAATCTAGGAGTTTTTTTCATAGCTAATTTTTTAAGCTCTAACCACTGAGCCAAACCAGCTAGGGCTCTCCCCAAATCTTATATCCACTTTACTATTATGCCATTGTTACTTTAGTCATTTGGCATTGTTATTTCAGTAGGGGTACAGGGAAAGTTGGGGATTCACATAATCTTTTTACTCAATAGTTGAACTGTCTTAGATTTCAGTGAATCAAATACATAATTTTATTTTATGTGGGTTATATGTCTATACGTATATGTACATACACACATTTGTGGTGTTCAAGCTTACTACAAATATTCCATTCAATAATATCCTGCTTACCAATAACATATAAACTGTATTTTGTATGTTATAGGATTTTGGTGAAGATTAAATAAATAAGTTAATGTCTCAGTAAACATTAGCTCTAAACATTGGTAACTGAGCTATTGCTATTCAATGGATCTGAATTCAATGCTTATTAATTATCTCTATATAATGTGATACCTCTTTGGAGTTAAAAAGTATTCATTTTTTCTGAAAGCCTAATCTAAGAAACTATACTCATTCTTTGATAATGCATTGTGATATATCTTATACAAGCTATTTACATAGCTGAACAGTAAAAAAAACAAAACACCCATAAAACTAAGCAATAAAAACAAACCTTTCATAGGTTAGTTAGTAAAAAGAAATGTCTTTATAAAGGAGCAAGTATTTAGCCAGTATTTAGGTCATTTTTATATACTACACATAGAATATTTTCTGCAAAGTCATTGACAGTTTATGTGTAATAAATCTGAGCAGTTACGCCTAGAACTTCCTCGCCTAAGAAATGTTTCCATTATTCTTTGTTTTCATATTTATTTTATATTTAATTTTTTAAATTTTCACCATCAAATATGTAAATTTGGTCTCTTGATCCACGTGGTTGAATCATTGTGACTTTTGATTAAGTGAATTTTTATGTTTTAGTTTATAATATGTGGCAGCATTTTTGAATGAATAAAATTAGTTACACTTTGAACTTTTTAATACTTTTCTAGACTTTTAGATGTTTTCCATCCTATGACAATGCTCCTACTAAACAAAAAAGAAAACAAGTTGCTTTCCTCTTATTTTCCACTGAAAGATGATGACTACATCTGGATTGACTAAACTCTTAGAAAAAATATTAATTTTTAGCATTTAAAAAAAATAAAATTCACCTTGAGACCGTGAAGAATTAATCTGAAGATATTTTAATTTCACTTTTTTGTCCCCATTCACTGATTTGATTTTTAACATATTGTTTAGAAATATATTTACTTATTTTAAAATATCATCACATAAGCAACATCATACTATGATAAGAATGCATGTACAATCAGCATCACATTATGTAAAGGAAGCATCAAGCGGATTAAATATACAATATTTTACGTCTCATGCATCTTATCTTCAAGCTCCCTGTTACATGTAAACTTACTGCACGTTCAGAGTAGCATAACGAAGTGATAGAAGATCAGTGTTTTCCTTTATAAAACACAGTGCCAAGAGTTTTTATTTTTCTGAACTATGTTAATTAGACTTGGATATGACATACATATGTCATCCATAAGGAAAAAAAAAGTATATTTCCAAAGTGCAAAATTCTATTTTTAATAATCTTATTTGGTTACATAACTTCCATTAAAATTTCTGTTTTATCACATCAATGTAAACTTTATACTTTCAAACGATTTTCCCCAAAATGGGTCTGAACTTTCATTTCAATCATTGCAAAGGTTACAGATAGTTACCATAAACCAAAGCATGAGTTATTCATATTTCTCCCTATATTAAAGGATTAAGCGACAACAACAAAACACTCATAGACACAGATAATATGGTGATTACTAGAGGGAAAAGGGAGTGGGGCAGGTAGAAGAGAGTAGAGGGGAAATAAATGCTGATGGAAGGGCACCTGACTTAGGTGGTGAACATACAATACATTACACAGATGATGTATCACAGAATTGCACACCCGAAACCTATATATTTTTATTAACCAATCTTACCCCAACGAATTCAATAAAAATTAAAAATGCAAAGATCTTTTCCTTTTCCCCTCATTTTTCCTTCAGCTTCCTTAGTTTCTTTATCTACTGTATTTCTCAAGTTGTACAATTTATGTTTGATGGAAATCTAAAGAAACAAATCAACTAATATGACTGATGTCACTACTCACACATTTTAACTGACATATACAGACAGGATGACAAGCTGAAAAACATAATCTATGCAGCAACATGACTTTTGTGGGCACAAAACATCTACTGTCTTACTCTAACAAACACTTTGGTTACCCAACATTCCAGCTAACACCTCTGAAAGGTCATAACACATATTTACAAAGTGTTATAAAAACCACACTTAACACTGCTGGTAAGGTTCTGGTGGCAGAAAGAGTTTGTTATTTATATTTCTTAAAGATTACATTTATATTTTATTTAAGGCTTCAAAATTTTCTGATAATGAATCTTAGAGGCATTTTAGAGGATGTCTAACTAATATTTTAATTTTTGCTCTTATTTTTATTTCATCCTTGGTGTTTTAGTGTCCAAATCATTGTATAAGAATGCCCCTTGATTATTCTCAATCTAAAGACCTAGACTATATCTGTTCCTATAATGTTGGTACGGTGTGTGTGCGTATGTAGGTGTATGTATATATGTACATGATATATATCACATATGTGATTCCTCCTCTCTAGTTTTCTTCTTTCCTCTGGGGGACTGTATTTATATATCTGCTCTTATATATCACTTTTATATGCTTATTTTCTCTGTACATTTGGAAACATATCAAGATTTTTATCTACTGGTCATTCTATAGAATTTTATTTCACCATATATATGTACATACGTATGTTTTATTTCTCTTTAAATTTCAACTACTCAAAGTGTCATATTTGTTACTTGAATATAGTAATTTGTTTGTGTATATATATTTATAAATACATAAATATGTAGAGAGAGAATATATGACAAAATGTTAAATTCCAGAAATGTGGGTGAAGAGTATATGGAAAGTAATTATACTATTATAACTTTACCATAATAAGTGTTAAAGTATATGAAAATAAAAAGTTACAAAAATGAGAAATTCTTTAACACGTGTAGCCATAATTTTATTTGCTCCAGATGGGATATATAGTTTTGGTTATAAAAATGATGTAGGTGTTAACATATGTAGTACAAAACTGAACCCATTGTATATTATAGATTCTAAACATATAGTAGTGTTCACCTCTTTCTCAAAGGTGTCTATATGGTTAAAATTTTATTTTATCAAATTATGAAGAACACACCAGTTTATTTCTGCAGCGGATGCTACGACAACAGCAACTTCTAACATTATAAAGTTTCTGTGTTTAAAATAGAAGTTATCAAAAACCCTTTTCTAAAATGATGGAAGGTGATGGTATAAAAGTAAGGACTAGGTTCTGGAAGCAGACAGACATGAGTTTAAAGTTTAGCTCAGCTACTATGAGCTGCGGGAGACTGGAAAAGTTACTTTGCTCTGTAAGGTCTTGTTTCCTCATCACTAGCATGAGGATAATTACTAATTCTTACTTCAACAGGTTGTCACGGGCACCAAAGAAGAAAATTCAAGAAAACTTCTAGCAAAATGTTCAAACCATAATTATTTTTTATACATGATACCATTATAATTAATAAAGATTGCAAATAATAACTAGAGTTAGGTACTGCTTCTCCTCAAACAACTGCATGTGAAACCCCTCCATAGATTTGAGATCTTAACCAATTCACAATCTAAAATTAAGTTGCTGATTTATTTTACTCAGACATCAAAGGGGATGAACACAGATTTCTTTCTCAGGACCTTTCTTTTAGAAGCCAAAGAAAAACAAAAGCACAACCATATCTAAAGCTCCTCAAAGTGACACATCAAATAATTCCTGACGCTTCCCATTTCTACCTTCCTTAGATATACTGTGGAAATATTTCACCGCCTGGATAACTACTTGATAGTTTTATAAGAACATTTTCTTTTATATTATTTGCAAGACAGAGACACATCGTTCAATTGAAAATTCAAAGCGTCTCTTACATTATTTTTACTTGCCATTCTGTAATTTAGTAAATGTCCATTTTAAAAACATTTTCAGTGTTATTTACTAAGCTTTACTCTAGAAGCTCAAATGCTTTATGTTATTTTTGTTTCACTTTCCTAAATAAAGCCAGTAATGTGAGAAAAGCAGAGAAAATTGGTTTTCTTCCCAATTTTTCAGGTTTACATGATTGGACTGCCTCTCTGCCCCCAGACACAGCACACTTTGATGAATGCTGACTTCAAGAGCTTTGGAGCAAAACTAAGTTTTAGTCAAAAATAAGTGTGAGACGGAACCATCATTTTAAAAATATCAAAATTATATATAACGAAGAGATCACACTCACAGAGGTTTTATTATGAAGTTAGCAGCTATGAAACTAATGGACTCCTACGGTGCCTGATTTAATTCTTTAGCACTCAATTATATAAAGAGGGTGTTAAGTGATTTAAAAAATGAATGTACTATCTAATAAACATTCTTTTGGTAATAATATATCTTTATTGTTTTAATTATTTCACAGTCACTATTTATTAGCAACACATACAATATTTAAAAATATACAAACCCTTCTTTCAATGAAGTTAAATATTATACTAGAAAACTAAAATTAAATATATATATATATTTGGAAGATTAAAGGAATCAGCATATCGACTCTCTTCAAAGAATCTCTCATTTTCTCTTAAAGTATATATCTGACCACAGATGAAGGTAATTTTATAATAATTTACAAATATGACAAAATGGCCCAAATATGCTGTTGGGCCATTTTTGGGAGCCTCCAATATGAGTGACTTAATACCTATTTGTCCATAAGCATAATCAGAGCTTGAACAACTGATGACAGTTTAAAATCTGCAGTGTCCCACTTTGATTTTTACAGGTCTGTAGAGCAGAACTTATCCTAGAAAATTAGCCACTGAATTCATTTTGGGAAGTGTGTACCCTGGGAAATGTATTTTCAGGCCTGTGGATATCAATAATTTAAAATAAAAGGGTGAAGCAGTATTAACATTTAAGCTCTTAAAACAAGCCTTTTAATTAGAAAAGGGTGTTAAAATGGGGCAACACTTTTAAGTAGTAAAATGAAACTCATTTGTAACATATTGGCAATTAAACTTATTTCATTTTTTATTATTCCTTAGATACCCTGTATGGCACTTATAAGGCAATCCTAACTCTTTAATGCTAGTTTTGAATCACAACTTTACACTGACAGTTACTAGGTTTCTTATTACAGTTTTTAAAGTTCCTATGTGTTACTTATAAAACCTGAACTGCTATTTCCTTTTTTACATCTTATACTTTTTAAAAATATTTTTTATTGATTTTTATCAGTTCATCTTCTAGATTGTACCAAGTATATTTAAAATACAATAAAGTATTAAGTAAATTTTATATGTAGAACTCATGACTTTAATGAGGGTCTGAGGATTTTTATACATTACATTTAATAAACCTAAATGAACAAGAATGTTTTCTAAAGGCAGAATGTGTAACTTAAATATTGTTGACAAAGTAATGATTTTCAGCCATTCTCTTGAGGTTAATTTTCATACATTTAAGTAGAATTTAACGAGTGCCTACTATGTGGCAGCAATGATAACTGAATAATATATTCTTCTTCAATCAAAAATCTCTCTTCTGGGGAAAACACTTTTGCTTACACTGCATTTTTTAAAAAAATGCATGAATGCTTCCATTTCAAAAAGGCAAATGGGATTTGTACTTTCAATCACTGTACCACTAATAAATATAGAGATCTAACCACACCTGTGGTCTCAAAGCAGTGCTAGGCTTTTTTCCAGAATGTCTGTTACTAAGAAGTATGTGTTGTTTAGCAGAATGGTTGACCTAATGAAGCGCACTGTCCCCAAGAGCTGCAGGAGAGAGGATCTTCTAGCAGGCGTGGCAGTCTTTCTCCAGCACGCAAGTCAACATGGGTTCAAGTTCTACTGCTCAGTAACTGAGCCTTCATCTATACCCTCACATCTTCCACCAGAACCATCCTTGAGGCATTCACAGGGAGGGGCTGATTGCTGCGGGGTTAACAAATGTGGAGAGTTTATGATTCCAGCATTTCTTTACCTGACTAATGTTTAATGAGTTCAATTACACCCCTGCATTTGTGTGCGCCGCTGGCACATTTTAGATTTCCTTTTTTACCACTGGGTCTTCACATTTGCCATTTTCTTGTCTATAATGACCTTTTCCTTCTTCTTTCCCTGGGTTACTAATTTGGATTCAGGTTTTAGACTTTTGACCTCAAGGAAGCCTTCTCTAGCTGCCCATTCTGTGCAGTATGACTTAAATGCTCCTCTTCTCTGTTTACAGGTGAGTCTTTGCTGTGTCTTTACTGAAATATATTATGAGTTTTATTTTACTTATTTGTCCTATAGTCAGATTCTCTACAATAGTTTTATACAACAGTTAAGATGTTCAATTCTTATTCATTTAAAAGAATTTACTCCATATGTCAGAAAGTTCTCCAAAGTACCTACAGGTGTAGAATTTTGCATGGTTCTCATCTGCATGTAACTTTAAGGGGCTGCATTATTAAAGTGATGTTTATGTGATGTTTCATTAAACTAATATTTATTGAAGAAGTATGTGTGTCACATACTATGCTTGGTGTAAAAGGGAATGTTAGGATGGTGTAAAAAATACTATGACACACTTCTTTTGGACATGACAGGGCAGCTCATATTACAATAACCCTCTCACTGAGAAAAGACCAGTGAAAATTTACTCCCATCTCCCCCTCAAAAGCACTCTCTCGATTGGAGAGCGCAATCAAGTCAGCCGAGAGGCTGGAGACAGAGTAAGGCTAATACGGTGGAGAGAGAGAAGGGGGGTCAAGTGGGAAGCAGCAGCCTGGAGTTTCCATCTTTGTACCTGAGTAGGAAAGATTGTGATTAAAGTTTAGAATTTGAAAGTTGCTGGGGCTATGAGTTGATGGGGCAAGATCCCAGATGGAAGAAAATTAGAAAAAAAAACACACAAAAAAAACGAGTTCGAAGACTTTCCTTGGAGATATTTGCCAGCCCCTAAATGATATTTATATACATAGACACATGCATGTATAATATATATTACATATGTTATATGTAATATGCGTATTATGTGTATTGCATATATTATAGGTAGTATGTATATTATACATGCATGTATGTACATAGATGTCTGTCTTGAAACAACTGGGGATGGTGAAAAGTGTGAGCAAAGACACTGTCAATCTGATGCTGTCAAGGCTCCTGAAATTACAGCTCTGGGTCTATGGAAGTGGAGAGCCTACTTTTCATTGAGATTCCTTAGAAGACAGAGTGAACAGGAGATCTGTCCAGGCCTACCAACAGGTGAAAGAAGACCCAACTTGGTCAGTGTCATCTATATACACAGATGTTTTCCCAGAGAAACCTAGAGGCTGGTTAAAGCCAGAAGTTAATAGATCACATCTTTAAATGGCTGAAGGAAAAATGTTCAACTGTTCAACAAGAATTCTTTATTTTCTTAATAAGAATTCTATACCCAGAAAATATATCCAAGCACTCTAAAGTAAAATGGTCATGTCTTCCTTAATGAAAAAAAAAAAAGAAAGGAAAAAACAACACACACACAAAATATGGAGTGAAGTAAGACTATAAGCCCTGAAATAATTATTGATGGAATTCTTTGGGCAAAAGGTAAAGACCCCATATGGAGTGGAACTATGTGGGAATGTGGTCATGCAGGAAGAAATGAACAGTTCAAGAAAGTAAGTTGGTTGGAAAATAGGAATAAATGTTGACTGTCAAAAACAATAAAAAATAAAGTCTTTAAGCATTTAAAATATATATGCATTGAAATATTCATTAATAGTGTGAGTAGATAGAAGGGGGCAAACAGAATTTAAAAGTAATTTTTCTTAAAAGTTTCTTAGCTCCTTGTTATTATCAAAAAAATAAAAATAGAGCTGAAAAACCAACACTTTAGTCATTCATCACAGGAAGTAGGTAAAACACTCCCCCCAACACATGGAATAGAAAAAGAATAAAATAAATATAAGAAAAGAAAAGCAATGATTTAGAAATCAATCATATAACAGAATAACTCAGCAAAGCAGAAAGCTAGTTTTCTGAAAACACTGATAAAATGCTCATATTTCTAGGAAGATTGATCAAAATTAAATCAAAGCTACAATATACATTTAACCAGAATGAATAGAAATTCTCTCTATCAATTAAATCTTAAGAAGTTATCAGGGAATAACAATTTTATGCCAATAACATTTTAAATTATGTGAGTAGATAAATTTCTTGGAAAAAACACATATTTTAAAATATCTCAAAGAATTATAAATATAAATTATAAATACAAATATTCTCTTTCAGAGACTAGAGAGAATATTTTCAAGACATTCCATGAGGCAAACATATCATTAATACTGAAACCTTAAAAAGACTGCAGAAGAAAAACTTATACCAAATCTCTGGCATGAATATAAATATAAATATTTTAAGTGAAATTAACAAACTGAGTTCAGCAATGTATAAGAAGATAATATATAATGACCAAATTTACTTTACTGCAAAGTTGAGTTAATGTTAAAAATAAATCAAGCAAATGTTTCTATCAATTTTATTCAGAATTGGCAAAACTTAGACTCAACCAAGATGTAAGTGAATGTATAAACGACAGTGCACCTAGGCAACGGAATACTATTCAGCAATAAAGAGAAACGTGCTGTCAGCCCTGAAAAGTCATGGAGGAATCAAACGTGTATTATTAAGTGAAAGAAGTCAACTGGAAAAGGTCACATACTGTGTGATTCCAAATACATGACATTCTCGAAAAGGCAAAACTACGGAGACAGTGAAAAGATCAGTGGTAGCCACGTGTTGGGGAAAGGAAGAAATGCATAGGTGGAGTAGAGAGGATTTTTAGGGCAGCAAAACTCTTCTGATTCATACTATAAAGATGAATACATCCCATCATATATTTGTCAAAACCTACAGAACGTACAACACCAAGAGCGAACCCTAATGTAAACTCTGGACTTTGGATGTTAACGATGTATCAATGCAGGTTTATGGACTATAGCCAAAGTACCACTGTGGTGTGGGTTATGGATAGTGGGGCTGGCTGTGCCTGTATAAAGGCACTTCATGTGAGGGAATTCTCTGTACTTTCTGCTCTATTTTGTGTGAACCAAAAAACGATGACAAAATCATTAAACCTAACAAAACACATGGAAGATCTCCACACAGAAGAAAATGCAAAAATACTTAGAGAAAAAATTTAAAATATTAATAGGACAGATTATGTACATGGAATAGAGAACTCAATATTTTAAATGTCAATTTTCCCCAAATTAAATTATAGATTCAATAAGATACAATTTACAGTAATAACAGCAGTGTGTGCATGTGTGTGATGGCCAGAAATAGGAAAGATATTCTTGAAGAGGAACAAAGTTGGGGGGAGGACTTGCATTATTAGCTATAAAGACTTACTCTGAAGATATCTTTCTCACCATTATTTGCAAAATACTTGAAACTATGGTGGCATGAATGGTTAAAACAACACACATTTTTTTAAATTTTTTTTTATGAAAAGTTCAGAAGCATTTGCATAGGTTAAAGGGACAGTTAACTAAAAGGGGGATGTTTGTGGTATTCTACCACAACTAAACAAAATATAGTCTTTCTTTTGTGTCCTAGAAATTCCAGAAATTCTACTACTCCTAAAGCCCCCTTTTAAAACTTGTTTTTTATTTACATTAAAAACTTTCCTAAGTGTAAGCTTCCCGTTGTCCTCAGTCAACCTCTCGCTGTCTTTCTTCCTGTCATGCACAGAGTAAAAATAAAGGAAGCTATTTTAAGACTTGGACGGTACAATTCCTTTCAACTTAAACTCTGTTTTCATGATGTATCTTAAATTGCACGTGAGGCATGTTTTGATAAGGGGTGAGGTGGTGCCCCAGCGCAATGATGGTATTACCTGCCTTCATTTACAGACTTCTCGGGAAGTGGGGCTCTATGGCAGATCCTTTTGTTTCCGGGTGTCCCACCTCCAGGTCAGTTTCTGTTTTCAGCATGCCAATTCAACTCCACCTTATACACGTTTCTGTGCCCTGCCACAGATTCTTTAGGGAAACCACAGACAAGCGCAGTTGGGAAGTTAGTTTAGTTGTAACCTTTCCTCCATCCCAACAAGAACCACTGGAAGATAATGCCCAATAATAAATGTCGCAGAAAGCCTTTGTTTGAACAGACAATTCTGGGAGGGAGCTATGATGCTCAGATGTCTTGGATAAATTGTGTTCTTAAAATCAGCATGAGAAAAGATGTGCGGATCTCCTTTCCTCTGCTGTCTCTCCCTGACTTCTTCCCTCAACTCTGTTCACCCCCAACACACATACTACCTGTACCCTGGTACTGTTTCATGCTGCACTTCTGTGGGAACATCAAATAAAATAACATGCTTTGGAACAAAGCAAAAAGAAGTGGCCTTTGATTTACTATGTAAAAGGCAGAGGGAAGTTGAAAGTCACTCAGAGGTTTATATTTTAGAATAGCATAGAAATAATCATGGCCCTATAGCCAGGAAAGGGAGCACGCCCATCCTCTTTTCGCCAAAATGTCAAGGAAAATATAGGTCATACCATTTGCCATTTTACAAATAATGAGATGCAAGTTGGAGAGTAGGATCCTTTTAGAGAGAGATGTAGCATTCAAAAGCCCTTAACCCTTGTCTGGTATGACACAAATACTTCTTTTCTGTGAAACGCTTGGTTTAAACCTCTGACAAATTCTGCTGTTTAAGATAAAACAATAATCTTACAACAGAACTCAGTGCTTTAGTGTCATTTACAATGAATGCCACAAACTAAAACTCACTGATTTTTAGGCACCCCTCAAGATTTATTTTTGAATAAGTTCCTTCAATTTATTTACGTTTTATTCCCATGTAACAATGCTGTGCAATTCATATGCATAAAGCAATGAGTTTAAAAATAAAATATTCTTAGTGAAAAATAAAAATTTCTTACAAATATTTTTCAATGTATTACTACTGCAAGTACTTGTTTGTGTAATACCTTTGTTTTATTCTTGTTACATAAAGCAGAAAATATTATATAGAAATCAATGAACCATCATTTGTATTTTTCTCCAAATTACAATAGAGAGCCTCAGAAACATTTATTGTGCTGCCTACCTAATGCGCTCATAGTAATACTTTTATTATAGTGTTGCTTATGCTCCCACCGTTTTAGGTGTTACCAGCCATATTATTTAATTAATGACATCAAACTGGGGTGTTGAGAGTCGAACTGTACTTTTTTATAAACTCATAGAGTGTGGTACCGTATTAAGTAAAACAAAGAACAATTTATGACTATTGTTACCACATATTTTTACTGCTCATCTTTCCTTAAAGTCTTTTAAGTTAAATCAATTAGCAGGAGGGTATTTCATACTGATTTTTGTTTTTAGTTTTTAAATTACGTTAATGACCTCTGGTTTCCCCACTGAGTCTCCTAAAATGCAAATTTGAGAGCTGAGTATAACATACAGTTCATTCAGTTAGAAAATAAAGTGAATATATCTATATTTATAGTGGTACAATAATGGATTCATTTTAATAATTGCTAAGGTGTTTTGAGCCAAAAGTGTTTAAAATATTTAGAACCATTGACAATATACTGGTATAAATCTTTGTTTTTTAGGATGGGGAAATTCCTAACCAAAAACGAGCCTTGGATATAAGTGCAAAGTAAGCCAGATGGGTCAAGGTTTCTGGAGATGAGCAAGTTCCTCCTGGAAAGTAAATGTAAATGTTTCAGAAGAGCAGGCTACTATGTACATAGGTAGAAAAGATGATTAACTAAACTACCTGCTGTCCTGGAGAAATTAATTTGCTTCACTGTGAAAGCTATTTATTCTCTCAGTCTTTTAATGATTCCAAATCACAATAGGGTCGAATACAGATCTTCCTGCTCATGAGTCAACCCTACATTAAAGTATTTATGAAGAATAAATAAATTCATTATCATTTATTTCTCAAGTTCTTTTGAAGGCAGCAAGTAGATTAAACTGGAAACATGGAAGAGTTTAGGCTTCAGAAAGAAAATGTTATATGCTTGTTAATATCTAAATGTGTAATTTTAATCAAAACCTTTATTAATATAATGACATTTCCAATTTTTGGTATTTTAATGGCTGACATTGAAAATAAGCATGTAATATCTGTGTCTCCATAACCACAAATAATGAGGCTTACAGTTCAGTTATTGATGTTAATGTTATTATATAATATATTGAGTAGTGTGGTATGATATCTATTTTAAAATGAGAAATAATTCAGCATACAGAGAGGTCTAGTTGGAGTAACCTTCACGCATGGACTGCAGTCACTATACTGACACCATCTGAATGGAAACAGACATTAATTGCACTAGTCAGTGGGCTGAACTCAGAGTGGTTTGGCTGGTGATCATTCAGGAGTCCTGCCATTAACCTTTGCACTTGACCACTGGGCTGTTCTAAAGGGATTACACCCTTGGTTTGGACAAGAGAAAGCCAAGGGGTAGATGCATATGAACAAGCCCTTATTGGGTCACGACTTGTGGAAAGACATTTGGGTTTGCCTGCAAGAGACTGAGGCAGTCCTCACTATTTTCCACATCCCTACTCATAAGGTACTGACACCCCTTGGCAACCGGGAAGCTGATGCCCTAGCTTGGGTAGGAACCCTAGCAATCAACCATACAGAAGACACAGCAGATTGTGTGCATAGAAAGAGCAGCCACGGTAGCACCCGGGTGAGGTGGATATTGCCAAGGATGTCATACTGCACTTGAAGTACTTGGTTAATGCAGTAACAGCATGTCCTTTGTGTTCTTACAATACCTAAAGAGTCTGAGGCCATCTACCTGAGTTCCCAATCAGTGAGGGTTTGGACAATAGATTATATTGGCCTCCTCCCTCTGAGTGAGGTTTGTAGATATGCCTTGGTTTGTGCAGACATTGTATCTGGCATAACCCAAGCTTTTCCCTATTGCCATGCAAACCGGGCTGCCACCATTAGATTAGAGAAGCTGAGTACTATGTATGGGTACCTTCATCAAATAGATAGTAATTGGGGGTCACATTTCAAAGGTCATGGTATACAAGCCTGGGCATTGCACAGAACATGACATTGAATGGAGGTTCCATCTCCTCTACACACTGCAAGCAGCAGAGTTGATAGAAAGAAAAAAAAAAATAATAATATTAAAGCAGCAGATTAAATTCCTAACAGGTAAAACCGTCTTGGCCAAGTACACCAAGGTACTGTCCCAGGCTTTAATACATTTGGATGATCATCCAGTAGGGCCTGTTACCCCATATACCAGACTAGGGACCCCTATCAAGGCACTCAATACTATAAAGGTATGGACATCACAGGAGACAGACAGACCTTGCCTTGACTCTCACAATGGGTCAAAGCACTATGCTGCTGAGAAAACCAAGCCCCATCACAACTGGGAAAGGCATTATCTATAGAAATTTGCAATAGGACATCTCCTATTTGCAATAGGGTGAGTTGCTTTGAACCTCTGGGTGAGGGGGAACTACTCAATCTCTACTGTGATCTTTTAAAAATATATATATATTTCTTTACTGATTTCAGAGAGAGGATGGGAGAGGGAGAGAGAGATAGAAACATCAATGATGAAAGAGTCATCGATCGACTGTCTCCTGCATGCCCCCTACTGGGAATCGAGCCCACAACCAGGGCATGTGCCCTGACTGGCAATCGAACTGCAATCTCCTGGATCATAGGTCGATGCTCAAACACTGAGTCATGCTGGCCGGACACCACTGTGATCTTGATGTTCAGCTGTAAGCTGGACATGTTGAAACACACTATACCTGGTATGGAACACACACCATTGAAAGAGGGAGAAGGTGGGAGTCCTGGTCTACCATGTTCCTTGGCCAGTCCATCTTCTCACACCTGATAGTGCTGCCTCCCCCACCAATGTGTACGGTATGCACAACCTGGGCATATTGCTAAAGCTGCAGCCACATGAACATCTAAAGATCAGGCCACAAGTTTAATTCTTATACAAGGAGAAGACCTCCGGTACAAGTTCTTACTAAATAATGGTCTCTTTGGCCTTAGACTTCTGCTGTTACTATAGTATCCAGTCATGGGCGGGCACCTGATGAAAATATACTTCCACAGTGGGTCCACCTGTATTCCCAGCAAAGGAATCAATCCAACTACAGGTATGTGGACAGCTTCGACTCTGTAGCACGGCAGAATTATTATTGGGGGTATCCCCACCCCAGGGAGGAGATTGGAAGACACTAAAGCAGTATATTACAGAAATTAGGACTAGTACGCAATTCAATTGCTATTGCTAATATTGATCCAGAGACCTGGCCTGTGACACACACTATCAATAACACTGGGCACAAGTATTCTTCTATTTTCTGTCAGTAAAACTACACAGGCAGCCCATCAAACTGCTGACCAAAAGTGTCCTAAAAATATCACCACCAGAGCGACTGGAAGCTACACTCAGACTGGGAATGGGTTCCCGCGGCTTCCTCTGGTTTGTGGACATTTGAGCACGGGTGCGCACCCCTAGGCTGAGAACAGAAAAATTGCTCTGGGCAGAACCCACCCAACTGTACCAGGGATGTTGTGCCACCTGGAAGGATGGCGACTGGTCTTGCACTGACTGGAGGAACAGCCCAGGTGTCTAGTGGGTGGCCCTGAATGGGGCCCGGGGGTGATGTGACACGAATCTTTGGCCATGACTTCTGCCCAGGCAGCTGGGCTGCTGCTCGGGGGCTTTCCCCGGGCACCGGGGAGAATCTGCCCCACAGTAAGGACAACGGAAAAGGGCTGCCCTCCAGGTCAGGGTGGTCCTGGACATCACTAATGCCTCACGAGGAGGCGCCCGGGCCCTTAGCCAAGCAGAAGGCTGCGTGTTCACACCTGAGTCTACTGACTTGAGGGAACGGGTGAAGGCTCTGCGCTATTTGGTCCCCGAGTCTACACGACCTAATAAATCCGTGTCTCGGACGATGAGGCTTTTGGTGGAAAAAGCTGCCACTGATTTTGGCAATCATCATCTTAATCTGAGTCTCCTCCTCCCGGGCCTAGGCGGCTGCCGTGTCTTCTGCCTCCAATGCAGCCAGGTAGCGGCCCAACAAGCCACCCGCATGGTAGTAACACCCCTGGCCGGCCGGCTGGGGCACATTTCAGAAGCGGGGCGCGCGTCAGGCTGTGGGAGCCGGTGGGCAGGGCGCAGGCTGGCGGCGGTCGCGCGGCCCTCGGGAGGCCCTGCAGCCCGGGAGCCCGCCCGCCCCGCCCAGCGATGGAGGCGCCTCGCCGCCCGCCCTCGGCCGCGGGGCGCACACTCTGCCCTTTTCCCACACCGGGGCCCTAAGGCACCTCCAGGGCATATATGGGACGGGCCGCATTACGGCTTCTATAGAAACTCCTGAGACCCCGGGGCAGGACACGGCGGGAAAGTTGCCCTGCTCATTAGCGCGGCCACCTACCAGTGTGGAGAGCTCTGCTTCTCTCTCCGCGTCTGCTCGCCTCCGGGCCGCGGGCAGCCTCGGCCTCGCCCAGGACGCTGCGGGCCGGCAGCCGGGAGGCCACGCGGGGAAAGGCCCAGGAGGCTGGGGAGGCCCCGGCGCGCCAGGCGCCGCCACGCCCGCGGACAAGGCCAGTCTCGCGGGATCTCCGGGCCGCGCGGGGGCCTGTGGGGCGGCGCCGGGCCGAGCGCCTGCGCTCGCTGCCGAGGGCCCTCGTGCGGGACGCGGCGGCAGGAAGCCCGGCGCCGCCGCCCGCCCTGCGGACCCCACACCCCGGACGCCTCCGCACCCCTCGCGGCTGCGCCTGCGGCGGAGGCCCGGCCAGGTAGGGAGAGGGCCCGCCAAGGCCGCGCGGGGGAGGGCCCGCCGCAGGCCGGGGCGCGGGAGGGGCGCGCGGGCTGGTTGCCCACCCGCAAACTTCTAGAAGCCCCGAGGCCCGGGGCAGCCGCGCGGCCTGAAGGCAGAGAGGCCTGCGGAGCCGGTGCGGTGTCCGGGACGTCAGGGCCTCGGCAGCCTGAACGCTCGTCCCATTGCACGTTCTCGGGCCAGGTGTTCCTGCTGGCAGCCGCCGAGGGCCCGAACTTTGTCCCGGGGACCGGTGCTGCCCGGTGCTGCCGACTTTCCCTTGAAGTGCAACCTCAGGGCGTTTCTCTCCCTCTCTCTGACCCATCTCATCTATTGTCTATCTATTATCTATCTATCATCTATCTATCATCTATCTATCTATCTATCTATCTATCTATCTATCTATCTATCATCTATCTATCATCTATCTATCTATCTATCATGTATCTATCTATTATCTATCTATCATCTATCTATCATCTGTCTATCATCTATCTCTATCATCTATCATCTATCATCTATCTTCTATCAATCATCTATCATATACCATCTATCACCTATCTATATCTATGTATCCATCTATATCAATGGGCAGGCAGATAGGTGGGGACAGGTATATAGATTTGGATGTGCATAGAGAAGAGATTTCTTTTAAGGAATGGGCTCCTGTGATTGTAGAAGTTGTTAAGTCCAGAATCCGCAGGGCAGGCCAGGCAAGTGGTGATGTTGCATCTTGAGTCTGGAAACAGTCTGGAGGCAGAATTCCCTCTTCCTTGGGGAATCTCAGTTTTCTCTTAAGGCCTTCAACACATAATAGCGGTTCATACACATTATGGAGGGTAATGTGCTTTATTCAGAGCCTACTGATTTAAATTTAATTTCATCTAAAAATTAACCTAACGGAAAAATTTAAACTGCTGTTTGACCAAATATTTGGGTACTGTCGCCTACCCAAGTTGACACATAAAATTAACTATCACAATCTCCTACCATCTGACGTAGAATACATATATACATATATATGTTTTCAGTTTTGCTGTCCACTTTATCAATTGAACATACAGATGATGTATTATAGAATTTTATATCTGAAACCTATATAACTTTATTAACCAATGTCACTTGGTAAATTTAATAAAAAATTTAAAAAGAAATACAAAATATGGCTCATACAAGCATTTTTTAAATTGCATTGAAGACTTCAGTCTTTAGTACCTAAAACACTAATAAGCATTTTGAGTAACATTGCTTAATAATACTGTAAATTCCTATCTTATACTGTTCAAAATAAGGCAATATATAATGGTGTGGCTTTGTAAATCAAAGAGGCAGCTTTTTTAAAAGTTATATAGAACAGTTGATTAACTTTGTTAAGGCTATGTGTTAAGGCTAAGAATTGAAACCTGTGAAACCGTGATGGACAGGCTGTGAAGACCATGTTGCGGAGATGGACAGTTTGGAATTGGGTGGTCACTAGAGAAAATAAACAGTGTGGACTTGTGGAAAGGACACAGTGATAGCTTTATAAATACCCATCAGATATTACAGAAAACCTTACAAAACATTCGGTCACAGCAATATGTTTATAAGAATTTTCTTCAACCTGCCACACAAAATAAAACCAGTGAGAAAGAGAGACAGCTTAAAAATGTTTTTCAGAAATGTACAACTCTGTGTGTACTAAATTGAGGAGAAGCACCTGACACAAATTATCTTCTAAAAATAGAACACCCAAATAATCCATGTATAAATCTAATATAAAATGCCAATTCTCAATGTTAAAAAATTCACTGGCTTTGCGCAGTACATAATTTAAGTTAATTTGCTTCTCTGACTAACATCTAGAACAAAATCTCACTGGTATAGTCATCAGTGACTTATTGGCAATATAAAATAATTGAAATTATCAACAGATAAAATTAAAGGAGAAGGTTTAAATGATAGAATTATAGTACATGCCAGCAATTTCTCAAAGTGAATTACCCAAATATAATTGCATATCTCTGCTGTGTTCTAAAGTTCAACAGCCTGAAATGTTATTGAATTACACATGCATTAATAAGACACTGCATACCAAAAGGGGTAAAGTAGCAGAAATGGTTTAAAATCTATATGGGCTAGAAATCTGTTAATGGTGTCTAGGAATTATATGCTTCATTTTCTGTTTCATTCACTTTCAGATGCATCAACCAAAAAGTACGAGGATAATAAATATTATACATTTATATATTATATATTAATCTCATTCCTGAAATCTTAAGACCTAAACCTCATGTTTTTTTACACTTTCGTTTTAACATAATTGACTCTTTACATGTCTGCCTTCAATAGAGTTTTATATTTTTACAAATTTGAATTTTTAAAGATAGTCTTTCATATAGTTACACGGAGAGATGACATGGTTTGGAGAACATTTACTAACCTATTGCCTTTTTTGAAGGGTTCTGTTTCTATAAAAGAGATGAGCATAGATGGCATAAAATGATGTTTATGATCTCTTTTTTTGCAATTCTAATGAAACAAGTATTGCTCAGTTGTGAGTCATTTCCACTGGCAAATGTACCAATTTAATGTCTTAAATACCACATGTTCATAGGATTTGGGCATAATAGAAGAGATATTCTAAAATACTAAGAGATATGAAGAAAACAACTGAAATTCAAAAAACTCTAATTCTGAGTTTAGAGGAGCACAGTTGTCTCATGGGTGCATGCTTTTCTCTCAAATTCTTAGACATGAGACAGTAGTTCCAAAGTACGGGCTGAAAAGACACGTGTACTTAAAACTGCCTGCAAACTGGATAGCTAAGACATACATGCATTCATACAAGCATGTTTGTGCTAAGCATTTCAAATCTTTTTAAAAGAAAATGTAAATCTGACCAACATTCTGCTGGATTTGTGATGTTTTATCTAAATCAAGGTGTAAGATTATTTTGAAATAGGATAGTTGGAAAAACCTTTGTGTATAAATTGGTGGGGGGGATATACGTTATGGAATGCAATTCTGATTTGCAACGTGATGGTCCAAGTATAAAAATAGAGCTGCTTGCTTAAAACATATATATTAATGAATCAGAAAAAAAATTTCTTATACAACAATACATTTTAAACACTTTTTCTTTGGCGTAATATATCCTCATGGTTTTAAAAGGATATGTCTATAAGTATTACAACGAAAACTTTTACTCATATTTCCTTTCTCTTCTGATCTTTATACACTTTCAAAGCAGCCATCCTCAATCCATATGGTAATTTTTCATACAATTTATCTCTGTATTCCTAGATTATCTGATTGAAAGGCTCTTTCATGATTGTGTTTTATACATAATTTCATGAGAGCTGCATGGTAGTTAATATCTTTCCACCAACATTTTCATCCTTGTCATTCCTCACAGTTAAATCAGAGTATTTGGTAAAATAGGTGATCTTTACAGCATGTCTATGCAAAACTAATTAATAACCGAGTCTACGTAACGTAATACAATTACTCCTTTTTTTTACTTCTCTTTGTTTTTACTTGTTTGTAGTCTCATTATTTTTACTTACATGATTTTCTGTGTAGTTATTAATTTTATATATAAGCAGACAGTTCTGCCACTTGCCTTTCAACAGTGTATTTAAATGTTCAAACACATCAGTTCCCCTAAAGACCCCGACTTGGAATCCACAGCCCTAGGACTGCTGTTTAGATTGTATTGCTCTTTGGGTCTGTAACATGGAAATCCAGTTATGGGTTTTAATGTAATCATTTTAGGATTTACAACCACCTATCTCCTGCATAGGCCCACTGTCATGTGAATCCCTTGTTTTTATATTTTTTATTTACTTTATACTTCGCTGGAACACATATTTCATTAGCTCCATTAGCTTCTTTAAAAGGGCAAGAGATTTATAACAGAGCAAACTTTATTTTAAAAACCATAACTCATCGTGTATGTACCATGGAAGTGTGGAAGACAGGTTTATGTGCAATTTTAGCTCTCAAGAACCATTTTTTGAGAAAGCTGTAAGAAACTACTCTTCACCAAATGAGAAAAAAGAGGAGAAAGTTGTGAGATTTGTGGATGAAGAATACATCCAGACTAAGATAATGAGATACAGGAGAGTTGTCACTCAGAAGAAACACAGAACTAGTAAATTAGTGCGCTTTTTTTTTTTTCCTCTAAGGAGAGAAGTTTTCCAATTTTACAATGTAATGGACATTTTCAGATTAATGAGTGTTTATATGCAAGGAAAAATCTAAAACAAGTAAATTATTAATCATGAGTAAAAGGGAATGTTGTATAATTTAGGATTAGAAAATAATAGTCATAAATGACAGTTATGAACAGTCTATATAATAATAACAATAAAAACACTGACTATTGTTTCAAATAAACTTTCTAGTATAAAGATATTGAAAGGATAGAAAAATAGAACAGTATCTGTGGTGGTTGATGGAGGTGATATCGTAAGATACCTACATTTTTTTCTTCTATAAAGTTTAGGTACTAGATAGCATTTAAAAAATTAAGAATGAAGCAATACCATAATTCTATTAAATAAATAAAGGCAAGTAAGTAGCATAAGAAAAACACAGTAAAATTTGTTGGATCTAGTGATTCATGGATTTAAATGTGTATATGGGAGAAACTATTTCTATAATAAGCCTTAGTACCTTTTGACTATTTAAACAGTATGCACTTAAGACTTTGATTTTCACATTTCAGTTAAAAATAAAATATTTAATATGTGTCAGTTCTTCATATGTTCAAGAGGTATAGGAAACTAGTACCTCTACCTATTTATAAAATAAGAAATAGGGAAAACTGAGAAGAAAAAAGTCTATAATCCCTGGGATTGTCTTATTTAGTTGATTCTATGCTGTTTAAAGAAAGTATTAATTGTTAAAATTGGATAAAAATGAGAGTTGTTGGGTTGTTTCTCAAGATAGCAGAGATTTATGGCTTGATAATATAATATATTCAGACACACACACACACAGACATATGCATATATATGTGTACTCTATTCCCATTGATTTCGAATACATAGTAATAGAAATTAGCTCCTAAGATGCTTATTGAAAATTTGTTTTTCTATTGCTTTGCACTAATTACCTTCATAACATTAGGTGGGAATTAGTTTGATTAGTCTGATGAAATGTTCTGATTGAGATGCTTCAGGTATAAATCAAAATTGACTTAATTTAATTTCCATTTATGATTTGATTAGAATCATTGCAGCTAAACTTATGCAGATGGGCTAGAATTGACAATTTTTTTTTTAATTACTTGAATTTCATTTTTGGAAAACCTAATCACTGAAAAGTATTAAGTGACATTCAAAGAACATAATTTTCATATACCTACTGATTTAACTCTTTGATTTATTTGAAGAATATTTTCTAATGCACTCCTTTTTTTAAGTTTGATGTTTTAGCATTCCACCTGTGTATCCAGTGTTCTAAGAATTTGTATTTATTTTATTTTATAATTGTTAAAGACTGTAGCTTCCAATGCAAAGTATTAAAATAGGTGAAATATTAAAATTGGAATTAAAAAATCATTGAGAGGTGCGAAAATTCAGATAATAAGTGCTATGGGAATGTAAAAAAAGAATACTGATGGATGCATGAAGTAATCTTAGTAGAGAAAGAATTCCAACTTTTCCTTAAAAAAATGGAAACAAAAGTGAGGTTAATGGGATATTCTAGGTTCAGATACTGATTAAAACAAAGACAAATGAAAGAAAACATGTAGTACATTCATGAAGAGAATTTTGAAGATATAAAGTAATACATTTTCTATACATTTATTATCATGCATGAATTACATGCCAAATTATTTCATAAATATTTCCATTTTTTACCTTCCTATATAGGCAAGTTAAGAAGAGGAGGTGTATCTTAACTCTTTTTATCTAGTATAATACCAGATGCATGGTTGAGCTAAGTAAATAAGATAGCTTAAAAATAACCTAAGAAATATCAATTATAAGAATTTCTAAAACTAATGCCAAATTAAAAGGTCAACATATTTTGAAAAAGGAATCTTGAGGCAGTTTCTTCTGGCCTTAATATAGAATGGCTGTTGGAAATTGTAAAAAATTAAGCTGAAGAAGTAAATGGAAGCCAGACATGAATACTTTTTATGTATTAACCTAGGCTTCCTGAGTGCTTACTATCCTTGAACTCCTTGCAGTGCTCTATGGGAATTACTTTATTTAAAACCTCAACGATTCTTGAGGTGGGTACAATAAGAGTCTCTTCTCATTGAAAGGAAGCTGAAAACAAAGCAGCAAAAGACTTAAGTAAAGTTCTTAATGTTTCAACTAGTGAATAAGATTACTGAGATTCAGTCCCAGAAACCTAACTCCAATACCTACACACTAAGCCACCACGTCACACTGACATCTATTGGAATGGAGGCCTCCTCACTAGAAAAATGTAAGTAGGGCTGACTGATTGGTTAGTGTGTTGAGAGTCTACAAGGCATTAGAAACTGGTGGACAAAAATCTTTTGTGTATCACTATGGACAATTATATCCCCTCGGGTATTATAATGCACTCTTGGCTGATTAGTGTCTCTGTGTACACATAATGTTTGAATGTCATCAATTGTCCAGTTGATTTCTTTTGTCCAATTATGAATCTATAATCAAAATTGGATGAGGTTTTTGTGGGACAAATAGTTTTTTGATCAAGTACTAAAATCAAATTATATCTGAAATTGAAATTTAATTAAAAAATATATGAATGCTATCATAAAAATAAAATAAAATAATTTCCAGCTATGCAAAACCAAAATATAAGCAACTGTAAAAGTATAGGTTCAATATGTATTTAGGAAATCACATTACATATTCATGGGTTACAGCTCAATATAAATTAAGGATTTTTGTAGAGGTCCTGAAATTATGCCCAAACATCTGAAGTAGATATCATGAAAGATCAACATTAAAATAGCTCATATCTATTGATCTCATATGTAAAGACAGCATGATTGTCATGTCAGCACCTTGAGCAGGAAAGGAAAACCTTAAACTAAGGAAATATTTCTGATTCAAGGAGAAAATACATTTATCTTTACTATAATTTTATTATTCTCCAAGTAGTTTATCTAATTTAATTGAAATATTTCTGAGCAAATTGGTCATGGTGTATCAAAGTGAATGTTTCTGGTAAGATAGTTCTCCTGTTCAAAAACTCACATCCCAAGTATCTAACTGAAATGTCATTAAAATATACATGTAATAAAAATTAGTAATGGTCCCAAATATAATAGAGAAGAGTCTATCATGTACCTGATTCTGATTTTATGTAATTAGTTTTTCAACAACACAGCAATGAAAACAATAGGACCAGCAAAGAAGAGAAGGTATTAGACATCTTTACTCCCAACTTTATATGTGGGACAGTAAAATGTCACTCACTTGGGTAACAGATGATTGGCAAGGATAATAAATTGATTAGAATGTGCCATTTGGGTTTTACAACCAGCAACATTCAGACTTTGCCTTCTGCATATCACATTAAATTCTTATAGTTGGGCTTTAAACAAGATAAAAAACAAATAGTTTTTTATTAATTCATCGATTATAGTGCTATTTCAGTGTGAGCGACTGGAAATCCAGATATTTAAAAAAGCCCACAGACTTTGATCTCAGAGGCTGAGGGGAGAGAAATTTTTTCAATGGAATTTTAGTATAGTAAGATGAATGAAACAATAGGAGCATGTATAAGATACAGCAGAGCAGAACAGAATGAGTTATAGTTATACAAATGTGTTTGTCTTTTACCAAGGAGAGTATCAATTTGAGATATAAATACAAAAGTAATCATAAGATTTTGGACACTTAAAATCTGTTGTACAGAAAAGCTAGGGAAAATGGACACATTAAGCTCTTTGGTAAGTGCTTAACATTCAATTATGAACACAATTTATTCAAAGGTAAACATTTTTCATATTACTTAAACATTAAGTAAAACTACAAAACCAAGTAAATAATTCACAAATCTTTTACATGGATTCCATATATTAAATGAGTGGAAACTTGATCTACATATGAATTTCAAAATATGTCCAGTGTCTAAAAACCATGATGATGGGTGCTTGTGGAGTGAGGGGGTTACATTTCCAGTGAAATGTGTGCTGGGCCTCGAGTCAGAAGTTTTGGATTGGATTTCTAGCTCTGCCACCTGATAAACAGGTAATCTTCACAGTGCCACTAACCTTCTATATTTACATTTGAAACCATGTGTATCTTTCTCCATATAACTGTGAGAATTAAAGATCAATATTTATTGAAAGGATTATTGAAAGGATTTAGCAAAGAGCCTATTACACAATGGGTTCTTAATAACAATATACTGACTTGAATTATAGGTCATCTCTATTATGTCTATATGTTTGGCTTTACCACTAAGTAGAAAGACATATATTTTAAATTTTGATATACATTTCAAATAAATACATTTCACTTATTCACTACTGTGCTATGCATATGCATGTGCTAAAGCATATAAATATTTTAATTTATCATTATATTTATTATCATGTGCTGCAACAGGAGTTAATTGAATTTTATAATGCAGTGTCCTATATTATTATTTGGACATGCTTAGTGCATACAGTGTGAAAAATATATAAAGTATTGCATGTTCCTTTTAAGACATGATTATTAACTCATTGGAATTAGTTGAAAGAAAATATTATAGTCACTCTTCTTACTTGGGTTTTTGATTTCTTCACAATTTTGTAAGAATTAACAGAGATTGTTGGGTTAGGGAAAATGGAACACAATTTGTGTTCAGATGTGTTTCATGTTTTTCTGCTTTCACTGCAGAAGGTTTCACTGAGTCTTGACAGATGCAGTTGCTTGCCTGTGGTTAATGTTGTAATGGGTTTCTCTGCTAAGCAGATTTCCTCATGTCAAATGTATTATCCTGTTCAGGCCAATAGATATAATACCACTGTAAAATTAATTTATTTGTTATATTATAAATGAGAATTTCTGAAACATAGATATTTGCCTGAGGTGGTTTTTAGCTTCTTCCCCTTATATGAAACCCCAGTCTTTTTATCTTGAATTTTCATTTATTACATTCTTGCTGTTTTCTTATTTTATGATAAATCAGACTTTATTAGAATTTAGGTGACATTTTTCAAAACAAGGTAGGTGCATTGTGAATGTGTTTTAAATTGATTTTTGAATCAGTTGAGATGTTGAAAAACTCTTCTTTACAACATTATGGAACTTATAAATTATCCATTATATTTTTCTTAAAGTGTGTATGAATTATATCAGGGAGTTCTCTGGTGTATAATCAATATCCTTGGCATTAACTTCTTGGTTTTCCCATGAAATAAAGACTTTTCCTTTATCAAAAAGCATCAGTAAAATAATTAACCTCTGCTAAGTGCAAATGGAAAATAATGAATTAACCCTTTGAGAGTTTCATGTCCATTAAAATCCAGCTCCATGTGACTATAGAATGCTCTCATTACACTACTTTAATCTCCAAGAATACTACACATTCTTTGCAAGCCTTTTTACTTTTAACTCTTCCATAACACTGTATAATCTTTCTAGGTGTTTTCACTTTTAACATAAATAGTGTTATATTTTGATTTTATTTAAATAATTCAATTTATTTAATTTATATTCATTTTTATAACTTTTAAATTTTATCAAAGTAATTTTGTGCTTAAAAATAAGTACAGGGTGGAGGGGGATCAATAGGGTAAAAAAAGGGACATCTGTAATACTTTCAACAGTAAAGATAAATAAATAAATAAGTACTGGTAACACATTTCTTTATATATGATGTTATGTATAACACTATTGATAACATGAAATAATTATTTAGTTACTTCATTATATTATGTATTCTCAGTCTTGCATCGGGGCTGTGGGAAAATTAGGAAAAAATAATGATTGGTTTTTGGTAAGGCTGAGAAAAATAAAAATTTTTTAGTTTAAAAATTAATTCAGGCTGGGCTAAGACGCTAATCAGTTTTTCCAGAATTTCCAGTCTCAAAAAAGATAGGAGTGTTTTTTGTTTGCTTGTTTGTTTTTTAATACTTCAGAAGCATTTTGCTAGAAGACACACGGTAATAGTTATAAAATACATCAATAATGTGAATACTACCTACAATTTTGTGTCTTCCCACAATTCATAGTTGAAACCCTCACCCCCAGTGTGATATATTAAGAGGTGAGGATCTGGGGAGGTGATTAGGTCATGAGAGTGGGGCCCTCACGATGAGATTAGTGTCCTTATAAGAAGAGACACTAGAGACCTTGCTGCCTCTCTCTGTTCTTCTCCATGTGAGTATATAAAGCAGAGGCAGCCATCCGCAAGCCAGGAAGAGGGCCCTCACCAAACACCAGATTTTCCACCACCTGGATTTTGAAATTCTGTATCCAGAACTGTAAGAAATAAATGTTTGTTGTTTAAGCCACCCATTCTATGGTGATGTGTTATATAGCAGCCTGAGTAGACAAAGACAAGGCCAAAGACTCAAACCTGAGTATTTTTTAGGAGTTGCAGAGACAAGGTATAAAAAGGGAGGTTTGAAATGTGAAAGAGAACATTCTTATTTTATCCTTGAATATGGTGGGAGATTTGTTGGATGTCCTGTGTTAGTCATAGATGAATAGTACAGTTGCATTTTATTTGCACCACAGGACTCACCAGTAAGCCAGGAAAATGATATCAGGTAGATGTGTGCATTCCTAAAGGTCCCAAATTTCCGAAGGAGGAAGATGACTGACAGCTGGAGATTATTTCCTGGGAATTCGTACAGAAGTAGTGATTTCTATAACCAACTCTATTTTGGGATTCATCTCAGCGCTCAGGAAAAGAGATTTGGAGCTACAGACATTAGTAGAAAGGAATATTCAGTCTGTCTAGTGAGGAGAAAGCTTTATCTGGATATCGAGAAGTGAGAGTTTATTAATGAGGTCTTGTACAGAGAGCCGTGCTGTGAGAGCAGTTGGTCCTTTGGATAGTGACTTATGAAACTTGGGATTTGGGGGGAAGATCCTCGAGCTACTTAGTAAACAGGTAGACAGTGAAAAATAGACTTATCTTGGTGATCACATTGTAAGGTATATAAATGTCTAATCACTGTGCTGTACACCTGAAACTAACATACTATTATATAACAAGAGAAAGGTAGAAAAGTAATCTTAATGAATTCAGTGAAAATAATGTTTAACAAACAAGACCAGGGAACTCATAGATACAGCACTCACTATTTTGTCTCTAAAACCATAGGGCCCCAAATCAGGTACCATACCCATGTTAACCCAGCAGTGTCTTGGCTGGAACTATGCATTTCCTGTGAAAAATCCAGGAGCTCCTTTTTTGGAGTGGGCAAGTTTTTTCTCTTTATGAATTACCTGTTTACATCTATTGTGATGCAGGCACTATAGAATTCATTGCAAACAACAGTGATTCAACTGCTAAGAATCCAAAAGACTAAGAGTACTCCTTAATTTAACAAAAGTTAAGATCACTGTTAGCATGGCCCTCAAAAGGAATTCTTGCTTGAAAAAGAAAATATAGAATACCTAGTACACATTTTCAAAGAAATAAATTCTGTCTCTTTATCTTGATATATAGGAAAGAAACATGGCTCTCTGTTGCATTTGGCAACAGCAGAGCACACTGGAATAGTCTCCCTAAAACTGACAGAAACTTTTCACTTGGCTTATTTTTTGGCTGCTGTTGTAGTTCACATATGTAGGAAAATAAACACTCTGATACCCAAATAGTGGATGGAAATTGAGGTTGGTGTTCAAGTCTTGGTATGAAACTAGGAGCCCTTACCGTAGCAGATGGTGGGTAAGGACACTAGCAGTTGATAATGGATATTAGAACAGCTTCCAGTTTGGGAGACTGCTGAAAGAAGATAGCAGAGCTACAAGGTAGTACATCAAGCCAACATTTTAAGCCAGTAAAGAACTAGAGTGAAGGACAGTCCTCCCTGAAACCAGAGCACTGAGCATGGTGCAACGTTATCAGAAGAGTGCCTTGTTTTCTTTGTCAGTAGAAAGCTATTATTATTGTCATCATCATCATCATCACCTCCCTGTCCCAGGAGAAACTCATAAAGAGATAGGATAAAATTTGATAAAAAAAAACAAAAAGAAATGTTAATAACTCTCTTGTAGCATTGACTGGTGTGCACCTGTGCTGTGTTAAATAATTCAGAGATATTCCCAGTAATGGAATATACCTTCTCACACTTTTATATTTCAAGGCTTAGGAAGCAAATATGTGACAAATAGGCATCCAGACATAAAATTCTATTTTCAATTTAATTTTTAAGTGCTGATGCTGATAAAGCAATGACCATAAATTTTGGGGGATCTCATTACAAACATGGTGTGAATGTTTAACCACTGAATACAGTGGGAATGCTGGACCCATTAAGTGTTTAAAGGTATTTAAGTACACTGTATTCAGATTCTAGAGTTTCACTTTCCAACCTCAGCAAATGTTTTCTGTAATGAATTTTAATACTCTTATGTATCTCTACTGCTTTAATTGAGTTGTCTAGGGAGGTCATAATCTGTTTATAAATATGGAGCCTTTTGTGCCTGTTCAGAATCACCAGTGCATGAGGAAAGCAGAAATGAAAACACAATTTCATTTGTCAAGCATGCTTTTTTTATAACCCATGAATATTGAACGATAAATTTAATCTTATTTTAAAACAAATGAATAACTACAATTAATTTCCCGTTGTTTTAATTTGACATTTATACATTCTCTATGAAGCTATATTTAAAATTTGACTTCCGAAAAGTGTTTTCAAATATAATTCACATGTTATAAGAAATTAAGAACACATGGTATTTTGCAAAACTGTAAAATTAGCCAAATAAAGAATCCCTGACATTTGAAGCTTACGTATGTAATATATATAGAGTGTTGGGCAAAAGTGGGTTTACAGTTGTGAATCTGCAAAACACAGGATTTATTCTTGTATTACTTATTAATTATTGCATTATTTTCCATATGAACACTATTAACCTACTTTTGCCCTACCCTGAATGTGTGTGTACTTATTTACATATATAATCTGTTAAAGATTTATCTTTCACTACATTTATGTTTTTTTTAAACTGGAAACTTATTCTTTATAGAGATTATGGTATTTCTTTTCTTGTGGCAGACCTTGAAATATCTACAAGTGGCCATCATTGCCCTATCTCGTGTTCCTTTAAATGAAATGTCATGGGCCATAAACATCTCATCTGGCTGTTATATCTGATACTTGTAATATATTTCTAGAATTGTTGTGAACCACTTTCAATTTCAACTGCTCACTTTGCTTTCCTGGGGTGTCCTCTTCTCTGGGCCCCACCATCTCATTTCTGCTGTTGCACCTTCATTTAATCCACTCTACCCTGTCTCCATGGGTTGACGTTGTAGGTCAAAATTTTTCCTGTTGTTGGATTTTCTTATGTGATCTAATATATAACTATTTCTATTTCTAAAGCACCCGAATTTTTTACTTTAAAACACCTCCACTGGTTCCTTATTGCCAAGTTATCTGTTGGTGTCACTCTCCTTTCTCCCATTCATCTGACAAGAATGAGAAAGTAATAGTCTATTCACTTTTGCACTATTCTAAGAATCCTTAGGACACATGGTCACAATCAGGTTAGTCCTAGTTTATGTGCTAGAAATGACATGTAAGTAACTTGTAGAGTAAATATGGCTGTTAGGAACTGGACTTGAGGTCTAGAAATCAAAGTTTACTCTTAATCTAATTTACTTTTCATTAGATTGGACTTTTTTCCCAAAGACATGTTTCTCTGTTGTTCTTTGAAAGCAGCCAAAAAGTCTCAATATATTTAAAATAGTGGAAAATAAGAAATCTTTAAAAAGCAAGCCAACTAAAAAAATAGGTCTCACTTCATTTTTGTTGAAATAACTATAATTTGAAGGTTTGTTTTTTGTTTTTATTTTTGTTTTTTTAAATATATCTTTATTGATTTCAGAGAGAGAAAAGAGAGGGAGAGAGAGAGAGATAGAAACATCAATGATGAGAGAGTCATTGATCGAGCCCACAACCCGGGCATGTGCTCTGACCGGGAATCGAACCCCGATCGCCTGGATCCTAGGTCGATCCTCAACTGCTGAGCCATGCCCGTCCGGGCTGAAGGTTTTTTTAAACATAATTTTATAATAACAGAATTGTATATTATGGAATTTATTTTTCCTTCCATTCCACATTATAATGATTCTGACATATTTCTAGGTTTTGGACACATGACTCTTAATTGTGATCTTTGTGAATTCATTTGACTGTATGACCCAGAAATAAAATATTTCAATACACCTTTAACAAAATCAATAAATGGCTACCTAGAGAATAATTTATCAAAGCTATTGCATTTTTAACCGTACATGAAAATTTTTCACAGGAGTTGGATCCATTACATTATGATAGAATGCTCCATAAATGTATAGTAAATTAGATATTTCTATTTTATTTTAGTTGTGACATTAATGCTTAATCTTATTCTTATAGGCAATCGGAACATTTTTAAAGATTCAGAATACTACATTTAAGATCATAAATGATATACTTTAGCTTATTTATTTATTTTAATTATTTAGTATATATTTTAATTACTCTATTATATTTCTACTCCTAATAACTGTATTTTATCACTTTAATTGGAAATGAGATTTTAAACTACACTGATATTAATTTTAACAGCTGAGATTTTAACCCAAGCTCAATGCTAAAATATAAAACTGGATTTATTTTGGCAAATGGAAATATTTGGGAGATTAAAAATGACTCTCAAATGTTTAATGTCAAAGACTCTGCTCTTTAAATGAAGCTAATAGATTATATAGTTGTATTTATATACAAAAGGATTTGGCAATGTTCCCATTACTTTTTTCACATAGTCAGTTATTGTAATAATATCCCCTTACCTTTACATGCATATATATATAGATTGATAGATAGAGAGATATAAATATATATGAAGTTTCTCTTGCTAACTTAAAGTATTTTATACTTATGATTATATATTGGATAAATTCCTTTACCTATTTATTAAATGTTTTTTCTTTTGTTTTACAAATTCCCTCTTAACAATCATACGTTGTTTTCTCACCTGTTGAATAAGAGAAACTTAATAAAAAGCATGTTAACATCTCTTTCACGAGGACTATCCTAATACCAATTCAAGATCTTCAGGTCCATCTGCCATTTGGTGACATGCACAGGTGGTAAATGAAGATGACCTCTCATTTCTAAAACAGCAGATGAATATTAAGTTATCTAGGGCCTTTGACACCCAAAGTATAAAATGTAGTCATTTAAGTGTAAAGTGACTACATGCTGTCAGCTAGTTGGCCATGAATCCTTGGTGAAACAGTAAGTCTCGGGATTTTCCTCTGGTCCTTGCTGTTGCCAGAGTCACAACTACATGGCTATCTACCTGATATTTTGTAAACTTGTAGCACTCCTCTGCTTTTGAAAGTAAAGTGTATTACTCTCTGAGGTTTTCTAACTTTGGAAAATCTTGTGTACTCTTAGTATCATCATGGCTAAGAAGCCAACGAGCCAAGATTCTGTAACTCTTAGAACTACGGTTGAAAATTACCATGAATATATTCCTTGAGACTATAAATCCTGACAGAATCATCCTTAAATTTGGCCCAAGAAACAGACAGATAAATCGTTTTATTATTACCTGTTTACTTATTCAGGCAAATTGTAAATGGTTATCATAAAGTGATAGCTCCTTTCTCTAAAACATATCAAGAAAAATATATTGGCAATGCTAGGGGAAGCAGTACAAAGTCAGCTTTGTTCTGACTGCAAAGTGCTGGCCTCAGGTTAAAATACACTGACACAACTTCATAAATACAGCATATCAAGCTAGTCTTAAATTCTTGAAACTCAACTGAGCCTGTCTGAATTAGTTTCTTGCATATTTTTGTCTTTGTGTAGAAATTAAAATATTTGGGAGGTCTTTAAACTTTAAAATGAACAAAAAACTTAATTTTTGAAGGAAGAGAGTGATTTGGCAAATCACTTTAAAATAAGTAAATGATTTATTTCTATGTATTAGAGAAATTTTAGAATGATACAAACAGGTATGTGGCTGAGACTTTTTTACTTCTGGGAAATTTCCATATGCTCTCTCCCCCCATTCTCAATCTCCTTAGATTTAGGGTTATGTGACCAATTCTCACTGATGGGTATTGAGAATAAATGTATTTTTCTCAGACAAAAGCAGTTTAAGACCTAGTATGTGACTCTCCAGCTTTCTATTTCTTTTTTTGCTTTGAAGTACCCTGAAACTGTATATTGAGACAATGAGATATATGGATATATCCTGAATATCAGCAAGAAGTTGAACTTAATAGTGTGAAGCTCATGGAGGTTTCTGGGTTAATGTTTTACTGCTGTGTAACCTGGCTTGCCTACTAATACAGAAGGAATCATTTCTTAAAAAGTTTTGTAGTTACTTATGAAATTATTTTATTTGTAGGGGAGGAAAAATTGCTTTCCCCTTACCCATCTTAGGTTCATTGGCTAGGGCTCTTTAAATTGACAAAAGACAAATTAACAACAATAAAACAACAACAACAAACAAACAGATGTTTAACCTGTGTATCCAGCATACACATGGGAGCTCCTAGTGATGAGTAACTGAAGGCTGGTTAGCACTTAGACTTACGTAGCATCTCAACAAGAGGACAGTATCGTTTTTAGAAATGCCAGGACAAAGAAAAAGGACTTCAAGCTTCTAGGAGTGCAGATCGTGGGAGAACAAATATCAAATATCAGGGGAAGTAATGGAAGCCAGTTAGTAAAGTTAATTACATAGATGTCTCCGGTGCTGTCTCTGGTCTCAAGAGTCTTGAGTTGTTGCTGGTGATTGAGATTCCTCTGGCCCTTCCTGGTAGAGAAGGGGGGGGGGGGGAGTTTTTATTTTGTCTGCATTTTTTTTCAGTTGCCTTCACCTCAAACTAATCTTTGTGCCAAAGTGGCATATTTTGGGGTGCATGTTCTGCTAACTTTCATGTTTATTTTATGTATATCTTACTTTATACTAAAAATGACTAGATATTATATTGCTTCCAACCATCAGGTTCTATTCTGCAATTTTGTTTTTCTCTGCCTGAATAAATTCAAATTTTACTTATTGAGTAACTAAATACTGTATAAAAAGGTTAAAAGCACATGGCAGGGCATTTTGTGAACACAAATGGTAAGCTGCTCAGCTTTTTCTACTAAGAACATTAATAACCAGATCTCATTCTTACACTGTTCTGGAGCTATGCAATGTTGTAAGATTTACGTAGTCATCATTGAAACACGGTAACAAAGCCCTTAACTTTAATGTCTTTTAGCATTGTTTTAATATTTTATTACTGAGGTCACCATCAATTGCTTCTCTGCATATTGCTACTACAAACAGTCTTGGATAGTATTTATATCTAGTATATATTGGTATTAATATGAGCCCTTGACCTATCACATTAAATAGTATTTCTGGTTTTCTTAAGTGATCAACTTCAGACTGGGCTATTCTCCAAAACCATCATGGACCTGGTCCCATAATTCTTTCCAGTACTCAGAGTTTTCCAGGAATGAACTCCCTGAATAAAAGTTCAGTGCACCTTTGATGACATGCACTTATTCTTGTGGAAAAGGTATTAATACTCTCAACACGCTGGGCACCATTAGCTCTTTGTAGCTACACTGTGGTTGTACATCTTAATGCAAGAATTGTCATGTAACATTTGAGTGGAATGAGATCATAAATAAGTAATGAGTGAGTCTTTTATAAGCTTTTTGAGTTCCAAACATAAATGTCTTTCTCTGTCAATGCCCCCTCAGATCTCACGGTATTCTTTGTGAAAACATTACCCGTTTCTTGACCTTGTTCCCCAAACTTTTGTCAGGCCTTTTTTAAAAAAAATATATCTTTAATGATTTCAGAGAGAGAAAGGGAGAGGGAGAGAGATAGATAGAAACATCAGTGATGAGAGAGTCATTGATCAGCTACCTCCCCCCACTAGGGATCGAGCCCACAACCCGGGCATGTGCCCTGACTGGGAATCAAACCATGATCTCCTGGATCCTAGGTTGATGCTCAAGTGCTGAGCCATGCTGGTTGGGCTAGTTAGGCCTTCTTAATTTCTCAAGAGTGATAGGTACCCTTGAATCCTCAATTAATTTGCCTGAGAGTAACTCCCGCACCTCCAACAGTACATGCAAACTTTACATTCTACTGCTGAAATACAGGTGCTTTTAGAGTGTTATGTCCGAGAATCAGATCCTCTATGCAGCGGAAAGACAATCACTCCAGAGCTGATAATATAACAGCAAAAGGGACTTTTATTCTAGCTAGCTGGGGTTCGGTCATATCCAACGCAGTGGAATTCTGACTCGAACCCTGATCTAAATTTACAACAAGCTTATATAGGGTTACAGTGAGCAAGCAATCATTGTCCTTGCTAGGGTTGTAAATTCTTCAGGAAGGGTGGGCTCGGGATGTTTCTCAACCACAGGCGCCTGAAGCTTGAGTGCACCTGGTATTTGTCAAACCCACCGGTTTAAGTTAATTCCTGGAACTGCCTCCACCCTCTGCAGTTTACTGAGTCACTCATGTATGCCTTTTGTCCTGCCCCAGGGCCTAGGGGCCTGCCTCTGTCTTGGTGGGTCCTCACAAGAGCACATTTACTACTTCAGTTATGAATATTACCAGAATCAGTAGAGTCACAAACAGGGACAGAGTTAGCTAAAGCTGTGAGAAAGTGAAGACTATGTACACAAGCATTTATTCTGAAATATTGAGGAGCACTTTCAACCTGTATTTATTGACTTTTTTACATACAGAGTTGAATTTTCTAAACCGAGCAAAGTATGTAATAGGTTAATAAGGGAATATTTGAAAATGTAGATATTAAACAATCACACAAAAACGTAGACATACAAAGAATATATGGTGTAAAGCGGGCCAGGAACACTTCTCTCAGCCTTTCTAGCCTATGTTTAAGCAAATTCCTGGAAAAATCAATTTGGCTTAGAATGAATGAAAACTATGATAATATTTTCAAAAGTTGGAAAGTAAATTGTCATGCATCCTAAAATAGAATTGTAGGGTATAAAACTATTTTTTGCTTCACTTTTAATGAGTAATTTGTTACTGTTAATGAAGATAAATACAGGCCCATATTTTCCAAATCATCAGAGTTGCACCCAGCATTGTTCAGACAAATGTTTTCATTTTAGGTATATAAAATAACCGATTTCATGCTACCAATTAGAGATAACCCAAATTGGCTCTCATGAGTTGAGGAGCATCAGCTACAGCAGAAAGATGGATTCAGCCTTGATTTAAATGTGTTAGAATGTTACTGTTTTGATGACTAGAGTGGTAACAAAAAGACTTGCATTCCTTTTGTCCACTTATTTGCATTTTCTAAACACCCATCTGAATCCTTATTTGGGGTCATTTCCGTACATGTGTCCATTCCCTCTGAAATAACTTTATTCCATTTATACACAACAGTCTGTTGGGAAATAAGGCTACTGTGAAACTACCACAAGCACATGTAATAAAAAATGCCTTTCCAGTACCATTAGCAAATTTAAATGAATCAATCCATAATTTTGCACCTATTTACCGTTACCAGTGCATTTATGTTCTCGAGTACTGATACACTTTTTTTAATGATCAATCAGAAACAAGTAGTAAAGAAGGATTAATCCCATTACTCTCTCTTCATTTGTATAAACTCATTATGAGCACAATTTTTTACTGGTCTCTACTTTTCTATTCTTTGTTACCCTCACTGCCAGGAATTGTAGTGAGACTTGAACGTGTTAATATAGCAAACTATTTAGAAAAATTCCTAGATGTAATTAGTACTCTGTATGTCTTTACTATTATTAAAATAGTAGATTCTAATTATTGTGCTTAGTAATGGAGCTAAGAATATGCTAATAATAATAATAATAAACAACAGATGTATTGAGCACGTAGCATGTGCAAGTAATCTTCTAACCACTTTGCAGGCATTAACTTATTTTTTCCTTCCAAAACCCCTGCGATGTGGGTTACATTGTTATATCTTTTATACAGGTGAAAAAACTGAGATGCACAGAGGCAACGAAGTAAGTTTCCTAAGGCTATGGAAATGGTAAACACCAAGTAAGAATTTGAAAACAGAAAGTCTAGCTACTGAAATCTTGCCCTAGCCACTCTACTGCACTTCTTTGCAGAATGTCTGCTATGAGACCAAATGATTAAGTGAGGTGAAATTTTGAAATGGATTCCTTATATAAACCCAGCTGCTAACTGGGTTCAAGCAGAAGGACTAAGGCTTATTCTCTTAATAATATAAAAAATGCATTAGAGAAGGATGTGCGAACATTACAGAAAATCCTCCTTGGGTGGAGTAGCTCTGAAGAATTTGTTTCACTGCGTGTTGCTAAGTAGCCCAACGGAATTATGTTCCGGTTGCCCTCTGCTGTAACTCACCCTCTTACACTCTTTTCTATAGAATCGTTCTTTTTTCTCTTTGTACTCTCTGGTTATTTTCTGCTGATACAACTTTCGGTATAATAAAATTCTTGTCTGATTGGACCATTTTCCTGTTAGATGCATCTTCATCTATTTTATTACATCTTCATCTATTTTTTTACAGTTCTAGAATTCCCATTTGATTATTTCTATTGATTTTTAGTCTCTGGTGAAACTCCCCGTTTTTCTAAGATTTTGAATAGTCTACTTGTTGCTTTTTAAGTGTGTTTTTTATAACTCTAATATCTTGAGCAAGTTTGGGTGTGCATCTTTTGCCAGTTTTATATCTTGGTACTCTTGTGGCATGCTTGGTAAGTCTTGAAGTTCTTGAATGAATGCAAGATATTGTGCATGAAAGAATATGCATACACATGTAGCACTTAGGTTGAAGCATTCTCTCAGTGCAACCTTCTGTCGAGCAGCAGAGGAGCAGCTCACCTCACCCTAATGACTCCTTTCTGGGATGCAGTCTTAGTAAAGTTTGGTTCATTTGCATGTCTTAAATGTTGCCCTATGGGCCCCAACTCAGTTTTGATTTTTGTGTTTTATGTTTCTATTTGTTTTTTTACTTGTTCTGTACTCTAATTTTGTTTCCTCAGCAACATATGGCAGCTGAAAATTTGGCTTTATTATTATATTTTCTTTTACTTTTTACCTGGCTTTTTACCTCACGTCCTTCAAATGCTCCATGGGAAATCCAAGTACCTGGCTCACCTCTCTGCTGCTTCTTGCATCCAAGCTCTTGGATCATTATGTTCCGGAGCCCTAAAAAGCCTGGAGTGGCACTTTCAATTTGCATGTGACTGAGGTTACTTCTGTGGTCTGCTTGCATATATATATATTTTTTTTTTCCTGCTTGCATATTAGCAGCTATCTCCTCCATGGTTTGTAAGACAAGAGTTGGCAAATCCTGCAAGAGGAAAAGCGGCATACATAATACGGGGCTCAGGCCCATGAGTTCCTCTTCCACATTGGATCATATTTTAAATACTGTGAATACACTGCTGGGGTCTGTCCCAGTTCCCTGAAAGTTTCCACTGCAAGGAAGGAGTCATAAAACTTAAGATTTATTAACTTAACAATGAAGCCAGCTGTTATTAGCATAAATATTTAAAGCCAGCTGTTATTAACATAAATATTTTAATAACTATCCCAATGCTCTCTAAATACTAATAGGTTCAGTAAGACGCTATAAGGAAAGTATAATGATCTAAATTAACGCTTCGCTGGGGGAGATCAATCAAGATTTTCTTTTAGAGGTTATATTTCAATTTAGATGTTAAAAAATCATTAACATACAGAGTTAAAGAGGTTTGAGGAGAGGGTTGTGTCGGGGGTGATAGCGGCTTGAGAAGGTATGAAGTGATATGACCAGTTGCTCCACACAGCAGGAGTATAAAGCATGACTGGGAAATGGCTGAGAATGATGAACAATAAAGGTGGATATTCAGCCAGAGGCAGATCATAAAGCGCTTTGTGAAATGGTAAAAGTACAGTCTGTTATGTTCTTAATTGTAATAACAATAATAGTATTAATAGTCATTTTTATTATAAAGATAATTAAAAGTTTTAATCAAAGTAAATTTATTGTTTAATGAAAAAAGTAACATTAATGTCAGTAGACATGGATATCACTGTTGATTCTTTTGTTTCTAGCCGTTTAAAATAAGGCAAGTTTAATTCCTTTGAGATTTTGTTTCTTATTTAAGATAGTGTTATTTTGCCCTCCCTGTATGTCTCATTAACATATTCAATAGTGATTTACTAAGGAACAAAATAAATTTAAATGTTTCTAAATAGCCCTATAAAGTGCAAGGCACTGGAGAAATATGTTGGACTGACAGCATTATAGTTTATTCCTTTTTTTATTAAATATGTTTTTATTGATTTTAGAAAAAGAGGAAGGGAGAAGAGCAGAGAGATAGAAACATCAATGACGAGAGAGTCACTAATCAGCTGCCCCCTTCCCGCCCTCTTCTGGGCATGTGTCCTGCCTGGGAGTCAAACCGGTGACCTCTTAGTTCATGGGTGGATGCTCACTCCGAGCTGGACTTTTCCTTTTTTTATTAGGGGATAAATTCTCACTAAAAGACTGAGTTTATGGTCAATATTACTACATTAGATTAATTGCAGAGGATCTCAATTCAAATATCACATATACTTATGAATAATGTGCATACAGCAGTCAGAAATCATAGGATATTTGCATATTTAACAAAGACAAGGTCCAAGTTCATTTAAAATGCACTGACAGTGCTCAAGTGCAATAATCCCACATGCTCGTTGTGTGGAAGGTCATTGAAAAGAGTAGCTCCAATTGCCTTATTAAAATGGCAATGAAACCAGTCAATATTGCCAGACAAATGAGAATTTGAAGATGTGTTTCAACTTTCACTGGAGCATGTCCAGAAGTTATGAGCCTACATCAAATAGCTTTTGTTCTAATTTAATTTCATTGACCCTTGGGAATATATTCACTTCACAACAGCACTTAACATTTCAAGTGACACAGTGTTAATTTGTTCTTGATTCCAGTTTTTTGGGTTTTTTTGTGTGGTCTCTTCCTCTCTCAAATCTGTCTCTCTCATCTATTACCGTGATCTCTTATTATCATTTTGTCCTCAAATTTGGCATAGAATGAACACAGTTTTTTAACTATAATATTTTCATAGGCTGATTTCTAGTTTAACATTTATAACATTTAAAATTTTTTTGAAAAGCCAACTTTTTATTTATTTATTTTTGTTTTAATTTTATTTTTTACTTTTTGAGGGAGGGGTGGAAGGGTAGTAAAGGGTAAAGGGGGTCAAATATATGGTGACAGAAGATTTGACTTTGGGTGGTGGGCACATAATGTAGTATGTACACTTGAAACAATATAATCTTATTAACAATGTCACCCCAATAAATATATTTAAAAAAAAATTTAAATTTGCATAATCTACCTGGAATAATATTTGGCAAAGTTTATTTTTTACCTCAAATACAGAAATAATTTATGGTACATCTATCAGCTGCAATATAATTTAGCTATAAATGTTATCATCTGAAAAATACTTGAATGATGTGGGGAAATTATCACCAATAAAGTTTTTAAAATAATAACTATGACATATTAAGAATAGCATGATCATAAATATATAGGAAACCTGTGTTCATCTATTAAGCCATACCTTCCTTCATTCATCCGTTTGTCTTACATCTGTCTGTCATCAGGATAGAAGAATGAACACCAGGCACTTTTTCTTTCCAGATCATCATGTTGTGTTCCTTTTGTTTCATTTGTTTAGTTCTAAAAGAAATATACATTTTTTTATACCAATTTTTAAATTTTTTACTTTATCATGGTAAAAATATTTAACATGAGATCTACCATAACATTTTTTAGTGTACCTTACAGTATTGTTAGCTATAGTTACAATGTTACAGAGCAGATTTTAGAATTTATTCATCTTGCGTGATTGAAAGTTTATGCTTGTTAATTAGCAGTTCCCCCCCCCGCATCCCTGGTAAACATCATTCTATTCTCTGAATCTATGAGTTCTATTATTTTAGATACATCATATAAGTGGAATCATGCGGTGTTTGTCTTTCTGTGACTGGCTTATTTTGCTTAGTATACTGACTTCAGGGTTCATCTATGCTGTCACATATTACAGGATTTTCATTTTTTAAGGGTAATATTTGTATATATTCATCTTACACTGTCTTTGTCCGTTTACTCACTGCGAGGCACTGAGGTTGTTGTTTTCACACCTTGGCTATTGTGAATCATGCTCTAATGAAAATTGGGATGCATATATCTCTTCCAGATCCTGATTTTAATTTTTTAAGGTAGATACCCAGATGTGGGATTGCTGAATTTTATGATAGTTCTATTTTTAATATATTGCAGGTATTTTTAAATTAAAAAGAGATACCTGTTACCTTAAAAATTTTTAGAGGTTAAGCCTTAAAAATAATTGTAAGCAACTTCCTCCAAAGCTAAAATTTCTAACAGTGAAATTTCTGAAAAAAGAGGCATTGCAGTTTTAATTTAGAAAGATACTGATGATTTGCGATCACTGAAGCTCCAGTAATTTAAACTTGCACAGTGTGTGCTTGTATCTGCCTGCTCCCTCCCATGCTAACATTACTATGAAACATTTTTTTAACTTTTTAAATGTCTCTATTTAAGCACTTCATGTTGTAATTCTTAAGACATATTTTTTTTTAGGTAATGCTAAAGCCTGGCTGTTGTCATTTTTAAGTTGGCTCCTGTTCTTTTAAAAAAATGATTTGTAAGAATTGGTCACTGAAGGACATGTATAAAGTCAGATTGTAAAAGAAAGGACTGACTTATTTTTAAATTTTTAAAATTAAATTTATTGGGGTGACATTTGCTGGTAAGATTACATAGGTTTTGAATGCACATTTCTCTGATACGTGATCTGTATATTGCACTGTGTGTATAAAGGGCACAGGGGCTCAAATACATGGTGACAGAAGATGATTAGACTTCGGGTGGGTGACTTCTTATCTTTATATGTTTACAATTTTTAATGTTTGATTCTGATTCACACTTTTAAAAATTATGACTATTTTTTGAATAACAAACCCAGTAGATCCTACTGTTTGCTAAAGTGCTTAGTTGAAAAGGGTTTTTTTATCTTTTCACTTACAAATGTCAAAATTAGTGTGGGTTATCAAAGTAATCATTCTGAATCTTATGTAAAATTAGCTCTCATTTTCTGTTAGAAAAAAACATGCAACATGGGTATCATTTTAATGTATTTTTTACCCATTAAATAATCACAACTAGTTTATTAATTGGTAGTTTATATCCCTTCAAGATTAGACTGGCGAATGTTCTGTAAAGGATATATTATAAAAAAATTAATAAATTAATTACTCTTAAAAATAGTGACTCATATAAGTTCTTTACATATTTTGGAAATTTACCCCTTATGAGATGTATCATTGGTGGCTATGTTCTCCCAGACGGTGGGCTCCCTTTTCATTTCATTGATGGTTCCTTTTGCTGTGCAGAAGCTTTTTAGTTTGATGTAGTTCCTTTTGTTTATTTTTTCTGTTTCCCTTGTCCAAGGATATATATTGGCAAAAATATTGTTATGAGAGATGTCTGAGATTTTACTGCCTATGTCTTCTAGGATTTTTGTGGTTTCGCAACTTACATTTAAGTCTTTCATCCATTTTGAGTTTATTCTTGTGTATAGTGTAAGTTGGTGGTCTAGTTTCATGTTTTTGCATGTACCTGTCCTGTTTTCCAGTGGAACCAGAGACATGGGCACATGGCACAGACTGACAGATGTCAGAGGACAGGCGGATGAAGTTAAAGGCTACCAGTATAAACCAGATATAGTACCTGGAGTCAAGGAAATTCTACTATGGTAAGAAATAACACAATATGTCTATGTGAAATTACATTACACACTCTCACACATACGCACACACCTATATATTTTTTAACAGCCTCGATGGTTCTAACATCTCGAAATCATGTTTTATCTCATGATTGCACAATAGTGTCTTCCATAATCACCTCCTTCAGGGCTTCTATGAGCTTTTAGGTCATCTGCTGACAAAAGGCCCACCTCCTGCCCTTGGGAAAGTCAGAAAGCTGCGTGGCTTGCAGAGGCAAAAGTATCTGTATTTAATGAAAAAGGCACAGTTCCACATCAGGCCAGCGTACAAACTCATTTCGGGCTCTGACAGCCCGCCCTGCAGGTGCAGCTGAGCAGTACACAAAGGGCGTTTGCACGAGCTTGCTGCCTTGCATTGGCATGTGACTGCCCCCGCTGCCTCACTGTGTTCATGATGGGTTATCACTCAGTACTTCCAGGACTTTAACGGAGTGTCAATAAACATAATTTTATTTTGTAAATTAAAAAAAACTATTTTATATTATAGAAATAAGTACAGATAAAACTACATAATTTGGATAAGATTATCTCGCTACAGTATTTGGCTTAGAAGCAGCCAAAAAAGTTCATTACTCTGTTAATATGAATGTGGAAACAGAAGCAATGATTTAAAAAGGAAAAACAGCTTTGCCGGCATGGCTCAGTGGTTGAACATTGACCTACTATCCAGGAGATCAAGGTTCGATTCCCAGTCAGGGCACATGCCCAGGTTGCAGGCTCAATCCCCAGTAGGGGGGATGCAGGAGGCCGCAGATTAATGATGCTCTCTTCATTGATGTTTCTCTCTCTCTCTCCCTCTCCCTTCCTCTCTCTGAAATCAATTAAGACATTTTTTTTTTTTTGAAAAAGGGAAAACAGTTCTCTGTTTCATAGTAATTTCGTTTCCCAGATTATTTTTAATCAGAATTTTGAAGGGCCTTGGTAACAATGAATGCATATGTTCATTGGGATTTGCACTAATATTTGTTCTAATTATACCTGAGGTTTCCTGTCACATTCTGAGTTTTTTCAGAGGAGAAACTTAGCAAGTTGTCTTCTGGAAGAGAAATGTGCTCAGAATTGTTGTATTTTCGTAGACAATCATTAGGGGAAATCCTAACAATATTTGGAGGGAATGGTGCACACGACTACCCAGTAGTATTGTCAGAATCACTAAATAATTAATACACTGGAAGTTTTATTGGTGATGTAAAAAAATTCCCTTATTAAAGTTAGGAAACCTTCGCTAGAGAAAAAAGAATCATCATTCTTCCTCATAAAGATATAACCAGTTTATTTTCTGGTTTTGGATGTTGTACTGTATTCTGTAAATATTTTTTTAGGCTAATGCTAGTTAAAGGTAGTGTCTGAGTTTAACTTTAATGTATTTTATATTATTTAAGAAATTGTAATTTAAATATTATTCATGGATCACAGAAATTAAAGAGTCCAATCTTCTCTTAAGACTAACTTATATTCAGTTTCTAGTTCACCTTTATATCACTTTTTGCAAATGAATAATTTTAGGATTATCGATTCCAAATTTTCTTTGAAAATCTTTTGCTAATTGTCAGACTTTGATTCATTGCAATAACTGCAAAGAAGATGCCTTCAATTATTGCCTAATTGATGAGACATAGGAATGATCTTAAATGTTGCTTAAGGTAGTTGTATGATTTCCTGACCCCTCAAGATAACCAGATGTGCTTGCAAAAAAAAAAAAATAGAATAATATCTCTCTCCACTTATATTATCAAGAAAGGTATTTCTGGAATCAGTCCAGTACTTTGGCTTTTTTTAGCATGTTTAAGTGGTGGAATAATTTTACCACTGTGTCACTGTTTCTTCCTGGAAAGGAAAACCATTGTATTTTAAAGCTCAAGTGACACTCAGACTATAAAAAGGGTTACTTGACATTGAAAGTAAGAGCTTAATGAAAGGGTAAATTCTGTTTTTGAGCATGGAAACCAAAATCAATATTAGGCAGCAAGAATCTGTGAAATGAAATTTACCTTTATGTAATTTTACGATTGTACTATGCAGGAAACAATAAGTATACCAGAATTTTACATTCGTCCTTCCGCCACTAACTCAGGCCCTATGAAGGCTTATTCCACACTGGGCCAACAGCCGGTCCGTTGGCCCTCTGGGACAATTGCCCTTTGATCAAGAATCCTGCCCACCTCCCCCTGAGCCCCTGCAGCTCTCCCCTGTGCACCATGTTCCTGCCTGTAATCTAAGCAGGCAGGGAACCCTGGTTCTCTCGGCAGGAGGTAGTTGAGTGAGGAGGTGTGTGCGTCTTTTTCTTTGATAGTTAGCTGTTGTTCAACCAAAGTTTTTGGTGGGTGTGGTTTTCATTTCACACTAAAATCATCGTTTTTACAAGCATATCCAATTTTCCTGATATGAAAATGTGTGAGGAAAATATGGGTCAAGTAGTAAACAAAATTGAGACTGGGGAATGGAAATTTAATCATGAAGTATTTGTCATCTTTTAATTTCTTGGCTCTGCTGCTAACTGGGCCTTTGAAGTCCCTGCAGTGGCAAAGATTGCACAGATCGTCTATACTATGCTAAATAAATACCGCTAGGAAATCAGCATATGATCCTGAAACACTGTTTCTGTTAGATTATAAGTTGTTAGCACTCTGATACAAGAGGTACTTGATATTTCAGTCAATGGCTGGTTCACTGAGCACTATTCTTTTCACCCTCTCATCATGTTGTAAACTGTTTTCTAGCTCAGGAGGACAATAATTGATCTCAATAATGTGGCTACACACTTGACCATTGAGCAGCAACCACAAGTGAGGGGCTATTTCTACTAAAACACTTGAAAGTTATCCATGGGGAAGTGAGTCTAATGTCAGTTCCATGCTTGATGTAACAAGTGCTCTTTGGTGGGCTGACCTCTTTTAATAAGATTGTTTGTAAGCACGATGGTGAGTATGGAAACGTGCCAATGGAGGAGTCGGTGGGAGAGGAGTATTAGGGGAAATGATTTACCAAGGAAATCAGGCACAGGGAGAGCTCGCTTGAGGGAGTCATGGCTGTAAAGGATGCCTAATGGCAATTATTGATGTGCTTTATACTCAAGGGTGTGAAAGTCACTTTATGCGTTCTATTTTTGATAATTAAGAGTGATTTATAGGCCTGCCACCTTCCTTCTTTCAAGTGGCAAGCCTCCAGATCCTTACTTTGCTATCACACTGTAGAGTGAACTGGCCGCAGAGCAAGGTCTCAATAAGCATGCTAAGTTTCTAAGTTATTTCTGTCTACCAAATATTTCATAAATGATGTTATTATATTTTCTTCATAGTTAACATCTTTTTAGCAGAGATACTCAAGTTTATTTTTTATTATAGTTTGTGTTTATATATTTTCTTTATGAAAATGTGAAGAGAAATTTAACTTTGAGAGAACTGTAGAATGGATATCAGAAATAATAATTTTGAAATATCTATATTTCTCTTCCTATCTCTCAGGTGTTTATGCATATAGATCACTGAGAAACATATATTGGATTGTCTCCTAAGAACTAGTATCTCTTGTACATGATTTTTATTTCTTTGTCAAACAGTAATCCCTTTCACCTTGTACAACTCCATATTACGGCATGCTTTAAGCTGTTAATAATTAGTATAATGTTTAATTTTGAAGCATTTATCTTTTTTTTGCCCTTTTTTTATATCTTTATTGTTGAAAGTATTACAGATGTCCCCTTTTCTCCCCCACTGATCCCCTGCACCCCGAATCCACACCACCCACAGACCTTCCCCATACCAATGTCTGTGTCCATGGGTTATGCATATAAACATATAAGTTCTTTGATTAATCTCTCCCCACCCACTCCCCCACCCCCGCCTTCCCTCTGAGATCCCTCAGTCTGTTCCATACTTCTATGTCTCTGGATCTATTTTGTTCATCATTTTATTTTGTTTATTATATTCCACATATGAGTATGATCATGTGGTACTTGTCTTTCTCTGACTGGCTTATTTCACTTAGCATAATATTCTCCAGTTCCATCCATGCTGTCCCAAAGGGTAATAGATCCTTTATTTTATAGCTGCATAGTACTCCATGGTGTAAATGTCCCACAGCTTTTTTATCCACTCATCTACTAATGGGCACTTGGGCTGTTTCCAGATCTTAGCTATTGTAAATTTTGTTGCTATGAGCATAGAGGTGCATACATTCTTCCTGATTGGTGTTTCAGGATTCTTAGGGTATATTCCTAGAAGTGGGATCACTGGGTCAAAGGCAGCTCCATTTTTAATTATTTGAGGAAACTCCGTACTGTTTTCCACAGTGGCTTCAACAGTCTGCATTCCCACCAGCAGTGCCCTAGGGTTCCCTTTTCTCCACATCCTTGCCAGCACTTATTATTTGTTGATGGCAGCCATTCTTACAGGTGTGAAGTGATACCTCACTGTGGTTTTAATTTGCCTCTCTCTGATAATTAGCACTTTGAGCATTTTCTCATATGTCTCTTAGCCATCAGTATGTCTTCTTTGGAGAAGTGTCTATTTAGGTCCTTTGCCCATTTTTTAATTGGATTGTTTGTCTTCCTTTTGTTAAGTTGTATGAGTTCCTATATAAAGCTTCTACACAGCAAAAGAAACCATCAACAAAATGAAAAGGGAGCCCACTGTATGGGAGAACATATTTGCCAATGACACATCTAATAAAGGGTTAGTATCCAAAATATATAAGGAACTCATACAACTTAACAAATGAAGTGTTTATCTTTTGAACCTGAACCAAATTTCAGGGCAAACTGTTCCAGACATTTATTTTCTTAAACAATTTGCTTAATAATTTTTCAGTTGGTGTTTTCAAACTATTCAAAACTGAACAAATAAATTATAAATATTATTACTTTTTAAATTTCAGCTACCACAGCAGTATCTTTACACTTCACGCACACATGGATTTGAAACATATTCTATTAGAGTAAATAACTTTATAGACATGCAATATAAGCATTAAAAAATAATGGAAACCTCTTCATTCCTCACACAGTATGTATCTTAAAAATGAAATGGAAAACTGAGTATTGTCAAGGAATTCTTTCAGTATCCTCAGCTTGTCTAGGTGACTCAGGTTCCAAAATCCTCTCTTCAATAACAGATGGCCAGTTATAGTCTGAGCAGAGCAGTTAAATTTCCCAAGCAGTGATCTTGGCTTAGCCAATGTATAAACAATCTTAGTTTCTTTGGAATAAAATTTTGCCAATGCAGTTTTACGAATGTACAGATGAAGTGAATTTCCCAGGAGAACTGTATTTTCATGATTGGATCCAGAGCATAGAAATGAGGTATAAATATAAGGATCGGCGTGTATAGTCCTAGTCTTCTATATTCCAGTTATCACCAAGGAGTTTTGTGACTTTATTGGTCTGGATTGGGGAAACAAAACAAAACAAAAACCCCACAGAACCTGGAAGGTAAAAATTCAGATTTCTAGGGAAGAGGCATATGGATAGACTCATATGAGCGTGCACGACTCGTGTGGATCTTTATTTTTTATGTTAATGCATACCAGAATGCCTAATACCGTGACCTTTAGGAAGGCTTTCTTTTCATCCCACCCAAGTTTGGGCAATTAGGTGAATGATGAAATCAATGCCTGGGTGCCATAACATGTGGCTGATATGTAGGCTGATCTAACTAACTGATACTCTGCGTAACCACCCTGTCATTAGCAAAGACTAATGATGGGTCTCAGGATGGCATCATCCCTCAGAAAGATTAGTAATACACTTAATGTCATGTCACCCACTTCAAACACCTTCCTCCTCTGCAAAGGGCAGCAGTACGTACTCATTGGAATCTATACTTACTCTGAATATAAAATTACCTTTCCATCTCACAGTCTCTGTCAGCATCACCGCACAACCTGATTATTAAAGTGCTGTCTTATTGGTTCTCCTTCCTTCCCTCCTCCTCTGCCCTGCTGTCCCTCAACCCAGCCCCCTAGGACTGCACTACCTGATACAGCAGCAGTACCTGCACACCTTATATCTCAGGCTCTGTGTTCTGGGGAAGCTAGCGTAAGGCAATGACTGCATGACCGTTGTAACCATTCTTTATCTAACATCCATATAGAAATCCTTTATTTTTAGCTGCCATTTTCCCTTTGAAGTTATTTTGACAACCCTTCTCTGTAGTCTTTATTTTGCCTTTAAATTCATCTTCCTATAACTCAGATGTGGTAGTTATCCTACTCAAACACTTAGAATCATTACATGGCTACTCATCACTACAGGCTAAAGCCCAAAGTTCACAGTGGGCCATGCCCAGGCGTCCATCCTTCAGAACAAGCTCAGGTTAGCCTCACAGCCAATGACTCGAGTCTTAACTCACAGGTTTAAGCTTTGTCAGCTATTCTTCTTCCTTTGTTTAAAGAAAAACCTTTTATACTTAAAATCTCCGGTTACCTACTTTATATTTTCACAATTTAGCTTAGAAAAGAAGGAAGTGCTAGGAAGCCCAAATAATAGGATGCAACATGGACAAAGTGATTATAAATGAGGAAAAGGACAGGAGATTGGGAAGTATAATTGTTGATGCCTCACAGATACTTCAAGTTAGGCTCTGGAGTTGGAAATTCTTTATATTAAGTACATTAAGGCTGACAATAGAGGGTGAGTACTAATTAATATCTGTATAGTCCCCAGAGTGTTTACCTCTGATCCATTGTATAAAATAATTTGTGAAATTCAAGATTTAAGTCAAATCAGTTTACAAGAGAAAACTCAATGACATTATATAAATTGTGAATTGGCTTCTGAAAATTAATATTTGACAGAGAGATTGACAGAGAGAAACAGAGAGAGATAATATGAATGAACATGGTAGGGGGTTTCACAAAGAGGAAACTCTATGAGAAGAACACATGCATTGCTTCTCCTGATGGCTAACCCTGGGAAACCAAATAATCTCTGTCCATCTTCTAGCATGATTTGTTTATATTCGGAAGCCTGAGACATTTCTTTCTCTGACATGTCTTCTGAAGCAGTCCAACAATGTCTCACAGACCCTGTGTCCCAGCCACTGGTCACTCTCGAAGAGAAGGAATGTGACACTACACAATACTGGAAACATTTACGTTGTCGCTTAAAGCAAATGAAACAAAAAGGAAACCAAAGGCCAAACAAAAGAACAGGTGCCTGTTAGAGCAATCCTATTCTTTCCCTCAGGAAATAAAATAATAACAATTAGTAGTAGTGGTAGCGTCTCAGTAGAAGAACCACCACCACCACCAAGAGCAGTAGTATTCATTGTAGGAATATAGTAGTAGCAGTAAACTACTTATGTGTGAAAGAAATTGTAGCTCTCTTACAAGGACGTAATCTTTTTTCCTCACCTACAGCAGTCACCCATTTAGTGACTAGTGGGAGGAAAGGAATGGTTATTTCTACTGGAGACATTTATTACAGAAGTTCATTGTCACAAGAGACTTCACACAGTATATTAATGGGTATGTCTGAGGAGTAAAAAGCCTCACAAACTGTTAAGTAAGACACTTTTGAGAATCTTTTATTTCCATAGAATTAGTAGTTCGTGCTATGGTTAAAAAGAAGAGAACAATTAATCAGGTTATTAAGTGGTGAATTTGTTTTTTTTCATTTTATTCCTCAGCCTACACCGCATTAAATACCTTAATCTTTGTCTCTAGCTATCCCTGTTCCTAAATTTCCAGGCATGCTGCACATCAGTCTAAAAGTTGTCAAGATTGCAGGTGGAATTAAACTCACAATTGTGTTCAGTAGCTTCTTCCACATGATATTCAGCTTAAAATCATAGTCTGAAGAAACTACACCAAGGCTTTCACTTCAGTTCTAAGATTAAAAGGAATTTTGCTAACTTCTCTTTGTATATGCATAATCCTACTGCATTGGAAAAGTATTTATTGTTTGTTTGTTTACTTATATCTACTGTTTCATAAGTTTTTTTCAACAGGCATCTTCTCCTAAAGCAGTGATTGAGACACTATAGACAGGAAATAATTTCCTATAAATGACTACATCCATGAAATGCGTAGTACTACATGCTTGGCCCTATGATGCCGGAACACTTAGGACACTTGGTGAGCATCCGCCAACTTCTGGTGCTCTCTTCTACTCAATCAGGGACCAGATATTACTTACCAGAAGCTCAATTCATTTTTCTCAGCTCAGAGTGGTATTCCCACATAATCACTTTCAGCTCCTTCCAGATCCTTTTTAATCCTGTTCATGTCTTAGAGAAGCAAAATTCTTAGTCTCTACTCTTCAACCATAAGATTTTCCTTTGAATGGGTCTATCACTCCAATGTTCAGGCTATGGAGTGAAACTAGTCTATGAAGCAGCTGCACCAGCGAGTAACAACTAAGCTGTTTGAAACTTTGAAGGATTCAGGACAACTTGAGTGGCCTGATGCTAGTTCACTGACTTAATTGCACTTGGTGGGGGAAGTGAGTAGAGAGACAAAGGGGTCAAAATGTAATTCTCAGATTCTCTCAGGGGTTAAACCATAGTCTCCTTCTCCCTTCCGGCAATTGTCAATAATAATCTAGACGCATTTCTTGGAGGGGAAGGGTACTTTGTCTCCTGTCCCAAAACACTGGAGAAAGCAAGTTCTGTTTGCAGTTCTTCGAGGTACTTATGAAAGGTACATTTACAAACAGCTTGGAGTTACTCAGGTGTGCTCACAAGAGGTACGACTGCGTGTATATCTTTAGCTAAATGTGATTCACAGGATGGGGTTAATATATGTCTAATGACTGAAAACTCCTAAACAGCCATCAAAGTGTTTCAAGTCTTTCATCTGGAAGCATTTTTAAATGAGATGAAATTTATTTGCAATTTTAGGTGACAAAATAATATGCAGGGCTTCTTGGGGATCTATTTAGATTCAGAGAGGCTAATTATTAGAAACAGGATTGACAGTGAATGGATAGGGGTCTTAGGAGGGGTAAGACTAAAGCCACCACAGTGTGCATAGGCGGCTTGTCTCAAATGGTCTTTGATGCCCTTATTTTGTGTTAATATTTTTTATCTTAATAAAACCATAGTGCTGATACAACTCATAAAAATGTATGCTTTTTCAAAAACCATAAATGACCTTCATTTAACTAATGTTCATGTTCTTTCTTTTGTGAAAACTTTATTGGATAGCTGTAGCATAATTAGTTCAGCTCAGCCTGGAACAGACGTCTAATCTTCATTTGCACTGTAATGTGAGCATGGTGAGGCGGGGGAACCTAGTGACATCCATTTGGGAAAGTGACAGGGATGTGCTCACTTCCCTCTCTCAGCTAAGATTCAGATTTCAAGTTTCCTCACAGATAGTTTAAAATAGCACTTCAGAGAAATTATTTGGTAAACATTGCTGTCATATTTTATGGCTGACTAAAAATTTGAATTTGAAATGGAAATTAAGTTCATTCATGAAATCCTCTTACAGTAATAATATATCACTTTAATAGCAAAGTGTCTAGACACCTAGTGTCAGAGCAGACGATGGTAATTTCAGTGCTTTATATCAATCGTGTTCATCATTATAATTATACTTTCTGGATATAATTGAGTATGTTAAACAAGAAATCTGATGACTTGAAAGGAAATATGGGAAAGCATCTCAGATAAAGAGACCAATTTACATCCTGTTCTTCTAAGGAAATATTTTAAAAATCTGGAAAGATGCATAAAATATTTTAACATGCACTGATTTGCCTAATGTAATCTAGGTTTAACAACTGTTAGTTTATTGGCCGTACTCCCTGCAGATTCTATTTTCTAGTATAGAATAAAAGAGACCTCAGCTGGAATTTACCTTCCCACCCCTTGCTAATTCCGTTCTCTTCCCCTTTGCCTTAGAATAGCTAAAATGTTAATGTTGGTCTATATCTTTCCAAACCATTTTTAAATAATTTTATTATGTATTCGTTTGAATCAATCTCAGATGATATGTGAATGGGGTTTAATATAGAAAACAGAGCAGTACTGTGGGAAGAGCTGACACCAGAGAATTAGTATATTCACTGGTTAATAACTTATTAGAAGCCAGTCTGTTAGGTTTGAATCTAAGCCCCATCACTTACCAGCTGGGTACGTTTGAACAAGTTATTTAAACAAGCTGTACCTACTTTCCATATCCACACAAGTAGTGCCTACTTCATGAAGTTGAAATGCTGAATATATTATTAATGCATGTAGAGTGTTTAGAACAGTATACCGCCTAACAAATATTAAATGATCAATAGACATTTGCTATTAGATTAGTCATCAGCTAGGTCTCCCCTGGCATTTACCTCTAACAATTCATAATGATGACTCTGTCCCTTGCCTCATAGAGGCCTCTTTAAAATAGAGAAAAGTGTTACATTTTAACATAGAAAGTACATTTAAAAGAGAAGTTTCAAAGCATAAAAAAGGGAAAAATTTCTGCTAGGTCCCAATCTATCTCCAGTTTCACACTTCCCTCATCTCAGTCTAGAAAATCATTCTCTCGTCCATTTCAAATTACAGGCGATAGGTAGAAAAGACTTACTATCAAACCCACCTGCTTCTAAACAGGGTAGCTTTAAGTCTGATGTGATATCTTTTTTTATATGTGATTGAAAGGGGAAGTAAAAAACAACACCCCGAATCTTTTTCCCCCCTAACAATTACTTTAATGTCCATTTATTATTGTGTTCAGACATACATTCCCTATACCTCTGTAGATGTTTATACACACCGCCACTGCCAAATGGCTTGCCTGTGTTTTAGGTGAAAATTTGACTCCTCTATCCCATTGATGAGGTCTCAGTATTGTGACTTGCTTTGAGATTAGCATGCGATTTGAGCAATTAAGTTTTATGTCATAGTTATGGACCATTGCATGATTCAACTCTCTTTACCTCTTTGCCACAAAAAGGGTATATGTTCCTCATAAGGGCTGCTCCTTCAGCTTGATTCCTGAAATAGAGATAATCTGAGACAATTTGAGCTAAACTGAGCCAAAAACTCATCTTTGATCACCAATCTGTAATGTGAGCAAGAATAACTATTATTGTAAGCCACGTAGATTCTGGAGATACTTGCTATGCAGCAAGGATGAATGGTACATGATATAGCTTCTAAAATGCAAGTCAGAGCAGTTGTACATCTGTTCAATATCTCCGACCAGGATACAGGGGTCTCACTTTTATTCACGCTACTTTTACTCAGTTCATTCTGAATTGTAAGGATGCTTATTTTCATTGTGTGACTTAGTATTGAAATATTTTTTAGATGGAAGTAACAGAAAATCTCAGCCAAAAGTGCTTTGAAAAAAAGTGGGTGGAATTTATTGGTATACATCACTCACAATTCATGAGCTTCAGGCAAAAATAAAATCTGAGATTCAAATAATTTCCCCAGGACAAATCCTTTTTCAGAACCTACTCAGTTCTAAGTTCATTATCAAGATCCATGTGGTATCATGGTGGCTGCCAACTACTCTTGGCTTACATTTTCAGAAGTACAGTTATAATTATAATAGACAATCTTCGAGTGCTTCTCATGTGTTAGGCCCTCTTGTAAGGAGTTTTTATGAATTAATTCATTTCATCTTCACCATTATTCTTTGAAGTAGAAATTAATATTATCCTCATTTTATAGACAAAGAAATAGATGCACAGGATATTAGGAAGCCTCATAATAACCACTATTAACATAGGCCTTATAGAATAGATTATATACTTGCAAAAAGTATTTAAACAAAAAGTCTTAAACCTCACTCTCAATAGTTCAAACTGTGTCCTAATTCTATCATTAACTGAATCTCTATGTTAATAAAATTGAACGCTCTAAATGTTCTCAGCTGAGACATATGTTCTCAATTTAGCTGAGTAGAATTTTTTCACCTGCAGAATATACAGACAAAATGACGGGGAGAGTGTTCCTCAGCAAAAAATATAGGCACTGTTATTAGATGAAATGCTGATGTATGCAGTGTCAAGGAGTATTAAGCATCTGATACTTTATTCCACTTGTAGACTAACAAGTTAGCCTGCCAGAATTCATGGATACTGAGAGAACACATGAGATTCCTGGTTCAGCTACAAAGGACTTTGTTATAAGATAGTAAAGCAGCATGAGCTTTGTGTTCTCAGCAGTTTTGTCTGTCCTGGGGGGGGGGGGGGGAGACAGAGCGGTCCAGGTGTTAGCATAGGTAGCTTGTTAGGTATTAACAAGAGAAGAGAAAGCCACATTGGCTAAGCCTAAGACTAGAAGCTACAGCTTCACAGTCACCCCCGGGGACAGCCACATCCTCAGCCAAAGGGATGTTAACTCCCCAAGCAGGTAGGAAAGAAACTGGCTTTCCAACTTCCCCGAGGGAAAAACCCTCTGGTTCACCCAGATTACCAGGTGAGAGGGATAAACAGTGGGGGAAAGTCCTTTGCTGGGTGCCTGCGCAGTAGCAGCCAAGGTGGCACCGGGGAAGGTAAGCACGTGCTCAGTAGAAGCCAGCTGGAGAAGCAGAACTTTGAGGCCTGTGCATGCCATAGGAGCCCAGATGGGGACCATGAAGGGGAGGAGTCTAGCCTGGGAAAATCTGGGAAAAGGACCTGATAGGATAAGGGCATGGAGCACCCGAAGATCAGGAAAGGGATCGGTTAGGGGGAGGGCCCAACACAGCCCCTGGGAAACACAGGAAAGAGGCTGAGGAGTTTGAAAGACAGCCTGCTTGCTTCCAAAAGCGAGAAAGTATGTGGACGCTTAGCAAGGACCTTGGAGCAACTGCTGCTAGAGCCTGCTGGCTCTCTCCATCCCTGAGTGCATTTTACTTTTCACTCCAATAAATCTTGCCTCTATGATTAAGCTTCTCTCATGTGTGTGCTCTTGAAATTCTTTTCTCATGACACCACAGAAGCCCATTTCCTCCAGCAACGCAGGTGGAGGGTGGGAACTTGAGCACCTCACCTGCACATCTGATGCTGCTGGTCATCAGCAGTCAGCCCTAGATCCCATCCTCATCACCAGAACCTATTAGAAAAATGGTTCAAGAAGACAACCTATGTGGTACACGCACTTGAACACTTCATTAAGTGGACAGTCTCCTTTCAGAGACCTGCCAAATGGGGCAGAAGGCAGGAAGCTTGTATAGGGTAAAGAGGAAAGAAGAGAAGAACAGAAAATATCTAATTGGCCGGGACCACATGGTCACCCTGTTTGGGCGAGAAGGCCCAGAGCCTGGACGTTCAGGGACTGGCTGAGTGGGTGCCCTGAGTTTCTAATCGAGTGGCACATTTGTAAGGGCACAGAGGTTACCTGAGCTTCAGTTTGTGGACATGGTACTTCAGGCAGGAGCATCTCTCTCTTGGCCGTAGCAAATTATTTCAACACACATTGTGTACAATTGTTTTAATTACAGTAGGGCATGGCTGTTAAACTTTTGTGAATATGTGGCTTTTCAGGGGAAGGATGAAACATGAATTTAACTTTCGGGAGATCGTTTAGGTAAATTAATTGCTGTTTAATATATTTAATATTGAAATAATTGTGTTTATGGTAAGTATACAGTAATTTCCAGAGCATAATTCTGTCACTGTCACAGCAGAACCGTAGTGGACTCTAGAGAAGTAAAAGTTTAATTAGTTATATAACAAGTTAGAATGGTGTTTTCTAAAGTTCTCTAAGCATTTTATGATCATTAGCATTTTCATAGTACTCCTATGAGCATAACACAAGATTAACAGGGCCTCATCTCAAAGTTACCATTTTAAAAGAATTAGAAAAAGACTCACCCTGTTTTCCATTTTAATAATGGAACCTAGAATAGATATGAGGCTATGTGCCTATTACAGCTTTGTGGGAAGCTTATTTGTTGTTATTGTCAATAAGGAGGCTTCAGAGGTGTCTTCAAATTGGAATTTTAAGACAAATTATACTTAAATATAGGAAAGCACGTATTTAATAGGAAGTCTGTAGTTTCATCAGATTCTCAAAATGAAATATATGCCACAGAAAGCATTAAGAATCACTGCTTCACGGATTAAAATTTGGTCTTTTCAATACTTATCTGAGCATCTACCTTACAAACTATTAGTAATTTAGTTGTTAAGACCTGTTGCAAATATAGTAGGGTGCTCTTCTCTGGTGATTTTTGTTGAAACTATAGACTGTAGTGAATCATGAATCAGCATCCTTGTTTCACTAATGGTGGGGCTTCCAGAATGAGAAAATCATTTCCAAGAGGGACTTGCAAAATCCATTCAGGAGTAAAGAAATCCAACAACTGTGCATTTATAATTTATTCTATAAGAAATGTATATATTTACACATTTGTATCTAGTATCCATCTAATAAGTAATTTATCTACATTAGCTTATGAGAATCTGAGTCTCATAGAAGTAAAGCAGTCTTCCAAAGTCTGATAGCTTGTGATATCAGAGTGTATGCAATTTATCCTATACTCCATTGATAGACTCGGGTGAAATTTGATAAGTTAAGAGAATAAATATTTTTCCTCTTTATGGTAACATTTGTTACTATTAAAAGGTAAGTTTGCCCTGGCCAGCTTGGCTCAGTGGTTAGGGTGTCGGCCTGCGGATTGAAGGGTCCTGGGTTCGATTCCAGCCAAGGGCACATACCTTGGTTGCAGGCTTGGTGCCCAACTGGGCATGTTTGAGAGGCAACCAGTTGATGTATCTCTCTCACACAGATGTTTCTCTCTCTCTCTCTCTCTCTCTCTCTCTCTCTGGAAAGTAGTGGAAAAAATATCCTTGGGTGAGGATTAAAAAGAAAAAGTTAAGTTTGAAACCGAATGCAAGTTTTCTCTATTTTCCCTTTACTACTCTCCTCCATACGTTTCTTCCTAGAATAATTGATAGTCTCTGTAGAACTATCTGTCCAGTTTCCCAGGTCATGTTCTTAGAAACATTTTAAGAAGAAAAGATTAAAAGTCTCAGGTGGGAAACATATTTCCTTCTCATTGGAGACGCCCAGCTCTTTTACTCGTATTTGATAAGGAATGGTTCCTTGCTGTTTCAAGGAAATGCCTAGTGAATGACCAGTAAGACCTGTACTTATGCAGGACTTGGATTGCAGAGAGCTTTCTCTAGACCCTGTGCCCTCTCCTTGCACTCTGCTGGCTGTGAATACCTCTGCCGAAAACAAGGGTTCTCTACATCCCTGCTCGGCCCCAGCCAATGTTCTGGGCAGCTGCTGGTGACCACAGAAAGAGTGAGCAAGAAATAGAGACAGCCTTTCACTGTGAAAATTCCAGACATTTTAACAGGCTATGTTGGTTCACACCTGGCATATGAGAATTCATTAAAAATCCAGCTGCAAAGTAAAGGATTATATAGACTTACACAGGATCTTCACAATTTGAGACAAAACCGTATGTTGATTTTAAGCTCGTAGACCATAATTGTTATTTGGCTTAAATGATTAAGCCATTTCTGTACATCTTCATAATATGCAAACTTGTTATTTGTTACTTTTTCTGTGAAAATATCATATCTTGTAAGACAAAACCTGACTTTGAAACTTATAAAGGTCCAAGAAACGAAACATGAGTTAGCCGTTTTGTGGATGACAGGTTTGTTTGTTTTGAGTATTACTGTTCCTGTTGTACAATTACTTGATTCTGTTCTCTAAAGCAAATTTTATAAAATCTGTGAGTTTCATCTCAAGGAAAATAATTTATTACATTCGTCAATGTTTAAAAAGATATTATTAGAGTTGGTCTTTTCATTTCCTTGTTTAAATAGGTGAGAGATGTGCTGCAAAACTATTGTATAATGGAAGTCGTCCTTATTACTCTTTCTTATTAAATGCTCTCTGCAGGATTTCCGTTGGCATATCTCTAAATGCTTAATATTATTTATTCCAAATGTCACTACTTAATATTGGGATGTGTTAAAAATTAATTAGTCCAAATATCAGCATTGGTGGATTTGTATTAAGTTGGTAGAAATGTGGAGGATTAAGATTTTGTGCTTGAAGTTCAAATATCCCTCTTTCACCTTCAGCTTTCTGTGGATTATTATTGATATTATTAGGATTATTTTTAACAATGAGAGCTAGATGCTATTAGTGACACTGTTTAGGTTTATTTACCTATATTATTTTCTTAAATTGTGTTGCTGTTAAGATCAGCTTACAAAGGCAGATGTGGCATCTCAGTCGCTGCAGAGCCGTGTCGGAATACGGGGAGTAGCGTATGGATGGTATAAGTAGGTTGCTGCTCTGCAGTGTGTTTAAAACATAGCTAAGCACAGAAATTTAAATGCAGTTCAGGTCCTTTTCATGAGGGGTCCTTCGAAATAAACAGTAACAAGAAGTTACATGAATGATAATATTAATTATAATATTATTAATTTTTAGCACATTACAGTTGAAAAAAATCTGCCACATTCATGATTTCCCTTTGCATATTTTGGGTAATAAATTCAGTTGATTGAGAATTATATTATGAAAGTAAACAGTGTTAGTTTTATCCATAATTAGAATTAATGCTGTGTTGATATCTCCTTGATAATGCTAGGCCAGAAATTAAAATCAGTGGACATAGGAAAGAGCAGAATAAAAATGAGATCAGTTGCCTCTGCTTTGTCATGATTGTTAAAAATACCATATTGTGTTTGTACTTCACCATATTTTCCCTACCTGTTCTACAGAGATTGGTTTGCTTTGTGTTGGTAGATCACTAGAGATTTCTGTATTACTTTTTTCAATATTAAAGCCTTTGTAATAAAAACTTAGTATTCATATTTCCTTAGTGTCATAATAGAAAAATCATTTAGCTATTTACTAGTAAGGAGGTTCAGGAAATAATAATTGCATTTGTAGATTAATCTGAAGAGTGATTTGTATTAAACACATGCCTGAAAATCACTTCCAGCTGCCAGCAACTGCTTTTGTTAACTTATGATCCATGCTTAATCTATTATTAGGAATGACCTTAGTAAGTAGGCAGGACTCAGAGACCATCTATATGGTGCTATTTTATGAGCATGAGGAAGGCCAAGTGCACAAAATTTATACCCTGCAACCTGTTATGGTTTCTGGACTCAATTATTAGAGATTTATTTCTTTGTTTTCGAATCCTTCCTAGTTTTCTGAAACACTGTCAGAATGCAAATAGCCCTTAGGTTGTAAACTCTGAAACCATTCATTTACCTTAAAAAAACACCTTAATTTAATTAGAACCTTTTACTTTTCTAATTATGGGAGCTGAATGTAAGGGACATAACTAATTCATGATTGAGTCTGGATTCAAGCCCAGGATTCCCAACTCTCAGTTTGGAGCTCTTTTATAATAAATTCATTTCTACCAGTTAGCCAAAGGTTTTGACCATTTTTTCCAGGAACATTTCCTTTACGTGATTATCTCTCTAAAATCAACAAATCAATTCTCTTTGAGTAGAAATAAAAGAAAAATTTATTTTAAATGTATTCTGCACTCTTCCACATGCTCTTGTGATATTAAGAAAAAGGCACACGCAGGCATCACTTCTACTTCTTCACTGTAGTCTACTTACTTAAAAAAATACAGAACAACAAGAAAATTACCTTTTATTTATTTTAAAAGAGATTAAATGACAGAAAACTGGTGAAATAAGTATTTGCTATTTATTTATCATTTATTTGCTAAGTAACAGCAATTACATTTAACTTTAAAATTGTGAACATACTTTAGTTCCTCTTCTTTTTGCTCTTAAATTTCTATATATTTCATAATCTTATATAATAAATCTAAAATATAGATTATATAGCAAAAATCCTTATATGTATTGAGTAGCCTCTAATGACCGCAGAATAAATCAAATTTCTTACAATGTCAAGAGTCCATTTTCCCCTTTCCTCACAGTGGCCTTAACAATTTGTTTAACCTCTGAATGTGGTTGTCTGTTACAGTCCCTGCTAACACACCTTACTGTACTGCCTCAGTCAAAGGAGTCTGTCCCATATCATACTGCTTACAAGACATAAACCACTGATATTTAGTCTCTCTTTTATATTGTCTGATGATGATATATTTTAAGATCTGGTTTCCAAACACTGTTCACAAGCCTTCCCCACCACTAGCTTAAGTATCTTGTATAATGGCTGGTATAGTCAGCCTATGGTACCCAGGTACTTTCGATCCACATATTCTGTGCTTCTCACTCTGCAGGTGACAAAGAGGTTTTTATCTTGCATGTCAGATTCATTTGAGTGCAGCATGTGTGGGGTCTGGTCTGAGATCACATGTCTGAGTCAGCACGGGGGACACTAGAGAGAGAAGGGGTGACAGAAAGGTTGTGTTGTTGCCATCTCAGGCTGAATCTTGCCTTGTGAGTTCCCTATTGCTCACTCTATAGTCAGACTCAGTTCTCTCCTCCACTATGTATCCATTGCAGTTTGCATTTATCTCTGATGCAAACTTTGTGATATTGTATTATAACTAATGATTTATGTATCTATTCTACTTAACCTGTTAAATAAGGAGTTTGACTCATCTGTGTATTTTTAGTACCCAGGAAGGTGTTTAGCACAGAGCATAGGCCCAATAAATGCGTTAAATGAAAGAATGAAAAAATATAGAATATATTGTTAATTTTTGTGTAGTGAGAAATCATCAATGTAAATGATAGAAAGAAAGTAGAACACAAATCTAAGGGTTAGCAAATGTTTGGATGTTCAGTTTCAGAATGCCTAGAGAATGTAGTATATGTGGGAACTGTGTAATTATTCATTTAAGATATGAGTCAAATAAACTAAAAATTTATATATATATATTAAAATTTTTGTTCAAGTGACAGATTTGGTGCCAACTATTAATAGCCATAAAAATGGATGGCTTAGTTAACATGTGAACCTTTGTGAGTATATATATCAGGTGTAGAAAGAAAAATAAACTTTAGCAGATTACTCCACAGTTTGAAGGTTTTATTTAGTGACTTCTTCATGCTTAACAATACAGTTGGGTATGTTGTATTATTAATGATCCTAGAATATAGCATCTTGGCTTTCAAAAGTTAACAGTGTTGAGAAAGTAGTACCAATTATATATATAGACACGATATATGGTGAAAATCTGTTTTCCAAAAGTCATCTTTTTCATTGAAATCAAGAATGTAAATTATAAAATATAGTGAATCTAAAATGCATTACATATGATTTCTTTGTGAGAGCATAATTCAAATCATTTAAATAGTAAATATTCCTGATTTTTATCCGTCTGCTTTTACTTTACTTTTTATCACCCATCTTTCCAGTTAGATTGCTGTTAATATTTTGATAAGAAACAGTGAACTGAATATAATCTTTCTCAAAGTAAATATGGTTCCACTTCTCTTCCAACAAGAATGCTCAAAGCTGAATAGGCATATCTAAGTCCTTTAGGGGAACTCATTCAATGTGAAATTGAATAGATTTTCTGATAACCAAGAAAACATATCCTCTCAGAAACTAAATTCGATATCCAAACTTGAACCTCTTCAAACCTTCATCCCTGTCAATGGCAACAGCATTTATCTAATACCATACAGGTCCTGTTCTAGAAAAACTTTCTTCTTTCTTCTGTTCTTCCTCTTTGACTCTATGTAACCGGGCCGAATTTTCCTTATCTGAAGAAATAAGATATTGGAAATAAACCATTTAAAACCAACGTATAGCAGTGGCATGTGGTAGATATTGATTAATATTAGTCAATATCAAAATCACTTTTACCATTACCAGCAACAGACCTGCCCAAACCTTTCTATTGAACACATGTTCATTTGCACAGACACAATTTTGTCCAGTGTATTTTAATTTCCTCTTTGGAGTTTTGTTACTATATATTTGTTAATAAACTCTTGTATCTTTTTCATTTTTATTGTACATTATTGTGTAAGTCAGAAACCTAGCAGCATATCAATTTATAATTCTGACATTAAAAACCTTGCATTAATTTTCTCCACTATACCTATATTACCTCTTCTTTCTTTATTCACAAAATCATTCCTGACTAATTTTTAACTGGAATTTACTGAGAAACTGCTCTGAGACTGTTAGAGTCTGACATAAATTTACATTAGAGAGGGGAAGGAAAATATTACAAATACTCTGGAAAGCAATTTGCCAATGCTTAGCAAAATTGAAAATTTGAATATTTGCATTTCACCTAGATCACTTCTAGAAATACACTCAGTGGAAATGTTGGCTCCTCTATACAATGAGATGTGCATTTGGTTATTGATTAGAGAATTGTTTATAATAGGGAACATATGAAATGGGTAGATTTGTACAATTACAGGTAGGAATAGGTATCACTATGTAGTGATTATAATGCAACATTGTTCTGAGAAGTGCTGTGAGGTTTGCAATGAATGGAGTGCTTTCACCTCCCTCCCCCCAAATCATATGTTCAAACCCTAATTGTAATGTGATGTTATTTGGAGGTGAGACCTTTGGGGAGTAATTAGGTCATGAAGGTGGAGCCCTTGTAAGAAGAGGCCACAGAGCTAGCTAGCTATTTCTACCATGTGAGAATACAATGAGAGGTCAGCTGTTTGGGTCCCAGAAGAGAGTTCTCATCAGAATCTGACATTGCCTGCATTTTAACCTCAGACTTCCAGCCTCCAGATCTGTGAAAAATAATTTCTGTTTATAAGCCACCCAGTCTATGGTTATTTTAGCAACCTAAACAACAAGCAAGCATGTTGTATAGTCACCTACTCTGTGAGTCTGACTTTAGAATTATTAGAATGGACAGAAATAATTCCCACAATGGACCAGAGTGGATTTGAAAATCGCAGGAGTTGGATGATTTTGGTGGCACCATGGAGACTGAAGAGTCTATGACTCAGATTCATGAGTAAATTTTCTGAGCACTAGGAAAAGCATCACACATGCAGATTATAGTAAGAGTAGTCCAGCCACCTTGTCTCAAGTGAAAAAGTAAGATAAATTGCTGGTTTTTAGACACCCACAGATTTATTCTGCACCCCTACAACCCAGCAACTATAGTACCACTCTTTCAGTCCTGCCGTACATCATGCTATTACACTGGAAAATGCTTGTTGATACATGGTGATATGTGTAGTTGTTATCATAATGAATGTTACCACAATGTATTATATGATACAGAAGTAATGACTATCATTTTCAGATGATGATATTATCACAAATTGTTAACATATATGGAGAGTTACAGCAGACTGAATATTTGTGCCCCTCCCCAATTTGTATGTTGAAACCTAATGACCAGTGGAATGGTATTATTTAAATATGATTAGTTTATGAGAACAAAGCCCTCATTAATGGGATCCGTAGTCTTATAACAAAGACACCAGAGAGAGAGATCACTTGCTCCTTCCACATGTGAAGTTACAGCATAAGCATATGTTTAGGAAGCAGCACCTCACCAGATACTAAATCTGCCCACACGTTGATCTCAAACTTTCCAGCCTCCAGAACTGTGAGAAATAAAGTTCTGTTGTTTATAAGTTACCCAGTTTATGGCATTTTTGTTATAGCAACATGAACACACTAAGACAAGGGTTTGCTATGTGCCAGACACTGTTTCGGTTTCATTTCTTGAAATCAATATAGTCAGTCCTCAAAACAATCATAGGAGAAAGGTATTCTGAAAATTACTATTTTACAGGTGAAGTAATGGAGCTTTAGGGAAGTTTAATAATTTTTCCAAGATCATACAACTAACTTGTGGTAGATTTGACATATAATATCAAATCTGTCTGCTTTGTGACCATAGATTTTAAATATAATTTACCTCAAGTTTCTATATAATTATATTCTTAGAAGATATATATATATATGTATCTATATATACACACACCGTATTTGTATAAATACATATTATTACATATACACATTATATATACACATTATTTTATATATATGTGTGTTTTATGTCACTTAAATTTAAAATAGATCTATTGGATTGAGTTTCATTATTAGTTAAGTGGCAGAGATAAAAAACAGAAAATTAGAGAAGACAGGAGGGGATATCATCAAAAGAGTTTAATCCCATCAAGATGTCTAAAGAAAAATTGAGTGCCAGTACTCGCCTTGCTTCTAAGTTTCTACTCCTGTCATATTTTTTTATAAGTTAACGAACTGTGCTTTAATTTTACAGATGGGTAGTAGAAACAGAAGAAAATAGCAGTATCTGTTGTAGTTCTTGAATCTGAGATATCTAATATCAATATATCCTATATGTATAATTTAACTTAAAAATGTTAACAACTTTATGAGGTCGGCGATTAGTTGTTGTATTGTTTATTTTATTTTTCCTGCTAGATTAAGTATGAAAGAATTGTTTATTCTACATAAAACATATTTTATTATGTGTTCAGGTCCACTCTCTGGTTCCATGTATGAAATAGATAGTTTGCTTGTTTCTGTGGAAATACTCATTTTTTATTTCACATCAAAGCTGGCTTGTACATTGGCCCCAGCTGGTTCAGACTTACCTAAAAGTCTCAGCCAGTTCTCATCCCTAGTTTATGTTTTCTGTGTTTTTGTTTTTATTTACTTCCCATTCTATGTATATGAACCTAGCAATATAATTTATTTGCCTGTATTTGTTCATCTCATTAAACTGCCTTTTAAGGGCAAGGAGCAAATAAAAACTGTAAATCTCAAACCACTTATTGCGATGTCGGGCACCTGGGAATGCACAGTAAATATGAGTGGATGATGAACAGCAGAGCATCGAGAGGCATAACTGAAGACAAGGCAAGAGGAAATCTAGTGCCACACAACACTTACACAATTTGCCTTGCCCTGAAAAATCGTTAGAGTTAAGGTCAAAACATCACCAAGTTTTGTGCTGATTAGCTCTATACCACTCTCCCTTTCACAGTGCGGGGAGCATAGTGCTTAGTATTGATTGTACTCTGATGATTGCTTAACAAGCACAGTTTTACCTAAGTGAGTGATGAGGAAAGTGACATGCCAAAGTGGCAGTGGGACATAGAAATGTATCTACAGTAAAGGTAGAACAATCAGAATGAAATATACTGACCAGGCTTTGCCAGTGTTGACTTGCTGAGTCAACCTTTAAGTATGTCTTTTCTTAATAGGAAGAAAACAAATTGACTAGGAATCTCAGAATATCCTTAGAGAATCTGTTTCATTTCTGAATTTGGTTCCAAAATAATTATGCTGATTATTCTTATATAGTAAGACCGGAGTTATTTAACTTGTATGGCATGATCATCATTGTGTTATTAAAAATTCGGCCTTACTGAAAAATGAAGGTAGAACCTCAGCCATTAGGCAACAGAACAGTTAGGCTTTTGCCCCAAAGTGATATTTGAGCTTTTAAGTCTCTCTCTTTTTTTCTTAACAAATATGGCATTACAGTGTTGCTCCCTCTGGTGATATAGCATAAGTGTTGGAGAGAGTTTCCTATCCCTATAATGAATAATCTTCAGTCACCTGAGGGTGTTGCATTTTAATGTGTCCTTCACTACATCTTATTATAAAATGGAAATATGTGAAAAGTTACTAAAATACCATATTCTTTGCCTAAGATTTCTAAGCCATTTTAATTTGATCTTGTGCCATCTTTAAATACTCTTTCCTATAATGGCTCACACTAAAATTGACAAAGAACTGAAGTCCAAATTCAGCTCGGTTGGGTGATTAAATAAACTAAACACACAGGAAAAAATGACTAGAATAAAGCATGCTCTGAGACACAGGTTAACTGCAAGATTTAGCCCAGAATGGAAGTTTTATATTTGTAGTAGTCTCCACATTTTCTGAGTTCTGTTTTCTATCATACTCAAACTTTAGATTGATCTTATATCTTGTTATCTATTGTGCCTCTAGAAATTTATTAATTTTAATTTGCAGTCATTTAACTCAGGACCTGCAACTACAGAAATGACTTCTGGGGAAGTTAATTATTTATTTTGTAAAGGGCATAGGAACAGGTTTAAATAAGCCTAGGGTTGAAAGTTTTCATACATTTTCATTGTTTGGTGTTATCAAAACTTATTGGGTCTAACCAAAGGACCTTGATTATGGAGAGGTACTAGTGCTAGGAGATATCAGTATTTGTTAAATGTAGTTTCAATTACTTACTATTGTGTGCTGTGCTAGAAAGAGCAACCTAGTTACCCAGAGAACAGCATGTGAAGGTCAGGAGTTATAATTATTTTTAAATTATAATAATAATTGGGAATCCATGCTAGGGGCAGGAATAGCAATTGGAGTTTCCAGTGCTTCATTCAACACATGCGTATTTTTAATTTTTGTGTACCCAACAGTGGGCCAAGGGAAGAAGGGAGAATCATGGTCAGAAAAAAGAAAGAAGTTACCAGAGGAAAGGAGGGTGGAGGGCAGTGAAGGGTACAGGGGGTCGAATATATGATGACAGAAAAGGATTGACCCTGGGTGGTGGGCACACAATGCAATGTACAGATGATGCATCACAGAATTGTACACTTGAAGCCCCTATAATCTTATTAACCAGTGTCACCCCGATAAATTTAAAAAGAAATAAAATTAAAGCAAGAGCAAAGGAGTAGAACAAGCACACATAAAGAATGGGAAGGCTCTGCCCCAGCGCTGCGTCCTGAATGCTTGGCTTCCTTGTGGGTGAGCGCCGCCTGCCAGAACCGGCAGAGAGCGGCCGTGCCCAGGCCTTGTGCTTTGCCAACCTGCTGGGCACCCCACCTGCCCCTTTTTCTCTGAGAGTGGTGGCCGGGCATTTCCATTTGTGGAACAAGTTATGAAAAACACTAGCATAAATCAATGTGAGATGATTATTGTGTCAAGTAACCCAATATTTCTGAAATATCTTCAAACAGAGGGTATGAAAAAATGTGATAACAAGGGGAGCAAGTCAAGGATGTTCACTCTCCTCATCGCTCTTGACTGGCAGCTCACTCATTTCATCCATATATATGTTTACAGTGGTTTCATGAAAAAAATTATATAATTTTTATATATGTAACTTTTTTTCATGAAACCGCCATAAATAGTAAAAACTCTGGAAAAGTACAAATGCTTTATTTCTTTTCAAGCAAAAATAACTTCAACGTATTTATTTTTATCTCATCATAAGTGTAGAGCACTGGTTTCAGCCACTGTGCCATGTGACTAATCAATTGTGGATCAGCTGCAGGAAAGAAGTGGAGCCATTGTTACTCTATTGGAAATGCTGGCATCCTGTTTCTTTTAATCAGTAGCCACTAAAATGGTAAAAAGCAAACATTAAAATGTGTCTTGAATGAGAATAACATCTATTGTGTATGTTTAAAAACGGCAGATTATTTATATAAGGAAAGCAGACGTGCATAGCTCTGCGTACACACACACACACACACATATGTAGCAACTACAAATTTATGTAAATGGCACAGCAAAATATTTAAGTAAGATGAAGTTTTGTTTTGCATTCTTGCCCTTTTAAAACAAACTGCATTTCTAGTTGCTTATCAATTTTTCCACTTCTCGGTTTTGAGTCAGATACCTTAGTATGTTTGGGATATTGAAAAAAGTATTACATATGTACACAAATGTGAAATCATAAAAAAAACTGTTAAGTAGCTGGTAAATGTTTGAGTTGTGTATATTTTTATTTTTCTACACAGTTTGGTTCAGCTGGGAGCAGTATTCTGTGTTCACCTCGTAATTCTCACAAATTAAATCATGCATAACCCAACACAAAATTTCCATTACATTCAGAGTTTTCACTAATATATCAGTCATGAAGGAGCAAATTTGTGGCTTTAATAAAAGCATTTTAGCAGAACTGACTGTGTTTGTATATCTTGATTCCTTCCATGTTGCCTCAAGGCTGTGTAGTTTCTAAAACAATTCTCAGCATAGTGCATTTCTTGCTTGGCGTTGAAATTCTCTTACTCAGAATTCTTTTATGAGAGAGAAATTAATGGTGATAGAGAATGAAATGAAATTTCTCAAAAGAGAGAGGGATCTGAAAAAATGACCACAAACATATCATTGTTTGTTCATGCAGCACCTATGCATTCAATTGTAAATATTTCCTTCCTCTTGAGTACAATTTAGAACATTACATTGTTATAATAAATGGCATGGGCATTTCCCACTTGGTAATATACAGTTATTTAGAATTTAGGCAACACACACACACTCACAGATTACAAGTCAGCATCCTTTCCTGGGAAATCCAAAAAGTCTCCTGGGGCTTTGACAGCCACATATGATGAATTCCCAATTTCAAGTCAGTTCTAGCAAGTTCCATGGACATATTTAGGGTATTGACTCAAAAGTGGTGGATCACTTCAAGCCTGTGTGGGACTTTAAAGCTGAACTGAATTTAAAAAAAAAAAAAAAAGAGGTGATAAAAGAAAAATGGATAAAGTAAGAAAAAGTAGCAAAGAAAGAATAATGTATTATTATAAATTAGAGGTCTCAAAAGTAGTCTAGGATCTTATGGGCTTCTCCAAGTTCAAAACTAGCTGCATAATGATACTAAGATATCATTCAGTCTCATTGTCTCAAGAGAAAAATGTTTTTCTAGAAGTTTTACATGACTTGTGATATCGCAAAAGATTAAAGTAGAGTAGATTTGATAATTCAGTTGTTTCAAACCAGACAAAGTGAAAATGTAAAATCATGCCACTCTTCTCACTAACATTTGTATTGGAGAATATAGGTATTTTTGTATACATGTCATTGAGAAGCAATAGTTGTATTTTGGTAATTTGTTAAATTGATATATGTTTAATATTTAACATGGTAAATATTAATAAATATAATCCATATAAAAGTTATTCTAGGTCATCACTGATGTTTAATTATTTAAAATTGTCTTGAGCAAAATGTTTTGGAAACAATTTTACTAAGTAATGTAAGAATTCTATTGTAGCAAAATAAATAGTAGGAAAATAATTTTGAAATAACATTTCTGAAGATGATTTGATTATAGTGATCTGTTTAGTAATAAATTCTGTGACTATTTTCTGATTTTTTTTATTTTAAAATTTCCCCATTAGTTTCAAGTCATACTTAAAATTCATGCCTCTAACAATGAATGATAAAACCAAGCAGAAATAGTTATCTATTGCTGTTGTTAAATATGTCATGTCAAATGACTGGGTTCATAAAGAATTTTAACTTTGTCAGATCAGGAGACACTGAATTTAAATGAAACCTCCATGAAAGTAAAATACAAAAATCTAAAATGATAATATGGAAAAATCACATTCTGAAAGATAAAACCTGCTAGCTAAAGAAACACTAGTTGTATAATAAGGGGCTCCACATTAAATTCCAGACCTATGTATTTGAGGACACTTGAATTGTTATATTGAGGTTTACTAGGCATTCCTAACTGGGCATGGACAAAATAAAATTCTTGCCTTTTCCAGTATGAACTCCAGTAGTAACAATCTAACTGTCCTGAACATAGTAGCTCTGAGGAAAAATATATTAGAGAAGCTCAATTTGGCCTACCAATTCTAGTCTGCCAACTTCTCCGTCTCCTAAAACTATATGATCTCAAAGACAAATGAGGATCTAAGTTACTAATCCATTGTCACTAAGTAAACTATAGGGCCCATAACAAGAGCCTTGGAAATGACATTGTTTCTGGATCTTTATTTTGAATTATCTTTTGTTTGTGTAGACACGGTAATCAATTGGTTCTTTTTGTTGCCTGATTTGTTCGAATTGTTTGGACAGGTGTTTGTTGGTGGTGGTTTGTTTTTGTTTTGGTTTTTTACCCTCACCTAAGGATATTTTTTCTATTGCTTTTCAGAGGGGGGTGGGGGGAGAGAGACAGAGAGGGAGAGAGAGAAACATCAGTGTGAGAGAGACACAGTGATTGGTCGCCTCCTGCTCTGGCACCTACCAGGGCAGGGAATGGAGCCTGCACCCAGGTCTGTGCCCTTGGCTGGAATCTCTCCCGGGACCCTACAGCCCTCTGGGGATGCTTTAACCGCTGAGCCAAGCAGGCTAGGGCAGGTTTTCTTTTGTTTTGTTTTTTTAGAGTCATTCATGGAAGCAATATTGCCTGAGTTCTTTAATTCTTGAGAACATTTTTCATTTGATTAATGTATAATCCAGAATAAAAATTAGTAAGGCCTGGCCAGGCATTGCTCGGCGCTTGAGCATCAACCTAGGATCCAGGAGACCACAGTTCAATTCCTGGGCAGGGCACGTGCCCAGCTTGTGGGCTCCATCCCCAGTGGGGGCGTGCAGGAGGTGGCCGCTCAATGAGTCTCTCGTCATTGATGTTTTTCTCTCTCTCTCTTCCTCTCCCTTTCTCTCTCTGAGATCAATAAAGATATATATTTATATTTTTAAAAATTACTGAGTAAAAAGTCCTTTGGCATTTTAAAACCATCAGAACTGAGCCTAAATCAGAAAGATTTTACTGTATTGATTCTGTCAATCTTGCCAGGGACTTCGATCAGACTTATATTGGACTTGAACTTTGGTTTAGTTAATTTATCTCCTCCAGGGGATTGTTTAGAACATTTCTCTTCAGTATATGATTTAATTCCACTACTGTTTCTTCTGTGATTTGCCACCCTCTTCCATATCTCTAAAAGTTGGGCTGATTAGTCCATCAATTTTTCTAACTCAGGAGAGAGAGAAGCTGACAGGCATATACGAAACGTGAAAACTGAATTAAGAAGGCTTTAGTACATAAGCACTCCTAACATTAATGTGAAATTAGTGTCCAGTACATGAGGTGATTTTCTGTGATGTAAGATGATTTTGAATTCTTTAGAAAATGAATGTAAGGTTTTAAACCCACTTTTAGATTTTGGTATTAGCACCAGAAAACAGAATTTTTACAGCTTTACTTTCTGTTATTTATACAAACTATATATGATGTGTGTCAATTCAAACTATATATCTTTGAGCTAGTATGATACCTTCTTGCCCTGATCCCTGTATCAGGTTTGGATATACCATTATGATTTGATTTACTGCAAAAATGTTATTTTCTTTACTTAATTGCTTTACACTCAATTTGAAGTTTTAATATGTTTATTTTAGTTAAAATAATACTGTTTTAAGTGTTGACAAGGCTAATTAATTCATTGATCTTTCAACAGGTCATGTGCAATTGGTAACACAAGAAGGAAAAGTATAGTTTGGCAGAAAAAATGTTGAAGTAAAAACATGGAATTGTTGAATTTATGAATCAGGAGAATCAATTCTTACTATTCTTTGACCTGGTTACCATTGAAGTGATATGGACTGAAATCATGGTCTTTGTTATTATTGTTAAGTCTGGGGGGATTACAGGGAAGAGATGGGCTTTGAAAGCAAGGGGGACCCATATATGGACATAACAGTTCATATCTAGGAGCACCTTCCATAAGCAACTTGACTTTTATAATCTTCAGTTTGATTTATTTTACCTCTAAAACAAAGGCAAGATATTACACATTATTTAAATTTTTTGTAAAATTAAATGAAACACTATATGCAAAGTATTTAGGCTACCATACAGTGTTCAGTGTATATTAGCTTTCTCTTGTTTGATTATTTGCATATTAATTTTGCATAACTGGGCATATTGGTAAGCATCAAAAGAAAAGATGTTAAGGCTTTCCATTTTACTTTCAATCCAGGGCAAGCTCTATAATACAACAGGAAACAGTTATTGCATCATTTTTAAAGAGTTGACTGCTTGAATTTTTAAAGACACTGTTTTGGAACATACCTTCAATGCAGTAACATCATTCAGTTCTCTGTTGCTAGATTATGTATTGCTGCTTTCTATGCAAATTGTATCCACATTTGCATATCTAATTCAGAGATCTGATAGTGGGACTTCATTACTCAAAAACTCACCCTGGCTTCTTAGAGCATAGAACTTGAAGTTTAAACCCTTTTAAGTAGAATTTAATTACTGTATTTTCCCAATTTGGCTCCAGTCTAGCTTTCTTTGGATTCTACTGCAGCACTCCTGCCCCCATTACCTTCATGATACGAAAAATATTTGTGATTTTCTTAGCATATGGGCAGTCAATTTTTAATGAATGATCTTTGAAGATATAATTGGCTTAATATAAAATGTCAGCCAAAATGCAAAAAGTAGAGCCTATGCATAAATATCTGATTGTTTAAAAAAATGAATTTGTGTATCATATTCTGTAAGCTGTAGAAATATCAATTAAACGTTACAAAAATATTTTTATCATTTTACTTCATAGATCTTATACTCTAAAATTATAATAACAATCAAGGTACTCAGTCATTAAGTAGTCCATTAATGCAATTCAGGATACTTCTACATTTATCATTTAAAGCCGAATTATAACTAAAAAGAATGGAGTTAATGTGTGAAAATTTTCTTCAAAAAGTTAATATTCAAACCAGAATTATCCACACCTTTATTTGATAAAATTGGGTCAATTTTACTATTTATTAAGGTCTTTAGTTGTTTAATATTGTTAACTATGAAAAAAATTTCATGGACTCCTCTAGTTTAGAATGGGAATCTCAACTTTATAGTTATATAACCTCCAGCTACCACATCTCCCATAAATGATTAAAATGACTACTGATCTGGGTGCTATATGCTTTCTGAAAAATTTTGATACATATAATGAAATAAAATTTATCGTTGTGAAACATGCTACAATTAGGGCAAGATTATGAACACAAATATGCATTTTTTATTCAATTAATATTAAAATAATCATGAACAATAAAACAAAACTTGCTTGGAGAAAATGAAGGAAATTCATTAGCACAATTTAAATAAAACTCCCTGCTATTGTGCAAAAATGGACTGAAGACAGCAAAGGAGTACAGAACAAGTGATGCAGCAAATATTCATTAGGCACTAGCTCCTGTGATTTGAAACAGATTTCATACTGTGGAAATATTTTAGGGAGCAAACAGGTTTCTCCTATAGTAGACTATGTGTTGAAAAGAATGACAGTACCCCAGTTGGGGCTCTCAGAGACGACAATTATGCAAATAGAGATAAGAGCCTCTACTCTCAAATAACTCTTACTATCACAATAAGTCTGAAAAAAAACTTGTGAGATTTATCACAGCTATGCCTTATAAGTTCATGGGTATTAAGTACATGTACATATTTCTCCTAAATATCAGTGTCAAGGGATTTTTAACTTAAATCTATTTTCTTTAATAATAACTATGCAGAGTTTGCATCAGTTAAAGGTCTCTAACTCATCTTGTTTCAAAGATGTTAAAAATTCTAATACTTATACCTTGTTCTATAAGCTGGCAATCATAAGTATGTGTCATGTAAGTATACAAATAAGTGCACATCTAATACCTAATGTCACAGTTAGTTTTCTGTTCTTCTTCCTAAATTAAAAATGTAAAAATGTGCTTGTTCTAGAAAAGAGAAGGCCTGAAGTATGTTGTATTGTAAAAATCAGTGAAAAAATATCTAGAGCAAAACTTTATGAATAATATTTATAGAACTAATTTCTTCCAGAAGTAAAGATTTTTATCACATAAAAGCTCCAATGCAAATGTGTGAGCACAACCAGACTACATTATGAATAAATAAAACAACACTATAAACAAATGTTTCATTCTCTAAGAAGGAAATTCCCGAAATCTTAACACCTCTACTTTGGTATAATTTTTAAAAAGTTAGAAATAAAAGATACCTTAACAGAAATTTTTACTTTATCATTTTCAAAATTATGAATGTACTTTTCCTTAAATGATACTTTCACAGTTTGATATATACTGAAAATAGTTCAACAAAGACTGGGATTGTCAGGGTAAGGGAAAAAAGTGCCCTCTCTATAACATTCCATCAAAAGTAAAAGAAAGAAAGAATGGTTTAGTTCAAAAATATATATATTTTGTAGTAGGAACCAACACAATCATTTTTCTATTATTAGGTGTTGAATTGATGACAACTTTCAAGTGTCAGTAAGCACAGAAACAAAGTCATCTGTAGCCCTCTCAGGTGTTTAAAGGTGCTGTAGGCTCTCACGGGACTCCATAACTGTGCCCCAGGTTATCGATCCTTCCATTATGATTTTTTGTTTTTGCTATTTTTAGACTTTGACTGAGTTTTCATCAAAGGTCAAAGTATGAGTTTATTGCCTGAAGGTCTGCTTTTTTAGTTCAAAGAAAGTGTCAACTAAAATAAAGACTCTTCTACTAACACATCCACTTCTATCCTCAGGGTCACCAGTACTACTACAACAAAACTAAAGATTAATAAGTTTCCTAGATAGGAGGAGGCAAGTACAGGGCTGAGTCAGATAGTTCTGTATTTACAATGATATAATAGCAATTGATTGAATGTTTTTAAACACACTACTATGTGTACACTTTATCATGTGAAGCATCTTTTGCTCTGTTCCATAAGAATTTTTGTCATTTCTCTTAAAGATAGTAACTTTTATGGTAACACACTTCCCATTATCCAGTTGGAATCAGATGTTTCAGGGCACAGGCTGGTGCGATTTGATTAGGGTAACAAGGGTGCCATGTTCTCTCTTCAAATTGAGGAAAAAATACTAACCTGAATCCACAAGAAACAAAGGAGCAAAAGAAGCTAAAATCACAGCACGCTTGTCAGTTTCCATATATGCTGTCTTTTGTGGTGGTGGTGATGGTAAGAACACTTACTGTGCGATCCACCCTCTTAACAAATTAGTAAGTCCACAGCACAGCACTGTTAACAATAAGCACCGTGTTGTACAGCAGAGTCCTGTAAATTATTCACCTGCATAACAGTCGTTATACAGTTGCAGAGCGAATCCCAGTCTTTCCCTCCCTCCAGCCTCTGGCAACCACCATTCTACTTTCTGATTCTATTAGCTTGATTTTCACATACCTCGTATAAATGAAATCATGCAACACTTGTCCTTCTGTGACTGGCTCATTTGGCTTAGCATAATGTCCTCAAGTTTCATCAATGCTGTTTCTTAATAGCAATGGCATATAGATCAAAACTGTATGACAGTTGTAATGATGACACACTCTTATGGCTCGTGGACTATATTTCCTGAACCACAAGGAAAACTTAGGAGGTGAAGTTGGAATGGCGTAGTGATCGGATCTTTCTCAAATACTTCAAACTCATATATATCCTACTGCCTTCTCTCCATTTCCATTTGGATATATAGTAGGCATATAAAATATAACATCTCCAATATGGGGCCCCAGGACTCCTCCCCAAAACCTGCCTTTCTGACAGTCCTTCTCAACTCAATTATCGGTAACCCCACACTTCCATTTGCTCAAGCCCAAATCCTGAAGTCTACCTTGACTTCAAAATATACGTCCTTAAAAAGACTTAAGGTGAGAGCAGACACTGTTCATTTGAAAGTGAAAAATTGCAAGGTCTCTTAAGAGCGAGGCTGAGAACTGGCATGCTGCCAGGCCTGTCTCACCTTAATGGCCCGGGCAAGTCACGAGCTGCATACCAAGTAGAGAGGTGGGAAAACACAACCTGCACTTCTTACAGGAGGGTCTACATAGTCTCATGACAAAAGGAGCATGGGCAGGAAGGTGAATAAGTGAGGACAGGAGGGCAATCCACTGAAGGAGCAGTGGCACCTCCCCTTGTGTACTTGTCCGTGTTCATGGAACAAAGTATACCAAGTGTCCATTCTGAGCCAGATTCGTGTGTAAGTAGTGGCAGGGTGTTCTCCCACCCTTCTTTTATAAAAGTGCTTTTAAGTGGAAGAGGTAAGGAATTAATAAGTAAGGAAAATGTAAGAAATGTATGATGAATATTAAGAGTAGATAAGTAGGATATTTTGAATTTGGAAGAAATCTTATTTTGTTTAGCCGGGTAGTTGACATTTAAGTTGAGGTATATAAAGGGAGACATGTAAGAGAAAGTAAACGCTGAAGCAGAACAGTGTAGTATGTGTATACATGTGTACAGTAGAAGTGTGTGTGTGTGTGTAAGCGAGCTCACGTTTGTGTGCGTGTATATTGCTTAAAGCATGGCTATGGCATCAAAATACTGAAATCAAGTTCTGCTCCCTAGTCTTCAAGTGTGTGACATGAGGATGTCATTTAAAAATCTCTGTTGCTGCAGTTACAAATGCTTCATACGATATAATAACCCTGAGAGCAGAGACCCTACTTGGGCAGTAGAGGGCAAATTCAAAATCAGAATTTTAAAAATGATGACAGGCTTAAACATTCACAGGTGTACTTTATACATTACAGTAGCGCTGATATCTTTAATACTTATTTATACAAACATTTACTTTATGTTATAAATAACAATAACTAACATTTTGAATACATATCTTATGTTAGCTTCTTTCCCTGATTTACTCATTTAATATTAAGGTCATCTGTGTGAGATATATATAATCATTATATTCATTTAATAGTTGAGAAAACAAATATTTACGGAGGCTAACAATTTGCCTACAGAAACAAGGCTAAGACAGTTGAAACTGGAATGTGTGCCCGGGCTTTCTGAGTTTTAAACTGCATGCTTAGCTACTATACTCAATTCCACTGTGTATAACTTGAGAACATTTTAAAACCTTTTGAATTTGTGTTGCTTGTATTACACAAGTAACAGTTAAATTTTAAAGAAAAAACATACAGAATCATTGCTCTTATTTTTATTTCTTCACATTTGAAATATGTGCCTTGGACACTCACATTTCCATTTTCCTACCCAGAGGTAATCACTCATAACAGTTCAGTGTATGCTCTTTAAAAAATTTTTTAAAATATATTTTATATATTTTTTATTTTATATATTTATATATTATATATATTTTAGAGCAGCATTAGGTTTATAATAAAATTGAGAGGGGAGTACAGAAAGTTTCTATGTGTACCCTGCCCTGACACATGCTTAACTTCCTCCGTTATCAACATTACTCACCAGATGGTACATTTTTTACCAAGGATGAACCTAATTCACACATTTTAATCACTCAAAGATTACAGTTTAGGTTAGGGTTCACTCTTGGTGTTGTACATTCTATGGGTTTGAACAAATGTATAATGACACCCATCTATTCATTCCTCCCTACCCTCCCTCCAACACTTTGCAACTACTGATCTTTTTTATTGTCTCCTTAGCTTTTTCCAGTATGCCACATAGTTGAATCATACAGTACGCAGCCTTTTCAGATTGGTGGCTTCCAGTTAGCAATATGCCAAAGATGCCTCCTTATCTTTGCGTGGCTTAATAGCCCACTTCTTCTGAGCCCTGAATAATATTCCATTGTTTGGATGTACCACAGTGTTAATTGTCCCTTTGTTTCTTTCTAAATTTTATCTGAACATCAGTAACCCCAAGAATTAGATCCTAAGATTTTTTTCTCTTATAACTTCAATTCTAACCATACCAACACTTTATAAATTAAATGCTTTGCTGATAATTCCTGCAAATATACTTCTAGTCTTAGGTTATTTATCTTAGTAATAAACCTGTATTTCTAACAACCTCTCAGACATTCTTCTCTTGATGATCTACGGCAATTTCAATAAAACTAATGGAGTGATAACCCCTTTCCCCCAAACTTGTTTTTAATTCCCAATTTTCTATCCACTTAAAAATAATAGTGCTGAAGCTATTATCCAATTTCAGAATTATTATCAATTCACAATTATCCCTTTCAAGCTGTGATGCCATTTTCTACATGACAATTTCCTACTGATAGTGACTTGTCATTTATTATTTTGATTGTTTATTAATATTGCCATATTTGTAAGCCTTTCTTCATTTTTCCATCTCTCATATTTTCCACAGATGAACCCTTACCAACTGAAACACAGATATAATCATTTTATTTCTATGTTTAAGGTTGTTAAATGAGGCCCACTTTTAAGCATTTATTGGTCAACAAACAGAGCAACCTTAACGTATGATCCTCTATATTTTGCCCCCAAACTTCCTTCCTGCATCTCTACACCAAATATTTTCTGTTTTGTTAACACTAAAACCATTTGCTATTACTTGTCCAGTAAATTGTTTCATACACAGAAAATCCTTTGTTCTTCCAAGTATTTATATATCTTGTTAAAATTAATCTTTCTAAAATGAGTATACATATGATTTTATTTACTAGATGTCATAATTCTTCTATGGATAACATATGTTTTATAAAATAGATTTAATTGAGCATTTTCCTAATAATCTTATTTAAAATCTATAATATATGATAATCTTCAAAATATCTGCTCACATTTCAGCTCTAGCTTATTTTTTTGTTTGTTTATTTTCTCAATTTTACCGTGCTATCCATTCTGTTATTCGGTAGAAAAGGCAGCTATATAACAGAACCATTAACAACAATTATTTAAGAGTTAATGCTCTAGCATTAAATAAATTCTATTTTCCTAAAACCATGATTGATTGGCTATGTTAATATTTACATGTTTATATCTATAAGTTTTAGTTATTTCTGTGCATATATAAATTCTATATGTGTGTGTGTTAGTTGATCATTATGTTTTATGTATGAGATGCCAGTCTAATGGTAAATGTTCTGCTACAAGTCCTTTGTTAGCCAGTTGTACTTTAACTTTAATGTTTCAGTATGAATATTCATAATATGTAGCAATTTTACAAATGTGCTTGAGTAGGCAGCAATAATTGCTGCAATATGTTGAGAGTTAAATTAACTGAAGAAAACAAAAGTGGCAAGAACTAATTAAAAACCTGCAACAAGAATGAATGGGGATTTTTTTAAGTGCCTTATAAAATGTTTAGTAGCCAATCTACTTGTGACAGAAAAACATATTACAATTAAGAGATTATTTTTGTTCAGAATACATTGAATATTTTTCTTGCCTTTTTACTAATTATTTTGGGATTAACAAACACATAAAAATGATTATTTAGAACAAATATCTCTGATATGCTTGGAAGGATTCTGGTTTTAGGGAGGAATAATTAATATTTGATTAATCAATTTAGTAAACATTTTTATTGTGTATCTATTTTGTATAAATAAATATGGTCTCACTTCTATGTAGAATTTTTAAAAAGCAAGCTCATAGATACAGAGAAGAGATTGGTGGTTTCCAGAGACAGTGGGTGGGAGTTATGAGAAATAGGTGAATAGTGTTGAAAGTGCAAACTTTGACTTATAAAAGAAATAAGTCATGGAGGTGGTCACTAATTGCTTATATAAAAGTGGCTAAGAGAGTAAGTTATAAGTTTTCATTGAAAGAAACAATGCTTTTGTAACTGATTGGGGGATCACTTCACAATGTGCACAAATATCAAATTACTAGGTTGTACTCCTGCAATGGATACAATGTTACATGTCAATTATACCTCAATTTAAAACATAAAAATTTTTTTAGAATGTTATTTATTCTGTCCAAAAAGTTGTCAAATATTATTTTAAGTGATAATACAGGTGTTACAGAAATATTACAAAAGTAGCATTTTCTTCTGGAGAAAAAGTAAATTGTTAAGTGCACCTTGGAAATAATAGTTATATTTATTGGGACTGTGCAAATTTGATGATTTAATCAAGAATTACATTTTTAAAATGTTAACTAAAATAAATTACACTGCATATATATAATTTTGCTTATTTGGTTAATCAATATTATTAACTTAGAAATATTATGCCCAAAATATAGGTTTACATTTGCAAAAGTCTAGTACAGTCAAGTAATAGAGTACCATGCATTCATTTAAAAATCATTTGTTGCTTTCAATCTGATATCCCACATATGAGTGAAATCATACGTTTCTGGACCTTTTCTGTCTGGCTTATTTCGCTTAGCACGATAGTCTCAAGATCCATCCACTTTGTTGCAAATGGCAGTGTTTCGGCTTTTCCTATGGCCAAGTAGTAGTCCATTGTATATATGCACCACATCTTCATTCAATCATCTGTCTAAGTGAAACTCTATTTTTACACATACTATTCCTTCTTTTGGTAATACTTAACAAATAATGTTTTCAACCTAAAAAAACCTCTATTCATTTTTAAAGATACAGATTTTATGTCGCCTCTTCTGATAAGCTACATTTGGCTTCCATTTATTTCTGCATCCTTTCGTTAATAATACAAGTTGTATTGTTTTGTGTTCAAATAAGTCTATTTTCCCAAAGACTGTGAACTCCAAAAGGACATTTGATGACTTCATAGGCCACAGAGCTTCATGACCTCTTTCCAAACTAGACAGTCCATGTGCACTGAGCAAGTGAGAGAAGAGAGAACTGCATGTGCACAGCTGCTCTGTGCTTTGCACATAGTGACTTATTTAACCTTCACAGAATGTGAAGTATGCAGTAGTCCCATTTTACAGATGAAGAAACTGCATCTTGTGTCTTACCCAAAACACAGAATTTGATTTTGATTTGTTTTCAAAACATTTGATTTTTAATTTTAATGATTAAACTGATGAAATAAAATTTTATTATTTTAAATGTCAGTTATAAATAAAAAGTATTGACATTGAAACTGATTTATTTTTAACATGACAGGTAATTTCATCAAAAACATTTCAAACAAACCATTTTTTGTTATATGTATTTTAGAATAACTTTCTTATATACTTATCACCCAAATGAGGTAACTCTGACAATTTCTGTTTGTTTAACATCCTTTGATATGCTATAGATGTTGCGAGATTTTATTAGAATATCACCACTACCTGTTGACAGTGAGAAGAAGAAAGTCAAGTGAGATTAAGCCTTATGTCAAGCTCACTGCTCTGGACATTTAAAACTTTGATAGGGAAAAGTGTAAACAATTCTTGTAAAATAGAACATTTGAAATTGCAACTGAAGTAACAAATGTGTGATGACAAATTTCCTCCCTTGTTCTCTTAGAGTAGCAATAAAAAAAAGAACAAAAGTTATTTTGTACTATAGAGATATCACCTCCAAGGGAATGAATTTTATGACACTGTTTTTAGAGAACAAAGGGAGATGGTAAAATGTTGCATAACCAAAATGAAGGTCAAAATCTTCAAGCACTCTGTTGATATAATACGGCTAGGTGTGAAGAGATACAATAGAAGCCAAAGAAAAACCGATTGGTTAGCAAACATAGTAATCTGGATTTCTGTTCCTTAGTGAAGAAAATACTCTTGTAAAACATCAAGATCATGATACAATCAAGCAAAATCATAACCTTCTCACAGTTGGTTTTGTGTAATTGCTGATCTCTAGGATGTAGAATCTTTGGGGATTGTTTCATGGTATATGTGGAAAGTTTATTTTTATGAAACAAATATGTAAATCAGTTCACAAGATATATGCACAAAAAATAATATTTAGAGTAAGAAAATATGGAGCATGTGTCTGTGTGTCCATGTGTGTTGAATTTTAAGTGTATGAGAAAAGTAGTTCTTACAGGTTTGATTAGGAACCACCTTGGAGTTGTTAAATAATTATTGGCATAATCATGTCCAAAATTACAAGGATGAAACTATAAAATGGAAATCACAAGTATTAGTTTTCAGATTCTGCTATAAATAGCCCTTATATTTTTATTTGTGTAATAATACATTTCAAGACAGAACAGCTATGAGAGTATAAGAGAAATTTCTGATAGAGCCCAGTGTCAAGCCAAAATGCATCCAAAATTGACCTTTAAAATATATAAAATATAGGTTATTTTTTCTCTGACAAGAATATATTGGTGTCATAATAAATAAGGTCAAGGTAGAAACCAATGCGAGCTGCCAGCTGAAGGAGTTGCTCTGCTAATATTTGCAGAATGAGAACAGTTGGTGCCTGAGCTTAAATAGTGTTACTTTATGTGTCAAAAATAGCCCTAGTGGCAAAAGCACAAAGGGAACTGAAGGGAAATGGTTAAAGCTCCATTATGGAATCGAGTTTTAAGAAAAGGGTAGGGGGCTACCCTCTATGTTTGAGCTTCCACCAAATGAATCCAACAGATTTCCAACAAATCAAATATATTCTGCTTGATGGTTTAAAAAGGGTTTTATCGTGAATTAACAAACCTTTACTCCATCACTGAAGGAAAAAATGAGTACTTACCATTAAAAAAAAAAGCAGAGCATTCTTCATATTCTTTCCCATGTATATAAAACTTGGTAAACAGTACCTAAAATTGTTACTTAGGAGATAGCGACAGAATTCATGAAGATGAAATTTGTATCTTGACTCCCTTTCGAAGAAGTCAGAACTTCAGTCTGTGTTAAAATAGAATAATTCTGGGAGAAAATATAATGAGCATTAAGAGATAATCATATTCAGAATTTTCAAAGAACTGTTTCTTAATATATAGAATATATTAGCATTTCAAAGTCATTATTTCTTTTTCAATGACAAGTAGTTTAAGCCTCTATTTTCTTTCCAGATTTCTAGAAAGCTTTAATTGGATAGAAAGAAACACTGAAACCTGAAGAGCTGTTATATTTCCTAAAGATAGATACTTAGGAAATCACATTAAAACCCCAGAGTTCATGGCTCTTCAAGGAAGCATAAAAATCTCTTCTTGAGCTACAAAGCCTGTCCTTCTGTCATTTTTCAGTTTCCTTAAAGATTCTTTTAAAGTACTATATGAGTATAGTTTTTCATATATGGAAAATTTGATTATCTAAAGGATAAAAATTTAACTCTAATACACATTAAATTGTCCTACAGAGTTTTCTTAAGTTATATTTCTGCCGCAGGTCCTTAGAGAGCAAATTTCCAGTAGTTTAGTAAGGCCCTGGAACAATTCTGTTGTTTAATTCTGAACTTCCCTCCATGTTATTTTCCAGTACAATACAATGTACAATACGTGATAGACATTTGAATGTGAAAATGCTAAATAAAGCACACTCACAGCCAAGTCACCATGACTTAAATGCTTTGTTTAAATTATACGATGTAATAAATGAAAGCAGTGTAGAACAGGATTTCTTAAAAGTAAAATTGCTAGAACAAAGGAAATGACATTTTAAATGTGGAAACTGCCAAATTAATCTCCAAAAGTTTATATTACTTTAAAATCCAAACAAAAGTTTATGAAAGTATTATTCTTTTCATTCTGGCCAACTCTGGATTTTATTGATTATTTTAAACATCGTAATGTGTACTTTTTGACAAACGTCATTGAAAAGCATATCTCGATATTGTTCTAATTCACATTAATTTTAGAAAATCATAGCGTACTTGCAATTTCAGTCAACTGTATTTATTTTCGTTTATGAAATACCTATATATGTATTTGATCATATTTTTCCTTTGGGTTATGTATTATTTTAATTAGTAAGAGAGAGACTGTATTTTAATGATATTGCACATTTGTTCTGTGGGTCACAAGAGGAATCTGTTATTCATTTGTTTGGATTTTATCATTTCTTACAGTGAGAATGATTTAATTATTTTGTAGTCCAATGTAATATTCTGTCTTCAAAAATTAAAATTTAACAAATTATTTTATTTTTAAATTAGACACAGGTGTATTTGAGCTGTATCATATCATTCATATTATATTATATCATATTATTCACTTTCTATAAGAAATTTATTGGCAAATATCAACCTAGCAATGACAAGTTATGAAGGAAAAAAATAAAAAATAAAAACAAAACAAAGAAACCAGTGGTGTAGATTAGATAAAAGGCAATAATTTTTATCTTACCTAAATTTTTGTTGCAGTTTCAAAATTATTGCCATTATTTTACCTAGTAACTTAGAAAACTACGTGGATGATTAACATATTTCACTGCACATAAAATAAACTTGGCTAATTTTATTGAAGTGACACAGTTTGTCATTCCATGTTGCTTCTCCTTAGCCAATGATACATATGATAAGGGGTTAATTTTTGAAATTCATAAAAATCTTATACAACATAACACCAAGAAAACAAACAATCCAATTAAAAAATGGTCAAAGGACCTGAATAGACACTTCTCCAAGAAGGACATGCAGACGGCCAAGAGACACATGAAAAGAGACTAAACGTCACTAATCATCAGAGAGATGCAAATTAAAACCACAGAGAGATATCACCTCACACCTGTCAGAATGGCTCCATCAACGAAACAACAAACTACAAGTGATGGTGGGGTGTGGAGAAAAGGGAACCATCGTGCAGTTTTGGTAGGAATGCAGACTGGTGCAGCCACTATGGAAAACAGTATGGAGTTTCTTCAGAAAATTTATGAGAACTGCCTTACGAGTCTACTTCTGGGAATATATCCAAAGAAACCCAAAACACTAATTCGAAAGAATATATGCACCCCTATGGTCATTGCAGCATTATTTACAATAGCCAAGATTTGGAAGCAGCCCAAGTGCCCATCAGTAGATGAGTGGATAAAAAAGCTGTGGGACATTTACACCATGGAATACTATGCGTTGTAAAAAAGAAGGAAATCATACCTTTTGTGAGAGCATGAGTGGACCTAGAGAGTATTATGCTAAGTGAAATAAGCCAGTCAGAGAAAGAAATTGTTTTTATTAGTTTTTAGTGTGGCAACTTATTAAAGTATTTGATCCTATTTACCCAGGAAATTCAAATAAAAACCCTTGTGGGTAAAGAAAAATAAAAAGACAAAATCATGATGTAGGCTATATAAAAACAAACGTGTATTCAGGTTTTGTTTGGATTATAGAATTGCTTTGTAAAATGTAAAAATAAAAGTATTATTTTAAATACCATCATTCAGATCCAACATAACTTCTTTCCAAATGAAAAAAGTACGTATATTTTTAATGCTTTGCTACTATGTTTCTGCTTTGTTTCAAATGCCATCAAACTTCTTAATAACAGTAAATAACTGAATAGAAAAGGATTGACTCAGAATACTTAATAGAAGAGCAATAACAATCTTGAAAAATACTTAACTTTCTTTCAGCAGTGGCTTGCTGCTATTATTGTAGCCACTTCTAGTATCTTGCTGAGGGGACTAAAATTGTTAGCAATTTGTGAATATGCCATCATGTTAAGGCATGCATCTTTCTTCCTATTCACATTGGTAAAATAGCGTACTTCATCTTGCTTTTGTAGATTGCCAAAATAAAATATATCAGAGATTTTCCTGGGTAAAAGCTTCGGATTATCATTTGTCTCTTGCACTTTTACTGGGCAATAATAATAAAGGTTACTAAAGTTTAAACTTAGATGCACACAAATGTTGATGTCCATTTGAATGAGCAATTGTGATTTCCTCCTCATACATAGTTTAACATTTGCCTGGGTATTTTTGCTTCAGGAAGGACCTTTGTTTTATATGATTGTATGTTATCCCTTATGACAAGCTTGCAAAAAGAATTATGTTATTTTTGAGGAACATTCAGTCAACAATGATTATTAGCAATAGCTTTGGAGAAGTCATTGCTTCACTACAGCTGTAGTTTATTTTCTTATTTTATGTTATTTTACCTTTTTTTTTAAAAAAATTTTTTATTACAGATGTCCCCTTTTTACCCCAATTGATCCCTTCCACCCCAAATCCACCCCCCTCCTAGGCCTTCCCCATACCAATGTCTGTGCCCATGGGTTATGCTTATAAACATATAAGTTCTTTGATTAATCTCTCCCCACCCACTCCCCCACCCCCACTTTCCCTCTGAGATCCCTCAGTCTGTTCCATGCTTCTATGTCTCTGGCTTCATTTTATTCATCAGTTTATTTTATTACATTCCACATATAAGTGAGATCATGTGGTACTTGTCTTTCTCTGGCTTATTTCACTTAGCATAATACTCTCTAATTTCCTCCATGTTGTTCCAAAGGATAAGAGATCCTTCTTTTTTTTACAGCTGCACAGTATTCCATAGTGTGTGTCCCACAGCTTGTTTATCCACTCATCTACTGATGGGCACTTGGGCTGTTTCTAGATCTAGCTGTTGTAAATTGAGCTGCTATGAACATAGAGGAGCATAGTTGTTTTTAATTGGTGTTTTGGGATTCTTTGGATATATTCCTAGAAGTGGGATCACTGGGTCAAATGGCAGTTAAATTTTTAATTTTTTGAGAAACCTCTATACAATTCCATTTACCATTGAAACTAAAAAATAAGATACCTAGGAATAAACTTAACCAAAAATGTAAAAGACCAGTACTCGGAAAACTATAGGACACTGGAAAAAGAAATAGAGGAAGATATAAAAAAATGGGAAAATATACCATGTTTGTGGATTGGAAGAATTAACATCATTAAAATGTCCATACTACCTAAAGGGATCTATAAATTCAATGCAATCCCTATTAAAATACCAACAGCCATAGTTTAATAGATAACTTGTAACTAGATCTAATTCAAACTCTTACTACATACATAATATTTTTGCCTTTCAATAATTTATTAAGAAAGGCTAAAATAAGAAGAAAACAAGTTGACATCATGGATTTTATTGAGAAAAGATGGAAAGATGGAATAAGATAAAAATTGTTGTCTCCCGGGTATGTCTAAGACAAGTACAAATTTAGCCCAAAATGATTTATTGTCATAGAGCAGATTTGTAGAGTAAAACACAATTTTCAAAATGAGTATCCTGCAAAATAAAGTTAACCACACACACACACACACACACACATGAATATAGCTATGTGAATACTGAATATATGCCTAAAACAGTGTATGAATGACTGAATTTATACATATTATATATGTGTGAATAAGCGTATTATATATACACACACACATATATAACAATAGTTATATCTCTTTAACTGAAGAGAAAATAATGCTGTTTTTAAAATGTGGTTGTGTGCAATGATTCTATTTCAGGCTATGTAAAATTCATAAAAAGCTAGTTTTTGAAAAAAGTCTAAGAGTCTAAGAAGGTTAAAATTTGAGGTATTTTAATTAATATTTTTACAACTTTTATAATATTGAGATTTATTAAACACCACAGGGCACTGATTATCTCTTACTACTTTATATTTATATTTTGTTGAAAGTATTACAGATAGATGCCCCCTTTTTTCCCCCACTGGCCCCCCCCGCCCCCCCCCCCAGGCCTGCACCTCACTGTCGTCCGTGTCCATGGGTTCTGCATATATGCGTATCAGTTGTCTGATTAATCTCTTCCAGCGCCCCCATATATTTTCCCCCCTTTACCCTTTAATATCTCCCCACCCCCTTCCCCCGGTAACCACCACACTGTTGTCTGTGTCTTTGCGTTTCAGTTTTATATCTCACATCTGAGTGAAATCATATGTTCTTATCTTTTTCTGACAGACTTATTTCTCTTAGCATAATATTCTCAAGGTCCATCCATGTGGTCACAAATGACAGTATTTCATCTTTTCTTATTGTTGAGTAGTGTCCATTGTGCACAAGTCCCACATCTTCTTCTTCCAAACATCTGTCCTATCAAGAACCCTTCGGTTGTTTCCATGCCGACTCTTTAAAACTAGTCTGTTCATTTTTGTGGCACATTACATTTTCCATGATCCTGGTATTTTAGGGTTTTATACTCTAAGGCATGGTCATTTGATAATGGAGTTTACATGTAAACCTACATTTTTTCATAGGTGTTAAATCTGTTAAGATTTTTAAAAACTTTTTTTTTCTTTTTTCCTTTTGTTGGCAATATGGGACTTTTTTCGTATGATGAGTGTTAATAATTTTGTTGGTACAGATATTAACCATCATGGTACTACTCAGATAACCCATTTTACTGAAAAAAGATATATACAATATAAGCTAATATAATCTTCATGAGTTCCAATAAGGCCTCCCTTAGAGTTAACAGAAATTTTCTACTCAATTTAAAACCTTACTAATCACTGGCTGTCATAAAAATGTTTTTCTTTGGAAGAGCAATCATGAAAAAGTGAGTGGAAAATCATTACCTAAATTGGAAAATTAATTGCACGTTAAAATCAGAGTCATGTAACATACTTACGAAGTCCATTTTATCCAGAAGTCTGAATAGCAATTTCGAATTTGCTCTTTTGTTCATGGCCACATATTAACTGATCATGAGTGAATGGTTCCACACTGACGTGAATGACAGCAATAATTTCATAACATTTTATATCTAAAAATGTAATAATTGATGAGAAATATTCTTCAGTAGTTTCTCTGTGCATTAACTTAAGAATGGACAATTATATTTTTGTTGCTTTTATATATAAGTTCAAGAAATATATTCTTAAAGTACTTTGTACTGTGACCTTTAAATATGTATATAACAAACACAAAGCAGTGCCTAGAACATAATAAGCATTATATAAATGTGTTAGAGTTATGAACTAATTTAATTACTATACCTCCAAACGATAATATTACATGGCATCTTGCTCGAATGGGCTTAAATGCAGACCTAATTTTTGCTAGCCTTTTAATTAGAGGTGCATCTTTACCTTTCTATATGAAACTCATTTTTATTCAACTTCCACAGTGTATCAACTGGGTCACCATATTTATTTTCATTGAAATCACTTTATTATTCCCTAACCACAAGGAAAGATTTGAGAGAGCTTATTTAAATCCTACCCAGTGTCCTTTCTAAATAAACTTTGCTCTCCAAAGAGAAATTGTACATTTTACAATAAATTCTTAGTTTAGGTGCGCAACAGTCTGTAGCCCTCTCATGAGTTGTCTGCAGTCCTTTGTCCACATGCAGCCTACTAGTGGTGATCAGCACTTATTAGGTAGTTTTGGCAAGGGTACAACAACTACACAACCGCCAGTCCTCCTGCCTTTACAGACAGTCATTTCATCCTTCTTCCCAGCACGGCCAATCAGGCCTTTGATCGTGCAGATTTGTGATATAAGCAAAGGAGTGTTTACTAGGGGGCATTACCATGCCTTTCCAACTTTGAGTTTAAAATACCATGCAATCTTTTAAAATTTATCTTTATTGTTGAAAGTATTACAGATGTCCCCCTTTTTCCCCCATTGACCCCCTCCAACCTTCTCCTGCCTCCTACCCAGGCCTTTACCGCACTATTGTCTCTGTCCATGGGATATGCATATATGCATATAAATTCTTTGGTTAATCTCTTCCTGTCCCCTCTCTCCTCCCTTCCCTCTGAGATTCGTCAGTCAGTTCCATTTTTCCATGTTCTCTGAATCTATTTTGTTCATCAGTTTACTTTGTTCATTAGATTCCACATGTAAGTGAGATCATGTGATTCTTGCCTTTCTCTGATTGGCTTATTTCACTTAGCATAATACTCTCCAGATCCCCCCATGCTGTCTCAAAGGATAAGAGATCCTTCTTTTTTATAGCTACATAGTATTTCATGGTGTAAATGTACCACAGCTTTTTTTTTTTAGAGAGAGTAGAAGGGAGAGGGAGAGAAAGAAACGTCGATGTGAGAGAACCACATTAGTTGTCACCTTGGTAGAAATGTATGCACATGCTCTTTACAAGAGATAATATCAAAATCAAGAATGAAAACTGGCTAGTGTCATGAAGATGAGGCAGGCATATCTTCAGTCTTTGCTATCAGTGGCTCCAGTAGAGACCAGACACTATGTCAAAACTCACATGTGTTGCCATTCCAGATAGAATTTCTTTGTGATGACTTTGCTTTGTCTTGGAGACTGTACCAGAATGCTGGTTGGTCTCTTCTTCTGTACCCCTTGAATCTCTTCTTTCCGTCTTCAATAGCATTAGAAGTTTATTTGTGCACTTTGCTATATGATTACGTTTCACATTTGGTTTTGCAAGTCATGTTAACCACACGACTAATATCTTACAGTAAAATGTGTGTGGATGCAATGTGTGCAGATTCTGAACTACTTGTCAGCTACTCATTTCAGCTCTGACCCACTTTCGGCCAGCTGGGCTTTAGGCATGAGAATTCACCAGCTTTGGCTCTGCAAAAGACACAACACTCTAGGATGGTGGAGCAAGAAAGGGGAGAAATAATGGAATTGCTTATCCATCCCAGAAAACTCATTTATTTCCGTACTGTTGTGTGAGGAATAAAGAGATGTTTACCCTATTTTAGCAACATATATTTGAGAATCAGCTTTAGCACCTTAGCCTTATGTCTTAACCAATACAGAGAGTAGACCACACCCAGGTAAAGATTTCCACCGCAGCACATGGCTGTTCCCATTCTCAATTATTTAGGGCCAGAAGAGGAATGGGGCAGAACATAGATCGAAGAAAGAAGCACATTGTCTTTTTATTTTTTCTAGTATTTGAAATATCAAGGAATCAAGTGGAGGAGAAGTTTGGAAATTATCATAGATGAGTGTTGAGGTACCTTTCAAACAATTGATCCTATTAAAAACTACATGACAACTAATAATATTGAAAATACTATTAGTGTTCATTGTTATATGTTCCAGTTGAATAATTACATGGCCCAGCTAGATGAAGTAGAAAAAAATTAAGTAAATTTTTGCTAAGCTGTTATGGCCCTTTTGATTTTTACTTAGAATCTAAGAATTCCTCATTCCTCTGTAGACAAAACTGCACTCAAGGACAAATACCCATTTTCTACATTTGTTTTTATGAATATTGTAAAAAAAAAAAAAAAAAAGACTATATAATTATAATGACTTTTAAAGGAAAAAGCTCCTGTTTTCAAAAAACTGTTTATAACTACTGGTTACCAAAGCCCAGGTTTTGTTAAATGCAACATGAGGAGACAGCAACTAAAATCTCACCTGTGACCAGGGAATTTGAACTGACTTTGCTTTGAAATAAGAAAATATAGTTTTTTCTCGTATCTGGACAATTAAATAAAAAGGTTGACAATGTACTTATATATGAATAAACTTTTTTTTTTTTTTAGTTTGAGAGAAAAATTGAGGATTGAATGAGTGAACATATTTGTACCTGGTGTTTGTGGGGGTAGTTTATGCTGAAGCTCTCTTTGCCTACTTCCCCATGTGACAGTACTTCTGTGTCTGCTGGTGTGTGAGAGAATGCATGATTAAAACAGAGGGTAGGTGTAAGTAGAAAAGGCTTAATTATGAAAATAATTTAACTTTTTAGAATATCTGATTATTTTGAGAGTATGATATCACTAACATTTTGCTAAACATTTTATATATATAAAATGTTTACTTACAATAGAAGTAAAATATATATATATATATATGTATATATATATATTTTTTTACAGAAAGTAGCTTTCCATTTTTTTGTACATTTGTTAAAAAAAAAGTTATGGCCCTGACCAGGTAGCCCAGTTGGTTGTAGCATCATCCCACATGCCAAAGGGTTGTAGCTTCCATTCCTGGTCAGAGCACTTACCTGGGTTGTGGGTTTGATTGCCCAGTTGAGGCACATGTAGGGGACAGCTGATCGATGTTTCTCTCTCTCTCTCTCTCTCTCTCTCTCCATTTTCTTGGGTGAGTATTAAAAGATAAATAAACACATAAGTTATGTAGACACAGAGACACATACATGCATGCTCATGTTCCTTTAGGTGTTTGGTTATACTTTCAAACAGGCTTATTTCTATTACTGTTGACGCTCCTTAATAGATTTTATTTAGGTTAACTCTCCTGCATCTTTATAAAATTATTAAATTCTTACTTTCCCATTAACAGGGAAGTTATGCAATATCCTATTTTTAAGTGCATTGTAATTGCAAATGTACTAAATGACAAATGCATAGTTTCCTCTGGGATTTTATAAGGAACTTAAAGTCAAGCAGAAAAAGATTTCATGCAGAAACTTAGAATACTTTTTATTGCTTACTTGAGTTATTTGAGGAACTTACAGTAGAAGTTGTATATACATAATAATGTTTCTTTAAATTGCCCATGCTTATATTTCCTATAAAATTGCATTTGGTTATTTTATTAATGTTGACATGAAGAAATGATCAGTTAAATATTCCTTGAGTTTGGTTAGCATAAAAAAGAACAAAGGCAATATGGTAGTGGCAGTGGAGTATTTTTTGAAGCTACCCATAACCAACCCTCCCCTCAAAAATGAGAAATGTTGAAAACATAACTTAAAACACATGGACAACACCTAAAACCAGACCTAATGCTTACATATTTTCATGTACCTGATACATAAGTGGTGGGCAGTAGTGATGCACTGTATCTGCTTGGGCTGGCTCCTCTGGGCTCCTGAGGGCCAATTATGCATTCCCCTTCCAGCTCCAAATTAAATGGAGTCAACTGGGCAGTGTGAAGTCAGCTTTTATTGTACTAAACTCAGACACAGAGCCCAGACTTGAAAATTCTGGGAGCAGACAAAACTAGTTAAGTCACACAAGCAAAGCTCAACTTAGTGTATTTTGCGAGTCAAGCGAGGCTAACTTGACATGGGTCACTTTTTGCTTATGCCTCTGAAATCATAAGCAAAACAAATTTTTCCCCAAAATTGATGTGAGTTAACCACTAACCAATTCCCTTTTATTGAAGAAAATTCTGATATTGTAACCAGTCATAGTAAAGTTTAACAACTTTCTTGTTTTCACTTTATGGGCCAGCCTGTAACTTCATGCCCCTGAGCCCCATTCCATGTCTTGGTTTGAGTGTCCCCAGTTTGCAAACTGTCTTCTGTGGTGCGCGCACAATAAATTTTTACTAACTACTACTTTAATGACTCATTGGTTTTACTCCTGTGTTGTTCCCCCCCCCCCCCCCCCTGATCTTTTGACAGTTGGCAGTATTACTACTATGGAAATCAGCAAAGGCTTCAAATTAGACCTTTCTTTATGAGGAGTTACTTTATAAACATACCACTAATGGGGACACATTTGTTTTAATTTGCTATTGCTGCAAAACATATTACCACAGACACAGAAGCTTAAAATAGCAACTGTTCATTTCCGAGGTCCAAATATAGTTGGCTGTATTCTCTACTTAGAATCTCAAAGCTAAAATCAAGATATTGGTCAGCCTGGGTTGTCTTATCTGGGGGCTTTAGAGAAGAATCTACTTCCAAATTCATTCAAGTTTTAGGAAGAATTTGGCTCATTGTGTTTGTAGTAGTGAAGTCCCAGGGGGTGGCATTCACTTTTAAGTCAGCAAAGACATGTAGAATCCTTCTGCCACTTAAATATCTCTGGCTCTTCTTTCTGCTACAGTTAAAGAAAACTATGCCTTTAAAGGGCCCTTGCGATTAATTTAGGTCTACACACATATTTCTCCTAAAAAGTAGCCTTAATTAAATCTGCAAAATCCCTTTTGCATGTAATGTAACATAAGCACAGGTGTAACACAAAGAGGAGATAATGCGGATTTTAGGATTTTGTTTAGCATAATTCACCCTCTGGCTCGCATGGTTAATATCCATTCCATATGCAAAACACACTTAAGTTCTTACAAACTTCTTAAGTTTCTTATCCCATTATAGCGTCAGTTTAAGTCCAAAATTTTATCAGCTCAAAAAGTCCAAAATTTTATTTTCCAAATCATCTAAATCAGGCCCAAATGAAGGTCCTGAGTATAATCTATTAACTCAAGATTCTGGTGTGCAATTCCTCCCCATCCATGGATTTATGAAACTGTAGGTGCAGTTTATGTCACCCCAGCATTTCCAGTATACAATGTGGCACATGTGTAAGGTTACAGTGATGGGCGTTCTGGTTAAAAGAAATGGAAACGTAGAAAGCACAATGGAGTGACTGCTTCAAAGCATCTTTGATGTGGGCATGCTCGAGCTGGAGTTTTTTACTAGGATTCAAGGCTTGGAGTTGTTCCTCTGTGGTTCTGCTCTTCCCTCTGAACTCTTGCTTTTACCCTCTGAGTTCTAGCTCCTGCCATCTGTGTCTTTTTTAATTTTTATGAAAAGGAGCACATGGTTTTAAGAGTAGTTTATCAACGTACATCTGCCAGTACAATTTTAGGGACTCAACAGCTTTCATCCATTTTTGTACTCTTCCCTGTCCCATTTAGTACAAGATGACAGTGTTTCCGATTATATAAATTTATCAAAAAACTTCTCGGTTATGTGTGAATTGGATTAGGTTTTACTCCATTAGATAAAATATATTTTCATAGGCATTTCTGAGATATTTTCATTATTTTTGGCTTTTTCTATTATAACTGTGTAATAATAATTTAAGTTTCTTAGAGTACCTCTGATTTTATTGATATTGAGATTAAGGGTACAACTTTCATGACAATTCTTTAGTTGATGCTACACTTTCAGACTTTTAGTTTTATCTTGGAAGGCTAAATTTTCTGAAATTATCACCTGGTTCATTTTGTTTAATAGCTATTGCCTTAATTCATCTTTCTCCCCACCCCACCCCATATTTTACTGTAAGCAGCAAGAATTCAAAAAGGCAATATACTCAACACTTTGCTTAAAATCTTCTTGGCTGTTCCATTCAAATTTGTCATTTACAAGTTCACACAATTTTACTAAGCTTTCTTCACTATGTAAGAGGGATTCTCCTTTCTCAAGAAGAAATAACATGTTTCTCGTCACTTCAGAGATGTCCCTGGCAGTATTTCGTAAAGTCCAGATTTCTACTAGCAGTCTGCTCATAACAGTTTAGGCTTTCTCTCAGGCACTTAGGGATGCTTCTATAATGTTCCTTATTTGTTTTAGTGAGCCCTCACCAGAAACATTTTCAACACCCATATTTTTAATAATAATTTGTTCAGAGCAATCCAGATTATTTGTACCATATTCCTCAAAATTTTTGAGCCTTCACACACTGCCCAGTTTCAAAGCTACTCCTAAATTTCAGGTATTTCCTTCAGTAGCATTGATGTTCAGTTAGGAAAAAGTGTATTACTTTTCTATTTCTGCATAAAAATTACCACAAATTAACTTCAAAGCCTGCAATAATCATTCCCCCTACCTAGTCATCCAGCCACGCTACATATTTACAAGGCATCCAGTCACCAGTGACACAATAACTTGTAATTATAAAATGTTAAATTAAACACCTCACTACAGTCCTTTAATATTTTGTAAGAGCATAGTTACTGCAAGTTTTCCAGAGTAGACTTGACGCCTAATTTCCTCTTTTTTATAGGATACCAGGTATATTGGATTAGATTTTCACCCTACTCCAGTATGATCGCATCTTAATCACATTTATAATAACCTTGTTCCCAAGTAAGATAACAGGAGAAGCACAGGTGGCTAGGGCCTCAACATCTGGATTTTGGAATGACACAATTCAATTCATTATAGCAATGAGGAAGACTTTCTCCCAAATACTCTCTACAAGTCCCTGTATAAAGTTGTGGATAGAATATGAAATGGGGGCTAAAACATATCTTGCAAGCATAATGAAAAGGCCTAGGGTTCATCCCATTAATTTTTCAAAGAGAAAATAAAAATGTTGAAGTATTAAGGGGCAGAAAGTAAGTACTCTGTTACATTCAATTAAATATGTCTCTTTTAAAATTAATAATGTATTTAAAATAAACAATCCCAATAAACCATCTTAAGACTGAGGGGTATTAAAAAGTCTGTGTGTCTTACTAATATAGACAATAATTATAAGATTTGAAAGGGCAATATAGAGGAATATGAATGATACTTTGTACTAAAAGGGAGGGGAAAATGCAGAGGATTTCTGTAGACACAGAGCTGAATTATGAATGTCCACCAGGAAAGTAATTTCAACCTCAATCTCAAGAAAGAAACTAACAGTTAAGTGAAAATGACATTTTGTCACAGATACCTATCACTAAGTGATGGCTCAGTTTTTATAGAGAAAGAGTACATATCATCAAAAAGTTATCAGAAGTGGCAGCTAGAAGTTAATAAAAACAATAAAAGGCATATTTGGAAGGAGAAACGTAATGTCTTAAAATTCTGCACAGTTAATGGAATGAACTTGAAGTAAGATAATTATCACATTTAATTTCAATATAAAGTAAATTGAATTTTCTGTTAAATTTAATAATCTTCAGTTATGTACCTTAACTTGCTTTTCTTGGATTCCTTACTTCTAAGTCAATATAAAACCATTTCTGAAAACAGAATTGAACATTAAAATGCTGTCTTTATTTTAGAGTGATATTTTAATATGTATAAAAAATTTTATATAAACTTTTTATTGTTTACTTTGTTATTTGTATTTTCAATTTCTAGGTGAGTTATTTGCCCCATTTTCTCTTCATATCAAATATATTCCAACATAAGACACTTATTATTTCCATAAAAATAAAAATGCTGGTGAAAGATGTGTCCATTTTTATAGTCTATTCACTCAGTATTACTGCTCATTCGTATTCATTTATATGTTATTTTCATGCATTTTCTGCAATGGTTATCATATCTCAAACCGACAGCTTCCAAAATTAATGTTGAGTTCATTTTGTGTGTGTGTGTGGATGTAGGTGGAATTGATTACCATCCCCTCAGTACTATTTTTTCTGAATTGCTGCATATGAGAAAAATGTTTAATGCCTATGCACATAGGACTAAGTACAGAATAGGCACTTAAGAAGTTTTAAAATAAATGAATGTTCTATGGAATGGATTAAGAATTAAGAAATAAGAGAGAAAATGGCGGAATGAATGTAGGAATCAGCAAATGACATATACAAGCATCCTGCTAACCACAGACTATGATTATTTCCTCCTGTGGACTTGCCAATTTTTAAAATATGTTTTTATTGAATTTTAGAGACAAAGAAAGAAGGATAGAGAGATAGAAACATCGATGAGAGAGAAACATCTTTGACCGGTTGCCTCCTACAGGCTTCCACCGGGGATCGAGCCCGCAACTTGGACCAGGAATCGAATCAAGACTGCTTGGTTTGTGGGTCGGTGCTCAACCCCTGAGCCATACCCGGCCAGGCTGGACCTGCCAATTTTTATCAACTGGATATCATTACCATTTATACTGATGAGGCAGTCAATGATAAGTGTATGTTGTTTAACTACTCATAATATTACTCTTAAAGAAATTAACATACCAAGGATACCATCAGGAGGGAAGGACCATCTCCAAATATGAAAACTCAGAAATCATGGGTGCTACGCTCAAATCAAGATATTACCCAGAACAGCCCAGCCGGTCATGGCTCAGTGGTTGAGCGTCGACCTGGGATCCAGGCGATCGGGGTTCGATTCCCCGTCAGGGCACATGCCCGGGTTGCGGGCTCGATCAGTGACTCTCTCATCATTGATGTTTCTATCTCTCTCTCTCCATCTCCTTTTCTCTCTTTGAAATCAATAAAGATATATTTAGAAAAAAAAGAAGAAAAAAAAGATATCACCCAGAACAGCCAACTCACCATTGAAAGAGAAGAGCGAAGTTGGAGGACTGACACTATCTGACTTTTCCAGACTTACCATGAAGTTAATCAAGACAGTATAGTACTGGCAAAAGAATAGATACATCAATGAACACAACAATGAACCCAGAAATAAATATAGTCAGTTAATCTTTGCAAAGGAACTCAAGTAATAGAATGGAGAAAAGATAGTCTTTTCAACAAATGGTGCTGGAACAATTGGACATCCACATGCAAAAACTAATTTACTGGACAGGACTTCACACCCTCACCAAATAGTAACCCAAAATAGATCATAGAACTAAATGTAAAACACAAAACTATAAAACTCAGATAACACAGGAGAAAATTAAATAACCTTGAGCATAATGATGACTTTTATTTCATGTAATACAAAGGGCATGATTCATGACAAAAATAATTGATAAGCTGTAAATCATTAAAATAAAAAAAAACACTTCTCTGTGAAAGTCACTAAGAAAAGAAAAAAAAGTCAAGCTGTAGACTGGGACAAAATATTTAGAAAAGACACATCGGATAAAATACTTTTTATCCAAAAATGTGCAAAAACACTTAAAACTTAACAATAGAAAAATGAACAGCCTGATTAAAAAACTGACCAAAACCCTGGAGAGACACTTCGTAAAAGATGACATACAGATGGCACATAAGCATAAGAAAAGATGTTCCACATCATATTTCATCAGGTAAATGCAAATTAATTACAATGAGATACCACTGCACTGCTGTTAGAATAATCAAAACCTGGGACACTCGCAACACCAAAATGCTGGAGAGGCTGTGGAGCACCAGGAACTCTCATTCATTACCATTGAGAATGTAAAATAGTACAGCCCCCTTGCAGGACAGTTTGTAGTTTCTTACGAAAACAAACTTACTAGTCTTACCATATAATGTAGCAATTGTATTCCTTGATATTTATCCAAAGGAGTTGAAAACTATGTCCACAGAAAATAACTGCAAACAAACGTTTATAGTTTGTTTCATAGTTACCTAAACTGGGAAGTAACAAAGATGTTCTTTAGTAGGTATATACA